>NW_028079044.1:16378250-17578250 GCF_014824575.4 Sturnira hondurensis | reverse complement strand
CAACCAAACAGCAAAGAATATACAATGGGGAAAGGACAGTCTTTTCAACATATGGTGTTGAGAAAACTGGACAGCCACATATGAAAGAATAAAATTGAACCACTATCTTATCCATGCACAAAAATAAACTCAAAATAGATTAAAGAGTTGAATGTTCAAACCTGAAACCATAAAACTCCTTGAAGAAAGCACAGATGGGGAGCTCTTTGACATTAGTTTTTGCAATAATTTTTGCAAAAAGCCCACACATGCTGGAACCAGCACCAGAAGGGCCCAATTTGCTTGGGGGAATTGGTGGAAGGCACTGAAATCCGACAGACAGAGGAGCAAGTGCCATTGTTCTCCCTGGGGCCCTGCCCCCACATACAACGTCACAACCCAGCAACTGGGTTGACCCACCCTGGTGAACATCTAAGGCTCCGCCCTTCACTAGGTAACAGGCGCAACCAGACCTCCCCCCGCCCCCCAAAAAACGGCTCAAACAGAAGAACAAATCAAAGCCTCAGAGCCAATACTTAAGTGACCAAGAGTTAGCCAGCCTATCAGATGCACAATTCAAAGCACGAGTGGAAAACTTATTTGAACAAATAATAAAGGAGAACTTCCCCAGTTTGGCAAAGGAAATAGACTTCCAGGAAATCCGGGAAGCTCAGAGAGTCCCAAAGAAGATGGACCCAAGAAGAACACACCAAGGCACATCATAATTACATTAGCCAAGATTAGAATGAAGGAGAGAATTCTAGAAGCAGCAAGAAATAAGGGGACAGTCACCTACAAAGGAATTCCCATCAGACTGTCGGCAGATTTCTCAAAAGAGACCTTACAGGCAAGAAGGGGCTGGAAAGAAGTATTCCAAGTCATGAAATCCAAAGACCTACATCCAAGATTGTTCTATCCAGCAAAGCTTTCATTTAGAATGGAAGGGCAGATAAAGTGCTTCTCAGATAAGGTCAAGTTCAAGGAGTTCATCATCACCAAGCCCTCATTATATGAAATGTTAAAGGGACTTATCTAAGAAAAAGAAGATAAAAAATATGGACAAAATGAACATTAAAAAAACAGCAAACTCACAGTTATTAACAACCACACCTAAAACAAAAGCAAACCAAGCAAACAACTAGAACAGGAACAGAACCACAGAAATGGAGATGACATGGAGGGTTAGCAACAGGGAAGTGGGAGGAGGAGAGGGGGAAAAGGTACAGAGAATAAGTAGCATAGACGGTAGGGAGAAAATACACAGGGGGAGGGCAAGCACAGTATGGGAAACAGAAGCTAAAGAACTTATGACCCACGGACATGAACTAAAGGGGGAATGTAGGTGGAAGGGGATACACTGGGTGGAGGGGAATGAAGTGGGGAAATGGGACAACTGTAATAGCATAATTTATAAAATACATTTTAAAAAAAGAAAAGGGAACCTTTGTACACTATTTACAGAAATGGACATTGGTGCAGCCACTATGGAAAACAGTATGAAACTTTCTCAAAAAAAGTAAAAACAGTCCTACCAGAAGATCCAGCAATTCCACTTCTAGATATTTATCTGAAGAAAATGAAACCCTAACTCCAAAAGGTATAAGTGTTCACTGCAGCATTATTTACAACAGCCAAGATACAAAAACAGCCTAAGTGCCCACGGACAGAAGAACAGAAACAGAAGACACGGCACACAAGCACGCACACACACACTGAAATNGAAACTTTCTCAAAAAAAGTAAAAACAGTCCTACCAGAAGATCCAGCAATTCCACTTCTAGATATTTATCTGAAGAAAATGAAACCCTAACTCCAAAAGGTATAAGTGTTCACTGCAGCATTATTTACAACAGCCAAGATACAAAAACAGCCTAAGTGCCCACGGACAGAAGAACAGAAACAGAAGACACGGCACACAAGCACGCACGCACACACGCGCTGAAATGCCAGTCTGCCACTGCAGAGAAGAAAACCTTGCTGCGTGTAACAGCGTGGCTTGACCTTAAAGAGGACATTATGCTAAGTGAGAGAGAATGACAAATGTCGTACGATCTCACTCATATGTAAAATCTTTAAAATTAAAAATAAACAAGCTTAAAGATAACAGAAAATGCATTGTTCCCAGAGACAGAAGGTGGGAGTGGCAGAGGGCAGCAAAATGGGTGAAGGGTATCAAAAGGTTCCGAGCTCCAGTTACAAAATAAATGTCAAAGGGAAATAATGCACAGCACGGTAATTAGAGCTAATATTTTGCATAGTATATTTGAAAGTCATTGAGAGTTGATGTTAAAGGTATCATCATAGAAAAAGAAATAATAGCTGTGTGAGGTGATGGAAGTTAACTAGACTTGTTGTGGTGCTAGTTTTACAATGTGTACAAATATCAAACCACTGTGGTGTACACCTGAAACTGATATCACGTTGTTAGTCAATTCACCTCAATTGTTTACAGCCCAATTTTTTCAAAAGGAAAATGCAGCAGGCATCACACATCTATATCAATGAACAGCAGAAGACAAGATACTCAAGGAAATACAAGCCAAGCATTTGAAGTTCAACAAACTGTCTTTGAGTTGAAAGTCTACAGAGCAGCCATTCTGCACATAAAACTCAAAAATTACTGTTCATATAATTCCTTCTTAGGGCAGAAGGAACTGCTACAGAAGGAACTTCAACCAAAGTAAATAACAAGAGAAACTTCTACAATACAGATCAGCAGAAACAAGTGAACATTCTTAACTGCAATTCTAATACAATAAGATTTGATTAAGAGTGACACAATATGAAATATAAAAATCATGTGTAAAATTATACAACTAATAGCCCTGGCCAGGAGGCTCAGTTGGTTGGAGCACTGTCCCGTACACCAAAAAGATGCAGGTTCGATCCCTGCTCAGAGCACACGGCTAGGCTGTAGGTTCAATCCCCAGTAGCATCATACGGCAGCCAACCAACGTTTCTCTCACATCAATGTTTCTCTCATACTAGTCTCTATCTCTCTCTCTCTCTCAAATCAATGAACATGTCCTCAGGTGAGGATATGAAAAACTTTTACAACTAACAAAAATAGGAGAGAAAAGATAGCAAGTGGAATAAGCTGGTGGAATGCCTCAGACCTGGGAGTCAAAGCTAAGCAAATCAAGTACAAGTCTACAATTCCTAATCTAAAAATCCCTGGGACAGAAATGTTTCATAATTCAGAATTTCCCAGATTTGAAAAAACAAATATAATGCATATATCATGTATTACATATGAGGTGTTAAGAAACATTCCATTATCAATCACATTAGTGTTTCTGCAGCAAAATGTAGGAATATTCACACAAATAATAAATATAAAGAATATCACTATATCATGTCATCTCACATCAGGTTTTGTTGCCAAATGAATGTTTTACAGGGTATTCGGGACTTTCAAACCGCAAGCCAGAGACAATGGGCTAGCAAGATTCTAAGCATATTAAGACTATAAAGTAAAACACTTAGATAATATCATTGACTAATATGTAGGGGTAAATAAAAAGAGATGTGGAAAAATATAAATAAGTTTTACTGTTGCTGTAAGATGAAGAACCAATGAATACTCTTTTTAAAAAGGGAGAAGATTAATAGGGGATTAAGATCCATTAAGATGGATCTTAAGAAGATTAAGATCTATCCAATATTATATGGATAAAGTATTTAT
The DNA here is from genome assembly GCF_014824575.4 of Sturnira hondurensis. Taxonomy (NCBI): domain Eukaryota; kingdom Metazoa; phylum Chordata; class Mammalia; order Chiroptera; family Phyllostomidae; genus Sturnira; species Sturnira hondurensis. The sequence goes on along the minus strand of NW_028079044.1, from coordinate 17,574,586 downwards.
CCATATTTTATCTATGGATAAAATACAAAGGAACCACAAGAACAAAAATACAATTTTTTAAGTGCAAAGAATAAAAGAGACCATGAGGCACAGGATCCTAGTAGAAACCTTCTTCTCCCTCAAAAAAATTCTTTTACTTGATATAACTTGTTTTAAAATGATGACTACCCTGCTCTGAATTCCCAGGTCATTTTATTTGCAGAATAAATTGCTGATAAGTAAAAACGTCACTAGGGGGCAGCAGAGCACAAAGAGTAGAGCACAATTAAACACCAATTAATATGTAAAACAAGCTTCTAAGAGATTTACTATATTCATAATTTTTAAATTTTTATCTTGAATTTCACATTGCACAAATAATACAGGGAACTCCTGTATAGCCCTCATGCAGAATTCATGGATTTGTAACATTTTTGCCACTTTTGTGTTGTCATTCTATATATACATTTATGTTTACTTTTCTAAACCATTTAAAAATCTGTTGTATACATTATATCTGAAAACTGAAGTATATTTCCCTTCTTACCTAACTTCACTTACCGAAATCAAGAAATCTGCATTGATACAATTATAATCTGATCCACAGTCCTTATTCCAATTTTGTCAACAGTCCCCATAAGGTTCTTTCAAGCACCTTCACCTCCGGAGAGGACCCAGGCCAGGATCCCACATCACGTTCACCTGTCTGTCTCTTCAGCTGCCCCTCATCAGCACTAGCAGTTCTAATTAAATATAGGACTTGAATAGAGTCTACACTAGGAAAAAAAAAACCTAGCAGTTCTCAAACTTTTTAGATACAGAACCCCTTTACATTATTAAAAAGTATTGGCAAACCCTCAGTAACTTTTGTTTATATGGATTATGTATGTCAATAGTTCTGTATTAAAAATTACAACTAAGAAATTAAAAGATATTGATATGAATAAACCCCATATAGGTAAATGAATATATTTTATGAAAATATAATTATATAGTACAAAACCAAAAAAATAGAAGAGTTTGTTTTACATTTGTGCAAATCTCTTTAATGTGTTTAAGGAGACATCTGGATTCTGTAACTGCTTCTGTATCCATTCTATTGCAATGTGTGATTTCACTTGTAGTATATGAAGAAAACCTAGCCTAATACATATGTAACACGAATGTAGTTGAGAAAAGTACAGTGTTTTTAAAGACTTTTCAGATCATTTTATGTATGTGTGTGTGTATATATATTTTTATACAACCTCAAAGCTCCACAAGTTTTTGGCAAAAATCTACTGATCTTACACCTCAAATGAATTTTTTACCTATGTTTGATTTTGTAACATCGGTCATTGGTCATTTGAAAAATACTAATTCAAGCCCTGGCTGGTGTAGCTCAGTGGAGTGAGCATGGGCTTGTGAATCAGAGTATCACAGTTCGATTCCCAGTCAGGACACATGCCTGGGTTGCAGGCCAGTTCCCAGCAGGGGACACATGAGAGGCAACCATACATTGATATTTCTCTCCCTCTCTCCTTCCCTTCCCCTCTAAAGATAAATAAATAAAATCTTTTTAAAAAAGAAAAGAAAAGTACTAATTCACTGGGTTAGGCAGGTGTTCCAAATGTTGACATATAACCTTATACAATATAAAAAAACTGCATTCATTAATATCACCAACCAGTCTCATAAGAAGAGTTTATAAGTACTGGCAATCTTTAGGAGGACAATAGGCCACACCTGCAAAAACATAATCAGATGCGAAGAGAATCTCCCACATAAGTAGTGCTAGCAATAAATTGGTCATTCTGTAGAATACAATAATAGAAATGGATTTAAAATGCAATCATAGTACACATTATTACAATATCACTATACATTAGAATGGCTAAAATAAAAAATAATAGCCATGGCTGGCGTTGCTCAGTGGATTGGGCATCCTCCCACAAACCGAAAGGTCACTGGTTCCGTTTTAAAACTGAGGATAGTTTAAGGGACATTTGGAACAACATGAAGTGTAGCAACATCTGCATTATAGGGGTACCAGAAGGAAAGGAAAGAGAGCAAGGGATCAAGAACCTATTTGTAGGAATAATGACTGAAAACTTCCTAACCAGGTGAAGGAAAATAACACACAAGTCCAGGAAGCTGAAAGAGTACCAGACAAGATGAACCCAAAGAGATTCACACCAAGACACAATTAAATGGCAAAGTTAAAAACAAAGAGAATCTTAAAAGCAGCAGGAGAAAGTTAGTTACCTACAACCAAGCTCCATAAGACTGTCAGCTGATTTCTCAACAGAAACATTTCAGGCCAGAATGGAATGGCATAAAATATTCAAAGTGATGAAGAGCAAGGCCCTCCACCCAAGTACTTTACCCAGCAAAGCTGTCACTTAAAATTAAAGGAGAAATAGCCCTGGCTGGTGTGACTCAGTGGAGTGAGTGGCACCTGCAAACTGAACAGTCACCAGTTCAATTCCTGGTCAGGGCACGCGCCTGGGCTGCTGGCTGGGTCTACAGTTGGGGGCGTTTGAGAGGCAACAGACCCATGTATTTCTTGTACATTGACATTTTCCTACCTCCCTCCCCTCTCCTCTCTCTAAAAATAAACTGTTTTAATTAAAGAAATAAAGAGCTTCCCAGACAAGAGAAAGCTAAAGGAATTCATTACCACCAAACCAGTATTACAAGAAATGTTAAAGGGACTCATTTTTTAAGGTTTTATTTATTTCTTTTTAGAGAGATGGGAAGGGAGGGAGAAAGAGAGGGAGTGAAACACTGATATGTAAGAGATATATCGACTAGTTGCCTCTCACACATCCTCAACCAGGGACCCAGCTCCCAACCGAGGCATGTGCCCCAACTGGGAATTGAACCAGCAACCTTTTGGACTTCTTAGATAAGAAGAAGAAAAACAGAGGAACATACTTAAAAGAATAAAATGGTAAAATAGCAATATCTATGTACCTATTAATTATTACTTTAAATGGAAATGGCTTATATGCTCCTATCAAAAGACACAGGGAAGCTGAGTGGATAAGAAAACAAGACCCACATATACATTGTCTACCAGAGACTCACCTCAGAAAGATAGACACAGAGTAAAAGTAACAGCATGGGAAAAGATATTTCATGCAAAGAGAAATGAAAAAAGCTGGGATAGCAATATGTATATCTGACAAAATAGACTTTAAAACAAAGGTACAGTAAGATACAAAGAAGGACATTACATAATGATAAAAAGAACAATCCAAGAAGAGGATATAACCTTTGTAAATATTTGTGCACTCAACATAGGAGCACCTAAATATGTAAAGCAAATCTTGATGGACAAAAAAGATCAACAGTAATACAGTCATAATAGGGAATTTTAACACCCTCCTGACAACAAATTGACCTTCCAGAAAGAAAATCAACAAGGAAACAGCAGTCTTAAGTGATACACTGAATCAGATTGATTTAATTAATATCTCCAGAGCACTTCACTCGAAAGCAACAGAATATACATTCTTTTCAAGTTCACATGGAACATTTTCTAGGACAGACCACCACAAAACAAGACTTAAAAAACTTAAGACTGAAATCACATCAAGCATCTTCTCTGACCATAATGATATAAAAACAGAAATCAATAACAAGAAAAAAGTCAGAAAAACACACAAAGACATAAAGGGTAAATAACATGTTACTAAACAAGGAATGGGTTAACAAAGAAATCAAAAGCAACCTTGGAACAAATGAATATGAGAACACAACAACCCAAAATCCATGGGACACACTGAAGGCAGTCAGAGGGAAATTCATCTATGTAATGAGGTAGCATTATAGGTCTACCTCAAGAAAAAAAATCTCAAATAAACAGTCTCACTGACTGGTATGGCTCAGTTGGTTGGAACATCAACCCAGAGACCAAAAGGTTACAGGTTCAATTCCCAATCAGAACACATACCCAGGTGCAGGTTCAATCCCCAGTCAGGAGGAATGCATATAAGAAGGCAACCAATCAATGTTTCTGTCTGTCTCTCTCTCTGTCTTTCTCTCTCTCTCCTCCCAAAGCAATGAAAAAATATTCTCAAGTGAGGATTAAAAAAAATTGCCCTCACCTGTGGAACTCAGTTGGTTGAGCATCATCACACAAAGGGAAGGTTACTGGTTCAATTCCCTGATGAACACAGATGCTAAAATCCTCAACAAAACATTAGCGAACCAGATCCAGCAACACATTAAAAGGATCACACATCGTGATCAGCTGGGACTTATTCCAGGGATGTAAGGTTGGTATAATATCCACAAATCAATAAATGTGATACACCACATAAATAAAATGAAGAATAAAAACCATATGATCATATCAATAAATGCAGATAAAATCCAGCTCCCATTTGTGATCAAAACTCTCTGCAAAGTGGGAATAGAGGGAATGTACTTCAATGTAATAAAGGCCATATATGACAAGCCTACAACCAACATCATACTCAATGGGCAAAAAAACGCATTTCTCTTAAGATCGGGTACAAGACAGGGATGTCTGCTTTCACCTCTCTTATTCAACACGGCACGGAAAGTCCCAGCCAGTAATTAGACAAGAAGAGGAAATAAAAGGCATCGACATTGGAAAGGAAGAAGTAAAACTGTCATTATTTGCAGATGACAAGATACTGTATATAAAGAACTCTAAAGATTATACCAATAATTACTAGAACTGATCGATGAATTCAGTAAAGTAGAAGGATACAGAATAAATATCGAGAAATCAGTTGCATTCCTGTACACCAATCAAGAACTATCAGAAAGGGAAACTAAAAAAAAATCCCATTTACCACTGCATCAAAAAATAAATAAAACACCTAGGAATAAAATTAACCAAGAATGTAAAATACCTGCCCTTGGAAAACTGTAAGACACAGAAGGAAAAAACTGAACATACAAATAAGTGGGAGCATATATTCAAAAGATACATATGCAGCATTGTTTACAATAGCCAAGATTTTTTAACTATAACTTTTGAAGATTTTATTTATTTATTTTTTGAGAGGGGAAAGGAGGGAGAAAGAGGGTAATATCAATGCGTGATTGCCTCTCGAGCACCCCCTACTGAGGCCCTGGCTCGCAACCAAGGCATGTGCCCCAGGCTGGGAATCCAACCGGCAACCCTTTAGATAGCAAGCCAACACTCAATGCACTGAGCCACACCAGCTAGGGCAACAACAGCCAAGATTTGGAAACAGCCCAAGCATCCATCAGTAGATAAGTAAATAAAAAACCTGTGGTATATTTACATAATGGAATACTACTCAGTTATAAAAAAGAAAAAATCTTACCTTTTGCAACAGCATGAATGGACCTGGAGAGAATTATGCTAAGTGAAATAAGCCAGCCAAAGGAAGACAAATAATATATGATTTCCCTTATATTTTGAATCTAAAGAACAAAATGAACTAACAAACAAAACAGAAACAGACTCATAGATACAGAGAATAGACTGACAGCTGTCAGAGGGGAGTGAGTTGGGGGCTGGATAAAAAAGATGAAGGATTAAGCAAAAAAAAAAAAGAAAGAAAAGAAAAACCCTCATAGACACAGACAGCTATACATACACACACACAGACAACTATACATGCACACACACACACACACACACACAATCCTAACTTTGCCCTGGCTGGTAGAGCTCAGTGGATTGAGCACTGGCCTGCAAACAGAAAGGTCGCTGGTTCAATTCCTGATCAGGGCACATGCCTGGGTTGCAGGCCAGGTCCCCAGTGCAGGGCATGTGAGAAGCAACCAATCAATATTTCTCTCACACATCGATGTTTCTCTCCCTTCCCCCTCCATTCCCCTCTCTGTAAAAATAAATAAATAAAATCCTTTTTAAAAATATCTTAACCTCGGGGATTTGCTATACACTTATTTGCACTCATGTAATTTGACAAGCTAACAAAAGTGTCCTTCAGCAGATACAACCTACAGCAGATTAAGTACCAGGAGACAGAATAAAACCTAATTCTCAAGTAACTGGTTTTCACTTCGAAATACTAAATTTTGTTGAGTTGATGGCATTACTTGATGTTTGCTTCATCTGGGGAGGGGAAGAGGGGAGAGGAAATCGAATTTAAAGGAAGTAAAACCCGGCCCTCAACATTCCTTTACAATGATGTTCCCTCACCTGTGTAACAGCTCCAGTTACAGAACACCTGAAGTTGCTAATAAGCATTAAACAGGACAAGGAACTAAGCCATTACTATGTGGGAAATATTTTTAAATACTCCATTTAAGTCACCGTCAGGTTTTGGGAGATTTTTTGCTTTGTTTTACGGAGATCAAATTCCTGATTCAATTACTTCTCCCAGTCCTCCTATAACTATTGGCAGATTAATTTTTATTGCTAATAATTAGAGCTACCAACATAATATTCTTCTGTCCCTTGAAAAAAATCCAATTCCTTATTCCGCATTTAGGATTCTAAATAAAATATAAATGCCTGAGCTTAACAGCCTGGTACTTCCTAAATAAGTTTATTGCCCTAACATTTTTATCCATCTTTCCTTCACAGTACTGCTGCTCTCCATTAAGGTTTCCCCCTCTTCAAGAACATTGACTTTTTCTACCCTATAAACAGCCTGTCAGGATGAGCTAGATTATGCTACTATAACAAACAACACTAAAACATCGTTAGCTTAAAACAACAAAGATTTATTTCTTGCTGACGGTATCTGTTCATTGGGGGTCAGCACTCTGCTCTACAATATCCTCACTCTTAGAAACAGCCAACATACAGAGCAGCTGCCAGCAAGATTTTTCTATAAATGGCCAAAGAGTAAATATTTCTGGCTTTGTGGGACATATGGTCTTTGTCACAACTATTCAACTGTGCTGCTGTGGTGCAAAAGGAGCTGCAGACAATAAATAAACAAACGAGTGCGGCTGTTTCAATAAAACTTTATTTACTGGCAATACAAATACAGGCAGCAGACCTAACTTGGCCCACATGCCGATCAGAGTGCTGCAGGTCGTTGTGGCAGAGTGAATACGAGGACTAAAAACTCCCATGTGGAAGTGACTCATGTCACTTCAGCCCCAACAACTCACATGGCCACACCTAACTTCCAAGGGGCAAGGATATAACATGTGCCTTGGAGCAAAAAAGAGAAATATTGGGTGGATAATCCTAATAAATACGACAAGTATATTTACTTGGTCACTGATTGTTTCCACTTATTGGAGGCCCATGTCTCCTTTCTCTACAAATTCAACTCCTAGCCATCGCTCAAGGTTCAGTTCAAAGGTCACCTTCTCCAGAAACTCCCTGAGTCTCCAAACACTATGGCCTACATCATCTCCCAAAGCCCTCTTGTCCAACCTTTCATATACCAAGTGTCTTCCACATTAATAAATTCAATCATCTTAGAACATGTTATGTCTTATTAAGCTTTGAATATTCCATAGGACTTTGTACTATGCCTTACTAGGAGTTCAATAAATATTTGTAGGATAAATGAAAGTATTGTTGGTTTCTCTGGAGCTTTTTGTTTGCTTGTTTAAGGATTTAAAGTAGCATGTAAAGATGCAAACAACATAATGTTAAATTAAATTAAAAATTGGAGAATAGTTAGTACAACGGGCCGCTACCTAAGACCAGAAGTTGATTCATATACAAGCTGCATATTAAAAAATAATACTACAGAGGATTCAGAGACACATGAAAAGATGCTCAATATTGCTAGCTATCAGAGAGATGCAAATTAAAACCACAATGAGATACCACTGCACACTAGTCAGAATGGCTATCCTAAATAAAGCAACAAGTGTTGGAGAGGTTGTGGAGAAAAGGGGACCCTAGTTCACTGGTGGTGGGATTGCAGACTGGTACAACCACTATGGAAAACAGTATGGAATTTCCTCAGAAAACTAAAAATGGATCTGCCTTTGACCCAGCAATTCCACTGCTAGGATTATATTCTAAGAACCCTGAAACACCAATCCAAAAGAACCTGTGCACCCCAATGTTCATAGCAGCACAATTTATAATAGCCAAATGCTGGAAGCAACCTAGGTGCCCACCAGTAAATGAATGGATCAAAAAACTATGGTACATTTACACAATGGAATTTTATGCAGCAGAAAGAAAGAAAGAGCTCCTACCCTTTGCAACAACGTGGATGGAACTGGAAAGCATTATGCTAAGTGAAATAAGCCAGGTGGTGAAAGACAAATATCATATGATCTCACCTTTAACAGGAACCTAAACAACAAAATATACAAACAAGCAAAATAAAACCAAAGACACTAAAACAAAGAACAGGCTGACAGTGACCAGAGGGGAGAAGGGAGGGAATTTCAGGGGAAAGGGGGAAGCGTTTACAGGAACAAATATAAAGGACACTCGGACAAAAACTAGGGGGGTGGAAAAGGGAGGGAGGTGGAGAGGGATGGGTGGGTGGGCTGGGATGGGAGTAAAAGACAGAAAACTGTACTTGAATGACAATTAAAATAAAATTTTTAAAAAAGAAATAATACATCTTTTCTGAAGGTGAGACACAAACTTAACAGTAAGTATCATAGTAGCTGAAAAGGAGAGAAACCCATCTTATCAATCACAGTATCAAAAAGATAAATGGCTGCTCAGGACAGGTATAAAATTAAATAAGAACCCTTTAAATAGAATATTTGGATTTTTTTTAAATAAAGTAAGCCCTGACTGGTGTGGCTCAGTGGGCTGGACTTCCTCTCACAAACCGAAGGGTCGCTGGTTTGATCTCCAATCAGGGCACATGCCTGGGCTGTGGACCAGGTCCCCAGTTAAGGGCATGCGAGATGCAACAGACCAATGTTTCTCTTGCACATCGACGTTTCTCTCCTTCTCCTTCTCTCTCCCCTCCCCTCTCTCTAAAAATAAAAATCTTTTTAAAAATAAGACATTCTGTAAAACAAGAGACCAGTAAATGGTTTTCTATTAGCACGCAAAAGATGCTGAAAGAGTAATAACCAGAAAATATTTATTTGAGGATATAACATATCCTCTGCACCAGCCTGGATGTCAGGAGAAACACAAAGAAGTTGTAAGTCGGTCTTTAAGCTGGTCGTTGCAGAAACAAGGCAAGCATACATGCGATGATGGGCAGTACTCAGATGATGCCGTAACTGAAACATGCACGCAGCACTTACACTCAGGGCACTACACTGACTCTGATGATAAAACAATGATGAACATTATCCTGTTTTCAAAAAATCAAACTGTCAGAGGAAACTGATACAAACAGTTATAATACCACATAATGACTACTGATAGAAATTTTTACAAAATGACATAGAAATGGGGCCCAGGATAAGGAAATAATTGTTTCTGCTTCTAAGGAGAGAATAATGATGACCTCACCGGCGAAGTACACTATGACTCGACTATGACGAGACTACAGTAAGCAAAAAAGAACCAGTAAAGATGTGGACTGGGTTTTAAAGAAAGTTCAGGGCAATGGTGTGGAAAATGGACTGACCAGCTGACTATCCGCTCAGCCACAGCAAGCACACACCTGTCTTGTTCGCAACTGACACACCCATGCTGAGCACAGCATTTCACACAGGAGACCTCAAGATGGCATATCTTTGTTCAAAAAACTGGGAGGAACAAAGTGGAGACACTAGGAAGGAAACTGTTGTCCAAGTAAAACCTAAAGGCCTGAGATCAGCCACCGACAGGGAGAAGTGGGGGTGACATCAATACCCATTAGGTTTTCATTTAACTGCTAAGTCCAATGGCTTGTGAACTGTAGAGGCTAGAGAAGCCACCTGATCACAAAGACACCTCAAAGACTAAGTCAGAACAACTACCTAACAACCTTTACTCTATCGCATGTTATTGGAAATTCTCAGAAAATCTTTAAAAAGTCTATATACTGTATATGCCTCGATCTCCAGGGTTTTCTTTTTTTTTTCCCTTAAGTGGCTTTAAGGAAAATTAAAGATTATAATTCAGTTTTAATTATAACACAAACTCCAAGAAGGTTCTAGTTAAGATCAGAAAGAGATTTCTGAGGCAGCAATATAAATTCAAGAGACTCAAAGACCCATCAAGCTATCTAAGGTAGTAAAAGACGTGACTAAAAGACTTTTTTTTAATCGTTGATATTCATATTTTTCCCATTCAAGCATGGCCTTAAAAAGTAATATATGAAAGGATGAGATATCCCCTGCCCTAGAGTGTTTTTCTAACACAGCACAGCAGTCAACAGCAAAGACGCTAAATGCAGACGCCCTTCGAGTCAAAGTCCAGTTCCTCCTCTGCCTGGCAATGGTCTCTGCATTACTCAGCCTCCCTGAGCTTGTTTCCTCGTCTGCCCCACAGGACTGCCGTATTCAGTGACTTTGTATGTGTAAAGCTGTAATGAATCGGGCCTAGCACAGAGTAAATACTCAATAAATGTTAACTGCTGTTATTATTTTAAAAATCCAGTACAAATATAAGTTATTAAGTTGAATGTGAAGACTAGTCATTTATCCTGTGCATGAGCCAAGCAAAACTACCTAGTATCAACCTTTCAATTAGCAACATGCTGGAACTGGACATTCTTAAAAGCATATATCCTTCAGCAACATCAAGAATCGCCCATACTCCTGGTGCCAGCTGAGCCAGTTAGGATCCTATTCTTTGCCCGAGTTCACTCTTCAGATCCTCACCTCGGGTTTTTTCCAAAGGATCCTGGTATGAGTCACAACCTCTCCGCTGACTTCCTGACTTAGCCCCTGTTGTGGGCTGTGCCCGCTGATTCTGGGTGCGGTGCCGCGTCTGGCACTATCTGTTCTGAGAATGCTGATGTGGTGAAATTCAGCTGTACTTAGGCTGGTTTACTTTGTAATTTTCCACTGTTTCTCTATAGGATGAACATAAACACAAAACATGACTATAAAGTCTGTACTTAGCTCTATCAAGCTCCCTAAAACCCTAAAGGAACTAAAAAACAGACCTGTCAACTATCTTCTAAAGGGCATCATTGACAAATCCCACCCGGATTGCCAATCATGTGAAACTTGAATAATTTATCCAACTATAAAAATGATAAAAGCACCATTTTTCACCTGAGATCCCTAATTCGAATGTACCTGACATACTGCCACCACAGTGAACTGAAAATAACATAGGTTTTTGTAACTCAAAGGTATCCCACTCCTCTACTTACTACCAGTATGGGAATTTGGGCAAGTTGTTTAACTTACCTGCCCCTCGGTCTCCTTGGTTATGAAATGAAGACTAAATGTCTGTAACAGCACTGTCACCATCACTAAATGAGCTGACATGCAAAACACGCCACGCTCCACTCCACGGGTGCTGCTTTATTTCCACCCTTCCTCTCCCTACCTCTTCTCCTCTTCTCGGGAACACATGATGACAAAGTCTGGGAGAGAGACCAGGATGGGTGGGTGTGGGTGGCTTGCTGGGGCACAGCTTGCAGACATCAGGGTTCTTTAAAAACATCTCAACAGCATCTGAGGTGAATGTGAATATCAGTCTCCTACTTCTTCCTTAGCTATGCCTCCCAAGTTCCTAAAAGGTGGGTGTGATTACAAGTTTAATGTTTGTATTATGACTAAAATTATCGGAAAGAAAACTGCTTCATGACTCAGAAGTCAAAATGTTCTACCTTTGCAGCAAAATGTGACGATCAGAACTAGTGACTGATGACACCAAACTTAATCTTCTCCCAACTGTGTAAGAAAAAGCCAACGTGACCATCGTCGGTTTTCGGCTAGGAGGAGGCCTAGGTGAACCTTTCCTGGGTCATCCCAAATCCTGGCTCACCCAGCACCAGCCACCTCAACCGTGCTGCAGAAATTCAACCCCAAGGGGATCAAAATCATACATCTGAGGTACACTGGTGGGGAAGTTGGTGCCAAATCTTCCCTGGCCCTGGAGATTGGCCCCCTGGGTCTGTCTCCCAAAAAGGTTGGTGGTGACATCATCAAAGCAACTTTGAGCTGAAGGGTCTGAGGGTCACAGTGAAACTGACCGTTCAGAACGGGCAGGCCCTGATTAAGGTAGTGCCTTCAACTTCTGCCCAGATGATCAAAGCCCTCAGAGAACCACCAAGGGACAGAAAAAAGCAAAAAACATTAAGTACAGCGGAAATATCACCTTTGATGACATTGTCAGCATTGCCCGACCGATGCAGCACCAATCTTTAGCTAGACAACACTCTGGAACCACTGAAGAGATCCTTGGGACAGCCCATCTGTGGGCTGCAGTGCTGATGGCCACCACCCTCATGACATCACGGATGACATCAACAGTGACACAGTGGAATGCCCAGCTAGTTAAGAACTACAAAGGAAAATTTTTTTTAATTCTCACCCAAGGATATGTTCAATGATTTTAAAAGAGAAAGGGAAGGGAGAGAGAAACAGAGACATCGATCAGTTCTTTCCATAAACACCCCAACCAGGAATCAAACGTGCAACCTAAGTATGTGCTCTAACTGGGAATCGAACCCACAGCTTTTGGTGCACGGAACAATGTTCCAAACTCAGCCACCTGCCAGGGCAGGAAAATATTTCAATTAAAGATCATTTGACAACCAAAAAGGAAGGGGAAAATAGCCAATGCTATTCCCAAAGAGGAAAATGTGTATAGCTACAGTAAATATGGCAAATGTTAATCATTATTTACTGAATCTAGATGGTTGTTCTTCCATTTTTTTGTAAATTAGTAATTTTTCTTAATAAAAAGTTGGGGCAGCAGAGAGCAGGAAGGCAGAACTTGACACACACACTCATACACTAACACTGACAGAGTTCAAGGGGAACAAATTGCTGTTTACACCACCTAAATAATAGATAGCAAGTTCTCTCTGAGTTGTCCTTTCTTCAGAAACTTTAACAAGTCTTACACCAATCTACCGCGGTACTCACAGACTCCCCTCCCCCACCCCCTTTAAGGCTGCCACACTCAGGAATGGCACAGGACCTATTAGGAAAAGGAGTTTCCATCAGGCAGCCATAAATCCACTTCCTCTCTAATGTGGAGGAAATGGGGTGGTGCGTTAAGTATATGCCCAGCACCCGCCACGAGTAACACCTCCACTTCAAGGGAACATTAGTCACCTTCATGGAGATAATTTTTTACATTTTTTTCATTCAAGAAGAAAATATTAAGTACAAAAAACAAAACAGTAAGGTAGGAGCAGTAAGTAGAATGTTTCTACAACCTAAGTAGCAAAAGAAGGTTTTTCACTTAAATAAAAATGAGAAAATCTGTATTTAGTATCCTATCAATACTTCAAATGCAGAAATGACTTCATCCACAATAAGCTCTTTAATAGTAAACAAACTTAAAATAATGTAAAAATGGAGACTTTTTATTAAAAAGCTCAATATTAGCTCATTAAAAGGTCTCTCAAGTACTTTCTGGGACCAAAAGGAGCTCCACGAAAAGCCATGCTTTTAGCCTAGTCTGACCTCCTAAAATTTAAGTCTAAATATAGGGAACAAGTTGTTCATATCTCCTTCCTTAAGTAATGTAGAAGGCAAGACAAAGTAGTCGATTTTAATCCAAAACTGCGAAAACAAACAAGTGTCTAGGAAATTAGAGTAGAGGATTGCCATTAGCACTAACAAGCAATCTGCAGCTGGGATATGTCTTGAGATCACTATAACCCCTCTGGGTAGATTTTAAAAAACACTTAGCTTTACCTATATGCTTAAATTGAAAGCAATACCAACTGTATTATCTGAACTGAAAATATGCCTATTAAAAATAAATTTAAGCAATGGGGAAAGGCAGGACAACTGTAACTGAACAGAAATAAATTGAAAAAAAAATAGCCCTGGCTGGTGTGGCTCTGTGGACTGAGTGACAGCCTGCAAACTGAAAGGTCACTGCTTCGACTCCCAGTCAGGGCACATACCTGGGTTACATGTGCCCTGACTGGCCAGGTCCCCAGTTAGGGGCATGCAAGAGGCAACCAATCCACATATCTCTTGTACATCAATGTTTCTCTCTCTCTCTTTTTCCCTTCCTTCCCTTCTCTCCAAAAATAAATAGAATCTAAAAAAATTTTTTTTAAATTTAAAACACAGGGTTATATAAATGCTTATATTTTTAATTTACTTTTATTTTTTATTTATTTATTTTATTTAATTCTTGTTCAAGTACAGTTTTCTGTCTTATATTCCCAGCCGTGCCCGATTAACAAATAATAATAATAAAAAAACAAATACAGCTGGGAAAGAGTCAATACCCAAAGGATATATATCTTCAATACCAAGTAGGCAAGCAATCCTTGATGAAGTCATCTTTTTAAGCCTTCGAGTACATCATGAATCTGGCTGCAAACTAGTTACCAAATCTGGCTTCACCACAGTAAACACCAAAGGCAGTAAATCAACATGAGATGAACTTCAGCAACCAACCCTGTAAACTTTTGCCTGTAGTTTTAAATTCACTAAAATTTAGAATCAAAAGAATTTTTCTAAAATGCCACCTTCAGCGTTTAGACTGGTTAAATTAGAACTGCTCCCGGAAGCTTGGGATAAACGAGTTTAACCGGGTTCTGTTGCACGGCCATGAAAAACAGAATGCTCCTTGGAAGTGGATATAATCCAATGCTCTTCACTAGAACTTTCTCAGGGAATATCTCAGTTAAATGCTCCTGGGAGCATTTACAAGTTCACTGAAGACAGACCAACAGCTGTACTCTGACAACTTTCAACTTGAATTTAATCATAAGTAACAACACAGTGAAAAAAATCTTGATGGAAATCCCTGCTCTATCACTTACTAGCTGTAGAACCCCAGAAGAGTTACCACTGTATCAGACAATGTGAAATGGTGACAATGACATCGAAGCCATAAGACATGGTCAACTCCAGCTGCTATAGTGATTTGAATCTGGTCTGATTTATTTTGAAGATTAATAAAAAATGCCCAAAATAGCAAGGAATATGAGACAAATTAGTGATAGTACCCAAATGTAGTTTGCTTGGCCTTACCATTGTTTCTAGATTTTCTTATTTTAATTTCATACATTTATGTTGAACTTTATCCTCCCTACCTAAAGCCTACAGCAAGCATCTGGTGAGAAAACACAATATATGTAATAGGGAAAATGTTACCATTTACTTAGTATTTACTGTTAGCCAGACACTGAGCTAACTGCATTATACAATTTATCTCACTTAATCCTTTCAACTTTCATAAAATGGTTATATAATTCCAGTTTACAGTGAAAGAAACTGAGGCTAAGAGGTTGGATAATTTGCCCAAAGTCAGCCGGTTACCAGAAGCACAGCGGCTACTGCCCCACCAGGTAACGCTTCCCAGTCACACACTCCTTCCAGCGGTAACTGTTACCATGAGTCTGTAATAGCCATTTCCTTGCTCCTGTTTATATTAAGCATATGCGTATGCATCTCTAACCAGTACTGGCCAGTTTTGCCTATTCTTGAATGTTATACAAAGGAAATATAAGACTGTATTCTTTTGTGTCCCTTTTCTTCCAATATTATATAAATAATGAGGTGGCTCCTGTCGTTCTACCTTACCTATGGTTCATCCACTT
This sequence comes from Sturnira hondurensis, assembly GCF_014824575.4. Classification (NCBI taxonomy): domain Eukaryota; kingdom Metazoa; phylum Chordata; class Mammalia; order Chiroptera; family Phyllostomidae; genus Sturnira; species Sturnira hondurensis. The sequence continues at coordinate 17,559,071 of NW_028079044.1, read as the reverse complement.
CCATAATTGTATAATGTTCTACCATATAAACATACAGTAATTATTTATCAATTTTATTGTTTCTGAACACCTGCATTGTTTCCACATTTTAGATATTTTACATTGGCGCTGTGTTACCATCTCCTTTACAGGTAACCTGATACCAATGCACAGGAATTTCTTTACAGTACTAATCTTCAAAGAGACACAAATCTACAAACAGAGAGAGAATTTCCAAATGGTAAGTGGACATATAGTTTCTCAAGAATCCAGTTTCAGACCTATAACTCCTATATATACTTTCCTAAATCCAATCTTCCTAAGAACAGGCTACATGTAACACAGTAACTTTAGAAAATAATCTTGGTTAGTTCTTCTATTTCCCTACTTCCTGCCCATCCCACATCCCAAATATTACTGTAATATATTGGTTCTGAATATAAAACTCATAGAAGGACAAAACGCTTGGCCTTGAGGGAAAGGAAAAATTAACAAGTCGATTCTATAATGTGATAAATTCTGTAAGTTTTAAACAGCATTCTTTACAAGCAAAGAAAATTAACTACTTAACTACCTGGAAGAATTAGGAAAAACTAGAAATGACAGACATTTAAAGTGGGCCTTGCAGAGTAGACATGGTTGTCAGACAGAAATGACTGAAAGGACAATCCTTGCAAACAGCCAGTGGGACACAGTGAACATTACTAGGTAGGGAGCTTCACGAAAAACTACTAAAAGCAACAATTCAACTGGGAGATGAGCCCCTTTTGCCACTGGGAAGGTAAAGACTTGAACTAGAAAGAAGAGGGTATATAAGAAAGGATGATGCCAGAATCATTTGTACCTATAATAACAAGTAGGGCGCGGGCAGAGGTTGGTAGGACATTAATAAAATGGAAGAGAGGGAATCCTGAGGAAACTAACAGCCAGCCTCAATCTCTCCCCTGGGGTCACGGAGCGCCAGCAGGAGCTGCTCTGAATCTCGTTCCAGAAGGACGGCACCCACTGGTGAAAGACTCTTCCTTGGTGTTAGGGATGAGAGCTGGGTACAAATTTAGGAACAATGAATGGCGCTCCCACTAACCACTGCCACGTTGCTCAGCACACTCATTAACCTTTATATAAGTGAGAAATCCTGTCACTCATGACACAGAGCTGCTCTTGGTAGAAGCAGATCGATTTTGAACAAATGGATAATCTTCCATTTGACTTTTGATTTGGAGCTCAGATGGAAACCACTGTTGCTCCGTGGTTTCTGAAGTGTATGAGGCATGACTCTCCAAACTGGCAGTCCTATGGGCCTCTTAACTAGCCCAGTATCAGCTGCTCTGGAACAGTAACTGCCTAGCTTGGAGGCGAGCTCCCTCCAGAGCTGCCCAAGTGAATGTCAAAGAACCCTAAACGTCATCTTGAAATCTGATGAATGTCACCCAGACATTTTGGTGAAATGTGGGGCAACAGAAGAAAAAAAATATTCATTTAAGTCTGCTAATAATTAAAAACACTTTAATTAGTTCCTACAACTTTATAAATTTCTATTTCCTTTGTTCAATTCCTAGAGAAGGTGCTGATAGATTACGACCTAGGCATAAGCATCTGAATGAGTTCAGTGCCTGTTATTTGATAATGATCAGAATAAACGAGAACCCACCATGACTCACTTGCTGGGATGAGTAGTCCAGTGCTGGAAACAAGGTTCTCAACTGAGACACTACACTAAACTTCAGGTAAGAAAGAGAAGGACACACGGTGATTTCTCTATAATACCTTTTGTAAACTCTGTGGTTCTGAAAGAATCTAAAACCAAAGTAATATACACTCTATGAAATATATTAAATAGTAAAATCTCTTTATCTACAAAAAGAAACAAATGATACCCTCTTTCCTGTGATTATAAGCAACCAGTTTCTCAGAGTTGCTAAAGAACATAAAGTGCATTGTACAGTCCGGAAACAAAAATCAAAATAGGTATTTGGACCTGGTAGGGCTGTGATAGGTATGTAAGTTCGGTTCAGGTGTACGCCTCGAATCGGGCGCCCCCTGTTCTCTACAGAAAATAATGCCTCAGACGCAAACCCTGCCTAGAACAACAGTCTCTGTTGAGGCACAGAAAGAAAACATTAGTGTCTCTACTACTGATATCTTAATCTCATTCTTCTAAATTTCTATTTTTCTGCATATGTTTTACTATATGCATATGTATTTTCAGTTCTTACATATAATATATAAATAAATACACCTAAAGAGTGTGAGTGTGCTCATTGTTTACATGGTCAAAAAATAGAAAACAGACAAAAAATAACATCACTGAAAAGACTATTTGACTTCTATTTTAAAGGTTTCCTTTTACACCCTGAAGTTTCAGGGGACTTTGGTCACTGCGCTGGCTACCAGATGATTCCTAAGGCACTTTGTTGACTGTCTGTGCCCTGAAGTCAAGACCATTTTCAGAAACATTTAACAAAACTTGAATGAAGGACGGATAACATATTTTTCCTCTGAGAAGCTCCTTTCTGTGTCATGAATGTAAGCCTACGTCTGGGGGCAGCGCTCTGAGGCTCACCCAGTTTAAATCACCTCGTCATTGCTCTGATGAGATCAGTGGGCAGAGCTAAGGGCTCTCTATCGATCCCAGCACTATTAAATTTTTATTCACTCCAAGGAGAGTCATTGCTCCTTTCTAGAGAAAACATTTCCCACCCTAAGACTGGAGTAAAGAGAGCTACTATTCTTTTATCTTTATTATATTTTTTCCATTTTAAACCATTTCAGTTTTCAGGCAAAGCTTGGGCACTTAGTGGAAGTGTGACTTCATACTACCTTCCTTGCTGGAGGGCAGTTTGGCCACATGAACCAAAACTTTAAATGTACGTCTTCTTTGACCTGCCATACCATTTCTTGGAGTTCATAATAAGATGATTAAATGTACGTACAAAGATACAGTATAAGAACTTGTAACTGCTTTAAAATTGGAAACAATCTAAATGTTTATTGCTGGCATTAAATAAATTATGCAATCTATATAATGAAAGACTAATTTGATACACACCTATGTCTATTATACACTGTTGGATTTTAGAAGTAGATTACAAAATAGCAGGTGTAAACGGAAACATTTCAAATGGGATTGTAATTCATATAAATGCACAGCAAGACATCTCAATAAAGTTACCGAAATTAGTTTAGTGTATTGATGATGGAATTTTAAGTTATTTTTATCTTTAAACTTTTCTTTATGGTGTGACTTTTTTACGACATATATATATTATTTTCAAAATCAGGAAAAAAAATATCCTTTTCCATCTTGGAAAAAAAAAGAATTCTAAGATTCAGATCATTGTCTCAAAGACCTAAACCTACTTCCTTTCATGCCAGATTTAAGTACTATAAATTTAGGGAAGAATAAGATAGTTTTTATCTTAGAGCAATGATTCTCAGTGTGACCCAAACCTAAAAATCAGCATCACCTAAAACTACCTAGAAATGCAAATTCTCAGGTCCCACTCCAAACCTACTAAACTAGAAACTAGAGCCCACAGTGTGTATTTACAAGCCATCCAGGTAATTCTGATCCATGCTCAAGTCCAAGAACGACTGTTTCCGATGAACTCAAAACCTGGTGACCTGGTATTGTTAGTGCCACAGAAATTGAAACAAATGTAGATTATGTCCCTGCCAGGAGAGCCTGCTTACTGATAAACTTTGGGGATAAAAGCCTCAAAAAGAGTCAAAATATCAGAAATAAAGCAGTTGCCCCACCAGAACTGACTAATTTTTTTCTTTAAGATTTTATTTTTAAGCCCTGGCTGGTGTAGCTCAGTGGATTGAGCACGGGCCTACAAACCAGAGGATCACGGTTCGATTCCCAGTCAGGGCACATGCCTGGGTTGCAGGCTGGTTCTCTGCAGGCCAACTCCCAGCAGGGGATGCACGAAAGGCAACCATACATTGATGTTTCTCTCCCTCTCTCCTTCCCCTCTAAAGATAAATAAATAAATAAAATCTTTAAAAAAATGATTTTATTTTTAGAAGAGTACAAGGGAAGGAGAAAGAAGAGAGAAACATTGATCAGTTACCTCTTGCATGCCCCCTAATGGGGACCCAGCCAGCAACCCAGGCATGTGCCCTGACTGGGATTCCAGCCCCTCGACCTTTTGGTTCAGAGGATGCCCAAAACACTGAGCCACACCAGTCAGGGCAGAATAATCTTGATGCAAAAAGAACAAATAACGAAACTTCCAAACCCAACTTTAGAAACAACAGCTCTAGATGGCAAATACTGTCAAAAGCCTGTTGCTCTGCAGGGCAACCTTCTGGAAACTCTGAGCAATGACAAATGAACTTGGCATCCCAGCTGACTATGTACTGATAGAATCACAACTGAGTAATACCCAAATCTCTGGCAAAGATGTGAGGTTTATTCAACATACAATGACTCTATTAACAGAGTCCAAGCATTAAGTCATCTCAGCATGGCAAGAATATCCACACTATGGCCCCAGAGTTGCTAGACTGTGAACAAACTAAGCACATCAAACACAAAAGCCCAAAACACCCTCATAGAAAATTCACTTAAGAGCTCTTCTCTTCAGGAAAAGAAAAAAAATAACACTGTCTGCATGAAAATAAGGAAAATATGGGAGAAACAATAAATACAGGAAAGAAAGAGTAAATATATGGACAGCACCTTAAAATTATTGCATCTACAAACATAACTTAAAAAAGAGCTCTCACTTACAGTTTTGTAAGAAATTGTTAATACTTAAAAATAGGGTCTCACATTTACCCATATGGTATCTTTCCCCTCTTCGGGATACTAGCTTGCCATCTGCTAGAAATCTGTCCCAATGAATATATAAATCTACATTAATCTAAACTACAAACGGCCCAGCTATCCAGTATATAACCTGCACAACTGCACAAAGCAACCACACTTAAGAATTAACTTAATAAAGACTATACCTGTCCCTCCAAGTGAATTAGAAATCTTTAGGACATCGAACTGTAAAGTTCACAGAGGTTAGGATGTCAGCTGTGTACATCACCTATAACCTCATCTTTCCAAGCCACTAGTGATGAGGCTACACAGCTCTAGGGCCCTAACTTGGAGCAGATAAAGCATACCAAGTCATCTCTGACCCCTGGCTTCCCATCAGACAGGATGCTGCTGGTTTAAGTACGGATTTATACAGGAAAGCAAAACTAGTTAGAGAATTTTGCTTCATTTACTTCTAAGTCAATTTACTTTTATTCACTTATTTTTAATAGGTCTCATTCCCTGTTTTGTCTATTATATCTCTGAAAGCAAGAACACCATAACAGGCAATGGTCTGATGCAGCCATAATGAGTGGTCTGATTACCAGCAAACTTAGTGACAACATACTTACCTCAATGAAACGGTATTTAAATTTTTTATTTCATGAACAGAACCTAACAGAGCAAAATATCAGTGCCAGAAATACAGCAACCTGAATTCTGCAGCCCCTCTTCACTTGTGGACCAGGTAGATGATCATTTCTCCCTCATTTGACTAGTCAGAGAGTTGACACTGCAGCCCTGACTGGAGTGGCTCAGTTGGTTGGGCATCGTTCCACAAAGTGAAAAGTCACCAAGTTCGATTCCCAGGCAGGGCACATGCCTGGGCTGCGGGTTGATTCCCGGTTGGGGAGCATACAAGAAGCAACAAATCGATGTTTCTCTTGTACATCACTGTTTCTGTCTCCCTTTCTTTCTCCCTCCCTTCCCCCTCTCTAAAAATAAATAAATAAATAAAAACTTTTTTTTTAAAAGAGAGAGAGCTATTGCAGAGGCCATCCCCATACATGACTGGCCTTAGAGGACTAGCAAACAGTAAAACCAAGAGAATCAAGGCAAGTTCAGTCTTTCTAGTGACTTCCTGTAATGAAATGAAACCTTTACATCTCTGCCTCAAGTATGTTAAGAAATTTCTCTCTGCTTCTAAATTACAACAAACTGTTGTAATTTAAAACTGATCCTAAGTGACACGGGACATGTCCTCCTAGTTTGTCAGATTGCCCCGTGGCAAAAAATAAAAGTCCTGACCAAGTTTCTGCAGTAACATGGGAAATAAAACTGCAAAAAAGACACCCAATTTTCTTTAGAATTTATTACAATCTTCTGACTTTAATAAGTCTGGCTAACGAGGGCAAATTCTGGGTCATGCTGTCCAAATTTGGTCATTGAGACCAATGTGAGTTTAAATCCGGTACAGCTTCAGGGGGATGTTTTCCCAGCTTCATAAACTGCCAGAACACTGTACACTGAAAAAAGCCCACTTTTTAATACTGGTCACAGGCCCCTATACTGTACAATGATTTAAACATTCAAGCTAAATAAATCCCTTAGAATGATTTTCTTCCTTCAGAATTATTCAAGAACCACTTTGCCAATTTACCTACTCCACATGAAGGTCTTTTCCAACTGGAGAAGAGGCTGAGTGAGTCATTATTTTAAAGGACACCATTCTGCTCTTCCTCAGTAGAAAAATGTATATACTCCATTACAATTACATGCCAGCATCCTCAATAAATGCCGTCTTGAACTTCTCTAGTCAGCAAGATGCAGGGAGCAGGCAAGCTTGAGGCACAGCTGTTCTAATATTAATCACATAAGATGAAAATAAATAATATTGATTGCATGAGGCTTTTTTTGACCTTTACTCAGCTTAAGACTGTAGGTAAAACTTTTTATGAGCCCAAATGAAAAAAAAATCCTTTCCTGTTATTTAGAGCCTATTCTTTAAATGTGTCACAGGAGTTGGGAACTGTAGGCGAAGTTTTCTGAAAAATCAGATGATAATTTTCAGTGAGACAAACAAGAATCTTTGTTGTTGTTGTTTAGTCTTACATCCCAAGGACTTAATTACTCTTTTGGTTGAGCTGAATGCACGCCTTTCTTCTCCTTTTCTTCCCCTTCCTTCCACTACCCCATAGAGAATGAAGAGAAAGGCTATATCCTATATGCTGATTATATGGTTTTAGGTATGACCTTAGAAAACTAGCCTTGATGCCTAACTATTGTGAAAGAAAATATTTCAGACAAGCCTTGGGTAGTCTTTGATTTATTCAATAAACAAGTTCCTGGGAGCCTATATATTAAAGCAAATATTAGTAAATCAATGCAAAATTTCCCAAAAGTAATACACTGATACTAAAGTGTTTAAAGATGAAATGATGTGATATCTAGGACATACTGCAAAATGAGCCAAGGTAGACACTGGGGGATGGAGTAGGCTGTAAGAGAAGCAGACGCAACAAGAGTTATTGCGTGTCCAATTGCTAAAACTGTAAGAAAGGCACAGAGATCTGCTATACTGTCTTCTCGAGCTTTGTAGGTTTTAGATTTTCCACAGTGAACTTAATTTGTAAGTTTTCCCCTCCCTCTCTTACTCCCTCCCTTCCCTTCTCTCTAAAAGTAAATAAATAAAATCTTCAAAATTTTTATTCTTAATTTACAAAGCTTAAACTCAGCAGTCCCACATTTAAGAATCTTACATAAATATCAGTATTAATATGTAAACAATTATTTATAAGACTACACAACTGTCCATCTACAGAGGAGTATGTAATTGTTTCCCCATCAACAGAGAAGTATATAATTCTATACAACAGAATATTCTTTAGTCATTAAAAAGAATGATGAAGAGCTAGAAGTTTCAACTTACAAAGATATCTGACACATATAGATAGAACTTCACACAAAATAGAAAATAAAAAAGTTTAAAGGAAAATCATGTAAACTAATAAACTTCTTTAAAAATATGAACAAAAGAGGAAGAACTGAAAACACCAGGACACATGAATAAGTTTGCAAGACTTCCATAGGACAGTTGTGGAGAGAGAACCACAGCGGACTGGGAGCCAGATGACTCGCAGTGTAAAACTGAAGAAAGGAGCCCTGGCTGGTGTAGCTCAGTGGATTGAGCGAGGGCCTGCAAACTAAGGGATCATGGTTCGATTTCCAGTCAGGGCACATGCCTGGGTTGCAGCTCAGTTCCCAGTGAGGGACACATAAGAGACAACCATACATTGATATTTCTCTCCCTCTCTCCTTCCCTTCCCCTCTAAAGATAAATGAATAAATTTTTTTAAAAAAAACTGAAGAAAGGGAGGAAAATACAAGGAGACAATAATGCGAGAGAAAGGTCAGAAAAAGAGAGAGTTACATAAATGGGAAAGGGTCATCCCACTGTATGAAAATGGGGGAGAGACAGGGCAGTTAGTGGCTATGGAAAATCTTCTTTACAGTCCTTCATTTCTAAAAATCTAGTGAATATCTACTGTTTAAGCAGTGTCACTTGCTACCAGACCTCCATTTCAATGTGATGAGACAACCACATGCATTTACCTCCCTTTCTCACCCTCTTACAGAAAAAGGTATAAACCCATTACTCCAAAAGAAGAAGAGGCTATAGCCAAGAAACAGCAACAAAGTTCTGGAAGACAAATGGCAATAAACAGCAGTAGGATGAAGCAGAGGGTACAAAAAAGAGTGTGTGCCAAGAAAATGAAACCCAAAAGGGAGTCACTCTGAGTACCAGCCGTAGCCACGGAGGTCGGGATTCAGAATGCCAGGAACAAGGAAAGCACTGAACACGAACAGATTAACTGAAAGACTGGATACAGAACAGCCAAACCCCTACATATGTAGCCCATATACGGACTCCAGCTAAACATCAGGCATTTCCCCCTGGAGAAATAATGTAGCCTGAGAATATACTGAAAACCATTAAATTGTACATTTTAAATGGATGAATTGTATAGTAGTGAATTATAGCTCAATAAAGCTATGTTGAAAAAAGAAAAAGCATGTTTTCCTCTTCTTCCACATTAAGAAATCAATTAATACTGCCTAAAACTGAATGTGTTTTTTAATTACAAATATAGAAACTGACTTTTTACCTTCTTAAGTTTACGAGATCTTTTAAAAATAAAAAGCATTTGTGATAAAAAAAACATTTACTGAAATTCAGTAATTCCATGTGTCATTTCAGTTTTACTCAAGTAAAACTAAATGTAACACTTTTTAATAGAAACAGCATTATATTATATCCAATTTCTATGACAGTTATTTTCTTCTACTCACCCTATTTGTGTATTTGTGTGAAGTGATTGTGATCTGGAATGATGATCACTTAAAGTAAATAATGGCCCCTGACCGACTGTGGCTCAGTTAATTGGGTGTTGTCCCACAAAGCGAAAGGTCACTGGTTTGGTTCCCGGTCAGGGCACGTGCCCAGGTTGTGGGTTTAGTCCCCAGGCAGGGAGTGAACAAGATGCAACAGATTGATATTTCTCTCTCACACTGATGTTTCTCACTCACATCAATGTTTCTCTCCCTGTCTTTCTCCCTCCCTTCCCATCTCTCTACAAATAAATTAATTTTTAAAAGTTAAAAAATAAATAATGGTCATTTCTCAAAAACGGACTTTTTGCCTGATATGTAGTTGCATCATCTTTATAGTTTTCTATCTGCTTGATTTTATTTTTACTAACGAGCATGCATGATACTTATAAAAAGACAGATAATTTAAAAATTACAAGACATACAATAAGACTCCAATTCTGAGAAGGTGAAGCAGACATAGTTTTTCCTATTCTTCCCGCAAAGTATAACTAAGAACTCTAGACACCGTATGTGAAACAAACATCAAGTGACCTGAAAGGTGGAAAAAAGAAGGTGGACCGGCTTGGGACCTCAGAACCAACGAAACAACACTGGGGTGCGTTTCCTGGCTTTTCTTTTTGCTTCGTATCTAAACGGGGAACTGAAGAGACACAAACAGGTGCAAACAAACAAAAAAGGCCCAACAAAAGCCTGCTCTCTCTAGCCAAAGATGACAAAAGGCATAGCCTACCGAGACAGAAAACATTTACACAATCACTGTTGTATTCCAGACAGACACTACAGAAAAATATTCACACAAGCACAGGCAGAGAGGGAGCCATGATTTCCACCCGCACGAGATAATAACAAAGAGCCCAACACCCCTCTCAGGGAGTCAGAAAAGGCCAAGAAGGGAGCTGGGACTTTCACCCCCACCAGATGGTTACAACCCACTCTCCCCACCACGGCATTAAGAGCCCCTTAATGTAGATGAGAGACCATATACGGAGCCAGGTCTATCATCTACAGCAGTGATGAGGAGCCCCTCTCAGGTGTCAACAGATTTCAAGTGAGGGACATGGACATGTACCTCCACCTATTAGTGATGAAGAAGTAACAAACACCTTCTCATGCCACACCAGTGTCAAAGAAAACGAGCTAAAAGGGTAGGCTTAAATGACAGCCAGAATCTCATAACATAATATGAAACTGTACAAGTTTCAATTAAGAATCATTCTTGCCCTGGCCAGGTAGCTCAGTTAGTTACAGTATCACCTGGACACACCAAAGTTGTATGTTCAATCTCCGGTCAGGGCACATACAGGAAGCAACCAGTGAATGCATACATGAGTGGAAAAACCGAATTTCTCTCTCTCTCTTTCTCAAAATCAATAAACAAAAATTTTCCAATCATCCATCATACCAAGAACCAGAAAGCTGCCAAAGTAATGAAAAAGGACAGTCACTAGATGCCACAACTGAAATGACAGAGATATTAGAGTTATCTGATGAAGAAATGAAAGTGGTCGTAACAAAAGTGACTCAACAAACAATTATGAACACACTTGAAACACACTTCAAACAAAAAGATTGAGAATCTGAGGGAAAAAAGTATAGCAAAGGATTACCAAATGGAAAGTATAGAGCTGAAAAACACAGTAACTGAAATGTTAAGAACTCAGTAATGAGCTCAAGAGCATAATGGAAGAAATGGAAGAAATGGGGGGAAAATCAGTGAACTAAAAGATATAACAATAGATATATCATCTGAGTATGAGAAAATAAACTGAAAGAAGTAAACAGCACCTCAGGAGCTGAACAGTAACAAAAAAAAAAAACATCTATCATTCATGTCACCAGAGTCCCAGAATGGGAATGGAAAGAGGGTGCAGTGGGAAAGTAGTTGAAAAAATAATGAATTAAAACTTCCCAAATTTGGCAATGGTCATAAACCTACAGACTCTTGAAGAAGTGCAGTAACCCCAAACAGGATAAACCTTAAGTTATCTATACGAGGACACAATGTAATTACGCTCCTGAAAACTAAAGACAAAGAAAATAAGCCTTGAAAGTAGCCAGAGAAAAATGGCAGGGGAAAAATAACTTGAGTGACAGCTAATTTCTCCTCAGAAACCACGGAGGCCAGAAAGAAGTGGCACGACACTTGTCAAGTGCTGGAGGAAAACTGCCAAGCCAGAATCCTACACTGAGCAGAAATAACTGTTCATTCTTTCTCATAGGTAGGAAAACTAAGCCAGTCTCATGTAAAGAGAATTTGCTGCCTACTGTTTAAAAATAATGGCTACAGGAACTTCTTTCAGCAGAAAGGAAATGATTTTTTTAACAGGAATTTGGAACATAAGAAAGGAAAAAAGAACACAGTAAGCAAAAATATGGGTGAATACAATAGATTTTACTTCTCTTGAGTTTTCTAAATTAAGTTTGCTGCTTAAGCAAAAATTAAAACAGTTTAATATGGCTGTAAGTATCTGCAGAGAAACTATTTCTGACAGTTACAACCAGGGGAGGATAAAGGAACATACAGGGAGGTAAGGTTTCTACACTTCACTCAAACTGGTAAAATGTTAACAGTAAACTATGATGTTATGTATTAAATAATGTTAACAACCAGAGAAACCACCAAAAAGACATAAAAAAGGTATGCTCAAAAATACTAGAGATAAATCAAAATGGAATTTTTTAATGTTCAACTAACTCAAAAGGCACAAAAAACAAAACAGAGAAACAAAAAAGGAGATAACATAAAACAACGAATAAAGAGTAGAGTTGAGCCTTAGCATATGAATAATTGTATTAAAATGTGTTAGAGATATACCAGAGACTGACAGAGCAGATTAAAAGCCACAACATAACTATATCCTATCGATAAGAAATTCACTTCAAATATGATGATATGGGCAAGCTAAAAACAAAAGGCTAGAAAGTGATAAATCACTCAAACATTAACTGAAGGAAAGCAGGAGTAACTACATTACTATCAGATAAAGTAGACCTCAGAGACAGAGAAGGACATGTGCAACCACTGAGAAGATAACAGCAACCCTAACTACACACGTTCCTGACAGCAGAGCTGCTGAGGACCTGGAGCAAAAACACGCAGATCTCGAACAAGAAACAGACAACTCCACGGTCACACTTAGAGACTTCAATAGCCCCCCTCCCAACAAAGAGGAGAAACCAAAAACCAGCAAGCACACAGAAGAGCACATCACCACCAAGCAACGGGATCTAGTCAATGTTTGTAAAACACTTTATCCACGGCAGCAGGATACGTGTTCTTTTCAAGTCTCCACAAAATACATACCGAGAAAGAACATGCTGTGAGCCATAAAACAAACTTCAATAAACTCAAAGGAACTGAAATCATATACGGTATGCTCTCCAACCACCGTATTAGGGATATTAAACTAGAAATCAGTAACAGGATAATAGGAAATGTTCAAATCCTTGGAAACTAAACAACATACTTCTAAATAATTGATGGGTCAAGCAGGAAGTCTAAAGGTAAATAACAGACTACACTAAACTAAACTTAAAATACAACATATCCAAGCTTATGGGACACAGGTAAAGCACTGCTACAAGGGAAATTCATAGCACTGAATGCATACATTAGGAAAAAGAGGGGATAAACAGTGATGGAAGGAGACTTCACTTGGGGAGATGAACACACAATACAGTAATATCCAGATGACATATCATAGAATTGTACACCTGAAACCTATATAATCTTCATTAACCGATGAATTCAATTTTTAAAAACTGCGGGGAGGGCAGCAGTGATTCAATGCGTGCACTTGAGGGTGCCAATCACGAGGAAGAGGATGTGGCCCATGGAACAGAAATGGACATTAAAAAGAAGCCAGAAGAGCATTTCCCAAAGCGTATTCTCCAGAACTAACGCCTAATGTGTTCTCAACACCATGCTGCCTCTAGACGACGATCATGGGAACGGCAATAGCAGTCATGTAAAAATCTTTTCACAGAAAAAGCTGCCTGAGTGTATGCCAAAAAATGTTCACGTTCATCCCAGGAGAGGTGCCAATGGAACACTAATGAGACCATGATGTAGCAGTCCTCTTGGATTTCTTTGCACTAATGTGTGACCCTTCACACATCTTTGATCTCCAGATCTGCATTACCTTGGAAACCATTTCATTTTTTAATTTAATTTCTTATTTTTTAAATTTTGGTGTGCAAACAGTAACATTTCATCAGTGTAACATACTGATTTTCTTAGCGCTATCCCTCAGAGTGGGAAATTTGCAAAATGCTGTCTTCATTTTATGTATTAAAGTTCATTTCAGTTTTTAAAATGAAGTGTAATCTGTACTTTCATTCTTTAAAACAAGGAAAGAGGAAAATCCTCAAATCAACCATCTAAACTCCTGCACCTCAAGAATCTGAAGAGCAAAGACAAAAATAAAAACAAGGAGCAGGAAGAAAATAATGAAGATAAGGGCAGAAATCAGTAAAGTTAAAAACAGAAAAACAATACAGAAAAATTAATGAAAAAATTCTGGCTCTTTAAAATGATCAATAAAATACACAAATATTTAACAAAAAATATACAAATTATCAACACAAGGAATAAAACCAGGAATATCACTATGCACCCTGTAGCCATCAAAAGGATGATAACAAAACTATCATCTCTTTTGACATAAATTGGATAACTTAGATGAAATAAACTAATTCCTAGAAAAAACAAACTACTACAATTTACTCAATACAAAAATGTCAATTTATATTGCTCTAGAACTATGAAGAAAATTGAATTTGAAATTAAAAATCTCCCCCCAAAATCTGCAGTACTCGATGGTTTCATTGGAGAATTCTGCAAAATGTTTAAAGCCGAATTAACATAAATTCTAAAATCTTTCCCAGATAATAAAAAAAGAAGGGAAGGAACACTTCCCAAACAATTTTATGAAGCAATACTACCCTATCGTCAAAACCAGATAGTTAGGGGAAAAAAAATACAGACCAATACCTCTGGCAAATGTAAACACAAAAATCCCATAATGGAAAAAATACACTAAAAAATAGTGATAATGTACTAAAAACAAAATCCCCAAGAAACTATTGGCCAAAAATAGAACTCAGAAGTATATCTGGGCGGTGTGGCTCAGTGGACTAGGTGCCAACCTGCAAACCCAAAGGATTGCCGGTTCAATCCCTGGTGGGGCACACGCCTGGGCTGTGGGCCAGGTCCCCCAGTCAGGGGTGTGCAAGAAGCAACCACACATTGATGTTTCTCTCCCTCTCTTTTTCCCTCCCTTTCTAAAAATAAATAAATAAAATCTTTTTTTAAAAAAGAAAAATATACACAGTGACTAAGCTACAGTTATTCCAGGGAGTCAGGCTCATTCAACACTCAAAAATCAATCAGTGCAATCACCAAGCTAAAGAAGAAATATTCCATGATCACAACAATCAATGCAGTAAACGCACTGGACTATATTCAACACTCTTTTGTGATTAAAAAAGTTCTCAGAAAACAGGAATAGAAGAGAACTTTCTCAACTTCATAAAGAGCATCTGCAAAAAACCTATAACTAACATTAGGCTTTCTCTGTAAGACCAGGAACAAGGCAACGATGTCCACTTACCAATCTAATTCAATATAGTCCTGGAAATTCTAGCCAGAAAATGAAAATGAAGGAAAAAGAATACAGATTGGAAAAGTAGAGTTAAAACTGTCCCCACTTACAGATGACACTATTATCTACATAGAAACTCCAAGGAATCTACAAAACAAAACTCCAGAAGTGAGTTCAGCAGTCACAATGATCCAGAAACGTACAAACAGTAATTGCATTTCTATATACTAGCAATGAACATATTGACAGCAAAATCAAAAATAAAACACCATTTATATCACTTTTTAAAAAGTACTTTTAAGTGTAAATCTAGCAAAGCATGTACTGGGAATGCGAAAAGCTGCATAATGCTGATGAGATGAAATTAAAAAAGAGCTAAATGAAGAGACATACCATGTTTGTGAAATGGAAGAACTCATGAAATAAAGATATCAATTCCCTGCAAACTGATATGCAGGTTTAATTGAATTCATATCAAAATCTCAGCAGGATAATATTGGAAATATAGACAATATTCTAAAAGGGCATATACGCCAAAAGGCAAAGGAACTAAACTAGCTAAAACTACTTTGATATTAAACTGGGAGAATCAGCCCACCCAATATCAAGACTTCTTTTATTAAAAGACAATAATCAAGACTAATATTTGCAGAGGAATAGACACACAGATCAACTGAAAAGAGAATGCAGAAATACACCCTCAAAGAGCACCAAAAAAAAAAAGAAAAATTAAACAGAGTTACCATATGACCCAGCAATTCCACTCCTAGGTATATATATCCAAGGGAACTTAAAACATACATCCACATGAACACCTTCACACAAATGTTTATAGAGTTTTATCTCTAATAGCCAAAAACCGAAATGATCCAGATGTTCTCCAATGGGTGAATGATTAAACAAGCTGTGGTACAGCTATACCAGGGATTATTCAGCAAGAAAAAGGAGAAAACCACTGATACATTGCGACAACTTGGATGAATCTGCAGGAAATTATGCTGAGAAGAGCCACTTCCAAAATGTTACATGCTGTATGATTCCACTTAAATAACATTCTTTAAATGACAAAACTAGAGTAATAAAGAACAGAGGAGTGTTGTCAGGGCTACAAAGGAGTGGGGACAGAAGGGAAGTGGCTGTTGCTGTAAGAGCGCAACATGCAGAGGGATCCTCACAGTGATGGAAACGTTCTGTAGCTTGACTGTCAAGACACAGTACCAGTATCTGGGTCCTGATCTGCTGCGCTGCATTCTGCAAGATGTCAGCACTGGAGGAAACTGGGTAAAGGGTATGGGGGGATCTCTGTATGTGTTATTTCTTAAAACTGCATGTGAATCTACAATTATTTCATATAAAAAGTTTAGTTTTAAAAAAGCAAATAATAAATGCATACAGTTGGGTCCGCATTTACCATTTAAAATGCTAATTTTCAAGAGCTCTTCTCATCTCACCTTTCCCTTGCTCTCACTTTGCAGACAAACGCTAAAAGATCTCCATTGCACATCCTCTCCTTACAAAGGCCAAGCAACTCTTTTACCTCATCAAAAACATATTGCTTGTCTAGCGCCCTTATTTCTTTCCTTTTATTTTAATGTCTTTCACAAACACATATTTCCCAAAATAAGACTCCATACTAGGAATGTTTCATAACATATAGTCAGTCATGCTCAATATCGACTATTCTTATTCATTAATATTGCTTGCTAATATCACACTATAATTTTATTTTTTGTTGGCACCAGAGCTTCCCCGTAAAGTGAAACTTAGTTGCACTGTGTGACTCTTCCTTGCTTGGATGTTTCTCTAGATAGTGTATACTTTAAAATTAAAGAAAGTTCTAAATTATAGGAAGTAAAAGGGAGATACAAAAAGAAAGCACAAATATGAGGAATGAAAACAGAGATCTTGAGAACAAAGGAGCAGAGACACTTGGCTTAGACCCACAATAAAATGTTAGTGCTCCAAAAAATACGCTTTTGTCACAGAGCTTTTCATGTTCCAAGTATATAAAAATGGGATCAAAACTGAAAGCCTATGATACCCCACAGCTTTTTAATCAAACATGAATACAGCAAAAGAGCCTGCATTTTAACCAAATCATAATTTTTGGCAAATGCCCTTCATCATTTATCTAACAATAAAACATTTATCTAGTATTCAAAACACTGGAGCACCTGAACTCAAGAAATGATTGAATTGCTTTTTTTAAAAAAAGGTTGTTGTTAATGTCATGGTTTTGCTCTTATCTAATGATCAGTATGATTATAAAACAACAGCACTGAGTGAAGTTAAATCCACTACAGCGCAGCGCGCATGTCAATGTGGTATCTTCAAGACGAGCAGTAGGTGGGTGTTCCAACAGAGGCGCAGCCCCTATGTGTCACTGCATATCACAGTAAGGTAATCTAGTTGGTTGTGCTGTGATCGTTCTTGCTCACAGATGTTTCTTTCACTGGGTAACGTAAGTTCTAAAGTATAGTTACGCAAACATGTATTACAAGCTTAAACTCCTTTTACTAATTATTGTGCTCTTGAGAGTTATATACCTCAGTTTTTTCATTATAAATCTAGAACAAAGAAGTTTCCAGACATTCCAAATAAATAACCTTCTTAATAACACAAAATTTTCCAGCCAGTGCATTCTAAATTACATAGCTAAAGGCAAAGCATCTATCATTATTTTACTTGTTGGCGAATTTTTAAATGGCCAATGTGAGTTGGGTTTTGCTTTAACATCAAATTTAGACTGTTTCAAATGATATTATTGTAGCTTTAATGGCATTTATATTATATAAGTGCTAGGTAAGAATCTTGGCCCAATCCTTGAGTACTCTCCCTAGCTCCACTTCTTTTCATAGAATAAGGTAGCTTACTCAGGTTCTTTAACTTTCATAAAAAGAAATTAATTCTACTCGCAGCAGGTGTATCTTTAAAGCATATATAGCTCATACTACCTAAGAACTAAGTAATACATTCAGAAAAAAGGCAGAAAATATAATTTTGGCCCCACACTCATTACTTATTAAAAATCTTGACTATTTGCCCTGGCTGGTATAGCTCAGTAGACTGAGTGTGGACCTGCCACCCAGAGAATCGCAGTTCGATTCCCAGTCAGGGCGCATGCCTGGGTTGCAGGCCAGTTCCCAGAGAGGGACACACGAGAGGCAACCATACATTGATGTTTCTCTCCCTCTATCCTTCCCTTTCCCTCTAAAGATAAATGAATAAAATCTTTTTTAAAAATTTTTGACTACTGAAAGTAGTACTTATGAAGAAATAACTAAAGCATATGTAATGCAAACATTCTTTCAGACTAGAAATCACAGAAACAGGACATACATGCATTTTACTAAGAAGAGTATCTACAGCATCCATAATACTCCCAAAGTGATCGATGATCAAAATAAGGAAGGGAGGGAGGAATAACGCACCTTCCAAACCACTATAAATATTATCAAATCTATGCCTTGATTAAGCCAAGACCAGCAAAAAACTGCATTCCTTTGGCTCCCTACAGAACTGCTTTTACTAAACTGTGCTTTGGTCATGCCATATGCTCTCACTGAAGGACAATACAGGAAACAGCCTGTCACATATTGCTGCATTTACTATGTGGATATTAAAGTTACATTATACAGGGCCTTCTTTGTGAGGACATATGGGAGAAACAGTTCTCTGGTCTTACTTAGAACCAGGAACAGCTGTGCTTCTCCTAAGTAAGTACTTTTTAATTTTATAACACCATAACTCAAATAACTGAACATGTCTCTTTTTTATTTTTTGTACTACTTGCTAGAAAGCCTAGAGCCAAAGTGATAGCCTACCTTTAAAAAATGAACAGGCCTTCGAATACAAATTTTTTACACATCTAAGTTCTCTCCATGTCTTCTCCATTTTGGAGTTCAGTAAGTTATGGCTTCCCCACTAAGAAGTTACACTCTGACTCAATACCTCCTGGTGGATCAAAAAGGCATTCTTCTGGGACATACTAAAAGTTCTCAAAGATCTGTTTACAAACATGAACCTTCTAACTGCTCGCAATCTTGACTTCATATACTCCTTCCTGCCTTTGTTTTCCTTTGCCCCAATTTCCTCACCACCTCTGATGCATCTACTACATGTATTTTTTAAATAATATATATTTTTAAAGCTATCTAATTCCTTTCTAGAACAAGGCAAGGGGAAAATTAGAGAAGAGAAATATTAGTCAATTGTCAATTAACCAGAATAAACGAAAGGAAATTGAAAATACCAAAAAACAGAATTAAGACAAAATTAATCTCCTGTAAAAAAACATAGTCAAAATATATGCCCTGCTGGTGTAGCTCCATGGATTGAGTGCTGGCCTGTGAACCAAAGGGTTGCCAGTTTGATTCCCAGTCAGGGTATATGCCTGGGTTGCAGGCCAGGTCCCCAGTAGGGGGGCGCTCAAGGGGCAATCACACATTGATGTTTCTCTCCCTTCTCCTCTCTCTAAAAATAAATAAGTAAAAACTTTTAAAAAGAAATCAAAATGTGGTATAAAATATAAATGTTAAGTTACATGCAATTTAAAGGAAAACATTTACCATTCTACAAACATTTAGAAATGTTAGATATATATATAATTTAAAGATATGCAATATCACAAATTGCTTGTTAAAAATAGCCAAAATATTAAAATATTCTATTACTGTTGTTTATTCCTTAGCTGAACTCTCCTTAATTCAAATATTGGGACAAAGTCCATACAACATCGATCCACCTTTGAGTAACTGTCTTCCTTGTTTTCTAAATACTCCAACAAACACTACTACGTGGCAAAAATGGCTTCACTCTTTTCCACCACAGCAACAGCAGACACCTCTGAGAAATGACCTATTAGTCACTTTATGTCCCAAAGTGTTTAAGCTCAGGGAGGGGGGGGTGTATGTGTGTAATTCAATTTCTACTAACTCCTCCCCATCACTATTTTTGCTTCCACCCCCCAAGCAAATTTAAAATGTCATCACTGCTCAACTTCTCAACTCAGAATCACACATTTCATAGATAAGTCACTTACTAATTTTATCTCTTCAGTTGCTTTCAGTTGAAGGCTTGATTTGGGTGTGTGATTAAATCAGTTATTACATCATTAGCAAATACTACAAACAATCAATAACTTCGATGATATAAAGGACCAAAATATCTTTATTATCCCAATGACCTAATTAATATTCATATATATCATATTAGAAACTAAAACTATGTCATAAATATGATCTAAATTCTAAACTGTTTCCCAAATCATACTAAAGAAATGCCCTTTTAACTTTTTGCAACTAATGCATATGCTAATCATGTTGATGCTAGCAATGATGTAAACTTAAGAATACATGCCATAACATTTTATTTATTGATATTAGGGAGAGGAAGAAAAGGAAATGTCGATTTGTTATTACACTTATTTTATGCATTCATTGAGAATGCATTATTTTATGCATTCATTGTGCCCTGATAAGGGATGGATCCCGCAATCTTGGCGTACCGGGACAATGCTCTAACCAAACTGAGATACCTGGCCAGGGCCATGCCATAACATTTTAAAGTAAAAAATTATTTAAATGTTGAAATCCTCGGATTTGTCAAGACTTTTATTTGTATGTGAAGCACAATTATCTAATACTACTGCATTCCCCCCAAAAATTTCTGATTTCAAATTATTACAGCCTCCTAGTACAAAATTCTTAGAAGTTCTTTAAAAAATGTGTATTTATTCATGTCCCTTTATGACTAAAACAATGGAAAGGCAGGTTTGAAGCTTTCATTCCTTAAAAACAATGGTTTCTTTGTTTTAGTAGTAACAGCTCATTTCAATCTGTAGACTCCTGGCATGTTTATTTATACAAAGCATAACTGTCAAAGGTTCTGTACTGGGGCTCCCAAATCAAAAAGAAAACTTTATAGAAACATCAGCAAAGAACATGAACGTACACACACACACGCAAAGATACACAAAAAGCCTTTCTACATAAAGAGATATTCAGCTGCACTCATAATAAGAAAAGTATAAATGAAAATTACATCAAAATCCCATTTATCATTTACCATATTGGCAAAAACTCAAAAGACTAATACATACGCTATCACAAAAGCTATAGAGAAAGGAGCAATTTCACAGACTGTTCGGAGAGAGCAAAATGTCACAACCTCCACAGAGATTAATACCTGCCAAACTACAGGTACATGAATAATTTACCAGCATTCCCTCTTCTGGGAATCTATCCTACAGATACAGTATGAAATATAAATAAGAAATGACAAATATTCAAGGTTATTAAGTGCTATGTTATTTTGTACAGGAAAAGACTGAAAATAACCCAAGTTCACAGAAACAGGGGATTGGTTGAGTAAACCATGGTATATTTACAAAACGAAATACTCTGCAGCTGTAAAAAAGAATAAGGAAAATCTCTGCATACTAATTTCCAAAATATGCTGAGTAAAAAACTACGCTACAGAACTATGTAAACAGTATACTACTTATTTTGTAAAAAGGGGGAGAAAATAAAATTTTATATGCTTATGTTTGCATAAAAACCACAACAGAAGAATACACAACAAATTAGTAAAATGAAGAAACAGAGGGAATGAAAGAAAAATGTATTTATTAGATCTATGGTTTATATCCTTTACTTTCCATTTTTTTAAAGATTTTATTTATTTATCTTTAGAGAGGAAGGGAAGGAGAGAAGGAGAGAAATATCAATGTATGGTTGACTCTCATGCATTCCCTGCTGGGAACTGGCCTGCAACCCAGGCATGTGCCCTGACTGGGAATCAAACCACGATTGTGTGGTTCGCAGGCCCGCGCTCAATCCACTGAGCTACACCAGCCAGGGCTTCTTTCCATTTTTTTAAATGAACCATTTCAAACCCAGACAAATAAAGATAGTTTACCTATTCATTTTTTAATAGTTCTTTTTTAATTCTCACCCAAGGACATTTTTTCCCTTGCTTTTAGGGAGAGAGGAATGGAGAGAAACATCGATGTAAGAGAGAAACATCAATTGGTTGCCTTCGGTATGCACCAGAACGGGGGACCGTGTGCACCCACACCTGGGATTGAACCTGCAGCCTAGGTATGTGCCCTGACTGGGGATCAAATCCACAACATTTCGGTTATGAGACAATGCTCCAACCAAATGAGCCACACCGGACAAGGCAAATAGGGTTTGTTTGTTTGTTTGTTTTATTGTTTTTTTTTTGCATTCCCATTTATCCCCCTTATACCCTCTCCCACCTCCACCCCTCCTCCCGACGATCACTATACTGTTGTCCATGTCCGTGAGTTCTTTTTCTTTTTTGATCAACCCCTCTACCCTCAACCTCCTCCCATCTATTCATTTCTTATTTTCAAAGTTGTATTACATAAGATTTCCAGACTAGTTCCACAAGCATAAAATATTTGATCTGAAGACAACAAACTCTTGAAATTCAGAATCAGCGTAAGTGCCAAATGCTACACTTCCATTTAATTTCTCTCTGTAACTATTATTTTTTCTGTGATTTGAATCTAATTAATCACATAACACATCAGAATAACCTTCCAAAGGAAGAGCTTCAAAGAAAACTTTTTATTCAGCTCAAATAAAATTAGACAGAGAGCCCACTGCTGATTGAACCTAATCAGCACTGTCTTATCAGCTACAGAGGGTTTTTTGCAGCTTTTCATTTTTTTCAATTTGCTTGACAACTCAATAAAGTTATTAAAACAAAACCCAAAGCCCTGGCTGGTGTAGCTCAGTGGATTGAGCGCGGGCCTGCAAACCAGAGGATCACGGTTCGATTCCCAGTCAGGGCACATGCCTGGGTTGCAGGCCAGTTCCCAGCAGGGGATGCATGAGAGACACCATACAATGATATTTCTCTCCCTCTCTCCTTCCCTTCTCCTCTAAAGATAAATGAATAAAATCTTTTTAAAAACCCTAACTTATCTTCATCAAACCACAAAAAAATCTCATTCTCCCAATCCATATAGTAATAAAACATTTAACACTACCCACCCCCTTCTCCCAAATGTACAATTTTAACTTTTTGCCAATTCTAAGCTTTATTTATACAACATACACTTAGATTGTAACATTCTAATCACTAGATTGATCACACTTAAATTTGCAGACCTTTGACACACTGCAAAAGGATGACAGGGTTTAGGGGTCACACATATGCTTTGGGTTGACAAAAAGAAGGAAGGACTATAAAGTTATAGGTAATTCTAATATGTTCACATTCTTAAGATTTTCAGCAGTGTTATTTTTTAAGCCTAGTCATATTTTAAGACAGTTAATTCACAAGTCAGTTAATGAACCCAGATAATTAACAGTTCATAATACATTCAACACATACTTATTGAGCACCCACTATATGCCAGGCACTCTTTAGGTTCTCAAAATACAGCAGCGAACAAAAGAAACAAAATCCCTCCTCTCCCGGACTACACGATCCAGTGGAGGATATAATCGAAAATCACTTATGTCAGGCAGTAGTGAGTGCTATGAAGACAAATAAAGTTCTTCTTTATTTCCTATTCCAGTAAATGGTACCACCACTTACTCAGTTACTTAGTCTAAGACCCTTAGAATCATCCTTAACTTCCTTCATTCTTTTTTTTCCAAAGATTTTATTTATTTATCTTTAGAGGGGAAGGGAAGAAGAGAGGGAGAGAAATATCAATGTATGGTTGCCTCTTGTGGGTCCCCTGCCGGGAACCGGGAACTGGCCTGCAACCCAGGCATGTGCCCTGACTGGGAATCGAACCGTGATTGTGTGGTTCGCAGGCCCTAGCTTAATCCACTGAGCTACACCAGCCAGGGCCTTCATTCTTTAATACCCATAAATTATCCATCTTTTGCCTCTATTTTCAAAATATATTCTAAATCTAACTATTTCTCATCATCTTCTCCTCCACACCTTATTGCCACAATTATCTTCTTGCATCTTATTACTTGCAAATATCCCTTGGACAATTTCCCTGTTTCTTCTCTTACTGTCCCCACACAGCAGCCAGATTGTTTCTTGTTTCATATAACTTAGAGCATGGCCCCTTTGTGCTCAAAGCTCTCCTGTGCATTCCCATAACAGCTGGAGGAAAATCAGCCTGTTCTTAGTCAACATGACCTGGACCCTGACTACTCTCCTTCCATCGCCTCCCACCTTCATGCTTCTCCCAGGGACCTTGACACTGTGCCCTCAGTCTGAGATTGCCCCTAGAACCACATGGTTTGTTCTTTCACTGTCTTCAAACCTCTGCCAGAACTTTTTCTAACCACCTAATCAAAGCAATATGTAATGCTAATCACTAATAGCATTACTCCACATCTGTTTATTCTGTGAGTGTGCCACTAGAACACAAGGTCCATAAGGACAATATTTGTATGTTTTGTTTCTTGCTGTATCCCAGAGCCTGGAAGAGTATCTAATACATAGAAGTTGCTCAATAAGCCCTGGCTGGTGTAGCTCAGTGGATTGAGTGCGGGCCTGCGAACCAGATGATTGCAGTTCCATTCCCAGTCAGGGCACATGCCTGGGTTGCAGGCCAGTTCCCAGCAGGGAATGCATGAGAGTCAACCATACACTGGTATTTCTCTCCCTCTCTCCTTCCCCTCTTCTCTAAAGATAAAGAAATAAAATCTTTAAAAAAAAAGAAGTTGCTCAATAAGTATTTGTTGAATGAATGACTAAATTAACTCATGAATGAAAAAACATAATGAATGAATAAAGCCACTAAATGATACAGCTGGCTTTATCCTGGCTACATAATTCAGTGGGTTAGAGCATCATCACTGATATGCCAAGGTTGCAGGTTCATTCCATGGTCAGGGCACACACAAGAAGCAACCAATTAATGCAAGTAATAAGTGAAATGACAAAAAGATGCTTGTTTCTCTCTCTCTCAAGTCAATAAATAAAAAGGTTTTAATGATATAGCTATAAAATATATAACAAACTATGAAACTGTATATAACATGCTAACTAAAAAAGGTAAGACATAAAATGATAATACTCTACTAATACCTAATGTAATAAAATGCATATGAAAAAAGTTAAAAAGAAATATACAAACCTATGAGTTGTAAAAGGATGGTAGGATTAAGTTTATTGCTGTCTGTCTCTTAACCTTTTTCAAAGTCATTATCTCACATTTATAATTAAAACACAAGACTATGATTCTTAAAAGGTAATACTACTAAAAAAAACTAGTACTCAGCAATGAGAGGTCATTTCTTTCCCCTCAATGATTGCGTGAAGAATACCAGACTCACCTGAGGGGCTTTACAAATTTGCTTCTGATCCTCCATTCTCCACTCTGTCTCAAAATAAGCACTCCCAGGGTCTCATTACTGTTGATTATTACATCCCTCATATATGAGAGTACAGGCAAAAAAAAAAAAAAGGCCAAGGACCACTAAACTACCATAACTCCAAAAACAGAAATACGTAAGGTCACAAAGCAAACAAAAGGCGGAAGAGGACTCATAATACCCAAGTGACTACTACCTAACAGGTAGTGTGAAGAATGCAAAACTCCTTTTTTTAAAATAACTGTTCCAACAATATAAATGGCATCATCCCCATCTTATAAATGAGGAAAAAATTGCCCACTGAGGTGGTAAGTTGCTTATAAAAATAATTAATCGATTAAAGAAGTCCAAGCATGGACCAATAGTGAGAAAGTACAGCTTTGTAAAAACAAAATACATAAGGCAAAGGTCTGGAAGGAAATGCATCAAAACAAGAGCAGCTGTGTTATAAGATTATAAGAAATTTTTTAGCAGTTTCCAAAATTGTATAAGGTTGACATAATGTTTTCACAGCACAAATAACTAACCAGATAAGATTGTATTGTCAATATACTTTATGTTAATCTTAAGACTGGGTAGTATGACACAAACCAATTCCATAGGTCCCTAAAGTAAACAATCAGTCCCTAAAGTAAACGCTTCACTAAGATCAAACAGCAATCGCATCATTCTCATTATAACAGAGGACCTCAGAATGGAAGGCAGCAATTGCGCTAGAGAAAACCATTAGCTGAAAACATTAGAGCAAAATTCTTCCTGGATGAGAACACTCAAGGGGAGTCAGGCTGAAGAGCAAAGTCAAATAAACACAATGACTGGGTCTTGACTATTAGATTTCTACCACAAATAAGAAATAAAAATAACAAGGTAAAAAGGTCAGGATAAATCAACCAGGAATATATCTGATTAGGAAAGAGGGCACTCGCCCTGACTGGTGTGGTGTCTCAGTGGTTTGGGCATCGTCCGGCAAACCAAAGCTCTCCGGATTCAATCCTGGGTCAGAGAATATGCCCAGATTGCAGGCCGTGTCCCCAGTTGGGGACACTGTGACAGGCAACCAATGGGTGTTGCTCTCACACAATTCAGTGTTTCTCTTCCTCCCTTTCTCCCTCCCTTCCCCTCTCTGTAAAAATGAATAACTAAAATCTTCAAAATCATGAAAGAGGGCACTCAGCAAATGGTGCTACAACAAGTGGATAGCAACGGAACGGCAACAGGATAGTAAAGGAATGAAACTGGACACTCTTCTACTAGACACAAAAGTTAACTCAAAATGGGTCACAGACCTTAATGTAAGAGACAGAATTATAAAACTCTTAGAAAAAAACAGATGAGTAAATCTTCATGGTCTTGGGTTAAGTGAAGGCTTCCTAGATAAACCAAAAGTACGAGCAAAAAAATTAAAAATAGATAAACTGAACTACATCAAAATTAAAAATGTTTGTGCAAAAAATGATACCATCAAGAAAGAAAAAAGAAAGGGGACTTCCAGTCAGATGGCAGCACAGGTAAACATGGCTCATCTCCTCTCACAACCACATCAAAATTACAACAAATCTACAGAACCACCATCACTCAGAATTGTCAGAAACCAGGTTGAATGCAAGTCCAACAACTATGGAATTAAAGTAACCACATCCATCCAGACTGCGGGAGGGGTGCAGACATGTAATAGGCTGGTCGCACAACCACATGTGGTGGCTAAAACTTTGGGAGGGATATCTCAGGAGCAAGGAGTCCCAGCCCCACACAAGGCTTCCCAGCCCAGGGTTCCAGTGGCAGAAAAAAGTCCCCATAACTTCTGGCTGCAAAAACCAGCAGGGATTGAAACAGTGGAATTAACTTCTGGAGTCCAAGCAGTTCCCCTTAAAGAACCGACACACGGACTTACTCAGACTCACTCCCTCTGAGCTCCAGCACCAGGGTAGCAGCTTGAAAGGCACCAGTGGCACAGAGGGAAAAACTGAAGTGTCTGGAACAAGGCAAGAGCTGGGGGACAGCTTTCTCCCAGACAGAAAGGCAGGCAGAAGCCATTTTTCCTTTTCTAAATGCCCCACCCCCAAAGCCACAGAGCCGACAGGCAGGTTCTGTATCTGAGACTGCACCAACCTGGTTAAAACTGCCTACCCCACCCAACTTATGGGTCCACACAAGCTGTTAACAGTGGCTTTTTCATACAAAATGCTGGTCTTATCTCATGTTTCACAACTTCCTCAATTCTCCCAAACAAGCAACAGCAGGCCTCAGTAAATCCCAGGCCCAATACCTCTTGGCAAGTGGCCCCAGGCCTGACATTAGCAGCAAACAGCCTAGATTCATAGTTTGGCCACATCTGGGAATCTCCAAGCCCAGAACAAGTAGCAGCCATCTGCAGATGGCTTGGTGGCTCATGCAGGGTGGTCCCAGGCAAACACAGGTAGGGACTGAGCGTGGCCTGCACCACCCAGGAAGCCCCAGAGCATGTGCATCCAGTGGACAGCTACAGACCATGTCAGAGGACCACCACCCTGCCCCTGCACAGCTGATCCTCCATAGAGGGTGCAAGTTGGTGGTCAGTGGTCACAGACAGTCCTTGCAGCTGACTGGCCTGGCTAAATCCCTCCCACTGACCTGCCAATGACAATCAAGGCTCAACTACAAGAGAAGAATGTACTCAGACCACATGAAGGGTGCACCTTGAGTACCCAGCTTGGGAGATAGAGGAGTCTGTCCCCACAGGACACCTACCACATTAGGCCATGTTATCAAGACAGAGTCAAAGCAGCCTTACCTAATACATAGAAACAAACACAGGGAGGCTGCCAAAATGCGAAGACAAAGAAACATGGCCCAAATGAAAGAAGAGGTCAAAACTCCAGAAAAAGAGCTAAATGAAATGGAGATAAGCAATCTATCAGATGCGGCGTTCAAAACACTGGTTATAAGGATGCTCAAGGAACTTAGTGAGGACCTCAACAACCGGATGAAAAAGATCAAGTCAAAAACAAAGGATACACTAATTGAAACAAAGAACAATGTATGGAAAAACAACAATAGAGTGAACAAAGCCAAGAATCAAATCAATGATTTGGAACATAAGGAAGCAAAAAACAATGAAGAAGAAGAAAAGGAGAAGAAAGAATCTAAAAAAAAACCGAGGGTAGAGTAATGAGCCTGTAGAACAATTTCAAGGGTTCCAACATTTGCATGCCAGGGGTACCAGAAGTAGAAGACAAAGAGCAAGAAACTGGAAATCTATTTGAAAAAAGAATGAAAGAAAACTTCCCTAATTTGGTGAAGGAATTAGACACGCAAGTCCAGGAAGCACAAGAGTCCCAAACAAGATGCGAATCTCACAAGAAATGAGCCAAAGAGGCCCATTCTAAGACACATCATAATTAATATGCCAAAGATTAAAGATAAGGAGAGAATCTTAAAAACAGCAAGAGAAAAGCAATCAGTTACCTACAGAGGAGTTCCCATGAGACTGTCAGCTGATTTTTCAAAAGAAACTTTGCAGGCTAGAAGAGATTAGCAAGAAATACTGAAAGTCATGAAAATCAGGGACCAACAAAATTGCTCTACCCAACAAAGCTATCATGTTCAATCAAAGGGCATATTAAAAATTAAAATAAAAGAAAAAATAAAAAAGAAAGAAAAGAGACAGCACATACAATAGAAAAAAGTATTTGCAAATTGCATATCTGGTAAGAGACTGACCATATAAAGAACACTTATAACTCAACAATTAAAAGACAAATAACCCAATCAAAAACTGAGCCAAGGATCTGAATACACATTTCTCCAAAGATAAATAACAAATAATCACATGAAAAGTTTAGCCATTAGGGAAATGCACAACAAAGCTATAGTGAGATACAATACCACATCTATAATGGCTAAAATAAAAAAGACAATAGTAGCTGCTGACAATGATATGAAGAAACTGGAACCCTCATATATTGCTGGTTGGCAGGTAAAATGATACAGACATTTTGAAAAACAGTTTGACAATTTCCCAAAGTGTTAAACACAGAGTTACCCATTAATCTAGAAATTCCACTCCTAGGTATATATGCCAGAAAAATGAAAACATATACCCACCAAAAAACTAGTACACAAATTATTCATAGCATTGTTCATAACAGTCCCAACATGGAAATGACCCAAATGTCCATCACCTGATGAATAAATGTGTGATATCCACACAATGGAATACTTATTCAGCAATGAAAAGAAATGAAGTATTGATACAATCTACCACACAGATGAACCCTGAAAACATTACACTTGGTCACAAAGAAAAATAAACTGTATGATTCCATTTACACAAAAGTCCAGAATATGCAAACCCATAAATACAGCAAGAACAGTGATTGCCTGGGGAGGAAGGGGAGACGGAATGAAAAGTGATGGCTAACAGGTATAGGGTTTCTTTTTGGAGGGATGGAACTGCTCCAGAATCAGATTATGGTGATTTTTGCACAACTGTGAGTACACTAAACACCACTGAATTGTGCACTTTAAATGGGTGAACTATATAGTATATGAATTGTATCCCAATAAATCTATTTTAAAAGATATGGTATTTCAATGTTAAATTAAACAGTTTATATGATAATGAAAGGAAACGAGACTTTGGGTGATAAGCACACAATATAGTACAGATATCAAATTATAATGTTGTACATCTGAAATTTATAGAGTGTTATTAACCAATGTTCCTTCAACAAATTTAAGTTTAAAAAGAAAATCTGAAACAGTAATTAAAAATGAATGTTAACTGCTGTTATCTAGAGAGAAACTGAGGAAATGACCTACTGAAATAAGCAACATGAGAGAAAACTAAAAATACAGAGATGGAATTTGAAAACTGAAATAGGGAGGTATTGTGCGTCGGTGATTTGCAATCAATATTTTAGCATTAGTGCTACAAACTGGAATCAATATTAATACTTTAAAAACAAGACAGCCCCAACATCTTATGGGCCTCTTTCCTCATCTGCAAAAATCAAGACTTGCAACTAACAAAATAATTTTTAAGACAGAGAAGAAAGAAATGGCTGCTTTCCCAAAAGATTTTGCTAGGCAACAGCCTCTATGTGCGAGATACGCCTGGACCTTTCAGAACCACAGTGAAAAAGGAGAGGCACTCCCTTACGATGTATGGGAGCTGACTCACACTGCATGATTGTTTGAGATTAAAATAAGGGCAGTTATATAATGACAAAGTCAAGCCACTGTGGCTCCTCAGCAAAAAAGAATAAGACTAGAAGAACAATTTGTTATACCGGGAAAGAAAGTAAGTGATGATTTACAAGTAGTAGTTGGCAAAGGAAAGAGTCTTGTTAGGCAAAAGTAGCCAGGTGGATTTTTGTGAAGAGCAAAAATTCGGGGGATGGACATACTAATCTTATATCTGCCATCAATTTGCTGTTACTCTCTGTTCTCTCATTCCTCTTCCATTACAAAACCTAACTCAGGAACAGCTAAGAATTGGGTGCCTTAAAAAAATGCTACTTTCAAAAGATGAAATAAAGAGGGAAGACTATGAAGGGAAGTAGAGGAGTTTGAGATTTACAGTGAAGGGTCAAGTTAGGGAAGAGAACCTACTGCTTTCATCAAACCTGGTTAATGGTTGTGATGGAAAAACAGGACATTATGATGATGGAAGTGCATCTGGGGCAAAGCATGGGATCTGAAACATCAAGTCCGTGCATGCTGCTGTCTGAATGGGATTTAAAAACGGTGAGATCATCAGCGATGGTTATGGGCAGGGACAGGCTACACTAAAGACAAAGACAGTGGGTACCACTTGCATTTTAGAATGTTCAAGTGATTGGATCTTGGGTCTGACAGTAGGTTTAGGGTTCTCTGCAAAAGACGCAGGGAGTCTGGAAAAGCAACTAGAACTGATAGGATGCACAGAGGTTCTCAAACCTCGTCCCCCCCTTTTTTTACTATGTCCATTTAGGGCAAAAGATCTCTCAATTAAACTACCCCCATAAACCCCGACTTTCCAGTGAGAAAAGAACTCAGTAGAACTCAGTGAAAGAAGCAAATTTTAGGAAGAATGAGTAACTTGTATTTGAACCATCACGCACATGTTCTTATATTAAGATACTTGAAAATTATAAGCCAAAATTCAGTTGATAAAAACAGGCATTACTATTTGGTGGAGGGTTAACATAACAAATCAACAAACTAAACTCGACAGCACGGAATTAAAGCCATTTATTCTATAAGCCAAGAACTACAGCAATGGGAAACCACAACCAACTCAAGGCATTGACGGTGTCTGAGGAAGAATTCCTCCTAAAAACTCTGGTAATCCTAACTGCTCCAGTGCAGACTTTGCCTGCCTGCCAATTGCAGTTTGGCAGCCAAATTTCTTAGTAGAATACTGAAACAGCATGCTCAGTAACCCTAATAACATCTTGTTTTATGAGAACTAAATATTAATAACCATTAATAATACACTCATAATACTAGTAAGTAGCCTTTGGTTTTTCTAAAGGATAATGAATGAGGATCCTTTACTCTAAAGAGCTCAAGTCAAGGGATAAAGAGAGGACCATTATGGTCACGATCATAACTCACTAGCAAACTACTAGGCAGTGTCATGTTCAAGGGTATATAGCTCATTGTGCTAACAATGTGCTCTGGAGAAGGAAGCTGTGCAGGTGGAGATGTAAAGTCTCCAGCTTGTCCCACCTTCAAACACTATTTCATGAGGAACTCTCCCCAAAAAAGCAAAGCAGTGAGTAATACTGTAACTCTTCTTTGAAGGGAGAAGCAGTAACCCAAGACTGTGTACTGTGGGTAAGACAATTATCCATCTGTTGACAAGGAGATCAGAGGGTACCAGAGGAAGGAGGAAGATGAGTTACTTCTAAGGCTCTAGTAAACTGAGGGAAAAGGGAAAGGTAGCTCGGAATCGGGCTCTGTGAGTAATTAACAAAGCCAGGTGGATGGTAATCCCAATCGAGGCGGAACAGCTGCAGTGCAGGACACGGACTCCGGATTCAGACTGCCTGAGTAGGAACCTCAACTCCCCGACTTTATTGTCTCAGTAACCTCGGGCAAGTCACTTAACCTCTTTGTGCCTTGTCTGTAAAATGAAGGTAACAATAGTACCTAACAGGATTGTTTGTGTTTTGAATAAGTTACATTTGTAAACTGCTTGATACAATGTCTTTCACTATGCTGTAAATGATACCTAAGTTTTGTTAAGTAAATTGAAGAGGGTGGGGGTTTCTTTTGACATCTCCAAATAAACGGAGGTGTCGGGGCAAAGCAACGGTAGCGGGGCTGAGAGGGGCAACCTGCTCTGGGCAGTGACAGCACCAGAAAGCTGCAGCTTTGGGAGAGGTCGTCCTACTGACAGAGTTCCGGCAGCACCCGGTCCCAGGAGAGGGGCACGGGTTGAGGGAAACTTCCTTCCAGGCCCAGGATTTCCAGGAACTCATTTCTGAGAAGTGGCTGTGATTTTAAGGAGGCAAGGGTTCAATTTCCGAGCAACAGATCACGGGGGGAAATTCTGTGCCGTCTGAAGAGCAGGGCTTAGGTTTGGGGCAGGACGCGGCTGGAGTCGGAGGGAGAGAAGGGTGATGTCCTCGGGGAAAGATCTGATAAAAGCCACCGTCGGTCCGGCTCGCTCGCAGGGAGGAGCGCGGCAGGGGCTGCCTCCAAGGGGACCGGGCTGTGGAGGACGGAGACCGGGAAAGGACCCCACGGCGGGGCTGCGAGGGTGACCCGCCTCGCCGAGGGTGGAGGTCGCTCTCCCGGGTCTCCCAGGGAGCGGCCCGCGCTGGCCCTGCGGGTAGCCGGCCGGACGCGCAGCCCGAGGGAGTGGGCCCCCAGTCCGGCTGGTGCCCGCCCGCGGGTAGCCCCGGCCCCCGGGATACCTGAGCGTGGGCCCGATGCAGGCCGTGTCGGTGCTCTCGATCTCCCGCAGGATCCGCTCGTGCTCCGCCGCAGTCTCCAGGCTCTCTGCCTCCGCCATCTTACCCCGCTCCATGGACCGGGGCGCCCGGCAGCCGGTCCCCCTCCTTCGGCGGCTCCGCTCACCTCGCGTTTCACTCCCACCCCGGGTTCCAGAGCCTCCCCAACCCGCAGCCTCCAGCCGCCCGCAGGACGCCCCCTCCCCCGGCCTTGCCACGCCCCCTTGCGTCGCCGCGCCCGCCGACGTTCCCTGCAACCGCGTCTGGGATTCGTAGTTCCCTGGGAGATGTCAGGAAGGATTCTGCTTGTATATTCATCAAATCCACAAGTAAGTGTGGAAAGCCGCCCTTCAAGCCAGGAACAAGTAACGACTGCCTATGCCACGGTGATCTAGTCAAGCAGTGGCCCTAATCCCACAAATTCTTTCTTAAGATCCTTGCCACAAAGCTCAAATGCTTTTCAGGTTCGAATAATAAGGAAAGACTAAGTAGGTTTCTGTGGTTGGGAATGCGGAGAGAGAAAGCTAAAGAAACTCAAACGAAGAGATAAGGCAGAAGAATGTGGCTGTAAGCCAGTTCAGAGAATCAAGCTCAGAGACTACTTGTGGGTGCAAAGCATTCATAGACTGGGTCATGAGGTTTAAAAGGTGTGCCTGGAAGGTATGACGAGATCTCAGAAAGCTAGCAAGAAATTTATTTGCACTATGTAGAGAAGTAGCAGTAAGAGGTGGTGCTTGGAGAGAAATGCTGGGCTGAGAAATTGTACTTTATTCTAATGGCTCCACTGAGCCAGTGACCGACTGTATCAGAAGCACCTAGAAACTTTTTTAATACAGACTACAGGTCCTCCTGCATCCGGACATTCTGGTCCACACACCGGCATTTCATAAACTCCCCAGATTAGAATTTAAAAATCACACTTACTGATCAGTGCTTGAATTTTTACAAAATAAATGGCAATGGCAAAATAAATGGCAAAATAAATGGCAATTTTTTACAAAATAAATGGCCAAAATAAATGGCAATTTTTACAAAATAAATTTTTACAAAATAAATAAATAAATGAAGTTTCTTAAGAAGAGTGACACAATCAGAACTTTGGCATTAAGTAATTTGATCAAAAGCAAGTGTGCAAGGCAGACAGAAATAGAAAATTTGCAGACAGGGAAACGCTATAGAAAATTTTAAGGCCTAGGCCCTGGCTGGTGTAGCTCAGTGGATTGAGCGCGGGCCTGCGAACCACACAATCATGGTTCGATTCCCAGTCAGGGCACATGCCTGGGTTGCAGGCCAGTTCCCAGCAGGGGACACGCGGGAGGCAACCACACATTGATGTTTCTCTCCTTCTCTCCTTCCCTTCCTCTCTAAAAATAAATAAATAAAATCTTTTAAAAAAAGAAAATTTTAAGGCCTAAACCAGGGAAGTGGCAATAAAAATAAAAAGGAAGGGACCAATAGGAAATACATTTAAAAGCCAAATTGGCATGATTTATTAGATATGGGGAAGAAGGACTTGTGGGTATTATTACTCCAAGGTTTGGAGCAGAGTAAGTAGGAGAATTGTGTTGCCATCAACAATGAAAAATAAAAGTCATGTAAGAACTAAACTAGAAGTTGAAGCTAAGTAATTTGTACTAGAGCCATACCATGGATCACTATGCAACTGTTGAAGAGAACGAGAAAAGACTATAATCAGATAGGAAACTCTCTTCAAATTATACTATTAAGTGAAAAAGCAAGGCATGAAATAGTATGTACAGTATGTTTTCATTAAATTTTTTAACATTATTATGGTTCAAGTACAGTTTTCTGCCTTCCCCCATCATTCGTTTTATTAAAAGATTATTTATATGCCTATATACACATAAAAGATTACATAGGATATTTATGAAAGGATCCCCCAGCGACTGTTCACAGTAGAGGCAGCCAGGAGAGGGATTGGAAGCAAGGGGCCTGAAGTAGGAGGAAGGTAATTTTAAATCATGTGTGTACTTTTGGAATTCTTTCCCTTGTGCATGTATTACTTTCTCAATAAAAATAGTCGGTATTAAATAAAAATTAATTTTAGAAATAAACCAATAGCGAGGAGAATGAATGGGTTACAAGTCCTGGTTTGCCGGGAAGTAAGCAAGTTGCTCAGCCTGTCTGTGTCTAGACAATCCCTGGCTCTCCCCATTTTATTTCATTACTCATGTTTAAACAATTCCACATGGATGTGGGAGGGGCACAGAGAGCATGGCGCCTTTCCTATGTCTGAAGATCTTTTTAAATACATAGCAGAGTCTCTTCAGGTACCCATTTTAGCATCTTACTCATCAAAAAACTTCTTGTCCATCTCAGGAAGCAGACTAGTGTAGAGACTAGCTACGTGTAGAAGTGGTTAAACTAGCTTCTGCTACTTTCAGCAGTTTTTGTGTTTTGTTTGTGTGTTTTTTAGGCCCCAGAGGCCAGAGATCTCACATCTCACCACCAAATGTGTGTGAGTTGGAAATGACTCCAGTAGGGAAGTTCCAGGGAAGATGGCCTGCCCTCTAAACATGGAGGGTGTAAGGTCAATGTGGAACAGTCAAAAAAGGCACTAGCCCAAGAGTCAGGAGCCTGTGATTTATTTCCAGTATGAGTAATTAAAATGTTGAGCACTTTCTGTGTGCCAGGCACAGACACAAAGAAAGCACTTTACATGTATCATTAAATCCTTACAACAATCCTTCACAGTAGATAATATGTATTTCATTTTAGAAATGAAATCATGGAGAGAATTGGTAATACCTCACGTCTCACAGCTAGTAAATGATGAAGCTGATATTCAAATCGGGGTCCATCTGGTCCAAAGGCCCATTGTCTGCTCATTGGGCTATACTGTCCCACCCACACCCTCCCTTGCCTATTTACTGTGTTAGTTAAGCTCATCATTCTACCGTTGGCAGAAGGAATGCTAGCTACTATGCACTGCGAGTACTCCCATGAGCCATTACTTTGACTAAACTTTCTCTAATTCTTCAGCTTCCTTCCACATCTTGATCATCGCACACCTACCCTGCCCATTTCTCCCCCTTCTACTGTAATGGAGAAAGAAAACCGTGACCATGACAACTGGCATCATGGCACATTAGTGTTGCTCAGTATCCTTTGGGCTCTGAGAGTGGCTGACCCATTCATTCTCTGACTGCTATTCCTGCTCACAGCACCCACTTAAAGCCCTTTGCTCTCTACTGATGATCCCTGCCCTGCTCCCATCCTTCTCACTGCTAGAAGATACCTTTGCATTAGAAGGACCACCATCTATTGTTAAAACCCTACCTTCCCTCCCCTTCACCGTCTTTTCATCCAACTCTTCTTCATCTCCTCTGTAAGACGGATGGGGATCCCTGTCACTTTCCAAAGTCAACCTCTCCCCTGGGAAAATTTCCCACAGTTATCTTTCTTCCCTCTTACAGTCCTAGTCTTTCCTTCTTTACTTTATCTTGGTCAGTAAAAAATGGCCAACAGGCACATAAAAAAGATGTTAAATATAACTAATCATCAAGAAAATGCAAATCAAAACCACTGTGAGATAAGATTTCATACCTGTGAAAATGTCTATCAATAAAAAGACAAATCATGAGTCTTGTCAAAGATAAAAGAATTGGCAAGGATGTGGAGAAAAGGGAACCCTAGTGCATGGTTTGTGGAATAATAAATTGGTGCGGCCACTATGGAAAACAGTGTAGAGATTTCTCAAAAAAATTAAAAACAGAACTACCATATAATGTAGCAATCCCACCTCTGGGTGTTTATCCAAAGGAAATGAAAACAGGGTCTCAAGGAGATCATCTGCACCCCCTCATTCACTGCAGCCTTGCTCATGGTAGCCAAGATGGGGAAGCAACCTGAGCTCTAACAATAGATGGATGGATAGAGAAGGTGTGAGACAAGTAGGTAGGTAGGCACATAGAGAGATAGATGATAGATGCATACATAAATACATACATCTATACATACATACATACATACATACATACCATTCAGCCAGGAAGAAGAAGGAAATCCTGTCATTTGCAACAACAGGATTAAACTTGAGGGCACTATGCTAAGTGAAATAAGTCAGACAGAGAATGACATAACACACGATATCACTTCTCGTGGAATCTAAAAAGGCCAAACTCACAAAAACGGTAGAGTTACCAGGGGATTGTGGGACAGGAGAAATGGGGAGATGTGGGTCAAAGGGCACAAACTCCCAGTTGTGAGTAAGTTCTGGGGATGTACAGCATGGTAGTCTTAACTAATCATACTGTACTATATTCTTGGAAGTTGCTAAAAGAGAGTAGATCTCAGGTGTTCTCTCCACAAAGAAATAATAAATACATGATGTAATGTAATTGTTTTGTAATATATAAATGAACCAGATCTTCAGTTTGTATACCTTAAACTTATGCAATGTTATACGTCAATTATGTCTCAATAAAGCTCAGAAAATATTAAAAAAATTTTTAAAAAGCTCTCCCCCCATTTTGATTCTCTGAGTTTTGCCAGTTTCTTTAATTCCCGTCATTACTTGGAAATGCATTTTATGCTCACTTTTTCTCTTAACCTACAACTAGTTCCTAGTGTCTTAACACAGACCACTCCTAGGAGACAGCTTTTCACAGGTGATGTTAAATTTTCTTTTTTTTTTATTTTTTATTTATTTATCTTTAGAGGGGAAGGAGAGAGGGAGAGAAACATCAATGTATGGTTGCCTTTTGTGTGTTCCCTGCTGGGAGTTGGCCTGCAGGGAACTAGACTACAACCCAGGCATGTGCCCTGACTGGGAATCGAACCGAGATCCTCTGGTTTGCAGGCCCGCGCTCAATCCACTGAGCTACACCAGCCAGGGCTTTAAACTTTCTAATTGCCAAGCCCAGAGGCACTTTCCAGCCATCATTTACCTGATCTCTTTCTATGACTTGCCACAGTTTGCTCCCAGGTGCTGAATGGAGCCAGGTAACAGAGAGAGAAAGGGAATGGGCCTCTTTTCATGCCCTCATCCCAAGTCTTCACAAAATATTAGGGAGTTGACTACCTGTATGTAGTTCATCACATTATTTTTCCCAACTCTTCACCCTTCCATGTGACTTTGCAGTTCCTCCCACTACAGGTAGAGTGTACTTCCCTGACCCTTGACTTTGGGCTCAGCCATATGACTTGATTTAGCTAATGGGAGAGACAAGCAATAAGCAGAGGCCTGAAATACATGCATGGTTGACCTTTGTCTTTTGCCTTTCTGGTGTCACCATGAGTAAATATGCCCAACAAAGCCTACTGGTCCAGTAACAAGAATGATGTGGAACAGAGCTGCCGGGCCAATCTACCAGCTGCAGCCTGGAGCAGAGCAGCCCCAGCTGACCGCAAACTCCTGACTGAGAATAAATCTTTTTTGTTGTAAGCCATGCCTTTTAGGTTAGTTGGTTTATCTTAACAATAACCATCTAATACACCCTACCTTCCTTCACAAAAGTTTATCTTCCCTTAGCTTCTGGGGCATGTAACAATCCTGGCTCACTCCTCCTGTGCTTCCATCTTCTTAACTTTCTCCACCATTTTCTACTCTGTCCACCTAGTTGGTTCTCTTCTCAACCTCCTTTTC
This sequence comes from Sturnira hondurensis, assembly GCF_014824575.4. Taxonomy (NCBI): domain Eukaryota; kingdom Metazoa; phylum Chordata; class Mammalia; order Chiroptera; family Phyllostomidae; genus Sturnira; species Sturnira hondurensis. Next base: position 17,520,489 of record NW_028079044.1, on the reverse strand, counting down.
TAGTCACTCCACAATCTCTCCTTGAGTGATCTCATTTAACTCCAGAGCATCAGTTGTGGTCTCGGCTGTTCCCTCCTAATGCTCTCCTCCAAACTTCAGGTACTGTGGTCGCCTTCTGGACATTACTGTTTAATATCCTGTTACCACTTCAAAGTCAATATTTTAAACAAATCTCTAAATTCCTGGACAAAATCAGCCCTCCCGCCTTCCCATTCCCCCTCCCACAGATTTCACCACCACCTATTATTTATTCAACAGCCATAAATGTGTGTAGGTCCGTCCCAGGCCCACAAAAAGCCAAGAACACCTTGGGTGGGTGACAGCACCTGGGCGGACCCACAGATGGGCTGCCTTCTGCCAATGTGACTGAGCTTCATTCAGAAGGTACAGCAGGAAAGGGTCTTCTTCGCTTTTAATCTTAATCACTCCGGACTACTATGCAAATCACAAACCCTTCAAAGTGCTCCCTTACTGTTCTATAATTCCTCCCCTCACTGACCTCGACTTAAGCTAGGCTCTGTTAACACTTTCCCAGCACATTCCTGCCATCTCCTGCCATACACGAGCCTTCCTGAGGCAAGGCTGATAGTTCTGTTCTCCCATAACCACTTCAATGCCAGGCCCCGTCGTCGCACTGCACGGTCCTACAAACCCCATTACAAACCCCCTGGGAATCATTATCCTTCTCCACTCTACCCCGGAGGTGCCAAGGGCCACTAGGGAAAAGGAGCACAAACAGGCAAACTGCCTCCAACCCAAAGTACCAACCTGGGAAGGTCTCTGTTCCGCCTGCCCCCATCCTGCACCTGCCTTGTGCCTCTCTTCAGTCAATTCTCATTCATATTTTCCTTGGCAGCTCTTTGACACCTCAGTAAGTCTGCTCCGCCCATTGAACTGCATACACGTGCACTCCAAAATTGCTTCAATTCCTTTCCTTTAAAAAAAAATAAAAGACATCATTCAATGAGAACACCCTTGTTCCGGTTACTACTGCTATGTTACAAATCATCCCAAACTTACCAGCATTTTTTTAAGTGAAATCATTTAATTATTCTCACAGACTCCATGATTGACTGGGTTTTGGTATATTCAAAGAATTGTGCAACAATCAGCACAATTAGTATTTAGAACATTTTTGTCACTTCAAAGAGAAACCTTATACCTCAGAGCAATAACCCCACTTCATCCAAACCTCCCAAGCCTTAGGCAACCCCTAATCTGCTTACTGTCTCTACAGATTTGTCTATTTGGGACACTTCATAGAAATGGAATCATACAATATATGCTCTTCTGTGTGGCTTTTTTTCACTTAGCATAACGTTTTCTCGGTTCCTCTGTACTGTAGCACAGTTCAGCACTCCTTCCTCTTTAAGGTCCAGTAACAGTCCATTGTATAGACGTACCACCTTTGTTTATTCATTCATTGATAGGAACTTAGTTGTTTTCTATTTTTTAACTATTATGAATAATGCTGCTGTGAACATTCATTTACAAGTGTTTGTGTGGACATATGTTTTCCATTCTCTTTAATATATACACTTAGGAGTGGGATTATTGGGTCATGTTGTAATTTGATGTTTCCCATTTCAGTAACTGCCAGAATACACTCATATTTTCCAAAGTGTCTGTACCAATAATGTTTGAGTTCCTACTTTTCCACATCCTTCTCAACATTGGCTTTTGTGTGTCTTTCTCATTTTAGCTATCCTAGTGGATATGAAGTAGCATCTTGTTATGCTTTGATTAGCATTTTCCTAATGGCAATTGACATGGAACATCTTTTCGTGTGCTTATTTATTGGGCATTACCTTCTTTGGGAAAATGCCTATTCACATCCTTTTTGAGGTTATTGAGTTGAAAGAGTACTTTAGACATTCTAAATACAATTTTCTTATCAGATATATGTTTGCAAACATTTTTTTTCTAATTCTGTGGGTTTTCACTTTCATTGAAGAGTTCTTTGAAGAACAAAAGTTTTTAATTTAAATGATTTCCAATTTATCTATTTCTTCCCTGTTGTTTCTGCTTTTGCATCACATCTAGCAAACCATTTCCTAACCCAAGGTAATGAATATTTACCCTGTGTTTTCATCTAAGAGTTTTATAGTATTAGCTGTTATATTTAAGTCTGGATCCACTTTGAGTTTATTTTATAAATGGTGTGGAGTAGAGATTCAACTTCATATTTTTGCCAGTGGACGTCCAGTTATTCCAGAACATTTATAGAAAAAACTGTTCTTTCATTCTGTGGGTTGTCTTTTTATTTTGCTGATGATTTCCTGTGGTATAAGCTGTGCAAAATCATTTTAATTTGATACAGTCCCATTTGTTTATTTTTTATTTTTTCCCCTTCCCTGGGGAGATATACCAATAAAAAATGGCTACGAGCAATGCCTGAGATTTGCCTGCCTATGTTTTCCTCTAGGTTTTTTATGGTTTCGGGTCTAACATTTAAGTCTTTGATCGATTTTTTATTTATTCTTGTGTGTGATATAAGAAGGTGATCTAGTTTCATTTTTCTGCACATATTTCTCCAATTTTCCCAACACCATTTATTGAAGTATTGGGACTCTTCCTAAAAATCAATTGACCATAAAAGTAAAAATGTATTTTGACACTGAAGTATATTCCATTGATTCATATATCCAGCCTTATGACCATTCAACATTGTCTTGATTACTGTATCTTTTTAGTAAGTTTTGATATTATGAAGCTTGAGTCCTCCAACTTTGTTCTTTTTCAGGGTTGTTTATATATTTCCAAATGAATTTTAGAATAACCTTGTCAACTTCTGCAGTAAGAGAAGCCAGCTATGCTTTTGATGGGGATATAGTTTAGTTTGGGGAGTACTGCCACCTTAACAATACTAATTTTTTTCCATGGACATGGGATAATCTTTCTGGTTATTTAGATTTCTCCAAATTTCCTTCAACATTTTGTTGTTTTCAGTGACAAGTTTTAGACTTCTGTTATTAAATTTATTCTCAAGTATGTTACTCTTTTTTGTTTAGCTCTTCTCTTTGCTTTTTGGTCAGTCTAGCTAAAACTTTTTCAATTTTGTTAACCTTTTCAAAGAACCAACTTTGGTTTATTGGTTGTCTCTTGTTTTTCTGTTATATTTTGTATTTACTTCTCCTCTAATCTTTATTGTTTCTTCCCTTCTGCTTGCTTTAGGTTTAATTTGCTCTTCTTTTTCTAGTTTCTTACGATGGAAGTTTAAGCTATTGATTTGAGAAATTTCTTTATTTTTTAATAGAGGCATTTATAGATAGAAATTCCCCTGTTAGTGCTATTTTAGCTGCAACCCACAAGTGTTGGCAAGTTGTGTTTTCATTTCTATTCATCTTGAAATATTTTCTAATTTCCCTTACAATTTTTGAGCTACTGATTATTAATGGTGTTTAGTTTTCACATATTTGTGAATTCCCAAATTTCTTTCCCTACTGATTCCTAATTGAATTCCATTGTGATATAGAAACATACTTTATTTTATTTCAATCCTTTTGCATTTATTGATAGGGTCTATCATAGAAAGTGGACCGTGTATACTTCAGAAGAATGCGTGTTCTGCTCTTGTTCCAGTCTTCTATTCCCTAGTTCCTAGTTGTTCTCTATCCATTATTCAAACTAAGATAATGAAGTCTCCAACTGTTATTGTTGATTGGATATCTGCCCTTAAATACCTCCCAGGTGCTTTAAACTCACTGTGATCAAAATTTATTTTATGCTCTCTCCCTTCTCAAATCTACGTCAATTAATGGCACTTGGTGCTTACACCGAAAACTCAGGAATCATTCCAGATTGCTTCTTTCCCCTCATACCCTGCTTCTAATAGATCTCAGGCCTCTGCTAGTTTTACTCATCTGTTCATTCCTCTGTATCCCATCCATCCCTGCCCTACCTAACTCAGGTCCTTGTACCTCATACCAGGACTATTATAACCAATCTCTTGTTTCCATTATCGCTAACGTTCATCCCACCTAGCACAACACACTCTTTGTGACTTAACTCCAGAGTCACCCTCTCCTGTGGGGAATCTTTGCTATATTATCTCATTCTTCCACCTCAGCTCTCAGCCTCCTGTGGATATGTCTGTCCCAAGAGTTACCACACAATTTTACCACTGTCTTCCCCTCAGGATAGCTACCTCTTAGAGTAATTAGGACACTCCAGATTCAGACAACATAGATTAAAATCTTATCTCCACCACTTTCTAGCTGAGTGATTAGCAAATCATGTATTTTTTATGCCTCGGTTTCTTTATCTATAATATGGAAATAGTAATAGTAGCATATCATAGGGTTAAATTAAATCGACAAACACAAAGTACTTAAAACATGTTAAGACTAACATACTGGGTCCTCAGCCGTTCAGCAAAGGGCTTAGAATAGAAAAATTTTAGGTCATGTAATTTGAGCTGAAATAAGCTGAACTTAACTGCTTGTCCCTTTCTCTGGTCTTTAGTTGTGCTATTCTCTTCCTTCGGGGTAAACACTCTTCCTCCCTCCTCCTCCTCGCTCGCTTTGTGAAACCGTTCTTCAAGATCCAGCTTGTGTGACCCTCCCTTGTGAAGACCAAACACAGGCAGTCCGGCCAGTGGACCCCTGGTCAACACCTTTCTTGTGCTAATCCATGACTCCACATTGCCCCTGTCACACTGTGTGACCTCGTGTAGCAGCAGTAATAACCACTGCAACTTATTAAATACCTGCTGGGTTCCAGGCACCTAACATCATTTCTCTCACTTAATCTTCACAATCATCCTGCTGGGAAACAAAAATTGTTGTCTCCACTTCAGTGACGGAGAAACTGAGGCCCAGTGTGGTGCAATAACGTGCCTGAGGTCAGATGGCTAATAGTGAAGTGACAGACTGAGGTTCATAGTCAGGCCTAACCTCAAAGCTCCTACATTTTCGTTTATTGCTTTTATTACTTTGCAAGTCTGTCTCTTCACTTACGTAATGAGGTCCTTGGAGGCAGGAGCCTGTGGCTTTCGTGGGACAGACCCAGAAGGCCTAATGCTTTCTGAGTGCAGAGCCTCCATGCCCCTTCTTGTCTTTCTCCACTGTGCTGAGGATTTCATGCTGGCAGAAGCGTGAAAGAAAGGAACGACAATCGAAGGGCAGATGAAAGCAGCTGAGTCTCGGGACTCTTTTGGTCATGTTTGCAGCTCTTGCATCTTTGGGGGCTGGGAGGAGGCCTCCCCCGAGGCTGAGCTCACTGAGTCCCCTGGGTGGTGATGTCAGCCTCTGCCTCTGCCAGGCCCCTGAGACCACAATCACGCTGACATCACCCATGTTTCCATGGGGCTCAGGAAGGAACTCAGACCTCAGCCCCACGCCCCTGCCTAGGGCAAATTCTGTAATTATGATTTGGGGGATCCTTTCCTTTGCCCAGAAGTCTCTTTTCAATGTGTGAGTATTTTTCCTTCCTGTCATTCTCCTAAAACTTACCTGTCCCCCAAGATTGTGAGTTATATTCAGTATTTTGCTCTATACATAAATAGCCTGTCATCTTTGACACACCAATATACTCCCAGTAAATTGGGAAGCACAGGGGATTAAAAAATGCAAAGCCCTCCAGTGATCTGTCAGCCTTTCCAGGATCTGACTATCACAGGGCTGTTCTACTTTATAATGGCTGGAAACTTGAAATGGCTTCAACCTTGAAATGTTGGATTTTAAATGTTCCAGGCTTTGCTAGCCATTAGAAAGACATCTCCACAGAGGGATTCTCTCCTTCAATCCCCCAACCCCTCATTTAATTCAATTTGTCAAAATTTGGCAAATAATTATCAAACAATTGAATAGACAGTCATTTATCTGAATATCCGGCACCATAGGATATGGCTTAAAACAAAAATTAGACAGGTACTCCTCAGCTCACAGTGGTCCCGTGGCTCCCCTTGCACTTAGAACAAAACCCAAACCCAAATTTAAACCATGGCCCTGTGCACTTTCCCCTGACCACCCCCAGCTTCATCCCGCATGACTCCCTACACGCACCCCCTCCAGCTGCATGGGACATCTTTCAGTCACTCAAACATGCCGACTCTGTTGGCTTCAAATTCATGTTTATATTGAGACCTGCAGGATGAGTAAGAGTTAGGAGGCCAGCTCCTGAGTTCAATACTTGGCTGCTAAGGTGAAGATCCTGTTCTTTTCCTTCATAGTGCTTGTCCCAGTTTATAACCATATACCAGTTTGTCTGGTTTTCTGTTTATTTTCCTTCTCCTTCACTAAGCTGTAAATCCAAAGGGGCAGGGGCCAGGTTCGACTTGTTTACTGTGTACCTAGTGCCTAGATCAGTGCCCAGCACATAAATCTATGTAGACCAAATGAATGATTAAAAGAGATCCCCTTGTTTAGAGAGTGCCTCATCTATTTGGGAAAGCACACTAGCACACACAAAGCAGGTATAAATTTTTCTCTCCAAAATGGGTATGCAAGAAATGATGCATTACTTTAATTCCCTTTGGTCAAGTTAAATCTACCTCTAAACTCTTAACCTTCTAGTTAGAAGAAATCTAGGCTTCAGCAAAAAAAAAATCTATCCCAAGGGATATCCTGGAGCAGAACATTCAGGGGGGCCCTCAACTGAGATGCCCATTGTCCCCGCCCTGGGGGTCCTGTGGGGTAGCTCTGCAGCTCTCCGACCACCCTTCCTCTTAGGAAGCATTGAAGGTTTGGTAACCCTGGTGTCTGGGTGCACTGGGGGGCCCATTCTTCTCTATTGTCTCACCACTAATGCAGGATGCCTCAAGGGGACAGGCCACGGTTCATACATGCCTGGGAACCCCAAACTTAGCCCCCAAATTCTGTAGAACTCTTCCCTCCCTGTTGCCCTCTTCACTTCAGCTTTATTCCTTCTGACACCAGCACGTTCCCTCCCTTCACAGCCTAGTATCAACCCATCACACAACTCAGACTTCCCTCTGACTGTTTGCATTTCTCTCTTGCTGTTCAAATGGCTCTGAGGCCGTGGTAACTAAAGCCAGACCGCCTTCTGAGAATAGCAGAAGGACACCAGAGAATGAAAGACAAAGGGGAAGCCCACTTCCCTATACTGCTCTACACCAAACAGAAAACTTCACAAAGACAATACAATATGTGCTAAGTTGAAAATAACAAAGTACCAAACTGCATGGCATGATCAAGAGTGCTTTGGGCTAGTTCTCCTTCACCTCCTCAGTCTGTCTCTGAGCCCTCTCCACAACCTATATGCCCAGGATGTTTACAACCTAACGTCTTGTAAATTAAAGAGACCTTCCTGCACACACACTGACACCATGAAACCTTGACCCTGATTCTACTTCTGCAGTGGCTGGGACCCCCACCCTTTGTCTAGCACCATGGCCACTGCAGAAGGCAAGGTTTAACTCCTTGATCCAGGACTTTTACAGTACTCCACCAACTCATTTTCCCAAAATCCTCCTTCCCCATCACTCATCCTCCGTGCTTCTATTTTTTTAAAAAGCTGTATTTTGAGCGACCGCAGTGACACTACTTGTGTGACCTTGAGCAAGTTGCTAGATTCCCTGTGCCTCAATTTTGCTATCTGTAAAATCAGGATAATAATAATAATAATAGTAGTAATAATAATAATAATAATAATGCCTTTCCTATAGAATTTTTTGTTGTTATAAATAGCACCTGGCACCTAATAAATGCTGGATCAATTTTGGCTATTGAATTTGTCATTATTGTTTTTGTTGATATTATTGTACTTGCCAGGCACCCTTTAATGCTGGAGATACAGTGGTAAATGAGAGAGATGAGATCCCTGTTCTTATGGAGCTTACAATGTAGCTGGGGGAGAGAAAATGTGAATGTGAATGTGTGTGTGTAAAATCTCAGCTTGTGAGGGGAGGAACAAACTGCTCTCAAAGTCCTTCTGGCTGGTCTAATAATCACACAGACATCAGATTAGCAAGAGAAAATAATCAAATTTTGATAGCCTAGAAAATAGTTTCACAAATATTTTCTCTTGACAATCTAAATTTAGAAGAGAGAACACAATTCTCACCACTTTCACAGACAGAAATCTGGATGTGTGCTGATCTGGTAAGAACTCTTACCTTCTGCTGGCCTGTCAGGCACCCCAGGGTCTCCTCATCTACAGCAGCCTTGGCGGGGGAGGGGGGTCCCAGCCAGTGAGCTTATCCTGCTCAAAGCAACAAAACTGTGGGGAGGGGGAAATTCCTTTTTCTCTCCTCAAATCAATAGGAGGCAGATTGATAAAAGAAAATCAAATTTAATCTTATGCAGACAGGAACCCACATACATGAGGTAGTCAGCAAACCCACATACCAAAAGGTTCAGAGGTAGAAAGGGGGATTGAGGTGTGTAACTAGGATGAGATAAAGTGCCTCCAGGGCTTCAAAAGTTCATTGCCCGATAGTAAGAATGTTACAGAACAGACACTCGGGGGGCCGGACTCCAGAGGATGGTTTTCTAATACCGTCTGGACCACCTACTGGATTCGATTGTCCACTGCCAATTGGAAAGACATGTCTCAATGCCAGAGATTTGTGAAAAGGAAAGGAAATGTTTATTTAATGCTATACAGACTTCAAGTAGTAACCTAACATCTTCATTAATATATCAAAGTCCTTTAGGATACCCACCTACGCACACAGCGCTCCCTTCTCCCCCTGACCTAATTCAGGGTACCATAACTCAGGAAAAGAGCACACGTCTGTGTTTCCAGGCTGCTGGCACCATCAGCTGTGTCACCATCCAGGCAGGATCTCCAATTAATCCAAAGTCATGTGGCACCTTCTCAAGGTCCACTGGCAAGAGTTCTTTGTACCCATTATTCCAGGCAAAGTCTTTCCTGCTTCCCAGGCCACGTGGCCAAAGGGAGCACCCCAAAGTCACATGGGCCTCCTCTACCAAAGCTGCAGGGGTCTGCACTCCGCCAAAAGTGCATGGCTTTCTTCTTCAACTGGCTGCAAGGGTCCCCACTCTGGCAACGCTGCGTGGTTCTCTCCTTCACCTGGCCAAGATGGGGTCCCCACTCTTCCAAAACTGCGTGCCTCTCCCTCAATGGCTGCCATGTCTGGGTTTAAATCCCTGCAGCAATCTTCCTCTGTATCCCTGTTTCTGACTCCTCCCACAATCAGTTACACCTGCCAGTATTCCTATATTATTCCAAGTTTACTGGGCTGCCACCATGAGTCTGGGCAGGAATGGCCCCATGTCCTGGAGCCAATCTTCTCCAAGCTCCCATGCAGGCGCTGTAACTCAGGGGACCTGCCCCCCAGTTACATCTTGGGGAGAGTGACTTCCAGGCCCCTGGCTCCAAGCCTGGCCACAGCTATTTAACACATCCAAGTAACCCGCCAAAGATTATAGATATGTTAAATGACCAGGCCATGGATTAGCTGCAAGGCTGTGGCTGTACAAAACAGCCCTGCATGTTCCTGCTCCATGTGTCCCTGCCCCCAACTCACACCTGTGGGGGAAGCGGTGAGGACATCTTATATGTCTCTCCAATAATTCCTATACACCTTGAGTTCTGGACACCATTCCAAATCCCTTTTTGGGGCCCCCCTTTTGGCTGCACCCTGTATCAAGAAGAGAAAACTTCAGTAATTAGTAGTTTGCCTTGCCCTATAGATAGGTCAAAATAAGTTATCTCTAATAACCTCTTACAGACAAGGCCTTTAGTTTAAATTCTTCTAGGGGCACCCAGAGAAATTGAAGCAGTAATTAAAAACCTCCCCCAAAACAAAAGCCCTGGACCGGATGATTCCAAAGGTGAATTTTACGAAACATTCCAAGAAAAACTAATGACTCTTCTCAAACTATTTCATAAAATTCAAGAGGAGGGAAGACTCCCAAACTCATTTTACTAGGCCAACATTATCCCAATTCCAAAACCAGATAAAAATTCTACAAAGAATTTTGCTAAAATCCTCAACAGAATATTAGCAAACTGAATACGGCAACATATCAAAAAGGTCATACACTACGATCAAGTGGGATTTATTTCAGAAATGCAAGGTTGGTACATTTGCAAATCAATACAAGTGATTCAACACATAAACAAAATGAAGGATAAAAACCACATGATCGCCCTGGCTGGTGTGGCTCAGTGGATTGAGTGTGGGCCTGCAAACCACACGACTGCGGTTCGATTCCCAGTCAGGGCACATGCCTGGGTTGCAGGCCAGTTCCCAGCAGGGGACTCACGAGAGGCAACCATACCTTGATGTTTCTCTCCTTCTCTCCTTCCTTTCCTCTCTAAAGATAAATAAATAAATAAAATCTTTAAAAAAAAAAACACCACATGATCATATCAATAGATGCAGAAAAAGCATTTGGTAAAATCCAGCACCTATTTATGATCAAAACTCTCAGCAAAATGGGAATAGAGGAAACGTACTTGAACATAATAAAGGCCGTATATGACACACCCCCTGCTGGCATCATACACTCCATGGGCAAAAACGACATGCGTTCTTCTTAAGACTGGGAACTAGAGAGGGATGTCTGCTTTCACCTCTCTTATTCAACACAGTACTGGAAGCCCTGGCCACAGCAACCAGACACGAAGAAATAAAAGGGTCCAAACTGGAAAGGGAGAAGTAAAACTGTCATTTGCAGATGACATGATGCTGTACATGGAGAACCCCAAAGATTCCACCAAGAAACTACTAGAACTGATAAATGAATTCAGTGAAATAGGATACAAAATTAATATCCAGAAATCAGTTGCATTTTCTATGCCAATAATGAACTAACAGAAAGGGAAATTAAGAGGCAATCCCATTCATAATTGCTCAAAAAAGAATAAAATACCCAGGAATAAACCTAACCAAGGATGTAAAAGACCTGTACTTGGGAAATTATGAGACACTGAAGAAAGAAATTGAGGAAGATACAAATAAGTGGAAGCACATACCATGTTTATAGATAGGAAGAATTAACATCGTTAAAATGTCCATACTACTCAGAGCAATCTATAGGTTCAACACAATTTCTATCAAGGTTCCAATGACATATTTCTCAGAACTAAAGCAAATTATTTCAAACATTTATATGGAACCACAAAAAGCCCCTCATAGCTACAGCAATACTGAGAAAGAAAAACAAAGGAGGAATCATACTACTTAATATCAAACTATACTATAAGTCCATGATAATCAAAACAGCATGGTACTGGCACACAACATACATACAAATCAATGGAACAGCTCTGACTCCTAAAGGAGGAAATATTTACATATGTTCAATGAAATACTTGGGAAAGGAATATTCACCTCCGCTGCATTTACTTATCTATCAAACACATACTGTCACTGGACACATGTACATTTATTTTATGTTTTTGGTAATAATTTAATGCTGCATTATTTATTTTATTGCTCAAATTTTCCTAGCTCTGACCACTGGGCTCTCCTTCAGGTTCATCCCTGTGTGTTTTTGATATATTTTCATCCTCTTGTTTTTTTTATTCTGTTGCGTGAAGGCCAGCCACTAGCCTCCTTCTCCTCCTTCAGTTGTCTCCGGATTTTTGTCCCTTTAACCTGTTGCTTTCTCTACCCCTTCCCTTGGGCTGGGCAAGACTGGCCCTTTGTGGAGGGCTAAAGTCAGAAAACATTGCACCTCAGCTGTGTCTGTCCCCAAGATAATTAAGAGGCCCTGCATGAAAGCCCAGGGGTCTTGCTCCCAAATCTCCTTCCACCTGTGGTACACTGGGTCCTTGGGACTTGGAGGTGGGGGCCTCCATCTGTCATGTGACTCCAGTAGCCATGGCACCTGGTGCAGCTTCTCCAGGGAGCAGGACCCAGGGAGCTGGCTACAGGGGAACAGCTGGCTAGCTTTACTCCAGGGTTCTCAGAGAAAGCCTGGCTAGATGAAGTCATAGATTTATTGAGCTAGGCCCACACCTGGGGATCCCACCCTTTTTATATCACCTATTGTACACTAGCCCCCTTTTCCATGAGGGATATATTCCAAGCTCCCCAGTAGATGCCCAAAACTTGGGATAGTACCAAACTTCATATATATACTGTTTTTCCTATGCATACATACTTACGATAAAGTTTAATTTATAAATTAGCCACATTAAGAGATTAACAATAGTAACTAATAGTAAATGAAAAATTATAACAATATATTGTAATAAAAGTTGTATGAATGTGGCCTCTCTCTCTCAAAATATCTTATTGTACTGGAGGGAGGGAGGAAGAAACAGTTCTCTGCCTTTCTGTGTTCTTTTGGCTGCTCAGACGCACATGAGACAGACTGACACAGGAGAATATGATCACACCCAGTTACATACGTACATAAGGAAATCCCACGTATATGAGAGAATCAGAGACAGGATAGTAAAATGGGGTACCCATGACATTCTGTGCCGAGGACCAGGCACGGCACCCAGGGCTTCACAGGGGAGGGAGGTCATTCACAGGATGGTAAGAAGAGCAGATGTTCAGTAATCAGAAGCTCGCCCTGCCCTATAAACAGGTCACAGAAAGTTATTTCTGGTGATAACTCTTATCACTGGCAAGGCCCCTACTTTAAAATCCTTAAGGGAAGGTAAAAGTTTCTCGTGAGCCTGCAGGGTCTCAACTGCATTCAGCTCAAAGTAGTTCACATGCCAAAGTGGCACGTCTTGGGGAAGTCTGCTCTGAAGCCCTTCAGTGCGGTATGCACAGCGTGGATATGCTGGACAAAGGGATGATTCACGTCCCAGGAAGGATGGAGCAGGACAGCAAGAGATTTCATCATGGGACTCAGAAAAACACACAATGTAAAACCTATGAATTATTTCTGGAGTTTGCCACTGAATCTCTTCACTACCGTTGGCCATGGGTCACTGAAAGCACAGAAAGCAAAACTGCAAATATGGGAGGGAATGCTGCACGTATAGCTCCTTCCCCAAAGCCACCCAGACCCTGAATGGCTCTCCCTCTGAGCTGTGACAGAGAAAACATTTCCTCCAACAAATGGCAGAGAAAGAACAGCATGGCTATGGGTATCTTTTAGTATCCACACCTTTATGCAAGCAGCAAAGCACCGAGAGAGTGGGGAAGGTGGAGTGAAAGTGTAAATGTTGGTGTGAGTGTGTGTGGAAGGGTGAGTGTGTTCACAGGAAAATTACCTTATCCCTGTATTATAAATGCATCTCGCATGCCTCTTCCCCAGATTCCAAACAGGCCTCCCTCCTCCTCTCCACCTCCACTGCCACCACCCTCACGCCATCATCATCTCCCACTTAGGTCATAGTGATGTCCTCCTAGCATGCTTATCCCACTCCAGATCATTTCACAGACAGATTACCTTTATTTTTTTTAAGATTCCATTTATTTATTTTTTAGAGAGAGGGGAAAGAAAGGAGGGAGAAAGAGAGGAAGAGAAACTTTGATGCATCAGAGAAACATTGATTGGTTGCTCCTTGCACATTCCCAACCAACTGGGGACCTGACCCGACCAGGAATCAAACCAGCGACCTTTCACTTTGCAGGACAACGCCCAACCCACTTGGCCACACCATTCCTGGCCAGATTATCTTTTACAACACAAATCAGTTTCTATCACTAATCTATTTTGAACTCTTGAATTGCTCTTCATTGCTATGATGATAAAGACCAAGAATTTTAACCCTACAGATCCCTTACCTTACCTTACCTTGCACCACTCCCTCCTCACTGGCCAAGCTCCAGCCACCTCAGCTGTACCTCTCACCGTCCCCTGACCCTGGGGTACTCATCCCTCCACGGCAACCTCACTTCTTGACTCCTCCCTCATCGTTCAGTGGTCTACTGCATGAATGTGAGACTTTGGAGTCAGTTCCCTCAGCTGCCAAATACAGAGGGGAAAACACCCTAGAGGCTTGTGAGGGACTGGCTGAAGGGCTATGGGGAGACTGAGAGAGGAACTCGAGAGAGAAAGATTGTAGCCTCAGTTAGCCATAGGCTTCAGTGATTAATGCACTGGAAAGCTGTTATTCCAGGAACTGGAATGCAGGACCTAACTGTGACTCAATTCAACCTTTGCGCCCCAGGGGGTCTGTAAGTGGTATCTGAGCCTTTGTGTTTGGGGAGGGAACGCTTGTGATGCAGATAAAGAATTATTGATCAGCAGATAAAGAAGTACTAGAAAAATTGCCTGGACTGCAACTCTTACCCAATTAACCTTTTTTTCCAAATCCCTTAACTACCCTTTATTCTCAAAAAAGTCACCTTAAAATGAGATGTTAGGACGGATTTTGAGGGTACATAACCCACTGTCTTCTCAGATCTCTGGCATCTGAATAAAATGCCCATAAAGATTCAATCCCTGTCTCTACTTATTGGTTCTGATAGGGGACTCAAGAGTTGGAAAATTTTAGTTTAAGAAATAACTAATAAGCTTAGTAATCAATGCATGTAAAAGCTTTTGTTCCAGGAACTGAAGGTATGATCGACTCTGACTCCAGAAGACCATAGGCAGTCCCACCTTTGTGCCCCAGGGGGACTGCAAGCAATCCAAGATGATACCCGAGCCCTTGTGCTCCAGGGTGAGATAATCACCACCCAAAACACAGCTAAAGACCACTGCCCAGGGCAAAGTGCTAAAGCTGGTTTTTAATCCAATTAACTTTTCCCTGAATTCCAAACCCCTTACCTACACTTTGTTCTCCTTACAAAAAGGGCCATTTTAAAATGGAATTTAAGATGGTCCGTTAGGGCACAAACCCACTGTCTTCTCAGATGGCCGGCCATCTGAATAAAGTGCCCATAAAGATTTAACTCCTGTGTCTGCTTATTGGGTTTGGTATGTGACAGGCAGCACGAATGCCAACTTTCCTGGTTTCAAGATGATGGTAGTAGGATGGGGTGCCACAGTGGTGTCCCCCCACCTTCCGAGTGGGGTCTCCAGGTTCTGAGGCAGGTCATCCCCACTCTGCCTAGCGTACAGTGCAAGAGTAGAAGTTCCCAAATGTTTGTCGGAGACGCTGAGACTTCTTTTTTTTAATTGTATTTTTTTCATTATCATTTAGTCCCCTTATACACGCTCCCCCCACCCCGCCACCCACACACAGTCTGAGACCTCTTGAGTGCTTGAGTGGGCAGTTGATGGACAGCAAGGACCTTTGTGAGACGAAGACTTCACCAAGCTGTGGAGGAGCACTGTGGCCGGGGCACAGGGCCCTGGGTCGGTAGCAGCATCATGGATGAGAAGAGGTCACAAGGAGACCCACCCTCTGCCGTGACTGAACAAAGAAGCAGCAGAATTTTTTGAACCGGTCTAGTTAACCCTTCTGGCTCTTTTTCCTCCTGGGACGACACTTCTAGGAGCCTTTCCCAGACTCCCAGACACTTGTCTCCAACCAGACTTCACCTGCCTTCCTGAAGATGGTAGCAAGTGAGCATGGTTGGGGGCGGGGGAGAAGGTGGAGGGACTGGGGAGAATCCCACTGCCCTTGGTGCCAGCTCCAGGAACCCTCAAATTCAGTATCTGGCCATTGTACAGGACTGTCAACGGTTCAGGCCAGGCCCTGGTTGGGTAGGCCAGTCGGTTACAGCATTGTCCCAATAGGTCAAGGTTGCAGGTTCAATCCCCAGTGAGGTCACAAACAGGAAACAACAAATGAACGCATAAATAAGTAGAACAACAAACGAATGTTTCTTTCTCTCTCCCTCTATACCTTTCTCCCTCTCTAAAAGAGATAAATAATATTTAAAAAATAAAAGTTTCAGCCCAGCTACATCTTGGCAGAATGTTCCGCCTCGCAGCCTTCAATGCAGCTTCTTTTACCTTCCCCATAAAGTGCCCGTGAAACACGGGACAAACAGAAAAGGCACGAACAACTGCCACCTCAGGCTGCATCTCAGGGGGACTGGGGCTAGTGGAGGGCACACAGAGCCATGCCTACCAAACGGCAGTGAGCCACGGCAGCCTTGGGAAGTTTAGTCTGCCCGCCTTTGAGGGGCTCCCCTGACGCCCAAACTCAGCCTGTTCTAGGGAGTCCGTGGATTTTCCTTAAGATCGGATGTCAAACATGGGAGAAAGTGATGAAGTAGCAAATTAGGAAAATCTTATAGTCTTAGCAAACCAAAATAAATACTTTGTGAAACCAAATAACTAAGTTTCTGCGACACTCAGTATAAGGGTAGTTGTTTTACGGGAGCTACATAGGACTCAAGTACAGAAAAGTGTGTACCAGCAACAGCGGTGTTTAAGCGCAAGTCAGTGCCGTGGCTGCTCAGCTGTGAGAAGCAGCGCAGCAGAATGATGGAAAGCCAGACAAGAGACCGGAGGATCTTGAGAACAAGGAAACAAGGAGGGCTCGGCTGCCTGGGTAAGTCGGAGTGGAGTAGCAAGGGGTCTGGACCGCAGGTCAGCGGAAAAAGCTTCAGATTCTGCTGCCACCTGCTGGTGGCCACACCACAACACGAGGTCCCGTGCTCTGGTTAAGCTGGGNAGTATAAGGGTAGTTGTTTTACGGGAGCTACATAGGACTCAAGTACAGAAAAGTGTGTACCAGCAACAGCGGTGTTTAAGCGCAAGTCAGTGCCGTGGCTGCTCAGCTGTGAGAAGCAGCGCAGCAGAATGATGGAAAGCCAGACAAGAGACCGGAGGATCTTGAGAACAAGGAAACAAGGAGGGCTCGTCTGCCTGGGTAAGTCGGAGTGGAGCAGCAAGGGGTCTGGACCGCAGGTCAGCGGAAAAAGCT
This sequence comes from Sturnira hondurensis, assembly GCF_014824575.4. Lineage (NCBI taxonomy): Eukaryota > Metazoa > Chordata > Mammalia > Chiroptera > Phyllostomidae > Sturnira > Sturnira hondurensis. The sequence continues at coordinate 17,503,818 of NW_028079044.1, read as the reverse complement.
TCAGATTCTGCTGCCACCTGCTGGTGGCCACACCACAACACGGGGTCCCGTGCTCTGGTTAAGCTGGGGCTCCTGATTCAAGTCAAATCCAGGGCCAAAAAGAAAGAATAATAATAGTATACATATTAATTTTATATGGGTACAACAATGGAAAAAAGTTCTTTTATCATAAAATAGTTATAATACTTTTTACAGCATAATGAAAAGACCAGTGTCTTGGGAGCCATACAAGCCTCATTTGGCCCCGCATCGGGCTAGTCCTGTGATGCCGGGCAAGTCCCTTTCAGCCCTCTGTGAGCCTTCTCTCTCAAATGGGGATAATGACAGTCCCTCCACACAATGAGATGTTAATGGAGGTCATGGTTGCTTGGTACTGAGTCCCTGGTATGTGGTGCTCAGTTATTACAAATGACCGATGAAGGTGGACAAGGAAACCAGGGTGATTCTTTTCTGACAGATTTTTTTGCTTTTAAAACGTTTGGGTGCACAATTTGAGTTAATCAAAGTCCTTGGTTTATAATGCATGCTCATCACTGATTGTGTAACATAAAAATGTACTTATGTGTTGGAATTGGATGCGGAGAGACGATCTGGATTCAACAGTTCAGAATAATTCTAGGATTGAAAGAAAACACACACCCACACTTACGCACGCAAATATCTGAGTTCTTTCCAGCTGGTCATAGTAACTGATACTCTGCTGTCATCTCCGACAAGGACTACTCTTTGCCTCAACTGGGCTGTGTAGACGTGGAGCCCTCGGGATTTTCAAGGTTACTTTGGATTTTGCGGGAGTAAGTTCTGGTCACAAGGAGGGGTGTCTTGTGACTTTCCTCAGCGGGGCACAGAGGGCACATTGGTGGGAGCGAAGAGACCTCTGCTGAGGCAGATGGCTTAGTGCTTCCTAAAGCGCAAGAAAAGTGTGTATTTTGTGTTGTCTCTCGGTGTAATTTCCGTGTTAGTTTTTAAAAAATAATGAACTCTGTTCTTTTTCTAATGGACTTATTTCCATAGTTATTTCTTTACTCCTTTATAAGAATGTTTTCTCTTCCCCAAATTCTAAACTATTCAGTTGATCGATCCTCTCTCTCAGCTAACAAAAGCATTTATTGATTGATTGATTTTTATCCTCATCTGAGGACATTTTTCCATTGCTCTTAGAGAGACAGGAAGGGAGAGAGGATGGGAGAGAGAGAAAAATCGAAGTGAGACAGAAATACTGATCGGCCACCTCCTGCATGCACACAGGCAGGGACCATTCATACCCAGATCAGGAATCCAACCCACAACCGGGCCTGTGCCCTGACTGGGAATCGAACCGGTGACCTTTTGGTTCACAGGCCAGTGCTCCATCCACTGAGCCACACTAGCCAGTACTAACAAAAGCATTTAAAAGGTATGATTTTTTTCTGTGAAAACACAGGTTGGTCCATACATCTTAAACTCAATATGTTATGTTTTCTTTACAATATCAGATATCTAAAGAATCTGATATTGTAATCTTGATTTCTCTATGACTCTACTGCTTTTTAGGACCATTTCCCCTCCTTTCATGATTCCCAAGTAGCTGTGTACTCTTGTTTGTTTTCATACATTTACTCGTCACAGTGTGGCTGCAGAATGTATCCTCTACAATTTCTGCTTTTCTGGAATTTATTAAGGTTTCTCATATGCAATCAACTTGGATGAATATTTGTAGCTGAGAAGCATTTCACAGGCAAACAGATCCATGTTTGATAAAAACAAAATGTAACTTTCTGTTACAATTTTTTCCTCTACTTTAATTATCTATCACTCCTAATGTCTATTTAAAAATAAAACCCATCAACTACACACAAATATTAGTCACTTCTGGGTAAACTCAGCTTTCTGGTATTTGGGGATTTTCCCAGGCAGTTAAGGCTCCCCATGCTCACCTTCTCGCAGGAGGTTGCATCTAAGTCAGGGAGAACTTCTGTAGCTTAAGGGAGGGTCATACAAATGACCATCGCCTGCCCCTTTGGGTTCCCTTGAGATGTACATCATCTTCCCCTCCCAGGCCTGTCACCTGCCACAGGCTATGCTGACATTAGCTTAGTGGTCTTTTCCCCACATTTAACATTTCTGATGCACAACAGGCCCAGACTTCAAGTCCACTTGCACCTTGCCAGCCCCTTCCTAGCCGTCTTTGTGAAACCTTCCCATGTGCTGGTCCTCTAGGCCTTTGGCAGTCTTGATATTCGCCAGGCTGCTGTGGGCTTACTTCTGCAAGGCTTGCTACCTCCCTGTTCTTCGCAGACACCCTCCACTTAGTGATTTCACCGGAGGACTGGGGAGTGGGAATGTGGGGAGGCCCACGCCAGCTTTGTGAGAGTTTCATTACGGGGGTAGGAGGCAGAGAGCGAGGCTCCTTCTCAAGAGACCCACGCAGCAACAGATTCCGTTGCTTTCCCAACATCTCTAGGCTGAGGCTGCGGGATTTAAATCCACCAGGGGGCTCGTCTGCTGCTCTCTGGCGTCACCTGGTGGTGATTTGACAGCCCAGAGGGTAAACCTAGTTTGGGATGATGGTGCTGTCTAGGCAAGTGTTCCACCACCCGGCCGGGACTTCCAGAAGAGCCAGTCTTCCCACGATCCACCTGGTTAGATGGCACTGATTTGTTGGGTGACCTGGGGATACTGGCCGGCAAGAATGCTGAGGACACCATCTCCCAATTCCCGGTTCCAAAAATAAGGTAACCGGCGTTTTTATCATGGGGGCCTTCCCCCCAGCCCCACCTGTACCTGACCAACAAGGATAATAACTTTAATCCTCAGCCCTTAGAGAACAGAAACGGTCGCCACATTGGAATTCACCAGCTGGTATGGGCGTGTTACTGTTGGTTTTTGCTCGTTATTTTTCCATGTGTTCTAGGGCAGTAACAGCAGCTCTTGGTAAATGTTTGGCTCCCCTGTCCTGGGCAAGTGGGGATCCAGAGTGCAGAGTGCCGGCAGGAGCAAGATCCGACCCCCTAACCAGTCCACTCAGCCAACCCCCAACCCCGACGTGGAAGGAAAGTGAATGGAGGAGGCGGGAGGGAGAGAGAAATAGACCCTGAAGGTCAGAAGACCAGACAGGGGCTCTGGCCTTCAAAGCAGAGAAGAGGAAACGGGCTGGAGGAGCTCCCTGCGTCACAGGCGCTGGTATTCTCATCCGGAATTGCCCAGAAAATAGAGACACATTTAATTTTTTTTTTTGCTTAAATCTTATTGTTTCTGGCATTAAATCTGTTAGCCTTCTTTACACACAAATTTTACAATCTACTATATTGTAGGAAAATACGAAAATTTTAGAAACGTATCTTATGTACTTTTCCCTATCTCCTGTACAGAGATTACTGTTACATGTGTGTATATACGTTAGCTTCCTGGGACTGCTGTAACGAATCGCCACAGCTGGGTGGCTTAAAACAACAGACATTTATTCTCTCACAGTAATGGTGGGCAAAAACCTGAGACTGGGGTGTCAGCAGGGCTGCACTCCCTTCACAGGCTCTCGGAGAGAATCCTTCCTCGCCTCTGGCAGTTCTGGCGGCTCCAGGCATTCAGTGATGTGGCTTGTAGCTGCGTCACTCTAATCTCTGACTTCACGTGGCCATAGCCTTCTCTGAGTCTGTGTCTTCTCCTCTTCTGCCTCTTATAAGGTTATTAGATTTAGGGCATGGGAGGATAATCCAGGATGATCTCATCTCAAGGTCATTAACTTAATCACATTTACATCTACAAAGCTTCTTTTGCCAAAGGAGGTGTTAGGATGTGAACACACACACTCAGACATCCACACAGACAGAGGGGGGAAGTAGAGAGGGGAGGAAGAGAGAGGGACAGGGAGAAAGCACTCACACACATAGTTTCGGGTACTATAATAAATGCTGTAGTTAACATTCTAGCAAAAATCTAGCTCCTAAAGGTGTGCGCTGGACATGTTGTTGTTTTGTTACTCTACACCCCTTGCCACTTCTTTCCATAACACTAGCCCAAGGATTCTCAGGGAGCGAACCTTTCCTGGTCGGATACCGCTTGGTGAAACCATCAATAAAGATGCACTGAACTTTTCTAGATTAAAAAATAGGCATGAAACCTGACATCGGCTAATTTTATGCTTGCTCCATGGCAACTAGATTTTAAGCAACATTATAAGACTGAAAAAAGCTGTAGCTGATTCATCTGGCGGCTGATTCATCCTGTATCTGATTCATGGCTTTCTGCTCCCTGCTTCAGCAAGCAGCCCACCTCAGAGCCGCCTGGCTTCCTGCCCCTTTTGGACCTGGTGTTTCATCTCTCCCTCTCAGTGCTGTGAACTGAAACAAAAACCTATTTTTTGTCATTTTGTTTTGTCTGATTGACTCACACAAGGCAAATACTTGATTCCTTTCTTTTGTTTTCCAACAAAATATATTTGCTAATATCTCTCCCTTTGAGAAGAATTTTGTTGGTGTACAAAGTAGTGCTCTCACTGTTATTGTTGTCTGAGTAGATTTTTATTTCTTCTCTGAACTAAGTTCTTTGGAAAATGGGTTTAGAATATCAAGTAAATTTTATTGCTATTTTTCATTTGGTCACATTGTATTAAGAGAATTTAGGTACATGATGAATTTCTATAAGTCTTCTTTGAATAATTAAAGAACAGGTATTCTCTATTTGTAGATAGAAAAATTTTCTTTGTATATATATATTTTTTCCAAACTTGTAACTGTGTTGTTCAACTCTCCTTTACTATTACCCTTATACTATAGCCAGACAAAGAGATTACAAAAGAAGAAAATTACCACAGATCCATATCCTTCATGAATATAGATGCAAAAATCCTCAACTACAACAACATTCGAGCAATCTGAATTCAGCAGCACATTGAAAAGATTATAACCATCACCAAATGGGATTTATCCCAGGAATGAAATGTTGGTTCAACATACAAAAGTTAATCAATATATACACAGCACTGATAGAACAAAGGGGGAAACCCACATGATCATTTCAATGAATGCAGAAAAATTATTTGACAGAATCCAACATTTTTATGAGAAAAACACGCAACAAAATAGGACTAGGACACTTCACATGACAACGGACATACACACAAACCCACAGCTGGCATCACTCTGAATGGTGAAAGACCGAAAATCACATATCTACAGACTGGTGATGACCAGTCCAAAAAGGAAGTTAAGAAAACAATTTCATTTAAAGTTGCATCAAAAGCCTTGGCTGGTCTGGCTCAGTGGACTGAGTGCAGGTCTTTGAACAGAAAGGTCGCCAATTTGATTCTCAGTCAGGGCACAGGCCTGGGTTGCAGGCAGGTCCCCAGCTGGGGACATGTGAGAAGCAACAGATCTGTCTTTCCTGCACATCGTCATTTCTCTCCCTCTTTTTCTCCCTCCCTTCCCCTCTCTCTAAAAATAAATAAATAAATAAATAAATAAATTCTAGAAAACAAAATAGCATCAAAAGGTTGCTGCAAAAATGGCATGCCACTCCGTGTCCTAAACAGGCCATGAGCCTCCCCGGATGTCATTGCAAGAGATCACTGAAGTGGCAGCCAGGAAATTTTGACTCACTGGACCTTGTAGAACTTGCTAAAAAGCAGCCATGGAGACACAAGCTGTTTGGTCAGGAACCTGGGCCCTCAGCTGAAAGTATAGTGTGGCACCTCAGCTGTTAATTAAAGTGTCACTGGATGGCCCACGGGCTTCATCTTCCAGAAGGTTGGAAAGTTGGTGGCAACAGCCGTGGGAGGAGGATTTTCTCTCCTTCGGCTTGCGAACCACAGTGGGCAAATCAGAATCTGACCAGCAATGCGTAGAGAAGGACGTGTAGAAAGCCAAGGAACAGCTCAAGATCTGTCAGGGCAACCACTTACTTACGGAGGTGAACAGCAAAGCTGAGGAAATGGTCTCGTTTGTGAAAAAGAACATTCTAGTGACTGGTGGATTTTTCGGAGGATTTCTGCCTGGCACAGCATCCTAGGGAGGACCACTCATGGTTCTTGGTTTTTCCAACTAGCAGCCCCTTCGCTCCATCATGGGACATGGGGTCTCCTCCTCCTCTTCTGCTGTGCCTTCCTCCCTGCTGCTGCATATCTGAACGGCTTCCATAGGCGTCTGTCAGTACAAACTGATTGGGCTCTGCTGCGAGCCTCATGGCAACAGCAGAAGAGACAATAGACATGAACTCTCCTCCAGAACACCCCCCACTTGACGGATCTGTAGGTCAGCAGGAATGTGCCTTCCCCTCTACATACAACACTTACTGGAACACATGAGAAGATGGCTCGTCACGGAGGATGAGTGGATCCTCAAAGGTTGTCCCAAACCATTCAGAAAAGGCATAACAAGCACATAGATATTTTATTATGTGCTGCATGGAAAGGAACTGATATATGTGCCCTTAAGCATGAAAGGATAAATAAATAAAAATAAATAATAAATATAATAGCATCAAAAAGAAAATAGCGCTGGCTGGATGGCTGGCTCAGCTGGATGGCTCAGCTGGAGCCCAATGTAGTTGGTTATCACACGATTCATTCTAGTCTTCCCTCTGCTCTTGTTTACTTGTAAATTCCCACTCCAATAGCAGGTTTCACACACTGAAGGAAATATTGCCATCACAAGACCAGGGAGCTTCTTCAGAAGTTTCCAGCAAATGATTTATCTTCAAGCTACCATGAGTTGTTAGAAAGTCCTGCCCTATTGCTATTGAAAAGTAAAATGACGAGGCTTTCCTTTTTTTGGTTACATGGCTTTTTTTTATGGGTAATAACTGCTATTTTATGTTGTTTAAATGTTTTGTGTGGTTACATAACAAAGCAGTTCCAAAGTACCATGTACATCACCTACTTTGCTTTGGCTGGAGAAGAGCACAGAAAAGGTCCACTCTCTGTTTATTGTCAGCGCCCGTGGCCCCGCCTTGTTTTATAGAAAGGCCCTGGCTGTTTCTGCGTGTGCAAGTGTACAGGACACGGAAGCGGCACCTTGAAGGATGTCATTAACCTGTTCACATACAGCAGACCATAATTCCAAAAACTATTTTTAGTAACATAGTCTACAGGAGAAATTTCGTGTCTTCATCAAATGTCAAAAATCCCGTGTCCTCTGCCACTCGAAACAGTTGCCAGTCCAGAGTAATATTTTGTCAAGCTTTCTATTTAAACTTTTGCATGGACTCAAAAGTGAAAGAGCTATCTTCTTGAAATGTTTTTTATAAAGTTTGTTGTTTTGAAATATGGTTAGTAAGAACAGAATGGATTGGGGATATCTGATTTTTCTCTGACACATTCTCCCTTTATGCACAGTTCATACTCTTTGTTATATTGGGGCCGCATTGTATCTGCATGAAAACAATGTTGAGGTTTTTCCTCCCGTAACATGTGGCCATGACAGGATGCTCCGTGCCTACACTCGAGAGCCACCCTTACTCAACAAGTGGACCTGCGGAGCCAGTGACTACAGATTAGTGCTGCAGTGATTTAGAAGACTACTCAGAAATCTTATGCCCTTCACATGAAAAGATGAAGAGATTAATATGATAGTACGTGAAACTATAAAAGACTTGGAAGTAGATCCAGGAGATCAAATGTGGGAATTCTACCGGAAACAAAAATGAGTAAAACGACAGAAAGATATCCCTAAACTGATGAAAGGTTTGAGTCTACAACCAAAAGGCCACTAGATTACCATAAAACATGGTAGATTATCAGTAAATCTTTGTGTAACAAATTAATGAATGATAAAAAATGAGACCTACCCCTAAACATATCAGGAAACCTAATCAGGAACAAAATGAGTTACAATCTACAAAGTCAAAAGCAAAGCCACATCAGACTGCTTTGGGGATAACACTAAGTATCAGAAAGGTGATACAGTATCATTTCAGGGAATGAAATTTAAAATGTCATGAGTTAATACAGTGTGCTATAGCTCTCATAATATGGGGACGTCATTATCATCATCATTATCATCATAACAATTTATTATAAGGCAATGTACTAAGTGCTTTACTTTTTAAAAAGATTTTATCTACTTACTTTTAGAGAGAGGAAAAGGGAGGGAGAAAGAGAAGGAGAGAAACACCAATGTACATCAACCAGCAGCCTCTCCCATACCCCCAAATGGGGACCTGGCCTGCAACCCAGGCATGTGTCCTGACTGGGAATCAAACCAGTGACCTTTCAGTTGCAGGCCAGGGCTCAATCCACTGAGCCACACCAGCCAGGGCCTGTGCTGTATGTCTAGCTGCTTTATTCCACCCTCTATGAAGATAAGGATTATCTGAGTTGCTCTCCAAAGCCCAGCCCATTTCTTGGTTCTGGTCCGGCACTCAACATACATTTGTGCAATGCAGAATAAACAAGCCCACAAAACCACTGAGGTTAGACGTGTTGTGAGGTATGGACAAGGCTGCACAGATAGAAGGTAGCGCCAGGGTTCCACCCAGGCCTGTTTGCCTCCAAAATCCAGAGGCATATTGTTTCCCCCCAAATATAAGTTTTTATTTTTAATATTGATAGAGAAATAAAAGTTCACATATTTATAATTTTATTAGTAGACTAAAATTAAGATGTGTAAGTGCCAAATCAAAAGGAGGGAAAAGTAAGTGGAACAGAAAAACTTGGGTTAAAAAAAGAAAGAAAGAAACCACCCTGGCTGTTGTGGCTTGGTTGGTGTGGCTCAGCTGGTTGGAGTGTCGTCCTGTAACCAAAAGGTTGAAGGTTTCATTTCAGGTCAGGGCACATGTTTAGGTTGCAGGTTCAATCCCCAGGCCAGGTGTGAGCACGTGCGACCCCTGGTCCAGGAGCACATGGGAGGCGACCCATCGATTCTTCTCTGTCGCATCAATGTTTCTGTCTCTCCCTTCCTTTCTCTCTAAAAGCAATGAAAACAAAAATGTCCTTGGGTGAAGATTTGAAAAAACAGAGAGAGGGAAGAGAGGAATGTAAAAAACAAAAATAAACAAACCATCCAAAAAAGCCTAGAAATACGAGGCCTAAAAGAAACGGGCAAAGAACAAAAGCAAACAATTCACAAAAGAAATGGACATACATAATCTAACTAAAACCTAAAGAACTGAAAGGAAATCACAGCTTGGTACTCATCAGCTGCAGAACTTGTCAAGCCCTGTACTCCTTGCATTTTGAGGAGAAAAACGCTTCAGCGCTTGGTGCTTTCTTGGGGCTCATCGCACTTGCTAGAACCTGACAAGTCACTCTACCGCCTGGCAAGAGAAAATGCTTCGTCTTTCCATACTCATTGGTTTTGGCCCTCATCGCGAGTTCTGGAACGAACTAATGATGAGTACCAAGGTGCCACTGTTGAAATGGACATGCTTATACACTATTAGTTGGAGTATAGAATTATTCTAACCTTTTCAGAGGTCTTTGGGCAATATCTTTCAAATAATAGAATGTCCCAGTACTTTTGCCAGTTTCTAGGGCTTAAAGTTTTTTATTGTAGAAATATCACATTATACACAAAAGAAAGGGAATAATATAATAAACCACAGTATACCTATCAACAACAGAAAGTTGAAAACTATAGAAAATTTTCATAAGAGTTTATTAGTTGAACCAAACTGAGTCCATTCCCAGAAGCAAGATCTCACCAGACTGAAATATACGCTCCAGAGAATGGCAGTTTTGCAGTTTATTTTGTGGATTATTTTGTGGGAAAGTGTAAGGAACGTACCTGAAATCCACAGTGGCAGGCTAAGGAGGGGATGAAAGCAAAGAGGGCAAATCTCTAGGACTGAATAAAGAGCAAGATGGAGAGACACTTACTGTTACACTGGCGGGCACAGGGTAGTTGACATTGAACATCCACAGCGTACAGAGACGACGTGGGCAGCAAGGTGACGACGGGGGTGCTGGCACATGGGCTCCCGTGAGGGTGGTTAGCCACCGAGGGGTCTGGGACAGACTGCTCCAGCAGTTCAAAGGCGCGTTGTCCCAGATTCATAAGAACAATGAACAGGGCTCCTTTAAGGTAAAGATTAACCTTTTACTAAGAAAGCCATAGGCCTGGGTGTGACGGCCACGGTGACCTGCCCAGTCAGGTATCTAGGATCGCAGCATCCTATGTGGTTGCTTCTGCGGCCACTGAGCTTGTCAGTTTTCCTATATAGCTGTACCTATTATCTAGAGTCAATAATTCAATATTTATCAAGAGTTTGTCACCATTGCTTTATCTATCCCTGTATTCTTCCCCTCCTCCCTCCTTCTTTTCCTTCCTTTTTGCTGCTTACATATTCTACAGCATATCCCCGACTTCACATCACTTTACTTTGTCTAAGAATTTTAATCATTTTCTTACATAACCATATCCTATTGTTAAGCCTGAAATATTAATAATAAATCACCAACATCATCTAATAACCATATTGGAATGCCCTCAATTGCCTAAAACGTGTTTTGCACACCGGTGTTTCTGAATCAGAACACCAACATACTGACTGAGCTGGTGCCTCTCTTTAATGTGACGTATTTCCACCCACATTTTTTCACACACTGACTCAAAGAGCTGATCGCTGTTATGTGGAAGTCTTGCTCTCTTATTTATCATTCAACTTAATTTCTCTTTTTATTATTGGGTTGTGAATTTACCTAATTTTTTTATGCTCACCCAAGGACATTTTTTCATTGTTTTTAGAGAAAGGTGGGAGGGAGAGAGAGAGAGGGAGGAAGAGGGAGAGAGAGAAACAGAGAGAGAGCAACATCAATCAGCTGCCTTCTCCTACCTGCCAACTGGGGACTGAACCCACAACCCTGGCATGTGCCACAACCCATTCCCTGAATGGGACTCAAACCCAAGACCTTTCAGTCTAGAAAACAACACTCCAACCAACTGAGCCATACCAGCCAGGAAGGTACGGTTAACTTAAAAATTTCTTTTCTCTTCAGAAATCATTTCAGACTTTTAAAAAGATGCAAAAATAGTATTAAGAACTACACACCATTAATCTAGTTTTCCTCAATGTTAACATTTTACCACACTTGTTTTATTCATTCTATATTTGTTCTGAAACATTTGACAGGAAGTCACAGATAAGATGCCCTTTGGCTGTAAATACCTCAATGTATCCCCCCCCCAAAAAAAAGGATATTCTCTTATATAACAACAGTTCAATGGTCAAAATGAGGAAAGGATACAAGGCCAGTAACTCATCTACAGATCTTATTCAAATTTCCTCAATTTTTCTTCTAACATCCTTTATCTAATATCCTTTTAATTCTATTTTAATACAGTTCTTCTCCCTTTAAAAACTGTCACTGCCTACTGCTGTGACAGCAGTTCCCAGGCTGGTTTACCCATCAGAACCACTTGGAAATCTTCTAAAAATTCCTAGAGAAAATTCTTTCTAAAAAAAGATTTTGTTTATTTATTTTTAGAGAGAGGGGAAGGGAGGGAGAAAGAGAGGGAGAGAAACACTGGTATGTGTGAGGGCAATGTGGATCGGCTGCCTCTCCCACGTGCCCCAACCGGGGACCGGGCCTGCAACCCAGGCCCGAGCCGCGACTTGGGGACGGGAAATCAAAGTGGCAACCCTTCACTTTGTGGAACAATGAGCAATCAATTGAGCCACCCCGGTCAGGGATAGAGAAAGTTCTTTAAAAAAAAAATTGAAGGCATCATGTGTCCTTAATTCAAACTCTATTACAAAGCTGTAGTAATGTAGTAATTAAAATTGTATGGAACTGACATAAAAACAGACACATAGATCAATGGAACAGAATAGAGAGCCCAAAATAAACCCTCACATATGTGTTCAATTAATTTATGACAAAGGAGCCAAAAATATACAATGGAGAAAGGAGAGTCCAATCAATGTGCTGAGAAAATAGGACGGCCACATGGTAAAGAATGCAACTGGACTTTATGTTACACTATCTGCAAAAATTAACTTCAAATGGACTAAAGACTTGAACTCAAGACTTGAAGCCATAAAACTCCTTTTCTGAATCTGACACCACAAGCAAAAATAAACAAGTGGACTACAGCAAACTAAAAGTTTCTGTACAGTAAAGGAAGCCATCAGCAGAATGAAAAGGCAACCTACTGAATGGGAGAGAAATATCTGCAAATCATATAGCTGATAAAGGGTTCATATCCAAAATATATAAAGAACTCATACAACTCAACATCATACAAACACTTTGATTTAAAAAATGGGCAGAAGACATGAATAGACATTTTTCTAAAGAAGACATACAGATGGACAACAGGTACATGAGAAGATGCTTACCATCACTAATCACCAGGAAAATGCAGGTCAAAACCCACAATATCACCTCACACCTGTTGGAATGGCTATTATAAAAGAAGACAAAAAACAACGAATACCGGCAAGGATGTGCAGAAAGGGGAACCCTCGCGCATGTTGGAGGGAATGTAAATTAGTGCAATCGCTATGGAAAACAATAAGGAGATTTCTCCCGAAATTCACAACTACTATATGACCCAGCAATGCCACTTCTTGGTATTTACCCAAGGAAAACAAAAACACTAATTTGAAAAGACATACATGCCCCCATGCTTATTGCAGCATTATTAAAAATACCAAGATATCGAAACAGCCTAAGTGTCCACCGGTGGATGAATGAATAAAGAAACCATGAGAGATATATACGTGTGTAAATAGACAATTCAGCCATAAGAAAATAATGAGAGCTTGGCGTTTGCAACAACACAGACCCACATGGATGGACTTGGAGGGAATTATGCTAAGTGAAATAAGTCAGACAGAGAAAGACAAACGCTGTGTCGTCTCGCCTACGTATGAAACCTGAAAACAAATAAACAGACACAATCCAAGCTCGAAGACAGAACAGATCGGTGGTAGCAAGGGGCAGGAAAGGAGAACTGGGGGAAATGGGTGAACTATTTTTCTTTTTTGTTTCAGCAAATTAAAAATATTCCCAAATCCAGGCCTGAGGGACTGTGGCATCGATGGTTCCAAAGTTCCCCAGTGACTCCACTGCACAGACAAATTTGGAAACCGCTGTGCTATTGTTAAAGGGAGTTTATGGCATATGTTGCCCCTGAGATACCACTCCCAGTTTACTGAAATACTGCTTGAACAAAGACTGGCAGCGCAGAGAGGTGAGGGGCAGATCATCGCCATACTCAGAAAAGGAGTTTCCAGGCTCTCTGCCAGTCCCGGCAAACCACACTCTCCTTGTGGACTGTTTCCAGACCATTCCACCGAGAAGCAGCTAAGTTTAGAAGAGGCTAGGTCTGAATTTCAGCCATCATGTCATTGTCCCCTCCTTTCTTCAATGCCTGGCACATGGTAGAAGTTTGATAAATGTCAAAAGAATGAATAGGATTGTGTGTTCCCCAACCTGTTTTCTCAGGCCTGGAGAGGAGGGAGAAGGCCATTAAAATTATTCAAAGAGAAGGCTGTTAGGCTAGTACAGAAGTTGGCTTTGGAGCAATCGGATTTATGGTAAGATCTTTATCATCGATTCTTATCAGATAAGTGAAAATCAAGGCAACTTTCAATGGTATAGACACACAGTCTTCCCTTGTTAAAGTATCAAAGCCTCCTCACCTCTCCCAAGGCCCACCTCTGAACAACCCAACACTAAGCCAGTCCTGTTAACTGCTCGCACTCCCATCGCTGTGTAAGAATTCAGCTTTGCATCAAGAGTAGGAAAGTATGTGCACCTGTGATGAGGGTCCCGGCAAACTGGGCACATTATCTCCTTCCGAAGAGGCAGCTGCAGCTCACCTCAACCAGAACCCAATTTGCCAGACCCAGCCATTATGCAAAAGAAGCTAGAAATCCTGATACTGTGTAAAATCTTCCGTGTTAGAAATGTCACCTTGAATTTGAAAAGAAAAACAAAAAAGCCCTGTCTGGCCCAAGCAAACACAGCTGTGTACTTCATCTGAGCACCACTGTGATCTCTGTCATTGAGGCCGGGAGAACTCTCCCGAGGGTGGGTGTGGTCATAGACAGAAGAGCCAGTGCCTCGGGAAGAGACGAACGTGTTTTCGGTGTTATCACGTAAAAATGAAACTGATTGTAATAAATTCTACAGTGCTCTGGCTTTTGATTCAAACTAAATTTTACAAGTTTTTCCCTTAACTCCCTTGAATTCATACTTGATCTCTTTTCCCCTAACTACATCAGCATACTTGTTTTCTTTGTCTTACTTTACATAATCTCTAAATAGTACTATACCTGTTAACAACTAATTTACTTAATGAAGTTTAAGGTTTCTCTGCAGTTACAGTTGTTCTTTTTTTTTATCCTCCCCTGAGGACATGCTTATTGATTTTTTTTTCCAAGAGAGAGGGGAGGGGAGGGAGAGAAGCAATGACGTGAGAGAGGAACTACTGTCATTGGTTGCCTCTCCTACACACCTCCATCAGGACCGAAACCACGACCTAGGCCTGTGCCCTGAATCGAACCTGTGACCTTTCAGTTTACTGGATGATGCCCCAACCAACTAAGCCACACCTGCCAGGGCTCATTTGTTCTTAGAATATGTTCCACGGAGATATACAGTCTTACCACGCTTTCTAAACTCTGAAGAGGCTCCCTTTAAGGAGATTTATAGCCAACTTACCCATTTCTTCCTCTCCTTGAAAAAAAGACGTAAATGAGGGTTTTCTGAAGCACAGATGTGGACAGGACTTAGGTGATCATCTCTGTAAACTTGAAGCTGGGAGCAGACACAAGTGCCCACTAGGAAGGCTGTAATATGAGAGGGTGCAGAATCCCGGGGTACACAGACCCTTAGGGAATGGAGGAGTCAGAAATCTGGCACCTGCACCAGGTTGCTTAGAGCCTGGTAAAGAAGAAGAGGTTTTTACATCATTTAGCGGAGCCACTGTGGTTCTCCGGGAGGAGCTCCTGTAACCCGAAGGGCGGGTAGATTCCCCAAGGCCGGGGGGGGGGGGGGGGGGNGGGGGGGGGGGGACTGCAAGCCCTAACCTGGCATGGGCTTCATTCAGGGCTTTTGCTAAAAAAAGGATGCTAGTCTCCACAGGGTGGCTCAGTTGGTCAGAGCTACGTCTGGCATTTCAGAAAAGGTGACTGGTTCATCCCGGTCGGAACGCAGACCTAGGTTGCGGGTTCCATCCCGGTAGGGGGTGTGTGGGAGGCAACCAAGGGAAGTTTCTCACATCAATATTTCTCTCTCCCCCATCCCTTCCTCTCTATCTCCAGCATCAATAAACATATTCCTCGGTGAAGATTTAAAAAGGTATGCTAGCCACAGAGCAAGGTGGCCTGACCAGGACGAAGTCACTTGCGCAAGGTTGGGTCTGGACTTGGAGAACGTGTCCTGGCGGGGAACCGAACGTGCAGCAGAGCGCAGCTCCGAAATGGGCTGGGATTCTAGGATTTCCCTTGGAGGACACGCCTCCTCGCCCTCAGGTTTTAGTTATTTCGCGTTGAGTCTTAGGCAGCAGGCGCCACCACTTCTGCCACCAGCGCCCGAGGAAACCAGTGCCCGAGCGTTGTGTCGGACACCGCCCTAAGCCCTAGGTTCCCGCCCCCGTCGGGCGGGGTTTTCGCCCGCTCCCCTCCCGGCCTTAAGCGCCGCTAGGTTTGTGGTTCCTGCGGTTAGCAGGGGGAGGTCCGAGATATGGAGGACAACAGTGGCCGAGAGGACTGCCTAGGTCGAGCCGTGTGCGTGCTGACCGGGGCCTCCCGCGGCTTCGGCCGGGTGCTGGCCCTGCTCCTGGCCCCGCGGCTATCTCCTGGCTCCGTGCTGGTCCTAAACGCCCGGAACGACGAGGCGCTGCGGCAGCTGGAGGCCGAGCTGGGCGCGGGGCGGGCCGGCCTGCTCGTGGTGCGAGCGCCCGGCGACCTGGGCGCCGAGGCCGGCTTGCAGCGGCTTCGGGACGCTCTGCGCCAGCTCCCCAGGCCCGAAGGGCTGCAGCGAGTCCTGCTGATCAACAACGCAGGTAAGACGGCCGTCGGCGGCAGATGTACTCGCCACGTGAGCGCTTGGAACACTCACTCAGCGCCCCTTTCCGTTCTTCCTCGCCCTGCCCCCACCGCTTGGAACTTGAAAGGTGACTGCTAGGAGTCAGGAGAGGCCTGAAAAGCCCTAGTTTCAGCGAGGTATAGAGGACGACCTGGTATCCCCACCCCCTTCCGCCCGCTATCCGCCCTTCGCCCTTTCCGTTTGAAAGCCGGGTTTTGTAAAACGCCTGTGGAACTTTCCCGATCGCCTGGCTCAGCGCCCTCTGGCGGAGGCCTGAGTCGGGGCATGAGGTCCCCGGACAAAACTAAACATCTGCGCTTCTGTAAATGGCCCCGGAGTTCTCCCCCAGCCCCAGAGCAGGGCCTTCTCAGTCTGCAACTTGGAGTTAGTGGGTGGCCCCAGTGTGTGTGCCCGCAGAGCTGGGAAGGCAGAGGCGCCTTCAGAAGCACTAGGGAGATTCCTCCTATATTTCTGGATGGGAAGGTGGTGTCGAGGAATGTGGAGAGGGCTTGGGGAAAGAAAAAGTCCAACTTGCACTGGGTGATTCTTAAGGTCTTGTTTTCCAGGAAGTCTTGGGGATGTGTCCAAAGGCTTCATTAACATAGCTGACGCAGCCGAAGTGAACAGCTACTGGGCTCTAAACTTGACATCTATGCTCTGCCTGACTTCCAGCTTTCTGAAGGCCTTCCCAGACAGTCCTGGCCTCAGCAGGACTGTGGTTAACATCTCGTCCCTCTGTGCCCTGCAACCCTGCAAGGGCTGGGCACTGTACTGTGCAGGGAAGGCTGCCCGGGACATGATGTTCCAGGTGCTGGCCGAAGAGGAACCTAGTGTGAGGGTGCTGAACTATGCCCCAGGTGAGTGGGGCATTACTGCCATCCTGGTCCCCCAGAACCAGCTGGTTCCCCTCTGGGGGCTGGACAAGGTATCTAGTTTGTCCCCTCCATATATATTGTCCCTGAATCATGGCCCATCGCTCCCTAAGGGAAATACCGGGCCAAGGAGGCTAGAGCTGGCAGGGGCAGGGAGCCGCAGTCAGAGGGTACAGAGAGAGCGAGGAGCTGCCTCAGCTGGGGGCTGGGGCCGGAAAGTCTGAGCTATTCGAGTTTGAGAGACAACTAGGGTTTCAATTTCAGGATTCTGCCTGTCTCACAGGGCAGTTTGGAGGACTGAATGATGTAATACATGTGAAAAATAATCGCTAATTGTGAAGTGCTATCTAACTGTTAGCACTTCTAATTGTTAAGTGGGACTCACTGAGCCGGGTTAACTTCATGTGTATACTTGTCTCCCTTGATAGGAAAGCCTTGAAGGCAGGGGCTGTGCCTGACTGTCTCCAGCATCTAGCGAAGCACCCCACTGAGGCAGTCTGCAGAAAATATTAGTTGAATGAAGAGCACACAGACATTGTTGAATGCTGACATTCAGCTCAGGCTCAGCTGTGCTGGAACACTGGTGTGGGGGAGGGGTGGCAGAGAGGATGCTGGGTAAACGAGATGGAGTCCTCACAGAAGTCAAAGGGTAGTGGGCCTTGTAACGCTCGGTCTGGTTTCTTGCCACCCCACCGTGATGCCACTGTGCCTCCTTCTTAGAAGTGAGGCTTCTGTTCTAGGCTTGAGGTTGCTGCAATTAGAAGGTGGTGACAGCTGTTGTATAATGTCTGAGCAACTCAGATAGAGACCCAAGAGTCTATTCATCTTGGCACCCTGGGGGCAAAGAGGTAGAAGACCAGACTGAAGACTAGACTAAAGCCCAGGTGTGGCAGAGCCAGGATCAAACCTTGTCTCCAAATTCACAATCAGTGCCGTTTCTACTTCCTCAGGCGCTCCAGTTCCCAGGTCATCCTCCCTAACACACACACACACACACACACACACACACTTGCGCTTCCAGCCGGTGTCTAACTCGGCACCCAGTCTGAGCTCATCCTAGGATCTGTTCAATCAAATGGAAACCACTGCTGGGAGTGGAGCGGACTCTGGAATGCGTGTGACTTCTCTGGATCTCAGGGAAGTAAGAGGAACTAGAACCCTGTGTCAGGTAACCAGGGCCTGCATGAAGGCTGAGATGAGTCCCAGTTTGAATCAGTCTCCGAAAGAATGTTCTACCAGGTGTCCAAAGGGGGGATAGGCTGTTTGGAAAGGTAGCAAGTCTCCACATAGCAGGGATGCACAGGTGGTTGAAAGACATTTCAGGTTCAGGAGGCTAATTTTTCCAATCCTGAGATGCCTTTATTTTCTGCCCTTGAAGCCCATTAACTCTAAATTCTGGGGTGCTGTGGTTCCTGTATGAAAAACAGGAAGTACCTGAAGGAGTTCACAGACATCACCTCAGGAGGAGGCGCTGGTTGGACAGGAGACAAGCTTGGTTGTACACATGGTGGTCTGGAGGGCCTGTGTTCAGGGGGCACTGGAATTCGAGTGAGTCTGGAGCTCAGCGGTGACACAGTGGAGCCTGTGGTGACTTTGACCACTCATGTTAGCCAATAAGGTGTTGCCTCTGGCCAGACGAGTCCATCCCAGTTCACACAGACGGCAGGGCCCTTGCCTCAGCTACTCCCTTCATCTTCTCCTTACTCCTTAGGGCCTCTGGACACGGACATGCATCAGCTGGCCCGGGAGACCTCTGTAGATGAAGACTTGCGGAAAAGGCTGCAGGAGCTGAAGACAGAGGGGAAGCTGGTGGATTGTAGGGTGTCAGCCCATAAACTGCTAAGTTTGCTGCAAAAGGATACGTTCAAGTCTGGAGTGCATATTGACTTCTACGATAATTAAGCCCAGATCCTTGGCTTCCTGGGGCTTTCCTCTCCCTCTTTCAGGCAGACCCAGAGGCCCTGTGCCTCCCCACATCCTGTCACAGTGGCACCACCAGCCCTGCTTTACACAGATAAGTGCTCATGCCTACTGCCCTGCCCTCAGACCCTGCCAGCCAAGAGGTCACTAGGGTGCCCAGTTCTCAGGAGTCTGTGTTAAACACTCTGAGTTAGGAGGAGGTTTGGTAGAGAGAACTTATGGGTATTGGTGTTCTCTAGAAATATAATTTTAAGGATGGGAAAGTAGGACAAGGAGCTGAAAAACTTCAGAAGCTGAAGAAAGAGAGTTGGGTCTCTTCATGGCCCGTCTGTGGGGAAAGTTGGGTGAGCTACTGCAAATAGGAGGGACCAGTAGATTCATGGATAGCCTGGTAGGGAGGGAGGATTGTGCAAGTTTTGGCCCACAGGGATGTCTTTTACTCAGGGTAGCAGGACCTTCTCTTGAACTTCATGGCCTCATTCCAATGCCTTCTCCCTCCAGAACCTACTCTTGTTCTGCAGATGGGGTGGGAGCTGAGAGTTTTTGTATATGGCAAAGGCAAATACAAATAAAATGTGAATTGTCTTTTATTAGAGCCTGGAGTACAGTAATGCCTGTGGTACAGGGCCCCTGCCTGACTCCCTGGTTTGCTGGGGTCAGGGGTTGTTCCTGAGGCAGTTAACGCAAACTTGGGTTGCTGCCCTTATTTTCAGGGGAGTTGTCTGGGGGGTGCATGCCTCTTCTCACTGAGTCCCACCCAGTGGCAACCCAGGTTCAAACAATGTGGCCAAGATGGGCATACCCAGACACCTGTGCCTTGGTGCTGTTGCCTCCAGTGCTCCCAATCTTTGCTAAGCCTCCCCATCCCTGACTTACTCTAATAGTGTCCAGCCTTCAGGGAGGGGTCATTCCTCCGGTTCTTGCGGATTCCCATTTCTGCCCCTTGCCCACAGGGAATGTGCTGAATGGATATTAGCTCCTCAGCGGCCTTACTGGGAGTACCTCTTCTTCCCATGGTCCTGGTCCTCAGTGGGGTGGGCCTAGCCAATGTATCTATCATAGGGGAAGGTGAGCCCTGAGAAACCAGGCATAGAACTAAACCCATCCTTCTTCAGGAGGATTGATGTAGGCAAGCTGGGGGCTCTGTAGTGGTGGTCTACAGCCCACCAGCCCCTCCTGGCCAGTATTTGGGAGGAGAGAGCATGGTCTCTGCCAGCCAGCTCCAGGACTCAGCCCTGGGTCTGATCGTACAGGAGGGACTCCCAGCTCCTCCTTGTGCACAGCAGAGGGCGCACTGAGGCCATGCTTCCTGGAGAAATCCTAGCAGCTCCTTTGGCTGGAGGGAGGTCCTGGGCCTGAACTAACAATGCCCTGCTGGGTTTCCCAGAAGGGAGAGAGCAATCCACACTTTTTTTCACTCAGCAGAGCCTTTTTACTCAGTGGAATCAAAATCACTACACAGATCCCTGCTCTGCCATTTGCCAACTGTAAACCAGGGCAACTGGCCTTTCTGTGCCTCAGTTTCCCATGTGAAAAATGTGGATTAGCCCTGGTGTGGCTCAGTTGGTTGGGCATTGCTCCACGAAGCAAAAGGTTGCTGGTTCAATTCCAGGTCAGGACACTTGCCTGGGTTTCAGGTTCGGTCCCAGGTTAGGGTGCATACGAGAGGCAACCCATCTCTGTCTCACATCTGTTTCTCTCCCTCTCTCCCTTCCTCCCCTCTCTAAAAGTAAATAAATAGCACTGGCTGGTATGGCTCAGTGGATTGAGCACCAGCCTATAAACCAAAGGGTCGCTGATTCAATTCCTAGTCAGGGCACATGTCTGGGTTGTAGGCCAGGTCCCCAGTAGGGGGTGTGGGAGAGGCAACCACATATTGATGTTTCTGTCCCTCTCTTTCTCCTTCCCTTCTCTCTAAAAATAAAGAGATAAAAATCTTTAAAAAAATAAAAGTAAATAACATTTTTAAATAAAAATCAATAAAACTGAATTATAAGGTGACTTCCTCAGAGGGTCATTGTATTAACTAACCCTATCTATGTAACGTTAAGCACAGTGTTTGCCCCCCAGGTGCTAATATTAGTCATTGCTTTTTACTATCAATATCCAGGTCATCCTGAAGCCCCACTTGCAGCCCCACCGCTTCCACGTGGCCCAGATGCCCTCCTTGCTAACCTGAGGCCAGAACTCTCACTGTGCTGCTCCTTTTCTGGGCCTCAGTAGGTCGGGGGTTCAGTCTGGACAGTTTGCCCTGGAGTCACTGGCCCCATGGGAAAATGCATGAACCTTGGCATCAACAGCCCTCTGTCTAGCTTGTTTCTGTGATGGAGACGCTTGGGGTCTCATAGAGGGTCCTCTCCCTTTCTGGGCTTAGAACAGATGAGCTCTAACATTCCCCCCTGTAAACTTCTCTCCAGGTTGTTTCAAACATGGTCAGGCTGCATCTGAGGATATCAGGTTTGCCTCTGCAAGTGGGGCTGGGCCAGCCTTGGTGGCCCCTAGCTTAGTAGATACTCAGGCAAAGTTTTCTCCTCTCCCCAGCAGGCTGGTTATCCAGGACTTAGGGAGCAGTACCACATGTTCCCACAAGGTGGCGAGAACCTCATTCCTGGCGCTAGTCCTCTCTGAGCCCAGGGATTTGAGAGCCTTGGAAATGACTCTAGACCTGTCTCTCTTCTTGTCCTCTAGTATTCTGGGTCCTCAGGAAGCAGGGGAAACAGAAGGGGCCAGGATCACTTTCCCTGGCAAGCTCCCAGGCCTCTTTAGTGACCCATGAGCACTGGCCACAGGGATTTCCCAGGCCTCCATCCTTGGCCTGGACTCGGCCTCTCCAGGTCCTACACCACTGGGGCAGGGAGATGTTCTTATCAGGCTTGGGGCCACGAGCAGGCACCCACCAGAGGGTTAACAGTCTGTGTTCCCAGAATGTATGGCCTGGCCTTGGCCACGACACACGGGCACATGCAAGTACACGCAATACATGCCTGCACATGCCCGGAGCCCAGCTGTCGGGTCAAGCAGGGCCTCAGATTAGCCAAAAGACAAACAAGGTTTTTCTTTGTCTTTGGCCTGCACGAGCTGGGTGAGGTTTTGGTTTTGTGCTTAATGCCCCTGAGCTGGGGGCCAGCAGCTGGCCTGTGAGGGTCAGGGAAGTAGGGAGAGTATTCCAGGCCCACCCCAGGGACCTCCAGCACCTCTGTCCATGAGCATGGCCAGCTGGGACTAGGCTGGTTAGATGCCCCTCGCGCCCCCCCCCCCAATTTCTGTCCTTTGTCCCCCAAATACAATGCAGGCTGGTGCTCAGACCCATTGTTAGCCAAGCCTGGAGGTGCCCCGCTGCTCCTTCCTCCCCACTGGGAACCACACCTCCAGGTCATGCTCCATCTTAGCATCTCCCCATGAATGACTCGCCTCAGGAAGTTGGGCTCTAGGGAACTGCCATCAGCCTCTTTCACGGGAACCACAGTCTCTCCCACAGGACACGGCCTCCTGCACTAATGTGTCTGATAAGTCCTGGTCATGCAGCGCATGCATGCTCCCGTGTAACAAGCCCAAGACTGCCCAGCTGTGCTCCCTCACCAGTGGTGTCACCGTGTGGTGACAGGGAGGTCGCTAGAGTGGAGATCCCATGGGGTGACACCTCACCAGTCCCCACGGAATCTCTCAGTGATCCGGGGTGTTGGGAAGGTGGGGAATGGACCAGGCCATTGGGTAGTTTGCACGGAAGTTCACTAAGGAATCACTCTAGACCATGGGCCAACTGGAGAAGGGTTAAAGGGCGGCTAAGGAGAGGATGGAGTGACCATCCTTGCTCCCCCATCCCAAACTCGAGGTCCTGCCCACCTACAGTGCTGGGAGGTGGGGCCAAGCCTGGATATTGTCCCTGATTACTGAAGGAGAGCCCACCTCCCCACCCCCCCACCACCCCAGAATTATTGCTACTTCCTAGCAAGACTCCCCTACTTTGCTCTTTGTCTCCCATTTCACCCATCCTCACGCACTCCCCCTCAGCCCTATCTGCCCTTAGTGTGAAAAAGGAGAACCCTGGACTTCTATTTTCAGGGAGAGGTTGGGGGAAGGAGGAAGTGAGG
The DNA here is from genome assembly GCF_014824575.4 of Sturnira hondurensis. Taxonomy (NCBI): domain Eukaryota; kingdom Metazoa; phylum Chordata; class Mammalia; order Chiroptera; family Phyllostomidae; genus Sturnira; species Sturnira hondurensis. The sequence continues at coordinate 17,480,983 of NW_028079044.1, read as the reverse complement.
GAGAAGAAAGTTGCTTTTGGACCTTCGGAGCTCCACCTTTCGGGCCTATCGTGAGAGTGAGACTCACACAGGGTGAGCAGGACAGTGAGAGGAAATAGAGAAACGGAAAACACAGGCAGGAAAACAGCAACAGAAAGATAAGAAAATACAGTAAGACCAAGGGCTGCAGCTGACCCCTCCAGCATGGGCGAGATGCCATGGTCTGGGGAGGTGAACACACAATGCAACGTACAGATGATGTGCTATAGAACTCTATACCTGAAACCTATATAATTTTATTAATCGATGTCACCCCAATACATTCAATAAACACATTTTAAAAAGAAAATACAGTAAGAAAGACAGATTTTGATGGAGGGGGAAAGATCGCAGGAGGAGCCACACACACTCACACACTCATACACTTTCTTTTCCTCACACATACACTCACTCACGCACAACCGGGCGCATGCTCACGCAGCCTTCCTGAGCCTCGCTGGAAATAATCCCGCTCTTGACGCGGGCCTCAGCTGCACAGGCGGTGCCGAGCTGTTACCTTGCACATCTGTCAGCTCCAAATGTGGAAGCTGTCACAGGGTTGTGTGTGTGTGTGTGAGTGCGAGAGTGTGTGTGCGCGTGTCTCTTCCTCCCAGAGAGTTCTGAGGCCTTGGCGGGGGCAGAGGGAGATCCCCGAGGAGTTCGAGGCTCTCCGTGAAGTCCCCACTCCGGGAAGCAGGTGCCGCTCTTCCCTGTCCTGCACAGGAAAGCCCAGGGGCTGCCCAGCGTTAGGAGCCAGCCCACTAGACTCGCCTTCGGCTTCTGTGTCCTGGCCTGGCCACTTACAGCCATATGGCCCTGGTCTTCTCACTTGTCAGGTGGGGGTGTGAAGTAGCCAGGCCACCTGGATCCCGGAGGGGAGGGGAGGGGAGGAGCACCGGGCCTGGTGTGTGTTGGTCGCTCCTGGGGCATCCGGGATTCCTAGCTACCTGCCTGTTATAGCTGAGCATTCCCTCCGGGTCTGGCTCCTGACTCCTAGTGAGGCACCCAGCACATAGGTCCCTCTAATGTGGCACTGAGGACGTTGCCCTCCTCTGGCCTGCTCTTCTCCCAGCTGTTTTCCCAGCTGAACCTGGGGATGCACCACGGGCACTGACTCTGGGCTGTAGGGGTCTGACAACCTCAGACCCTGAGCCTCTAAGCCCAGAGGGGTTCGGCACAAAGCCCAGGGGCAGCGAATGTTTAATTAACCCTTTCTGGTAAGGGTCCTTGGATAGGACCCTGGGCTCTTCCTCTCTGGTGACCCTTTCCAGCTTTTCATCTCTCGTGTCTCAGGAAGCTCTCTTGTGCGTTTGCACTCCCGCCTGCTTTCATCCGGGCTGGTCATAGTGAGAGTTTACAGTGATGAGGAAGAGGTCCCAGAACTATCCAGGAAGTCCCTTCACTTTTCACTCTAAGGAAAACTAAGCAGGGACCCCGACCAAAGGGACCCAACCCCTCTGCCAGGACCCTTCCCACAATGCCATGCCCACCTAGGCCCAGCCTCCTCCAACTGGCAGAACTGGCCCTCTCCAGGGGTGGAGGGTACAGAGGCCCTGTCACCCACCCCACGGGCTGGCCGCCTTGGGCTGGCCGCCTCACCCTGGCCCAACCTCCTCGAAACCCATCCCAACCCCCAGGACTTCTCTCTGGCTCCCCTCGGATCCACCACTGTTTCTGCCTGGGGGTTGGGTGGGACATTCTAGGCAGGCTGTGGGTTCCCTCGTTGCTCAAAACAGGGTGTCCTAAGAGAGGAGAGGAGGCCTGCACCCATAGATCTGGGGCTTGGTCCCTGTCCTTTGGGAAAGTGAAAGGCTGTCATTGGGGTGTGCTCCCTCCTGGGGCTGGGGTCTCTGTGTACACACATAAGGGTGTACATGAACCACACGTGGGCCAGCCCTAGGCCCCAGCTGTGTGTGTGTGTGTGTGTGTGTGATTCTCTGCCACCTTAGCATTAACATTAACCACACAGGTACTTTAACTGTGCTGGTGCCTGGAGCAGGGGCTTGTGTAATTGTGTGCGTACCTACACGTAAGCGGTTTGATGGGAAACTGCCTGATAACAGTGTATGCATACAAATACAGGTTTGGGTGTACAGTTATGGGTACATACCTGTGAGACCATTGTGTGAAAGTGAATGCAGGTGTAAACTACTGCGAGTGTACATCTGCATTAACATTTGAGTAACAATGGGTTTGTGTGTTTAAACTATGAGTGTGTGCAACAGTGTGCATACCTGTGATCATGTGTGATTGTAGTCACACACCATGTCCCTTGGTTGCTCTCAGTTTATAGCTGGGGGTGCACATGTACACCTGAGACAGGCTATTGCCCTGCAAGGTGAACCTGAACAAAGCTTTGCGTGCAATTTAACCAGCATGTGTCTGTCTGTCTGGGTGTGATTTTGACATGGTGCAGGTGTTCCTGGGTAAGTAGGTGTGTTGGGTGTGTGACTGTGGGGCAACAAGTGTTGACCAACTCCAGCCACGCCTCAAGCCATGTCCAGTGAAAAGGAAACGTGCAAATGTGCCTGTTAGACATCACGCAGAAGAACGACAAAATGCCTGCCGGCCGTGCTGCGAGTAAATCGAGGAAGCCTCGCGTGCTCTCCCTCCCTCCCTCCCTCCCTCCCTCCAGCATCTCAGCCCCTCTCTGGCATTGTTCCCTCACACCTAAGCCCAATGGTGTTTTGCAGTCTTTCAGCTGTTACCTCAGTCCCTCCTCGCCTCATTCCCGATTCACTCCGTTGCTATAGGTATGTTTGAAACCCCAGCGTGGTAGATTTTAATTAGTCTTCCTACAGATGGCCAATTAACATTCATTACTTTTGCCTTGAGCGATTAATTATGAGTTTGGATAGAAAAAGGAGAGAAGAGGAGAGGAAGATGGGCAGGTGAATGAAAGGAGAAAAGAGAAGGGGGTTTGATTGGGAGTTTGGAATTTTTACACAGAGCAGGCTGGTGGGGGAGAGGGTGGGAAAGAACCATTTGAATCCCCTCACTCCCAGTGGCCTCCCCTAGCCCACAGCTGCTCGGGGCCCCTAATCGGCTCGGCTAGCCCAGCCCTCAGGAAAACAAAGCTCGCACCCTCTTTTGGGCGCGGTGAGCCTTTGGTGTTCCCTGACCCCCGGCTTCTTCCACAATGCCAGCCCTCTGTGCTCCCTGCCAGAGCTGGGTGGGAACTGTGTCAGGAATCGTCCAAAACACAGCAGATAACCCAGAAATGAAGCTCCACAGAAATGTAGTAGCTCATTGTACAGATGAAGAAACTGAGGTTCAGGCAGAAAATGACTTCAAGCATCTCAAGCGGAGAGTCCGGTGTCGTTCACCCCTGGCCCAGGCCCCTTCCCACTGCAACTGGGGCGGAGTCTGTAAGGACTCTGCGGGGCAGTCGACGCGCGCCCCTCAACGCACCCTGCCTGCGTCAGACAGAAGCCTCCTCCAAGCTCTCAAACACCAGTCACACCCTCCAGTGTGCACCCAACCGCCGAATGTTCACCGGATCCCCAGCTCATCGAAAGACTCGCTGGACGAGGTTGCCCTGTCTGAGAACGGGAGCTGTCTACGTCCTAACCCTAAGTTCCTTCTAGGAGTGGAGGGCAGACTCCCAAATGGAAATGCAGTCTTGGGCGTGGGCGGATTACAAACGATTTTTGTTCTCCTCTTTAAAATTATCTGTATTTTTTTTTACTTTCTCTAGCACAAATATACTACTTGAACGATATAAAGTATGACTGTATTACTTAAAAAATTTTCAGATTGTATTTGTACAAAGAAACAAAGAGTTTATGTTGGTTTATGCTCTTTTTAAAAGGCCGCAGATATGTATATCAAAAACTGAACACTACCGAGTGCCTGAGTCCATTCTCACCTGCCTGGATTCAAGTTGAAGCTTTGCCGCCTGCTTAAACTGTGTCTCCATTTCCGCATCTGTTACGTGGAGTTAGAAAGAGCATCCATCTCTAGGGTCAAGAGGATTAAGTAAAATTATGTGTAAAAAGTCTTAAAATAGTGCCTTGTACCTAGAAAAAGCTCATTAAACATTGGCTATGGTTAATATTAATAACTAAGATTTTTCAGTTAGGACTCTTTCATTAAAGTTTTATTACAGTCTTGCTGTAAGGGGAAAGGCCTCTCGAAATAACAGTAAGACTTTCAAATAATGATATCTGAGCGGCAGATTTTGAAGAATTTTTATGCTGCTCTTTTCACTTTCCTGTATTTTGAAAAAAATTCAATAGTAAATGTGCATTTCCTTGGTAATAAGAAGAAAGTGTCATGGAAGGAAGGAAGGAAGGAAGAAGGAAGGAAGCGGGGGAGGGAGGAAGGGAGGGCAGATGTTCAGAGAAAATGCAATTCGGAAGTTTTAAGTTTCGACCAGATCTCTGCTGTTTTACTCACACTCTGGCGAGCGCTCTGGCATGGCCTGTGTCCCCTGGAGGTCCCACTCACACCATGACAAGCATGCTTACCTTCAGTAGCATCATTTGGGGGAGAACTAGAAGATGCAGGTGGGTTAGAGGGGTCAGCCTCCCGGAGGAAGGGCAGACTGAGCTGACGGGTGAAAGATGGGGCTTCCACGTCTCGGTGTAGCATGTCTGGCCTTTTTCTGTGGTGCACATCTGGGAAACCAGAAAGTGGACCAACCATGGCATCAGCGCTGAGGACAGTGTGCGGGGGCAGCAAGACTGAGGCCTGAGCTGCGGGTGGCGGCTTGGCAGCAGGTTGGGAAGGGCAGGGCCGACCCAGTGGTGCAGCCAAGGGGACAAGGTCTGTAGTTCCTGGGGAAAGGAGGGTCTCCAGAAGAGCCAGCCAGCTCATTAAGATAACAGGAAGCTTGCCCCAGCTTATGATGAATCCTGGGCTCCTCACACCTGAGCACTAAGGTGCTTAATAAAGGGTGGTTGGCTGCCAGGGGCAGGGCCCCCGGGGCTGACACTGCAGCCTGGGGCAGAGACAGGGGTATCCCCAGAACAGGGTGGGGTGAGTGGTGGGCTAGAGCCTGGGAGAAGCGGGAGAGAGAGCAGCTGAAACCAGAGGCACCCTGGACAGGGATCAGGGTTACTAGAAAGCCAGACATGGATGTGGGAGAGAGAAACCTCTTCTGACCCTCCTTTCTCTTAGGCGTGGTGGGCCACAAATGGAGCGAAAAGAAAGTGAGGAGGGCCTGAATTTCTGGCGCGGGAACCAAGGACAGGGGCTGCTGTGTTGTTCCTTTTACGTCATGATCTCGGGGGGTCCCGGGTCCCTGCCATATCCCTTTCCTGAGTTACACAATGTTAAGTGGCCTGAAGACTCCGAAGGGCAAACTTTAGCGGGAAAGGGTGGCAAGGGCTGCCCTGAACAAGTGAGATTAGACCAGGCCCCGAAGGTTGAGTGTTGGCATTGGTGGAGAGGAGGACATTGTGCTGGGCGGCAGAAACCTTGTGAGCCAAAGCACTGAGGGGAGAATGGGCATGGGGGGGCGGGGGACAGGACACCAGGTAGCCAGGTGGCTCATCGTCTGTTAGAGAGGAGTGGGTGAGGCCACAGGACAGATGTCTGAGGCACCGGGACTGAGGCTCTGGGATCATGAGCTAGTTCCTGGGGATGAGTGTCTACGTGCTCGGGCCCCTGTCCTCAACACCAGCGTCTGGAGACTTCCCAGACACTGATGTCACTGTACTCCGGGGCCCCAGTAAGAGTCCTCCCCTGATGCTTTCCACACTCATCACAACCTTCACCTGGCTGGATTTCCTACCTGTCCTCTGATGCTAATTCATCCATTCCCTAAGGAGATTGGTGAACATCTGCAGGGGACGCGTGATAACAACACCTAAGAATCCTAAGAGAATCAAGGACTCAAAAGCTGCTCAGGGGAGACAAACACAGGCGGGGCAGGGCCGGGGTAAAGGCTGCGCTCCTGACCTTAACGTTCAGTAGCTTCAGATTGACACCCGGACGGCCTCTCCGCAGGGGCCACCACCCCCGGCTCCCTGGGAAGCTCACTCATCAGGGTCTCCAGGAGCTGCCCCTGCCTCCCTGGTTTGCCGCGCTGTCTTCTCCCCTGTCCACTCCCGAGTGTCACTCTCCTCTGAGTCACTTAGCTCAAATGCCTGAGAATCTCACTGTTTGAGCCCAGCCCCACACCAAGCCAAACTCACAGTGACCACCTCGATCCCACCAGCTGCGGCCAGTAGGAGGGCCACGTGGCCCACCCAGGACCGCAGGGGTGTGTGGAGGTAGGGGCATAGTGGGTGGGCACCCCGAAAATTCTTGCACGTGATTAGCTGTTTCTTCATTTTATACACTGTTCCATGAAATGGTGTTTTTGAAATTTCTTTCATGTTGTTATCATTGCTCTCTGAAAAAACCAAATTTAGTGATATGGCTACTATTTACTGGAAAAATACATCGTAAATTGTTTTTCTGATGCAACTAGGGAAATGCACTACCTGAATTACCATGAATATTTTTTCCTTAAAATATTTTTTCAACTTTGAAACTATTGGGTATAACTCTTGGCATAATTTCTCTCTGCTGTCCCAAATGATTTTGAAATATTTATCACTTCTTTCAACTGACAAACCGTAAAACTCTGCTTTTAAACTTTGATGGCAAAGAGAAAAATGTCTAAGTTTCTATGAGAAGCTCATTGTTTAATTGTTTGTTTGTTTGTTTGTTTGTTTCTAGGGAGAGGGGGCTGCAGGAGAAGGATGGGCAGAGAAACATCAGCCGTTGCCTCTCACATGCGCCCCAGTGGGAACCAAACCCGTAACCCTGGCGTGTGCCCTGACCACGAATCAAACCAGTGGCCTTTGGCTGTGCAGGACAAAGCCCAACTGAGCCACACTAGTCAGGGCAGCAATTAGAAGCTCTTGAGCGAAAAAAAAAAATTGCCCTCAATGCTTATCCCATTGTTTAAAATTTGTAAACAAAAGTCAATTTCAAATTTGGGAGCCAAAGCCAGCCAAGACTTCACTGCAACAGCCCCCTGTGCATTTCAAGGGCAACTTGACGCGACCTTCCCAGTTTGAGTCCATGCAGAAGTCCCTCAGTCACCACCAGCAATCTGACACGTCTCCAGCAACCTTGGAGCTTTCTGTACATTGTGCCTTTACTCCGCTTACGAACGTTTTGAAAATTGGCCAGCTTTTCAGAGAGGCATGAATAGTACGGTGCAGTGAGTTGACAGTGCTGAAATCACTGCAGGGTTCTTCCACATCCCGACAAACCTCAACACCATTAAGTCTCCAAGACGAGCATGACAACGTGTGTACGAAGCTCTTGGCTCGGCCTCCGCAAACGTTGTAGCAACATTAAATCTTGCACTTGTGTCAGCAGCTCCCCTGTAGGCATAGCCACGCATTTTATCAAATTCAGCTTCCTTAATAATCTGGCGTGAGAGTCTCCCAGTGATCTTATTCATGCCCCTGGCCTCTGTGAGCGTCTGCTTAGTTAAGTCAGGCTTGGGCACTTTCTGCAGGAACCTCGCACAGGTTGAGAGTTTGGCATCGTTACACTATTAGTTGTCTTATTGTTATCTCATGAGTAATTTATGAAAACAACGTTCCTTTTAATTTTTTCATTAATAATTCTAAATGCTTGCTGTGTGCCACACACTATTCTAAGTGCTTAAGTGCTTTACATATTCTCTCTCTATATACATATATATTTTTTCCACCAAATCCTCCCAACTGACTGTAAGGAAGGTTCTGTGATTTAGTTCCTTTCTTCAGAAAAGAAAACTGGAACTCAAAGTTTAGGTCATTTGTCCAAGTTTCACAGTACATCTGCGCAGTTCGTCAGTTTGTAGAAACCCCCTGAAATTTGTTGTAAGTTCTTTTTTATTTCCAACTCAAAGTCCTGGCCTTTGCATTTGCTCTTTCACTGCAAGTCAACAACAGAAAGTCACTGAATGTGTTTGGGTGCACTGAAAGGTGTGTTGTGAGGAAAACTTTAATTTCTAATTACCAAAGTGAAAAAAATCATGACTACATTATACATCTCAACTTTTTTAAAAAAGGATGAAGAGTATGAAGTAAATTGAATGGGTCAGAGAAACTTCTTAATAGAAACTTTTTAATAAGCTGGTTTATTAGTTAATAAAAGTAGTTAGACCATTTAGAAAAAAAATACTTGCCTTTGTTCACAAATTAGATCCCCTGTGCCCTTAATAGACACAGTTTTCTCAGAAAAAAATTTTTCAACCTTAGATACATTCCACTTTTCTTACAAGGTTTCAATTAGTGTAGTTTACAAAAAGCAATGTCACCAAAAAGTAGATGTTGACTCCAAAATGCATTGCACATTTTTTCTGGTTTTCTGAAATTTTCCAGGGATTTTTTTCAAGTTTTAATTGCTCTTTCTTCCTGAATTTCTGTTAGCAAAACAACTAGAATGAGTAACAGTATGGCATATTTTTTAACAATGCTCTCTTCCATTCCTCAGCAATCTGGTTATAAAGGTTTTAAGGGAGTGTTTTAATTCACCTTGAAGTTTTTGTATTTTGACAGTAGGTTTGGACTGATAAGGCCTATTACTTTCTTTCATCAATTTCCAAGCATGTGCAGAATCTTGGCTTGGAATGTGTGACTCCACACCAACCCTCATGTCAATTCTGATTAACTCTTGATGGTGACATACTTGATTGCTCCTCACAATACTATTGGCATCATGATTTGATGGCAAACTCTTGGAAATTTTTGTGAAAAATAGGGACTCAAACTTTTGTTTTGACATCATTTTTTAAAATTCCTGTGATTTAAGTATTTATTTAGAATTGCTCAGTGATTGCGTTCCATCTCCAAGAAGAGAATGCCAATGACAGATTCTCTAACACTTCTTGTTATGACACTTTCCATGTTTTCTCAGTTATTTTCTAACCAGATTAATGTCCCAAAGCAGCGCTCTTTCAGCCTAATGCCATCCTGCTGGGGTAGCCTGGAAACAGTGGGTTGTAAGGTTTTTCCACTAAGTATAGTTTTTAGAAAATGTTTTATTATTATTTAATTATCATTCAGCCTAGATTTTTTAAAATTGTATTTATTGATTTGAGAAAGAGAGAGAAACATTGACTTGTTGTCCCATCTAGAATCCTCTATATGTCCTGGATTCCTGCGTGTGCCGGATGGGGGATGGAACCACGACCTTGGCATGCTGGGTCCATGCTCTAACCAACCGAACTTCCTGCTCGGGGCCGGGGTCTAGATTTTTAAGATTCTATTTTTTCTCTTTTATTAATTTGTAAGTAACACCCTGTTTCTATTCCTTTGGTGGTTACCCCAGACATTCTATTGGGTATATTTAACTTCTAAAAAACTAAACTTCATCTTCCCTCAAAAAAATGTATGGTCCAACTTATGTACTATTGTTATTCAATATTTACTTTTTTAGTCCCACAAATTATACAGCAACATTGAGGTTTTATACAATCAATATTTTCATTTGGAGGGTGTTTCTAAGTTTTCATTTTGCCAAAAAGATATATTTTAAAAGACACACATTACTTTCTATTGTTATCATTTTATTTATTTCCTTTTTTATTTATATACGTGTATTTAACTCATTACTATTGTGATAAAATACAAATAACATAAAATTTGCCATCTTAACTATTTTCATTTTTTTAATTTATTAATCCTTCACTCAAGGACATTTTTTTCATTGCGTTTAGAGAGAGAGAAATCTTGATGTGAGAGAGAAGCATCGATCGGTTGCCTCCTGTACATGCCCAGACCAAACTTGCAACCTGGGTGTGTGCCCTGACCAGAATCGAACTTGCAACCTTTCGATGGTGGGATGACGCTCCAACCAACTGAGCCACACCAGCCAGGGTGCCATCTCAGCCATTTCTAGGTGTGCAGTTCAGTGGCATTAGTACATTCATGTTTAGTGCCATCATCGCCACCATCTGTCTTCCGAACTCCTTTCCTCTCGCTGAACTAAAACTCTATGCCCATTAGTATTCCACATTCCAATAACTACCCTTGGCAACCACAATCCTACTTTCTGTCTCTCTAATTTTGGCTATTCTAAGTACTGGAATCAGACCATCTTTATCCTTTTGCAATTGGTTTATTTTATTTAGCACGATGCCCTCAAGGTTCATCCACGTTGTGGCATATGTCGGAGTTTCCTTTTAAGGCTGAGTAACCTTGCATTGTATGTATGTACCACACTTGTTTATCTATCCACCCCTCCGTGGATACCTGGATTGCTTCCATGTTTCAGCTATTATGAATGATGCTGCAATGAGTACAGATGTAGAAATATCGCTTCAAAATTCTGCTTTCAATTCTTTTGGGTATATACCCAGAAGTGGAATTTCTGGATCATATGGCACTTCTACTTTTAACATTTTGAGAAACTGCTGTGGTGTGCTCCACAGTGGGGAGGCCCTTGTGTGGTCTTCCCGGCACTCTCCGAGGGTCCCAGTGTCTCCACATCCTTGCCAGCGCTCGTCATTTTCTGTTTCCTGGTAGTCACCATCCTAACAGGTGCAAGGAATTGTCTCGTTGAAGTTTTGATTCGTGTTTCCCTTACAATTAGTGATGTTAAGCATTTTTTCATGTGCTCATCACCCAGTTCCTGGGTGAAAAATGAGCATTTTTTCATGTGCTCATTTCCCCCCAGACATTTGGGGGAAATGTCTATTCAAGTCCTTTGCCCATTTTTGAATCAGTCAATATTTATTTACATTAACCTTACTCACCATTTATCCTTTTACCTCAGACTTTCTTTCTGCAATGATTTTCCTTCTACCTGCCATCCCTTTAGTGAGGGCTGGTTGGTAGGACTGTTCTTTTAAAAAAAGTTTTCTGAATATGTATTAATTTCACTCTTATTCTTTGAAGATCATTTTTGCTAGAAATACAATTATGGGTCATAAGCCAATTTCTCTCATTGCTTTGAAGATACATCCCACTTTCTTCTGGCCTCCACTATCGAGTCACTTGTCAGCTTAATTGTCATCAGTTTGCTGTTACAGATTATTATTTTTCCCTCCTCTGGTTACTTTTAAGATCTTTTTCTTAGGCATTCTGCAATTATATCATATATATATGGGTTTCTATTTTTTATCTTGTTGGAATTTGATGGACTTTCCTAATCCAAGACTTGATGTCACTCATCAGTTTTGAAAAATTCTTAGCCCTTAGCTCTTCAGACGCAGCCTCTCCCCGGCAGCCTCTGTTCTCTCCATCCAAAAGCCTGGTTAGATACACTGCCTCAAACACGAACCTCCGTCTCTCTTAATCTTTTGATAACTTTTACATTGTTGCCTCTCTCTCTGCTGCATTTCTGCAACTACTCACATCTTCCAGTCCGTGAATGCTTTTTTCTTTTATGTCTAATCTGCTAATTTCTTATAAATTATGTTTCTAGCCCTGACAGCTGTGACTCAGTGGGTTGGGTGCCGTCCCACAAACAGACATGTTGTTACCAGTTAGAATCCCAGTCAGGGCACAAGCCTGGGTTGTGGGTCAGGTCCCCTGTCGGCGGGGGTGGCAGTGAGAGGCAACAGACTGATGATTCTCCCAGTCACTGGTCTGTCCCTCTCTTCCTCCCTCCCCTTCTTTCTAAAAATAAATAAATAAAAGCCTTTTAAAAATTGAGTTTCTAATATCAGTAATGATAGTTTATATTTCTCTTCAGTACTTTTCCAACTTGGCTGAATCCCTTTTGTTTATATAGAGGTATAATTTACACAGTGTAAAATGTTTAAATCTTAAGTGTCTGCCATGATGAATATTTACATACACATACCTCCATGTAAACACCACCCAAATTAAGAAATAGAACAGTCATAGGAATTCAAAATGCTTCACTTTTTAGTCAGTAACCCCTCAAAAGTAACCATTATTCTGACTTCTATTAGCATAGGTTAATTCTGCCTGTTCTAACAATATCATAGAAGTGGAATCGTACGTCATGTACTTTCGTGTCTGTCTGCTCTTACCAGCAGTGTGTCTGAGATCCACCCATGGTGTTGGGTGTACCCATTTGTTCATTTTTATTGCATTCCAACGTGTGACTCGTATTCATCCTGCTGTTGACGGGCATGTGAGCTGTCTCCAGGTTTTGGTGATTGTGAACAAAGCCTTTTTGTGCACGGACGCACTCATTTCTCTTGGGTACACACCCAGGGCTAGAAAGGGTAGTATATATATTAATTTTATTTAAAACTGTTGAATAAGTTTCCCAAATTGTACTATTTTTTGCTCCCATGCTAGGTATTTTAAGTTTCTTTTCAATGCTACCTTTTCTTTTCTTTGTGAAAGCATGTTAAATATAATTATTTCATATTCTAAATCTCACCGTCCCACTATATGCTCTCTCTGCAGGTCTGATTCTACGGTTTGTGGTCTCTGCTAATTCTTTCCTTTGTTTCCCTGTGTATTTTGTGATTTTCAATTGTGAGTTTATAGTTCTTGAAACTTTGTCTGGGGGTTATTCAAAGTTTGGCTTTCAAGTATCTTCCCCAAAAGAAGAGGAATAAATATCCTTGTTTGCTTCTGCCAGGGGATACTAAGTTTTCAGCTTGAAATTCTTTTAGGGCCTCCTAAAAATTCCGGCCGCAAACCCCAGTAAAGTGGGGCTGTAGTCAGGAATGCTCTGGAAAACAGTTGCTGGTTTTCCCTCCCACAGAGAGTCCGGGCTAAGGCAGACACAGGTGCCCGCCTTCCCCTGTGGTGGGCATTTGACTCCTTTGCTCAGTGAAGATGTCACCGCTCAGGGATCTCGGATCCGACTTCCTATCCCAGGCTTTCCCCCCGCCCCTCTCACTGCGCCCTTTAAAATCCAAGCCCTGGGCCACCAGTGAATTAGGATTTGTTCCAACACAAACTCTAGCTTCAGAGCTCCTGTCCTTATCCCCATTTAAGCTTTCTATTATTTCCGAGCAATTGAGAATTTTTCCTTATTCTTCCGCCAGCTCAGCCATCATTCACAAAGATGTTTTTAGGACTGGCAGAAGATTGATCATGGAAGTCGAGTGATACACATGCGGAGATTAATTACACCATTCTCTGTACAAAGTATGTTTGAAATTTCACATAAGAAAAAGTCCTGTTTTTTTTTAAAAAGTTATTTCCCACAGAGATTCTTAGTGTGATATTTAAGGGTGAAACACCATGATGACTATAATTTACTTTAAAATACTTGAGAGAAAAAGGAATGAAGCAAAATTGTTTAAAAACGTTCATTGTAAAACCTAGGTAACAGGGTATGTGGGTGTTCATTATACAACTTCGTCTACTTTTATGTATGTTTGGAAATTTTCATAACTACCAAGTCGGGATGCAGTGAAAAGGTGCTATGCTGGGAGGCCCTCTGGATGCCTCGTCTACAGTATTATTAGAAACAAATGTGACATCGAGTCCGGTTGTTGCACTTACAAAGAAAGAATCCACAAACGATCCCAGCCAGACTTGGACAACTGAAAGAGAGTGAGAAGCATGGGTATTCGGCGAGGCAAAGCTGTTCAGATCCAGTTATGAACAAATAAATTTGTGTGAGCGGGCAGCTGGGCAGGCGGGCAGAACACTGCCAGGTGAGAAGCGTCTACTGAAGTGTCTGGGCATCGAGCTGCCCTGAAGGGATGAGTTTTTCACGGCCCGACCCATGGCCCACGTGACCGTGGGATCTGGCTTCTCCCTTTCCTAGGACCAGCCTCTCTAGTTTGAGAGAGCGCAGGTTACCTCCCGGCTCCAGCCCAAATCTCACCTGCTCTCCAAGTTCACCCTTTCTAGCTAGCCCCTTCCGTTGCCTCACAGGAAGCCCGCAAGTTCTCATGTCCACTCCAGAGCTCCCAGCGCTGGCCCTGTCTGGAGTCCTACTGGGCCTGTCCACTACTACATAGTCATCCGAGATGAGCCCACTTCCCAAAGCCTAGGATTCCTTCTGGACTGAAGCTCTACGTTTCAATAGCTCAAGACGGGCTTGGGCAATTCTGGTGAAGACCCCTCCACCAGTGGGGGCTAGAGAGAGAGGTCTCCCTGCCCTTCGTTTTCTAGTTCTGTGTTTTCCATTTGAATGAGGACACATCCACAACTCCCAAGAAAGAGCCCTGCTTATCAGGGACACGGCACCTTAGATCTGTAACTTCAAAAAGACATTCCTCTGAAGTGTTTTTCTCTGAAGAAACATTTCTCTGAAGCAAAGATAACATCTATTATAGAGAAGGCATTTATGTTGCTATGCAGGAGAGGGAGTCACGGGATCCTTAATTGTCCCCTTGAAGAACCAGTGCATAGTAACCAAACAGCCTGGTACTGGCATAAAAACAGACACATAGATCAATGGGAAGAATAATAATCCCAGAAATAAGCCCAGGCCTATGTGGTCAATTAACATATGGCAAGGAGGCAAGAACATAAATGGGGTAAAAACAGTCTATTCAATATGTGGTGTTGGGAAAATTGGACAGATATAGGCAAAAAATGAAACTAGACCACCTTCTCCTATCATACGTAAAAATAAACTCAAAATAGATTAAAGACTTAAATGTAAGACTCGAAACCATTAAACTCCTATGTGAAACATAGGCAGTAAAATCTCTGACATTTCTCTTAGCAATATTTTTTCTGACATCTCTTTTCAGGCAGGAAATATGTCCAGAAAAATAAATAAATAAGCAAATGGGACTATGTCAAACTAAAAAGATTTTGTACAGCAAAGAAAACCATCAACAAAATGAACACATGACCTACTGAATGGTTTATTTGCCAGTGACACATTCAATAAGGGATTAATATCCAAAACTTATAAAGAACTCATACCACTCAAAACAAAAGAAAACCCCAAAAAGGAAAAATGAATACTCCAATTAAAAATGGGCAGAGGGCCTGAATATACACTTCGCCAAAGAGGACATACAGATGGCCAATAGAGATCTGAAAAGATGCTCAGCTTCACTAATCATCAGAAAAGTGCAAAATAAAACCACAATGAGGTATCTCCTCATACCTGTCAGAATGTTTATCTTCAATAAATTATTAAATAACAAGTGTTGTGAGGATGTGGAGAAAAAGGAAACTTCGTGCACTGTTGGTGGGAGTGCAGACTGGTGCAGCCACGAGGGGAAATAGTATGGGGGGGTTCTTCAAAAATTAAGAAACTGGAACGGCCTATGCCCCAGCAATTCCCCTTCTGGGTATATAGCCAAAGAAACCCAAACACGAATTTGAAAGAACATATGCACCCCTATGTTCACTGCAGCGTTATTTACAATGACCAAGGTGTGGAAGCAGCCCTAATGCTCACCCACAGATGAGTGGTTTAAAAAGTGGTGAGATTACACATATACACGATGGACTATTTATTACTTGACCATAAGAAATGAAATCTCATCATTTGCAACAGTATGGATGGAACTAGTGGGTATTATGCTGAGTGAAACAAGTCAGAGAAAGACGAATACCATATGATTTCACATATATGCAAAATCTAAAGAACAAAATAAATGAACAAACAAAATAGAAATAGTCTCATAGGTACAGAGAAGAGACTGACAGTTGAGGGGTCTGGGTGAAAAAGGTGAAGAGATTAAGAAGTACAGATTGGTAGTTACAAGACAGGCATGTAAAGTATAGCTTCGGGAATATAGGCAGTGATGTTGCATAGCTTTGTATGGTGCCAGGTAAGTGATGGAAGTCCAGGCTGGGGAGGGCAGGGGGGACCACTCTGTTAAGTACATGCTTGTCTAACCACTGTATTGTGCACCTGAAGCTAATCCAAGATAATATTAAAAATAAACTGTAATTTAAAAAAAATTAGAGCTGAAAAAAAAACCAATTCACTCTTTGCTTTATCTTTGTTAAAACAGAGCATCCATTGAAGTGGTCTTCCCAGAAGTAAGAGATATTTGCTCCAAGTTCGCACATCTTACGATAGAGACACACTGGAGATTTTTAATCTCTAGTCCTCCCCACCCAAAATTTTAGCCAATTACTGGTCAGGTCCACATTCAATGTATCTGGGCTCCTTTTCCCATCAGTAGAAGCTCTGCTGGAGAAATCTCCCAAGATGAGGCCTATATTCAGCTCACCGTTCATGGCAAATCTCACAGCATGGACGGTCTATTCTTTACATTCTACTGTGATGAAAATTACATTTCTACACTGCCTCAGAACAAACAGTCTTAAATTATGTTTCTCAAATTCATATGTTCAGTCAACAAATCTTTAATGAGCATCTATTTATTATATGCCAGAAAATTTTGCCAGGTATTAGGAACAGAGCAATGAACAAAGTAAGTGAAATTCTCATGAAGTTGGCATCCTATATGTTGATTTCATGTCCTTTTGACAACTTCCTTCCTGTCAGAAGTTGGACTGACATATGATCTGGAGTAATGTTTTTGGGCAGAGTTGGAGGGGGAGTGTAGGGCACACACACAAAGAGCTGGGAGTCCCTGGATGAATGCCAGTAGCCACAGTGCAGGCTACCCATAGGTAAGCAGAGGCCAGGCGGCTGGAAAGGTAGGGACTCGCTCATGGAGGGTCTCAAATGCCAAGCTAAGGCCTTTGAACTTTAACTGAAGTAGAAACACTAATAGTTAATGCTTATTGAGTGCTTACTATGTGCTAAAAGCTATACATGAACTACCTCATTTTAATTCTCTCAACAACTCTCTGGTACTATTATTATCTCCAGATGGCAGGTGAAAAACTGAGTCACAGAGAGATCAAGAAACTGCCCCGGGTTCCACAGTTGTGTCAAAATATTTTAACAGGGTAGAGTAGCGTTGTAGAAAGTTGGCAGCCAGGTGTAAGATGAATTATAACGAGGAGAAACCACAAATGGGGATCACAAGAGAATCACCAGGGAAAGGTAACAGTCCAAAGTGCAAGGGGGACAGAAAGAAAGGGACGCAAAGACTGACTGGATATGCAGGACAGTGACCGAGAGGGAGGTATCACAGATGCCTCTTAGCTGCTGAGACTGAGTGTCTGGGAGCAGAAGGTGAGCCCCTTATAAGAGGAGACTGAGCCAAGGAGAGGCACAGCTTTGGTGGGGAAGATGCTGGGCTCAGTTTGGGGGTATAATGAGTGTCCAAGGAACCTGTGAGACCCCCGTGAAGGCATCTTACAAGCACTTGAAAATTAGTGACTGGATCTGGGGGAAAACACAGTAAGCATTATAAACTCATACCCTTACGGGTCTGCATCAAGGTATTGGCTGAAGCCTGGGAGTAAACGATGATAGAGAGATAAAACAGGCAAGCACAGCTAGTGGAAGCCCACAGTCAAAAGAAAGGGAGGCTCAAGAAGAAGTTCCCAGAGGAAGCAGATCCAGGCAAACACCTCGTTAGCAAAATGAAGGGATGAGAATTTTCACAAGGAAAGGGAGTTGAAGGTAGTCAGAGGCTGAAGAGCCCACAAACAACTGTGACTTTTAAAAAACCCTGGAATTTAGAAATAAGGAGTCCTGATAAATGTTTCAGAGGATGAAGAGAAGTCTTAAACTCTACCTGTGAGAAAAAAAGTGTGTACAGCGTTTTAGAGGTCAAATTGGTGATATGCATCAAAACAATAAAAGTATTGCAAATCCAGAAATTATAGTTCTAGGAATTATACTGCAACACATTTATATAGAAAAGTAATATGGCTATGAGGCTGTTGGTCAAAATTTTGTTGAAAATAGTAAAAATCTGTAAACAACATAAATATTTAATAAATATAAATGACAGAGAACATTTAATGAGATACAAAGATGCTTGCAATTGGCTATAAAGATAAGGAAACAGGTTACAAAATCATGTATAGTATGGTCCCCCTTCTCCCTTTTAAGGAAAGCATAGAGAGAAAAAGATGGAAGGATGTACTGCAGGAATTTTATGATGGTTGTTTCAGGGTGGTAGGACTTGAAAACTATAAAATCTGTTTTCCCTTCTCCACATTCATTTGCACACCCTCACTGTCTTGGATTACCTGTATTTTCTATAACAACTCTGTCCAATAAAAATACAATATGTGACACATATGTAATTTTAAATATTCTAGTAGCCACATTTAAAAGGAAAAGAAACAGATAAAAATAATCTTAATAACACCAATATATCCCCAATACAGGGGTTGGCAAAAGTAAGTTTCGGTTGTGAGTATGCAAAATACAGAGTTTATTCTTGTCTTATTAATGTATGTATGTATTTTTAAATTTTTTAATTAACCTACTTTTGCCTACCCCTGTATTATCATTATGACATGTAATCAACATAGAAAATATTGGTGGTATTTTACATGTTTTTTTAACACTCAGCCTTCCATACCTGGTGTGTATTTCGCATTTGCAGAATATCTCAGTTTGGGCCATCCGCATTCCAGGCACACAATAGCCACTTCCATAGCGGACAGCACGAGTCTATAAAATAATAGCTGACATTTATCAAGTACCTACTGTGTGCTAGACAATGTTCTAAGTCCAGTGAGTGGAGATTATAACTCATTCAGTCTCCCAATAGCTCCATAAAGTTGTGCCTCTTGTCTCCATAAGCAAAGGCTGCTGTTGCACTAACACCACACTAAACGTTTTGAAGCCTCTGCAGCCATTTTTCTAATGGTGTGGAAGCCAGGTCGCAAAGGCCTATTGACTCAGGGGAAGTGAGGGAGTTGGAGACAGGATAGAACATTCAAGAAGTTTGACAGTGAAGAAGAGAAGGTAACAGTGAGGGAAACATGAGGACAAAAGACTTTTTATGGGGCAGGGAGACATGAAGGTGAATGTAGGCTGAAGAGGAAAACGGGAGATGGAAAGTAAAAGGGAGATGCCTGGAGACTCGGACCAAGCTCTGGATGAGAGGCAGGGCTCTGCTGGGTAAACATTGCCTGGGCTCTGCTGGGGGTGGAGGTGTACACCACAGCTTCCCAGCAGGGGTGGGGAATGGAGGACATGCAGGCTAGCGAGGGAGACAGACTGCAGGCACCGACAGCTCCATCCTGCAGGTGAACGCTAAACAGGGCAGCATGATGGTGGTGGAAGGAACTTCCTGGGAAGTTGTTGAACTGAGTTGTGAAGAATGAAGTTAGCCCAAAGAAGCAAAAAGGGAGAGCATTAGACTTCAGAAGTACTTAACAACAAGGCCTGGTGACCGACTGGCTGTGGGTGGAGGATGGGAGAGAGTGAAGATTCCAGGGTGACTCCCGTTTCCGCCTGGGCCAAAGGCAGAGGCAGAGACGGCAACATGTACTAAGCGCCTCTCTGGAGTCAGACATTGGTCCTGCACGCCTCATATCCTGTCATTTAATTCTTCCAGAGCTCCCATACAATGCTTGCCATTTCACCGGTGCATAAACTGAAGCAAGATTAGTGGCCCCAGGTGTCATCATTAGTAAATGGAAGAGTCAGGATTTTAACCTGGGGTATTCCAGAGATAAAGGAAGGGAAGAGAAAAGCTGATGGGGCCAAAGCCAGGATGGGAGGTCCAGAGGGGTGAGCAGGTGAAAGGCAAGCTGCCCACGGATGTGTGGGAAGGGTGAGGCACTCCAGCAGGAGGAAGGCGTGGCCAGATGCTGGTCAGGTCAGAACGCAGTAGCCTGGGAAGGACAGGAAAGGCGGAGAGGAAGGGCTGGGGAACAGAGTGAGTTTGGTGAAGGTGGCAGCTGTGCCCTTGTGAGGAGTGGAGGCATTTGTGTAACACAGTCAACGGGGGAGGTGGGGAGAGGGTGGGGGGAGAGTGGGGAGAGGCAGAGGCACAATTTTGTCAGAAACCGAGCAGGGGCGCTGGCAGAGGGAGAGACTGGAGCCAGGTGGGGGCATTGATGTTGGACCCAGAACACAGTGGAAGGCTTGGAGACACACCCGCCCCCACCCACGAGGGTGACAGGTTCTCTTAACCAGCTTCAAAGGAAGAAACAACAGACGAAGAGGCCCTAAGAAAAGTGGCAATAGAGGAAACCAGGTTAGGGATAAACATCTGCAACGGGAGGGGAAAGGAGGCAAAATAGGGAATTACAGGGGAGGAGGGCGTGAGAAGAGGGTGTCAGGAGACGAAAAGCAGAGGGAGGGCGGAGGTAGAGTCCCCAGCGTCCGGCGCACCCCAGCACCCTGTCCCTAATCCTCTGAACGCCCCATCTCGGGAGAGTAGGCTGCAGCAGCTGGGGTGGGATGGAACTGGGGTACAACCTGAGCCAGCCATCCCCGCTGAAACCAGACTCAAGTCCCCGGCCCTGTGCAGTCTGTTTCTTCGCCTGTAAAGTGGGGATAACGACAGGCGGTTGGGTGTAAGAGTATTTGAAAAGCACCGCAACATGGGGAAAGCATTATTTTGAAGGTCTGTTGAATTAAACAAAACCATGTCTATCCGGAGCCAAATGAAAGAATGTAGATGTGGCGGTCTGTAGATGCGAGTCTAGGCACGGCCTGGTAGGTTCCCAGCTCCTCTACCTGACCAATTTAGCGAGCGCGAGGTCAATACCCAGAGGTGAGGGCCTGCGTCTGGACAGGTGGGGTTCATCTCCCGCTAGGGGCGCAGGCCCTGGGGACGGATTCAACTTGCACCTTCTTCGCAGCCCCCCTGCACCTGGTCTGTCTCCCCAGAGCACAGGCCCAGGCAGTGCTTATCCAGCTGAACCCGTGTCCCCTCGGGGACCTTGCTCTCCTGTTATTTCTCTCCACAAGGAACGAAACTCTCCTCGCCTGCGCCTCCGCTCAGCTCCGCACCCTGCCTTCGAAATGTTAGGTCCTCGTCCCCACTTGGCGCAGCTTCTGCTTTTCCAGGACTGAGGATGCGGCAAAGAAGAAAGGGGAAGAAATAGAGGAAAAGTCAGCTTGGAGCAGCAGGGAGGCGAGAGAGAGGAGAAAAAGAGAGCGAGAGACAGAACTGTGAGGGAGGGAAAGCCCAGCACAAAGGCCAAGAACGATTCGGAGAAACCAGCAAAAGAGTCCCAAGTTCCGCAACGATTCCTTCCGCAGCCGTTTCTGGGCACCTCCGCGTGCGACGCACTGGGCTTCTCAAGAAGTGAAGGGCTGCAGGGTGCGGTGGCCTCACCTCCCCCTCTGCCGCTGCCCGCTCCCCACCTCGCCGGACGGGCCGGATGGCGTCGGCGCGCGGGGGCTTTTCGGGGCAGTGGAGTGGAAAATAGACTTTAACCCGCTTTGTGGAGACACGGCGCCCGGAGCGCTCTCCCGGACTAGGCTCCCCGTGCTCCTCTGAGCCACTCCCAAGACCCGGCCTGGAGTCCCTGCAGACGCACGCGGACCTCCTGGCCTCGGGGTGCGTGGAAGCCCAGCCGGAATCTGCGCACTCAGCGGCAGCCGAGCAGCTCCGAGTGACCCCGACAGCGGAGAGGGAGTGGAACGCGCTGCGGTCCCCACCTCTCGCTCTGCTGGCAGGGTCCTGGCCTCAGCTTCCCCACCACCGCCTAGCAACCTCCTAGGCCTCCATGCAGTGTTGTCCTGTGGCCGGGAATCTTTGGGTGGAGAAGTTTGCCGGAGTTCTGGTTCTCCTTGCCAACAGCCCTCTCTCCTCTGGGGAATTACTGCACAAAATGGGAACTGACCAGAGCAGAGTCGTCGGCTGCTCTCCGGTCGCGAGGGAAGGTGATGGTCAGGGGAGGCCAGGCGTTCGCTGCGTGCCTGGGACTGCCGGTGTGTCTGTGGACAGAGTCGACTGCTAGGCCAGCTCTAATTGAAGACAGTGTCCCTGAGGCCCCAGCCTGGCCCGAGCCGCCAACACTTGACCCACACGACCAGAGAAGGCCCAGCAGTCGAGGCGAGGAAAGAGGATGGCCCTGCTCTGAGGCCAGCAGCCCCTCTGCGAGCCGGCCGCGGTGCCGCGGCTCTAGCAGGCAAAGGTACTTCCGAGTCCCATGCACTGAGGCTTGAGGGCGGCAGGGCAACAGATCCGGCCGCTCCTCTCCCACCTCCCGCCCAGGCCTGAACCCTCGTGAAAGGAATTAAGTGTCCCCTTTCTGGAGCTGCTCCCCCACGACACCCAGAAAACGCTAAACTTCACGAACAAGGCCGCGGCCCGGGAGACAGGCTGTGGGTGAGCCGGAGGGTCCTGGACACCAGAGGAGTGGGGAGCTGGTTCTTGGGAGAACCTATCTGCTGGACCTTGAACACCCACTCTCATTTCCAAGTTGTCTCAGAACTGAAACAACATCCCAGGGCGAATTAGAGATGTCTCCACTCAGTCACACGCTGGGGAGTGGGGTTGCAGTTTCTCCCAAGCCCCTGGCCCCTGGAGCACCTTCTTCGGATCCCGTGTGGATTAAGACGGTTGAGGCGGCCGCCAGACTTAGCTAAAGGGTGGAGACTCCAGAAGCCAGTAGCGGGGCAGGGGGGGCGGGGGAGGGGTGGGGGAGGCCTACACCCCGCTTAGGCTCCAGTCCGGTTTTTGCCTCCGACTGCTGGCTTCTTTACCCGCCCCCCAAACTGGGGTCCCTCGCCCCGCCCCGCCCCGCCCCCCCACCTTGGAGCAGGTGAGCAGCGGCCAATGGGTGAGCTCGGGGCAGGTGCCCGCTAACTTGCGCCTGACCACGCTGCTTCCGTGGCCAGGCTGGGCACTGCTGGAGGACAGGGCGGGGGTCGTCCTGGCTGGACTCGGGAGGGAGGGGGCCGAGCTTAGCCCACAGGCCGTAGAGGCAGCTCGCAGCAGCGCACTGAGCCCGCTCCAGTGCTCGATCCTGTAGCTGCCCGATCGGCCGCAGAGGCCCGCGCGCCTAGCTGCGCGCCGTGGCCCGACTCTGCGTTGGCTGGCTAGCACGCCCCTCGCCGCTCCGCGCCTGGCTCACCCGCAGGGGCTGAGTGCGGGCGGGCGGGGGAGGTGAGGGGTACTGGTGTGCGTGCATGTGCCTGGCTGGGTGTACACCCCTCACGGCGGCGGCGGCGGCGGCGCCGGCGCCAGGACGTGGAGCGCTCCCCAGAGCCCGGCTGCCTCTCTCGGCTCTGGCGCCCGCGACCATGTTCCAGCCTACAGCCAAGCGCGGCTTTACCATCGAGTCCTTGGTGGCCAAGGACGGCGGTACCAGCGGGGGCACTGGTAGCGGGGGTGCGAGCTCCCATCCCTTGGCTGCGGCCGCCTCGGAGGAGCCGCTCCGGCCCACGGCACTCAATTACCCTCACCCCAGCGCGGCCGAGGCGGCTTTCGTGAGCGGTTTCCCTGCTGCTGCCTCGGGCACTGGCCGCTCGCTCTACGGAGGGCCCGAGCTCGTGTTCCCAGAGGCCATGAACCATCCCGCGCTGACCGTGCATCCTGCGCACCAGCTGGGAGCCTCCCCACTGCAACCCCCGCACTCCTTCTTCAGCGCCCAGCACCGGGACCCTCTACACTTCTACCCTTGGGTCCTGCGGAACCGCTTCTTCGGCCACCGCTTCCAGGGTGAGTGCCCACGCTGTGCCTGCCTAGGTAGTTGGCAGGCGCCCTTGCTGCGGTGGCTCGGTGGCTCGTGGGAGGCTCTGGGGCTCGAGGGGCTGTTTGGAAGTTGTTGGGAGAAGGCTGTGCGTCCTCAGAGGCCGATTCCCAAGCCGGGAAGAGCAGCGCCGGATCCACTGCGCTTCTGCGGCGTTGGGCTCCCTCCCAGAGAGTCAGGTTGGGACCTCCAGGCTTTCCCAGTTACGGTGCCAACCCGGACGCCAAACCCGGGAGCATCCTTGGAGCCCCTCCCGGTCTTCCCGGAGGCCTGCCTTAATCTCTCCCGGTCAAGCCAGTCTCGGCCCAAAGAGTGCAGCGCCCGTGCCCTCCCTCCTCTGGGTCTGGACCCGGGGCCAGACTTCGCTCGCTCGCTCGCACGCCCATCACCGACTCGCAGGGATCCCCGGAGCTGGCGCGTCCGAGCAGGGCAAAGTCCACCCGGTGCCTCGAGTCTGAGGGAAGAAGGGGCAGCGGGCAGGGGAAACAGGACAGTTAACGTACAGTGTGGTGTTCTGCGTTGTCTTGAGGTGTTTCTCAGCAACATTGGCCCGACTTCTCCAAGTTACACGTGCCTCTCGACCGGGGCGAGGAGGTTTGCAAGAGCGAACCAGCTTCCTCCGCCGTTTGCCTACTCTGGGAGCCCACCCGGCTGCTGCGGGACCCACTGTGGTCCTCCTAGGCAGGGGGGGCAGGGGCAAAAAGCTTTTAAGGTCGTAGGCAGTTCGAGCCCCCTTGTCCGCTACCGGCAATGGTTTTGCTCACTGGCCTCACACGCATACACGCACGCGCACCGCACACACACACTCTGACTTGTTTCAATTATCTGACTTTCCCGAAGGAGAGTTGCATTTGTTGGAGTTCGTTTTCTTCCTTGAATTTGTTGGAGTTTGTTTTTCTTTTCTTTTTAAGAAGTAGCCATAATTTGTGCAGTATTCGCTTTTTTAGTTTCCGGCTTTGTCAGTGTAGACCGGACCTCAGGGTCCGGGACTTGGAGCCAGGGAGCCCGACCTTCAGGGGAACAAATGAGAAGGACGTGGCTCGAGCTCCGGCTCCCGGAACTGCGCTGACGATAAACCCATCTACCCATCAAAGTGAACTGGATGTTTGCTGGAACTACCTAGATAACAGATCATCTCTTTTTAAAATGATCTCTTAAGAAAGGATCTCTGGAATCGTTGGCTACAGCTGTTCGTTGCAGGGGCAGCCGCTCCCCCAGGTCCCGATGTGTCGCCCCGTTTCCTCGGTCCCATCCAGCTGGTTGACACGGGGCCCAGTGGATCCCACAAAACGAGAGGATGTAATTACTTGAGCAAGAATTCTTGTGGCCACACGTCTCCCTTGGGGATTTCAAAGATTTGTCCACATCATCCGGGGTGGAAGGAAGCCTGCGTGCGATGTCAGGCGATCGGGGCGAGGAACCTGTAAATTAAAAACAATGTTTACCGATAAAATTCGATTTCGTTCAGAATTGAGCAAACTGCCTGGGTCTCCCATGGACTCGGTTTCCGCCCCGAGTCTGGAAACCCGTGCCCGCCGACCGATGTGGGCGTCACAGCTGCTCGTGAACCTCCGCACCAGGCGGGCGGAAGGACTCGTGGGGGGGCCGGCGTGGCCGAGAGGGCAGTGGCCGTCCTTAGCCCCACGGTCTCCGCTGAGCCGGAGGAGGCCTCTGCTGCGGAGCCCCTGGCTCCGACCCGCGCCCCATTCCCTCCCAGCTGCCTTTCCCAACTCTGGCCTTCTTGCGCTCCCGGACTTGGGCTCCGAGGGCGGGGCGCCTCTTGAGAGATCCAGCTCGGATCTAAGCACCCCCGGCCACCCGAGGCCTGATAAATCCGCAAAACCCTTTCAGAAATTGCCGCCGCCGCCTGAGCGCTCAGTCCCGGCGGGCACGTTGTGGAGTTGGGCAAAACGGGTGGATTTCTCTCTCAAGAATCGTGTCTGGATGCGGAGATGGAGCCAAGTGCGGCTGCGTTTTTGAACTTGGAGATTTGTTGGGCACTGAAGGACTTCAGAACCGTGAGACATCCTGGTTTCTGGCGGGTCAGCGCAGTGGCAGACCGGCGCGCCCGGGGCTGTGCGCCCTGCAGTCCCCAGGCGGCTCGGGGCTGCGAGCCGAGCCAGCCCATGTCTTCCCGTGCCGCGTTTTCTAGAGAACCGGGTCTCTTGCGATGCTCATTTCAGCCCTGTTTTAATACCAGAAATGAAACCCTACGTGAACGAAAAGGAACATGTCTGCGCTCCATGCCCTGAACTCTCTGGCAGCCCAGTCCCTGTGAAAGGAAAGAGGATTCTCCGCTGGCCAAGGCAGTGGAAGAGGAAACGCCAGCGCTGTATGGTCAGAACTAGGCGGGGGATCCTGAAGCAGGGTCGGCTTTTGAGGCCTGAAGGGGAGGTGTCGGTGGAGACCAGGTGTTGGCTGGACTCGGTGCCATTTCCCGCACATCAGGAACTTTC
Source organism: Sturnira hondurensis (assembly GCF_014824575.4). NCBI lineage: Eukaryota > Metazoa > Chordata > Mammalia > Chiroptera > Phyllostomidae > Sturnira > Sturnira hondurensis. Next base: position 17,455,179 of record NW_028079044.1, on the reverse strand, counting down.
CAAGCCATGCAGCACTCGGAAAGGGGCCTCAGGAGACCCAGTCCTCTGGGACAGGCTTTGGTCATGGGCGGGTGCTTCAAAGGACGCCTTTGTTCCTGCAGAAGGAGGGAAATGAGGTTATCTCCACTGCCCGGCCAGCCTCTCCCTCTGGTAGCCCCAGGCCCATCCGCCCCGCCAGCCCACCGCAGCCTCTGCTGAAGGGACTGCAGCCCGAGCCCTGGGCCCTTCAGTTCCCTAGCTCCCAGCTCCAGGAGCCTTGCTCTTGGGAGTCTCTATTGCTAGTTGCTAGCCAGTGACCGAAGAGAGAGGCTGGAGAAAAATGGGGTTTGGTGGGGTTGGTGCAATTTCTAGCTCCAGGGAAGGCTAAGCCAGCCCCTTTTTTTACTTTCCCACCTGTGCTTGTCTGAAACTGACAGCTCACTCTCACAGCCCAGAATTGCTGGGTCCAAACAGGCCCCGCAGCGCCCCAGCCCCAACCTTGTTCTGCCCTTGTGCTTCAGTTAAGAGAAACTACAGCCGTGGTAGGGGTGGTTGAGGCCCCCACCCCACAGGTCAGAGTGAAGAGCAGCACATGGGTCCCTACAGAAACGTGTAGATGTTGATCAGCTTCTCAGGGTGGTTAGTTTTGCACTAAATATCTTCTTTCTGACCGGGAAGAGACCTGGTTCTTCTGTCATCACGTGTCAGTATCTTGAATAATTTTTCTGACCCCTGCTTCTTTGTGGTTGGACCAGAAGGACCCCCAGGTTTCTGTGTGTGTGTGTGTGTGTGTGTGTGTGTGTGTGTGTGAACACAGACTGCTAGCCTACCCAACAGGGCATGACAGTGAACTGAGGCCATTTTTTCATTGAGGCAGCCCCCGAACAACCCAGCTTTCCCCTAAAATACCCAGACTGGAGGCAAACGGACATGTGTCTGTCAGAACGACAGAAACACCTGTCGCTTCCGTCCTCCACTTTGGGTTTGTAGAGACAAACACAGCAAACTCCACCACACGAGAGAAGGACACAAACCACAAAAGTATGCAACAGCCATCAAGTCACACACACGGAGGCAGCCTGCACTGCCTCCACGCTGCCCTCCTCGCCTTTGCAACCCACCCGCGCACACCCACAGGGTCTCGCTGCTGCCACCTCACTTCCACCGGTCCAGCTGCTGGAGCCGAACCGTCCCAGTGCTGGGATGAGCCAGGCTCTCTCCCAGCAGAAACCACTGTTGGACATCACCCTAGCTCAGAACATGGTTGTTTTTTTGAAACAATTTATTTCAACATCAACAAGAAGTATCTGCTTCCCATTCACCTCTCCCACCTTTCTCTCACCCACACTTGAGATTTTATACTTTTTATTCCTCCCTGAGTCAGGCTCCTCCTTTCTCTGCCTCATACCCCTTTCTGTCAGACCACCTCTCTGATTATCTGTCCCCTCCACTGCCACAAGCTAAACTTCCCTTTCTTCAGTCAAGCCTGGGGGTTCATGGCCTGCCCCCTCTTGAAGGGTCCAATGGGCAGAGTGTTCCCCCTCCATCTTCCTGTGATGTGATCCCCCTCCCTTTTGTAGCAACACAGATTCAACCACTTGAAATGGATAAGGCGACTGGAAACTGTGACTTCTCCCAGTCCGGGGACTTTGTCTCCCCCCAGGCACTCGCCCCTCATTCCTAGGCAACTCTCTTCTACAGAGAATCTCGGCAATAAAGTTTGCCTCTGTTGGCGTTTGAAGAAAGTATTGTCGGGCAGTTTCCACCAGCAGAGGGACGTGAACCTGGAGAATCTGAGCAACAGCATCTCAAGAATGTGCCCTGATGCATTTAGACATATTTCCAGAGATGGGATATCTCAACTGAATGACCCAAACATTTTTCTTAAGAACAAAACAACAGGTCAAATCGAGTCAAACCAATAGCCATTTCTGAAGGAATTCGTTGAATCAGTCAGTCTTGCCAGTCCCTGACTTTGTCAAACATTCCATCTAGGGCTCTGCATTATTGTTGGGTGGGGAGACTTATGTGCCACCGCATGAGCTCTCCTGGGTGATTTCAGGGCCTCTTTGGGTCTGTTAGCCTGTGCAATCAAGCCAGAGAGGGCCTGGGGGCAGGGCGGGGTCCATTGAAACTGGGGCTGTGGGTGGAAGGTTGTTTGGCTTTTGCAGATTCTGACCTCACCGCCCCAGCCTCAGACAGTCCAATGTCAACCCCTTCTCCTGCATGAGGAGCTGAGTCTCCATGATGGCCAGCATTTGCCAGGGGACGGCCACACTCTTTGAAAATCCTATCTGGTAGATGGGAGGAAAAGACAGTAGGGAGTCTGAAGTGTATATTTATGCACACCCATGCAGAAACCAATATATCTATATTTACATATTAATATGTTAGGAAGCTATCAAAATATTTATAAAAATGTTTCTTTAGCATGGGACTACTCAGGGATGAAGCAAGATCGCTCCCCATCAGAGAGCAGTCAGCGTCTCCTCTGGGGGGAGGCTTTTACCCGAGGGGAAAGAGGAGGGGGCTGGGGGAGGGCAGAAGAAGAACCTGACCTTAGACCTGCAGGTGCTGCCTGCCCATTGAACTAGCCGCTGGCCTATTTTTACCACTTGCAAGGTAGAGCCTGGGCCTGTCGGTAGGCATTTTCAAAGGGCTAGTAGCCTGAGCAAAGTTGGGTTAAGCAGGTGTGATCGGGGAATTACTTGAGTATCTTCTAGTTCCTGAATCTGTGTTTGGCTGGGGATGACTAGCAGCTTTATTGTCCCCCGTGTCACCTTTCTGACACCCAGCCCTTTCTCTACTCTCGGTCCACCTGGAGGGAGATAGGATGGGGCAGGTAGAAAAAAAGAGCTACGGGACTTCGCTCGCGCCTCGGCCTGTGGGGTTGCTCTAGGCACTGTGGATTGGAGCTGACGGGCGCCCCCGGGCCCAACAGCAGCTCAGCGGGGCTCCCAACCCCGTAGCTGTGGGAGTGCGGGGAGGTGTTGGGGAGGACAGTCGATTTAAGGAAGGGGAGGCAAAAGGGAAAGGGGAGAGGGGGGGGGGGTCAAGGTCTGGAGAGAGTAGCGGAGCTCTCCAGTTAGTACACGAGCAGACGGGAGATGACCCCGGCTGCGGCTCACCGCGCCACTTCTCTCTGTCTGTACTTGCGGTGTTGCCGTCGGCGGCGCGGCAGCAGCGAGCGACGTGCCCCAGGATGGGCTGCTTCTGCACGGCCCCTTCGCGCGCAAGCCCAAGAGGATCCGCACGGCCTTCTCTCCCTCGCAGCTGCTGCGCCTGGAGCGCGCCTTTGAGAAGAACCACTACGTGGTGGGCGCCGAGCGGAAGCAGCTGGCCGGCAGCCTCAGCCTCTCGGAGACGCAGGTAATAATCACCCCGCCAGCGTGGGGGCGGGCGGGGACGGGAGCGGCCGGAGTCCTCCCGCGCCGGCCTTCCCTGGAGCCCTCTCCGGCCCAGTTCGGAAAGCCAACCGGGTGGCACCCGGGCACAGCCTGTCTTCAGAGCCCCGGGGCCTCCAACGGCGGTTAGCCTCGCAGAGGCCGCGGGGCTTAATCAAGCCCCGAAGACGCACTGGGAGGTGGGATCCAACCTCATCCGGCGTCCGCTCCCAAAGCGCACAGGAGGTGCCAGGTTATCAGGAGGAGGCGAGACCTCTGCCACTCCTGGGCCGCACCAGTGGGCACTGAAGCCATCTCAGCGCTGTCTACTGACCCCCCTCACCCGCCACTCTCCCGGGGCGCTCGGGGTTTCGTGGGATGCTCAGGCCTCCCTGCTGGGCTTTGCTGCCGCTCGTGGGCAGAGCCTGCAGACGCCTCAGCTCTCCACCAACGGGGGGTGCGGTAAGGGGACAAAGCCCACGTGTCCTCACGGTAGAAACATCAGAAAACAGAGGAGGGGGAAGCGAGGGAGTGACCGGCCTTGCTTGGGGTCGGAGGATGGAGGATGGCCCTGATCTCCGCGCAGGCTGGCGGGCAGGGAGCCGTGGCGACGGCCCTGGAAATGCGAGGGCATCTACGGGGCCTAGGGGTGGAGGGAAAGTACATCGGGGTATTCAGGACTGTCTCGTTCACCCGAAGGGCTGTCGAGTTGGGAGAGAATAAACTCCGGGGAGGGGGGGGGGGGTTTGAACTGGGTGAAATTACAATGACCACGTATTGTCATAATGGATAACTTTTTAAAAATTAAAGGAGTAGATGGGCGTTATAAGGAAGCAGATTTGGGCTTGTTGTAAGAAAAGGCTTTTCCGTAAGTAAATGCTGCCTGGAATCACCGCCTACGCTTTTGGCCCACCCCGGCACAACCTGCTGGAGGGCCCGCTGCTGCCCGGGCGGTGGATTTCAGCGTCTGGATGGGCCTCGGAAGACCTTGCTCTCTTTGGTCTCTGTCAGCTCCCAGATTTGCAAATGAGAGAGGTCTGCAAGCTGGCCTAGCATTTCACCATGGCTCCCCTTTCCAGTACTCTTCCTCTCTCCTACCCTCCATCACCGTCCACCTTATTCACGGACCAAGAGATGGCACTGGGCTGGGCCTGGTGGTGGTGGGAACGTGTAGAGGGGAAGCCCGGGACCTCCGGGGGAGCAATGAGGGTAGGAAGGAGGCTTAGTGGGCCAGTCCAAACCCTAACTGCGTCCCCAGCTCCCTGGGGCCAGAGGACCCTCAAGGACTTGGTCCCCGCGTTGCATTTTGGTATCTGTCATCTACTATCTGTCTGATGCCCCATTTAATCAATGCGTTGCTCCGGTCTCCACTACAGCACCTGTGTTTTTTGTAGATTTGCTGGCTGGGTTCCTCTAACCGTAGAGACAAAGCTTATAAAACAACAAGAGTTAAATATAAAAATATTTTAAACAAAGATGTTTTAAAAACATCTTAATAGATGTTAATACAACAATACCTCCCTTTCCCTCCTGGTCACCAGCATTTTAAACTTGTCTAAAACAAGGTATTGGGTTAGGAATGGTGTTTACAGTTAACTTCATTTTAAAAGTGGTAGTTCTTAAATTTTAATCGCATAAGTGTAAAAAAAAAGGGTTTATAATCCCACCGCCCACAGATTAACACTTGTTGAAATAATATCATTGTTTTAAACTTTCCATTTTTTTAGCACAGTGAGGGCATTTTTAATTAGCTTTCTTTAATTGAACCTAGATGCTTGTCAATATTTGCTCCTAACGACGCCAGTTAGTAAACATAATGGTTTCTTTCATTTTTATTGTAAAATGTTTCAAACTTATAGTTTTAAAACAAACATATTAGAATAGTTTCACTATCAAAACTCATGTCTCATCTTGTTCCATCTACATAGGTGAGCTGGTTTTAGCATGTGAAACAAAAAAAATACTAATAGAACTACAGGAGATTTGAGCCTCGGAAACCTCCTTCTAGAGGCCGGCTTTCCAGGTGAGGGCTCTGAGCTGGAGGGACTGGGCAGAGCTCCCCAGGCCGGCAGATGCGGTTTCGCTGCCTCCTCCCTGCTGACTGCACAACCCTTGGGCGAGGTAGTCCACCTCCCTGCGCTCTGGTTTCCTCTTCCAGAAAATAAGTTGTTTAAAGATTAAAGGCCCTTATTATTAACTCAAGTAATATTAACCCCAATCTCCAGTCCTTCTCTTCCCTTTACTTAAAGTAATACCTCAGTTTAATATGATCATAAAATCCAAATCTGGGCTTCCTGAGTCTTACTTAGTCCAGTGTTCTTTCTGCTGTGTCCACTCCTTTATCACCAGAACTGTCTTTCTTTCCTCTCCTGACTTACCATTTGGACCCAGGTGATATCATTAATTGCCTATCCATCTTTCAGTATTTACCAGGCGAGCCTACCTGTTATTTCCAGCTCTCAGCTACTTGTCAAGCATCAGTCATTCCCATCAGCCCCCTGCCATTTATTTCTATTGTCAATATCTATATTTGTCTCTTGGAGCTCCCGAATCTGTCCCTCACAGATAGCTGTTGTGTATCTAGCCATGTACTTATGTCTGTTCTCATTAAACTACCTCCCAAAGCTGGTTAACTTATACTTCCTCTTAATTATAATCTTCCTAACAATAACTCCTATTTACCCAAGTGTTGGTTATCTCTTTACCATCTATGTTATTTTATCTTCTGTGTATCCACTATCCATGTTAGACTTCCGTCTCTGTAGATCTGTTTAGCAACCGACAGATAGTACAAGATATTTCTGCCTCTGCTAATGATTATCTGCCATCTCATCAGTTCCGGCTTTGTCTTCTTTCTGAGCCTCATTTGCTTTACCTGTAAGTTAGAATGACATTAACTCCAGGTTTCTTTCCAGCCCCGAGTTTCTGGCTCCTCTATATTCTACTTCTCCGTGTTTCTGTGGAATCCCTCCTCTACGTTCTCAGTGCTCACATATCCAAACATGCACAGGACTTTAATGCCATGTCCAAATGTCAGTCTGCAGGCAGGCTGTGTCCATCTTACAAAGAAATCTTGAAATACAGATTCCTAGGGTTCACTCAGGAGATTCTCTTAGAGGTTTTGTGATGGGATCCAGGAAAAGTTTTCAAAACCACTCTCTGGGTGATTCTGATGAACAGCTGGCCCGAGCAGCTCAGCCATGGGAGGCAGGAGCCAGGACTTTCTGTTTGTTGCTGTACCCCGGGCACAGTGCAGTGCCCAGCAAGGAGTTGATGCTCCGTAAATATGGAATGAGTGAATGGACAAACTTCTCCGGATTGTACACATACCCATATGTTAATTTTATCAGTTATTTCCCTTACTATCTATTGTCACTTCTCCGTGTACCTCTGTTTTCTAGATTGTTGATCCAGATGATCTAGTTTTATCCATGGATAAAGCTTCTGGGAACGTTAGGCCAATCAGTGTGTGGATCTTAATCCAGAGCTCAGGGGTCTCTGTACACCCAAAGCTTTAGCATGGATTGTCGGGAGTGGGCACCCTGAGCTTCTTTGTTGGGGCAGGGCTGTATGTGTGGTTGGGAGTATGGTGTTTGTGCTGGTGTGACAGTGGCTTTATCCAGGAGGTGCAGGGAGGGGCCCCCAGGCTCTTCACCCTTCTGGCTCTAATCACTTGCTCCTGACTTCCGTGGTACAGCCCTGAACTCTGACCTGGATGATGCCCAGCTGAGTTCAGTCCTGGTGGCTAGGTCAGATCAGAGCCATGAGTGCAAGTGAGTATGTGTATATGTGAGTAATGGGTATGTGTGCCCACAATGTGGGGCACATATAGGCTTAGTGTTACTGATGCCCAAAGGTCAAGTGATATCATGTGTATACATTAGATGCCAGCAAGCCATCATGTAGCATGGAGTGCAGCTTGTGTGCATGTGTGTGAGGGGAGCGTGTTCATTTCAGGGGGAGTGAGAGAAAGCATTCAGTTGCTCCAGCTGCCCTTCCTGCTCTGAACAGTTCTGCAGATGTTTCTTGACCTTCCCTGGCTCTAAGTTGTGCTGAGCTGAGAGGGGGAAAGGAGCAGAAATGGGGTCTTTGTCCTTGGGGACTCTTCACTTAGGGGTGGAACCTAAAAACAAAGTGTGCACACTTGTGGGACATGCACAGGATGAGCAACTGGAGTCCCTTTGAAGTCAGAGGTATAGGCTGAGGAAGGTCAGGGGAGACGGCATGGGTGATCACCTGAGAGCGAGGGCAAGCCTCCCTAATGGGCTAAGAGAGGAGACGAGAAGGCTTAGGAAGAGATAGGGCCATGGTTGGTCAGGGGTCAGAGGTGACCTCAGTTTGGTGGGGTAAGAGTTGAGCTGTTGAACTTAGCATGGCATTGGGTTTGACCTGGAGAGAGAGAGCAGTTCACAGGGTCAAATGATAGGAAGTGGATCCCTCATGCTGTGCACATCCTGCAGGGTGAGAGGACAGCGAAAAGAGCAGGCTGAGGGGGGACTTGATTGATGTCTCCAAGCCTCTGTCAAATAGAGGACTTTCTCTGTGTCTGATGATGACAGAGTAGGAGGACACAGGGTTAAATTAAAACAGAAGAGAGACATGGGACATAGGAGGAACTTCTTGCATCAGAATTACAAAACCCAAATACCCTTTAACAGGGGTATTTGAACTCCTTGAACTGAGGACATGTATTCACCTGAAAGCACTCAGGGGCCAGGAGCCATGGACCCTTCCATCTGGAATGAGCTAAGGCTGGGTAGTGGTGGAAAAGAAAGGATTCAGACCTGGTTCATTCAAACAGCAGATTATTGAAAAGTTAAGTCTGAAATATTGGCTGGAGCTATAGTTTGCTTGTTTGGAAGTTTCTTTGTCCATTCCCTCAGGCATTCACACATGCATGTCTTTATTCATTAATGCATAAATTGATCGACCCACTAAGGCACTGATTGATCAGTCCATTCATTCATTCTTCCATCCATCCATCCACAGCAGTTTCACCTTCTTCATCTTGCCTGACTCAAGCTGACCCTTGTGCCCCTCAACAATGAGTCTCCTTCCCCCAGCTTCTCCGTACGAGTGGTTAATATAGTCCACAACATGGAGAATTAAGAACTGACCACCTCAGGGGTTAAATGGTAATGAAAAAAATACAATAATTTTTTTTAAAAAAGAATTGACTGTCTTGTAGAGGTGTCCACTGAACTAAGCCAAAAGAGGATCCCATCTCTTCAGCCACTAGCACTTTCCAGACCCCTTTTTAATTAGCCCTCAATCCCTCTGCCATTGCTTTTCTCCTTTTTTCCAGGTCTGGCCCAGAGTATAGGGCTGGGTCGCCTCATCTCTGCCCAGCTGGCTGAACAGACCTGGAACATGTCCACTAGGACTCCAAAGCAAACTAATTCACTGCTTTGGCTCTCCAGGTTCCCACAGTCTGGTGAGGAGGCAGGTTCAAGCAAATAAATGAGTGTGCTGCTGGGGTCACTGTTACTGAGACAGAGAAAAGTACTAAGGAAGAACAGATGGGCAATGGGAGCAGGGTTCTGAAGGCTGAGTATGAGTATTTTAGGTGGGGTAACTCAGGCAAAAGCAGAGACTCTTGGAAGGGGTCTGGCTTGTCTAAAAAACTGAGACGTTCAATGAGGTACAAACATGGGAGACCATAAGGAACCTTTCCCCAAGCCCCAAGGGTCAGAGACGGGTAAGGGCTGCCCAGCCAACAACCCAGCTGTGCCTTCCAGGCTTAGAGAGAGGTGTGTGGGTGTGGGGTGGGGAAGGTATGGAAGAAGCACAGCCTCCTATGGCTGGTTCCCACAGAGCTGGTAGCCACACTCTGTGGCCTGGTTCCTTTCTAGGCTCTGTCCTCTAGGGAAGGGGCTCTGGGGACCCCAGAGTTGCCCGGCTGGGTTGGTGAGGCCATGGATGTCACTCTTATCTCCAACTACCCTCAGATCCCAGTTCTTTTTCTTTTCCAAGGAAAAAATAATTGTCAATTCTTATCAGTAATGCATTAAAGAAAATTCAGAAAAGTGGAGAAAAGAAAGAAAAGTCACCCGTGCTTTGGTTACATTTCCTTCTAGTCTTTTTTCCCATGCTGAGCTTTTGTTTTTCCATGGCTGATGGCTGCGATCGCACTGTGCCCAAACTGTGCATCCTGCTATTTTCACTACTGTTACTAAGTCATAAGCATCTCCCTGTTGGTACAGTCTTTGTAAACAGCATCTGGACACTAAGTCCAAGGCTGTTCTCCGGAAGATAGCCAGGCTGCCTGGGGACGGGGCTTAGGGCCCTGTTTCTAGACAGCTGCTTCTTTTACACCAGTGGTTTTCATGGAGAAAATATTCAGAATCACCTCTGATTTGGGTGTGCCAGGAAGCTGCCCTTGTGCCTGAAGTTCCACCGATGAAACTTTCCCTCTCTGGGTCAGTGACTCTAGGCAAGGGTAGCGGACTCGGTCCATCCCACTACAGACGTCTCCTTCCTGGAAAAAGACATGGAAGTCTGTGGGAGGGAGAGGTGCAGAAAGGGGTCCTCTGTCCCCAGTACTGCCCGGGGCTGCCCCAGATCACCCCATTATGAGGCTGGCCATCTCCAACCCTCAGCCAGACCCTGGGGCTCTGAGGAATGGCACCCCAGACCAGTATCCAGGTGTGACTCCTGTACGTGCCTTGCACAAGAGGCAGGGCAAGCTCACCCACCTACTGGATGGCACGGTCACAGCAGGCTCCAGGGTAGGGGTGGGGCAGGGGCCAGGCTGGCAGTCAGTGGTTATACTGAGAACCACCCAAGGGTCTGACTGGCCCTGTGCCTAGGGCTTCTGCCATCCTCCTCATCTGCCCGAGGTGAGACACGCAGCAAGGGGTTTGAGCCCTGCCCTGGAAATGAGAGAATAAGACCCTTCCCTCATTGTTTTGCCTGAGGCCAGGCCCCTCATCTCGTCCTGTCCCTGGCTGGCTGCTGTCAGTGCAGCACTGAGCACCAGTTGTCCCCACCCTCGTCCCAGTGCTCTGAAACCAAGGGGCAGGACAGCCAGTGCTGTGGAAACCCTGGTGGGGGACAGTGGTTAGGAGAGCACTGGGTGGGGGGCGTTCCACGGAAGGGACACAGGGGAGTGCCTGGGAATCGTGAAAGTGGGCCCACTGGGCAGGAAATGGCTCCCTGGGCCTGGACTCCAGGCTTGCTTTTGGCTGCCATGGCCTGGCATCATGGCAAAGGCCTTTGCCTTCTCTTTCTCAGAGAGTAGGGGCTGGACTGGGGGGGCTTTCTGAGGACTGCCCCTGGCCCCAACCAGGAATCAAGGATCTCCTTCCAGCGGTCACTGCTGCTGCCAAAACCAAGGTGTTTGCCATCAGCCCACACACCTGACTTACCGTTCACCATCCACGTGGGCACCATGGATCGCCCTGCCTGCAAATGACGGGGCTTGCTTTCAAGTGCGCTCATTTCCAGGACACTGTCAGTGCTGTGTAACCCTGCCCACTCTGCATCCCCTTCCCCAGAGACCCTCGGAGGAGAAAGCCCAGGAGGTGCCCTGGAGCCACCAGGCCCCCAGGAAGCTGTTCCCCCATCAACGAGGGCTTTAAGCACAGAGAGTGGAAGGAATGTAGCAGAGGGTCAGCACCCAGGCCCCGGCTCTGCCACAGGGTGACCTGGTCTGGCCGGGCTCTGCAAGGCCAAGTAAAACACTGCATGGGCAGGAGGAGCTGACAGAGGGAGCACGTGACAGCTTCCGTGTTCTCTCATCTCTGTTCCTATGTAACCTGTGGAGGAGTGGTGATTATCTTTGCGCTAGAAACCAGTGGAGACCCGGGTCCGCCAGGCTGCAGAGCCTGGGTCTGCCCCTCTGCTGTGCCGAAGCTACAGGATGCTCCACAGCTGCAAGCCCCCTCCCTTCCCTCTGCCGAGGGACAGGAAGACTGCCCCTTTCTGGCCCTCAGTGTCCTCTCCAGGCCTAAAGGCCTCCAAACCCAAAGTGGCAGCTGGCCAGAGGAAAGGACCCTGGCCTTAGTTTCCCCATCTGGCTCCCAGCCCAGCCTGAGTGCTGAGGACCCCCGCCCCTATCCCCATGGCTGCTCTCTGGGTGTCTCTCACCTGTGCCCCTCCCTCCCTCCCTGGCCCAGGTGAAGGTGTGGTTCCAGAACCGGAGGACAAAGTACAAGCGGCAGAAGCTGGAGGAAGAGGGGCCCGAATCCGAGCAGAAGAAGAAGGGTTCCCACCACATCAACCGGTGGCGCATCGCCACCAAGCAGGCCAATGGGGAGGACATCGATGTCACCTCCAATGACTAGGGTGGGCAGCCACAAACCCGTGAGGGCAGAGTGCTGCTCACTGCTGGCCAGGCCCCTGGATGGGCCCAGCTGGACTCTGGCCACTCTGCGGCCGGGCTGCAGGAGGCCTCCAGTCACAGCCCCACAGGGCATGGAGCCTGGGGCTACCACCGACAGAGGGACAGGAGATGGGCTGGCTGAGGCCTAGGACTGCTCAACCTTCTCCTTGGAGAACTGCCTGCCTGCCTGGGCAGGCCGACAGCCATTGCTGCCTCCCAGCCATTCTCCATTTCTCTTTTCTTTTTGTTTTGATGCATTTCTGTTTTAATTTATTTTCCAGGCACCCACTGTAGTTCTTAGTGATTCCTTGTGTTTCCCTTCCCAGTGGGAACAATAAAAGTCTCTTAATGACATGGACATCTAGCTCCAACCCAGAGCCTGTGAGCCTGGGGTGGTGGGTTTGCGTTCTGGGGGCCAGTGGGGACTGGCAGAGCAAGCTTGTGCAGGACCTGGGACCTGGGGTGGGGCCTTGGAGATTCAATTTATCAACTCCTTTCCTTTGTGGTTCATCGACCTGACCTCTAACTCCATCTCCACAAAAGAAGCTGAGGCTAGACAGGGAAGAGCCACCCTGTGTATGAGGAAGGCCATGGCCAGGTCTTTTCAAACACGTTGAGCCATGAGAATCAGGCCTAGGTGGCTCAGGGGAGATGAAGTGTGCGCACTGCCCCATGCTGAGGGACTCTGGTGGCTTCTCCAGCTGAGGAGGAGCCAGAGAAAAAGGGGAGTACTGAGTGCCAGTGGAGGGGACACCCTTCACAGAGGCTGACAGTCCCGAGGCCAGCTCCTGGCCTGGCCAGGATGCGCACCTGTCCCTGGAGGAGCCCCCTGTGCAGATTAAAGCTGCAGAGACAGGGCGTGAGTGTGAGCCTGCAACCAGTGCCCAGGGCCTCCAGCCGGGATAGGGCTTCAAAGCCGGCTTCACCGAGCTCTTTAGTTCACCTGCCCTTCACTTTGTCCATGTGTCTTACCCGCTTGTCACACACCAAGGTTTCCTTTATCCTAATAAAGTAAAACCTGTATTCCTAACAACCTTTCCCTTATGAAATCCAGACCTGTTTCTGCTTCTTCACTTCCCAAGTGGCCCCCCACTCTCTCCCAATGCCGATGACAGTCAGTTACTGCTACCCCCTTGTGGCCAAATTCAACTGCCTCTCATCTGGCTTCGCTTGCACCCTGATCTTCTGGTCATTGCCCTTTGACCCCCCCAGCCCTCTCTGCCTCCATCTGGGTCCCTCTGACCCCTTATTCCTTTGCCTCTCCGAGTCCTTCCAGGCACGAATTCTACCTGAGCTGTGCCTTTACCTACCCTGTTTTTGGTGCCTGGAACATCCTGGGCACTCGGTCGATGTAGAAGTCTTTGTTAAGGTGTTCAAGGCCCAGCCTTGTTGCCTGGGGCCACCTAGGGACCGGAACCCAGAAGGTCCTCCTGCTGGTTCTGTCAGCACCTCACTTGGACCAAGAAACCAAAGGGCTTTGTCCTGTCCCATTGCCACTGTCCCCATCAAGCAGGAAAATACATCCCTCACATCCTGAGTAAGTCCAGGTTAAACCTCAGGTGGACTCCTTCACTGTCAGGCAGGGGGTGACCTCGGGGGGGGGGGGCATATACACACAGGTTGGAAAGGCTGAGAAGGGGCGGCATCCTTTTGGCTCGAATAGGGCCGGAGGAATGGGTGAGCCATTCGTCTCAGGATTCTCTCTCACCGGGTGGGGGAAGGGTGCAGGGAGATCACAGCAGAGCACCCCCTGTCATCCAGATAAAGAGCTGGAAAGGGTCCAAGGAAACCTGCCAATCTTCCCAGGCCAGGCCCACTGGGGGTGGGGCGGGAGTCCCCGCGCACCCCCATCCGTCCCCCATGTTGTGCCTCTCCCTGCAGACGGTAAATATTGGTGTTGTGACTTCATTAATAAAGGCTTCTGTGAGCCTGAAAAACATGGAATCAGGATGAACTATTTTCTGAGCTGCGGGCTTGCCAGGTTTGCTAATTTGGGAGTTTTTGGGCCCTCTCCAGGGAACAAACCAAAGTCTCTCTAAAAGAGACACAGATGCAGCCGGGAAGGGGAGAAGAAGCCTAGGAATGATGCTCTTCTCCCTCCCCCGACTGCTCCTCCCCCAGGAGATTAGGGCCTGCAGAGCTGAGCACAGGTAGATAGGAGCTGCTGGGTCAGGCCTTCCCTGAAGCAGTCTACTGGGTCACAGCCCCGGTGCTGGCCCCCGGGCCCTGTGAGTGTGATGGACTGGGGTGTGACGAGCACCTGTGGGAACCCAAGTTGCATGTGGCTGAAGAGGAAGAAATACGGGGAGCTGTTCTTAACTCTCATGACTAAGCCCTGGGTTTCACGTTCAGGGAATGATCTTTACACATCCTCTTGGCCTCAGAACTTTCCGGACCTAGTCCTTCCAGCCTCCACAGCAGCATGGCTCATGCTCTTAGCATCTCTGCACTCAGTTCACACCAAGTCCTCCTCACAAGTGCTCTGATTCCTTCCCGTGGGGCTCTGTGCAACCCTGGCCTGGTGAACTGGCTTCTGGCCAGAAGGGAGCCAGGCTGGACCCACAGGCCTCTCCCAGAGCCCTGCTGTAGGGCAGCCTGGCGGGGGGAGGGGCAGGGAGGCCAGCAGGCTGAGCGGAGCGGGCCCAGCCAGCTTTCCTGTCAGACAGGCGCTGCCAATGCGGAGCCAGACGTCAGAACAGGTTTAACCAATTATCCGAGCGCCCCATCTGCTGTCTGGGGTGTGTGTGAGGGTGAGTGCCTGTGAGGGTGTCTGGGAGTGTCTGGTCTGGGAAGGCTGTGGGCGTGTGTGCATGAGTGTGGCTGTGGGTGTGTGTGGGCATGTGGCTGTGCATGTGGGCAGCGGCTGGCTGCAAGTCGCAGTCATGCAGCCTCAGTTATCAAAGACCATGGCTACTTGCTTATGGTCTTCCTGCCCCCATACCTGGGGGTCTCCATGGACAGCCCACTCAGCACCTCGGCCTCTCATTCCCTACTCTCGTCACCGCCCACCCTCAGGCCTCATTAGACCCCAGAATTGTGGCTGCTCTCAAATCACCGATCAGATGTCCTTTCTTATCAGCGCCCACGTTCTCGCTCAGTTGCTCAGTTTTCCTCTGCATCTGTGCTTTGACGTCCCGGCCCCTCCTGGCCACAGGCACCTCTATTCTCTTGCCAACATCCTCTTGTCCCACTGTTCCTTAGTTGTACCAGCCCGGCAAAATCCCGGACTTGCCTGAACCTGTTTCCCTGCCTGCCCTGGCAACTGAGTCTGTGAGGACATCAGGCGAGCTTGCTGGATGGCAGCCTTGGAGGGCCAAGGCCCCTGCCTCAGCCGAGGCCTCAGCACTGTTCAGGGGTTCGCTCCTGTTCTCCACAGGGGATGTCTCAAATGGCCATCCGTCTCTCTATGCCTCTTCTCTCCCTTCCCCTCAGCAGAGGACTTTACTTCCATCTTCAGAGAGAAAATAGGGGCAGGGGAAGAGAACACCTTCACAGCAGTCAGGGGTTTGGCAGGAAGCGATGGTCCCTTTGAATGGGGCACTTTGAGGAGAGTTGAATGAACAATGAACAATCTCTAGAAGCCAACAAGAGATGTTGCAGCACACTGAGGCTAGCAACAATGTGGAGCCCCTACAGCCCTTAGAACTAAAGAGGCAAGGGGCAGACGCAGTTACCAGAACCAGAGAGGACAGCTGGATGGAGAGGGTCCCAGAGAGAGCTGTGGCCTTTGGAGCAGCAGACCCACAGGCCACGGGGGAGACCAGGCGGGGATAAAGGCCCAGTCTCACTCTCCCCCAAACCTCCAGTTTCCTCCCGGTGACTCCCAAGGGTCGGGGGTGGACATTAAGTCCATTTCTCGAGTCAGCCTCCTGGGATGGTCAGCTGATGGGGAAAGGTGCAGCGCTGATCTGGAGGGCCGGGGGGAGCTCGCCTCGCACTCACCCCACAGCTTCCCACCTCCACCCACACTGCCGGCACCCAGCTCCTCCTGTCCGCCTGCCTCCGGTTACTCCCCGAGGAGGATTCTGCCCGCACCCCTGAACCTCGCTCTTGGGTGGCTCGTCCTTTCCCTTTTCTGCCTCTGAAGTCTCTTCCGCTCTAACCCATTAGAGACTTGGTAGGACCAAGGATCTCCCGCCTAAAGCCCTCCCTGAGCCCTACGTCACGCTGCAGCCATCGTCACGTCTCTCTGCCCAACCCACAACCCAATTTCTTTAAAGACAAGCTACGCTGGCAGTTGGTGGGCGTCCTGCTAACTTCTCCACCCTCACAGATCTGGCTTTTGCCCTCACCACACTCCACTGAGACCATTCTCTGAAGGTCCTTCCAAGGGACACGCCCTTCAGCACCTACTCTCAGCACCTACTAAGTATGTGGACAACCTCCCTTACTTAAAGGATGCTCACCTCTTATCATCTGAGATACCACACTCTCCTCATCTTCCTGTTGTCTCTCATATCTGTCTGCCCCAACAAGCACCGAGGACTGGGCGGCTTGAACAATAGACATTTTCTCTTGGTTCTGGAGGCTGGAAGTCCAAGATCAAAGTGCCAGATGGCTGGTTTTCTCTGAGGCCTCTTTCCTTCACTTGCAGATGTCTGTCTTGATGTTTACATGGTATTCTTCCTCTATGCACGTACATCTCTGTCCAAATTTCTTCTTCTTCTGAGAACACCAGCCACACTGGATCAGGACCCCCCTAATGACTTCATTCTGCCCTAATCACCTCTTTCAAGACCCGACCTCCAAATACAGTCGCCTTCTGAGGTACAGGGGACTGAGACTTCAACATCTGAATTTGGGGGAGCGACACAGTTCATCCCATAACACTTCTTAGCAGCCTCCTGTCTCCCTGCCCAGGCCCTGGAGATGGGGACTCCTTGAGTTGACATCAGGTCCTCCTCTTCTCACCCCACATGCTACCCTGGATGGTTGTCGCTGGTCCTTTAGGTGCTCGAAGTAAATGGATGACCTGCCTGCCACTCTGCAAACCCAACCTCCACCTCCTCCCAAGTATCAGATAAGCACGCCCATTGTCTCCTGACCTCTCAACTTGTTTTTTTCCCTTTCTCTTTTTAAAAGATTTTATTTATTTTTAGAGAGAGGGAAAGAGAGAGAAAAAGAGGAAGAGAAAACATGTATGTTGGTTGCCTTTTGCACACCCCCAACCAGGGACCCGGCCTGCAACCCAGGCATGTGTCCTCACTGGGAATCGAACCAGTGGCCCTTTAGTTTGCAGGCTGGCACTCAATCCACTGAGCCACACCGCCAGGGTTCAACTTGGATTTCTTACAGGAACCTCTATTGTAAAACAACGCATCACCTTCTCGGCAAATTGCTTCGTCCTTCTCTGTTCCTTAGCACCAGGAAATGGCACCACTCTCTATGTCCTCAGCTGCCCAAGCCAGGGACTTGGGGCCATCTTTGACTCCTTTCTGTCACCTTCCCCACAGTCAATCCCCAAGAGCCGAGCAGTCCCAATATCTTCACTCCGCTCCATGCCCACCCCACCGCCTGGTCCAGGCCCCGTGTTCCTCACCCTGACTGCTCAGCGGCCTCCTTCCTGGTCTGCTCAGAGTCTTGCTAGAGTCCACGCTACACTCTCCTCTGTAAGCAGACGACCCTCTTCCCAGGGAAAGCCTCTGATGGCTCCCAGCTGCCTGTGGCCCTGCAGCAGCTGGCCAACTTTCACCTCCAGTGTCTTGCCCGTTCTCTTAACAACTGAGCTTCTGGCAGCTCAACTCCAGAGGAAGTGAGGACCCTGCCGTCTCGTTCCTCCTTCTGCCAGGCTTACCAGTGAAGAGAAGAACCAGCTCAAGTGGGTGGGTGGGACAGCCTCCTTCCCCCACTTTCTCGCTGGATTTGCATGGGGTCTTCCAGGGGGGTATCAGCCTGTTTGCCCTTTTGATCACCTTCTCTTTCCTCTTTTTGTTCCCTCCTTCTCTCCGTCCCCCCACATGGCCCAGGGAACTGGGGTTGGCAGGGGTGGGGCCTGGAGGCCTAGACTCTTGCTCAGTCTGCGGGGGGGGGGGGGGGGAGGGGGGGGGGGGGNGGGGGGGGGGGGCGGGTGTCCTTGTGGGGGAGGAGCTAGACTCTGATCTCAGACAAGGCTGCCAGCAGCTGCGTCACCTGCGCGTGGGTAATGGAGGAGGAACGCTCCCTGGCCACTGCCCTGGGAGACACCTGGTACTGCAGGGAAGCACGGGCATTCAGGGGGTTAGGCCCTGTGGGGCGTGGCCGATAGGTTCCTGTTTTGGGGGCTCATGAGTGAAGCCGGTATGGGTGAGATGGCAGGAGCAGCAGCAGCTTTAGGAGGCTGGGGAAGCTGCATTCTGAAACTGAGGCTGGGCTCCCCAGAGCCTTGAGAAGAGGTCACTCACCACCACCCTCATCCCCTCGGCTTTCTGACTCTCCTTCTAACAGTGGCTTGAGTGGGAGGAGGGAGGCCCTGGGGGCCAGCAGTGGAAGCCACATTCCTGGAGTGTTAATGATCTCTGAGCTGGGCAGGAGCTGAGACCCCAGACCAGCTAAAAACAACAAACAACTCCCAGGAGGGATTCATGTACGTCCTGAGTAAGGATTTCCGCCCACCCGGATGGGGCTGTGGCTAGTGGGGCTCTTAGCAAAGAAATTCCCTGGAGACCAGAAGCCCCCTGACCCGGAAGTATCGCTCAGGGAACAGACCCTTCCCCCACCCCTTTCCCTCCTCCACCTCCTAGTGAGGCCCAGCACTTCTGACACTGGGGAGGGTGAGAGAAGAGTCTGGGTGAGCTCCTCACCTGGTCTCTCCAATCTCCTTACACCAGTCCAGCGAGGGATGCTGTTCCTGACATTTACAGCTAAGGACACCAAGGCTCTGCCAGAGAATACGCTCCGCAAATGTCCGACGGACCCAGCGACGGGTGGATAAAGGGAGTGACTGTCCAGAAGTCACAGGATTATGCTGGGGCCAAGCTGGGGCTGGAACTTGGGCTGGGCTGACCCCAACCACAGACCCCACCCCACTGCATGGTCACCCTGCCCTGGGAGGCATCTGCTTCTCTCTACACGAGCGGAAGATGCTTAAAGGCCCCAGAGAAGAGGCCGGGGCTCACTCTTTCAGGAACTCTGTGGCTGCCTTAAAAGGAGGAGCCAGAGCTATCATGAGGCAGCAGAGCCTGGCCTGAGGGTCTGCAGGGCTTCAGGAAGGGGCAGAGTCCCAGGGCTGGTGCTGGGCATCTCTCCACTGGGCACAAACCTTTCCTTCTCATGTAGCCACTCTTGGCCCCCAGGCAGGCCAGAATGGTCACCCCCAGCACCTTTCTTCTAGTCCCCTTGATACAAACAGTGAGAATCTACCAAAATCCCTTCCCTACTCCAGCTCCTTGCACTGGGGCCCCTAGTAAGCGCTCAGCAACCATTCTGTTAAAGGAGTTCCTTCTGCAGAGTTTCAACTCATCCCTGTTTTCCAGTTTCCTGCCCTCACAGTCCTTTCCTCTCCCCTTCCCTCTGGGACCCCTCCCAGGTGGGGCCTGACTCCCCCCACATCCCCACCGCCTGGTCTGGGTCTGCACCTTCCTCAGGTTCCTTCAGCTGGAGGCCCTTGGTCTGTTCCCACTGTTTCCCTGCCCCCACCTCACCCACCCATAATTCACAAGGCCAAGCCCCGATGCTTTAAATCCATCATTTATTGCCCACAGTTCATTAGTATTACACAAGTCACAGAGATGGAGGAACTTTCTGAGAAGGTTAAGAAGACACTGAAAGCAACCTGGGTATGACCGAGGCATGTGCGCTGCTGCCCCACTCGCCGCAGCCCAGGGCTGGAAAGCCTCCATCCTCTGGCCCTTCTCCCTTCGGGATCCCACTCTCCGGCAGGCTCAGGCTCAGCACAGGACGCAACCCCCCTACGCCCCACAACAGGACGTGGAAAGGGGTCTGTTGGCCATTTTCACTCAGCAGCCATCTTGACATCTTGGGCTCTTGGTCCCTGCACCCACAGACTGTTCTCTGGAAATGGGAGAAGGGCTGCCCTGAGCCTTCGGGAATGTTTGACGTGACCAGAGGAGGGCTGGACAGACACACTAGAGCGGAGAAACAGCTACAGGTGTGCCCTGAGTTCCGGCACCACTGGGCCAGCCCTGCCCTGCCTCGGCCTCCGCCCCAGCCATGGACCAGTCTTCCCACAGGACTCCCTTTCTTCTGGCCTCCGCAGAGCAGGGGATGGAGGCTGGCCAAAAGCTTCCCCTCCTGGTGTTTTCCACAGCCAGGCCAGGGCCCGGCAGCATGGCTCGCTCACTGGATCTGTCACCATCGTGATCTCTGTCACTCGTGAGCTATAAGCATCCTTTGCCATCACCACTCCTGCCAGGAGAAGCCCCCCGAAATCACCAGAAATTGCATTTGGGAGAATGAGTGGAAACTATTTGGGAACGAAGTAAGCAGGTTATGAGAGGCAGCGGCCACAGGGCTGGGGTGGCCCTGGAGTGGGGCTGTGCCAGGGCAGCCAGCACAGAGCAGGGGTTGGAGAGACCCCATCTCCGCCAGGCCTCTGGAGGGGGTGTGGGCCCAGCGGGGTGGGCAGTTTTGGTCCCAAGGTAAAGAGCCCGAGAATAAGACCTGATGAGAGGCGGGGCAGGGCAGGCCTGAAGTGCGCTTTGCAGAAGAGCCCCCGTCCCCGGCACACTCATGTCACAGCAGGAACACCTCCAACACACCTGCCTCCCCAGCATTGTGGCACCCCTTCCCTCTGCTGTTTTGTCTTCCATGCTTGTCTCTGCCCTCTCCCCTTCCCGACGGGCACTGACTGGGTGGGCTGCTCCTCGGGACAGTGGGGGCACTCAGGGCAGCACCCTGCAGAGCTAGCTGGGAGGCACCAAGGCCTGGTTGGGAGGTGAGAGCGGCTGGGGCTCCTGGTGGGGTGTAGGGTGCCAATGCCTCACCAACTCACCACAACTTCCACCACCTTAAGGCGGCCCTAAGGCAGAGCTACCTGAGGCCACACCCTAGCTGCCCTGCAGCAGACTTTTCCTACATATACATGTTCCCTTCCAGCTGCGTCTCGCCCCGGGTAGAGTCACCAGGGTAGGGGTGGCCCTGTGGCTGCATGTCCAGGGCTCATTCTAGTAGGGGTCATGTGAGGGGTATGTTGAGACCCTTGCTTCCTACCCTGTTCTCCCCCACCTCAGGCCCTGGGTCCTCTGCAGAGCTGTCCTCTTTCCTGGCTTGCACCGGAAGGAGGCCGGCAGCCAGAGGCAAGGGGCCTCAGAGGCGGTGTAGGATGAGAGGTGCCCCACTCAAGCCCAGGCATCCACACTACCTC
This sequence comes from Sturnira hondurensis, assembly GCF_014824575.4. Classification (NCBI taxonomy): domain Eukaryota; kingdom Metazoa; phylum Chordata; class Mammalia; order Chiroptera; family Phyllostomidae; genus Sturnira; species Sturnira hondurensis. The sequence continues at coordinate 17,434,193 of NW_028079044.1, read as the reverse complement.
CGCCTTCAGAACTGTAATGTGTTTGGCAAAGGTCAAGTGCTCCCAGGATACGGGGTCACATACAGAAGAGCAAAGTCCAGGTTCCGAAGCCACCTGCTGGCCATGGCCCAAGGGGCCTGTCCCTTTCCCAGTCCAGTGTCCTTGTTGGGATGTGCCTGAGATGACTGGCATCTGAGCAGGACAGGCAAAGATGAGCTCTAGCTGCAAGAGCAGGTAGGAACACCTCGATCCAGTCCTCTGGTTCCAGACTGGGAGTGGAGGCTCAGAGAAGGGAGTGGGCTTATCCAAGGTCAACACCAGCCAGAGCCAGCGCCTGCTGTTCCAGGGTTGGTGCTTCTTCTTCCAGAAGGTACTTAGTGAGCGATCTGGCCTTTGTTCTCTGAGACATCAGACTCTCCTGCTCAGGAAGCTGCGGGACGGAGCGGGCAGCCTCAGTGGCTGGAGAGGCTTCCCAGATGGCAGTCAGCCTAGCTCCAGCCCCACGCTCGGCCAAACACAGGGCTTGCAGCCTGGTGCGGGGAAGGAGGATCTTCCTGCAAAGGCCAGACTGCATGCCCATGGTTCCTGCCAAACGTCATTCTTTCTTGGGGCTTCCTGCCTGGAGCCAGGGCCATCGCCGGGGCCTCAAGTACATCAGGGCTCCGCAAAGAGTGACGCCAGCCCAAGTGTGTCACTGGGCTCCGTGCAGAGGGATTGGCTCTGCAGGTGTGGCACGGAGCTTGAAGGCCAGCCACACTCAGAGCCAGCTGCCTGTGGAATCTTCCAGAGGCCTCCAGTGCCCCTTGATTTCCTAAGCCACCTCCTGAGGACCTTGGCCATGGCTGGTTCATCTTTCGAGGCGTAGACAGACAGCCTTCCCTTTCTTCCCCAGCCTTGCCCAACCCAGGGAGACACTGGGCTTGGCCACAGTGACATCTGAAATCTACTAGCCCGGCCACCAAACCAGCAGTGCGAAGGGCTCTTACTCCCACCACCAGACCACGTGCTAGCAGCACCTGGGCAGCTGCGACCAAGGCTTGATTCTGATAAAAAAATTTAAAAAAAAAGTATAAAAGGATCCTAATTCTACCGTGTGGGCACTCTACAATTTTTCAGCTTCACACATATTGTGCTAAGTAGAGTTTCGATGACCCCACGTAAGGCCCAGAAATGCACTTGATTATTTTCATAGGAAATGTGTCAGAATTCCTCTCCCTTATGTTAACATGTGAATAGATTAGTCTCCCTGCCACTGTAGATGGAGACCCTCCCGGGTGGCCCAGGACTGCTGGGGTCAGTTGCCCACCCCCCACAGGTGCTGCTCACGAGAGTCCTTCCCCGCCCCAGCTCGCTCAGCCAGACAGCGCCGCATCCCAGGCTGGCCGGCCGCCACTCACAGCCCCTTGTTGTACACCACTGTCCGGCTGCTGGTGGCCCGGGCAATCTCAGGCTCTAACTGGGATGTTTCGATCTGAGGAGAGAGTGAGAACAGAGGGAGGAAAGGGGAGGGGGTGAGAGGGAGGCTGGGAGGAGCCCACGGTTCTCCCGCGCCGCCCGCCCCGGCACCCCAGCCAGGACCCACTTGTGCCACCCAATGAGTCCTCATTGTTTCCTCTGCCCTTCTGCCAAGGGGCTTGCCATGCCCCTTCCACCCAGGCCCTGCCTCTTCCTGACAGGGTGTCCACGCAGGTGAACATCCTTTACCCCGGCCTCTGAGCTCTACATTTCTCTTGTCTCCCATGACCTTCTTCCCTGTGCTGCACTGTGCCCTCCCAGGGCCATGTCCTGGACCTGGTCACCAACCAGGGCGGCTCTGCCCAGACTCTTAAATCCAAACCCCACTCTCCCGGGCCCCACAGTCCTCTGTCATTCCAGCGCCCCACTCACTCTCCCTGTTTTCAGACCACCAAGACCTCAGGCCCTGACTCCCTAAAGCTCGGTTTCACATTCTCGCCCTCCAACTTGGCCGTGAGGGGCCATCACTTCAGCCACTCCCTGGTCCCAGGGTTGTTCCAGCCTGGACTAGCAGAACTTTGGAGGACACCAATCATGTAGCCACCTTGTCTCTGCCTGAACCTCCACCTAACGGAGACCATTCAACATTCACTGTCCGTGACTTGGCTGAACCCTCACAGTGGCCAGCAACCACCCTGCCCTGGGCCACACTGCCGGTCACCTGCCCTCAGCTCCCCGCCCGTCCTGAGCAGATGAGCCTTCCTACCGCCTCATGGAAGAACAGAAGGCAACAGAAGGGACCTGTCAGTGTTCTGCCATCAAACCCACGGCCCACTAGTGTCCACATTCTGCCCCATACCTGCCCTCCTGCTACCCCCATGGCAACGGCAACTACCCCTCCCCTCAGAAGTGCTGTGAGCCCCTTCGCAGAAGGGCAGATGCCCCCTGACTTCCATGCCCCTCCAAGAGTCCACTCCTGAATCATCCTCTCTTTCCCATCTTTTCAGTTTGCTGACTCCTGCCCGCCAGCATTTCAACACAGATAAGAACCTCCTAAGAACCCCCCCTCGCCCCGGGGCCACACTGTAAGGACCACCTGGTGTCTCTCCTCAACAACCAAGTTTCTTTAAGGTGTTGTCTCCAGCAGCAGCTGCTCCGCCGCCTCACCTCCCACTGACTTTTCAACCCACAGGAAATCTGGCTTCTATTCCCCCCACATGCCACAAAACCTTTTTCTCCAAGGTCACTGCTAGCCCCCCTTTTTGTGATATCCACTAGATACTTCTCAGGGTCCCTGGTTCGACCTCTTCCCTGTACACAGTCCCTGGGTTACCCTGAACTTCCCTGTGGCTCCCGGATTTGAGGGGTTTCCCCTGAGTCTCAGCGCACCACTAACTGCTGACTAACCCTTTCTGCAGCTCTTTTTTAGGCACTTTAATCCGACCCATCTAATATGGAACTGAGTCACCCCTGACCCCCACCCACTGCCCACGCCACTGCCCAATGCCACCCTGGCCACAGACCTGGAGGCGAAGTGAAAGGTGCCACAGCCCAGCCCTGCCTGCAAAGGACTCGGTCATACCCAGGTGGGCATGTCAGAGGCCAGACAGGAGGGACGTCGACGTGGACTAGAGTTGGTGGGCAAAGCAGAGCTTCTAAAGAAGGGGGACCCTTGCCCTGTAGTCCCTAGGACCCTAGGACCCAGGCTCCGGCCGGTTGAGAGGGCCAAGCAGACAGGAGCCAGGCTCAAGGCCGGGGCCTGTTCCCCACCCCCTCTCCTCAAACCACCTCCTCCATCCCCACCCCTGCCGGCCTCTGAGTCCCCTCCACTCCACCCGCGCCCCTCGTCCCCATGCTGCCACTGACACAATGCACAGCGCCCACGCTTAAAAATCTAAATGCTTTTGAAAATGTTTAACCTAGTTAGACAAATTAGCAAAAATTTGTGCAAAACAATTTAGGTATTTAAAATATTCAATGTTTTTAAAAAACTGGAAAACTGTTCTTAGCTTTCAGCTGCAAAAACCAACAAAATATAACATCCCAGCAATCTTGCCATGAGGTGTAACATAACCCTTCGGGAAAGCTGTTAAACAGCTACTGAGGCATCCTGGGAAATAGCACTTCATTTATTCAAATGCACATATGTCAGGCTTTTGCACCATATGTCATTCCAAGCTATTTACAGTAATAATTAAATCTTAATCAACGTTTAACCTCTGTAAAATGTTTGAAGAATCCTAATCACCCTTCAGACTGTACTAATGAAGGAGAAATATATAAACATAAAAGGAAAATGATGCATAGATACCACGCTGGAAAGAACAGTAATTGCAAAATTGTATTTCTTTTAAATATAATCAGTAAATGATGTAAAGTAAGCCAAGGAGTATTTTAAGTTAAGACATCTTGGATGTCAGAGGTGTGAGCAGCTAATTTTGTTCTGCTACCCATAACAGATGTAGCATATTTTATTTTAGTGCCATTATTAGCAACTTCCCATGCCGGCTTTCACTGAAGCACTGAGGCCCACACGAAAATCGGGAGGCTGCTGCTCACCACCACGGTGCAGGACCACGGGCCAGGGCCACGGCCCACTAGGCTTGCCCCCCGGAAGGGCTAGCCCAGGTGACCCCGCCACCCCCCGCCATGCAGACTGTCACAGACCCAGGACCCCCAGGCTCCATGCTGTGCTGAGGGCAGCAGGTAGGAGGGAGGCCTGGGGAGATGCAGGCAGGGAAGCTTCTGGGGGAGGTGACTGAGGCACCCAGGAGCAGGGGCTTGGGGACAACAGCTGGCATTGAAGGCTTTTTCTCTCATTTCCATGCCATCAGTTTTCAAGCCCACAGATGTTTATGACTGCCAACTCCATACACCAAGGCTGGGAACACAGAGATGGAGAAGCTCAGCCCATGCCCTTGAGAAGCTCCCAGTCTAGGGGAGGAGTCAGATATGAAAGCAGATGGACCCCAGGGAGACAAAGTGCCATGGAAACTGGGGAGGGGGTGGAGTTGCCATGTACTGACGAGAGAGCAAGGAAGGAAGGCTTCTCCGAGGAGGCGGGCCCGGAAGAACAGGGAGGATTTTAGTGTGAGGGCAAGAAAAGCTTGCTGGGTGAAGGCAGAACGATTGGCTGGCCCACACGGCCTGGTTGGTGTGGGCAATGTTGGCCATGTGGGGTGTGTGACAAGAAACGGAGGTGGGGCAGGCACAGGCAGGCCCTCGCAGGCCATGCGGAGGTGTCAGGGCAGAACCATGGAAGAATTCTGGGCAGGGGTGGGCTCCCCTCTAGAAGGGTCTCTCTGCTGGTGGTGTGCGTGGAGGATGGACTAGAGGAGTCGGGGGGCAGGGGGCAGCTGTGGGAATCAGAGGGGTGCCAGGTCCAGTCTGATGGTGCTGCCTCTGGGGATCCTCTCTGAAGATGAAATCCATAGGAGGTGATGACCAATCCACGTGGGGTAAGAAGGAGGTGTCGAAGATGACTGTGCGTTGGATGCTTCCTAATTCTAGCTCAGGAGCAGGGGTGGCTGATGACGCCATTCTCAGAGGCAGGGAATATGGGAGGGGGACGAGTCAGTGGGGTGGGGGGAGGGTGATAGGCTTGGGTTTGGCCACGTTGAGTCCACCAGGTGGAAAGGACTGAGAAGCACTCAGGTCCCAGGCTCTGGGGCTCTGGGCCTCTGGGCAGGGGTCTGGGCAGGAGAACAAGCCTGGGGTGTGCGAGCACAGCCAGAGCCCTGGAGTGCAGGAGCTTGCCCGGGAGAGCAGATGGAAGGGGAGGGTGCCAGGCCTGGGGAATAGGCACATTTGAGGGGTGGGTGTAGGGAACAAGCCTATGATGGAGGCCTTGGCGGATCAGCCCAAGGAGCGGAAGGAATGGCAGGGGGTGCCACAGACCCTGGGCAGCATGGACACTGGGCAAACAGAGTTTTCTAGGTGGACCCAGTGAGGGCTGAGAGGCTTTGGTCTCGGCACAGGGACGTGGTGACCTCTGGAGTCCAGATTTCCTAACCTTCGCTCAGTGCTGACCCCAATCCCAGCCTCTCACTTCCGTCCTGGGCCAACTCAACCGGCCATTGGTGAAGACCCCTCCTGCTCTCTGGCTGGGCTGGAGGTTGGATCTGTGGCTCACTGTCTTGAGGTCTCATGGGTGTCAGGACCCTAGGGTTCCTCACCACTGGGCTAGCAAGGGAGGCTGTGGCAGGGACGCCTGGGCTGGACCCCACCTTGAAGGCTACCTGCATACGGTACAGGTCTATGTCCTCCATGGAAATCACATCCAGGGCCCTGCTCCAGCCCTAACCCACTTCGGGGTGTCCAAAACAGGGCAAAGGGTTGTGGTGTTCTCTTGGGGTCCCCCTGCTGTTTGGGGACTGATTGGTAAGAAGCAGAAGCTGGCTGTATGTGCCACGTCGGAAGCAAAAATCATCTCTGGGAAGAAGATGACAAGGGGAAACGGAGCTGGGCAAGAAGTGGCCACAGGGAGAAGGGCTGACCTAGCCCCACTTGAGGGCAGGCAGCAGCCTGGGGACCCCTCTGTCTGTCTGGTGGGCTCCTCCCCAGGCACCTGATGGCCAGTCAGCAGGGTCCCCTGAGGGAAGGGGCTGTCTGGGATGGGAAGCAGGAGCCCCGGAAGGTGGAGGATATGTGCACCAGTGAGAAAGCTGATTACCAGGCAGCACTGGCGGATGGTACACCCCCAGCCTCAGAACTAGGGGAGGCATAAGACGTGGGCCTGCTGGGGACATGCCCCCCTCACATGACATAAGCCGCGTTACCTGCTAGTGTTCCATGGCTCCGAGACAGAACCTGCAGCCTCACTCTGGATGGTCCCTCCCCCCACCATCAGGCCCTAACCCCATCCTCCAGACCCAACCAGGCCCTGCTGCTCCCTGTATCAGCTACTTGCAGGCTTCTGGTTGCATCTAAGGTCAGGGGCCACAAACACGAAGCCCTAAGTCCAGGATCCCCCCACCTCCCTTGAGTACCCCAAGGTCTAGCTGGCCCCAGCATTCCCCAGAGCAGCCTGACGGCCTTCGTTTGTGGCAGGGGAAGGGTTAACTCTGAGCTATTTGCCTCTGTCCCCTGGCTCATCTTGGGTGGGGGGCCAAAGTCAGGAATGCATTTGGGGCCACCTCTCTGTCTCTGCAGCCCCCAAGCACACACACCTGCAGCCAGAGGCCAGCAGATAGTTTACATATTTGAACCTGGAGCTAAGGTGCCGTAGACATAAACAGGAAACTGGATCCCCGGCCTGTGCCCCATTCTCAGGGGCTTTTACCTACTACAAAGAACTTCCTCCTCCTCGCCTTTTTTCTGGTGGCTTTTCTGCCTCCTTTTCAAAGGCAAGGGGCTGGGGGCTGGGGTGTTCAGCGTGACCCTGTGACACTGCTCAAAGCCACCCCCTGCTCCTGGCCAAGGGTTTGGGCCTCTGAGGGTCCACAGGTGGTGACGACATTGACATGGGGTTCAACACCCAGGCTGGCACCTGGCTGACCCTGTGCACCTGAGGCCTCTGCCAGGCCTGGAACCAGCTTGCCCCTGAGGAGCCACATCCCACCCTTCCTCACCAGAGCTGGGCAGGCCTCAGGTCCTGCTCAGACACTCACAACCAGGCCCCACCTTTAGGAACGCTATCCCGAGTGGTGGGCAGGGGTATTAGACTAGGGCTCAGAAGCAGCTGAGGCCTAAGCCTGGACCCCTAGGGCAGCCCTCTGGGGCTGGTTCTGGGCTCTCATTGCCTTCTCAATGAATGTCAGACTTCTTGGCTGGACACTCAAGGCCTTCGGGAACCTTTTCCAGGTTCCTCACCCACTGGCTGCTTTCTATATCCAGTACATTGTATGTTTAGGCTTTAAGGCCTGAGTCCAGCTATATCCTAATCTTCTAAGGCTGCCTCCTCCAGGAAGCCTCCCCTGATCTCCTCAGACCAAATCCACGCTGCCACTTCTGGTGCCCCTGACACTTATTTCCATCCCCATCGCATCCCCATCTGTGAATACAGTGGTCCCCCACCTCGCCCCACTATGAACTACTCCAGAGAGCTCAGTATCCGTGTGCCTTGTGCACTACAGCCCCTCAATCAAAGTTGAACTACATTGAACCAAGCTCCCCAAGTGCAGGAACCCTGTCTCATACCTTCCCTCCTCCACTGTGGAAGCTCAGACCCCCTCCCCATTTTGGAGCTTTGCACTGTTCCTCAGTGCCCTCTGGTGGACCAATTTCAAAATCATTCTCTGTCCTCCATCTTCTCAACCTGGGGGCCTCAGTTTGCGCATATGTTCAGTGGGAAGATTTCTTACCCCTGGGGTTGGGATGAGGATAAATCAAGAAACAGATGAAAGAGCCCTTTGGAGGCTTATGTGACGCTACGTAAGGAAGGCAGGACCCTGGTTATTTACCCCGGTGCCCAGGCCCAGTCTTACTCACTGGCATCTTCTCACAGCTCACAAGTGTGAGCCCTTACTGTGTGCCAGGCATGTTTTAAACACTTCACACACAGCAATGCCTTTAATCCTCTCAACAGAAGCTTTGCACAACTAAGCCTCCTCCTTTCCCATCCTGAAATCATCTAAGTGTTTTAGAAGGTCCTAGAAAGAACCAGGGAAAGATAGACTGAGAGGCGGCCCCACTGACGCCTGTCACTAGGGCATGTGTGTGCATGTTCGAGCATGTGCTTGTGTGTGGGCCTGTATGCGTGTGCAGGTGTGGGGTGCGGGGAACAGGCACCATGACAGGTGGCGTTGGCGTTCCTGGTCTCCAAGCATCCTCGCCATTCCCATCCATCCCCCTGGGGGGTCCTATGGGCAAACTCCAAGAAAGCAGCGGGCGGGGAGGCAGCAGATTTCTGATGGCAAAAATAGCCCACTTTGGAGTTCAGTAGGGACTGATTAAACCAGTAAATGAGAAAAACCCCAAACAAACATCTCCAAGCAAAGTAGGAGATGGATTTGAGATTGCCAGGGAGGAGGCCCCTGTTCTGGGAGACGGTGAACACCTGTGGACTCAGGGAAAACACAGTGTTCCCTAGGCCCTGCCTCTGGCCTCACATCAGCCCCGAAAAGCAGGAGAAGCAGGATGCAATGAAGTCAAGGTGAGCCCAGCTGATCCACGCTCCGTGTTAGGTGTTGAGAAAGAGTGTCAGTTCCCACCCTATGCACCGAGGGAGGGAGATAGGGACTGGTGTCCAGAGGAGGGAGATGGCACATGGGAAATAGTCCCAGAGCCTACAGTGTGAGGTGAGACACATACTGGTGGAGCTCATCAGGGAGGACTTCCTAGAGGCGGGGTCATTTCTAGAACAGCTTGAATGAAGACCTGAGCTCTTTCCCACCTCTTCCAATTCTTGAGTGGGACTTCAAATGCTTTCTCAGAGAAAGAGAGGCAAGTGGGACAGGACATTTGCTTCTGGTGGGTCACAGCTCCCAGCTAATGTGGTTCATCAGAAGCACCCTTTTCCTCAGGACTGGTGGAGAGATGGTGGAGGTTCTGGTACCCACTGAGGGTACCCACATTCTTTTCCTGTGCAGGGAGGCTGTGCCTCTTTGTTTCTTAACTCTGAAAGCTGGAGGCAGAGAAGGGAGGGGGAGGGGGAGGGAGTGAAAAGGGGTGGTTGAGGGGTACCTCATGTACAGCATGGGCCTGGCCTCTAGGAGCCACCTTCAGGGCGCAGGGCAGGATGTGAATGGTTGGGAGGACAGGACGAGGGCCTTAGCCTCCTCAGAACATGTTTCTAGTGCCCTGGACCCTCAAGGGCTGAGGTGAGGCGGGGCTACGCTGAGAGGGAGGGCTGGGGGTTAACAGGGCTGCCACGGAGACTCAGAGCAGGAAGCCCTGGGGGCTCTGATGATGTCTTTTCTTCCAGTCAAGGTGTTTGGCAGAAGCTGGAGGGGCAAAGGAAGAGGGGGGAGGGGCCCCTGCTGAGATGTCAGGGAAGGCCAAAGGGTAAGAGCCACCAAAGCCAGCAAACCCACAAGCACAGGGGGAACAGGCCCAACAGGATACAGTCCCAGCTGCTCGTGCCCCCACCCCAGCCCCTGTTGCTGCTGGGAGGCCTGAAGAAGCCTACTGAGCGATGCCCGATGTTCCGGAGGAAGGCTAGGCACTGACCACTCACAAACCAGCACCACTCTGGCCTGGCCCCAGGAGGTGGCTCTCAGAGAGCACACTTGTGCCGCAGACAAGACACCTGAGGGCCAGCATCTGACTTGGGGTCACACAGTCCGCAGTCAGCAATCCCGACTCTGGAACCAGGGCCTGGATTTCTGGTTTCACTTCTACAATTGTAATGGGCACAGCCAGGAAGAAACTGAGCCCCAGCACCTTATCTTATGGCTGGGGAAACTGAAGCCATTGAGGTGAAGACCAAAGTCATATGGATAGTTAAGGCTAAGGGATACCAGCCCTTGGTGCACAGGCCTGGGGGACACCGGCCCACCCCAACCTTACCTGGGGACAGGGCAGTGCCACCAGCGGCCCCCACTCCCCTGAGCCTCACTCATCCACAGAAGAGCCCCACCTTTTCCTGTGGACACATTTCAACCTCACCAAATCAGCTAATTATTGACAGTTGGTGAAGAGGAGATTTCACTTTTTCCTCCTGTTAAACTGCTCCTAATTAGTTCCCTGTCACCAGGCTGGCTCGGCCGCCCGCCGCTTGCCGTTCACGCGGTAAGCCCGCTGCACAGTGCCTCATTAACCTTTTGCTCCTCTCCTGCCGCCTGCCAACAAGATGAAGACAAAAACAGATTGTAGAACAATGGCTGCGGCTTGTATGTGCAGCCCTGTTCCCGAGCCCCCAAGCTCCCAGGGGAAGAGTGGCGTAAAAGAGAGGGTAATGGGGTTGGGGAGGAGCCCAAGAGGAACAGAGGAAGGGAGAAAGAGGCCCAAAGACAGACAGAAACAGAAATAAGCAGGGATATGGGGAGGGGTCTTGGCCAAGGTACTGCTTTTTGCTCTGGAGAGACATGAGGTTCATTAAACGGTATTAGATGCGCTCCCAGGTGGGGAACACTGCCCACCAGAGTTGGAGAGACATTCACATCCTCTGGTTCAGCCTTTCTGGCAGCCAAGCCCATGGGCCCAGAGACTGGACCCTGGACATGTCCCTTGAAGATCCCAAGTCACCAGTGTGTGTATAAGTGTATCAAGCTATTCTAGAAATGATCCCTCCTCCAGGAAGTCCTCCCTGATGAGCCCACCAGGGTCTGTTTCACTTCACACATGTAGACTTTGGTGCTGTGTGCTTCCTGTGTCCCATTTCCCTCCCTGAATACATAAGCGTGCCCCTAGGCCTGAGAACTGGCATTCTTTATCAAATGACCACATTTGCCTAGACCCAGAAGCCCAATTCCCACTGAGGGCAAGACCAGAAAGGCCATCACAAATCCAGGCCTGGCATGTCACAGAGGCCTCCACAACCTGCCTAACCTGACATTCTTCTTTACTGGGATGCTGTCCACCCCACCAGAACAGAGGCTCCCTGGACTGGGGGCTCCGGCGAGGCCCCCCTGACCCCAGCTACAGGAAGAAGGGGAGAGCACTCAGGGTCTGTGATGTGGGGAACAGACGCTGGGTGCCATGGGCCCATCCATGCCTGGGCACTGCCTGGCTGAGCCGACCTTGGCCAACACCCATGGCCTTAATCTGCAGGGCACAGGACCCACCAGGACAGACCCCACACCCCCTGCATGGTGACATGACTGGGGCCCGGAAGGAGCCCTGTGCCCCCACCCTTGCGCTCCAATTCCTGTGGAGGTTCTCTGCACCACCGCTGGCCGCAGACAACCCCACAGGTCTGGGTTAGAGAAGAAAGGCACTGCCACCTACTCAGGAAGGGCCGGTGAAGGGCAGGAGGGGAGTCATCTGGGGCTCAGACTTGGGCCTTCTCATTTCATAGTGAGGTGGGGGTGGACAGGGGAGGCTTACGGAATCCTTCTGTGGGTACAGAGCCCGTTCCATCATTTCCAACTTTGGACTTTGGGCAAGGAACTTAACCTTGATATGCCTCAGTTTCTTCCTTTGTAAACAAGGAATAATATCGGTACCCATCTCACAGGACTATCATGTTCTAGGCCCGTATCTCCCCATCACAGCCAACCAGACCCTCTACTTACGGGACCCAGGGACCCCATCACTGCCCTCTCCAAGCTCCCAACCCCCAACCCACATAACACCCAGTGAATAAAATTATTTCTCCTGTTCTCCAATGGTTTCCCATCCCTGAGTCAACTGCTCTAAACAAAGAGAAACCTGGATACCATTTTGCCACCCACACGGCCTTGTCTAGCTACATCACCCAGTTCCAAGTCTCTCAACTTCTTCTGGCTCCTTCAGCAGCAGCTCCTTGCAGAGAGCCCCCGCTTTCTTGAAGTGCCCTTGTCCTCAGCATCCATGAAGTCACTCCACTAGGATTCTCTCTCTGTCCCTGGATGCTCTTGACACCTTTTCTCCCCCTCCACAGTGACTTCGCCCCTTCCTCGACTTCAGTTCCCTCCAGGCACCTGAGGCTCTCTGACTCCAGCCAAAATCTCTCCCCAAAGCCTGAGATGCTCAGGTCTGTCTTGAGCATCTGGGACTTGAAGGGTACCAGGAAGATTTGGTATAAGGCACGCCGCGGAGTTTTCCAGCACGCTGCCTGCCTTAGTAGATGCCTAGTAAATGGTAGCTATTATTATTATTTGCCATTTTAACTTTAAAATGAGCACCACATCAATAGGCAGAAATACGGATTTGAAAAGACCAGACAAAACTCTCACCCCGGGATTGAAGGTCTTTCCTCAGTCTCTGAGGTGAGTGGATTGAAAAACTTATGCCAAACACCAAGGCCAGCCAGGCTAGGAACGAGCTCTTAAGTGCAATTTCTAAGTTCTCTAATTAATTAATTAGTGTTTCAGCGATTACTCCTGTTGACAACCTTGGTGGCTCTTGGCAAGGTCGGGTCAGCTCAAGCAAGTCCAGACGTATTGTGGCAAATGCCACTTGCTTCCAGGACGTAAGACATGATCCCCATACGGCAGAAGCAGCATCTCGTTAGAGAATTAATTGGGAGGATGAATCAGGGGAAACAAGGTCCTCTCAGCCAAATGGCCGTGGCCTTGGTGCTATCAAAACATCCCATAATGCCCAGGCCCACCTGCATCCTTTGGGGTTGATGCAGGTGAGGAGGGGGCTCTGAAATCACTCCCCACCTGCCTTTCCCAGGGGACAGCCTAATTATGCAAAGACTATCTTCTCCCCAATCTAAAGAAAGAAGCCTGGCTTGCAATGAGAAGGACTTTGGTTAGACACCAGGAGAACTACGCCTGTCTGAGGCAGGACCGGGGAAGAGAGGAGCCTGTACTTGGTTGGACGCAGAACCTTTGTGAGGCCCGGGCTGCTCACTTAGACCACTTCCTGCCATCTCTCCATCGTCTGACCCGGAGGACAGCCACCAAAGACCCACAGCACTCCTCGACGCTGACCCACCGCAGGGCACACCAGCTCCACGTCTCTCCATTCCCCGCACCCTAGTAGGTCAGGTGGTTGAGTGAGGAAAGACAATCCCACAGAACAAGCAGGTGTGGCATTTCCTGGGAGCTCTGGGCTGGGAGTGGCCTCTGGGATTTCCTCCCATATCGGTGCCTGGCTTCTGACTTCGAGCTGGTCCCTTGGATGCTCTGGGCCTCCATTTCCCCTGCAGAGCCAGCAGGACAGTAAACTGGATGGCCTTTAAAGTCCTTCCTTTCAACAGGGATGGTCTAGGGTTCTGTACTTGGGGTTCCTCGGCCATGGGTCCCTCACCTACGCAGACAGGTAGAGCCAGCCATGAGAGCTGCTCAAAGATTCTTAACACAGTGGTGCCTCCAAGCACACGGGGCACTCAGCCCTCATCTAGAATCGCAGCCTCAGTGAGCCTGTACAGAGATGCAGTGGCTTTGGGGGGCGCCAGGTCTAGCCCTTCCAGGAGGCAAATGCCAGGACCACAGAGAAGTGCCCTCCCTCCCATCTTCAGAGCTTCCAGAAAACCTGGATCCCCGGGCTCCATTTGAAGGCCCTGATCATCAAATAATAGTTGTGTAGCTTTTGTGGGGTGTGGGAAAGAGGGAAGGAGGGGTGTTCCTGGCTTCATGACAAGGCTGGGCCCTGTGGGCACATGAGGGCACTGCTGGCGCAGGTCACACACCAGCCTTCCCACCGCAGTGCGGCTTGGCCCCCAAGACAGGAGCCCCATCCCATCATAGCTCCCTCTTAAAATTCAGGGGCTCAGTGAAGAGAAGCAACTCTAGTCCTCACCCCCTAGTACTGCAAGGCCTAGAGCCTGGGTCACCAACTGCTATTGTAAGACCCTGGGTCTCCAGTCCTCACAGCCAAGGTCCAACACCGCAGACCCTGTATTTTTCACCTTCCTCAACTTCCCTCTGGGAACCGGTACCCCTCCCACCATTTCTGGAGGGTAGAGCAGGGTCAGGCTGCAATTACAAATTCAGAAGGGCCCACCTCCAGCCACAGCCTTTATCTGCCCATGAGGTCCGTGAGTCCAAATACCAAGTGCACACTCTGACCCCTGGGTCTGCCTCTCCATCACAACTTGCTTTCCCATCAGCTTGCTTGCCCATCTTCACCTCCACCAGCTGAGATTCCAGGGTCCACTGCTTCTCCTGATCTGTTGCAGACCTCCCAAAGGCCCTACCAGGGAGGACGAAACTCTCTGAGCCCCATGGCCCTGTCTGGAGCTGGCCCCCAGCACCTCTGGGCGGACAGGCCCTGCACACAGCCACCGGCCTGTGCCCTTCCTCTGCTTTCCCATCTGCTGACCCTGCACAGCCCGTCAGGCTCTCTGACTTCCTTGGACAGCTGTCTCTCTCCCACTCACTCCTCTGAACGTCTAGAACCTTCTCCGCAGCCCTCAAATCTCTCACCTTCCCTCTCCCCCACCCTCTAGCTTAGTCATGAGAATACAGACCAGAAGCTACCAGAACCACTTCCTTCAACTCTCCACCAAGCTCCATTCCCAACTGCACCTGCCTCCCCCTTCTGAAGCGGGGAGGGCTTTCTCTCTGCCCAAGGGGGGTCCCTGGAACCCTGCCCCTGCTCCGTGGACTCTGCTGCCCCACCTCCTAGTCCCTGTCCTCCACTCCTGTCTTGGTGCCTTCCTCTCCCATCACACAAGTGCCACTTCCTCCCGTTTAAAAAGGGGGGAAATATCTACGAGTCTGTTTCAGTTTTGTTAGTTTATTTTGTTCATTAGAGTTCACATGTAAGTGAAATTGTATGGCAGTTGTCTTTCTCTGACTCGCTTATTTTACTGAGCATAACACTCTCAGGTCCATCCATGCTGTAATGCAAAAGGTAAGAGTTCCTTTTTTTACAGCTGAGTAGTATTCAATTGTGTAAATGTACCACAGCTTTTTCTTCCTCTCATCTACCGATGGGCACTTGGGCTGCTTCCAAATCTTGGCTGTTGTAAATAACGCTGTGAGGAACATAAGGGCGCTCATGGACACAGACGGCGGTGTGGTGATTAGCAGAGGGAAAGGGGAGTGTGGGGGCAGAAGGGGGTGTGGGGGCGATACATGGCGATGAGAGGAGACTTCACTTGAGGTGGTGCACACACAATACGATACACAGACGTAGTATAGAACTGTACACCTGAAACTCATACAAACTCATACAAACTCCTATTATCCAGTATCACCCCAATAAATTCAATTAAAAAGTTAAAAAATAATAATGGGAAAACAAAAGCCTCTCCCGACCCTCACCTGGCTCCAGCTGCAGGTCTGCTTCTCCTCTTCCCCTCGGCATCAGTGTTGCACCCTCCCACCCTGTTCCGTGCCCACCAGCTGGGCCTGCCCTGGGGACAGGGTTTGCCTTCACTGCCTGAGACACCAGCAGACCCTCTCCAACCTCAGGGAGCTTCGCCTCTCAGGAGCATCTGACTCTGTGATCGGCTCGCCACCCCCGAACCCACCTGGCTCTGTCCTTATCTCCCTAGTCACTCGTCCTTAGACACTGCCTGCTCCCTGGGACCTGTGTTCTCCCCAGGCTTGCTGGCTGACCCCACCCACTGCCCCTGATCCCGTTACTGATTTTTACGGTGGTGGCCCTGCTTCTGTCTCCCAGACCCAGAGCCAACTCCCCACAGGCTCTTCAAACCCCACACATCCATCCAACTCACCACACGGTCCTCCCTCAGACCGGCCCCTCCTCGTGCCTCCATCCCACCACATAGAACCTACATCTGCCTCGTCGTTAAAACCCAGAAAGCCGGGCACACATCCTGCAGCCCCCTTTCCCTCCCGCCACATGCAGTACATCCATTCTCGTGACGCTTCCTCCTAACTCTGCCCGAAAGGACCCACTTCTCTTGACGCTCACTGCCAACAGCCTGGTCCAAGCCGCCATCGTCTCTCGCTGGACGCCCGCCACAGCCTCCTGATGGCTGCTTCTCCTCCAGAGCTCCAACCCAGCCTCACAATGCAGTCATGGGGACCGTTCAAAACCAGGAATCGACGGTCCTGCTTTGCACAGCCCTTCTGATGACAATGACCTCTCTGCTTTGGCTCCTAAGTTCCCAGCGTCAGCTGAGCTCAGGCCCCCGTTTCCTGACCCACCTCACCCCCTCCCCCACTCTCTGCTGAGATGCAGACCCTCCTCAGCTCTGGGAGATGCTGTGTGCTGCCTCACTTCAGTACCTTCACCCCAGGTGACCTCAGCCTATGTGTCCCTTCACCCACCATGCACCTGACCAACTCCAGCTTATCCTCCAGGCCCCAGGAAATGCCACTTCCCCCTAGGCTCACCTCCCACATTCAGCTGAGCTGGTCCCATCCTAATACTTCCCATCCGCCATGTTCTATTGCTCCATTGTTGTGTTCACTGCCTCACCCTCAGCTCTGAGAGGTCAGGCTCATTCATGGTTCTAACCCCAGTGCCTCACCCAGTGCTCAGGAGTCAGCACTGAATAAGTATATGCTAATTAACAACCTAAGGGCATCCTCCCTGTCCTGCCCTTTTAGCCCCTCCCCTCACTGACCTCTGACATCTGTGGGAAGAGGCTGATGGCCAGAGGCAGGGCCAGGCCGAAGGCTGCCAGGCACACGAGACTTTGCACAGGGAGGAGCAGCCGGGGGCGCGCCTGCAGGAGAGCCGTCCTGTGGGTGAGAAAAGGAGGTAGCCCCGTGAGCCCCGGAGACAGCATGAGCAGGCCACTGGTCACCACACTGGGTCCCAGGACAGCATGGCTCTGGGCCAGTGCCAGCCCACAGCTCAACAGCTGTGGTGGAATTCTGTCTTTGGGTCTTCTCCAAGTGGCACCCTGTCCTACAGGCCCTGCCCTGAAGGACACTGCTGGTTGAACTCTCAGCCATAAATCGTAACGAGCACTTGTGGGGGCCCCTCCCATACCCCTCTGTGTGTCCAGCCCTGTGCATAAAAGGCCACGTATTGGGGGGATGATAGAGGAGGCTGTCGGTCCCTGCTCCTGGGGATGCACAGGACAGTAGGTTCACCTTTGAAGGGAGCACATGATGAAACAGCAAACTAGCCGCAGTATGTGCCAAGTCCAAGGGAGGAAACAAACCACACAGGTGCATACATGTACACACATGTGCATGTACATACATGCATACCCCCCACACAGACATGTGGACACACACATGCACGCACAGCCAGGAGGGGATAGCCCTCTTCTGTGTGTGGAAACAGAACATCCCCCACTGACTACTTCATCGACTTCAATCCTAGAGCCACACGCAGCGGCAGGGACTTGCCCAAGGCCAGGGCTGAGTCCGTGGGTGGCCAGCAGGGCTGCTGCCTGGACTCCCGACCCCCTGTGAATGCCGTCACCCTGTGCTGCTCCTGGCTCCGGCCTTCAGGACCCTTTGCCACCTCTAGCATCAGCATGTCACAGCAGGCACACACTCTCTGTGACAAGTTTCAGAGACAGGATTCCTGGGCAGGAGAGGGGTACTGAAAGCTCCCTCCAGGCCCTGGGTGCCCACGTGCCTTCACTGCATTTCTGGTCAAAGCCATAAGCTTTTGTACAGTCTAGTAGGCCCTTTAGCGAAGACCACCGAGCACTGGACTTGGGGAAGTCTAGGGTGGGCTGCACCAGTGAGATGGATGACTGGACAACTTGCCAGGGGATGCTGGGCAAGCACTAAATCTGACCTCCGACTCTGTGTCAGCTTCCACGGGACTGTGGCTGGCTTCTGGTACAACTTGGGGCGAGCTGGGGCTCTTCCCTGGGCCCCATTGGAGCAGGGCTACCCGTGGCTGCAGGCAGGTGAGAGGCCTTCCCGGGGCAGGGCTTCAGTGCAGGGTGCGGCGGCAGGCAAACCCCACACTATCCTTGCGTCCTGGGACAAGAATTCCAGGGGCACCTAGCCTTGAGCATGTGGCCAATAGGGAGCAGCAGTTCCCAAGCTCAGTGTTTAGGCAGCTGATTAAAAATGCAGACTCCCAAGGGCCCCTTCCTCAAGAGATCCTGATTCGGTGAGGACAGCCCCTGGGAACCCACCTGCACTTCAAACAGCCCTTCATGAGTCTAAAATCATACTTCTGAGAAACCTTGGCCCAGGTGTTCCTGCTAAGGCACCAATATGCTCCAATTACTTGTAAAATCTATGCAAGTAAAAGGCCTTGACATAGTAAGTGCCCAGTAATTGTGCACCATTACTGCCCTTATAACGTGCAGAAAGAGGGAGGACCCTGGTGGCTGGGCTGTCCTCCAGCCCTTCCCACGGGCCCAGACCCCAACGTCTGTCCAGCTGTTGAATTAAGCCTGAACTGAGTTGTTGGAGAGGGAGAGGTCCATGACAAGAGCTGCAGAACAAGGGTGCCCGACAAGCTCAAGCCCCTCCGACATCCCCTTGGGGGATGGGACCTTGGTCCAGCAGCCCCATCCTCTTCCTCTCCTCCAGGCAAGCTTCACGCTAGCCATGGACTCAGCCCAAGGCCTCCTGGGCCTCCGTGGGAGTCATGGAGGGTCCAGGAAAAAGGCTGAGATGGACCCTGAGACCTTTATAGCGAGGACCAACTTCTGCAGCAGGACAAAGAGACGGGAAACAGGGCTCACCCTTGAGACTTGCACACAAGGCCGGAGCCCCAGCCCTCAGGGGGCTTTGGAAGGCGGCAGCCCTCCTGTCCCAGTGGCAGTGAGCAGGACCTCGGTCCCTGAGGGGGATTAGAGCAGGGGGAAGGAGACAGGAAGGTGAAGTCTCTGGAAGCATAGCCCCAAGGGCAAGCAAGGTGACAGGGAGAAAGTGGCTAGCAGGTGAGGGGCAGGCCATGAACTCAGTTTTGGGGACTCCTGGCACCCGACACCAGACAGACCCCTTCCATGTGGGGCTGTAACCTTGGCTCGTCTCTCAGGGTGGTTGGTGGAAGTCCCCACTGGGAAGGGGGTCCAGGAAGTCCCAGGACTGTGCTTCTGATTCAGGGAGGAGGCAGGCCCGAGACTGCAGGCAAACAGGGGCCTTCCAGTCCCAGCCTAGATGGGTAGGAGAGCCAACACAGCAGGACAGGGGGAGGGGAGGAGAAGGAGATGGCAGAGAGGGATTGGAAAGGCAGCTGGGAGAGTTAAAATATGCAGATGGAGAGATGTGCAAATGACTGGGAGAAAGGAAAGACCCGGATCCCAAGGAATGAGGGAGGCAGGAGTGGTCTCCAGAACCACCATGGAGGGTGTGGTCTGAACCCTGAGCCAGCTGAAACCCAGGCTGAGGGTGGGGAGGAGGGTGAGCTCCAGGGCCTGGGGGAGAGAGCCGCTGCACTAGCCTCTGAGTTGGGGAGATTATGAGGCTGGGGGCTGATCTCTGAGCCTGGGGCCTGAAACCAGCTTCCTCCTCAGCACAGCGAATCAGTGCAGGGTGAGAGGATGTGTGTTGGGGCTCAGAGGGAGGCTGGGGGCCCAGGCTCCTCTGCTTTTGACTTCAGACACTTATCCTTTCAGTCTCAAAGACACCTGAAGCATGCCGGGGCCCACCACTCTTATCCCACAGGAAACCCAGGGTCATCATCTCGGAGGGTCCTCACAGAGGTAAACTGAGGCCAGGGGTGCAGCAAGCTGGTCCCAGCCCCACACACAACAGCTTGTCTCCCCACCGCTGTGCATTCCCTCAGCACTTGGAGCAGTTTGAGTTTGCGCTCCATTAATTTGCAAGTAAGCTGCTTTGTAAGTGTTCTTTTGTCTTTTTCCCTGGCTGTCCTGACTCTCTCTCACCCAACCCGGGCTCCGGAGGGTGGGGCTGCTTCCCCCACCAGGCTCCTCAGCAGAGGCCCCGCCATTGGCAGCCCCGAGTGGAAAGGCTATGGGGTGCTCAGTGGAGCCCTTGCGAGGACCCAAGTTCCTGCTGGATGCAAAGCGGGAGGGAACAACATGGAGAAGCAGGCAGAATCATCCCTCTCCGTGTGGGAAACTGAGGCTGAGGGAGTCCCCTGGACTAGCCTAGCCCAAAAGTGGTGGAGCAAGAACCGGATTTCGTTTTCCTCCCAGGGGTCTCAGCTAGTGCTGCTACACTGGACCACCCACAGCCCAGCCTTGCTGCTCCCCCCCCTATATCTGTGAATAAGTAAGTCTCTGAGGGCACATACTGGGTCTTTTTCATTTTGATGTCCCAGGCTGGACTCTTTCTCCTTCCCAGGGACCCTCAAGAGGCTGCAGGGAAGGACCAAGCAAGTACAAAGCCAACGAGTCTCTACATGCCCAAGGGCCTTCTTTGGACTTGAGCTGAGCCAGACTCGTGACCAGACTCTGGGCAGATCCCAGGCTAGGGTGTTCAGAAGTAGAACCATCCCACCCCACCTCCATGCCTCTCCAAGCTGAGTTTAAAAAACGGGAACTCCACTTTCTGCAAACTCCACTCAGATGCCAACCGGGAAGGCATCACAGATCATGTTTGTTCCCCGCAAACTCCAGGCTCCGGATCCAGCAGCCTAGGAGACAGAAGCCCTACCTTCCTCACCTGTCTTGTGGTGTTCTTTGTGTGTACTTGCAGTGGCTTTTATTTGGGGACAGCCTCAAATCACGAGGCAGCTACGCATTCAAGCATCTGGAGCACAAAAGCAATTGCTCTCCCAGGGTCTGTTTAGTTTCGCAACTTCCGTATGAGACTAACTTTCTTATATCCCAGTGTTCATGACACCATGCCCCCGCTCAGGTAACCCTGCACCTCCTGCCTCTTTTAAGCTGAGGGAGGGATCATCCTCCCTGCTGGACAGAGGGCCCTCATCAGCCAGCCCCAGTGAGCACGCTCGGCTTCTGTCTGACTGGACTCCTTGATGTCTACACAATGGTGCACACATGCCCCAAAATGCCCCCATTCTGCCAAAATCCCATCTCGCTCTCATAGTCACCAGCAGCCCCTCTCCCCTGGGCCAGCCAGCCTTGCTGCGGGCCCATAATGCTCCCTCCCCTCAAGGTCACCTTGGTCCTGTGCACACTCTGCCTCGCCCCACCTGCAGCTGACCTGTGCACATCACGCCCATCTCCCTTATCATAATACAGGCTTCCTGAGGACAGGCCCCCAGCTCCACCCTTCCCTAGTCTCATGCAGGGCAGGACCCAAAGGCACGCTGATTGGGTGAGACGATCTGAAGACCCAAGGGGCAGCCAGCATGGGAGGACGAGTGCAGCTTTGCAGCCATACTCCTGGGCCACTCCCGGCTCTGCCCTCACCTAGCATATGACTGTAAGCAGATGATAAAGCCACTGCCTTTCTTTCCTCACCTGTAAAATCAGATACCATGTTTACCTCACTGCACTGTTGGGAGGTAACATTTCATCCATTCATTCAACAGTTAGTAAGCATTACTACATGCTAGGAACTGTGCTAAACGCTTTGCAGGGAAGTAAGTAAAAGGAATGTACTGGCCTCCGTGGAGATGACTTACATTATGGTGGAGCAGACAGACAATAAACAACTAGATAAAGAATCTCAGATATCGCTAAGTACTGTGAATAAAACGAAGGCAGTGAGGCGAGAGGGGTGTCTGCGACATCCATGGGGTGGTCAGGGAGGGCCTCTTTGAGGTGGAAGTTGGGCAGAGGCCAGGCTGAGGTGTAGTCAAGTGCTTGATTAATATTAGCTGTTATCATAATTCGTATTGTGGGGATAAGGTCTCCAAACTGAGGAGAACACCCTGCTCCAGAACCCCAGATGGAGTGCCCCCAACTCTGTTCTGATCCTCGATGCTCCCAAGCCCAAACGTGGCCTGAGGGAGGGACCCCCTCCCAGGCCGGGTCCCCAGGATGGAGCCAGCAATCACCTCCACATTTCAACCTGCACCTTCAGGCTTCTCTTCCTCTTTGCCCCACCCGGACCCTCCCACTCCCTCCCTCCAGGATCGCCCTAATGCAGGGATCGCCCTAATGCAGGGCCCGCCCAGCCCAGGTGAAGTGGCCTGGTCCTCCTCCCCCCCTGCGAAGCTTCTCCTTCTAGCAGCACTTTGGTCTTCGCACGCTCTTTGGTTTTATTACTGTGTCCCCTTATTTCTTCACCGCCATGACAAGTATGTGTTCTTAGAACGCTCTCTAAGGGAAGTAGGGAGGTTGGTGCTCTTCGTGGCTTGCAAATGGAGAAACTGAGGCTCCGCAAGGCGGTGACTTGCCTCATGGCAGGTGCCTGAAAGGGGTGGTGCTGGCTGCAAACTCAGTCTTCCTACCACAGACCTGGACTCTCTCCACGACTGGTCTCACACTGCACACCAACAGAGCATGCACGCACACACACACTTGCACGCACACACAAGCACACAGCACCCTCCCCACCCACCCCAAATCTCCAGTTCCTCAGAGCAGGGCCAGCCTTCCCAGCACCCAGCACAGGGTTCTGCCAGCAAAAGTCGTAAGTTCTTACAGATTCCAGTAGCATTGCTTGGGAGAGGTAGAACAAATGTCCCCCCCAACCCTTGCCCTGGGCCAGCTGGTCCCCTTCCCTCTGCCCTCCTCCCCAGCAGTGGCCCCACTGTCCTGTATGCCCCGACTCACTTCTCCAGCATGGACATGACGATCGGAGGGAGCACCAGGATGGGCATCGGGAGGACTACTCGAGTCAGCGCCGTCTCCAGCAGGGCCTGAGGGGCAAGCAGGGGCTGCGGTGAGCGGGGGATCCCAGGCTAGGGGACGGCCGCCAGGCAGCAAATCCTACCCCAGAGCCCCTAGGTGAGCCTATCGCTGCTAAGCACATCTGGCTGAGGGGAATCGTTCATGGAACTGCTCACAGAGCTGCATTCCAAACAACAGAGAAGAGTCGCCCCCTTCTTCTCACCGCACACGTTGGAAGGGCAGAGCCCGTCACCTGCCGTGGGTAGAGCAGGGGTGGCAACAGAATGGGCCCAGGAAGGGGCCTGTGCCCAGGGATGCGCCCCGTGTGGGCGGCCAGTGGGGAACCTGAGGGCCTCCCTGAACAAAGCAGGCACTGGAAGGAGCAGGCACACAGATGGGCCGGCTGAGCCCAGAGGCCTCTGGTGCTGAGGGAGGATGGAGATTCCGGGGTTCACGTTCTTTTTTTTGGACATCCCTTAAAGACAAAGATTCTAAAGACTTGCATCTCGTGGCTCTGGATGAGTTTTTCTGAGAGACCAGAGGTTGGCTTTGTAAGGGGGAGATGTTTCTGCTGAGGGTCTGCTCAGGCTCCGAGAGGGGTCTGCCTGGGGCCTTGCGCTGGGGACTTCTGGGGTTCTTGGGCGGGGGAGCACGTCGAGGCACAGCTCAGTGACAGGTCTGCGCTCTGATGGTCGTCGTGGGGGGTTCCTTTAGCCCCGCTGGCTCCCAGTATGGCCCCAGATCCCGGGGTCTTCCCTTAGATAGCCAGGGGCTGCGGGAGCCAGGCTGAGGAATACCCAGGGCGGCTGAAGAGCTTCGGCCGCCCTGCCATTCGGACCCCAAGGAGGAGCTAACACCACCCGCCTTCCTCAGGGCAAGTCGAGAAAGAGCATAGGGTTGGAGAGGAGGTTGGTATCAGGTAGGAAAGTGAGGCCAAATCCCTTCTGAGGATGAGCTCAGGAGTGAAAATTTCTCCCAGCAAATTGGGTCTTTCCTAATCAGCCTCAGGACAGCCTGGGAGAGGGTGCCTCCAGTCTCCCCAGCAGGTGTGGGAATGACGGGACCCTGAACCAGTGTGCAGGAAGCAGAGGACACAGTGTTGGGGTTGGCAACCCGAGACCCCGGCCCTTGAGAGCCTTGGCTGGGCACTCGCTTTCCCTGAGACAGTGGGGAGGGGAGGGCTGGGATGAGAGAGGGGTCTTCCCACATGGGAGGATTATGGAGAAGGCCTCACTGACAGAGAGGAGGCTCGGGCCCCAGTGGGAGCTCAGGGGCACAGTGCCTGGAACAGAGGGACACGCCCTGCTGCCGCACAGCTGAACTCCTGTCCTAGCACTGGGAAGCCAGAGCAGGAAGAGCCACGGATCACCATTAGGAAGAAGGCTGAAAAGCACAGGGAGATGTCTAAACACACTGGTATTTAAAAAAAAAAAAAACAATTGCTGAAGTGGGTGTAGCAGCTGAAACCAGAGGTGAAAAGGGGCCTTCTTGTAAGAGAATGTTCTTCCCCAACCACTCTTAGGGCCTGAAATCCCCACACCTTAGCTACACTCGCACCCTGGTCAGGCGTCAGCTGCAGAAATGCTTCTTAGCACAGAGCCTCAGAGCACCCTCCCCACACTTCCTCCTACCCAAGAGGACATGAAGGCCCAGGGAGCAGGGTCCTAGGAACCTCCCTACACTTCCCTCGTAGGAACGAGGGAAGAGAAAGTTCTGGGGGTTTATTCTGTCCTTGCCAATGAACAGATCAGAGAAGCTGGGTCCTGAGGGGCTAGGACAAAGGATGTGGACATTTCACAGTGGTAAGAAAAGGGCATTTCAAGAGAAACAGGGATATTCGGGGGACAGGCATGGCTGGGACACACACACACACACACACACACACACACACACACGGCAGGTGGGGGTGGGGTGAGGAGGAGGGCTTAAGGGGATAAAGCGAGGGCAATGGGGACAACAGCCCTCGAGAAATTAAAACGTTTAGGAGAAGCCACCAGCCTCCTGTCGCTGCCCCCCCTCCAGCCCCTGAGCCCTGGGAGGACCCACGTGTCTGGCTGCAATCTTGGAGGAGCCCACAAGGTTGCCGTCACCATCCAGGACATCGATCCCTTCTTCCAGCTCCCCGTACCGCATCAGGACCACGTTACAGATATTGGCGCTGGCTGGAGAGAGAGAGGGGAGCAGGGAGCAGGAGTGAGGGGGGATGGCATTCTACCTGGTGGAGACCACTGGGCTCCACCCTCATCCAAGCCTCTGTAGCCCAAGCAGCAACATTCTGAACAGAGGCCAAGTTTGTGTTCAAACGCAGTGGGCAAAAGGGTAGACATGGTTTCTGTTGGCTTGGTGAGGAGTTTGGGGGCCTGTGGTGAGCAAAGGTGGAAAATAACCAGTGTTATGTCAGGGCTTGGAGAGCGACCACTTATCAAGGAGGCTGGCCCCAGGAAGGCAGACCAAATGGACGCCTATCTGGGGAGGCTCTCTGGCCTGAGGGCGCAGCCCCCACTGGTGCCTGATGCTCCACCATCAGCAACTCAGTCTCTTGGGCCACCTTTCTGGGCATCCTCTTGAAATGCCAGCCCCCAACAGGCAGCCCCTTGCTCCTCAGAGCAAATCAAGTTCCCAGAGATCTGCTTCCTGACAGCAGGCAGGAACCTCAGTGCTCACCCAGCACCGCCCCCTCATCATATGGATGGAAAATTGTGTGTGTGTGTGTGTGGGGGCATTTATCTGAGGTCACAAAGCAAAGTGGGGCACAGCTGAAAGGCCACAGAGCCTGATCCTTTGGATACCCAGGAGATGGGGAAGAGCAGGCGGGGTCAGGCAAAGCCACGGGAGTATCTTCTACCTTCTTGCTTCACGTGGTTGGTTTCTTCCTTTGGCCATGCCCACCCATCTGAGTGAGACCACGGGGATCTGGGCTGAAGAGGGCACCGTTCCTGACTCCTTAGCGAAGCACTGGATGCCAGCGTTTGGGGGCCATGCATCAGCTGGTGAGTAGCACAGGAGCCTCTTTCAGCTCCTCTCACCTGGGACTCACCTGGCTGGGCCTGGGCTCTAGGCTGGGTGTGGGCAGTGACCTCACCTGAACTCCTGCAACCCCGCTCCAGAATGGAAGTGGGGGAACTTGGGGGTGGTGGGTGGGTGGGGAGTAGGGGGTGACAAATGTGGAGCCCGCCTGCTTCACTCCTCCCCACCAAGCGCCTTGCTGTGTTTAAAGTTTTAATTTTTGCTAATTAATGTCAATTAATTTTGTATAATGAGTGTTTAATTTTGGGGAGTGTGTGAGCCTGGGAGCGACTGCAGTTCTGGGCTGTGAACGCTGATTAGCATCAACACCTGCTGCTTCCCCACTCCCTCCAGTGGGGGGGGCGCCAGGGTTTGGGGAGCCGGAGGGCGGTGGGGCCTAGTGGGCAGGTGGAGTGGGAGGAGGACCGCAGATGCTCCTGGCACCTGAGCCAATGCTGGGGAGCGTAAGGGTCCAGGGTGCTCGCAGCTGGGGGTCAGGGTTCTGCAGGTAAGGGGTGGCTTGAGACCCTGGGGGTCTCCGAGCCTCAGCCTCCTTTTTCAATAAAGTGGGGAGGTGGAATAAACAGAGGGGAAGGCTGAGAGGCTCTGCAGTCTCTGGAGAGAAAAGCAGCAGACCACATAGTTTTTAAATGTATTTACAGCACATATGCCATCTTTGATTAGTTCTCGTGTTTCCACAAGACACAGCCGCAGCGGTAACTGTGGGCAGGCCTCCCCTGCATCAGGCCACTCCCATCCACACAGCAGGCACACACACCTGTCTTACCTAGTGGCTCTCAACCAGGGGTGATTTTGTGAGACATCTGGCAACATTTGGAGACATTTTTGATTACCATGATCTGGTGTGTGGGGCTGCTATAGACATCTAGTGCGTAGAGACCAAAGATACTTCTAAACATCCTACAATGCACAGGACAGCCCCCATAACAAAGAATGGTCCAGCTCAAAATGTCAGCAGTGCTGATGTTGAAATACACTGTGCAAAACAGGTCTAGAGACCTGCAGAATTAAGAAAGTGACTCTGAGGTCAAGGAAGAGAGGTTGGGAGCCCCAGTTTCAGGCTGGCTAGGTTTGCGTTCTAATCCTGGCACAGAATCTCCCGCTCCTCACCCTCAGAGGTGAGCTCCTGCCCCAGTACAACCTCCTGTCACCCAGGGCTTGGGGGTGGTGGATGGGTGGGGAGTAGGGGGTGACAGGACCAGAAAGAGCCCCCCTAGTGGCCTTGGGAAGGAAGGCACCTGGCCTATGTGTCAGTGACCTGCCCTGTCGTGGCCCCAGGAATGCTCTCCATCCTTTACCCTCTAGGCTGCCGGGCCAGCAGTTCCCAGGAGACCCCACAAAACCACTGGAGAGGACATCGAGGGTTTCTGCTCTCAAAGGCATCAGTCTCTGCCCCCTGAGAACAGCTTCCACTACCACCATTCTAGCAAAGAAAGGCTACAGGAACGTGGGCCAGGGGACGAGCATCTGCTTCAAGCCAGGGGCTGCCAGCTCACTCTGCAAACTCAACTCCCTTCCCCACTTCCCTGGGCGTAAAAGGAGGGGCCGCATGAAGTGTCTCCATGGGATCTCTGGGCTCCCAGCCTCTGAACTCGTGCTCACGCCAGGTTGAGGGAAGCCAGGAAGGGCTGAGACATCTGTAGCTCCCGTTGCATGTGTGTTATGTAAGAGACAAAGAGAAGAGACAGTGTGCATTTGGAGGTGATGGTCGACCGGCCCTAGGCTCATGGTGAGACGCTTGCTCTCCACAGTTTTCAAATATGCAATGCAGGCACAGCAGGACAAAGCAGGACTTGGTTCAAACACAAAATGACTTGATACGAAAGATCAAGTGTGAAAGGGAGTGAAAACCCAGCCTCCCTCCCTCTAGACAGCCCCTCCAAGAATGACACTGACCAGAATGACCAAGCTGCCCTCTCACCTAAGGTGCCTGGATGGAAAAAAGACAGAGAAAACCCTAAAAGCCACCCCAAAATGATGGTGGCCCCCAGGCTCCTCCCTTGGAGCACCCCCATTCTTACTGCCTACTCAAATGGCATGTGCCCTGTGACCTCTTCTGGTGACTGTATGTACTGGTTGCCCATTTATGGGGCACCTGATGTAAGCACAGGTTACTTGCCATCCCTGCCTTTGGGCAGTGAGATTCCTGGCCTGTTTCAGCCATTTCCTTTCCAGGAGCTGATCCAGAACATTCACTTCTGCTGTATTCCTTTCTAGCCCTCCCTGGTCCCTCCCAGCCCATTCCTTGCCAGTCCAGTTCCCGAGTCACGGACATGAAGAGGCCAAGCAAAGGAGGGAGAGAGAAAAGGGCCAACCACGGGCCACATAAGCCTCCTTTCTAGGACACCAGCAAGCTCTACTATTGACGGTATCAGCAGGTTAATTAAGCAATCTGTTAGGGATAATGTTAAGAAAGCTGGCACATTTTCAACTCAGATTGACACCACTCAAGACACAGGCATCACTGACATTGGAGCAGCGACGCTGGGACATATCACGGGATGAGAGAGAGAGATCGCTTCGTGCTGACGGCACGCTCAGTCAAGTCCCAGGGAAAATATGGCCCTGACTGCTGCTGATATTCTCACATCAGATCCATCGTGATGCAAAATCGTGCCAGTTGTGAACAGCCAGTGAAGTGTCCTGTGTAGAAGAGTGCTCTGCAGAAGACAGAAAACAAATGTGCAAGAAAGTTCTCAAAAGTAAGACTACAGGAGAGCCTGCTCCCCGCACGAGCACAGATGCACAGGGATTTAGAGTCCAGAGGCACACCCGCCAGGAGGGAGATGAGTGACGAGACTGTATCACCGTGCAGGGGAAGGGCGCTTCAAGGACAGGGGTGAAGCCAGAGGCTATTCATTTAGGGGAAATAAAACAGCATGGCTCCTCTAATCTGAGATGCGTTTTCTCATATTTTAATATTTTCCAAATCACGATGTGCCTTACGGTGGGCGTGTGGGGGAGGGCCGCCCCCTGCTCCCCATGGCTGCTCGTGCACGGGTGAACTCGGCCACGTGTATGGATGTTTATTCAAGTGCCACTTCAGTTGCTCACAGCAATGCACACAGAATTTGAACTTAAACTTAGATTCCTAATTGTCGCCTAGAACTTCTTTTTAAAACTTATACTATAATGGAGCACAGGCATGAAAAGTTATTGTACATGCGGAAGATCGTCTGCCAGATACCAGGCACTGCAATTAAAGGCGGCAGAAATTGCCAAACCATAGATAGCTACCCTAAAGAAATGCTTGCCCATATGTACAAAGAGACATTTACGAGGATGTTAATTATAGCACTGTTTGTAAGAGCAAATAATTAGAAACAACCTAAATGTCCACCATTTACGGAATTTACACGGGAAGCTCTCCAAAACAAACTTATATGAAAAGGGCTACTGAGCATGTACAGAATGGTTTACTGAATGTAAAAACCTCGTAATTGGTATACACACATCTGTGTGCACATAAATCCACAAGTAAAGTTTTGGAAGCTACCCACCGCACAGAGTGGTCTCCTTGGGGAGGAAAACCAAATTTATGAATTAGGAGTAGGGGTTGAAGGAGTTCCACTTTTTACCCTCATTTTTTCTATACTATCTGCATTTTCACAATGATAATATAATCATGCTTTACTTGTTTAAAAATTGAAAAGAAATAGCCAAACTTCTTGAAGTAGATCATAAAACACTGAAAGCCAGCAGCAGGGACTGGTGGGTCCCTACACTTGAGCATCTATGTGTCAAAAACTACCTAAAGCAGCTGACGAACTTCAGGAGCATTTTTTCCTGCAAGTAGAGAAAAAACAATGAAACTGCCAGTGTAACCAAATAGGAACTGCAGACAAAAAATTCCCAATACTCTTTTGGATGCTTTGAAATTATACTGTCGATTCTAATGGGGCTGAAAGGGTCAAGGTTAGAGGTGGGGATTACAGAAAGCAATGGCGGTCGTGATGCTGTTCAACGAATGTCCCCGAGAGAATTGGAAACTACAAAGAAGGCCGAGACTCAGACTCCGTGATGTGGAAGAGAGTGACTCGGACTGAGTGTGTAGTGAATGCTTATCTACTCCTTCAAATGACCGTGAAATACAGTCCTCTTTCCTTCTGAATGGCAATTATATTAATGCCTCTTATAACAGAGGCATCTCAGAATAGAGAAATGTGTCATTTGATATCTCTATTCATGAACTGTACTATAAGAAATGGGGAAATATACTTACTATATATAACTAAGATTAATTCATGGAGGGCTGTGGTGACTGACTCAACAGCTACCACATTTTGCCATGTATAATGCACACCCATATATAACGCACACCCATGTTTTTGGCCCAAACTTTCAGGAAAGAAACCTTGTGTTTTAATTTTTAATTCATTTTTTTCTTTATTTATATTAGGTACTTTTTATATTGTAAAAAAATTTAGCATTTATTTTTGAACATATGGATATTGTTTTTTTAATTTATTTATTTTTCAAGTACAGTTTTCCGTCTATTACTCCCATCCCATCCCACCCCCCGTGCTCCCCGCTCCCTCCCATTTCCACCCTTCTCAGTTGTTGTCCGTGTATCCTTTATTGAACATATGGATATTGTTACTGCTTTCTAGAGTTACAGTTTCAGTGCATGAGCATAAATTAAAGAATTTAAAACATTTATATAGGCATGGAATTAGTACTGCCCATGTACAATGTGCATCCTTATTTTTCTCTAAAAAATTTGGGCAAAAAGTATGCATTATACATGGCAAAATACGGTATTCTAATCTCAAAAGATGAGTCTAAACTAATTGTAATCATCCCTTCCTTGCCAGTGATTGGTTAAGAAAGGAACATGTGATTGATCTTAGCCAGTGAGGGATGTCTGCAGGGGACTTTGGGGGAAGGTCTCCTCTTATTTAAGAAGAGGTAGCAGATAGTGCCTCCTGGGTTCTGGGCAGTACAGGGTCTGGATGTGACCTTTGAACTGCTGATGCCAACACATGACTGCGCAGGAAGCAGCGACCCTGCCAACGAAGCCCCTGACAGAGAGGTAGAAGGAAGGGTCCTGGATGCTTCACCCTTTGTCAAGCAATTTCCTTTCTACAGATGCTCAATGTCACGAATCATCAGAGGACTGCAAATTAAAATCACAACAAGATAGTCAGAATGGCTATCATTAATAAATCGACAAACAACACGTGCTGGTGAGGATGTGGAGAAAAGGGAACCTTTGTGCACTATTGGTGGGGATGCAGCCTGGCGCAGCCACTGGGGAAAGCGGTACGGAATTTCCTCAAAACATTGAAAATGGAACTGCCTTTTGACCCAGCAATTCCACTTTTGAGAATATATCTGAAGAAACACAGAGCACTAATTTGAAAGAACATAAGCACCCATATGTTCATTGCAGTGTTATTTACATTAGCCAAGATTTACAGCCCACTTGTCCATCAGCAGATGAGTGGATAAAAAATAGCTGTGGTACATGTACACAATGACATTCTACTCAGCCCTAAAAAAAGAAGGAAATCTTACCCTTTGTGACAGTATGGATGACCCAGAAAGCATTATGCTAGGTGAAATAAGCCAGTCAGAGAAAGACAAGCACCATATGATTTTACTTACATGTAAACCAAGTGAACTAACAAACAAGACAGAAACAGACTCATAGATACAGAGACAGACTGACAGCTGTCAGAGGGGATGGAGTTAGAGATTGGGTGGAACAGGTGAGGGGATTAAGCAAAAAATAAATAAATGAATAAATAAATGAATAAATAAATAAATAAATAAATAAATTCCTTTACATACTAGTTAAGCCGGTTTGAGTGAAGGTTTCTGTTACATTCAGCCAAAAATCCATAAAAATGTATAAAGAGCTATAACAATTATTAAGAATAAATAGTGATAAAAACTACTGAAAAATATTTGAGTAGGAATTCATTAAAAATGTTAAAAAAATCAATGAACATAAACTCAAATCTCACTAACAGTCAAAATAGATTTTTGAATTTAAGGGAAAAAATCAATCTACAGGAGTTCTCCACATGTTTTCGAGATAATCCTCACGGGTGAAATGGTTTATACATAGAGCGCAGCGTGTTTCCTCCCTTCGTTCAGGGCGTGCTCTGTCACACAGTGTAACGCGCAGTCAGACAAGCACTCCGTTCTTCTGATACACGTACTTTCTAAGGTGTCTTCAGGAAGCTCTACCCCTACTCCAGTATTCATCTGGATTTTCTTCTAGAAGCTGTAACACTTCACTTTTCACATTTCGTCTGTTCCTGGAATTTATTTTTGCATGTGGAATGGAAGAGGAATCTCTTCATCTCTCTTTCTCTTTCTCTCTTTCTCTTTCTTTCTCTCTCTGTCTCTCTCCCTCCCCCCTATTTGGAAACCCAAATGCCCCAAACATTTAAGGTTCTCAACCATATTGGAAACTGGAAAAATGCACATTAAAATGAGAAAAGAACTATTTCACATGCACACAATTTCTGAAAGACTGATACTACCAAATGTTAGAGAAGATGCAGAGAAACAACGGTCTGAACTTTGCAGGTACAGTAAAAGCCGGGACGCTCATCGGACAGCATCCAACAAAGCCCAAGATGCGCAAGCCCCCCATGCGCTCCCTCCATTTCTAGGTCCAGACGCTAGAAGGGCGATTCTCAACACTGGCTGCACAGCCGAAACCAAATCTCCCACCCAGATCTCAGCGTTTTGAAAACACTGAGGTGGTCGTCCCAAAACCTCCGTCCTGGAGAAGACGCTCCTCCAGGTGTGCCCACGGACACGTGTGTGAGCTTGTTTACTGCAGCACCACGTGTCGCGATGAGAAACCGGAAACAAGCCAGAGGTGCCCAACTAATCAACTGTGGAATCGTCACACAGGAGAACGCCTAGAGCAGCTGAAATGGATGGATAGGTATTAACATGGATAAATCCCTAAACCACAATGGAAAGCAGGGTTTAAAAGGACATGCACAGTATGACAGTTGATGTAAACTTACAAACACGTAAATAATTCAATTTCTGGCTTATTGTACACACACATATGATATAATATAAAAAACGGGAGAATGCAAGCCAACAGCCTCTGCCGCAGGGACAGAAGGAAGAAACCAGAATTAAAAAGATGAAGGGCAAAGAAGGCTCTGGGTGCATCTAACATTTCACTTCGCTCTTTCCTATAATATTCCATGTGTCTGAAATAACAGGTCATCACTTTTTTAAAAGCCACTGAACAAATGACTGTGGCTGTTAAACCTGATTTTTATGGCTGCCCTAGAAAGACATCCCAAACAGATTATGAGGTTAAAGAGCAGTCTGCAGGACAGTACACACAGTAGGGTCTCATTTGTATTAAAAATGTATCTATTATGTAGATACAATATAGGCAGAGAGCCTACACTTTCAGATGTCTACTAGAATTTTGAGGGATATACAGCAAACTTACTTCTGGGGAGAGAAATAGGATTATTTCACTTTATACAGCAACCAGGTATTATCAGAAAAAATTAGAGCCATTTTTATTTTTAAAAAGAAAGCACTAATTAATGGCAACCAGGAGAGTAGAGCTCCGCTCTCAGCTCCAGACTGATCCAGGACCAAGTTCTCCTGGTTCCTCTCTCTCCCCCTCATTCGCTCTCCTGTTTTCTAGGTAACACAGGAACACAGTGAACAATTCCAATCACGGACAAGTGCGAGTGACACAAAGTGTCTCCTTCCAACCCCTGCCCCTCAGCTCTGCTCCCCTCCCCACAGACGACCACTTCCCAGGTCCCTGCCAGACACGGTCTGCAGATTCATAAGATGTATCTGTACATCACCCCCTTCAACACACACATGCACTCACATTCTTGAATCACCCGCTCTTAAGCCTGAGATTCTTCAGTGGTTCTCCACTTACCATGAGATCAAGCTTAAACTCCAAGCTAACACCCAAGGCCCCAACTAGCCCTCTCCTCTCCTCTCCCCTGAAAGTCCAACTCCCTCCCCTGCCTTGTGCCTCCCCACCTTCTCTGTCTCTGGACTCCTCATCCCTCTGATTTCAGGAATTATACAATGTCTGAATTGGAAGGCTGTGTATAAGCATTCACTGAGCACCTACTGTATGCCAGGTCCTGGACAACCAGAAACTGGCAACTTGGTTACACGTGAGTGCCCCTCACAGCTTTCTGGACCAGGCTGACGCTCGAACGCTTACCTGACGGAGGATTCAGGTAGCTCCTTCCAATCACAGACTGTCAGGTATCAGAAAATCCTGCTGCTCTCATCCTGCTGCTCTCGTTGGGCTCCCACCTATTGGCCCCACCCTGGACGTGTGAGGTCCAGAGCTAAGCAGACTCCAGTGTTCTGTGCACTCTATCTCTAGGGACACAGCCGAGGTCTGAGGGGCCTCACCATGGCCACAGAGTAGGCCTGTTCTGGGCACACAGCCGGTGGACAACGGGTCTCTATCCTAAGCACTCCAGCCACCGCAGGTCGCGGCACTCTGTCCTTGTGCAACTGCACTTGTCTTACACCAAACCTCATGAGGTTTTCTTCGATCCCAGGACTCGCCCGTGAATTCATAACCACAGCCAAGCTGCTGCCCCCGTTTCTTGCATGTGACCCACAGGCTTCCCTCTGACCAAGGCAGCTGTACACATAACCGAAGGGGGCCACGGGAGACAGAGCCCTGGGACACACCACTGGAGACTTCCCTTTAGCTGACCTGGCCCCACTGCCCATGTCCTCTTCGGGCCTGACACATATCGAGGGTCAGTGTCAGTCTGAGGCTGTCCGATCCTGGCACCCAGCCCAGCCCAGCCCAGACACCCCTCCAAATCCAACAGGCCCAGGTTGACCTGGTAAGTGGGGAGTTCAGGTGTCATCCGCCCTGGCCTGCCTACAGAAAGGTGGATTACAGTGATGATGAAAACTTGTATGAGAGAACAGAACATTCAAAAACAATTTTAAAATCGTAGCCCTGGCTGGTGTAGCTCAGTGGATTGAGCGCGGGCCTGTGAACCAGAGGATTGCGGTTCGATTCCCAGTCAGGGCAAATGCCTGGGTTGCAGGCGGGTCCCCTGCAGGCCAACTCCCAGCAGGGGATGCACGAGAGGCAACCATACATTGATGTTTCTCTCCCTCTCTCCTTCCCCTCCAAAGATAAATAAATAAATAAAATATTTAAAAAAAAAAACAATTTAAAAATCGAAACCAACCAAACAAACAGAATAAATGTCCCAGCAGCTCCAGAATCTCATCACCAACATCATCTGCGTAGAGTTCCAGTATGGGTGTCCAATTTCAAACCTTTTCTACCAAAGCACCCATTTGATCGCTGCACAAACATTGAGCACCAACTGTGTGCCAGGCACTCAGGAGGCCTGGGGGTTGGTGATGGATGAGATCATCAGGGAGCTCACAGTTCGATGAGGAAGCAACTGCGAAACAAAGACAGGCAGTTCCAAGACAGACACCGCACGCACGGGGTGTTGTGGTCTAACCCTGACTGGGGCTACGGGGGTAGGGAGGTGGGGGAGGCTTCCTGGAGGAGGTAGTGAGCTGAGAAACAAAGCCCTGCAGCCAAGGAAAGGCAGCAGGTGGGGCTGAGGTAGTGAGTAAGTGTGGGCACCCCAGGGAAGGAGGGCCATGTGCAAAGGCCTGGGGCCTAGGGACAGCGGCTGGAGGGGGCTATAAGATGCATGCTGGCTAGGATGCGGTATGAGCAGGGGCAAGCCCAGAGGTCAGGTCAAGGAAAAGACTCATAGGCCTCTGGAGGAACCTTGCCGTGGGTCAGGGGAGTGTTAGTCATGAGGCCAAGGACACAGCTGACATGGGGAGCACCCTGCTGTCTTCTAATCACAGGGAGGAGGGTTGGGAGGAGAGCAGGCCTGGGGCTGACCCTTGGGTCTCAGGCACACTGCCACGGCCATCTTTCAGGGGAGGTAAGCAGGGTGGACTGAGCACCAAGGCAGGAGCAGCAAAGAGGATGGAGGAACCAGTGACACCCAGACCTCTGTGGCCCTGGGGGCCAGAGGTGGCATGGAGATGGNCATGAGGCCAAGGACACAGCTGACATGGGGAGCACCCTGCTGTCTTCTAATCACAGGGAGGAGGGTTGGGAGGAGAGCAGGCCTGGGGCTGACCCTTGGGTCTCAGGCACACTGCCACGGCCATCTTCCAGGGGAGGTAAGCAGGGTGGACTGAGCACCAAGGCAGGAGCAGCAAAGAGGATGGAGGAACCAGTGACACCCAGACCTCTGTGGCCCTGGGGGCCAGAGGCGGCATGGAGATGGGGACAGATGTGAGGCACACTGGTGTGAATGAACAGGAGACCTTCTCCCAAAGGCTGCCCAGACATCCTGAGGAATAGACTGGCTGGTGAATCCAGAGCTTTATCCATGGCGATGAAACAAGCTGTGACATTTAACATAAGGGACCACTGTAGACAGCACAGGGGAAAAGTCATTTCCCGGCAAAGGGCTGGCATTTCCGGTCCCTGCAGGAAGGTTATTCCCTGTGCCAGGAGTCAGCTGGCCGGTGCTGAGGCTCAGGCCTCCCCGCCTGGGAGCTCAGTGCCCACATTGGGGTGTTTAGGAGCACACGACACTACCGGTCCCTTGCTCGGGGCGGATTCAACCAGGCAGCCTGTGGGTGACCTTCAGAGCTTCCTGCCCTGACCCCTATGCACACATTCAGAGCCTTGGGGGCACAGCCATGCTTGCCAGGTGACACCTGGGGTCCCCAGCTCTCAGCTCCTGGCCCCACCCATTCCTGAAAAGGTGTGTCTACTCCTCTCCCCAGAGCCCACCCCATCATGGCACAGGGGACCTGGAACTCTCTCGAGCTGGCCACTCCTCCCAGCCCTTACGCCAAGGCCTCACTGTGAAGGCTGTTTGTGGGGCCTGCCTCCGTTGGAATGGACTCTGCTCAGGGAGGCTGGTGGCCAGACCAGGAGGTTTGTATTTTTCCGATGCCTCCTCAATTGACCTTTAATTACACTGTTTGCCCAGCTCCCCAAACCATTAACTTCCACCTCACAGCAACCGCACGTCAATTAATGGAGGGCCTGCTCCAAGCTCGAGCTCCTGAACGCAATTAAGCGTGACAGTCCACAAATAAGAAAGAACTGGAGAATTAATTAAGGTCTAAACAAATTAATTACCAGTCCCCAATCGATTCCGATGCCAGCGCACACCGTCTTTCCTAACATGTCTGCGTATAAATAGAAACTGAGATTTCCCACATGATTGCTGTTCTAGACCAGGGCACAGCAAGGCTCTGAAACTGCCGCAGGGAGAGGGGCTGCAGTGAGTGTCCTTGGGGCTCCCCACACACTCTGCCCGCACATGATCTCGGCTGACAAACCGGGGGCAAACCTGGAGGTGCTCCCGGTCGGGCACCAGGCAGCTCCAGCCACCTCTGGACCAGGCCCCTCACGTACCAGCTCCAGAAGTGAAGGGTTATCCCAGGAGCCTTGAAGTAGCCCTGGGCTCCACCTTTGAGGCCCAGGCTTTGGCCAGCTCAGGATAGCTTTCAGTGAGCCTGAATTTGTTTCTCCTTCTGTAAGAGGGGATGGCTCCCTCTGCCTTAGGGTCCCCCCAGAGAAACAATAAAGGACAGCTGAGGGGACAGAGGCATGCTGGGGGACATGAGGAGGGCTGTGCAGCCCTACAACACTGGGCTCCGCAAACCCAGGGGAGGCCTGCGGTGATTAACCCAGAGGTCCCAGCAGAAAAGGGATGAAACGGCCTGGTCTGAGGCCTGAGAGGGGTAAGTGTGGCAGAATCAGGTGCAAGAACCAGGTGTGCTGTGCCAGGAGTGTTAGGCCTCTCTCTTTGGCCGCACCTGGGGCCCAGTGCGGGCTGGGGGCAGGGGTGTCCTCTGGCCTCCCAGACCTCAGGCTGGAGCAGCAGCCCGGGGAAGAGCTGGGCAGAACTGTGGGAAGAAGTAACTGACTCCAGGTAGCCTCCTGGTTTTCCAGAGCCTGAGTTGTCCAGCCTGCCCAGGAGGGGCCAAGTCGGGGTGTGGCTTCTAAGCACCTGCACACAGCCCTTCAGGACCCTCCCTGACCCCACAGACCCCCTTTTGCTCAATCCTCCTGCACGCACATTCCAATAACCAGGACTTAATGCAATCTCTTCCAGTGTGTACCCGCGGCTCAGGGCATCCCGTCTGCCTGTTGGGGCAGGGTTCCAGAGAGGCAAAGCACGTCCTGAGCAAGCTTTTCAGTGTTCTTAACGGTGGCCTGGCCCAGTCTGCCGTGGAAAGCCTGGTGAGACCAGCATGTAATGGGGCTTCAAGATGCTCTGTCCTGGTCAGAGGCCCCTGAAGATAAGGTGGAGAAAAGCCAAGTGCAAGTTGCTTGGCCTGAAAGGACCAAGGGACTTTTGAGCCCCTGGGGAGTGAGGGGCATGCCTGTTTATTTTGTACACCACTGTGTGAGCAATGATCGGGAAGCTGGCAAGTGCCCATCTGCAGGTGGGCCTGGGAGGAACACTGGGGGCCAGGGGTGTGGAAGCTTGAATATGGGGGCGAAAGGAAAAGGCAGGTTGGGCAGCGGGCCTAAGGAAGCAGCCAGAAAGGGCCTGATTCTGTCAGGATTCTGGCCAGCCAGGACTGTCAGGGCTGCAAACCACACTGAGTGCAACCTGTACAACTGGCTAGGGTGACACTGGAACTCAAGGGCCCTCTGTGGTAGCTGGACTTGTGGGAGGGGCCACGGGCTCCTCCTCGGTAAGAAGGCAGGAGAGGAATCAAGCTGGAGCCCAAAGACAGGTCAGAAAGTCTCAGGGGTGATGCAGAACCCTTTCTGCAGGGAAACCCGAAAGCAGGGACCCTCTTGCTAAAGGAGACTCACCACGGTTAGGACCACCCCCAAGGTCACACAGCAAGACGGCCAGTAAAGCAGGGCTGGCATGGGCCCTGGAGAAGTCCTTGTCTGAAGCTTGGCTCAAGGACAGATTACATCTCAGCTGAGCCCAGATCCAGTCCAGAGCAGCCGAAAGCTGCACCTGAGCCTCCAGCCCAGGATGGCAAGGACCACAAGAATGGCAGCCGTGTTCACTTAATTAGGCCCCTTAACAAAGTCAGATCTAAAGAGTTATTCCATTAATGGCCCACAGCAGAAATAGCTGAGAGTTCATTAAAAGTGTGGAGTTGCTATAGCAATTATCTGGGTCGGCTCATGGAGCAGGTTAGTCCCCGGAGTTCATTAGCCTCTGGACAATAGAGGGGGCGGGGCTGCCCAGGATTGATCTCTGGGGAGCTTTTCAGGTGCTTCAAAGCACTTTCCAATGAATGAAATCTGGTCTTCAGTCTCATTTGGTCCTCCCACAGCTCTGGGCTGTAGGAAGGTAGATACTGGTGCCCCATTTTACAGATGGGAAAGCTGAGCCTTGGAGGCAAAGAACAGGGTCCAAACCATGAACTTGGGTTTGACCGACTCCCAGCTCTTCAGATTGAGCCTTTGCACTAAGGAGGCCACAGGGCCCTATCCCCCACCTGGGCTAACTCCCCTCTTTGTCCTCTGGCCTCAGCTGAGGAGTTCAGTGTCATGGCTCAAACACTGGCTTACACTCTTTCGATTACTAAGCGCAGGCTGCCTCGTGTTTCTTTCAATGTTGTTTATTTCTTTTTTTAAAAAAACTTTCTACTCTGGTGCCCTCTTCTCAAACAAGGCGTGGGCTTCTTTCTATTTATTTATTTATTCTCACGTGTGGATATGTTTATTTACTTTAGAAAGAGAGAAAAGGAGAGAGAAAGAGAGAGACATCGATGTGAGAAACATCAACTGGTTGCCTCCAGTACATGCCCCGAACAGGGATCAAACCCCGTAACCTGGGTACATGCCCTAATTAGGGATCAAACCCGCAATTTTGGGGGGTATTGAACAACACTCCAACCGACTGAACCACCCAGCCAGGGCGAGGCTGGGTTTTTTGGGATCCCCAGGTCCAGAGCCAGGGCATCTGTTTGAGCTCAGAGACTCCGGGACCAGCAAGGACTGGGCTGAAGGCATGTGAGACCCCCTCCACACACACTCGTGCATCCACAATTACCTGAACACGCACAGAACCTCCAAAACCTAAAGGGCCCACAGTACTGAAGGGCTTGGAACACTAGACTAGTGGGAACTGTGGACATTCTTTGTGTCGGGAACCCCAGGGCAGTCTGGTGAGACCCATGAACCCCTCTCCAAATAATGTCCCTAAATGCATGAAACAAAACACACAGGATTGCAAAGAATTACACTGAAATAAGTTATTAAAATGCTTTTCAAATTGTGCTAAAGTAATAGGTTTGCTCTTTAACTAATGAATTAAAAAACAAGCTCTACCAGTGGATCTGTTCAATATAATTCTGACTTAGTACTCATTTTAAACAATATTAATTTTTTTCTTTTATTGATTCTAGAAAGAGGGAAGGGAGGGAGAAAGGAAGGGGGAGAAACATCAGTGTGAGAGAGAAACAAGGACTGGCTGCCTCTTGCATGTGCCCCAACTGGGGACCGAACCTCCAACTCTGGCGTGTGCGCCTGGACCGAGACTCGAACCAGCAACCTCTCGGTCTGCAGGATGTTCCCAACCAACGGATCCACGCTAGACAGAGCTTTTCATAACATTTTAGGATCGCTGCAACAACAGAGTGGGACATGCAAAGGTCTGCGATTCCCACTGGCGGCAGCCACAGGGTTGGCTTGTTACCGTGGTTTGCTGCCCACATGTGTAATGGAAAGAGGTGTTACATTCCAGTTACAGGTCAACATAAATTTTTCCCCAACCTAATCCACAAGATCCAGCATTCTATCTGCTGACGCTTCAAGACTCCCAGTTAAAAAATCCCTGTGTAGAATTTGGGGCACAGAGCTAGTTAGTGGGGTCCCTGTTGCCTTTTCTTCTTTCTACACGTGTTTTGTTCCCAATGTCCCTGCCAACCTATGACCTCCGCCCCCATGTCAGGAGAGGGCAGAGGAGCTTTCCAGCTCCCGGAGAGCCCCAAAGCCCCACACACCCATGTATGTGTGTGCACACACACACACAGATGCTCGACACTCTGCAGGTCTTACCTACGGCGGGGAAGGGCACAAATCTCTGGATGAGAAGGCGGGTGGCCGGGGTGAACTTGTTGGCTTTCTGAACCAGGACATTAAGGCCCACCTTGGAAAGAGAAAACAGAAAACTACATGGTGCTACAGCCACCTGTGGGAGGAAGGGACAGGTGGGGCGGGGTGGGGGCGGGGAAAGGAATTGCAGCGAGGCAGGGGCACCATCTCCCCCTGCAGTTGCACCCCAGGCCCTAGCCTGCAGAGCTGCAGCATGGCCATTTAAGGCACCACTACCCACTCCTTCCAGTTAACCGGCTCCTATGAAAGATGGAGAAAGACAAGACATAAGCTATGTGTGCGCAAGCAACCTCCATGGGAGGGGAAAACAATGGCGGGGCGGTTGCTGTTGCATATAAACATAGTGTAGGACCCTCATTCCCACCCAAGTCTCTAAGCACCTCTTCTCAGAGGCTCCACTGTGAGCCCAGGCCTGGGCCTGGCCAAACCACAAGGGCTCAGGAGAGTGAGATCCATGCACCTGCCCACAGGTGCCTGCAGAGCTAAGGAGAGCGCTGAGCAGGACGGAGCGAGAAGGCGGGTGTGGGGCCATCCTAGGCTCATTGGTCCTGGGCGCTCAGACCCCAGCTCCCCTTCCTCAGCCTTTGCCTTGGGCTGTTCCCACTGCAATTCATCCCCGTGCTATCCTCTGTCTCTACAACACGTTCGCCACCGCCAGCTCCTCCCTGTGATCCGTGGGAGAGGGTGCAATCTCCTGTGTGCAGCAGTCTGGGCCTCTGTCACCCCAGTGCACTCCCCAAACCCACCTTCTCCTTCTGTGAGCCCAGTTCACCGCTTGTCAGATGCTACACCAGCTTTCCGGTCTTGGTGCCTTTGCCCGTGCTGGTCCCTAAGGCAGGGAGGCCTTCCTTCCTCTACTCAGTCCTCCCCTGTTCATGTAATGTCCACCTCTGAGCTCCGCCTCCAGTGTCACTTACTAACAGCAGACTCGTTTAACCTTCTACTCAAGAAGACTTTTCACGTTTGCCTCAGTGTCTTTGTCCGTAAAAACGGGCAGCGTCTACAGCACCCCAGGACTGCTGTAAGGGTGTGTATAAGCATTTAGACAACAGGCCTCAATAAATTAGGCTATATAAAATTGATGTCTCCTCTCCCTGGTGGAAAGTCCCTCCTCTGCGCATCACGAGCCCCTCCTTCCCAGCTCTCAGTACACCGCTCATGTGTGTGACTGGCCCCCAAGACTGTGTGGGAGTGGGGAGGAACCCGTGTCTTCTTCATCTGTGTATGCCCGGCACTTAGGGCAGTGGATGGAACGTAGTACAGGCTGAATACACTGTGACTGAGGAATAGACCCATGAGCCAACAAACAGATGAACGATGGAGAGATCAGCAAAGGCTGGAAGTGAAGCGGGGCGGGGCTTGTTGGAGGAGGGGAAGTAGGATGAGTTTAGGCACAGGAAAGGGACCTTTGGGTGGGGAAAACAGCATAAGCACACACACACACAGAGGGAAAAGCAAGGTGCATGAGGCTAGACCAGAAGACAGGTTTGCAGAGGCCTCTGCTCCCCCAAATGAGACCAGAGCCAGCCCCTGCCCTGTAGATCATTCCTGGGCAGAGGGGGCCTGGTGCGGCCTGCTCTGGTCTGGCACACCTGTTGGCTCAGCAGACCACCTGCATCCACAGCGCCGGCTCTGGCTGCAACCTGCTCTATTGTTGGGGAAGAGGCAGAGCCTTGGGAAGGCCTCCAGGGCTGCTGGGAGCCTGCAGCAGTGAAAGCAGGGAGCAGCAGAAATGACCCTGTGACCCAGGAAGGCAGGAAGTGCCAGCCAGCCAGCCTTTGCATACCCCAGGGCCCCACAGGGCCATGGGGCTGCCAGGCAAAACCCCAGCCTGGACTCTTGGGTGCCAGGCCTCCCCCTGGAGCCTCAGGCTAATGCTCAGAGCCCAATCCCTGTCCTTTCTGCATATTCAGGGGAAAGCTGTGGGGCAGGGCTGTGCACCGCAGTGTGGGCGCATTTCCGTGGTGTTGCAGCAGCCTGCACTGGGCCCTGATACCCTGCTGCAGGGCTGCCTTGGCCATGCAAACAGATCTCAAGTGCAGGTCTCCCAGCTCTCAGCAGTGGTGACTGTCTATTTTGTGACTCAGAAGTGTTCCCCCACTCCCTCCAAAACACCAGTGAACATGTTCCTACAAAATGCAGAGAGTGAAAGAGTGGAGGGGCATAGGGAGATGCCAGGCCACGCACAGCTCATGAAGTGTCTTAATGAAAGCCCCAACACAAGGCTTTTACAACAGATAGGGCGTTACCCCTCCTTACAGATGCAGAGACGTTCAGACAGGTTCAGAGAGGTTAGGTAACTTTGTCCAAGGACAGACAGCTATTATGAGGCAGGTGAAGCTAGGACTGAGCCTACGCACTGCAAGCTTTGCTCTGAACCACTGTGCTACTTACTTTCCAATTGTCTTTCATATCAAAGAGGAGTGCTTCCATGTCTGACATGCCATTTAACACTCGCTGTTTGCATAGCAAAACCTCCCCGAAAAGACCAGCTTGGGGCTGCGGCTCAGGGAGAGGAAAGGGGAAGGCAGCTCCAGTTAGGAAGATAGAGCCCCTGGACCCAGAAATCAGAAGGTCAGGGTTCAAACTCCACCCCTCCCATTCATTTGGAAATATGCAGAGTGTGGAGGAGTGGGAGAAGGAGCCCTCTGAGGAGCCAACAGGGAGCTCAGACCCCTCCCCTGGCAGTCTCTTGAAGGCAGGCAGGGCTGGAGTGTGGCCACAGTGCAAGGAAGACAGAGGCCTTCGGTTGTAATGAACACTCAGACTTGCCCCTACCCTCAAGCCTTCCCCTCCCTGGCTAGCATGGCCCAGAGTGACTAACCCAGCCCGTCTCCCACACCCCAGATGGGAGAGCCCAGGGTAGGGAGGAGGAAAGGAGGAAAACAGTGCTGGGTCCCAGGTCTTTTCCAGCCTCCCCTTCGCCAAAGCCCACAGGAGTCTCCCCAACAAAGCCAGGGTGAGATTTATTTACTAAGGTGCACACACGTTTCTGAGTACCTGGCCAACACGCCCAAGCCCAGGGAAGGGTCAGGGACCAGCAAAGTAGGGAGAAGGCCTGGGCTCCTGGGTGACCCACCCACTGATAATGGGTGGCGGCAGAAAGGCATGAATGCAGGGAAGGCATGTGGCTGCTCACCCCGTCTCCTCCCAGACCCCCTATCCCAGGCCCTACTGTCCTAGCAGCTAGGATGGTAGCGTCCCAGGAAAGAACCAGGGTGGGCTGCAGACCAGGGGTTGGGAGCCCGTCTGTTCTGGTTCCTCAGGGGCCCTTTGGCCTGGAACATTTGGTGGAGCCCATTAAAATTAAAAAGCCAAGTGGCTGGTGGCTCTGAGTGCCAGCTCATTTTCCCTGGCATGGTGGGTCCTGTTTAAGGGAACCAGCTGGCATTAATGGCACACAACTCATCACGAACAGCAGCTAGCGATCAGAAGAATCTGAGCTAATAATCAGGTTTGGGAAAGATAATGAGATATGGAACAATCACTGC
Source organism: Sturnira hondurensis (assembly GCF_014824575.4). Lineage (NCBI taxonomy): Eukaryota > Metazoa > Chordata > Mammalia > Chiroptera > Phyllostomidae > Sturnira > Sturnira hondurensis. The sequence continues at coordinate 17,390,116 of NW_028079044.1, read as the reverse complement.
TGAGGGTCCCCTAGGGTCTGTTTTAACAGCCTCCAAATAAGCCACAAAATAAAAATTAACCAAACAGGGGCTCCATTTGAGTGGAGGGGAAAACAAACAGGGTGTGGATTTTGCAAAAGAATTCCCATGTGGTCAGCAGATGGGGGTCCTGGGAGAAGCCAGAGCCCAGGACATCAGCAAAGGCCTAAGGACCTTCTCTGGCCCCTTCTCTCCAAGCTCCGGCTCCCAGGCTGGTGAATTTCCCAGGGGCAGCTGACAAGAGCAGAGAAGAGGAGGGAAGACTGGCTTCCTGGCAATCCCCCACAGTGGGGATAAGTGTTGACTAGTACCAAGAATGGGGCCGGTGGGGGTGGAGTGGGGACACCATGACACAAGACTTTCACTGCCATGAGCCATGTGGCTGATAGCTGTCTCCTTAAGTATCAAGGTCTTGCCCAGGCCAACAGCAGCCTAATTTCTGCAAGGCCAGAAAAGAGACACCAGGCAGGGCTTGAGCAGTGCAGGCAGCCCTCTCTGACCTGGGCTGTATCCTCTCCCCAGCCCCATGCCCTGCAGATGCCTCTGTTTCAAGGGGCTTCAGGTACTCCACCTTCCTACAACCCAAATGAAGGCTATCTTGCTCTTCCTCACCCACACCTGGTTCCTCACGCATTCCCGGCTCACTCCTCGTGCTGGAGACCCAGGAGTCTTCCCCGAGGAGGCCTCTCCCACTCCACATCCAACCCATCCTGCAAAACTACCCAAGGCATTTCCTGAACACCTTGCACATGGCTTCTCTCTCTGCTGCCACCCCTTAGCTTAAGCCCCAGTCTTTTCTCCCTGAACGACTGCCCGCCTTCTAGCTTAGCTCCCTGCTCCCACCCTCGCCCCCCACCCCCACTACAATCCACTCTACACAGCAGCCAGAGTGATCTCCTAAAAATGGAGGTGAACTTGCTTTAGCCCTTCAGTGGCTTCTCACTGCACTTACAGACCTGAACGGCCTGTGGCCGCCTGGCCTTCCTTGCAAGGCCTGAGGCACCTCACCATCACCCCTGCCCCTCAGAGGAGCCAATTCTCTGGCTTTCTCCCCCTCCCTCCCTCCCTGCCCCACTCCCTCTCTCTCTCCTCAGGGCTTCCAAGCACTGCCCCTCCCTTGGCCTCCTTACTTTTTGGCTTGAAGGCCTGGCAGGCCCTCCGAGAAGCCCCTCTTCACTCAGGCTCCCCTTTCATAGCCTCTCACAGAACCTGGGCCTCTTCCTTCTCTGTACCTATCACAGCCTCTAAGGATATATTTATTTGCCTTATTAAAATGTTGTAAATCAAAGCAATACATGTATATAACTTAAAGCTGTGGACTCGTTACTAAATGTCCATGTCTCCCAACAGGCCCCAGCCCTGGCCTCGGAGCCTCTGCCACCCATTCCTCACTGAATTCCTGGTGCCCGGTGAAATGAGCAGGTGCCAAATAAGTGTTCCTAGAGTAAATCAAGTGACTGATTTCTGAAACAGGAGAGAAAGAACAAAGAGCCACAGCAGCCTGGCCTTGCGCAGTCACTGAGGCCCACCTCGGCCAGGAACTGCACCAGGGCTAGATGCTGCACACTCAGTCTATGCCCCCCTGAGGGGGCGGCTCGTCCCCTCTGCCAGGGGTGGGGGGTCTCAGAGGGGGTGGCCCCAGGGCCCTGAAGGCTTCTGAGAAAGGAGATGCCTGACGGAGCCCTGAAGGGCGAGTAGCAGACAGCCAGGTTAGAAGGAAGGGCTCAGCAGGCTTCAGAACCAGCTCCGTGGACTCTACTGGTGTTTGCCATAAGGGGGTCCAAGAAGGCGCGAGGGCAGAATCTAGGTCCGCTCTCAGGTGGTGGACGATAATGTACCCAAATGGTCAGGAGTTTGTGTGGGTCCTGGAGGGCAGGGGCCCGGGTAGGTCAAGGAATCTTTGAGGTACCAAGACTGCCCACCAGAGGGCACACATTGTAGAAGAAACTTGGTAACAAAATGGCCCAGTACCCTCTAATTTTTCTGCAACCCCAGCCAGCCCGTTGCTTGGCAACAAGCTCAGGAGCAAAGGACCAAAGTGGCTGGGAGAGAGTCACGCACAGGTTAAAACACCAGTCAGCTCCGACTGTGACTGCACAGCTTGTTTGCCAGCTACAATGGCCAGACCTGACCCCTGAACCGTCACCCACAGAGACCAGCTGGCTACCTGCTGGTACACCAATTACATGACACCCCTTCCATGTAGGAGGGGACAACTCGTCCTCCCTAAAACGTATACAGAGCTGACATTCATGTCAGCCTCCCCACTGCCAGCATCACCATCTGTAGGCTTCTGGAACACTTCAGAGTATGCTCCCGGGCCCATGTGATGGGCCCTCCAACTCAGAAGCCAATCCTAGTGACAGAGTTAAGACAATGACCTGGTCCAGGATGCTCAGGCTGCCAGCCCACTGCCTCCATCACGACCAGAGAAGAACAGCAGGGTCTGAGGCACACCCTGGACCACAGAGAACCTTGCAGTACACCCCTCAACCACAGATCCAGACCACAGAGAATAACTGAGGTACACCCCTGACCACAGAGAACACCCTGAGGTATACCCAGAACCACAAGGGCAGCTGGGTGCATCTTGCAGAGGGCAGGGCATGCTGTGAACCAGGGACAAACACATGTAGCTGACCTGACTTTGGCCAGAAAAGACAGGCCTAGGAACCAAGCACAAGGGTGAGCAGAGGGTCTAACCCTGTTACAGCTGAAAAACCTCTCAAACATCTTTCAGTCCCCACCACTCTTGGGGTACCTGGGGCGGACTTGTCTACCTGGAGCCCTTCAAGCTAGAAGCCGAGAACACTGCTTGACTTTTCTGGCCCCCTTACGTTAGTTATGGGGTGGGGGAGCCTGGAGAAAAAGAGGTCCTGTGGTAGCAGAATAGTGTCTCAGTTTCCTCATCTGTAAAAAGGAGATGAACACCTAGACAGTACCTGGCCTTCCTATGACTATTCGCCTGTCGAACTATCACGGGAACATGGAGTAAGCAGTGGGAACTGGGGGGGAGGGGTTCAGCCCAGGGATCCCCAGGGACACTCCTTACACTCCCGTGTCTGTCTGGTGGTGAAGGTTAACAGACACCACTACATCCTATACAGGGAGGACCCCTGAGGCCCAGACCCTTTAGGAATGGAGGTCAGTGTTGCTCCACAGGGGAAAGTCCTCGCCAGCTAAGACCTGGCTGAAGGTGAAGGGTTTGAGGATCAGGCATGAAGCGACTCTCACACTCTGGCTCCATCAACCACTTTCTGACGGGACGTTAGCCCTGAGCCCTCTTCTCCTGCCCCAGGTCCACTCCTCCCAGCCCCTGCATCCATGAAGGTGGTCCACTGCTGGGCCGCCAACCCCCCATGACTTCTCCAGGCCCCTTCTGCCTGCACCGCCTGCAATGCCATGGCTCCCTGAGCCCAGGCAGGGGTTCCTGGCGTGGCCCTGCAGGAGTACTGCACAGCCGGCCTGCTGCTCCCCCACTCCGTCATCCCTCACCGCCATCACTCGTATGTAGCAGCCACACTTCTTTTCTGACACCTGGCATCCATCATGCTCTCTCCCTGCGTGCATTGCTGTGTGCTGGGCCCCCTATGTGGACACAGCCCTGCCTTTACCTCTCTGGTCTGTTCTTTATCTGACCCTTTACCAAGGGTGGCCTTTATCATAATTCCGGTTACAGCACAGAGTACCCCAGCTTCCCCTCTCAGCACCTGAAGCATGCACCAGTTAAACTGCAAAGTGCTCAGCACAGAGGCACCCTTCAGGGAGTGAATGGGTTGCCCTCGCGCAGCCAGGGCCCTGTGGGGGCTGACCACAGAAGGGCTCGACACGGACTCCCGAACGAACACACGGCGAGGACTGACGGAGGCTTCCTTTGTTAAAAGACAGCAAACTGTTAGATCTCAAAAATAACTGAAGATGAAATCTCTTTTTTATTTTCAAGCAAGAAGCCAGACACTGCCAAATCTATTTAGAGGGTTCACCAAAAGGCTGCTCACCAGCACTGCAACCAGCACGAGACTTCACATCTAGGGCGTGCAAACTGGGGATCCCTGCTTCTAGGGGTTGCTGGCCAAGGTCAAGGGCTCTAGTGAGAGGAGAGCAGGGCTCTGCACTGTCCAGAGAGGAGGCTGGACTCCCAGGGCCTGGCCTCCACCCCAGCTCATCCTCGGTCCCCGGGATCTGCCCACAGCCTGTCAGCAGCCCCATCCACACCGCCTGCTTGTAGGGACTCGTTTTAATTAATGCCAGCGCTGGGCCAACCACTGGGGCCCTGACACTTGTTTGCAGGTCATCTCCTCCTAACGGGCTCGCCCTGGGAGTGGATCTGTCACTAATTGAAGCAGAGATCAGTTAATGAGGCCGCGGGGCCCGGGGTTCCAGAGAACAAGGGAAAGGAAAATAAAATAAAGCCTCTTTCTTTGGAGGTTTTGTGATTTACACACACAAAAGAAAAGCAAGCAAGCTGCAGATTTTCCAAGTCAGAAACTCCACTCCATCTGCCGGAGTTAGACCCTCACTGTGTGAAGACGGCAGGCAGGGGGACGCCGCCACTGTGGAGACTTGTGGATCAGAGCGGAGCAGGGCCTCCCGGCCAGCAACGAATCGGCAGCCTAATTAACAAGCATTTATGGAGCAGTGCTCCATGCCCCCCTCTGTGGGGGAGAAGACACAGGGCCTGTCCCTGGGTAACTTGTAATCCAGTGCATCAAGGAGAGGACAGCACATGGGGTATAACTGAGAGTGTGGAGGACAGAAGTTGCCAGAACTTGTGACACAGGGAGAACAGTGTGGGCTGGCATGGTCAAGGAAAGCCTCTTAGAGGGCTCTGCAGATAGCAGGGAGGAGGAAGGAGGGCATCCCCAGCGCTGGCATAGCCCCTGGGGCCCATGACAGCCCTGCATGAGGTCCCCAGTCCCTAGGGGCGACACCCTGGGCTCTGAGAGCCCCGAGGGACCCCCAATCCCTAGCAACGCTGCTAGGCTTGGTGCCTCAGAGTCTCCTCCCCACATCTGGCTAGCTTTGGCCCTAGGAAGAGATTGTGATGGAATGACTGAGGACCCCTCAGGTGAGACAGCAGAGCCTGGGGCCCCTGGCCTGAGAAGGAAGTCCCACCAGGACAGCCCCCCCTTCTCTCCAGGCCTTCCCAGTCTGAGCCGCTCAACATTCTCCCCGTGCGGCTCCCCCTTCCAACTCCCCCACCCCACCTCACCCTTAAATTCCAAAGAAGGAAAGTGGGACTTTCAAGCTGCTAAACTAGGCTGAGCCATCCACTCCTCTTGTTGTAAGGGGAGAAGAGGTAACATAAGCAAGAAAAGGTGACAGAGCCCTTTCCTGTCTCTCACAGGAGCCCCTGACCTTGGCCAGCAACTTCCACAGAACCAGGATCCTCAGTAGGATCCCGACACAGTGAAGTCTCGTGCTAGGCTGCAGGGCCACCAGGGTGGCGTGAGCAGTCTCTCGGCCGGTCACCTAAACAGATTTGGCAATGCCTGGCTTCTTGCTTGTGATGAGACATGAGCATTCAGGGAAGGAGAACAATCTTGGTCATGAAATGGGGACACCCCCCCCCAACAGCTATTTGGAGACGATCTCTCCACATAGCAGTGAAGTAAACGAGGCCATTTCAGGATGACTTAATCCCGACTTCAGAGGGACAGTGAAGTAAACAATGGCATGGGTATGATGGGTTAGTGCCTTTTCACGAACAATCATTACATTTACTTAATGACACAAAAACAATGAGAAAAGTGGGTTTCACAAAAAGATTATTATATGAAAATGTCTTTTGATTCAAATTTCCTAATTTTTTCCTATTAATTGCATGTATTTATTGCACGATGAATAAAATACAAAGCTGTGCAGTGACTTGCCCCTGCAGTCAGGGAAAGGAGACCACCCAGCCAGGGTTGAGAGCGTGTCAGCCAGAGGGGTGAGGGTGGGCACAAAAGTGGGCGCAAGGGTGGGACACATGTGACCAAGGTCCTGGGAGCTTGAGCTTCCGTTCAGGCTCTGGCGTAGGCCCCTTGCTGTGTCACCTGCCCTGGGATCCATCCTGAGGCCCATACAGTCTACAAACCTCCCCTACACAATAGCTGCTCTATTCTCAGTCCTGTGGGATTCAAAATGAGCCTATTGCCCCTGTCTTGAGGAGCTTACAGGCCTCCAGAAGGGTCAAGGCATGTGAGCACAGGGCCAAGACTATAGAGAGGGGACAAGAGTGCCCCAGGAGCCCAGCCAAAGAGCAAGGGGGAGATGGCATTGGGGTCAACCTTGAGAACCATTCCACAGGCCCTGGTCTCCTGCATTAGGCACGTGACTGCATGTGATGACCAGCTGCCCTGAGAAGAGTGCCAGGCAAGTGTGGGGCCCTTTGGGGACTGACGTGCTGCCCTTAGCTGCAGGGGGCAGCCCTCTTCGCCACCCACAGGCACTGCCTCCCCTCCCGCTGCTCGGAAACCTGAATCACCACTTTATGCTCTCTCTCAAAGTGTCAGCAGAACCTACTCTCTCCTGCCTAGAAAGCCTACCCTGACGGCCCACCCACAGAAGCGTCTTCCACACTCCTTGCCCTGACCGTCAGACAAGGTCTGGCCCAAGATGATGCAGAGGACAGACACAGAGCAGCAGGACTAGGGGAGGGGGGTGGAGGGTGGGGGCTTACTCACAGCGATGGAGACGGCACTGATGACAGCTCCTAGGTAGCCCTGGATGAACTTGGACATGGGTGAAGGCTGGAAGATAGAGACAGAATTTCAGGCCCACTGGGTGCCCAAGACTCCCACACAGCCCCAGCAGCAAGTGGAGGGTGGGGTGGGCAGAAAGAGGTCCCTCTGGAAGCCAAAGGGACCCCGGCTACCAGCAGTGCAGTTCTAAATGCGGAAATCTGAGGGAGCCGTGTCCAGGGAAACGTTGAAGGGCCCACCGCACTCTGCCCACTCTGTAACGGTCACTGGCAGATACTGCAGCCTACAGGCACAGAACGGCAAGGGCCGAATGGGTCATTCATGGCTGGGCAAGCAGACTCGGTTTCGGGAGGCTACATGCTGCAAGTGGGCTGTCTGGCACCTGGAGCACTTCCTTGCTAGACACGGCAGTGTCAAGGCTGGCTCCAGCCTGGCTGGCTCCCACAGGCCTCGTCAACCCTGGTAGCAACTGCGCTTCCATGCCAATAGATGACAGTTGCTCGGTATTTCTAGGGAAAAATGTATCCCGAGTTGCAATGTAGAAAATCAAGACAAGAGCTGCAGAATTTGCCTTGATGTACCACAATGGCAATTTGGAGATGCTCTGTTTAGGGTCGACGAGAGCCGAACGAGTGGAGATGCATGTGCGTGAGCACATGGGGGAGAAGAAGGTCTGGAATGAGGAGGGAAGTGTCCTCAGAGTATGAGGCCCTGAAGTATTACCTCCACCTCCAAGGCTGGAAAATGCCTGGGCCCTCTCCTACCCAAACTTCCCCCACCCTCCCACGGGGACCTAGACTCCTTTCCCGCTCTCCCTGTCTTTGGACTGAAGAGTGAGAATTGACCAGGGTGCAAGGCAGCCTTGCCAGAGACGCAGGAGCCCCTCCCGGATGACAAAGGGTGACCGGGCCTCCACGGCAAATTCATCCCAGGAGGGCAGGAGGAGACGTGTCCATCCCGTCCTCTCAGGCCCATCGCCCCTCAAGAGCAGCCTTTCAACTTTGCAGCCCGAAGTCCAGGGACACTGAGGCCACTTCCAGGAAAGCTTGGAGAAAGCTTTAGGGAAAGTCGGACCCCCAGGGGGCTGCTGCTGTCCTGATCCACCATGGGGTGTGAGAGCAGCCTGCAGGGCATCCTCGAGCCGGCGAAGCTCATCCCTTTCCCCGCCCTGCCACGCTCCCACGTCACAGGCCTTCTTCACCTCACATGAACAGTCCCTCTCATCAGGAGGGCCTGCAGAGCTGGCATCTTAAATAAGGTGCCTCCAGGAGGGCGATGCTCGACCCAGGTGCGTGGCATGACACACTGCAGGGGGGATGAAGGGAACCAGCCCGAGAGCCGCCACCGGCTGGTGGTCCGTGGTGCTCACCTTGGTAGCATTGCGGTTTGCATAGTTGACACAAGCGTTGTGGCTCTGGTTCAGCCACTGAAAGGCAAGTGGGGAGAGGAGAAGTCAGGGAAGACTGCTCACCTCCCTGGAAGCCAGGCCCGGGCCCCAGGAGGCCTCACGTCTTCAGACAAACGTGAGTTGCCGGCTCACGGTGGTGTATCCACCCTGCTATTAGCATGACCAATGCCCAGTTTGCCTGGAACTGGGCCAGTTTCAGCACTGACGTCCCCAGTCCTGGGAAAGCCCTCAGCTCCTGGCAGACCAGGCACTGGTTCCACCCACGCCACTGGCCCATCCTGATCCAGAGGCAGTACCTCCTCCAAAGTCGTGGCTCTCACTGCCCCAAACGGCCCCCCTGCCTTTGCCACATCATCCTTATTACCCTACTTCCTGGACAGAGGTGGGCAGCTGGGCCCTGGAATGTCCCCAGCCCAGTGTCCAGCACCGCCCTCAGCACCCAGACACGGGCACCGCTGGGGTTGTGCTCAGGGAAGACTGACACTTTCTGCTGAAGACAGACGGGTTCTCCTTCCTTCTCTTCCCTCTGGGTGTGTATGAGAGACACACACACGCAGAGCGTCAGCTCCTGTCAGAGAGCCACAGCCTCAGCTCTCTTCACGAGCAGAGACCAGGGCCTGTGAAGCTTTGTCATCCACCTTGCTGCCTTGGCCTTGGGGGTGGATTTACCTTCCCCCCAGATTTGGATGAGGCTGATGTCAAAGAGGCTGTAGGCCTCGAGGTCACTGGAGGGGGAGCCAAGGGACATGTTGGGTGGCTATCAATAAGCCATCCAGCTGAGGGTGCCTGCCCAGCCCTCATCACCACCATGCAAAGGTTGAAGTGGCACAGAATGGCTGGAGACACGGGCTGCCGAGGACCAGCTGGGCAGGGCCTGAAGGCCTGGCACTTCTCCCAGTAGCTTCTGGGTTTCGGGGAGGTAAGGAGTGCTGTGACTGTCCCTGAGGAGCATGGATGGGGGAGGAGATACTGAGGCAAGGGGTTCTAACCAGTACCTGTTGGGCCCTCCCTCAGGAGCCTGTTTGCTGGGAGACTGTTACCTGCCAGAAGACAGTGGATGCCAGTGTCTGGTTGGGCAAAAGAAGACCGACCACCTGAGAATGAGGGAGGGAAAAAGAGAGAGAGAGAGAGAAGAGAGCTGAAAAAGGCAAAGGAAACACACTACAATTTTGCAAAGAAAAATCAAATAGCCATGAAGAAAAGCAAGCTGAATCTGTACAAACGGATATAGAAGATGTGTACATACAAACTGCTGCCCATAGTAAGACTGTATATGGCTTGGCCCTGGCTGGTGTGACTCAGTGGATTGAGTGCCCGTCTGTGAACCAAAGTGTCGCTGGTTGGATTCCCAGTCCGAGCACATGCCTGGGTTGCAGGCTAGGTCCCCAGTAGGGGGTGCACAAGAGGCAACCACACATTGATGTTTCCTTCTTTCTCCCTCCTGTCCCCTGTGTCTAAAAATAAATAAAATCTTAAAAAAAAAAAACAGTATATGGTGTAAAAAAAAAAACAAGTTGCAGAATTATGTTACAGCATCTCATTTTTCAAAGAAAAGCATCTTATATATATATATATATATAAACATATAGAAACACATACATGTACATATCTCCAAGCATGAAAAAAAGTCCCGAGCACAGAATGTAGAATGGGTTACATAGCACTTTCTCACACCCTCTTGGATACTTCTTACTCTTTGTAACAGCGGACACGCATTATTTCCAAAACTGGCGGGCAGGCGAACAGTAAGACCAACAAGCGAGCAAAGGGAACACCTCCACTTCTACTCGGCTAACCCTGCTCCTCCACACTCCAGACACCCAAGGGGATTTTGTGAGGGGTAAATCAAAATCACTTCGGGGGACTTCAGTGCTTTACAAATACAGTTTGGGGGAATGTATCTGTTATCACTGAGCCCCCATGAAGCAAAACATCTGCCACATTAAAGCCATCGAATGAAACGTGGGTGTCCAGTAAACATTTATTGAAAAGTGAGTGAACGCAGGAGCGTTCGTGTAGCAGGAGTGAATGAAAGTGAGTGTAGCAAGAGCTACACTGCACCGTGTAGCTAAGCAAGACTACGTGTGTGTGGGTCCCTTACTCCCAAGACCTAGGCTCACCGACTTTGTTTTTTAAGCCAAGATGAACTGTCTGATTTGAACACTGGCCAAACCTTGGATTTCAGGGACCCGTGTGTCTCTTAAGTTTACCTTGTGAATGCCTGTATGCAAAATAACATCTACCAAGTGCTGCTGCATATGGAAAGAACTGTGCACAACCATCCACATACTGACTTATTTATCATCCCTGTGGATAAAATGGCTCTTTGGCAAGAATTTCTGTAAGGAACAAACACGAGCATTCAATTCTATGCGGTGAATCAAATTCTAGACATCCTCAGCAATATTAGTAAATCATGTTTTAAAGATTAAAATGTTTCTAAAACAGTGAATATGTATACACATTTATATTTATTGGCCCATATCAGTTTGAATAAAATTATATCATGGAAAGCCATTCCATAGCTCCAGTGAGAAATTATGAGGTTTTTCTCCAAAAATGAGATCACAGCTCCATTTCTCCTTGCAATGACAGCTCAGGGTACTGGAGTGGTGATCAGGTGACTTTGGTCCTTGGCCTTGGCTCCATCCTTGTGTGATCTCCAGCAGAAGACAGCCCCTTTGGGCTCTAGCTTTCTTATCTATGGAGTGAAGGAGTTGACCTTGGAGGTCCTAACTCAGTTTAAATTCTATTCTCAGGTTCCAAGTAATACATGTGAAGTCAAAAGAGACAGCCCCATTGCAAAGGGAATCCTCCCAGCCCAGTCCAGTTGAGAAGTATGGTGGGGAACACACGGCCCCTCTTTCCAGCCAGTCAGGAGCCAGACTATAGAGAAGAAGCTGTGCCTAGAGAGGCCTGAAGCTGGGAACAGTGTGAACCCACAAGTGTGTGTGTGTGTGCACGCAAGAGGGCTTGTGCACGTATCACTACACATGTACATGCCTGACTGCTTCCCAAAGCCTGGGGAAATGAAAGTAGTTCTTCACTGTTGAGAACATATCACCCTCCCAAATCTGTTGGTTGATAGAACATGGGTGTGTTATGCACGGCACTGTCTTCTCCCCTACAATCCCCACTGTACCCACTGAACTGTGTTTGAGCCACCAGCAGCATGGTAAGATGCAGCCCCATGGGACTCACTGTATTTACCAGATAGCTGCTGTCCAGGACGCTCCCGGCTCATTCCCTAGTGGGGCCCCTTCTGAGCATCTGGTCGGCATCAATCCTGCACATACAGGCATGTACCTGTGTTCCTCTCCGCACTGACTGCTACTGTCAGGCCAGCTCTCTGCAGCCCACGTCTGCCCAGCACACGCATCCTCCTGGCAGGTATTCTGTGTCCCAACTTCCCTCCCGACTTCATCTTATCTCCCCTTCCCTACATTTGCTTTTGTCTCACTGTCATCTTCATCGATTTATTGTGTGCCATACATTTTAAAAATGTGATATCAAGTCTTTTCAGAGCAAAACACAGCCCTAAACTAAACAAAAGTGGCACCCAGGCTATGGATTACACACACGCTCACGGCTTGTAACCAGTGAACTTTCGCTTGGCTGGTCAGCTCTGAGCAGCCTCTTGACCCAACCTCCTGCTCTCACACGAGCCTCACGCTCTTTCGCTTGGCTGGTCAGCTCTGAGCAGCCTCTTGACCCAACCTCCTGCTCTCACACGAGCCTCACGCTCACTCAGCTCTGACTCCGTATGCTTTCCTAAGAGACTGAGTGAGTGATCGATTGGTTGATTTTGCTAAGCATGTCCGCTTATGCCGCTTACCATCGTCTTTATTATAACCGTGGGGCTCAGACAAAATAGAGATTACCTTCTATATTTTGCAAATGGCATGATTGAGGTTTAGAGACATTCGGTGGTCTGCCTAAGGCTTCATAGCAAGCTAGAAATAGAGTCACGTCTTCTGATTCCTGGCTTGGGAGCCCTGTCTGATTGTAGGGCTCCTTCTCCAGCTCACCCCCCTGTGTGAGCACAAAGAAGAACCAGACTCCACGCCCATTCTGAGCCTCTTCTGTGTGCCGAGTCCCATGCTGCTTCCCATGAGGAACACCAGAGGAAAGGAATATAGCGTACCTAACCACAACACACACACACACATACAAACGGGAAACGTATGAGAAAGTCCCTTCTAACACCTGGGCATGAACACCACGAGATGGTTCAATGGGGTACCTGGATATCTGTGAGGCTGATAAATTCTAACATCCAAACAGGAGTTCAGGCTGGGAGAGGGAGGTAGGCTCTGGCTATCTGCTGAAGGAGGAGGGAAGATGGCCCTGAGGTGTGCCAGAGCGTGTGGTATGTTCTCACGGGAGCTATGTTCTCACGGGAGCGAGAACAGCTGAGAGACTGACCTCCCTGAAGGAGGAGGTTTGGGGAATCAGCAGCCTGGAGTCCAGGAAGGAGGGGTTAGAAGGCAGCAGAACACCTCGCTCGAGCTGAGGCAAAGGGAACAGGGATCCCGCCTTCCAGGTCCTACATCAGGCTGGTGGGGCCGGGAGCACGCGGTGCCAGCCCCATTCCCTATTAGGCAGCACGCAGTGCCATCTGCACAATCCCAGGAGCAGGAGCAGATATTTTATAACTTCCTTTTTTCTTTTTAAGTCTAAATTAAAAATAAATGTTCCTTCAGTTCTCAGATGTATATCTCTGGTGCAACCTGCCCACATTCCCTCACACTGCCCTTTCCAGAACATGGCAGGGGAAAGGAGGAAAGAGATGGATAGAGAGAGGGAGCCAGTCCACCCGGCTCCAATGCCAGTGGATTGCACCTCTTCCAAGAGGGAAACGCTTCAGGCGTGGCCGCGCAGATGGGTGGAGAGAGCCCAGAAAGCGGCTGGAACCAGGGAAAGTGGAAGGAGAGCCAACAGTCAGAATTTCCAGCCCAGCCTCCACCCTGTCTTGCTGCAGGACCTTGGCCAAATCGCACATCCTATCTTTGCTCCCATTTATAGTTCATAACATGGCTGGGGTCCCCTCCACGGCTCCCACCCCCTGGAAGCTGTCCTCTACGCACATCTGCCCACTTTTGCCATTCCCCTACCCCCTGGGTGGCTGGCCATGATCCTGGTGATGAACTCTCAGGCTCTGGCCGCTGGAAGGGCTGGACTCAAATCCTGGTTCCAGGATTTATCAGAAGGGTGACCATGTGCCAGTGACTTGAGTTCCCTGTGACTCTGGTTTTTCATCTGTTGAATGGTGGTGATCACGGTGCCTCTCTGGCGGTCACGAGAGCAGGCGTGGGAAGGATTCAGCACAGTGTCTGGCATCCGGCAAGTGCTTACTAGTTATTAGTATGATTCCTCTCCTCCCATCCCGTTCTTTCCTAGTCTCTGCTGGTCTCTCCTTTCTCTGCACTCCAGTCTGTATGACGCGACTGAGCACATCTTGCCCCCATCTTGTCTTTGTACACACGCCTTACCCCTCACAGGGTCATGAGCTCCTGAAGGTAGAATAAGGGCTTTTCTCTCTGATGTCCCCCAAAAGCACTCAGCACAAAAATGGGCCCAAACGACACACTGGAAACGTTGCCAACTCATCAGGAACATTAAGCAATTATTGGCCAGAAAAAGATCCATGATGGATTGTGACAATGACAACCATCAGCCATCTCTTCCTTGCCCCTTTTGTTAAAGTCTGAATCGTACAGGGGTGCTGGCCTTTGGGGAGCGGGTGCAGATTGAGTTTGGTCCTGAGTCTTCACTCTTCCCTGTATCAGTACCCTTGCCAGGGGAGGGATGTATTTCCCTGCTCTTGGTGTTGCTTAGTCACATGACTTGCTTTGGCCAATGGCATGTGGGAGGAAGTGGCAGTGTGCCAGTTCTGAGCCCAGACCTCAGAAGCCTCATGTGCTTCAGTCGCCCTCTGGTGCTTCTAACATTGCTGTGAGGAGACAGGCCCTAACTGGTGGCTTGGTCCGAGGAGGACCAGAGGCATGCGGGCCAGAGTCCAGCCAGGGTGAGCTGATCCTCAGTTGATCCCAGACCTGTGGTCAGAGGCAGACCTGCTTTAGTCAAGACCAGCCAAACCCCAGCCCCCTAAAAATATGAGTAGATGGCTACCACGAAAATTCTGTGGATGTTTGTTATATGGCACGGTAGTAGCAAAATCTCATTAATACGGAGATCACCACATCGGAGGAATGAATGTGCTGTCCTTCTGATTCAATGCTCTATACCATTATTGCACTTTGAATTATGTCTTTAATAGTGATGTTGGTTTCTGAACAGCCTATCTTATCCATTCACTCCCCCTGGTGACCATTAGCCCGAGTCTGGGGCCACCTGGAAGGGACAGAAGGCAGTTTGTGCTTCAGCCTTGTCTCAGAGCAGAATTGGGATGGGGCCAATCAACAGACCCACCTGGAAACAGGCTCACAACAAAAATCACCTCTTCCCTTACAGCCTACCCCTTCCGAGTGTTCCAACCTCTGCAGAGACACGAGGTCTCCATCCCGAGAAAGGAGCCACCAAATATCCCAATCTGCTCAGCCACAAGGGGGAGGGGCATGAGCAGTTGAACATGGGACGGGACCAAGGCCCCCCGGCCACGATTCTGTGTCCTATAACATCAGGACTCAGAAAGAGGGAAGTGAGCCACCCTCCACCCCCTCGGCCACTGTCCATACAAAACTAAGTCAAATGACAAGGAAAAAGATTATTTTAAAAACAGAATTAAAGTGTAGACAACCCAGAGAGAAAACAGGGGGCGTGTCAGAACAACCGGGCGGTGAAACGAAGCCGGGGGAAGGCCACACCGTACAGAAGCCTCAGGCCAAGCACCGTAATGACAGCAGCAACAGCTGTTCTTCGCACGCTCCGCCCGGCCTCTGCGTGGCCAATCACGCCGCAGCCTCCAGCGTCGGGCTGAGTTGTCACTCGCCCCAGGAAGCCTCCCTTGACCCTGAGGATGAGGTCAGGTCCCCCATCACAGGCTCCCCCAGCCCCTGCCTGACTTCTTTGCAGCACTGACCTCAGTGGTATGTTTGAAGCGTGTCACTCTCAGGAGCTTGCAGACGCCATGGAGGGAGAGACCAGGTGCTACGCACTGCCCACACACCTGGGCTGCCGCCCGGTAAAGCTGCCTGCCCCCTTCCTGCAGCGTCCCCCCCCCCCCCTCCACGCGGACACGCTCAATTCCAAACACTCCTTCCATTTTTCAAAGACCTGCCAGGAACCCCAGTACGCAATTTGCCCGAACAATTTGCCTGCTTTTTCCTTCTACTTTGTCTCCATCTTCTGATTTCTTTGGCTAATGATCTGAAAAGTAACACTTCAGTGAACCAGGGGGGCTGCTATTTAAAGGATCCTGACTAGTTGAAGAAAATACCTTTTGTCAAATGAATGTTTGTTCCTGACTGGTCAAATCCAGCTTAGCGGAGAGACACTTCTCGTATGATAGAAACTAGGCTAAAATGACTGGTGCCATTTACAATGGGAAAAAATTGGAACAGGGACTTAAGGGCATGAAAAAGCAGTCTGGGATGAGGAAGATTTGGGGGATGTCAGAAAGGCCCTGGGATGCGGTCAAATCCTTGTATAAAGTGAACCCTCAGAGAGAAAGTGACCTGAACTAGCACCTCTGAGAAACTGGGGCTTGGAAGTCCACCTGGTCATTCGTAGTGTAAAATGAGAGTGTCCAGAGTACAGTGTCCAAGCTGAATGTCCCAAGGCAGAAATCTGGTTTGGATGTAACCCAAGGCCACTGGACTCACTGTCCAGAAGCAGTCTGTCCTCCTCAGTCCCCTAGCTGGATGGGGGACTGGGACCTTGAGTCCTGAGAGTCTCAGAATAAGGAGGGGGGTGGGGAGAGGAAGGGCAGTAGTGTCATGGCGAGCTCAGGGCTAAGAGGGAGACACTCAGGTCCTGGGAGAAACCCCGCCCCTGGCGTCTGAGACACTATGGTAGCCAAGACTGCAGGGCTCGGTCTGGCAGATGCGGAAATGCAGAGAGGACGGGACGGGGCCAGAACACTGGCCCTGCCTTTCCCCAGCCACATGTGCCTGAAAACGACAGTGCTGCACCCCTCTTGGTGGAAACCTGGGAACAGAGCTGCCAACAGGAAGAAGCGGTGATGGCTGGTGAGGCTCTTCTGCAAAGAAGCTGGAGGAGGGCAGCCATGCACTGCTCTTGCCTCGGAACCAGCCTTGCGGCACTGGCTTAGTCGCCGTGCTTATGTATAAATTGGGATCTCTTTGCCACGCACCGAAGGGGGGAAAAGTTCCATCTTCAAATGTTAAGTTTAAAATAAGACACTACATGGGTGCCAGTGGATCTGTGAAATCTGCTGACTAAACTGGCACCAGCCTCTGGGAGAAAACCAGCTCTTTTCTCCTGAGCTCTGGGGAGTGAGCAGGGTGGGGGCGGGGTCCTCTCAGGCAAGGTGGGAACTGTGCAGGTCCAGCCAGGCATGCTCACCTGGGCAGGAGGCAGCGTGGATGCTGCCTGCAGAAGCATCTCAGTCAAGGTACCTGTCAACCTTATTTACCCTTTCCCTTCACCACATTGGGACTCAGTTCTTAGTATATTCACTGGCACCCCATTTCTATTTTGGTAAGCATTCAGTGGCTTCTGCATGTCTATATGACCTGGGAGGGAGTGGGACCAACACGAGACCTCACATGTCCTGTCTACATCACGGTACCAAGATGGAAGCCTATAGGTTCTCCAGGCCCAGTGGCTCCTCTCAGGACCTGGCCTCTGGGCCAGCTGTTCCAGCCCTGAATATGAATACGTAGGGCTAGGAAGCGAGCATTGTCATTTCGTTTCTGGCTGCCACTAGGGCCCACTGGGAGACATCCCAGACCATACCCTCAGTTCACCTCAACCGAGTGTGTTCACACAGGATGCCCGAGGCCAGGCACCAGAGCCTGTGCATGAACTCACTGAGGGACGTCTGTCCCAGGCTGGGAGGGCACTGGCGCTGACCGAGCGGTCACAGCATCTGCATCAGCGGTGAACCCCTGACAGCATGGAAGTGGATCAGCGCCCAAGTTCCCAAGATGCCTGCAAGGCCATAAAGACCCCAAATGATGGCCTTGCCTCGGGTAGAAAGAGGAAAGAGTGAAAGGGTGTGGGGAGGCCTCAGTAACACCTTGTGAACGAGAGACAGTACTGGCATCCCTCCGGCTCGCTAGTTCATCCCAGAGGGCGGCAGCCATTGATTCGGTGAGGGTCCAGTTGGCCTCTCATGAGGAAATGAACCTCAAGTTCAACTCCCCTGGTTCAGCAAAGAGATGCTATTGTTAAGTGATGTATTTTTTCAAGTGTGAATGAAATATTTATAAAAATTATTAAGGCACGTTACTGTTTGTCTACCTATTAACCATTTCCCCTTCTTTCTCACTAGCAAAATCCCTACAATTGGGAATTGACTATACATCTAGCCAAATTCTAAATGAAATATAAACAGAACTGTGGTGTGAGTCCTTGATGAAGATTCCATAAAGGGAGCTGACCCAGAAGGTATATCCTTTTCTTCCATCTTTCTCCTCCCTGTACTGTGGATGTGATGGCTGGAACTCTAACAGCCATGTTGGACTATGAGGTAATTTTGATGATAGAAGACAGCACTAGAATGGCATAGAGACTGGAAGTCTGGGTTCCTGAGAGAACTGTGGGGATCTGCTTATTCCAAACTTCTTTGGCATGAGAGACAAATACATCAATTTGTTTAAGCCACTGTTACTTTGAACTTTTTTATATGTAGATGGTCCTGGCCCTGATACAATCAAAGAAAGCCAGAATTGTAGAAGCCACTCTCTCTGAAAACAGGGCAAACTAGAAAATAATAATAAAAGAATATTTTTTAAAAATCCACTTGGGATTTGAAATGTGTTCTATTGAATTAAAGCTAAAAGATTGAATCCCCTAATTAAAGAGGATTTAAAACCATAATTTTAAACTTATTTAGAAACAAAAACATAGGTCACTATATGTGAAAACATATTAGATATGGCCAGATGTTAGATACACTCAGGAGAAAATTCACAGCCATAAGCACTTTTTATTCAAAGGAAAAAATGACGATAAATAAGTTAAGCAGTGGATGGAAAAAAAACCTACTACAAACAAATAAAGGAGGCCAAAAGCCTATGATAAAAACAAAAATGAATAAATTAGAAAACAAAAACAGAAGAACTGATAAAATTCAAGAAGTAATTCCTAGACACAAGTCCCACAAATCAGGTTACTGTAACAAGGAAGATGGAGGCAAGGAGATATGGAGGTGGGGTTGTCAGGGGACTTTTGGTTTGGGGCCTTCTTTTGTATTGTTTGAATTTTGAGCTGAGCAAACATATTCATATATTACTTGCATATCTTTTAAAATAGTCTTTAAAAAATTCTTGGTGGTAATTTTGAGTTCCAAGAACATATTCATGTATTACTTGTATAATTTTATAAAATATATAGAGAAAACATTTTAATCCTGAGAGTATTTCTGAACTCCAAAGATAAAGAGAAAAAACACCAAAGGATCCGAAGGGGAGGGGGTAGTTCACAAAGGGAAGGGAGTCAGGCCACTACTGCTCATTCACGAGGGGGGGAAAGACATTCACAGATATGTGAGGACTCACGGAGTATATTACCCACATGCTCTGAATAGTACTCAAAGAGGGACTCTAGCCAAAGGAAAAACACTCACACGCACACACAAAGTGCCTAAATAATTGTGATGTTTATTTACTACACCTGCTGGGTAGTTTTGGCTAAGCTAAACTTTCCCAGAAATGTGTCCATTTCTTCTAAGTCTTCAAATGTATTGCCCCAGGTATTTCAATGCATTCTGATCTCTTAAACTTCTATTGTGTCCACAGTTATTGTACTTTTTATTCCTAATATTGTTTATTTGCACCTTCTCTCTTTTTTCTTGCCCACTGTTGCCAGAAATATTTATTTAATTAGTCCTCCATAGAAACTAAGAATTTATTGTCAATATATATATATATATATATATATGCACAAGATTATCCATTCTTGTATTATTCATACTGCCAAAATATTGGAAATAACCTAAATGCTCATACATAAAAAACCAGTTGATTAAATTACGGTGCTTCTACATCATAGACTACTATGCAGCTATTAACTATAAAAGCATGAAGAAGATCTGTATAAACAGATATACCATGATCTCTAGAATACATCCCTAAGTAGAAAAACAAAACACTGCAAAAGAATTATATCGTTGGGGCTGGCTTTAGCTCAGCAGGTACTTCAGTTCAAGAATTATATAGTTTGCTTATTTTTACAAAAGAAATGGGAAGAATAAAATTGTTTACTTACAGAGGATGGGTGGAAAGGAGGTAGAAGGGACAGAGAGAGGAATGACACTTTTATTATGAGTTTTTATGTAGCTTTGACTTGTGAACTATGTTGATATTTTACATTTTTCCAAGAGCAAATCAATAAGAATGGGAAACAACTGAAATTGAATGACAGCAGAAACGTTTATCAAATAAATAACATAAACACAACAGAAGAAAGAATTCAAACAATTTTTAAACATGGTTCTCTGATTGTATACTCTTGGCAGGATATATTCAATAGGCAAAAAACTTCAAAGGAATCTTGGGCTTCACTTACTACATTCCAGGGGGAGGGGCAGCCTACAGCAATTCTGAAAGTCCTTTTTATATGTATTAGATGCAGTGAGTGCGCAAATATACTGTTGTTGGAGCCTCACTCAGGGAGGAGGGAGACACGAATACGGAATGAAGGAAGAAAGGGACTCGGAGATGTTGGACTGGACTTCGAGGTATTAGTATAATCTTATGATTTTTAAAAAGTTGTGCCTTCTAGCTCTGTCTGCAAAGATGGCCTCACAGCAATGGCACTCTGGTAACAAGGTCACACCCAGAATCCAGACTTTGGTTTCTAAGTCCCATTAGCCTCTGAAAGGAACCCCAGCTTTCTGGAGAAAAGGACGATTCCAAAGGACGATTCCAGGACTAGGGCAGAGAGACACAAGAGGAGTCTGGATTAGCCGCATCTTGCACTAGGAAGTGTTGAAGTTCTCCAAGAATGGGAAGGACGTGTGAGACAGACACAGAAACTACTTTGAAGGGCTCCTGTTGGTCAAATTTGGCACAATTTGCATATAAAACCAAATAATGACAAGTAAATTCTTACTTACTGAATATAAACAATATACCAGACTGTATTGGTAGTTCTAAAACACATTGAAGGAGAAGGCAGAAGGGAAATCTCTTAGTTACAGGAGGATGCCAACTATTAAACAGAGATAGAATGATAAATATAAAATATACACGAAACTTTGAGACTAGGTAAATATCCTGTTCCCAATCAGTTTCTCACTCAGTGGTCACTTGTTGGTCACTCCTGTCTGTTCCAGGCTGTTGGCTAGCAGGAAGAAAGCTGCTATAAACCTCCAAGTATAGATCCTTGTGTGGCCATGCGTGTACTTATTTCTCCTGAAGCAAACACCTAGAATTAGGTGTGCTGGCTCACACTGTAAGTGTTTAGCTCTGTAACAGACTACAATACCATTCTACGCACACCTTGCCCGGATCCTGATTCTAGGATCACACGCTGTACTTAGTTCCGATCTCGTTAGCCTTGCAGGTATAATTCAAGAGACCCGAGAACATACGTATCCTCTAAAAGACCTGCACAATCACGTCAAAGCAGCACTGCTTGTTGTGAACTCCAACTTGTATACAACCCAAATTTTCACAAAGAGTAGTATGGACAAAGACATGTCAATATTGTTATAACAATGGGATAGTGTACAGCAACCAAAAGCAAAGTAACACCACATATAACAATATAGACAAGTCTCACAAATGATTTTAGTATAAGCAGCCAAAGTCCAAAAAAAAAAGCACATAGTGATGATTCCATTTATATAAAGTTCAATGCAGGTGCAACGGAAGCACCACGCGGAAAGTCGGGAAAGCGGTTTCCTGTGGTGTGGGCGCGGAGATGGAAAGGTCTGAGAGGCCGCGGGTCATGCTCCCGCCTAGCTCCCTTTGTGGAAACCCAACAAGCTGCACGTGCATTCATGATGAATGCGCCTCTCTGTACATTTGTTGTACTCCAATACTCAAAAATTCATACTTAAGAGCATACTTAACCTGGATTTTAAAACCAAACAAAAAGGACACTGAATCCTTTGAGTTAATTTCCAACCTCAGTTTTCAGAAATCACCCTTATTTCCTGACTTCCCCGGACTGGGGTAAAAGCTTCCCCGTAACCAAAGCAACGCGTCTCAGAGACAGTCTCAGAGACAATACTCGGAGGGAGAACGTGCAGGGGTGAAGGCTCGTTGAGGCTGTGCTGGGTGTGCGTCGGCACACCTTCTACAGAAGTTGGATGGGACAAATCAAGAAAACTACAAAGAAATGAATGCTGTTTTACCCAGTAACTCCTTTCCAGGATTTTATCCCAAATCAACAACTCAGTCAAACACTTATGAGTAGCGATGTAAAGTTATACATTGAAACATTTTTTGGATAAAAATCCTTTGAACGTAATACTTACAATTGGCGTCCCAAAAGGAATGTAACCTGCGAGAGGAGGGAGGAAAGAGTCAGGCCTTATAATGCCACGCACTTGACCCCTTGGATCTCTCAACTGAGACCTCGTAGGAGACTTCTGGGCGTGGTCTGGCAGTGGCCCCAGTGAGGGGGGCGGGTCAGTTAGGGAAGAGGCCCACCTCTGTCCCCAGACGCTTTCCCAGCCCAGCCCTCCTCAGCAGACAGGGCTCCCCTGTGTCCCCCAGCCTCCCTCTCTGTTCCCCTTTAGCCAGTTTCACTCCCCTCCAAAACCCCAAGGCTCATTCCTGAAGGCAGGGCTGCCTGCAGTGGGGGCACCACCACTCCACGTTTCCTTCTGGAGGCAAGACGCCCCTGACCACACTCACTGCACACGCTGCAATGTCTCTGAAGGCCCCAAAATGTCCTCCTTCTTCCCTCAGCTTGTCTTTTTAGCATGCACCCTTACTTCCCGGGCATCATGACCATTTCTAGAAAGGGAACTTCCTACCCACCTGACATGTGTACCTCGAAGTGCGAGAGCCCCTTCCATGTCCAGGACCCTGGCTAGACATCCTCAGCACAGCAGGACAGAGCTGGTGAGAAGCCCTGGGCCCCGTTTGTCACTGCTCATGGCCCCTAGTCCAAGGCAAGGCTCCCTCCACCGTCCTCACTGCTGTTCATGGGCAGCCTCCTGACCCCAACCTCTAATTTATAGCAGCTGGTAGCTGGATAGCAGCAAGTCATGCTTAGCCATCTGAGTTACGTGTAAAGCAAAGGTTTGCATCCCGAGGGTGCACAGTTGTGCATGCACGTGAGCCACCACTCTCCTACCTGTGGCCCTCTGGAGAGAGGTCCAAAGTTTGACTGGAGAACTAAACCAGACTCAGGGTGAGAGCCTGCTATGGCCCTGTCCAGGGATTGGGAAGCACTCACAGCCGTGGCTGCAAGATGCTTGTAACCTCACAGCAAGGTGAGGTTATCACTGGGCACCAACGGCCCCCGTGTGCACAAGGAAGTCACGTGGTTGCTCATTCTTTCACCTCCATGAGGTCAGGCTGTCCGGGGGGTGAGGACGCTGGCTGTCCTGCCAGACTCAGAACACCCGCTGGTAGAGACTCCTTTTCCAGCTTCCTGAGGACTTCCCAAGGCAGCATCCAGCAGCTGTCCCACCCACCCTGGAATTCGGGGTGGTACCCCAGGGAAGAGGCATCAGCACAGGCGTGAGTCTGACTCCGGGCAAGACCTGTGGCCCCTCAAAACTCTGGCGGGATAACCACGGCAGACCCAGGCAGTGTGTGTGCAGAAGTGCTTCCCAGGCTATTAGGTTCACACACACAGAATTGGCCTAGTGTCCACAGGGCAGGGGCTTCCCCGGGGGGCAGGGATCTTATACCTCCTTTCCCACTCCCCAACTCCCACCCACTGGTCTCCTAAGAATGGGAATGCACCAACCCTGTGTGTGCAGCAGGTGAAATGCAGTGAGGACAACGAGGAGGGGGTGGTTAATAGCAGGATCAGACTCCAAGGAATTGGTCTGGGGATTAACCGCGTAAAAGGGCCGAGCAGGGAGCAGGATGCGGAAGGAGAGAGCGCTGCAAGCACCACTAGGGGTGGAGTGACTCACAGAAGGTAGGGTTTGCTGGTAGCGGGTGTCACTCTTGAGGTGAGTGGTGTGTAACACTCCACCCCAGCTGCTCAGGCAGCAAAGGCACATTTTTTAAAAGCTCCACAGGTGATTCTAAGGCCTGGCCAGTGTTGTATAGCTGAGCCAAGGTTAAAATACCAGTGCAAGTGTGGCCGTGAGTGTAACAGGCTCCATCTCTTCCTCAGGCCGGCACATCCACACGTTCCTGGAACTGTGACCATGGGGAGTGGCCTTGGCTGGGCAGAACCAGAAGGCCCCAGGGGCTTACCTGACATTCTAAAGGGCATGAAGATCTTCTCATTGGTGTCTGGGTGTAGAATAGCCTGGCAAGAGCAAGGAACACAGCACAAGGTGACAGTGGGAGAGGGACGGGGACAGGGAATGGGGAGGGACAGAGGCGGGAAAGGAGAGCTCCCCCAGGGTAACTGAGATGAACGGTGGCCGTACCTTGGCTTCTGGCTGGTCCATCCTTCCCTACCATTCAGGGCAGGAGAAAACTAAAACTGGGACCCCAACAGTATTTACCCTCTGACTAATGCTCAAAGCTAAATGCAGGGAGGGCGGGACTGTGTCTACCTTGCAGGTCCTCTGCACCCCCATGCCTGGCACACTGTAGGCATGTAACAAGGGGTGTGTGGAAGGAGCCAGAAGGAAGGAGGTTGGGGGCCCAGGGAAGGTGAGCTGGTCTGAGCTCCAGTCTTCAGAAACTCAGGCCTTTGGGTGCTGGGGGAGCAGGGAGGGGAGGGGTGGCCAGGACCAGAGGGCAGGGAGACTGGACCCACAGCAGCTGAGGATCCCCTGCACTTGGTGGGGCAGGGTCCAGGGGAACCTGGGAAGGGGAGAAAAATAAGCCAAAGCTCGATTACCTGCTTGATTTTCTGTGCGCTCCACAACTGGAAGGAAGGGAGAGAAAGAGGAGAGAAAAAGGAAATCAATTAAAGCACATATCAACTGAAGGTCTCATCGCTTCTCAGCCTGTTGTCTAAGCTCGCGTGTAGTGTCAGTGTGAGGTCTCAAAGCCACATTCTCTACCCAAGAGGTCTAGCTCCCAGGGGCGTCAGAGGCTCAGGCTGTCTGGCCGCCCCAGGTCTGGCAGCTACCCCAAGGGTGTGGCATCAGGGACCCCAGAAATGCAGAGCTAGGGGATCGCACGCAGATCATTTAAACAAAGGATTCTCAACTCTGGCTGCTGTAACATTACGTAAAGAATTATTCCAGCACTTTTCTAAAGCTTCCTACCTGATCTAATGTAGGATTAGGTAAGAAGCCTGTTTTTTTTTATTGTTTCTGCTGTTACAGTTGCCCCAATTTCCCCCCTAGTCTCCCTCCACCCATCCCGCCCCCCACTATGCAGAAGAAGCCTGATTTAAATGCAGATCCTTCAAGTTTCTGCCAGAATCACTAGAGGCAGCATAACACGATCGTTTCAGAGCACGGCAGACTGCTTGGATTCCCAGCTTCGCCTCTCCTGCCTCCAAGGCCCAATGTCCTCGTCTATAAAATGGGGATAATAACTGTGCTGCTAACATTGTGGAAACAATATGAAAAGTGCCTGGAGCAGCACTGGGTCCACAGAAGGGGCTTCATAACTGCCTACTGTTGCAGAGTATTATTATTCCTATTGTTCTTGTAAGAAGGCGGCGGGGAGAAGAAAGTTGCTTTCAAATGAGTGGTAAAGGCGTCTCTTGTCAGCACAAGTGTGTGTGTGGCACAGGCTGGAGAGACAGAACAATCTGTCAGTTCCTTCAAATGATATAAATACTGTATTTCATGGAACTTAAGATATCATGAATCCTAAGACACTCTTCTGTGCCACTAAGTAAGAAAACAATGACATAATGCCAAGACCAACATCAATAAAAAGACTCATCCCATTTAAGAGATGTTCAAAATGTGATAGACCTTTTAGAATCAAGAAAATATGCTAAGTAAAAAATGTACACTGTGGGCAAACCAAGGGCCAGCGCATTTTAACGAAGCGAGAAGGGTATGAGGTGAGAGAGATGTTGTGGCCAGCAGGTGACACTCAGTTTTGTAAGGGGACAGTTCAGTTATTCTTCATTTATATGGCACTGTTGTTGTCTGGAATATAAATTAAGTTACAGAAGGCTATGGGGTAGCAAAAATAGAAGTTATAAAATTGATATATTAAAGTTTATGCATTTTACTCACAGCACAGTCCCTCAAGCCTTAATTCACAGCCTAATTACTCTTATTTTAGATACGTTTCAAACATATTTGATTGTCTGCTATTCCAGGAAGATTGGAAGCAGTGGATTTTAAAAAAATAATAATTGGGGAACAGAAGGGACTGAAATGAAAAAAACCAAATGCAGGATCATGGTTAGCCAAAGGAGGTAAGTGAGAGCATAGAGCAAAGATGTAAAAAAAAAAAAAGATAAAAGCCCCGACTGGTGTGGCTCAGTGGATTGAACGCCAGCCTGCAAATCAAAGGGTTGCTGGTTCGATTCCCAGTCAGGGCACATGCCTGGGTTGCAGGCCAGTTCCCAGCAGGGGACTCACGAAAGGCAAGCACACATGGATGTTTCTTTCCCTCACTTTCTCCCTCCTTCCCCCTCTCTGTAAGAATACATAAATAAAATTAAAACAAAAAAACAAAGATAAAAGGCTGACCCTCCTTTGCTGAGAGAGCGCCTTCCTGAAGTGCACCCCCGGCTGAGTGCCACTTTAGCTGTGAGCCTTCCAGTGCTGTCCCCAGCATTTCCCACAGCACTGGCCATGGGGAAATCCTAAAGCTACTCTGCAATTAAAATTTTAAAAACACAGGGTTCCTTCATATGGTTCTTTAAAAAAAAAGTTCCCCATGATTCTGATGAATAGCCTGGGTGGAAAACAGTGGCCTAAGACCCCAAAGGGCAGTGTAAAGAGGGGTGTTAGAACCAGGCAGGCCTGTATTCAAATCACTCACAGGAGGTATGGCACTGGGCAAATTACATGGCCACGGTGCCTCAGTTTCTCCACCAGTGAAATGGGCTGTGTGAGGGTAGGGCAGATGCTCAGTGCTCCCTGGCATTTGCGTTTCCCTTTGGGCACACAGCCAAGCCTACACCTCCCAGCTTCCCCCACAGCCAGGGGGGCCACCCATGTGACCGAGTGCTGGCTAACGCACTGTGGGAGACAGTGGTGTTGGCCTCCCTCGGAGAATCCAGTGGAGGAGCAGGAGGCCCTAGACTTGGGTAAAGCCACCAAGTGAAGGGAGCTGGGTCCCTGGACAATGGCACATGCCAAGTCCCCGAGCTGCACATGCCAAGTCCCACTCATGACTCTGACATGAGAGACAGACCTCACCGCATAAGCCCCTGGACTCTGGGGATTGTTTGTGACAGCACTTGGCTTACCCTGACTCGTCCAGAGGTTTAAATGAGATATGCATATCTGAACTACTTGGCTCATAGGACGTGCTCCATAAATGCCTAATACAGAGGGACAATCGTTCAAATGAGCAATATTTTTAATGGACTTCATTATTTTTTAAAGCCACTTCATGTCATTATCTTATTCCTACAACATGCCTGTGAGGTGGGTAGATATTTCCTCGCATGGTAAGTCATATCAGAAAGACTAAGTGGCTCAGCCAGGGTGCCAGGGGCCTGGTGGCAGGATGGACATGGCACACAGGCCTCCTGTCCTCTGGGCTCATGTCCTCCCTGCTCTCCAGGGGCGCCCAGGAGGAGGAGATGGATGTCTGTTCTGGCTGGGTACCTTCCAGGCCCAAAGCAGGAGAGGAGGGTGAGAACTGGCTGGCAGCACCCTGGGGGCGCAGAGCCTCCTGCAGCCCGGCAGCAGACGCTCCCTCCGGCACGTGTTCCTACCCTCCCACTGAGGTCCGGCCAAGCAGCCCTTGTGATCCATGGTGCATCTGTGTCCGTCAGGTTCAAGGACCGCCTCCTCTACCCCCACCCAGGGGGCAGCGATGGAGAGTCAGACAGATGCTGCTCATCGGCAAAGGCAGGAGTCCAGCAGGGTTCTCAGCAGGCAAGGCCAGGAACTCAGAGCTCACAGACACGTTCCCCAGCCCTCAATGCCTGACACCACCATACACACAGCCCCAGCCGTGTGCTTTCTTATCTAAGAAACAACGGTAAAGTCTCACATGATGGATAACTCCATGCTCTTCTGTTTTGCTGAGTACTTTCCCACAGAAGCACTGGGATTTGAACTCAAGCAGTCTGGTACAGAACCCCCACCTCTTATTCACCACACGCCCCTGTCTCTAAGGCTAGCATACCATTCTGTCCCTTTCGGCACCTAAAATATTTTGGCGATCTTTCCACATCAGTACACTGAGAGCACCCTGTTCCTACTAATAGAAACCTCAAATGAATATATCGTATATTGTAAACTATGCCCTACTAGGGGTCTTTTAGGCTATTTCCCATCTTTTTTATACATGACATAAAATGTACCATTTTAACCATTTTTAAGCGGCAGTCCTATGGCATCAAGTACATTCACACTGTTGTACAGCCATCACCAGCATCCAGCCCAGAACCTTTCCATCTTGCACAACTGAAGTCCGTACTCAGTGAGAACTCCCTCCCCCACCTCCTCCCGTGGCTCCTGCCAACCACCACTCTCTCCATCTCTGTGAACTTGACCGCTCAAGAGATTTCATGTAAGTGGAATCACATAATATTTGTCCTCTGTGACTGTCCCTTCTTTTCCTGTTACAACAATGCTCCACGGAATTAACATGGAGTTATCATTATTTTATCATTTGTGTTTAAAGTAAAAGGATAAACATGTTCAGCTAAATCTGGTAGGACAGAGGAAAAATTAATGCTTACTCCAGAGAGAGGCAGTGGGCAAGGGGCAGGGGGACAGGGAAAGAGAAGCTTGTTTTTTAAAGATTTTATTTATTTATTTATTTATTTTTAGAGGGGAAGGAGCGAGGGAGAGAAACATCAATGTATGGTTGCCTTTTGTGCATCCCCTGCTGGTAGTTAGCCTGCAAGGAACCAGCTTGCAACCCAGGCATGTGCCCTGACTGGGAATCAAACCGCGATCGTCTGGTTCGCAGGCCCGCGCTCAATCCACTGAGCTACGCCAGCCAGGGCTTGTTTTTTATTCTCTACCTTTTTTATAGCTTTTGAATTCTGTAGATAGTTCATATGTTACCTATTCAAAAAGAATTGCTTAAAAAATCAAGAGTAACCACAAAAAAATAGATATAGGCTGTATAGCTTCTACATTCTTTTTTCACCTCTATGGCACAAACTGTCAACTATCCAACAAAACCTATGTCCCCTTCTTCCACAGTAATAGAAGAGTAGTGAGCAGGTGGCCCACCTGCTGCACTACATTTCCCAGCCTCCTCTGCAGAGCAGGTGGCTATTCTACATCTGCTGTACTACATCTCCCAGCTTCCTTTGCAGTTAGGCTTATCCATGTGACTGACACCCCAGTAGCATGGGATGGGAAGTGAGATGTGCCTTTCCCTAGCAAGGGCCTCCCATTCCAAGCTTTCTGTTCCCTTCCCATGAGCCAGAGCCAGGATGGAGCTGCAGCTCAGTCAGAAGACTGAGGACAACCCAAGAAGATGGTAAGGAAACGTGATGGAAGGATCCTGGGTCCCTGAATGGTCCCGTGGAGCAGAGCCATCTGCCCACCTGAAACTTGAACTGTTACATGGGCGAGAAATAAACTTCTATGTTATTTGAGCTGATGCATTCCGGGATCTTTTTGTTACAGCAGTTAGTATAACCCTAACTAAGATAACCCATAGGAAACCGCCTCCCTTGATATCAGAGAAGCCTTTCCAGAGGCAGGAGGAAGGAATGAAAGCTCAGAGAGTGATTGAGGCTCTTCTCACGACATTGGGCAATGCCCCCACCCCAGAGGTTCTGCTGCGAGGTGAGAGGGGCATCTCCACTTTAAACTAAAATTCCTTGCTGTGACCTGATCTCATGCAGGCTCACCCTGTCTCCAGACTGTAGCAACAACAGCCAGGGTCCCAAATTTTGGCCTTGGTTCAGCCACTAACTTACATGGTCTTCCTATGCACGTCACCACACACCTTAGACTTACACTGATTTTTAAATTAATCAGGCAGGAAAAGGGGTGGGAAGTAGAAACAAGTCTCTCCAGGGCACCTCTCTATCTGATGACGCCAGGCCCAGTGTACAGAGAGGGCCGACAAGGACTTGGGTCCGATTCCCAGGCCTGAGCTTTTTCCTGGGACCTGCGGGACTCCTGAGTCGTAAGCTGGATGCAGAAATGGCAGCAGATATTGCCCACAAGCCAAGGGCTGGTTGCTAGTTTAAAGTTTCATGAGCCAGTCCTGCAAACAGGTTACGGATGGGATGTAAAGCATTCTATGGGAGTCCAAACGAGATGCAGTAGACAGCCCATCCACACTGAGAATCTAGGACAGTGAGCCCCGGGCGTCTTCTTGGCAGCCGGCTGAAGCAGCTCCACTTTAATTCCTCAGCATGACCAGTCTCCTCTGGGCTCGGCCCATTTCCCTGTGTGTCCCTGGCTGAACATAAAAATGTGTAGCCCTGACCCCTTGGAACCGAAGGACTAGAACAACAAGCCAGTGTGGGTGTGAGACTTTGGACCTTGCTTGATTTTTAACTTGGAGAATGAGGGCAGACCGGGTGTGTGGGAAGCGGTGTTGGTGAAAGGTCGCCAGAACAATGCGGGAGTTTGCTGATTTCAGTGACAGCCTGAGTCTCAGCTGAGCTGCCATCTGAACCGATGAGAAGAACCCCAGAGTAGAGACCAAGGGAGGGGCGGAGGGTGGGCGCCCAACAAGCTCTGTCTTCTAGGGGCAGAGCAGGGCGTACCCCCAGCACCCAGGCCCCAGACCCCAGGCGGAGGAATGAACTCCCCAGGCTCCACCCCCAGTTTGGCTTGCTCCCCTTCCCCTCTGCCTCCTTCCAAGCTGCTTCTCCAAACCTCTGAAGGCAGCAAAGACAGAGCCTATTTCAAACAGCCTCCAGAAGGTAATTAAGCAGAGCCTGAAGGGGATCCTTCTGTAAAGCAAAGGATGCTTCCATAAAATAAAATTTAAAAAATCTTCCTAATTTATCATTTGGGCCAATCCCATTATTCCTCACCATTAATTTTGTTGCCATGGTTACTCCCAGGTAATGTGTACATAGGCAAGTCTATGTGGGGTGAAGTTTCCCCCCAATCATACGAATACATGAAAGGAGAAGGCACGTTCCCGGGCCCTGTAGCTGAGCACACACAGCAGTCACGCGTCTTCTGAATGGGCAGCTCCTCTCTAAAGAAGAGATGGACCTTGGAGTTGAACCAGGACTTGAACTCTAGCTCTCCCACTTGCTGACCATGCAATTTGGGTAAACTTAATTTTGGGGGGCCTCCGCTTCCTCATTTGTAATATGGGGACATGAATACTTATTTTTAAGGTTACTGGGAATATTAAAGGAAACTCATTTGTCTGACAAATACTTACTGAGCAGCTATTACGTGCCAGGCAGTGATCTAGGCCCGAAGGATACACCGGGGAACACAAAAGAGCAAAACTCTCTGCTGTCGTAGGGCTGACGAGTGAGTGCCAACAGACAGTAGCAATACAAATAACAACCAAGTGAGTTCTCTGGTAGGTGAGAAGGGCGAGTGTTCAGGATGGGTGGGAAAGCAGACAGGGTGTGTGCTGGTGGTGGGGGAGGGTTCTTTCTAAAATGCATCCTAATGGGGTGCACGCAAAAGGAGAATGTAAAGGATGAGGATGTGAAGGGCACACAGGCAGGTGATGACATGGCCTGGGCCACAGCTTCTGACACGGGAGGAGGGATGAAAGGCCGGGGTGGAGGAGGGCCGGGGGAGACACTGGGGCTGCCTTCCCTACATGCCCCCTGACAAAGCACTTCTAGTGCCTGGATTCCCCACTCACCCTGGCCCCTCAGATTCCATGTCTTGTCCTGCTTCTGGCCGTCATGGTGACTCCGTTTGGTCCCCTTGACTTTGTCCCCTGACAGAGTCGGATGCAGGATGATGTTTAGTGCCTGACAGTAGTGAGGAGGTCAAGGCAGTTTTCACTGAGGTGACATTGGAGGAAATACTTGAAGGAGCGAGCGAGCCAAGCAGGTATCTGGTAGGAGACTGTTCTGGCAGATGGGACAGCCAGTGCAAAGGCCCTGAGGCAGAAGTGGGCCTGCCTGGTACATGTGAGAGACAGCAAGGAGGCCAGCATGACTGCTGTGGACTGAGTAGTAGCAGGTGGAAGATAAGAGAGAAATGGGGGCTTGTGGGCCGTGTCAAAGATGGCAGCTTTCACTCGGAGTGGAAAGAGGGGCACTACGGAGCTTCTGCTAGAGCAGCAGATCTCAACAGGGGGCGGTTTTGCAACCAGGGGACACCTGGCATGTCTGGTTGTCACGAATCAGGAGAGGATGCTACTGGCATCTAGTGGGTACAGACCAGAGACGCTTCTAAACATCCTGCAGCACACTGGACAGCCCCACAACAGAGCCATCCAGCCCCAAACACCAACCGTGCCGAGGCTGAGAAACCCTGGAGAAGAGGAACAAATGACATCATGGATGTCGTCACAGGCCACTCTGACTGCTGTACGGGGAACGGCAAGAGGGGCAGGGAGAATGGGGAGAGCATCCAGGAGGCTGCTGCAGTGACCCAGCCCAGACACGTGGCCACTGCATCCAGTACAACATGTAGCACATCATACAAATGCTTCAACTAATACTGACCACTTGCCTGTTCTGTGCTAACTACACGGGCCAACCCGGGCCAGCCCAGAAGGGCAGGGCTGATCAGGACCCCAGAAGCTTGAGGCTAGGGGTCAGGGTAAAGGGGGAGGGATCAGCCAAACCTTCCTTTTAGCCAGCTTCTGACAAACCTACTAACAACCAGGGAAAATCTGGGGTGCCATATTTTTAACCCAGTATTTTCTCCGCTATTTTCAGCAAAGCCCAGACACAGCCGACCCCATCTCCTCTCTGCCAGAGGAGCCTTGTAGGATCTCTCACACCCAGCTGTCCTCTTCCCTGGTAGGCTGCAGGCAGAAGTCCACCCCGCATGGGCCTCTGAGCAGTTGATATGTTTTGCTGGGTGCAGATTAAGTACTTTAATAAAGGCGGGCTAGTTCCCAGACTCTGAGGGACGTGGAATGATGCATAAGAACCACCAGGCAGAAGCCCGCAGCGGCTCCCAGAGACCAACTCACCTCACTGCTGACCACTCCAGTAGCTTCCAAGCTGGTTTCCTTAATAGTATCTCCACTCCCCATTCACCAGGCACCCCACCAGAATGATTCTACCACAACACCCTTTCACGCCACTCCCTTGCTCAAGAGCTTCCGGCAGCTTCCTCTTGCCCCCCCCCCCACACACTTTCACAATCTGTGCTGTAACTTCCCAACTTTCTCCATCTCTCTCTAATCTCATCTTTTCTCCCTATCCCTCCCTCTTTGATCTCTCTTTCCCTGTCTCTCCTCTACTTCTAGGATTTTGTCTGTGACTTGCAGGGAATGTCGTCCCACTGCCTTGGGTCTCTCCATTCTCCATTTGATCTACCCTTCAGGGTCCACTTGTACTGCCCCTCCATGAAGACTTTCCTCATCACCTGCATTCTCAGGATTCTCTCACCGATGAACCCCTACCTACCTTAGCATTAGCTCCACACAGCTCAACCACCAACCTGGCCCCTAGCCACGCACTTCCGTGGTGGCCTCACCCCTGCTGGGAGCTGGCTGTGCAAGGGCAGGAATCGTGGCATGTGTCAACCTTCCCCTCAGTGCCCACCTGCCTCTTACATACTGAGCCATCAGCAGGTGCCCGTGGCCTGGATTGACAGCGTTAACCACGCAGGTTTAATTGGGGCTGCAAGACGTTCGCAAGTTCCTCTGACCAGAACTCCCTTCATGCCTGTGTATGTCATTCTGCTCCACAGTGTCCCCTCCCCTTCCAAAACCTCCTTCAGACAGTGGGAGACAGGCAGCTGTTGGATCTCACAGGCCCAGTGTCAGACCCCGGTCCCACCACATACTGGCTGTGTGACCTTAGGTAAGTAATTTAACCTCTCTGAGCCTCAGTTTTCTTACCTGTAAAACTGCAGTAATATAGGTAGGTACCTACCAAATAGAGTTTCTGTGAAGATTAATTAAGGTAATGCACGTAAAATGCTAGTACTTAGCAAGGTGCCTGACACTGAGTAAGCACACAGTGGCTGGGCTCACTGCCATGGGGGAGGGGCTGCTCCGTATTTAACCCCACCCGTCTCTGCCCAGGCCAAACCATTCCTGCACATAAAGTGCACACAGCAGCGTCAGCACCCAGAGACTTCACGGCCTATACTTAGAGTTTTGCTCTCATTTATGGCTTTATTGTTTAATTGATGGCTTCGGTCCTTATCATGGTTCCTAGCACATCAAATTTTTATCTATTAAGTCTGAAGGGTAAGTTGCGCTTATTTTTACTTTATCCTTAGATCTAACTATTCACTGGTGTAGCAACCTTTGAACACATTAGCAGTCTAGGGAGGAGATGCCAGGCCCCGTTCGTAGAAGACCAAACTGGGGTCATCGGGACGAACAAACTGTCAACCCACTTGTGTGCACCCCTGGTGAGGTGTTGTGACGGGAGGGCGGGTCACATGACAAATCAGCACAGGTACCCAGTGCTATCCGTGACATCAGGACAGGTCCACAGGCATCAGGCATCAGGCACAGGCTCCTGACCCCCACACCGGCAAAAGGACATCTGGCAGTCAGTCCAGAGCCTCGGAGCAGGGCTGCTGTCCAGGCAAAGCCGAAGAACCTCCCTGGGGCTCTTTGAAGGCATGGAAATGACCTTTGAGCAGGGCCAGCCTGGACCAGGAACAAGGACTGTCCTTAATTTTGGATTGCCTAGGGTTCCCCAAATCCTGAGCTCCTCAGCTCCGGTGTCTCCAAAGGCCAGAGGCAGGTGTGGCTTTGCACACTGAGGCCCGGGGAGGGAGGAAGCAGTGTGAGAGCTGCCACACAGCCCAATCCCCAAGGCTCTGGGGAGCCAGGAGGATGGGGAGGGAGGGAGATGGAGGATCTGCTTATTGCAGGGCAGGTGCGCACTTACAGCACTGGGCCGCTGAGCCGCCAGACGGACACTGCAGGCCTCACCAGCATAAGCCAGAGAAGGAAGTTCCCCTACCTCACCTCCTCCCAGCTCCCTTGAGGAACATGGGGGCTCTTAGGACAGAAAATAGGGGAGGCCCAGGAAACAGGATAGGCAGCTTTAAGCAAAGAGGGGAAACATGGCCTCACTCCCAACTCTGGAAGCTGGAAGGAGTCCCAGAGGACACCTTCAGCCCGGATGGGCCAGAGAGGTAACTTGGCGAGGAGCGGACACAGGATCAGGAAGGGCTTGGAGGCTGGACCCAGCCCTGATGTGTCTAAGAGGAACTGCATAGGTCTGAGGACTTCTGTGGCCTAAAGAGAGGCTGTCAGGTCATGCCACCCAGGCTCCTCGGGACCCAGGGCCAGAGAGAAGCACGAAGCTAGGAATGAGGAGATCACGACCTGCCCTCCCTGCTCATGGCTGCCCCCAGCTCAGCAGGCAGCACAGACGCCTGAGGTTGGACCCTGCCCAGCCAAGAACTGCACCATCTCATGTCACTTGCCAGAGCCCCGCACAAGGACATCTGGCCAAGGTGCCGCATCTGCTCATGCACTTGCCCTTCACGTGGCTGGGCTGCAGCGGAGCACGTCCTGGTCACTTCCTCCAGGACCTCACCCTCTCTTGGGGTTCCTTGTCTGGGCTGTTCCTATCAGTGCCTCCTCCTCACCAGCCCCTTCTCATCCATCAATCTCCAGAGAGGAATCGCTAGTCTGGGTGGGTTCCTCCCTCCCCCACTCTCCTACAGTATCATGTTTTCACAGTGGTTGCCTAGATTCTGGGGAGTCCACGAAGCAAGATCCTCCTCTGGCTTCTTCCCTGCCCTCTCCCCCAGGCCCTGGCACCAAGCCTGGCCTGTAGGTGCTCCCTAAACACATACTGAAATGAGCTGGACTGAAGAGAGCTGATGGCTAAGCTGCTTGCCCCAGGGACACCTCGCCAGCCACGGCTGTGTCAGGTCAGCAGCACAGGGAGGGGAGGGGTGGGGCCTCGCGTTGCTATCAAGAGCACCGAAGAGAGGACAGAGGCAGAGGAAGGACAGCAGCGTGTTTCTGGTTGGGAAATAAGCAGTTTTAGTAACTGACCCAGCAGAGAGGAGGAAGCCATCCCCTTGATGCTTGAAGAAGGCATGTTTAAGGCACCAGGCCGTCACCCCAGGGATACCGGGAAAGCTCAGGACTTGGAGAGACCAGGTACTACAGAAAAAAAGGGCTAATCACAGGACTAGACACAGGGGTTGACGGACAGTCTGTCCTCAAAGCTGTGATCCCCCAGGCCTTCCCCGCGCCACAAGGGGACCCTTACTGTCCTCACCTGTGTCCCCACCAGATGCAGAAAGTTGATCAACCTTCTGGAGGAACTGAGTTACAGTGACTCCAAAGCTGGGAACGCTAGCGCAGTGGGACGTGGGAGCAGGGAAGGTGAAAAGCAGGGAATTTAGTGAAAGTCTGCAATGAACTTTGGGACCCCAGGCTCCTTCACCTCCTTGCCTTCCAGAATGCAGAGGGGTGAGATGATCCTGCCTTCACAAGACAGGAAGAGGATTCTATTTAAAAATAAATAAATACAAGAAACAATCAAAGAGCTCACAAAAATTAAAATTATGCCAGCCAAAGTTAAAAATGCAATAGATGCACTGAAAATAAACTTTAGGAAAGTTCCTGCAAACCCAAATAGCAGGTCAAAGTCAAGGATTAGAAGAGGAAAAAAAATAAGAAAATATGAGTGTTAATCTACGATGGCAAATATTTGACTGAGAGGAGTTTCGGAATGAGAAGAAATTATTGAATAAACAGTCTGAGAAAATTTGCCAGAACTGAAAGACAGGAGTATTCAGATGGAAAGGAATCACAAGGAGCCCAGCATAATGAATTTTAAAGGAGATAGCACTGTGGGATTTCATTCCAAAGAATGAAAACAGGTCACTTGCAAAGCACTGGGAATAAGACAGCACTGGATTCTTCAACTGCTGTACTGGAGGCCGGAAGACAATGGAGCAATGTCTTCAAAATTCTGAAGAAGAATGACTGCCATACTAGAATTTTCTCCTCAGCCAAGCTGTCAATTAAAGCTTAGTGCAAACTTATAACTTTTCAGACAAAAAAAAGGACTCAAAATTTTCTTCCCATTTACTCTTTTTTTCAGGAAGCTACTAGAAGAGATACTCCACCAAAATAAAAGTCCACAATACACCAAAGGGAAGGTCCAGGAGGTGGGCCTCAGGAAGGACATTTTCAGGGAGAAAAGTGGAACTGAAGAACTGGAGTGTTGGGAACCGCCCTGCCTGGATTCAGGAGCTTTAACCATCCCCATTGCTAAGGCTGAGTAAAGAGACCTTGGGACCATAAGTCGCTATGGAGACAAAGCTTATCTCCCTGGCGGAGGCGTCACCTCTGCCCCCTTTTACTTCACCCTGCTTGGCCCCAGGTGGATGACTGGTTAGCCAATGATGGGTAAGATTCCTCAAGGGAGGCATGACCTAAATCAGGCACGGTCATGAAGGAGTCCTCAGGGAAGGAGTTGGGGGGCTATAGAGAAAGGGGGTGATGGACCCTCACCGCTTGGCTTTGACATAGCCTGAGTCCTCATTCTGTCTGTAAGAAGTCTCCTAATCTCTTGGCTGCCTTACTTCCCCTGACTGACTTAAGCCTGAAACAATGCTGGAGGTAGGTACAGTTAGGGTGGGTTCCCTAGGGTGATCAGGCCTAAGAAAGAATGCATAAAATCCTGTGTAACCTGCTTTGCTAAGAATGCCCTCAATTTTGTGATAAGGGTCCAAGCATGAGACAGTTTGTTTCCCTAAAGTTTTATGGCCCTTTAGCTAACTGACCCTGACTCAGAATAAACCCTCATAGTTCTTTGAATGTTATCTGTTGTTTGATGATTACTGCCTGACAGTGATTGATGAGCTTTACCTGTATTCCTGTGTGAATTGAACCCAATAAAAGCCCATTGAGGAACAGGCTCCTGCCCCTTCTCCTTGGAGAGATCGGCCACCTTTCCTCCCCAACCAGATCATGTCTTGGTAGACTTATCCTCATCTGTGGTGGATGGAGGGAGCCCTGCAGGTGGAGCGCCCCCCTCACTGGAGTCTTCAGGATTGAAAGGGAGCACTGAAAATATCCCTAGAGGGTGTAGTAAGAATTAGAGATGGTACAAAGAACACTATGCTAATGAGGAAAAGAGAGACAACTATCAACTGCAGATAAAACATAAAGTTTAAAAACAGAGGAAACAGTCATGAAATAACCAACTTGATTCTACATTAAATGTTACTTATATGATTTTAATGTGAATATTGAACAGTCATAGACCTCAAACCATTGTAACTATCTTGGGAGGGTGATGAGGGTGGGGAAGAGAAGAATGTTTTTGTGGGGTGGATAATAAGAGACCTGAATTCTCAACTACCATGCAAAAGAATTAGTTAAGAAATAGCAGTATAGATAAACATGTTAGTTGCAAATATAGATTTCTATCTGAAGAAACAGCTAAAAGTATTTGCTTCTGGGGAACAGGAATTGGAATTAGAAGGGGATAGAGGACAGCATACTATTTTTCCTTACAAGTGTTTTAGTACTGTTTGACTTTCTGAAATATGCACATACACTACTTCCAAAAATGTGAAATTAATTTTTTAAAGTTTTTGAAATGAAGTCTATGAACAAAGAAAACAGCATTGGCACATTAACCATCAGTCTCTCATTAAAGTTGCCCTGCACTACATCCCCTACCACTCCCCAAAGCCACACACAGCCATCAATATTTCAATGAGCTCTAGTTCAAGTTTCTACATGGTATTTAAAAAAATGGAAGTATAGCCCTGGCTAGGTGGCTCAGTTGGTTGGAGCATTGTCCCATACACCAAAGGGTTGCAGGTTCGATTCCCAGTCAGGGCACATACCTAGATGTGTGGGTTCAATTCTCAGTCAGGGCACGGGCAGGAGGCAACTGACCAATGTTTCTCTCTCACATCAGTGTTTCTCTCTATCTCTCCCCGTTCCTCTCCTCTCTCTATAAAGTCAATAAACATATCCTCAGAAAAGGATTAAAAATATAGAATTATGGTGTCCTAGCCTAATCCCTACCACCCACCCACCCCCTTCTTCCCACACTCAACTTCAACTTTTGGGGAGTGCTATGGTGGTAAATAATTAATAATAAATTCTTTAGGGGAAAAGAATCCTAATTTGTACCATTTTCCCATTTCCATGGTGTAAATACTGCCACTGCAGCTGATTTCAAGCTATTGCTGTGCTGTCACTAAATGTGGGATTGGGAAGAGGTATACACATGCCAGCTCTAGCCAACTACTGCCTTTGGGTCTCTCCGACCTCATCAGCCTCCTGCTTCCCACCAGACAGGGGAGACCTGAGCACCCTCTACAAAAGCTGTTAGTCCAAGGGTATGTACAGGGGTATGTAGCCAGAAGAGAAATGGTTAATGAAGGAAAAAGACATGGTCTTGGATGCAGGGAAAGCGTTGGGAATTTGTGACCTTCCTTCCTCCTCCACCTGCAGTGAGTTACCTGTTCATTGGTGACCCCCGGGCGCAGGGTCCCATGCTTATAGTCCTCCAGCAGCTGCACAGCCTCTCTGAGACGTCTCTGCAGGGAAGAGAAAAGGGACATTGAGAGCCAGGGCTCCAGCCACGCCTTCCCTTGTGGGAATGCGTCGGTGTTTGTCAAGTGCTGGCATGGTCACGGTGTGCAGGCCTGCCCCCCAGTTCCCGGGATGGGGGCCGCACAACAAAGAAGGATGCGGCCCAAAAGTCCTTCCCTAGGGAAACAGCTAAATGGCAGGGGTATGATTACACTATGAAACACTATTCAGCAGTTTAAAAACTGAGATAGATCTACGCGATATTCCGTGGCATTCTCTCCAAGGTATTTTTTGAGTGACAAAGCAAATGGCAGAGCTGTGTGACATCACTCGTCGTACCAACTAAAACTCGTGTAACCAGACACAGGTCTGGCTGCCCGCGGTTTCACAGGCCAGTACTCGGGAGGCTGGGGCTGATGTTCAGGAAAGCGGCAACTGGGAAGGTGGGGGACTCTCCTCTCAAAGTCCATCTTAGCAGATCAGGTGTCCTGGCTAGTTTATGCAGGAGAACTCGGGGAAAGGGGAGCGAAGGGATTTCTGGCGATGTGCACTTTCTCCGCTCTGCTCTTGGGGGTTTCAGTGTTATCTCCTGTGTGCTCCACCTGCAGCTTCAGTGCTGATATCGGGGAACAGGACGTGTGGGCAGCACCTCCACTGGCTCTGACATGAGTCGCTGACACCTGCCCAATTTCTTGTGGTTGGGGCCATTCCTTTGCCAAGCAGGAGCTGCAACTGCTGAGAATACTTATAAGGAAATAGAATACTATAAGGAATACTATAGAATACTACAGAATACTTATAAGGAAACTTTTCATACATACATGAATCTTCTATGGGTGTGTTAGCACATTTTATTCTAATTCCATTT
This sequence comes from Sturnira hondurensis, assembly GCF_014824575.4. Taxonomy (NCBI): domain Eukaryota; kingdom Metazoa; phylum Chordata; class Mammalia; order Chiroptera; family Phyllostomidae; genus Sturnira; species Sturnira hondurensis. Next base: position 17,350,222 of record NW_028079044.1, on the reverse strand, counting down.
CATGGTAAGTCAGAGTCGTATAAAGTGCTTATTCGCTGTTGCACCCATGCACACAGAGAAAACAGTATTTTCTATGAGACTATGTATGTGCGTCAATGCATCAGAAGGAGCTCTAGAAGGAGACCCCACGCACAGGTGAGGTTGCCTGGGGGAGGAGGAAAGGGCCTGACGTGGCAGGGGGTGTCACAGGGAACAGTTGCCTCAACTGTGAGTACTGACAGTTTTTATAAAGACAACATATTCATGCAGCACTGGTATGATTTCTTAGCAACGTTTTAAAAACACTAGCAGAGAATCACATACTAAAGCACACATGGCTACAGTAACTGCTGGGGAAAGAGAGAAAATAAAAGGGGACAGAAGTGTATGAGTTTTTAAGCCTTGGAAGCTGAAGAGAGCGACAGAGAGCCATCTCTGTCCACCACAACATCTGTAAAACATTCACAGCAGCCCTACTCACATGGGCCAAAACTACAAACCATTCAAATGTCAGTAATAGACTGAATAGATTAGTTTATGGTCACGGTGATATATTACACAGCAATTTTAAAAAACAAATTACAAATCCATGTTACGACGTGGATGAACTTGCAAACATAATGTGGCAGAGTGTTTTCCAAAGACAGTGACCCCTGTATCTCCTATTCTCCGTGCTCTTCTAGAACCTTCTCCATCTGCATCCAGAGGTTGAGTCTATGTCCCTTCCTCTTGATGCAGAGAAGGCTTTCACAACTGTCTACACAAAGAGAGTTTGGCCAAGGTGAGGATATGTGACCTCTGAGGTTAGGTCATAAAAATGCCTTCCTCTACTTTGTGCTCTTAGGACAAAGAGAATTCCACTCCCTTGGAATCCAGCCATCATATCGTAAGGAATCCCAAGCGCCCTATGTAGACACCCACAGGGACAGCCACTGAAGGCGCAGCCCACAGCCCCAGCTGAACCACCAACCGATGGCCAGCACCAACTTGCCCACCATGCAGATGAGCCGTCTTGAAATGGACCTTCCGGCCCCTGGTCAAGCTGCCCTAGCTGATGCTGAATGGAGCAGAGATGAACCACTGCCTCTATGCCCTGCCCAAACTGAAGATCAGTGAGCAAAAGAATTGGCTGCTGTTGTTCTAAGCCACTATATTTTGGGGTGATTTCTTAACATAGCCATAGACAGCTAATATGCATAATGAAATGCAAAAGAGTATAGTACATAAAGTTTAAAAGAATTCAAACTCACCTATGGTGGTAGAGGTCATTATAGGGTTAAACTTGTGGGGTGCTGACTTAAAAGGGCATGAGAGAACCCTCCCAAGTAATGCCAATGGAAATGTCCAATCCGAGTGGTAATTACATGAGTATAAACATTATGTCAAAGTCCACAAGCAATAAATTTAGGACATGTACAATTTACTGAATGCATGTCATGCTACTTCAAAAAATTAGCAATAAACAGACAACAGTGATAGAAGGCAGCCTATGCCAAGGTCAGGTGAGGAACCCAGACATCAGGGATACCCAGCATGGGCAAAAAAAGCCAGTGAAGCTGCTGGTCCCCTTTTGACAAGGACGAGAGTGCAGAAACCTTGGTCTAAAGGCAGGGGGCAGCACTGGTTAGAGCACCCAGTGGGGTAGGCAGCGCATGTGCTGAGCCAGCTGGCAGGGTGGTCTCATAGGATGAAAAACGAACGGCCATCTCCTATGCTGTAACAGCAGGGATAACTGCCAGCCCGGACAAGCCAGCCAGGCTGCCACCGACCCATCAGGCTTGTGTGTGAACTACCTGTGGCCACAGCCGGCCTACCCCAGGGCATTGGGGGCCAGGGAAACTTGCTTGGGAGCAACCTGACTGCTGGGAAGTACTGTCCTGCCTTTAAATATGCACACATTAATTCTAAAATTCCAGAATGCCTTCCCAGAGTCGGTTTCCAAACTGGAGATTGCTTAGTGTTTTCAGGATCCCCTCTCCAATAAATCCATGCTGGTGAGAGACAATGTTAGAAAAAAAAAACCAGAAAAGCAGAAAATACAATTTCAAATAACCTGTAAACATACCATTGAAATAACCATTGCAAAAGTGAGGGTAGGGTGGTTTTTCTTCCGGACTTAATACATTTGTTTTTCATGCTGACTGTTGTTTTAATGCTTTTGAAGTCACACGGAAAGTGAGCAGTTTGGCATTTGAGTTGAGAATTTAGTCAGACCCTTTCTCTGTACCCCCAACACCCCCAAAGCTGCCCAGTGACGCAGCACGCTCCCCACCCACCCCTGGCCTGCTTCCTATCTCAACGGACCATGCACACTCTACGCTGCATGGCGAAAGCCTGTGTTCTCGTCATTTCCCCACCCCAGGGATTCTTCCGAGTTCCTGTAACAACCTGGCCAGTTTCCATCTCATCTGACTCGGTCATCACAAGGAGGCCTCCTGCCACAAGGACGGGTTCCCAAGCGTCCTGATCTTGGCATGGGTTGAGGGGAAACTGAATCCGAAGTTCCTGAAGACAAAGCTGAGTATCCAGGACTGAAGGAAGCCAACGCATGTTTCTCTGCCTCTGGCCTTACTAACCCTCAGCTAGCCCACCCCCGTCAGAGGCTCAAGGGTGGGGATCCAGGCCACGCTCCGGGGTGGGAAAGTGCCTAGGCCACTTGTCTAGAGAGGCCCCTGAGGGCTGGCTGTTCTGGGGGCTGCTCTCCCCACAGAGAGGATGGATAAGAGGGGGGTCAACCCCCCTCTCACCCTGATGCATTGTAAGGCTTGGCAGAAAAGCCCTGGACATGTGAGGGGTGGGGAAAACTGGAAGTCGGTGGCGGGGTGAACTTTGCAGAAAGTCTGTTCAACCAGGAATAGGCAGCCAGGCCCTGAATGCGAAGAGGGTGCGGGACCCACCTGGATGGAGACAAGACTGGGGGCCCTTCTCTGGAGCTCCCAGGGGCCAGGGGCATGGACGGCTAGGTTGCTGCTTCCCAGAATCCATCACCAGCCTGCCTGCCCCTGGCTCACCTGCCAAAAAGTGCCACTGTGTGGTGTCTCCTTGCATTTGACAGGGACATGGTCTTCAGAAGGTCCCTCTGGAAATGCTGGCTTCTGGGAGGTCTGCTCCATGGGCAGAGAATTAGAATGGAGCAGAATCCTGGCCCCATGTCCCTGAGGGGAAGGAGAAGGAAGCAAAGGGGCAGGTGTGCTGTGTTCGGGGGATGGACAGAGAGGGCAGGGGACCAGGCCAGACGGGAATGGGGACAGAGGGACACAGGAAGAGAAGGACACAGAAAAGGAAAGCTGGGGAAGCAAACTAATCTTTTTGTGAGGGAAGGGGGCATCATAACACACACCCAAACTAAATTCAGACAGTATAATGCCTGCTTGGTTAAGAGAGGATGACAAACTGAAATACTCGTAAATATTTCACTTATCATAATATTTAATATACTAAATATATGATGGGAGTGACAGCAACTGGCTGGGATGTGAGCAGCACCCAGAAATACTTCACCCTCCTTTTGGTAAAGGAGCCCACCCGTTCTCTGAGTGGTGCCTGCGTGTTCCCACCTCCTGACGTGTTTTGCGCTTATGTTATGTCAGAGACTGCAAAGTGCGGGGAGCAGGGGGCTGGTTTTAGGCATCTCTGCAGGACCACAGGGTGTGCCCACCCCAGCCATCACCAACATGGGCCACACAGAATGCACATTTAACAGAAATGAATGACCGAGGCTTCTGGGGAGAGAGGCCAAGGGTAGGGTCAGGGTTAGGGATCAGGTTCCAAAGTCTGTTGATGGTGATGCTGGTTTTACAGACTCCTCGGATTCCAACTGACTGTGCCTTGTTCACGTACATAGGACACGAATGAAAACACCCTGTGTGTGTGTCTGTCATAGAACCATCTAGGCCAACCCCCTTTCTGAGACAATAGGGGCAAAGGGTGTTTCCTTGCCCAGAGTCACAGAGTGGGTGGGTGTCCCCTGGAAACCCATTCCATCCCAGTCCTGGGCCATTTCCACGAGATGTCAGCATGGAAGAACCTTGTGCCCTCGTGACAGAAACTGAGAGGAGGGCAGTCTCACAAAGAAACCACAGCAAGGCCTGTACCCAAAGCTGATGACTACTGGGGTGGGTGCCCCAGGTAAGAAACGGAAGGTCCTTCGAGAGCCATTCAAAGCCGAGGTGAGCCTGACACAGAGAAACTGGACAGCGTGTTTAGAGGAAGAGTACAATGGAAACATGAGCATTTAAGGCAACGCATCGAGAATCCCAAAGCTTGCAGAAAAGAAAGGGCAGTGTCAGGTATCGGGGAGAAGGAGCTGACAGCGGGGGAAGAGGATGCATGAGGGAATGGAGCAGGGGTGGCTGGCAGGGGGACAGCAGGTCATGTCACATCACATTAACTGCTCAGTAGCTATCCGAGTGTCCTCACCTGGGCCAGCCTTGCCCCTGCCACATACAGGGCCGTGCGTCCTTACCTTGTCTGCAACCCTGGCTTGATCCATTCCTATCGTGGCCCCAGGTGGTGGGACCTGTGGGCCACAGCTAATGATTTCCGTGCATGCAGAGTGCCAGGCCCCGCTCTCGTCTTCCTTGGGCCTTCCTAAGCCCCTCTTGTTCCCTCCCAACAATCCTGGGACCTGCAGGGCTGTCTGGCTCGGCTCCCAGCAGCCACAAGCCTCGCTCTGGAAGGCCCAACAGAAGAGGGAAGCAGGAACACATGGCAGAAGCTCCGCTTTCCTTGTGTTTAACCTCTGGTCACCTTCAGGGAGCCTACATGAGGGAAACCCATGTAATTCTGGCAGTGTAGTGCAACCTTTAGAAAATAAATCTGTCCAGCTATCCCAAGAACTAGAAAAACAATCATGACCTCCAGCCAGAATATCCTACTCTTGGGAATTTACTCTTAAAAAAAATTTAGCACAGATGAAAAGTGACACGCCTGAGACTATTTTGTTTTGTTTTTTGCAAGATCATAGGAGATAGGAAACAACCTATCTGTTATAAGCAAAAGTCTCATAGTAATGGTATTTATAAGACTTGACTTTAAAAAGTTATGAAGACTTGGAAGTGAATGAAAGGAAGCAAACAAAAAGCCTATGTTCAAGGTAATACGTATGCCAGAAATGTGTGCAGATGGGAAAGAACTTGAAGTGTACAAAGGTGCTGACATTTAGGTATTTTTTATTAAAAATCCCATTAAAGATTTTTAAAATTAGATGTCTAATTTTGTCCAGAATGCATCTAATGGACCCCCTCACTCACTGCTGTTGAGAATAGAACACTGATACAGCCTTGGTGCAGGCCGGCATGACGCGCGGGGCAACATACCCAACAGCCTTAACGTGCCTGTCACAGGGAAACCCCACTTCTGGGGACGTATCCAAAGGAAACAAAGGAGAGGACGGGGGAGACCTATGTACAAAGATATTTACTGCAGCGTTATTTATGATGGCTTTTAAGGCTTAAAACCACCCAAATGGCCAACCATAGAGAAAAGGATTAAATAAACTAAAGAATAACCACATGGTGGACTACCATGCAGTTATTAAACACACTCTGAAACAACATTTAATGCTCATGATATGCTACATGGAAAAAAAGAATATGTATCCTGTATACATTTATGTTACGTGTACAATATATCACATATGGTTATATATCTATATAGAGCTACATGTATACATATTATGTAAACATCCTAATTTGTACATAAATATGTATCAAAATGTATCACTATGTAACAGAGCCAGGAAATTGGGAAATGTGTGTGCGTGTGTGTGTGTGTGTGTGTAAATCATGAGTTCATATTGATACCTCCAATTCGAATACAACATCACGTAGTCCTTTGTCTTTTCCCTACTTGGTATTTGCGTCTTCCCCATCCCCATGGTTAGAACCCCGATTCCCAACATCAGTATTATTTGTCCCACCCAACACATCCCAAATGGTTTCAACTTACTACACCAACACTACCACGGAGATGGTGTTATTGACACTCTTTCAGCTAGTTCCTGTGCCCTTCAGCATGACAGTCTATCAACCAGTCATCCCCTTACATAATTACCGAACCCAGAAGAGCAAATTCCTTTCACCCTCAGTCCATAGTTAAGAGCAGCTTAGACGTCCGCTGGCCTCAGAGCTCGAGAAGGAATTCCAGGACCCCAGCGGAAGGCCAAAGCTGGGGCTCCGGCCAGCTCCAGGTGGCTTCCTTCCTCAGGCCTGATCCCACACGTCCTGCTCCCTCACGGAGACCCAGCCCCCTCGAGATCCCCTAAAACAGTCTATTCTCGCAGGCATTTCATGAACCAGGCAGACTTAACTGACAACTTCCTAGGAATGATGGTGGTGGGGACAATACTATGCCATGTCGGGGACCACCAGGGCACGGCAGGCATGGTCCGTCTCAGAAGGGCCCCCAGGCACTGGCCTGTCAGCTCGCCGGGCTACTTGCTCTCCTTCCCACTACTTTCCCCTCTTCCTCCTCCTCCCTCCCCTTTCTCTTAGGGTCAAAGCACAATCCCTCCCTCTGTCAGGCGGACCAGCCTCCTCCCCGAAGCCTCGCTCAAGACACTCACAAAACAAAGGCAGCCTTCTTCCTAAGAGAAATCACAGCGAATCAAATTTCCTCCGCCTCATTACACATACAAGAGCTGGAATCTTTTTAAAGCTTGGTCAGTTATAAATTGCAAACAAGTAGCTGCAAAACTCTCTCAAGATGAGTCTCTCCGTTGATTCAGCTCCTGGCCCCTCAGAACCAGGTCACCAGATGGCTCAAGCTGCCCAGGATCTGTCCACCTCGGGGAAACTGGTCTCTAGAGCCATCTCCTCACGGCCCCCACTGGGCTCCCACCCTCACAGGCAAACAGGCCAGTCCCACACACACTCGCAGGACACCAACCAAGAGCCCTCCCTGGGAGAGAAACTGTGTTGTATGGACAGGGGCCGTGGTCTGTGAGCCCAGCAGAAGCCAGAGGCTGGTCCTCCTGGCAGGGCCTCAGCCCATGGGGGAGGGACTCAGCTGAGAGACCTTCTCCTCTCCGTGCCTCTGATTTCTCATTCGTCCATGCAGATGGCCTTGCGAACCCCCCTGCCTGGGCGAGAACCTGTGAGGGCCTGAAGGCCCCACTCAGGACCCTTCCAGAGTTTTTAGGGACTGGCAGATTGGTGGGCAGACGCTTTCCAAAAGGCCAGCAGGCAATGCTGGAAACAGGCCCCCCCTGGTGTGTGTGTTGGAGGAGAGGGTAGGGCCAGGGGAAAGGTGAAGATTTTGGGGGGAGAGCTATCATAATCTTAGATGAAGGGAGGTAACATGTGAAACCTGAAAAATACTCTAAAACTACTGTTGAATTGGTTTTATTTTTGAGTTAGTAAAGAGTTCAGTTGCTTTGACACTTCAATTAATAGTAAAGTAGGAGACTTTTGTACTTCGAAATGGTGTTTAGATCCAAATGGCTGAGTGAGGTACGGGAATGTTGGGGCCTTTCCAAATACAAGCATCGAAGAGGGCGTGGTGCAGGGGCAGAGCAGCACCATGAAGCGGCCTGCAGGTGAGGAGGAGGTGGGCTGGAGAGGAGGGGGTGGGAGCCCCTGGCACAGGCAGCAGGTAGCCTGCAGCCGCCCATCCATCCCCACAGCCCCTGCCGGCTGGTGGTAACCCGGGCAGCACTGAAATACCTCCCACCTTCCTAGTTCCCCTCTGTCATCTCTCAGCACCTCAAAAGTCCACCGTTAGCACCACCACCCTCTGAGTGAAGCCTCTGCCCACTCTTCCATCAAGCAGGTAGCATTTACGTTGGGATTTCTGTGGCAACTGAATCTAGTTTTGCAGCATTTTGGAACTTTCTAGAACGACACATAATTTAGGCTAGGTAAGTAGTTTCTCTAGTTTACTGTTCTTCCAAATTTTTATGTGATTGCATTGACAGCTCGTCAGGAGAATCCAGTCAGAGCTGGAAATTACAGCCGCCTTGCCCTCAGGAGGCAGCAGCCCAGAGGCCCAGGTAGGGCCGGCAGGTAAAAGGCCTGAGCCCGCTGTGCCTGCTTATCAGATTACCACTGGGCAACTCCCCTTGGGGAATTTTTTCCCTTATCAGATTAATTCCCACATTCCACATTACTGGGCTGCTCCCTCAAGGCACAGGGGGGAATGTTGTAGGCCCAGGTGGCCTTCAGGCCTTGTGCTTCTTTCCTCCAAGGCCTTTCCCTCCCAGAGCTGATCAACTCTGGGCCAAGGCAGTGCCCAGCGCAGGGAAGACGTGCAGGGAAGAGCGGTCCACTCAGGGAGCCCACTAACAGGCTCAGTGACTCCCTCGGGGTTTGCAGCCCAGGGCAGGAACTCAGGCCTTCTGTCCACCAAGTAATCTTGAGAGAGTTCTTTAAGCTCAGCTACTGAGCAAGAAAGCAAACCGGCTAAGAATAAGGGTACTGAAGACAAGCTCACCCGGTTCATACCCTCTCTCCATCACTGGCCAGCCCCGTGCCCGTGAGACTCAACTTGTCTGTCTCCTCATCTGTAAAAGGCAGCTTGTAGTCCTGTCCACCTTACGGGTCCCTTTGAGTTAATCTGATGAGCTGATGCATTTAAATGTTTACAACACTGCCTTGCTCACAGTAAGTACTTATTAAATCTTTGCTATTTTGAGTGCATTCCTACACACATTTGTAAACACATACCCAAAAGCTACAAAGACACACTTCTTGGGGTAGCTGAAGTAAACTTAATTCATTTAGATTTGGCAATACCAAATGTTGGTGAGGATGGAGAGCAACTGGAATACCGCGGGTGGGAGTGTAAAATGTGGAGTCACTCTGAACAAGAGTTCATCAGTTTCCTATGAAGTTCAACATGTACTTACCACACTTACATGTGAGCCAGCAATCCCATTCCTAATTATTTTCTCATAGAAATAAAAGCATACATCCACACAAAGACTGCTCATAGCGGTTTTATTTACAATAGCCAAAAACTGGAAACAGCCAGGTGTTCTTCAGTGAGTGGGTAGACAAATGGATCTGGAATATCCTCTCGAAGGAATACTACTCAGCCGTGAAAAGGGCTGCAGCATTGATACACACAACGACATGGATGACTCTCAGAAGCATTACGCAAAGGAAATATTGTGTTCCATTTATATGACATTCTGGAAACAGCAAGACAGTAGGGACGGAAAGCAGGTGAGTGGTTGCCAGGGGCTGGGCAGGGGAGACTGACCACCAGTGGGCATCAGAGAACATTTTAGGGTGATAGAAATGTTCTATATTATTTTGCATAGGGGACTTCATGACTGAATGTGTTTGTCAAAAATTCACAGAATGGTTCTTTTTTTAAAAAATTTTATTCATTTATCTTTAGAGGGAAAGAGAAGGAAAGAAGGAGAGAAATATCAATGTATGGTTGCCTCTCGTTCGTCCCCTGATGGGAACTGGCCTGCAACCTAGGCATGTGCCCTGACTAGGAATCGAACCGTGATCATGTGGTTCACAGGAGAATGGTTCTTATATAAAAGGAAAATTATACCTTCATTATCTATGAGAGAAAGGAACTGGGTAGGAAGAGCATATAAGGGATACTTTTTTGATCTACTTAAACACATCTACACTATTTAAACTTTTGTAAGAAACATGTAATTTGGGAAGTTGGGGATAATTTTATTAAAGTTGGAAATGATGATGATGAGATAGATCTACCTTAAAGGGACAGGGTGACATCCGAATGAAGTGAATACAAAGTGAATAATGTATACAAACTATGCACACAGAGGACTCACAGATCTTCGGAAGTGACACGGTATAAAGGCCAAGGGGCCTCCACGACAGTGACAGCCAGGACTTACCTCAGTGACAAAGAGGGTTCGAGGGTCGATAATGTCCAAGAAGTGCCTGAAGCGGCCATAGAAGGAGGTCTAGAGAAGCAGAGGGAGAGGACAGGAGGTCAGCTGCTGTAGCCCACCCTCCAGCCCCTGGGGAGCTCCCCCCACAGATCCCCCCAACTGTTGGGCCCTGTGCCCCAGTCCCCAGGGCAACCCACATGGCTGGTGAATACCAATGAGGCCTCACTGCCCAGGGACCTGAGGGCAGCTTTCCCCGTCTGAGGACTTTCTAACATCAATTCAGAAAGACCAGTAAGGCAATCAGCGACTGTCCCAACTTCTCTTCGAGGGACCTCCCATTTTTCTCTCTTTCCTCTCAGTGCCGAGATCCACTCTAAGCTTTCCCACAGCTCCCCACCCACCACCACTATGCACACAGGAGATAGGAAGGCCTGGTCCCCTGCCCTGTCCCAGCCTTCCCTCACCACCACAGCTACCCTGCCTTGCTGAGGGCCTATCAAGTGAAGGTAGGTGCCTCTTCAAGGTCCAGCTCCCCATAGGGTCTCTGAGTGCTATGGGCTCAATCAAGCACCATAGCACTCTGCTTACAGCCCTGAGGCCCTCCTTCCCCCATAGCTCTGGAGCTGCTGTGAGGCCCAGGATGAGAAGCCAACTCCCCAGAAAAGGGTCGCTGGGAAAGAAGAGCTTTGTGCAAAGCAGGCCACAGGCATTAGAGCACAATGAAAGGAAACCCGGCAACCCTGCTGCTGGGCCCTCTGCCCTAGGGACAGAGCCAGCTTGGCAAAGCCAAGGGGAGGAGAGAGCGGGAGGAGAGAGGGTGCCGAGCTAGGGGACAAAGGGAAAAGCTGCGAATGCTGGGGGTTCATGCTCTCAAACTCTGCCCCAGACCCTCCCTGGACCCTCAGAGCTCTCCAAGCACCGGCCTTCGCATAGTGGAGGAAAACAGAAGCCTCCACACTCCCTCCCCTGCTCACTAGGAAACCAGACCCTGCAGCACACTTCTGCTCCTTCTCCTTCCCGATAAAGACCCTGTAGGAGGCCCCACATCTCCTCAAAGCTCCCCTGCACACACCAGGCTGCCTCCACCACTGCTCACCATGGCACACCTCCCAGGGCAGCCTCTCCACCTGCCACTTCCAGCCCTACTGCCTGGGCTGGAAGGGCTGCTGCCTTTCACAGACCGGATCAAGCCTCAGCGCCAAGCCTAACAAAAAGTTGCTTCTCGAAACTTGGATAACTCAAATGGCCTAAACCATGGTGCTCACACCATTGTCCCGGCAAAATCTCACCTCTAACAACTTAGTTTAAGGAAACAATGAGAGACATTCAGAGACTGGCCAGAGGAATACCGTAAGCTGAGGGTGCTCGGCGCTGCATTACTTGTAAAGGTGGACAGTGACTGAACACCATGCAACCATTTAAAATCATGTTTTGCACATTTATGACATGGAAAAATGGTTATAATGGTGTGAAATGCATGTAAGGAGGATGATTCCAATGAATAGGCAAGGAACTAAGTAGAGCCAAGATGGAGAGCGAATGGATGGATACCAGTCAGAACGACGTCTAGATTCTGGCCCACTAAGTGAATCAGGGTTCCTTTGAAAAGAGCCAATCCCAGGGCTAGGGCTGAGAAGGTATAAGATGAGACTGAAGCATTTTGTGACACCAGAAAGTAATGAAGTACCATCCCCCCCAAAAGGTGGGGACATATTAAAAGGACCAATGAGGGGCAGATGGACATTGTGTGCCTTTGGCTGTGATACCTCGAGAAGTTTGCAATATCACTAATAGAGTATTCTGGAAGGAACTTAATCATGAAGAAACACCAGACAACCCCTCAGTCAAGAAGCATCCCAGTAAATAACTGGCCGTATTCATCAAATACGTCAGTGTCATAAACACAAAGGAAGACTGAGGAACTGGTCCATATTTAGACAATGAAATGCATCGGGCGACTCGACTGAATCTGGATGGGAAGGGGAGGGGCAAATGATCATCTCAGGGACATTATTGAGACAACTGACAACAATGTGAGTCATACACTAATAAAAGTACTGCACCCACAGTAAATGTCCTTAATCTAGTAACTCTACTATGGTTATTTCTATAGACTCAATTTTTGTGGCACCTCCCCACCCCCGGCCAATATTCATAGGTTAAATCCTAATGCCCGAGGTGATGGTACCGGAGTGGGGGCCATTGGGAGGCGGTTAGACCAGAGAGCACGGCCCTCGTGAGTAGTGTTAGTGTTCCTGCAGAAGAGCCCCCAGAGATGTCGGAGAATGTGGTTTCTCAGTGAATATGGGGGTAACTCAAGAAGGCTGCTGGGACGCCTTCTAGACACAGCAGATCCTTGTGAGAAACCCTGTTTTGTTTTGTTTTGTAGCTGCTTTAATGCCTGTCCTCTCAGCCTAATGAATGGCAGTAAAAGTTTCTACTTTCTCAGTCGAATTAATTTTTACTTTCTCAATAGTTTACAAGGTATGGCCTTTTTCTCCTCTCCAAAATTCAGCCCCAGTCTTTATCCAATCAGATGGTCAGTGGATGTTTTTCCTTTCTTTCTTCTTTACCTGAAGAATGAGTCAGCCAAGTGACTCCTTCCAGTTCCTTGCACAAGAAAGGTGAGTCAGCTAATTCTCAGCAGAGCCTGGGGCCTGCGGTACACACAGCCCTCCACCCCCAGCACCCTGTGGGCCGTGGAAGCAGCAGCTGAGGGCAATGATCTGGGAAGGAACCTATAGCCCGCCTGTACCCAGATCACTGCGCTTCGGAATAAAATACTCATCGAACCCGTGGCCCAAAGGCTTTCTTGAAATCGTCCGAGAAAGTTGACAATAAACAAACAAACATCGACTCTAGAGCCAGAATGCCTAGGAAGGAAGTTAATCTGTTTGTGTGCTGCAGTTTTCTCACTGATAATATAAGGGATAACTACCTGTCTCTCATGAAAATGACATAAGTCAATACACAAAAACATTGGAACAGCACTTGGCTACCCTCATCATCATCTTACGGGGAGAAAGATGATCACAGACCCAAAGCACAGAGGCGAGCTCTCCGTCTCCACCCTTGGACGCTGCTCAGTGCCCTGCTTCCCTGCCTGCCCTCCTGTGCAAGGAGATCCTGGAAGGATCAAAGGAGAAAAGGTCTGGGGCAACTCCAGGGAATAAGGAAAGCCATTGGCACCCATTCTTGCAGAAAGTGGTGAGACTCACTGGGGACTGAGAGGGTGTCTCTGCTGTGGGCTCTGGGAATAGACCCTGGACTATGAATCAATCAGGGTTCAAGGAGCTGAAAGCAGGCAACGTGGTGAAAAGAGTGTGTGAGAGGTGGGTGGGGGGTTCAAGTCAAGGAAGAAGAGCCTAGCAGGGGTGGGTCTTGTAGGCTTTGGGGGCCCCTTAAAAAGTGAGGTCTTTACTTCAGCAGAAGAGGAAGCCATTGGAGGGTGTTCAAGTTTGGGGGAGGCAGGGGAGTCGCTTGAGCAGACCTGCACTGGGATTCTGCCATGAAGAAGACAGAGGGTTCAAAGTGGTGGCAGCAGGACCTGTTAGGAGGCTCCCACGGCGGTCCAGGAGATACACGATGGTGGCCTGGTCTATGATTCTCGCAGTGGAGACCGGTGGATTTGATAGCTGTTTAAGACATGAGAACACTGGACCTCTGGTTGTATTTAGAAAGTGCGGGAGAGGAAGGGGAATATACATGGGACTCCAGGTTTCTTGGGAGTCAATTGGGTGGCGGGTTGGGCTGCTTGCACAGCTGGGAGCAGTTGGTACGGAACAGGTTTGGGGAGTAAAGAGGACTTCTTTAGCAGGGATGAGTCATATGCACCGTGTTTTATGCAGGTCACTATGTTGGAGGAAGGGCGCTTCAAAAGCAAACTCTGTTACTGCCTTCCAGAGCGGTGCCAAAAAGAGATACCAGCAATGGCCGCCAAAACAGAGTACTCTCCAGTGTTTATTTATGGCTCCAGTGGTGTTCACAGCAAAGGATTCAGTCCACTTGGAAGTTCCTGACACATCTGTTGTGTGACTGAATGTCTCAAGACAGGTACCAGAGCAAATACATCCCACAGACCTTTATTCAGCACATTACTATGTGTTTAGCCCCATGTCAGGGTTCAATGGAGACAACGGAAGGGCAAAGATCAGCCCTTTCACTCAAAAGGTACACACCAGGGTTAAGGAGACCAAGTGGCCAAACAGAGAGGTATCAGAGGACCATAGGGCAGGCTGATAATCATCCCACTGGGAGTGGCCAAAGAGGCGGGCAGGAGGGAGTCCCACTACTGGGCAATGTCACAGAGGAAGAAGGGAAGAGGTGGGCCTGACCTAGCCTTGACCACTGCGGAGGGCCAGGAAAGGGGGATAGCCAAAGAAGGGGTCACTCAAGTGCAGGCAGCGGCACTCCTGGGAGTCTTGCCCTTGGTGGCACCCTACACTGGCAGGAAGACACCCGTGTTACCTTAGACCCCAACGTGCTGAAATGGTTTATTTTTAAAAGAAATCAAAGTTCTATTTTAAAACAGTAGGGGCATTTTCTCAGAAGGCTCAGGGACACAGCTCCTTAATTATCAGCGAAGCTAGGTGCACTACCTTGCTGGAACCAGTTTCTGTACTACCAACACCACCACCACCAAAAACAACAAAAACCCCGCCGCACCGACCTTTGTACATTTCCTTTCTTCCTGCAAACTTTTCTGTCCACCTCCGCAGTCCCCCACCCCAGTCAGTTTCATTTCAGCCAAGTCTCTCTGCCCTTTTCCTAATAAAGTCCATTTCCTTGGTTCAACCGAGGTTCGAGGGAACCAGGGCCCGAGCAAATACAGCTGCCCAAGCGGTGGGAACGGCCCCTCCCAACCTTTAGCCCAGCTGCAGGTTCCATCCCCGTCTCCGAGACGGAGAATAACTTAATGACGCTCGGCCGGGGGTCCCGGAAGAAAAGGACCACCTTCACGGTGCCCCAAAGTGCCTGAGAAGGTCGCACAGAGCCAAGCGCTTGGCAGAGCCTGGGCTCGGGTGCGGAGACTCTGCCTAGGTCATAGGGAAGGAGGCTGGTGCACTCTCCCCGGGACTTTGACCCCCACAGCAGCCGCCTGCCCCAGCAGATGACACAGCGTTTCCCCGCACCCACCCGGCTCTCCCCGCAAGTCCACGCTCCATCCCAGGCAGGGAACCAGTCGACTGACTCGCTGCGTCAGCGAATCACCCGCCAGAGGAGACCGGAGTCAGCAGGCCGCAAGCATCCCTAGCAAGCAAGCATCCCTAGGCTCGTGGCCGTGACCCGTCTCGCACAGCGGACCCAGGAGGGTGTAAGGCTGGGAGCGTGACCACGGGGCACAGATGCTGCTCGGAGGCTCCTCCAGAAACTCGGAAAGACTGTCAGTCTCCAGCCGAGGAAAAAGTCACAAGGCATCTCGGCCTCGGCAACTTCTCATCCAGGCCATACTCGAACTTTCCGCCCTGAGTGGGTAGCTGCACAGACCAAAGCGCCCCTGCAGAAACCGCTGGGACCAGTGGCCGCATCCCGGGCGGCCGCATCCCGGGCCGCGGCGACAGCGGCCAATCACAGAGCACCTCGGGAGGGAAAGGCTGGAGGGCGCGGGCAGCCGCAGAGCGACGGCGCCGAAGGCCAATAGGGAGCCAAAGTCAGAGTCTTCGCCCACCCCACTGACCAATGGAAAAGGAGCAGCTGTAGCCAAGGTCCCCGATCCAGCAGCAGCAGGCTTCTGGGTGGCCGCGGGTCGGAGACCCTAGGGCTAAAGAGGGTATTTGACGAGGAGTTTGCTCCTCCTCCATGTGCCATCCCCTGACCCTCAGGCCACAACCCGGTCCTCACCTGCTGGAAGCGGGGTTTGCCCAGCTGGAAAGGAGGTGCATCGCTCGAGGAGCTAGCGGCACTTGCCGCTGCCGCCGATGCTGTAGTCCCTGTATCCGCCATGGCCACTGACGCCCGCAAGCTCCGGCCCTTTTAAAATGTCCCTCCTCGGCCCCCGCCACAGCTGCCTCTTCCGATTGGCCGTAAGCAACCGCAGCGAACAGGAGGCGCAAGGCGTTGTGGGGAGTGTAGTTTTCCTTGTCACGACATTCCACAGCCATAGACTGCAGAGTTGCACGGACGCAGACCTGGGTTTGGTTCCTGGACCGCCAGTTTTGCAGTCCGGAAAAACTGTATACGTACGACTCTTAAGATCCGGACCAAGAGAGTCACAGAACGCCCCCCTCGCTGGTTACCTGCCCCTAGAAGTTTGACTTGCTGCGGTGAGCTTCGCTCCCAGAGCTGCAGCTCAGAAGAGCCCTAGCGGGTCCAATCCAGGATCGGATGGGCAACTAACTCCAGGCGGAGGAGGGTTAAAAGCTTTCTGCAGGGAGTTGCACTGCGGAATATTCATGCAGTTTTTTCTTTTTCACCCTGCCTCTCCTTGTGCTCTACAGCCATCCTAACAGTTCCTGAAATACTCTGTGCTCTCCCTGACCCGCATACATTCTGTACCCAGAAAACTGTAACTTTTTATCTTCGCCTGACGCTAGTTCTCTTTATGGCCTCAGCCTAAACATTTTGTTTCCCAATCCATCGTCCTACTTCCACAGAAACCCACTACATGCTCCTATAACACCCAACAGTTTCGCAGCCCTTGTGTTTATAATTAGTTACGGTTTTGAGTATCCATCTTTCCTATTGCAAGGTCCAGAGGGCAGGAGTAACTTCTTGATTCACTGCTAAGCCCGAAGTGCAGGGGGCGGGGGGCAGGGGGAAGCGGCGGTGGGGGTGGGGGTGGGGGTGGGGGTGCGGGACTGTTTAGGAGCCTTAGCAGCCTCCACTTTCTTTTGCCAAGGAAGATCCCTCCCGCGGCTAATTCCTAGGCAGAAAGAGATCTGGGAGTGGGGTTCAGTGGGGTTTATCAACCACTACACAGGCTTTAGGGGGCGTACTGCAGAATGTAGGGCAACGCACCAGCAGGGATAATGAACACACTGGGGGAAGAAGAGGGGGAGCTACTTGTTTCACACAAGAGGACAGTAGAAATATTTGACCCTAGGGAATGCCACTTTGGATCTCATGCTACCTTAGTGTTGTGGTTCAGTGCAAGGTTGGCTCCTGCCTGCCCGGTATTTTCTGAACAATGCATGATCTGTAGCAGTCAGTTCCTCATCATCCTCCAATGGCTGAACCACGAGAAAACAGACTTGCTCTAAAGCTGGACAGAGATACTAGCTAGCCATGAGCCATTTGTACCTTGGGTTTGTATCTTACCTTTTCCTACTAGACTAAGTGGCTTGAGAGTAGGAATCAAGTCTTCTATCCTCTATAGGATACTGTGGTGGATCCCCACAGTACTTAATATATGGTGTCCTGGGAGTGAGAAAAGACTGAGTCCTGGCCACCACTGGGCAGCACTGTGCTGCTGCCCTGATGTGAGGACAGGGACAGTGTCATCCAAGAGTCCATCACCTGCCTTCTCCCCCAGGAAGCCTGCTGCACTTGTGCATCAAACCAGGAACACAGCAGAGCCATCTACAGTCTGTGAACTTTTTATTCTTTGTAAAGTGCTCGAAACATGAAGAACAAGCTCTTTATAAACAGGAGTTACAACTAGAAAGACAAACCGCAAAGCAGAACTGTGCCCACTCCCTGCCCACCCCACCTATAGCTCTCTTCCAACTCGTGGCCAGGAGCAAAAACACCCAGCAAGAATCCTGGGCTTCAACTCCAAACTCTTCCAAAGACATCCTGACCTGGGCATTCTGGAGGCCCATAATCAAAGATGAGTGGAAGGTCAGTGTCAGGGCTGGGACTGAATAGAGCACATAGGGACACTTAATACAGGAGTGACCCCATTCCCTCAGAAGAGATACCCACCCAACCCCCAATGATGTCCAAAACACATGACCGAAGTCCTAGGTACCTGTGGACACTTTCCTTAGCTTTGATGAGTATTCCTTAAGGTAGATAACATCATGGGGGCTCTCCCCGATATGTGGGGCTCCTGTGCTTCGTCCTGACAGAAGACATCCCTCACAGAGCCGATCTCCTTTGCAGGCTTTCTGAGTGATCTGAGAGGAGGTCTCACCTCACCCCACAACTTTGCCATGGCAGGGTGCCCCAAGCCACCAAAAGTCCCTGGCAGATGCCGTGGGGAAACCTGCTGTTTTTCTGCAAGCAAGTCAGGGCTGGACCAAAGGACAGATACTCCATTTCAAAGTGCACTACAGCCAAGCCAATCAAGGCCATGGGGCAGAAGGGACAGGCTGGATGGATGGGATGACAACAAAGGCTTTTTCCTAAGTATAGGCGGAGTGGGACCTCCCACTTGTAGAATGTAGATTTTTTCCTCCTTCAAACCTTCCCCTCAGTTGGTACTGAGGGGGTAAGAAAAGACAGCAGGTAGGTTAAGGGAGCTGCAGCTTGGCCAGACCTTTAGCTGAAACTAACCCTAGTGGAGGGCAGAGCACACTGCAGGGCTACCCCAACCTCCATTTCCGTTCCTGGGGTCTTGCCTGACGGAGCCCCCTGTGCTCAACAGGGAAGGAGCGGGGCACCAAACAGGGGGCTGGGTCTACAATCAGTGGCTCATGACCCCACCCACAAAAGGCACATTTTAATCAGTTTCCCAAAGTTCAAACCCTATAGCAGCAGAGTTTTGACATCTGAACAGGCAACAAGAACAGGATGGAGGCTTGATCTTCAAACATAAACCCAAAGCCCCAAGGCACAGAGGGGCCCACGCCTTGGAGGTAGGTGAAGAGGTGGTCTCCCCATACCTGCCCCAGCTCTCCACACATTCACACACGACACTCACAGAAAGGTCAGAAGAAGAGCACACGGAGTGGCCTGGAGAACACCTTATCTCCCTCCATCCACACTGCATTTGCTCCACAAATAGCTGGAGACAGACAGACTCAGGACACTGCAGACACGACACTAGACCAGACAGTCTCCTTGCTCTCCAGGATGTGAGGCTGAAGAGTAGGTGCCTGGTTACCCATACCTCACAGACAGGTGGGCAGCTTCGTTCCTGCCACAGCCCTATAATACTAGGAGCCCTCCAGGGGCTGGAGGGAGATTTAGAGGACAGGGGTTTAGCTGGGGAAGAAATGGCTGCCCATCCCTGTGGGGTGATAAAGTATGTCCTCATCAAATTGCAGCTCACCCCTGCTCTGTCTTGAGGGCTAAATTCTTTCCAATTTCTGGAGCTCCCTAAAGCTAAAGGGTATGAAAATAGGTGGGTAAGACCCATCTCCAATGGGAGTCCAAAGGCCCTCCTTCCAGCAGCCCCAACTGAGGCAGGAGGGAGGGGGAGCAAGGGGTGACAACAGAGGACAGACCTGCCCCAGGTGAGGGTGAGACAGGAAGGAGTAGGGAAGGTTTGAGCCCTGTTTGATGAGTAGTAGGTCCATGCCAACTCTCCTGCGGGGTGCCGGTTGAAGAGGGCTACTTGGGGGGGCCAGGGGGGATCTGCAGCAGTGTGGGTGAGGTCTCCATGATCCGCACCAGCAGCCGGTCAATGTAGCTCTCCAGCTCCTGCACGTGCTCGTCCCGCTGGCTCAGCTCCCGCTCCCGCTGGAGGAGCAGGCTGATGAGCTCGTCATGGGTCAGATGGTAGTACTTGGCCGACTGGTCCAGCACACCGGAATCCTGAGGTCAGATGGACCGAAAGTGAGCAGGACACCCTCATGCCTGCCTGCCCGCCTGTCCTCCAACACCCCAGTCTCCTGGAGCTGCCTCTGTCTCCAATGCCAGAGGCAACCTAATGGCTTCAGGGCCCGGGGTGTGAGACCAGGTCTGCTTCTTGTTCCGCCCTACCCAGCACCCTGTTTCTGACCTCAAGACACCTCTCTCCACAGCACCACATGTCTAGTCTGATCCCCCGGGACATCCTGCCAGGCCTCACCTTCAGCCTCTTGGTGTCCACAGTCTGGCTAATCTGGGAGGCCAGAGCCACAGGCTGAATGCTGCCAGATGTCACTGTCTTCAGCTTCTCCAGCCCACTGCTCAGGGCTGTGCTCAGACTGGAGCGGGGCTGCTTCTTGTCGGGGCTGCCCTCCACAGGGGCGGCACTGAGGGGCTTCACAGGGTGGGGACTGCGGAGACAGACAGGAGATGGTTATGGGGATAGGCGGGGAGCCCAGGAAAAGGTGGGGCCACAGGTCTGCTGGACAGAGAAGGTGGCTGGCCCCACATAGCCCAGCCCCAGGGCAGCTGTGCCCAGCATTCCTCAGCACCCCCCACCACCCCTCCCGCACTCCCTCAGATGACCTCACCCCTCCACAGGGACAATGGAGGCCTCCCACAGAGTCCTCTGCACCTATCTATACCCCATCCCTGCCAGGGCCCCCTCTGCCCATCTTCCCTCCTTCCCCTTCTCAACTTTTCTCTGGTTGAGGTGGGTGACCAACCCTCCCAGTTTCCCAATTTCCCCAGAACTGTGGGGATTCCCAGGACATGGGACTTTCAGTGCTAAACCTAGGAAAGAGCTGGGCACACCGAAACACTTTGTTGCCCACCCCTCCCCACTGGTTGCGTCCCCTCAGCATTTACACTGACCCAAATAGAATGCTCCTTTAACGCTGTGCTTGCCTGACTATCCCCTCGGTCATCCCCACAGCTTCCTCCTTCCCATGGCGCCTCTCTGGAGCACGGGACTCCGTTCTGTCTCTGTAAGTTCTCCCTTTCACTGACTCCTCCACCCACAGGACAGGATGTCGGCCCCCTCCAGCCCCTTACAAGTGCTCCTGCCGAGGCCATTCCTTGCCTTCCTGACCTCTCTGTGGAACTGACTCTTAGACCACTCCTTCCTTTGGGCTGCTCTCCCCCCTGGTTTTTCCCCAAGCCTTTCTCTGGTTTCCCAACTTTTAATGGCATCTTCTCAGTCTTAACTGCGAGTCGGCCTGGGGGTCTCTCCCCTCCACCTCCTCACAGTGATCTCCAGCCCAGACCTCCGCCCTGAGCTCCAGACCCATGCAGACAGTTCAGGCTGGCTTACTCCGCTTGGGGTCTGTTCCAGGCATGTCACCCTCCACGCCTGCTCTTCCCTGTGCCCCCCTACACTCCAGCAGGGAGACAGGCTCTCACCCTTGGGCCCTTACAAAAGCTGTTCCTCCGTCTGGAATGCTGCCCCTTTGTCTGTGGGCCTGCTAACTCCGACTCAAGTTTCAAAGCTACGCAAGGCTACTTCCTCCCGGCAACCTTCCCGATGCTCCCAGGCTGACTAAGGTGACCCTCCCTCTGGGATCTGCCCACAACCTGGACCTGTGACAGTTACCCAGATTGCAAGCAGGCAATTAACCTACCCCTACGGGACCTCTTAAAAGTCATGCCTTCAGAGAGGATTCAGACCATTAGGAAGTAGGAAGCAAATGGCTTAGGTCAAGGCCCTGAATCCACTGAAGAAGGGCTCGCCCACATCCAGGGAAGACTGTCCATCCCTCAGGAGAAGGCCATGGACTCAAGCTCACAGGCGGGGAAGCGGGGCAGAGCCCAGGCGGGGCAGGCAGTAGGGAAAAGAACGTATCTCAGTCTGTCCCTCCCCCAGGAGTCCGTGTTAGGGAAGGGGGTGTGACAGCCGCTCTACTGCCACCTGCAGGCTGTGCTGGGCGGGGGTGGCGGGATGGAGGGGAGCACCAGTGAGGCACACAGACACCTGAATGAGGGTCAGAAGTCCTGGGGTCCTGGTCTGATGGCCCCCCTGGTCTGAATGACCCTGGACTATGGAGCTCTCGTGCACTCCATGACCCCATCTGGGAAAGAGGGACAGCTTCATATGCCCCATCCACTTCATGATGTAAGGAACATGCCAAGTGCAGACATGAAGTCAACTCTGAAGAGAATTCAACTTCTTAGCTGTGGTGAGTGTAATTAGAAGTGCTGCTGGATTACAGCAGGGCCAGCTGAGGACACTGGGGGCCTGTGGCAGCCTCCTCTCCCACACCCCTGGGGTAGCCTCACCACCCACCCCTGCAGCAGCAGATGAGGCAGCCCAGACCGCCTCCCAGCCCTTCTCATCCACCCACCCTCGCCCCTCGGCCTTCCCTTCAGGGTCCACTACTGTCTTCCCCACTGGATTGGAACCCCTTGGAAATACAGGGGGGCAGCAACTTTTACCCTGCCAAGTGTCTGACACACAGCGGATGCTTGGTGAGTGTGGAGGGCTGGATGCAGGAGCCAGGGGACTGGGGACTGGGGCTCACGAAGCCTGGGCTGGAGCCTCTCCTGCCTACCCCCACCCCCACCCCACACCCCACCTGCTCTGCTTATCAGAGGCAGCAGCTACCTCTGCTCCCCTCGCTTCTTCACTCAGCCTCTTGGAGGGTTGCACCACTCTGGACTTTGCTGCCCCTGCTAAATCACACCCTATCACCCCCCCGTGACTTGGTCACCCCTCATCAGCCACCCAGTAGGTCACAGCCTCCAAATTCTTCCAAAAACAGATTAATGCCACAGTGACCATGGCTACACAAGCAGCCACTGTGGACTCGACACCATCCTGAGTGCATGGGGACCACCCTGAAAGCGCAAACACAAACCAGGGAACCATCTGCGAGGCTAGGGACCGTTTTTTCTGGGGGCCACATACGTGGGAAGCATTCTTTTTTTTCCTCCTTCAGTGGCACCTCTGCTTTCCTCTCTGACCTCAGTACCACATATGGTACTGTCTTTTGGCTCTCTGCCTGCACAGCCTCTCACCCTGGGGCCTGTGGCAGAGGGCTGTCACAGAGAACAGGATGGAAGGGGAGACATCTGACACGCTTCACAGCCCCCAGGCCCTAGCGGCCAAGTGGCCTCACTCTCAACCCCTTTCCCCAGCTGACCTGCATTACCTCTCCCCACCCCATTCCTCATCCCCCCTATTTCATCAGTGTTGTCACCCCCATAATCCTGGTGTGTGGGGGCACCTGCTGGTCCCAAAACGGAGGAAGTTTCAGGGCTGGTACAACAAAAACCTCATGTCTTCAAAGCTGCCCTAGTCCCGCCTGGGTGAACAAGCCCCCAGCCACCCCTGGTGGGGCTGAGGCTGGGCAGTGAACGCCTCAGCCCTAGAGCCATGCTGCCCACTTCGACCCCCTCCTCCTGGAGTGGTCTTTGAGTGGCCGCTCACCTGGCACTGGGCTGTGACTCCTCAGCTGGTCGTGTCTCCAAGGGCAGAAGCACAAGCGGGGAGGCTGGGGTGGCTGCAGCGTGGTCCTCCCCAAGTGGGGTGGGGGAGCCCCCAAGGGGGGAGGCTGGCTCCCCAGGGGGCGGGGAGAAAGAAGTCAGGGGCCAGGCTCCAGGCAAAGGAGAGCACGGAGAACTGGGCCCCCTGTGGCAGTGGCCGGCCTGGGGCAGGAGAAGGGGCGGTGGGAAGGCAGGTTCTGGGGGCGTGGGCAGCTCTTCCAGTCCAGAGTGAATGGAAGATCCCCTGGACTCTGGAGGGGATGTGGAAGGGAGGCTGGGGGGATCTAGGCTCCCCTGAGACAAAAAGGGGTTCAAGGCGCTATCCTCCAAGGCCCACAGGTCAGGCTGTTGGGAGCTGCCCGGCAGGGGCCCAGGCTCCTCTCCCGCTGGTTCCTGGCTCTGGGCCTCAGAAGCCTCAAGCCCTTCTCCTCTCTCCAGAGTCCCCCAGGTCTGCTGGCTCTGAAAAGCTATGCTCTCTGAGTAAGAGGGTGTAGGGGCAGGACCCTCAGGGCAGCTGGAGGGCAGAGGTAAGCAGGGCCCAGACACAGGAGGGCTGCCACCTTCTGCTGGCTCTTCCAGGCTGGGCTCCTCCAGCAGGGTTCCGGAAGAGCAGCTGTCAGACTCTGAGCCCAGCTTCTTGCCATCCTCACTGGCCTCCCGGGGACCAGCACCCAGTGCATTTGGGAAGGCGTCTTCTTCTCCTGTCTCTGCCTCCCTGCCACTCAGCCCTACTGTGGCCTCCTCCTCCTCCTCCTGGTCCTGGTAATCTGAG
Organism: Sturnira hondurensis; assembly: GCF_014824575.4. Lineage (NCBI taxonomy): Eukaryota > Metazoa > Chordata > Mammalia > Chiroptera > Phyllostomidae > Sturnira > Sturnira hondurensis. The sequence continues at coordinate 17,326,496 of NW_028079044.1, read as the reverse complement.
GGTATGAAGAGGTGAGGTGGCTTGGGAGGCGGTGTGCTGGGCCGCTGCGCCTCGTCCAACATCCACTCAGATCTGGGCTCTGGCTCCAGCTCCAGTTGGGGAAGCCCCTTGGGGCTCACAGGTTCTGGTGACCCTGGTTTCACCTGAAGAGGAGGCAGTTCATCAGACTCTCCCCGTGCAACTGGTGAGGACATCTCAGCTGCAGGAGAAAGGGTGACCATGTCCCAAGGCCAAGAATTGTCAACTGTATCAAGCTCCTGCAAAAGCTGGCTCTTGCCTCTGCAGGCTTCCTCATCCTGCCCCTCGGGGGCATCGTCTGGGCCAGGTAGCCTCTCCCACACACCAATCACTTCTGGGGAGCTAAACACAGGTGTTGCACTGCCTGCTGGACTCTGCCCTGCTTCTCCTCCTGGGGCCGTCGGTTCCCGGTCTGCTCCGGAGTCTGAGGCTCGTGGGTGCAGCAAGGCTGACGTAGAGGAGGGCAGGCCAGCCCCTACAGACCCAAGAGGCCCCAGGTCTGCAGCACTCAAGTTCTGGCAGTCCAGTCCCAAGTCCAGAGGAACACTGGGCTCTAGCCACACGCTGCTCCCACCTTTTCCTCCTCCCCCAGGGTCCTCCCAAGGCTCGGCTACCTCCACTGTCACGGCCTGGGGGTCTGGGTCTCGAAGCCCAGTCTCCTCCAGCCCCACTCCTGCAGGGGCCAGGATCTTGCTCCTGGCCTCTGGACGCAGCCTGCTGGCAGCAAAGTCGTTGAAGGTGTCGTCCCACTCAGGCAGGGCTTTCCCAGGGGAGGCCAGGGGAATGGGGCTGGCCCTCGAGGCACTGGGGAGAGAGGGAGCAGGTGAAGGAGAATTTAGTGCTATGTCGGCTATGAGTTCCTCGAAGAAAGGGTTGCTCTGCAAGGAGGTGAGGAACGGGTTGGTGAGACCCAAGAATCCAGATGGGGTGGCTTCAAGGGCTGCGGTGGTGGCAGCGGCTGCGGTGGTGGCGGCAGCGGCGGCAGTGGTGGCAGTGGCAGTGGCAGTGGCGGCAGGGGAGGCGGCTGCAAAAAGGTTAGTGCTTAGCATGGGAGCAGCGGTGGGAGCAGGAGTGAGGGGGCCCGGAGCACAGGGGGAGCAGGGGAGGTGGCGAGGAAGAGCAGCCGGGTCAGGTTCTACCTGAGGAGACACGTCCAGGCTGTGGAGGGAGACAAAACCATGAGCCTCCTGGTTAACGCCAAGACTGGAAACGCCCCTGGTGAACACCACGCCCCCTGCCCCCCCGGACCTGCCTCTGGAGGAGGTGCCACGTGCCACACAGCTGGGTTCAGGCACACGTGTGCTCCAGGGACAGAGGGAAGATCCAACATGTAGCATATATTGGCCCCCACCCAAGGAGGAAGTTGCTGCATAGAGTTCATTCAATCTTCACACCAACCCTGGGAAGCAGTAATCCCCTTTTACAGGTCAGATCTGAAACTACTGGACACCTGAACTACGCCTGATGAACCAATCAGAAAGTGCCTTACATCCCCTCAAGGACTGAGAGAGGAAAGAAAATACCAGCTGGCTTCAAGGGGATAGACACCAGAGAAAGGCCAGCCTCGCTGCCTGGCTGGACGGAGCCAGCACCAATAAAGACATGACTGGCTTCCCCTGATCCCTCGCCAAAACAGGAGGTGATGACGGGCTGCCATCAGTCATGACAAGGTATCAGTGTATAACTGGGCAAGGAGGACAGCAAGACACCGCTGAGGACATCTGTCAGGTGTGCATGGGGACCAGCACTGGGCAGGCAGTTCCCCTCACCAATGATACCCACAGGCCAGCCTTGAAAGCAGCCCTGCTGGGGAGACAAAGGCTGGGACATGGACCAGAGGCAGCAGCAGCAACTGGAAATCAGCAGGCGCCCCCCAGGGGTCCCCAAACAGATCCCTGGCTCCCCTGGGAAACCCATGCCACGGCAGTGATCCTGCACCCCCAAAGCACTGGAGAAGATTTGCTGGCCGGAAGCTGTCCCCTTCGGGGTCCTCTCTAGGAGAGCACATCCCCTTGCACCTTATCTACAGCAATCAGCTAGCTGACTTTAGGGATGTGGGCAGGGGCAGACTGGACACTAGAGCTCTGGGCTTTGGCAGGGTACCGCCAGCACACAGGCACAAGGCCAGAAGGACAGGGCAGGGTCCCATCTGCAGTGACCTGCCTGTGACCCATCTGCAGAGGCTGCCTTGGTACTGACCCCACATGTCAGACCCAGATTTCCATGGCCTCGTCTAACACCTGAGCCTCGGCCCCCTGCCCCACTCTAAGCACTAAGACCCCTGCCCACATGGAAACACTGTGGGGAACTCCCAGGCATCCATCCTTTCCGCTCAAGCTGCTGCTTCTCTTGGGGAAATCCTGCGGGTGGCCCATGAGGTGGCAGAAGTCAGGCTTTACCACTCAACCCACTAGGGCTGCAGGTTGGGACAGAAGGGCATTTGGAGAAAGAGGCCAAGAAGTCTGGAGCTCACCAGGATTCTTCTAAGAACCAGGGCCCCGGACAGAGCAGACCCCATGCAGAGCTGGGGGCAGAGCTGGGGGCAGAGCTGGGGGCAGAGCTGGGCAGAGCTGGGCAGAGCTGGGCAGAGGCAGGGCCAGCGTGCCCACAAACAGCAGGGGCAGGTGATGGGAAGGAGTCAGTTCAACCAGCACCAAAGGTGGGCTTCCCAAGAGTCTGCAAGTCTGGGAGCCCAGCCTCATAGGCAAGGCATGCCCAGGTCCCTATTCCCTGGGTTTCTCTTAAGAATCCAGCTTCTAGAGACTCTCCTGACCCTATTTTTGCCCTACAATAACCTAGGAGGTCAAAAAAAGTCCTACCAATTCCCACCCTGCCTGGGCTTTCCAGCAGCACTCCACCTCTAGGGTCACGACATGATGATGACACCAAAAAAAGAGAACACTGGGCCCAGAGTCCCAATACCTTCGGACATCCCTTCCCTTCATTTCAGGCAGACTCCAGGGATGAGGCACAAGTGCCTACCTTGGGGACCAAGGAGAGCAGTGTACCACCACCACATGGGTCAGGACCCTGCCTAAAGGGTCCCCAGCCACTGCAGCTCCCACACCAGATACAGCCAACCCTGCCAGCAGGCCTCAGCCCCAGGCACAAGGGTAAGTACTCTGAGCCACCTCTTTCCCCAGTCTCCTTTGTGACTAGTGGCCAAAGGGGCCTGGGGGGAGAGAGCGCCATCAGCATTAACTAGCACCAAGCTCAGCCCTGGCCCAGCCTCACTCACCCTTGCAGTTTTGCAGGAACCTGGTTGGCAGTCAGAACTACAGGGCAGCAGAGCGGTAGGGAAGTAGGCTGGTGCCCCAGGCTAGGCTGGCCTGCCTCACTGGCTCCCCAGAGGTGCACACAAACCGGTTGGTATGGAACCGGGAACAGCTCTCCCTAGGGTAAAGAGCTCCAGGTGCCGGCCCAGCAGGCTCCCCAAGGCTGGATGAGCTCCTCCTAAGAGCATCCTGTCCATCCCTCCTACCCAGCAACAAACCACTCCCCCATGCCTCCCTCACCCTTGCTCCATGAGATACACATTCTGAAGCTTCTCACTTTAAAACACTTCCTACCATTCCACCTGGCACAGATCAGAGACATGTTCCCATGTGTCCTTGCCTCTGCAGGTTATGCTCTGAAGACAGACATAAACACCTGCATCCCAGAACCCGCCTCGCCAGCCTGGCATCCTGTCACCCCCCACCCCAAGCAGTAGGGGCTTCAACATAGGCTGATCCATCTTCTTTTTTAGGACCAATAGCTGGGGAAAGAAAGCAGGAATCTAAATGGCTCTCCCCCTTCAAGGTATGGAAACAAAACTTCAGGGCCTGCAGGAACCTGTGAACGGCTGGTTGAAACTGCCCTTTAATGCAGGAGTCACCTGTTCACTCCAACAGCCCCGTCTCCTGGAACTGCTGTCACTGGGCAACTCGCTCCCCCGCTGGGCCACCTCCATAGCTGAAGGCCAGAACCCACTGGTGAACAGCCCCTCCTTAAACTGAGATGAGCTTGTCCTTGCTATTTCCACACATCGATCCCAGAGACAGCACATGGATTTGCAAAGGCTCTCTCTCTACTGGGCAGTCCCTGAAAGGCCAAAGTCAGCCAACATGCCCTTCAACCACCTCTCCCAAGGCATGATCTGCTGCTGTCGCTCTGAGATGTGCCCGGATGGTCAGGAAACGTATCCAGGAGACTGGACACATCCTCTCCCATTGCCTGGACACAATGAGGTAACATAATGGGGCCTTGTGAGCTCTAACTAGGGAAACCATATAATTTACCTTCCAGACCAGAACATTCTGCATAGGGTAAAGGGACACTATTAACTATGCCAGAAAAACGGGTATAAACAGGACGTATGGCCACACAGTAAGTCCCTGGGTACACAGTGCTTATTCATTTACTCCCCTGAGAATGCAAGCTCTTCCGGTGGCCGCTGCACATGCCGAGCTCGTGGGGACTTTGTTCACCACCCCTGGTGTGGGGCTGGGGCAGAGGCAGAGACCGTGAAAGGCCACAGTACACTTGCCTGTGTGTTATACCACACTCCCCCCAGTTAAAATAGCACTCGTGTTCACCACTTATTCCCCTGCTGTGCACAAAGTTCTAAGGCCAGTGTGATGGCGGGACGGGGAGGGGACAGAATGGCCTGCCCTTGGGGAGCTGCTACTCTGAAAGAATTAGAAAGGGAGGGACGGACACAAAGAAATCACTGTGGCACTGGCAGGGCTAACACCCAGGGTCCTGTCAGTCCTAAACCAGTCACACTAAGTAGCCAGCCTGCAGCTCCAAATGGGCAGCTCACAGCAGGACTGGTGACTAGGGATGTGTCCACTGGCCCAGGTGGGGCTTGGTGTCCACTACCAACACGCCCCCCTACACACACACACACACACACTCTCTCTCTCTCTCTCTCTGATAGGGGCCTAAGTAGCAGCCACAGGACCCAGGACCCAGCAGATGAGGGCCAGGTTAGGAGGAGCAGGAGGACAATCGTTTCAGCCCTTCATACCCTTGTGCCCTCTCTTCCAGCCACCACCTTCTCCAACAGCAGCTTTTCTCTGGATACTGCCAGGCCAGCACGCACTGCTTCTGGCCTCTCCGTGGGCCACCAGTGCCACCTGGGAGCACTAGAGGGCGCCGCTGCCCTTCCCAGTGAGGAACACCCAGCAATCTGCAATTGCAGCCCCAGGGTAGAGGCACCCCAAGCCTCTGGGCCTATGAACAGGCTCCCCATGCCCCCAGCTGGGGATCCTGCTACTACATTCAGCCAGTCCAGGTCTAGGTGTCTAACCTACAGCTTCCCGCAGTGAGTCAGCACAACTCTCACACTCTCCTCAAATGCCCTAGGCGAGCCTTCTGGGTAAGCACCAACAGCCATTTATTCCAGTCCAGCCTTCCTATTTCCTCTAGGCACAAAGGCCCAGGGTAATGCTGATGGAGCTCAGTGGCTTGGTGTCACGCCAAGCCACTTGACCCAAAGAAAAGCCCCTCCCGCCCTGCCTGGATGCAAGGCCAGGGAGCCTGCCCCTGCAGATGGGCCCTGAGGAGGGTAGGAATGCCCGCATGCCCTCCAACCAGCTGAAGGCATGCTCAGAATTTAAATACGAGAAGAACAAACACCTTAGCTTCCCTATGTCCTTAGGTGACCCAACCTCTCTGGACCCTCAAAGGCCATTAGGAGACATGGAGAAACCGGAGTAGGAAAACGGAGGCTGTGAGCAGGAGAAGCAGGGACAGCTCCAGCTCTGGCATCACCAGAGCCGTGGCCCACAGGGGGCCTAACGAAGCCCAAAGCTTGGGCAAATGCCTAGAAATGACTTCACAGAGAGCTGTCCCCCAGCACCATCCTGCCCCAGCAAGGGTCCCAAGATGTCCCACAGATGACAGCACTAACCCCATGGTCTGGGCCTTACTGACCCTGGTCCCCTGCTGCTCCCAGCAACTGTCCCATCCAGGTCTCTGCCACCTTCCTCTCTTCCTGAGCTTAGCCTGGGACCATCCCTTCCCTCCTGATCTTCCTCTAGGCCACAGGTCACCAGCTGTCCCCTGGACGCTGGTGGGTAGGGGCTGGGCAGCAGGGACCAAAGGGAAGCAGAGTGGTGTCACCCAGAGGCTGATCTGCGCCCAAACACCTGTCCATGAGGCCACCAGCTGGCCAGGACCCATACAGGGGAAGGCCCTGCACCTCTCTCCCCATTCCTCTCAGTAGACTCAACATTTCATGGGGAGAAGGAAGGACCAGGGGTTCGGGAGTCTCCTTCGCTGGGAAGAGGTTTTAGGGACCTTCCATCTGCCCTGTCACTTGACCCTTCACCTGCCATGCTCAGGCTCCACACCCCACCTCCCGCCCCTATATCCTTGGAGGGGGAGGCAGGCCTGCTGAGAGGACAGAAACAGTTGCCCTGGCCACACTGGTTAGGGCTGCCATGGATGCTCCATCCAGGGCTGGCCTCACGAGAATGGGGAACACATGCATCTCTGGCCTGGGCCTGAAGCCCACCCTGGGCCCTGCCGGACAGTTATTCAATAGTCTTCTAAGGCTCAGAATTAGAAAAAGACAAAGGGGCCAGAGTGGTGGTGGGGGGCTGCCACACTGTGATTTGAAAGAAATACATGTCTGGTCATTCAGATGCCTGAGTATATATTTCTCACATGTGTGTTCTTCACCCACAGCCCCTGGGTCACAGCTTCCAAACTCTGGAAGTCTCCTGAGTGATAATAGCAAGGGAGCATCTTTTGTTCTATTTGGTCTCCTGCCCTCAGTTTCTGAAAACACTTTAGAACCATGAAGGTAAAATGGGTGTTTGTTATTCAAAACAAACCCCTTTCGGCACAGCTGGGTTTGTAGTAATGAGGTGACTCTTGGAAAGCGCCTAATGGGGTGGGGGCTGGCTGCCAAGGGAACCAATGGGGAACAGAGGGTTAGAACTTCCAGTCCCACCCCAAAATTTCTGGTCGGGGAGAAGTTGAAGGCTGAATCAACCACCAATGGCCAGTGATGCGATGGATCACACCCAAGTAACAAAGCCTCCAAAACACCTGAAAGGACTGGGAGAGCTTCCTGTTAGTGAGCGTCTGGAGATGGGGGAAGGGGCTGCGCTCAGAGGGCATGGAGGCTCTGTGCGCTTCCCCAGACCACGCCCCACGCATCTCCTCCACCGATGGGCTGTGCCTGAGCTACATACAGCCTTTTACAAGGCACCTGTGATCTAGTAAGTGTTGTAAACTGTTTCTCGGAGTTCTGTGAGCCACCCTAGCAAATCAATCAAACCCAAGGGGGCGGCTGCGGGAGGCTCCTATGGTTGGCCAGAGCACTGACTTCCAACTGGCAGCTGAAGTGGTAGGGAGGGGAGGGCTGACCTGTAGGACTGAGCCCTTTACCTGTGGAATCTGATGCTATCTCTGAGTAAGCAGTGTCAGAACTGAGTTGTACTGTAGGACATCCCCATTTTGGAACTGGTTGCATAATTCTGATTGGTACCAGAACCCTCTTGCGAGCTCTGTCCAGGGCTCTGAGCTAAAGGACTCCTGCACCCCTCTTTCGGGTGGGACTAAGCACATTCAAAACAGGGCGCAACCATCAGCACTTGCCAGGCTACAAGACCGAGAGACCCAGAGAGGGCCAGAAGCCAAGGGCCTCCCCGGACAGAGGACAGGTTACAGGTTTCAGGGGAACTGGCCCCAGCCTCTTGCTAGAGTAGGGGAACAACTAGAGGCGGGGTGTATGGGGGAAGAGGTGGGGGCATCAACTACTGAACTCCCCTGTCAGAGGGAAGAGGTTAAGAATCAGCTGGGCCAGTTGTGGGGAGCCTGAGGTGTAGTCTCCAGTCCCCACCTCTTTACCTGCCAGGGCTTTTCCTTACCTTGAAGCCAGAGGACGAGGGGTAGAGGATAAGAAACAAAGAATTCATACAAATGGTCTTCCTGTTTTTCTCCTGTTCCTCCCCCTCCCTCAGGGCTTGAGTGTGCCAACTTATGAAGCAAGACCCACCACTGGACAGCTGTACTCCTCAATCCACTGGGCCTTCACGGCACTGGGCCCTTGAGACTCACCTGCCTCCAAGTGCAGACAAGGAGCCTTGACTTAGGGAGTGTCTCACTCAGCCGTGCAGAGCCAGGGCCCCAAGCAGGCTGCCTGCGGGCCACATCGTGGGCTCCATCCTCCCGGCCCTGGGATCCAGGCTGCAAACACCCCAGCATCCTCCCCGAGGGGCAAAGCTTGTCTTGCCAGAGACATACCTGGGTTTCTGAGTTGGTTCCTTGGCTTCCCTCAAGCCAAACCAGCTACTCTTGACCTTTTCCTCCCCACTGGATGAATGATGGGGGGAGGCCCCCTGGGTGGGACCTCCTTTTTCCCCCAGAGAACCACGGCGCCCCAACTCGTTCCGACTCAGCCCCTGATGGTGATGGTGGAAGAGGCCCATCCGGGGCTTCCGCTCTTCCTTCCGGGCTCCCTCCTTCTCGGCCACAGCCTCAGAGGAGGCCACCATGGGTGTGGCGACCTGCGTTGGCTTCCCCTCTGGGAGCCGGGCCCCCTCCTCCTCTCCAGAGTGGCTGGCTCCAGGGGCCAGCCCTTTGGCCTGAGTGCTCGGCCCCTCCTGTCCAGGCACTGCCTCGGAGCTGCTGGTGCTGTGGCTGCCTCTGCCCCACGAGTCATCTGCAGGCCGAGATCCCTCCTCCGAGGGCCGGGAGCCAGAGGGTAGGAACGGGCCTGAGATGGAGCTGCGGTGCCGCAAGGGGCCTTGGGGCTCCTCGTTGTAGATGTGGCTCCCATTGACACAGAGAGAAGAGCGGGCGGAAGCATCAAGGTGGCCCTGAAGGTCGAGGAGGGCCCGGGGAGGAGCCGCTCGCACCTGGCCGGCCTCGTCGCTATAGGTCCTTTTGTGGGTGAGCAACCTGGGGGACTGTGCCGAGTCCCTGCCTGAAAAGGAAGCACATGCAGGGTTAGCACAAGGAAGACCAGCCCTGTTTCCTTGTCCAGGGCCTCCCAGCCTCCGCTACCCTCTGCAGCAGGTGCAGTCCCTTGTCACTCACCCCCTTCGGTGGACAGCCAGCTGCTGCGGCTCGGGGAACGGGTAAGGAGCTCGGCTCCGGGGCCCTGGTAGGCCAGGCTCCCACTGGCTGAGGACAGCGTGCTGTCAGAGCCTAGCGACGTGTTGGACTGCGTCAGGGACGACTTGCGCAGCTTGTTTCGGAGGAAGAAGCCTTTGGCTTTTCCCATCTTGCCCAAGCTACCCAGCTCGGGATCCTCCAGGGCACTGCTTGGGAGGATGGCTGAAGCAGATTCCAGGTCATACTTCTTCTTGCCCTTCATCTTGTCTTTGATCTTGCTAAAGGGGGACCGTGGCTTGTCCTTCATGGACAGGTCAAACATGCTGGCGCTCAAGTTGTTACGAGTGAACTGGATGGTGACTTGGATCTCCCCGCGTTCCTTCTCCTTCTTGCCTGGCTTGGAGTGAAGCGAGTACCACCTATGAGGAGACCGGGGTGGGAGAGGGGATGGGTGGAGCTCTGGGCACAGACACGGGGCCTCCACCAGTGCCCACCACCTCACAGGGCCCCTCCTCGCTTGGGGGGCCATGACAGCTCTCACCACAGGCCCTGCCTTCCAGGCCACGGGCACAGCTGAGAAACTACCCAAGTTTTCCCTGGTAGAGAAAACCACATCCTGAGTAGGGGAAGCTCCTTGATGCTACCAGGCTGGGCAAGGGTTACCACGCCATAGCCCCCTCCCACCCCAGCACCTCCCCCCACAACCCCATCCCCCTAAACTGAAACTCTGAGGCTCAGAGGGGTGGAGTTGGGTCTGGGAAGGACTCTTACCTCTCTAGTTCCCTAACACAGAAAGACCTGCCCACATTTTTCCTTGTTTACGTCATCTCCCCTGGCCAGTCCCAGCCAATGCTCTGCTCCAAGCCACCAGTTAGCCCAGGAAAGAACAGCTCACCCAGAGGCCCGGGGCCAGGAACACTGGAACACTAGTGCACACACACACACACACACACACCCCTCACCCACGCACTGACTCACCCCAGCCCCGACCAGCAACAGCCCTGCAAGATGGAGGAGTCCACCAGACGGCATAAAGGGGCCTTAAGCAGGAAACTTGGGGAAGGGAAAGAGCGCTCGCCTCTCATGAGAATCTACTGTGTGTTACAACGGAGCTCAGGGCTCCTCACCTCCCCCTCACTCGCAGCTGGAATCAGGCCCAGGAGGCCCCCGGCCGAACCCCAATTGTACAGGTCAGGAGGCCGAGGCTCAGAGGCAGTCACTCGTCTGTCAGAGAACAAGTCGCCAGCGAGGAGAGGGAAAGCGCAGAGCCAGGTCTGTGTCACCCCAAAGCCCTTGCTCTTCCCGCTACACACTCCCCAAAAGACCCCTAACACACACAGCCAGGGTGGGTAGATCCCACCCCATGGGGAGGGGCGTGCAAGGGGCTCTTCCTCCCTCTGCTCCCCAAATCCTCCTCCCCAGCCACTCAGACTCCAGGGGAAGGCCCACGAAGGAGGGGCTGGCCACACTGCACAGCGTCTGTGTGGGTACCTGAACACCTCCCACCCTTCCCGCCCTTCACCCAGGGCACAGACGCCCACTCCACAGACCTGAGTGGGGAGAGTCTGCAGAGAGACTAGGCAAGGAAGGGTCTCCACGCAGCGGCACCAGGCCTAAATGACGGGGCAGGGTCAGCTGGAAAGAGGGGCAGCTGGAAGCCAGGCCCTGCCCTCACACCAGCACAACGTGGAGCCTCCCGGGCACCTGAGAGCTGCGATAAAGAATTCAGAGGACGTGCCCCCAGATACACTGGGGGACTTGTTAAAGGGCCTCTTTTTACTCTCCAGAACGCGTAGGAAGACAAAGGTGAGACGACTACCAGAGGTCAACCCAAGGAGGTCCAGCACCAAATAACTGGACAGTCCGACAGGAGGACAGTGTCTGCCCCCCGTGCGAAGGGCTTGGGGGCTCGCCTCCCACCCACAGAGTAAGACAAAAGCTGAGCAACCTGAAAATCAACAACTCAAAGGGTATTTTAGGGCAATAAAATACTGAAACTGTTCTGTATGATACTATCACAATAGATACATGTCACTGTGTATTTTGTCATGGCCCATAGACAATAAAACATGAAGACTGAACCCTAATGTGAACTATAAGCTTCGGTTGGCGATAATGTATGGATATTGGCTCATCAGTTGTAACAAATGTACCACACACAGGATGTTAATAACAGAGGAACCTGGTGGGGGGATATAAGGAGTATATGGGGGCAGATCTCTGTACTTTCCACTCATTTTTCTGTACATATAAATCTCTAAAGCCCTGGCTGGTGTGGTTCAGTGGACTAAGCACCAGCCTGCGAACTGAAAGGTCAACAGTTCGATTCCCAGTCAGGGCACATGCCTGGGTTGTGGGCCAGGTGCCCAGTTGGGGGTGTGGGAGAGGCAACTGATTGATGTATTGCTCACATATTGATGTTTCTCTACTTTTTCTCCCTCCCTTCTTCTGTTTGTAAAAGTAAAAGAAAATAAAAGCTTTAAAAATAACTTCTCTAGCCCTGGCTGGTGTAGCTCAGTGGATTGAGCACGGGCCTACGAACCACACGATCTCGGTTCAATTCCCAGTCAGGGCACCTATCTGGGTTGCAGGCCAGTTCCCAGCAGGAAACTCATGAGAGGCAACCATACATTGATATTTCTCTCCCTCTCTCCTTCCCTTCCTCTCTAAAGATAAATAAATAAAATCTTTAAAAAAATAACTTCTCTAAAACAAGTGTTATTTAACTAAGAAAAAAAGACAGGGTATGTGTAAAGAACATAAACAGGATGAAAAAATGAAGGGAAAAAATACAAGAAAGTTTCCCATAGCTGAAGGAGTTTCTAGCACAGAAACTCCTGCAAGCAGGCAGCTCAATGAACAAAGACAGACCCAGCCACTGGGTTATCATGATGTGGTCTCAGAACACCAGGTATAGAAGTAGGCCGAGAAGGCTTCCAAAGCGGAAGACAGGTTCATACAGTCAGGAACTGGAATAGTGTCGGGTCCTCACTAGCACCACTGGGTGCCGTGTGGAGTCTGCAAAGGCCAAGCCCTAGTCACTTTCCCCAGACCGGGCCTAGGCCCCAATCAGGGCACGCAGATCCTGGGAGGTGGGGTGAAAGACAAGTGTATGGCCTCCAGCCAGAACCCTCCAAGCCCCGAGCGGCTGGGATCAGCAAGCATAGACATCCTTTGCGGGGGCACGAGGTCAGGGCCCTCAGCCCCACTGGCCACATTGCATTCCACACACCGCAGCATCAGCACGGCTGTCTCGGGGAAGGGAGGCTGCAGGGAACTGTCACTTCCAACATTGTCTATTTGTGTCCTGTTGGAATTTTTTGTAAGGAGTGTATATTACTCCACTGTCGTGACAGGAAAAAGATACAAGAAAATGCCTGTTTCCACAGGATGGGCTGCTCACTTGTCCCTCTACCCCCTCCAACAACAGGAGGGGGTCTCACTAAGCCAGGGTGAAACCCAGGTCGTCCGCCCAAGGATGCTTGTCCCCCGCCTTCCCAACCCCCTCCTCTCCACTTTTCAGGGAGGCCAGGAGGGAGAGGAAAGACTTCCCTCACCATTTTCTGAGACTCTCCCATCCAGAGCAGAGCAAGGCTGAGAATGGCCAGGACCTGCCTCTAGAAACCCAACTATCTCCCTACCAACTTACCCCACTGCCCTCTGCCCACCAGGCCAGGCCCGAATGGGACCCTGACAGCACCTCAGGTATCCCAAGGCCTTGACCACAGCAGGTGTTCTCCCAGGCCCGTGACCCCCACAGGCTGAGATGGCAGGTACCACAACCAACAGCTCCCCAATGAAGACTGCATCCCTCGCTCCCACCCCTGCCTCCTGCCTCTTCATGCCTGTTCACAGGGTCGCCCCAACAGATGCAGGGCCTGCCAGGCACTGCAGCATACAGGCCAGCAGAGGGTAGGAAGCTCAGTGCCAGCATGAGCTGGTGATCCCTCAGGGGAAGGATGAAGACTTTCTCCTTACAGAGCACCGCTCACAGTGACCCCAGAGCAAAAGGCTCTGAGCATCTCACCTCTGCAGACTGAGGCTCCCAGGGGGGAAGGAGACAAGGTCCTGTGTCCCAGTTCAAGTCCACCTCCCCTAGGAAGCTCTCTCAGCAGCCACTAGACTGGCCCAGTCCAACCGTTCTCTTTCTGACCAGGCATACATACCCTAAACCAAACTCACTCTACAACCAGATCTGGACACACTCACTCTGACCACCTGGTATTGTCTTTCCCAGGTGCCTGGGAAAGCATCTAGCTCAAGTATGTGTCCCTAGCTCAAGTATGTGTCCTGCAGATACTTAAGGAGCATTCCCCCCAGGCACATGGCTCTGAAGGAGGAACTATGCTGGCAGTGAAGCCTTGAGATGTTACAAACCCTTAGTGATTCCCTGCCGCCCTTCCTCTCATTTTGCCCTTGCTCTGCCCACCCCTAGCTCCAAGCTCTCACCTGGATGCATGTGGCAGCACAGCATGGGGGCTCAGAGCTGGCTCTGCACCCTGAGTGCACATCTGACTCCATTACTTAATGGTGTGTGACCTCCACTTCCCTAAGCCTGTTTCCCCAGCCACCCAGTGGCGATACCACCCTAGCGACCAATGAGAGGATGACACACACAAAGCCTAGTCAGCATGCAGCCAATACAACCTATTCTACCCTACAGCTGTGAGCTTCTAGGACTTTGGTTTTGTTCTGGAACCTGTAACCCTGAGCTCTGTGCCTGGCCTTCAGGGGAATCCGCCAGCGCTTTGAATATATATCCTCCCTCAGTTCCTCAGGACTGGCCACAGAAGAAACAGCCCCATGCGAGAGGCAGCAGCAGGGCCTCCTGCCCTGGCCTCTGGTCTCAGTTCCCCTCCTTCTCAAATTGCCCTGACCCTGTGGGTGCAGATGGACCTGAAAGGACCACTCCCGACCGGAGGGAGGCACACGTTGGGGTCAGAGAAGCAGCAGAGCCAGCCTCACTGTGCGCTCGCGGCAGGTCAAGGTCTGTGCCTCTTTCACCACCACACAGTCCAGGAGACAGGGACTGTCCTCCCAATTCTGTGGGTGAGTAAACTGACTTACAGAGAAGGTTTGCGAAATGCCCAAGGTCACACAGTTAGTAAGTGATGGAGTCCAAACTTGAACATGAAGACACCTAACTCCAGGCCATGTCCTTAACCTTTAATGGTGAAGCATTTCTCATCAAGCTGAATGCAAACACCTGGGCTGGAAAAGGGCTGCATGTAGATCACAGACACCCAAAGAGGCACAGAGATGGGGTATGAAGACCAGAAACCCATTAAAAAGGTTGGCCCAACCCTTGAGAGGTCACTGAGGAAACCTCGGGGTTTTGTCCTGCCCGGGCTTTCAAAACTCTGTCTGAGAGCAGCACCCCCATTAGCCATCAGAGTCCAGAATTCCTGAGGACCAACCATGAGAAAGCTCTTAAAGGGCCCCTGCTCTGCCCCATCATCTCTTCCACACTCCCTTGGCCTGACAAAAAGTTCAGCAGACCCTGTGTGAACTTAGGACTCAGCCCTCAGTCCCTTCCCTGGCTGGACCCCTCCCCACACACCACAGGGGCAGAGGACAAAGGTGGGATGCAAGGAGTGGAGGATTGCTGCCTCACCTGCTGGCAAGGCCATAGCCCTACTTACTCCTGCCAGCGGGCTCCCAGGCCCACCATGCCTGGCTCTCCACCCACCTCTCTGAGTGTGCAGCGGGGCTAACAGTTGCCACACAGCACAACTGGAAGAGCCCAGCACTCTGGGAGGGCCAACCCAGGGCAGTGCCAGGGCGGTGGGGGCCACGAGAGCCCCAGGCCCTGGCACACCCCACTCCTTTCCCGTTCTTCTGAGTCCAGATTCAGCTTATGACCCAAATAATCACGCCCCTTCCTGAGCCTGACGCGTCATTTATTTCAGACTCCAAACCCAGGAATCATCTTTGTCTCTGCCCCTGGCAGCCCACATCGAAACCTGGAACTCCTTCAGCTCTACCTGCACACTATATCTAGAATCCAAGCCTGCATCCTGTCACCCTGCCGTGCTTCCCCACCATCCCTGCTGGACACCACAGTGCCCTGCCCACCTGCCTCCCCACCATCCAGGCGCCACACAACAAGCAGGCGAGGCCAGAGCACATCGCCCCCACTCCTCAGAATGGCGGAGCCAAAGGACCTATCTTTTGGCTCCCGGCTCCCTTGACTCTCTGTGTCTCTCGTCCACACTGGCCTTCCTAGTGCCCCTGAACCCAACAGGCACTCTCCCTCCTCAAGGCCACCACACCAGCTTTACCCTTTGCTGTGACACAGGCCTAGAACTCAGGCCATGGGGCACTCACTGACTCGTGCCAGGTCATCTGAACCTCCTCAGTGCAGCAGAGTGCAGAGGGGCGGAGCTGTGTGCATGTCCGTGCGCGTGTGCACGTGAGCACGCCTGTCCCCCACACGGAATGGTGCAGGTCCGCATGGCCGCCGAACATCTGCCTCCCCCTGCTCGCCAGGCAGCCTCTCTGTTCTGCTCACCTCTGCTCCCCCAGTACTGAAAGTAGTGGACATTCCAATATCTGTTCGATGAACTAACAAATTAGTCCATGAATGGAATGGACTTAGGAACTTCTTTGTCCCTGTTCACAGCTGAACAGCTGTGTGACGTTTCTGTCATCCCAAATCCATGGGTCTTACCCATTGACAGCGGGAGTTCCCAAAGAGCAAGGGGGCTTCCTTCCCAACCTCCCGCAACAGGAGCCCCAAGAGGGAAGGGGCCACAAGAGCCCGGCTTCAAGGGGACAGTTTTCCAAGGGGGCCTTCTGTAACCCTGAGACCCTCACCCCCCATCTCTGAGCTAAGAATCTCATTGATTACCCTGAGATAGAAGGTGCCAACCAGGCGTGGGAAGTGCCCTGACTCATGAACGAAGGGGGCTGTTGATCCCATCCAGCCCATCCCCAGGCCACTAGTCTTGTCACCATTGACAACTTCACCTCTCACTGAGCATCTACTGTGTGCTGGGCACTATACTAAGCACTCACCACACCAAATTATATCCTAGCAATCATTTTAGCAGTGCTGGGAGGTGGGTGTGGGAGACTGACCCTGAGAGAGGCTATCGGCACGTGCTTGGGAGCCAGGCTGCCTGGGTTAAGCCCCAGCCCCACCACTTACGGCTTCTTGACCTTGGGCAGGTCACCTCATCTCTCTGTGCCTCAGTTTCCACACCTGTGGGGGTAATGGAAGTTTGTTCCCCTCACAAAACTCTGTAAGGATTAAGGGGATTGTGTGCGGAGCACTCAGAGAGCAGGGCCTGGCACATGGGCAATGCCACACAAGTGACCACTCACATGTCTCTGCAGATGCAGACACAGGGGCACAGAGAAGTCCACTGGATTAAGTCCCACTTTCAGTAAGTGGGAGAGCCAGGATTTGAACTCAGGCTCCCTGTCTCCAGAGTCCCTGACCTTTGACCACTGCACCAGACTGCCTCCCTCTGCAGGTACCACACACACACACACACACACACACAGCAGGCCCAGAAACCCTGGTGTCCCTGCCCAACCAAGGAATCTGAAGTCACTCCTTACTTCTCCAGAGCAAGGGGTGTGTGTTAGATGAGAGAAAACTTCCATCTTTATCTTCCCTAATCTCTAACTGAAACGTAGCATTTCCTCCCATTATGAATTTTGCAACAGTAGCAGCAGAGCAGCAGCGCCTACGAGCACGTCACCAGGAGGAACCAGATACTGTCACATCACATTACAGATGTTACAGATGCCACAAAACACTGTCTACACTCATCACTACTTTGAACTTTAAACTCACTAGGCCACCACTGGATCACATTATTTAATACAGTAATAAAGTCCGCGTTACTTCATGAGACAAATGTTTTAATGTGTTGATGACCGTGCTGCAGTATCACTGGTGTCCTTTGCAACCCTACACGGTGGAAGACTTCGCTCTGAGAAGAGGTCCACAGCACACAAAGGGCTAAGGCCCTGCTCTACAGTAGGGAGGGCACAGAGCAGCCTCCACGGGTGGCAGCCAAGCTGAGGTCTCAGGCACAGGACAGGCACTGCTCCACTTAGGGGCCTGGGAGGGCCTCTTGCCGTCGTCACGCTGCAGTGCTCAGCCTGACCCTCGCACGCCCTGCGTGCCAATGAAGGTCGCTCCAAAGAAACAAAAACAGCCCAGCGTACCTGCTAGGTGGGGCACGGGCTGCTCCCGGAGCTTGTTTTGATCATGACCCCAGTACCACAACCTCCAACTTGGCTCCCGCCTGAGCCGCACCTGCTGCAGCTGCAACCGCAGCCCACCAGGTGTGCAGCTTCTCCTGTCGGCAGCCCGGCCTCTTGCTAGTGAGCGCTGCCGGCATGCTGGGAGGAAGGGCCTGCAGAACCGACAGCTGTAGACTCGAACTCCACCCCTGAGGCCAATGCAGGCGAGAGGCTCTTGGGAAGAACAACTGTGCCACCTGATGTACTGGCTGAAGAACCTTCTGGAAGGGAAAGCGAGGAGGAGCCCAGGAGAAGGAGAGGAAGAAATCCCAATCCAGTTTTCTTTTCCTGGCCTCACTCTCCACATCTAGCTTCCCTAGAAAGTTAGTACAAATGGGAGGCTTCAGGGTTCCAGAGGGGGAAACAGGGACTCACAAAGTGGATAGTGGGGAAAACTTCAGGGGGAAACATGAAAACACCTAACTAACCACAGCGCCATCTCAGATTTCCAGTCCAGACCAGCCACTGGCCAATTCAAGTGACATTTCATAGATTAAATCACTTGCCCTCAAAAGACCTGTGGCCTTCAGAGATGTGCCACCCCGTCCCTGCCTCCCCAGGCTCCTGAGCCCTTACTTCGGTCTCTCCTTTGGCAGGAAACTCCTACCACATAAATGATGAGCACTACCCTGTGGCAGGGTGTGCTTTTAATTTGAAAGTCATCATCAACTGAAAAATAGTGGCAAAAAATGGTCATTCCTGCTGTTCCGGCCTGCCATTTCTATGGAGAGTGGCCAAACAGTTGAAAGGGAAAGCTTGTCCGTCCGTAGGGCAGATTCCTGATAGATGCAGAGAATGTGGCCCTGGAGACCTAGGGCAGTCTCCATGGATGCAGACGGAAACCTGGAACTGCGGGGTGAAAGGGTGATGGAGGACTTCATCTGGCTGGGTCAGGCTAACAGCCCAGAACCCGCTGCTTAATCTGGGCCTCAGTGAAGGTGGAATGCAACCGGTGAGGCCACACAGCAGTCAGCCACTCTGCACGAAAGGACTCCTGCTGGGAGGTGGGACTTAGTGCCCAGGGGCTGGAGAACCAGGGTGGAGTGCACCACCAGGAAGCGCCCAGCCAGGGTCACAGTGTGCGATATCCTCAAGGACAAGGGACCCCGTCCCTCCACCAGGGGAGGGTTGAAACAGAGAGAGGGGACTGTTGTACCGGGAGACCTAACACCAGGCAGAGTAAGGGGGCTCTGTTTGAATCCAGACTTTAAAAACCACCCATGCTCTGGCTGGTGTAGCTCAGTGGATTGAGCACGGGCCTGTGAACCACACGATCGTGGTTCCATTCCCAGTCAGGGCACATGCCTGGGTTGCAGGCCAGTTCCCAGCAGGGGACTCACGAGAGGCATCCATACATTGATATTTCTCTCTTTCTCTCCTTCCCTTCCTCTCTAAAGATAAATTAAAAAAAAATAAAAACCACCCATGAAGAGAGCATTCTGATATCAGGGAAATTTGTTTTGTTTTTTTAAAATAATTATTTAATTTAATTCTTGTTCAAGTGCAGCTTTCTGTCTTATATTCCCAACCCTGCCCGCCCCCTGCCCCATGCTCCCTGCCTCCCTCCCATTTCCGCTCCCCACCCTTAGTTACTGTCCATGTGTCCTTTATACTTGTTCATATGAGTCCATCCCCTTTTCCCCTATGATTCTCTCCCCTCTCCCCTCTGGACCCTGTCAGCCTTGATATCAGGGAAATTTGAATACAGACTGGAATCTGCAGGGTTATTAAGGAGTTGCTGATTGTGTGTGCTAATGGCATCATGGTTATTTTTAAAAAGCCCCCGCATCTGCTGGAGGTAGCTGGAGGCATTCTGAGGCATTTGGGGAGCAGTGCCGTATTCATACCCTCTTCTGCCCCACCTGCGACCAACAGTGGGTTCACTGAGACCCCTGAGGAGGCCAGGATGCAGGCTTTCTCCCCCTGTGACTGAGCCCAGCTCCTGGCCCTGTCCCAAGCCTTGTGCTGGCGCTAACACCTCCTCGCGCCACAGCCCCAGCCCAGGGCCTGGCATGTGGCACCCTGACCCTGTCGTGGCACTCACCATGTCTGAGAGGCAGGGTGAACTCACCAGAGGAGGCCTCGGCCAGACCTCTGCTCAAATCATTTCCCTAGAATTTGTCAGGAACAAGGGAACAACTAAAGGGGTGTCCTCCAGAAGCTCATGTCTTGTTGGAAAAACAAGGTAACCACAGAAAAAAAGAAAGAAGGTGATCAGCACCACAAAAATGCACAGCCAAGCTGCCTAGGAAAGTTAAGGGGGAGCAGTGAGGTGATTTCAGGAGTGCTGGGGAATGACAAGGCATCTACACTGGACCTTGAATGATGGGTAGGAAAGAGGCAAGGACAGGGTTAGGGACACATTCCGGGTGGAAAGATGAGAATATGCAGATGCCCAGGGCTGGACAGGCAAAGTCAGGCAGGGAGGTGCTTTGGGGGAGACAGGGGACTGCCTCTAACACGCTGAGAGCTGCAGCTTTATTCTGGACACGAAGAGCACTGCAGGGTCTGAAAGGAGGACAGGGCCTCACGGAAAGCTGTGCTGTAGAAGAGCGAGAGGCAGCAGGGACAGGGACAGAGGAGTGCGGAGGCAGGGCGGGCTGGCTGGGAGCTGCCACAGCCCAGGGTGGGTGCCATGGCTGGCCTGACCCAAGCCAATCCTTAGGCCTTAGCACTGATTCTCATCTGAAATTAATAAATTGGCATGTTGGTTTATAAAAAGGCAGCAGAGGCTGTGATAACAGTCCAGAGCAGAGGAAGAAAAAAACTGGGACAGGAGCAGTGGGGAAGGTGGGCGGGGCCAGGCTGAGTCCCCCTGCAGCGCCACTCTGGCAGTCCCTGCACCCTGCACGCAGGACTTCCTGACAGCAGGGGCTGGGACCCAGCCTTCACCCCCCACCACCGAGGGCGTGGCCCACGGAACACCTTCTCACACCTGCTGGGTGAATGCGATGGAATCCACAGGGCTCTGCTCGGCCCAACAATAAGTTGAAGAAAAAGATTTTTAAGGGCATAATGGGAATGCCCCAGTGGTTAGAAGACAGGAGACCTGGGTTCTAGCCCCGAATCTGACACACTAAGTGGCTTGAACCCAGCCATTTCACCTCTGTCAAAGGGGGCGGTAAAATAGCCGGTTAGAGGCAGGGAGAAGTGCCAACCAAAACTGTTATTACACAGGATTTGGAGAGACCTTGGAAAACCTTTCCCCAGAGTCTCCCCATCCAAATGCCTTCCCTGCTCTCTAAATGCCCCCGGGGCAGCCGTCTCACACACCATCAGACAGGAGATGTTCGGACAGCAGGCCAGCCTCTTCTGGCTCCCCACGCCCACAGCCTAACCCAGCCTTTGATTTGGTATCTGCAGTAGAGCTGCAAGCCGGACACCACCTTGGGACAGAGTATCGCCTCACATCTGGCCAGGAGATGATTCTTGTCACCAACTCCGACATCCTGCCCGGCGCTGAGGGTCCCCAGAGACAGTCTCTATAGCCTAGAACCATCACTTTATTAGTGGCCCGTCTCCCTGGGCATGGCTCCACTCAGCTCCCTGCAGACCCAGCCACATCCACCTCCCTCCCTCCTGGGCACAAGCATCTTGGCTCGTACACCTCTCATCCCTCCTACAGCTGGAGGCTCCAAAGGTCTGTCACTGTCAGCTGCCTCAGACATGGCCATGACCTCACTTGCCTCTCAGGAAAATAAGCTGTAAAAATGCCTGGACACCAGTCTAACCACCACAGACAGCCTCAGAAAGTATGTGTGACCAACAGAAAGTAGGTGTGACCAAAAGCACAAGGTAGGGGAAAAGCCCTGGGCTTGCAGGTCAGAAATCTGGCATCCACGAATGAGTCATGTGACCTTGAACAGGTCATTCTACCCCCTGAGACCCTAGTCTCCACAGCTATAAAAATGGGGGTCACCCTGCCTGCCTTCAGGGAAGAACAAAATGAGGTGATGCTGGAAAAGCACTCTGAAAAGTAGGGCAAACCACACATAAAGGTTTGGATTTACTGTCTATCAAGGGCCTTTTACAGACTGTCATCAGCCAGATGGGTGGGCGGTGGCCCAGGACCAACCACAGACCACTGCGCCTGGAGGAAGGAAAGAACCAGCAAGACAACCTCTCCTGGGGGCTCTTTGGCAGACAGGAGAATAAGGAAGGAGTTCTACTTAACCACACCCCCTCCCCAGTTTGCTCCTAACCCCATCTTTACCCCACCTAAAAGTCTGGGGTCATAGAGGTCAAACCTAAGTAGGGCCTCTCCTCTGCCAGGGCCTGGGTTCAGGTTCACTACAGGTAGAGACAAACAACAAACACCCTTTGTGGGGAGGTAGGGCCGGCCACAGGGAGAGACCCTATCTATATTGAGAATGTTGCACTTGTGCAAATAAAAAAAAAAGGAGGAAGAGGAGAAAATACATAATGCATTAGCTTTCAAATGCGTGGGATTGCTTTGGAAGGTTACACAGTAACTGGTAATGTTGGCTGAAGGTCGGGAGGAGGGAGATTTTTCATTGTGTATCCTCTGTCCCTCTGGAATTTGAACAGGGTGAACGACTCAAAATAAATTAGAAGTAAAGGCTGTTTTGCTGGGAGAAGCACACAGGAAGCCAAGCTTGGCTCCCCTCCACTCTCTACCACGCTCACCTCCCCTTCCAGAGGGGCAGCCTTCCTCCCAGAAATTTGCCCAGCCCTCCTTTACACCTCCAGGAAGCCCACCCTGGTCACTCCAACCCTGGTGAGTTCGCCCTTTTCCTCACCACTTCCTTCTCACACTTTTTTATATTCTACTTTCTAGGTTAAATATCCCTCCTGTGGAAGTCTTGTCTCAAACATATTTTCCTTTTAGGGACAGGGCTATACATTTTCTCTCTCGTTTTTTCCAAAGCCCTGGCCCAGGCCCCATTGTGGCCCAGTCATTGCTTCCTAAACGTGGAACAGAAGAAAACAAGCAAACTCATCTGCACTGCTATAGGGGGAAGGCCTGGGTGGCCCCTGACTGTTCAGTCACAGCAAAACAAGAACGTGGTGTCTTAAGAAAGGTCAGAAGTCTTGTATCTGCTGATGCTCCTAGGCCCTGCTCTACTGCGCAGGCCGGTGGGGGCCAATCTCCCTAGGGGGGAGGGGACGGCACCCTCACCGGACTCCCCTGACTCCTGAGACACACCCTGCCGGCAGTGACACCTTTCCTTCCAAAGCACCAGGCAACACCCCCAACCCAAGACAGACACACGGACTCAACAGACACGGAACCACAGACCAAACACATTGATCTCAGTCTGCCAAGGCCTCACAAGGGTCAAGCAGGCTATGCTTACAGAGCCCTCAGCCTAGCCTGAGGTCTGCTTTGGGGAGGAGAAAGGAGCGGCTGAGCACACTGGTCCCCTCTGAGCTGAACGGTGGGAGCTGTAGAAGAACTGTGCCGGGCCGGAGGGCACGTGGCGAAGGAGACAGAATGTGCAGCCAGGCACCAGGGTCCCACTCCCGGTCTGTCACGTACTGTGTGCCTTAGAAAAGTCACTTTGCTCCTCTGTGTTTCCCCGCCTGTTAAACACAGAAACAGTACCTGTGTCTCTGGAGACAGCTGTGAGCTAAATTAAGTCCAGCCCTCAGAACGGTGGCAGCACCCAGAAAGGGCACAATAGATGATACGTTGGGCCGACGAGGCGATAGTCATCCTCCGAACGGAGTGCCACCTGCTGCAGTGTGGGCACTCAGAGAAGGCGGAGTGGCAGCAGGCTCTCTGACAGCCGGTCCCCTCCTCAAGGAGGCCTTCCCTGACTGCAGCTGACCCCAATGGCTCTGTCTGCTCCAGTGCTCCCCGGCTAGGCGACAAAATACAGCCCCAGGCTGTGGCCCTTCCTCCAAATGTGGGGACCCATCCTCCCAACAAGGCCATGCCCTGCCAACACGGAGGCTGGGGTGTCCATATCCCCCTGTGCCCCTCAGCCTCTGCCCAGGCACTCCAGGAAGGCCTTTGGATTAGGCTGCCCATAGGCCCTCTCTCCCATCCCAGCTGAAATGTCGGCCTCTCAGTAAAACCCCACGGGCACATCCACAGAAAGTGCCTTGGGCTGCACATGGAGCCCCAAGTGCCATGTCTCCTGGTACCAGGGAGTGACACGGGCCACACAGAGTAGTAACTGCTACTAACTGCTGAGTAGCCGACCGCCTGTCCCTCCCCGCCAGCCTTAATGCCCACATGTGTCTAACACTCTCCTAGCTCCGACCTCAGAGTCCCAGGATTAAAGGTGCTGCCCCTCCCCACCCTGGTCAGCTGAAGGCAGAGTTGGCCAGAGACAAAGCCCCTCCTCCCGCAGCTCCTCTGAAATGCCCGCCACCTCCTGGGAGCCAAACTTGGGGTTCCTGCTTGCTTCCTGCTCACTGATATGAGGCCTGGGCCAGCCCCACACCCTGGGGAAGGAAAGAACTTAAGGGTCCTCAGGCAGGTCAGTGAAGGGCAACACCATCAGACTCGTCCCGGACAGACAGGGCTTTGGGTCCATACTGAGGACTCCGATTTATTACTCAGCTGTGGGGAAGGGCAAAGCTTCCTCACAACCACATGGTGTTGCAAAGGACTGGAAGGAAAGGAGTCCTGCTTCCCAGAGAACACACAGAGCTCCCGTCATTGTGTTCATTATCTGTCCCTGAGCAGGGTGGGGAGGGCAGGGGAAACATCTGGACAAAGAGAGTACAGCCCTGGTGGCAGTAATCACAAATGAGGTGGCAGCCTACACCCCAGGAAAGGGACAGCCCTCGAGGTCACCCGAGACGGAGGCTCTGCGGAGTTGGGCCTGCGCCTGACTGCCCATAGGGAGGGGAGAACAGGGCCAGCTGGGGAGGGAGGTGGAGGCTGCTGTGCCAGCCGGGAGGAGCCGCCCCATCTGACGGGGCACTCACTTCCTCCCCTCCCCACTCCCCCAGATGCTGCAGTTCAAACAACCCCAAATAAAAACTGCCCCACAGCGAAAAGTGGAACGGAGCCTCCTGTGTCCTAATGACTGGCTTCTAAGTGCAGCCACACCCTTTGCCGGCAGCCAGAGCACACTTCCCAGGCAGCCGCACAGGCCTCCAACTCCAGGTCTGGGGCTGGAACAGGAGCCGAAGAAGCCAAGGGCCCTTGTGGCCTCGGCTGCTTCCTGAGCACCAGTCACACCAGGGGGGAAGGCTGTGGAGTCCTGTGCCGTATGCCCACAACAGCGCTGTGCTGGGCACCTGGAGGCCGAGGGAGAGGCGGGCACCCTCAAAGACCACCCCGCCCTCAGGCCCACAGGCTGCATTTTCCTTCGAGAGCCTCTCCCATGGCCCCAAACCCACCCTCCTCCAGAGTTCTCAGGCCAAAAGACTCCGGTCTCAAGCCTAAGTCCTGCTCAGCCACAGGCCTCCCAGGGGCTCCCCATAGACGGATGGCTCTGTCTGACCAGGACTGATAGCCTCTCAGGGGCCACAGTGAGCGGCCTGTCTGTGGTTACAACAGGTTTGCTGCTTGGGATGAAAAAAGGCAAACTGATCCCAACCAACACAAGCCCACAGCCTCAGCCTTCCCAAGGGGCCAGGCTCTAACTCCTGATCCCACCAGTCCTGGGCGGGTTCTTTAAGGCTGGGCCATTTCACTCCATGCAGAGCACCCCCTGGTGCCCTAGGAAGAAGCTGAAGGCAAAAGCCAGAAGGGAAACTGGAAAAGCTCTCAGGATTTTCAGACCCATGAAGGTCCAGGTTCAGCTTTACTGAGGGGAAAGGGTTGGAACCAATTTCCTGTGCATCATGTTAAATTTTGCTTTGGGAATTTCTTCTTTAACTATTTGGAAAGTCTCCAGTGAAATCCCTCACCCCAAAGAGCACCTCACTGACAGAGACTCCATGGGGGCTCTGGAGGTGCTTCACGCCCCAGCCACCACCATCATTGTCATCACACAGAGCCGGACCTGAGAGCGACACCAACACCAACAATTTAAAGGCTGGCTATGGTTTTGGAAGCATACTGAGGCTTTTATAGATGTCACCTGATTTTATCTGTACAATTCTACGATTATTATCATGACCTTTGTAGAAATGAGGAAAAAGGTTAAGTAACTCGCCTGCTAATAAGTCACAGAACTGGGAGTGAAAGCCCAGTCTTCAGCAGCTGTGGGCCCAAGCCTGGCTTCATTCAGGACGGCAGGCCCTCCGGGCCAGCCACAGTTCTTGAATGTCTAGCAGTAAAGAGGGTGGTGGAGGGCTGTGAAGGGCCAGCCCATTTCACCGGAGCTCTCATATTTCTGGATGTCCCCTGCCAGTCACAATCCTGGGGCTTCCCCAGGCTCTAAGATCTAGGTTGTGTTCCCCCATCCCATGAGAGGCTCTTCTAGGGCAGGGGATGTCTCCCAGATCAGAGCTACCTGACGTTGTCACCAGAACCTCCCTCTTCCATTACTGCTGTCCACCAGCCACTGACCACCTCCAGGAACTCCACCAGATACTTTAATTGCATTCTCATTTCATTCCTTACATCAATCTTGTAAATGTGTAAGTTAGTCCCATTTTATAGATGAGAAAACAGAGGCACCAAAGGTTTACTAGACTTGCCAGAAGTTGGCAGGTTTGGGACTGGAATCTGGGCTGTGCCATTCCACAGGCCCCTCTGCTTAATCACGAGGCTGCCGTTCCCCAGCCAGGTTTTGTCTTAGTGACACAGGACTACTATCTGCCCTCCACAGGGCAGATAGTTCAAGGAGTGGTTCCTGGAGTTCAAGTGTGATACTGTTCTTTTCCACCATTATCCAAAACTGAGGAGGGTTCATCCCGGTCCTCTCCACCTCACCCTCTCCCCACTGGACAATGGGCAGACTCACAGCAGTGAGCTCCAGGAAAAGCCACCAGGAGTGGCCATGAGAGTCAAAGGCGGGGGGGTGGGGTGAGACGCCAGACGCCCTCCCTGTCTAGTGGTGGACATGCTGTGAGGGCCCATGTACTAACTAGAAAAGCAGGCCGATTTCATAGCCTTTTCCTCTGTCTACCACAAGTGTCCCTCTCCCCTTGCCCCCTCAAGGTTCTATAAATAATCCAGGTCAATGCATCAGAAGAAAGGCAGCGAGCGAGTTGGATGCGGAAAGATCCTGGTAAAAATTTCATTTTTATCAAGTCAGTTAAGTCTTCCATTCAGTTCAAGGGGTGGCAAGTCAAATTCTCCAAGGGGAACTGTCCTTGGCTGAAAATAGGCCCACCTGGGCCTGCAGGCATAAACATCTCAGCCAAGGAACACCCACAGCCCAAGAAAGCAAGGGCAGGAACTGAAAAAATAAAAATCAAAGTCAAAGGCCCCTCCCCAAGTCACTGACCTCACAGAAGGCCCTCCTTATAAACCTAGAGACTTTTCTGTGTCTCCTAGATGTGTCGAGTACCAGTCTGCTCAGACTGGCTGAGAGGTCGGGGTTGAAGGACTAAGCAAGAAAGGGGTACATTGTAATTCATTAATGGGGTAAATTCATTTATTTGTGAACAGGATCTTCTTTGGGAAAAGAAAGGGTTAAAAGATCTAGGAGAAGACTTCTCCACCCCATGCCCACCTCCTTGGGCTCCCTGAGCCAGGAAGGAGGGAGAGGACAAAAAAGGGGGAGGAAAAAAAACAAAACAAGGACCAAGCTGTACCACATGATCCCACACCCAGCAACCAAACAGCAAGTCATGAGAGAAGGACAGGAGGCCAAGGGAGGGGGACATGCGGCCGGGTCACAGCCTTACAGGGAGCCTGCCCCCTGCTTCCCACTCCAGGCCACAAAGAGCTACGAAGGCTCTTCCCTGTTCATCTTTTGAAAAATGTTCAAGGTCAGGTTTTTTTCTATCCAATTCCTGCTTTCATTGGGGTCTATACCAAGCTCATCATTCTCCTCCAGCAAGCCTTCCTGGATTTACTCAGTTGGATGCCATTCCACTCAGGCAAACCTTTCCAGACCTGTCCTTACCTATGGCACACCCCTGCCCTCGTTCCCTGATCCCCCCATCCAGGACTCGTGAAGCCCAGGGGAGGTGTCACCCCAGAGTATCACTTGAGTGATCCGCAGCAGGCTGTCAGCCCTGGGGACTGGCCTTCAGATCCTGCCCAAGCCCAAAACAGGATATGAGGCTCCAAGTCTGAAGCCTTGATCTTCACATAGGAGGGACGGTTAAATGCTGCCAAAATAAATGAATACAAAAAACCCCACTGGCCCTTCCAGGTTGAAGTGATCGGAAGATAGTTCCTGCTATGCCTTAACCCTGCTGCTGTATCCACTTTAGGCAGGAAAGGCAGGAACTTGAAAACTGATTTAAAAAAATTTTTTTTTACTTAAGAGGTACTTTTAATTCTCAGAACAGGGACACAGAGGGACAGGGTACAGGGGGTATCTCTAGGCGGCAGAGGACATCCCAGTTCCAGACAAAAAGCTGATGCCCTGGCAGTGTCTAGGTCTGGTGGGGCCCTGGGGTCAATCTAGCCCTGAAGGACAACACTTCCTTCCTTCCCCAACAGGGTGAGGCCTCTTCACTCCCCTTCGGGCCGGCTTGGGTCAGGTGCCTGCAGTTCCCTTCCCCTTTCAAGAGAGCGGGAGAGGCCTGGAGACCCTAAGAATGTTTGAAGATTTTTCTTCTGGAGGTTCCCACAGACCAAGCGCCTCTGGATCCCACTCCTAACTTTACTTGTCAATTTACTAATGCTAGGCCACTATTCACACCTCCCTGGGTCTCCTAAGGCCCACCAGCGGCCAAGCACAGCACACGTTTGGGAACGGGCAGGGGACCCCGAAATCCTTAGAACCAACTAACTGATTGGTTTACGTCCTTGAGGCCCCAGGCAAAGGGCGCTCCGCTCTAGCTGAGGTTCGGGGTCCTGCTCTCCCATCCGCCCCGCCCGGAGAGGCCTTTAACCGTTTGTGCACCCCGTGCCCCTCACTCACTGTGTATGCTGGGCGCGGCCTGAGCCGAAGACCTCGTCCAGAGCTACCGTGGCCTGGCCCAGGAACTTGTCGACGCCGATGAGCGAGCGGTGCATGGTGGTCAGCACGAGCTCGCAGGCGGCTGCGGAGCCTGCGGCCCAGGGCGAGGGGCCCGCATCGGGCTCCTGCGCCCGCAGCAGGCCGTCCAGGGCGCCGGGCGGAAGCTCGAAGGAGCACTCCTCACGCCACTCGGGGCAGCCCGGGGTCTTCTCCACCACCGACGTGCTGTACTTCTCGCGGCCGACCTGGATCACGGTGTACGCGTCGCTGGTGCTTCCAGCGCCTGAGCTCTTGCCCCGCAGCCCGCGGGCCCGCAGTACGGTCACCTGGACGTGCGTGGGTAACCAGCGGGAGGGCCCCGCCGCGGGCTCGGCGCCCCGAACCAGGGCCATGGCTGGAGAAGCGGCGGCAGGCGGAGGTTGGCTCAACCTGGCGCAGCCACCCGGACCAAGTGATAAAATGGGCAGCGGCGGAGGGCTGTCAAAACCCGGCTAGGAGAACCGCCGCTGCCGCCGCCACAGCCTGCACAGCAACCGCTGCAGCTGCGGGCTGGGCTGGGCGGAGACGGCCGCCACCTCCGGCCGCCCCACCTTCTCCACCGCCCGCCGCGCTGTGACGTCAGTGCCCCGCCCCTCGCCCCGCCCCGCGACCGGTGATCCGGCCGCGCGGCGGTGCGGCAGCGCTGCGGTGTCTCTGGCCCCACGCCCTATCTCAGGCCACCGCAGACCCGCCGGGAGCTGGAGCAAAACTGCCCGGCGCGCGGCCTCTGCAGAGGGGTGGGCGGGGCTCCCACGTCGGCCCCGCCCTGGATTGGGGGCACCCGCGAAACCCCGCCTGCCAAAGGGCGGGCACGACACCCTTGGCGGGTTCTTAAATGCCCGCTTCGAGCCTCCCGGCCAATCCCAAGTCCTCCTTCCAGACCGCCAGGCTCTCGCCCTAAAACTGACCCCACCCGCCCCTCTGGGGGTGGCCATCCCCTTGGTGGGGGGTGTGTGGGTGTGATGAAAGAACCAGCTGCCCTCCTCATCTCGAGGTGCGCTCTCCCTCCACCGGCCCGCCCTCGCCAGGGAAGATGCCCGGGTGAAACCAGAAGCTATTCGCGCTTCGCCACGTGACGGCCCCGCAGCAGCGACCTGGAAGCGGGTGAGATGCCGTTGCATCCAGCCTCCGTGCCAGAGGGAACCAGGGGACCGCCGATGCGGCAAGACCGCGGAGCGGGAGGACAGAGAGAGCTGGGCTCGCCCTCGGCGGACTCTGTGGCCCAGGGCAGAGTGATGAATAAATGAGTAACCACATCAATATTTAAGTGTTCACTGAGAGCGCTGGAGCTCATGCGTTACGAGTTGGGAGAAATCATAGGCTCTGGTGGGGGTTTTAAACTATTACTTCCACTCATTAAGTGCCTACTATGTGTACTGCTCTGGGTGTTACTTGCATGCTTAGCTTATTATTAATGATTATAACGATGGTTAATTATAGATGCTGAATTTCGGCCAGTACTAGTTTGTGCGCTTTATATGCATTACCTCATTTTATTCTGGGAGTGACCTTGTGGGTCAGCATGGTTTTTATCCTTATTTTCCAGAAGATAA
Organism: Sturnira hondurensis; assembly: GCF_014824575.4. Classification (NCBI taxonomy): domain Eukaryota; kingdom Metazoa; phylum Chordata; class Mammalia; order Chiroptera; family Phyllostomidae; genus Sturnira; species Sturnira hondurensis. Next base: position 17,296,621 of record NW_028079044.1, on the reverse strand, counting down.
CATTGCAATTTAGAGAGGTTATCCTGCCCGAGATCCTTAACTGCCAGAGGTAGGATTTGAATTCACACAAATGACCCCAAAGCCTGTCGTTTTTTAATTTAATTTTATTTACTTTCAGAGCCTGTACTTAAAAAAAAAAAAGTGATCCAGTACACATACATGGCTTTTTAAATTGGTCAAATAGGACAGCTTTGACTAGTGTGACTCAGCTGGTTGAGCACAGTCCCCCAAAAGCAAAAGGTCACCGTTCAATTCCCAGTCCCCACACAGGCCTAGGTTGCTGGTTAGGTGTGTGTGTGGCAGGGGGTGATATGAGAGGCAACCCATCGATATTTCTCCCTCAGAGGGATGTTTCTCTTTCTCCCTGCCTTTCCCCCTCTCTTAAAAAAAAATCAAATAGGACAGAAGTGCTTATGAAGGAAGACAAAAACCCCCTCTCCACCCCGGAATCAGAGATAACCACTCACAGTCATTCATGTTTGCGGGTCTGGTGGTTCCCTCCATATCTCTGTATAAAATGCTCGTAGAGTTACGTTTGGGTTTATCAGGACTGGCTGTTATCTATTGTCTTCCTGTGGTGATAGAGGATGAGTTGGCTCACACACCTGCTTCCCTCCCTCAGTCTTGTATAGTGAAGCTACTATTTTTAGTTCCTCTACTGGATACCTTTTTACTGGAAATCTTTATTTCTCCCTGGGGAGACTCCTCCCCACTCCTCCACTTCCTGTGCTGTGAGATGAGGATGCCAAAAGCCCCACTCTCCAGGCCACAGCCTCCACCAGGGAAATGGAAGTAGGAAACCAGCACAGGAGGCCCAAGGGGGCACATCTGCCCTGGGCCTAATCCTTACAACCCTCCCACCTAATGGTGAACATGTGACTGGGGTGGAGGAGTGCTTGGCATTGAGCACCATGGTCCAACAAGCCTATGGACAGCACCTAGCTTTGGAGACAGCCAGATCTGCCATGGATTCGGGCTCTCTGCCACTTAGCAGCAATGAGACCTGGAGTTTAAGTGGGCTCTCTAGCCTCTTGCAACCTCATTTCCTCCTCTAGAAAAGGTGGGTAATTATTCCTATTTCAAACAGTTGCTGAGAAGATTACATAAGAAAATGTTGTCAAAGATTGTAAAGTTGATTCCCAGTCAGAGCACATGCCTGGGTTGCATGCAGGCCAGGTCCCCAGGAAGAGCATGTAAGAGGCAACCCCATGCTAATGTTTCTCTCCCTCTCTTTCTGCTCCTTCCCCTCTCTCTAAAAATAAATTAAAGAATCTTTTTTTAAAAAAGGTTCATTTACAAGTCCAGTAGTTTTTAAGTTGTGGCTTTTCTTCATTCTTTCATTCTCTTCACATTCTTCTAGAAACTATTTTGCTAACCGATATAAGGTGAAAATCTAACTCCCTTTCCCCAACAGCTATCCAAGTTTCCCAATACATATTGCAAAACTTTATCCCTTTGCCATTGGGTTTTCCAGTATGTTCTTATAAATACTATAGACAGAGTTTGAACTTTGTATTCTATTCCACTGAGATTTATATCATTATGTCAGAGCCATTTGTTTCAATTATTTTTGCCTTTTAAGTGCATTATTACAATGCACTTAAAGAGCAAATCTTTACTTATTTCTTTTCTTCAAAGATTTTGTAGCTACTTTTACCCATATATTTCTCCACATGAGTACTAATTCTTTCAGAATTGTGAGATAAATTGTTGTGAGAAAAATTGACATCTTGACAAATAATAGCCATTAAAAATCATGACATAATCCCTAAACTTAGGAATAAGACAAGGATTTTTCTCTCCATTTCTATTCAGCATTGTGCTGGAGGTTCTAGCTAATGCAATTAGGCAAGAAAAAGAAACGAAAGCCATCCAGATTGGAAAGAAAGGAGGAGTAAAACTAGCTCTATTTGTAAATTACATGATATTGTAAATGGAAAATCCTCAAGAATCCACAAAGAAACTATTAGAACTAATGAAGGGGCTCAGCAAGGTTACAGGATACAAGATCCATATACTTAAATCAATTCTATTTCTACACACTAGAGAGGAAGAGTTGTAAATAAAATAAGAAAATGATTCCATTTATAAGAGTAACAAAAAGAATAAAACACTTAGAAATGAATTTAACAAAAGAAATGTAAGACTTGTACACCGAAAACTACAAAACATCGTTGAAAGAAATTAACAAAGACCTGAATAAATGGTCAGACATCCCATGTTCATGGATGAAAAGACTTAATATTGTTAAGATGGCAATATGCCCCAAATTGACCAGCCCATTCGTAACTGCAAAGTCCTAAGGCGCTTCTTCAGTCCCAGTCTCCCTTGCCCTCCCTGCGGCACCCAGCTGTTAACCACTCCTTTCTCCCAGCTCCCTCAACCGACTTTCTGCCTCGGGGACTCCACCCTTCTGCGCGTTGGTCCTGCCTTTTCCTCTACCCACTCCTTCTGGGTCTCCTTCAGGGGCCTCTCTCCCTTCCCCTGTTTCTTCACATTGGTTTATTTCTCAGCCCTCTTTTCATTCCTCAGACTCTCTCCGAGATTCACGTTTACACACATGGTTTTATTCACCCCATTTATGACCCCAACTACCATCTGTCACTTCCAGCTCAGTCCTCTTCCATGAACCCCAGACCCATACTTACAAACGCAATGAAACACCGACACCTCAAACTCGGTAAGCATGGATGAGTTTGCTAGGGTTATGATAACAAAATACCACAGATTGGTTGGCTTAACAACAGAAATTTATTTTCTCCCAGTTCTGGAAGCTAGAACTTTCAGGTCAAGGTGTTGGCAAATTTGGTTTCCTCTGAGGACTCCCTCAGCTTACAAGTGGCCAACTTCTGGCTGCGTCTTCACATGAGTATCCCTCAGGCTATGTGCTGTCTGTGTCCTGGTCTCCTCTTATAAAGGACACCGGTCACACTGGGTGACCTTAATGGCCCTATCTCCAAAGACTGTCACAGTCTGAGGTACTGGGGGTTTGGACTTGAACATATACATTGAGGGATGGGGCACGCAATTTAGCCCGTAACAATGTTGAAAGTTAAGCTCATCATCTTCCCCACCGTGACGGGCTGTCTCTCCTGTGTTCCCTCTCATGGTAAATGTGTCCAAGCCCTAACCAGAGTCCCCGAGGCTATGGCACTGTGCTCTTTGAGGGTAAGACTAGGCAGAGGTGCCTGCACCAGACCTCGAGGCTGCACCGGGCATCTGCCTCTTGCCTGCTTCTCAGATGCCAGACTAGAAGCCTGGAAGGACTCAGGAGCCAGCTTGAGAGGCCTCCACTGGCCAAAGGTGCAACAACAAGGATAAAAAAATCAACTGGTTGAAACACATGAAGTATAGTTAAATCCACAATTCCACAATTTTTGAAAATTAAATTTGTGATCATTAGAAGATACTAAGGAACCAACATCTAAATACAGGATAAGAATCTTGCCCTTTTTCTATGAATTGTAACATTAGGTAACAAACTAGTGGATGGGAGGAAGTGTGTATAGAAATGTTCCAGCAGCTGAAAGAAAAGGGAATGATTTAACTGGAATATCGCTATAGCCCCTAATGAATGAAAGGATCTAGACCATGATCGTTAGTGTCTGCTGACATCGCACCCAAAAAGAGATAACCAGCAATCATGTGCCTCCTAATGGAAGAACACACCACCACCTATGAAGTAATCTGGCCCCATCAAAAAAATATAACCAGAATCTGATCAAGTCTCTAGATCCAACTATAAGTTTTTAGAAACTACATGGGACAGAGAAAAATGTTAAGCAACTCAGGGATGTAACCAGCAAAACACAGACTACTTGTCAAAAAATTCAGGTTTTTTTTCAAAATATTAATTGCAAAGAAAAAGAACTAGAAGAGGAACTTAAAAACTTGAAAGGCACATTTAAAAACACAAGTATATATACCAATAGCAGTGACTATACCCACCACCCAGATCAAGCTTTCTAAATACATTCTCCCGCGGAAAGAACCAGGCTCCTTGGAGAAATGGCCGAATCTAGGACCAGAGCTGGGGAAGTTGAAGATGGTCCGGGAGTCTGCTGTACTGCTGGAAAATAGGAAGGTCCTCAGGAGAATAAGGGGGGTGGGGCTAATATCCAAAGAACACAGGTGCCCATCTATTAATCCATAGATCAAATGTATTAATTATACTGTTTATATCTTCACTATCTCTATTTCTTGTCTGCTTGCTCTCTTGGCTTCTAAAAAGAATGAATTTGGAGTTTCACGGGCTTAAACACTGTTTTTGAAAGTAAAAAGATACATTTTTTAAAAATTATATATTTTTATTTTTTAAAATACTTTATTTGTTTTTACAGAGGGGAAGGGAAGGAGAAAGAGAGTGAGAGAAACATCAATGTGTGGTTACCTCTTGCATGCCCCCTACTGGGAACCTGGCCCGCAACCCAGGCATGTGCCCTAACCCGGAATCAAACCTGCAACCCTTTGGTTCACAGGCAAGCACTCAATCCACCGAGCCACACCAGCCAAGGCAGACTTATACATTTAAAAAATTTGTTGGGGTGGGAAGAAACAACAAAAACAACACAGAGCAGAAAGCAAATGATAGAAAACAACAAGGAAGTTTTAAAAAACCACCTGAAACTCACAGAGCAGAAAGCAAATGATAGAAAACAACAAGGAAGTTTTAAAAAACCACCTGAAACTATAAGAGATGATAAAACATGCCAATTAAAAAAAAAGACTTTTAGCCCTGGCTGGTGTAGCTCAGTGTGGGCCTGAGTGTGGGCCTGCAAACCAAACAACTGCGGTTCAATTCCCAGTAAGGGCACATGCCTGGGTTGCAGGCCAGTCCCCAGAAGGGGACCTATGGAAAGCAACCATACGTTGATATTTCTCTCCCTCTCTCCTTCCCTTCCCCTCTAAAAGATAAATAAATAGAATCTTTGAAAAATGTTTTTAAAAGAAAAGACTTTTAGATATGGGTAAAAAACTAAAAGCAAACATATGCTACCAATAAAATACCCACTAAGATAAAATTGCTCAAGGAGTTTGAAAGTACAAGAAATGAAACTCGGTGACTTCTATCTAACCTGATGAACTGATTCTAAAGCATATTCGACAAGAGAGCTTTAAGGAGCGACAAATAGTCAGCGCCTACCTGGTACCAGGCAGGTGTTGCAAAGCTGGGATCGCTGAAACAACCCGGGGAAGAGCCAGAAGTAGACGAAAAGGGTCAGCAGGAACAAAATAAAAAGTCTGGAAACAGTCCTATACTTAGTGCCTAAGTATTCACCCAGGGTAAAGATGGGATTCAAATAAAAAGGACAAGTTTACTTCTCATTTGTAAAAAATAATATTAGTAAATAATAAATACAAATTAGAGTTCCAATCTAACTCATAAAATATGTCCAGTCGATGAAAGTTCTAAACACAGAACCTCACTAATATGATGGAATAAAACACAGGCATTTGGTGTTTTTTTTTTTTTCATTTGGGTTCTATCTCAGCTGATCAAAGAATCTGAATAAACAGTTCACAGGACACTGCAAAGGGCCATTAAACACATGAATGAAAAGTGCTTCCCCTCATTACAAGTTTGTTTAAAATCACAAATGAATGCCACAGTGCTATCCAGTGTGAGGGCCAAAAAGGCAACAATTTAGAACGGGTCAACCCTTGAATCCGGAAATTCTGTTTCTAGGAATTCACTCTGTGGAAATCCTCATACAAGCGTTCAAAGAACTTTGCATAAGAATGTTTATGTCTGCATGACTTAAAACAGTAAGTCACTTTGGGGGGCCCGACCACCGGTGAACAGAGATACAGAAGTCCCCACCTGTCTGTCCAGGAAGGCCAGGACCCTGCAGGCAGGCAGGTGGGCACTGAAGAGAGGGTGCTGTAGCTGACACTCAGAGCCCCTCCCCACCCTGGAAAACTTTCCTGCACAGACTGCGGGCCACTCGGAACTCAGTCCCACCCATGGGGAACTGGGGTGTCCAAACTCAGGGTTTCTTTCTTCTAACAAAGGCTAGCAAAACAGCTCACCTACATTTTCTTGTTTTTTCAGAATTCCAATATGAGGCTCATTCTGAAAATGTGAATTTTTTGCTGCCAACTTTCCATCTTGGCCAGAAGATTTTTTCTGACCAATATAAATGGCATATAAATGTAATATATGCCACTGTACAAAATTTTAATCACATACGGAAATAGAAGAGAGACAAAAATCACAATCCAAGTGCCCAGGTGTGAAAATGTGTTTGAGTTGGAATGTGTTTTCTTCCACTCTTTTAAACATATGATCTTATGAATAAATAAAAGAATACATGTTACATGTTAAAAATACGAGGAATAAACACAAAGCAAATACCAGTGGGCTTGCCACCCAGTTAGCAAACCCAAACTTTGTAAATCCCTGCTGTCCTCCCTCCCCAGCTCCCGGCCCCCTTCATCCCCAGTGACATTAATCTTGTGTTTTCACTTCTTTATTGTTTTACCACATACGTTTTAAGCAGTTTCATGTGGTCCCACTGGTACCCATTTTTAAGCGATAAATTATTTCATTTTGTTTCAGTTTCTCTGTAAACTCTGTGGCATGTATCTTTCTACCATGTGCTTTTTCACAGCCACACAACCTGTCTATGCCGACTTGTTTCGCTATGTTGCATTTATCTGTCACCGCTCTGTTTTGTTGCATGGGCCACAGTCTTGTCCATTTTTATCTGCTCTACTTTCAATGGATCGTACTTTTATTTCTATGCATAATTTGTATATAATTGAGATAAAAGTGTGCATATTTTTTACCTAAAATTAAGATAACTTTATATGTTATTTTTAAAACTTTATAAATACTTTATAAATACTTTATAAATGATTTCATAATATTAATTTTATATACATATAATAACTTATGTAAACATTTACCTGACAATGCAATTTAATCTTCCTCTAGTTTTTCAACAAACATTGCCACAAAAAAAAAGCATTCGACACAGCTGAAAAGTGAAATAGTGAAGACCTGAAGAAATCACTTAAAATGCAATAAAGAGGAACAGAAAGTGCAAAATGGGAAAGAAGGTTAAGATCCATGGGTATAGAATGAAAAGTCCTGTCATTTGTGCAACTGAATTTCCAGGGCATTGTGAACATAATGCAGGAGAAGCAGTGTCTGAAGAGATAAAGGAGGAGCATCCCAGAACTGATGAAATACACAAATCCACAGATACGGGTTGCACAATGTAATAGCAAGCAGGACAGATAAAGAGAAATCCACCCCTAGATGCTTCTAAGGAAACTGAAGAAAACTAGAGAGTTGCCAAAACAGCCAGAGATTAAAATGTTTGCTTAAAATGTTTTAAGTTCAGTTAAAAACCTTATATTGATGTTGAATTAGAAATACCAAAATGAACTCATGGCTTACTTTCCTTTGAAAAGAATATGTGTTTTTCACTCTGTTGTCTGAAGAAATGAAAACCAAGTAGTAATGAACACCCTTAGTGACCAAATTTTGCTCCCTAAGGACCATCTCTCCCAAACATGAACTGGCAGGGGAAAGGTACCAGATGAACCTGGAAGATCTCACTGAGCCATAAAGTAAGGAAATTGTCAACAAGCACTAGAATGATGTTAAAAGGTCATAGAAGCCAACTTGAAGAGACATTGACTAAAGATGAATAATTCCAGCATCAAAAATAATAATAAATAATGACTATATTTTGCTAAGGCATGTGCAATATAGCAACTTCCATTATTTCATAATTTCTCACTCTCTTTCTTTCTGTCACACACACACACTCCTTAACAGATAGTTACCTTCATGGGACATCAATTGCATTTCAATCAAGTAGTTGGTTAAAAAAGGTAATATATAAATTACAGTAAATAAATGCAGAATGAATGACAGAATTAGTAGGAAGTTATCACGTTGCACCCCCTAATTTATTTGTGGATGAATTCAGCACCACAAGATGAAGAACGACCATGAAGTACAGTGTGCCGCTGGTGTGGTGCAATGACAGACACACAGTGCCGCCTATGACAGACGTTTGCCAACGTAATTTAACCTAAAGCTAGTCTAGACTCTGTTGTAACTGCTAATTTGTGGGAAGTACAGGGACTAGAGGAACAAGTGAGTTGACACCATGGGGAAGTAATCAGCCAAAACCTGATTGTGGGACATTCTACAGGACGCGTGGCCTGTTTCCATCAACAAATAAATCTCATAAAAAAGGAAGTGCGGGAGGGCTGGCTGTGAGGCCTGAAAGGCGACGTAAAAGCCATACCACCTAGTGCTTGCTGTGGACTCTGTCTGGATGCCGAGTCAAACAAACCAACGGTAAAAAGACCATGAGCGCAATCAGCGGAATTGGAACACGCGTGACAATTAGATAATAGTAAGAGCTTAACATAGCAGTAAAGCAAAAGTCCCTACCTATCAAAGACACTACCTGGAATTTGCTTTAAATATTATAGCAATAACAGTGCCTCCGGGAAAGAGAGTCAGAATAAAGGAAACACTGGTGGCAGAAATGTTCTCTGTGAAAGCCAGGTGTCGGGAACGTGGGAGTTCATTCAATTCCTCTCTCTGCTTAGAGGTGCATTTGACATTTTCCATGATACAAAGGGTTTTTTTTTTGAAAGACAATCAAAAAGAAAATCATGTCACCTACAAAGAAACAAAATTAAGCTGACAAAGATTTCTTGACAGCAACAGTGGAAAACAGAAGCTAGCAGAATAATATGCTCAGAGAATGAAGAGAAAAATAGCTGCCATGCTAGAATTAGATAGTCAGCAAGACTGTTTTGAGGAACGAGGTGAATTGGGGACGTAGCTGAATAAACAGAAACTGGGTTCAGCACCAGTAAGCCCACAGTAAAGAACGGCTAAAGAACGTTCCCACAGTGAGAAGGAAAATGATCCCGGAAGGAAGGTCAGAGGTTCAAGAAAGAGCAAAGAGATTGGTGAATGTGCAGACAAACAAATGTTGCTTATATAAAATAATTATGCTAATGTCTAATTCATGGGGGTTTAAACCAATTGAAACATTGCATAACAATAGCATCTTAGAAACAAAGAGCAATTGTTGGTGAGGGTGTGGAGAAAAGGGACCCTAGTGCACTGCTGGTGGGAGTGCAGACTGGGGCAGCCACTGTGGAAAACAGTATGGAATTTCCTCAGAAAACTAAAAATGGAACTGCCTTATGACCCAGTGATCTTACTGCTGGGAATATACCCTAAGAATCGTAAAACACCAATTCAAAAGAACTTATGCAACCTTATGTTCATAGCAGCACAATTTACAATAGCCAAGGGCTGGAAATAGCCGGGATGCCCATCAGTAGTTGAATGGATAAAAAAATGGCGGTATATTCACACAATGGAATACTACTCAGCAGAAAGAAAGAAGGAGCTCCTACCTTTTATGACAGCATGGATGGAACTGGAGAATATTATGCTAAGTGAAATAAGCCAGGCAGTAAAAGACAAATCCATATGACCTCACTTATAACTGGAATCTAATGAACAATAAACTAACAAAAAAAATGGAACCAGAGACATGAAAACATGGAACAGACTGATAAGGGTAGCAGGGAAGCAGGGAGAGGCGAATGGTGGAAGGCAGGGGAAGGTCAAAGAATAGGTATGAATGACTCATGGACATGGACAAGGGAAAGGGAATTGACTATGGTTGAGAGGGGTGGGCTGGGTGGAGGGGGAAAGGGAAAAAAGAAATTGGAATAATTGTAATAGAATAAACAATAAAAAATTTTTAAAATAGTATCTTAGAAATATGACATATCTCTCCATTTGTTCAGCTTTTCTTCTTTTCTCTTAAATAATGCTTTAGAGGTTTATTCATATAGGTGTTGCCTTTTTATTAATTTATATTCTAGTTCTAGTATTTTTAATCTTTTTATCATATAAACTATAAATAACATAAAATTTGCCATTTTAACCATTGTAAATGTATATGCACAGTATTTTGTAGTTTTGGGTTGCTATTGTAATAGATGTCTTTTGACCTTCATGCTTTTAAGTCACTTATTATTGGCATGTAGAAAAATTGTTGATTTTTCTGTGTTGCTCTTGTGTTGGCCCTTGTTAGGCCAACACAAGAGCTTAATTCCCTTGCTAGTTTTAATAGTTTTTCAGTTAACTTTCTTTTCTAAGTGTATAATAGCATCATCTGCAACAGTGACAATCTGGTTTCTTTTTTTCCAAAAAGTATTCTTTCTCTTTGTCTTCTTGTCAAAGTAGGACCTTTAGTACTATGTTGAATAATAGGAACAATAATGGAAATTTTTTTAATAATGGAAATTTTTGTCCTGGCCTTACATTCAATGGGAATGCTTTCAACATGTCATTATTAAGTATGCTCTCCATTTCTGGACATTTCTCTTTGTCATGTTAAAGAAGGTCTTTCTGCTTATAGCTAAAGTTTAGTGGATTCTGATAAAACTGAGGTCCTCTGAGGTGCTATGTGGTTCAAAGATGTGTCTCATTCAAATATGGCCTCCAAACAGAAATCAAGAAAGTTCTATTTGTACTCAACTATAACACACTTCCCAGGAGGTCTCCTCTTATCCTGGAGCTACACTGGAGACCCTCACATGCTACAGAAAGTCAGAGCTTCTTTAAGCTCCAGTGTGGTGACCTCCCCCTCTGCCTCGGATTTTTTTCCTAATACATGCTTCCTGCCTGGGTTTATTTGTACTTCACCTCTCTAGGTAAGGGTCCCCTTCCCCCCAGCCTCTAGGCAGTGTCTCTCCTTTCCCCAAATTCTCTGTTCCATATACCAACCATACAATATCCTGGGACCAGCTAGCAGTTTCTTCTCTGGAGGACTGTGGATAGGGACCCTGGTCCACTTTCAAATGCTCTCAACCCTTATATCCACCACCATCTCATGTAGTTATTCTGCTGCCTCCCTGATAGTCCTCACTCTCTCTTTCCGGGACCTTAAATACCTAGGCTTCTCACATTTGACTTTGGCCTTCCCCTTTCTCATGCCTCCTGGGCAATCTCAGCCACTTCCAGTCTCGCATCATTGATCACACAGTGATAACCCCAAATCTACATGTCTAACCCCAGTCTGCCTCCAGAGCCCCAGAACAGCATATCAATCTCACAACACCCATCCCCCACAGGACCTCAAATCCCACAGGTTCAAACCCTACTCACTTTCCCTGACTATCACCACACTGCTCCTCTCCTGTATGCCCGAGTTTTGGGTGACATACCTGCGAGAAACGTGCAAGTCAGCTCACCACTTCACTTGCACACGTGCTCCTTTCAGTTCACAAATCAAAACCTTCCCGTCCAAGTGGAGCTCACGCAGTCCTCCCTGTCACAGCAGATGTGAACTGGGCACGCCCTCTGCTGGTCATTTTCAGACTACAATTCCTTCGAGGGGCTGCGCTACCAGAGTGGCTGGTGGAAATTAGTCTTCTCCTCAGAAAAAGGTTGCTTTACCAGCAACAACAGCAGGGTTGGCCCCAGGGCGATCTGTGAGCAGTGAGTAAATCGATCATCTCCCCCTTTCCTAGCTCTTGGCTATCCTCATTGCCCCCACTGCTCCAGGAGGAGCAGGACCGTTGGGACCTTCCCCTCGCTGTTCCTTTCTCCCCTGCTGGCTGGAAGCCCAGTTGGGACCTCCTGGAGACAGGAGCCCCACTTCCCTCCGCTATACGAGGCCAAGCCAATGTGAAGATAGATGGACGGGCAGCTTGCTGGACCAGACACTGGGTGTGGATACATCTCATCTCACTTTCAGTATTCAGAAAGATGCAGTCCTGAGAACGTGGCAACTTCAAAGGCACCCCCTCCTCCTGGAGGGATGATGGGGAGTGGGGGATGCACATAAGGGGAAGCCCAGTGCCCTGTCATCGTGGTCAGCAGCTTGGCATGCTGAGAGCAGGCTGGATTTCGTTGGCATGGCATCTTATTAAGGTGCCCTGGGTCCACCACAGCTCTGCGGCCGCTGAGATCAGTTCCTTAATCTAATGGAGGAACAGACAAATAATAAGCGTTAAAAGATGGGGGTGGGAGGGTGACAGGTCATTTATAGGTGGAACCAACTGGACTTTGTTGTTATTAAAGTAAGTAAAGTAATATTAATTGAATGCTCCTGAGTGCCCAGCACTGTGTGGAGTCTGAGGAAGAGGAAGGAGTAATTCCCAAGTTTCTAGCATGAGACTCTGAAATGGGAAAAAGGGAAGAACAGACTGGAAAGGCCAGGGGCAGGGGGTGATGGGTTCTGCGCGGACAAGCTGAGGGTATGGTGCAGTGCAGACACCGTGAGAGGTGTCTCAGCACATGGACACGCTTAACATACAGGTAGGAGCTCAGGCTTGACAGCAGGAAACTGATGGGACCTGGTGACAGCCCTCAACACACAGAGGTAGCTGAAGCCACGAGGGGCTGAACTCCCCATCGAGAGGACGAAGAGTAAGGAGAGAAGAGGACCCAGGAGTGAGGAGCCCCAAGATCATCTATTCTGAAGAGGCTGCAAAAAGAGGCCACTGAGGAGCAGGCAGACCTGCGGGGAGGAAGTGTGTGAACGAGGAAGCCCAGGCAAGTCCCAGGGCAATGGAGGACTGGAGAGCTGCCGGTTGGACTTGGCCACACGGAGGCTGGGGCCCAGCTCTGCTGAATGGGTGGAGCCAGAAGGTGAACTACAGAGACAGCGGACCTTTGGGAGTGATAGAGGGGAAGCAGTGAATGCAGGCATTCTCTGGAGAACAATGTGTCATTTGTTTTCACGGGAGAGACCTGAGCAGGGTCTGGGAGGAAATCAGGGAGGGCAGGTTGGAGATAGAGGAAATGAAGGAACGATGGAATAGGAAGCAGGCCGGGCGGCTCACACCAACTTGGCCAAAGGCAATCCGGTGGGATGGCGTTACTTAAATGTCCGAAAAAGGACTGGGTAGGTCAAATGCATGTCTAACAACTTGGGAGTGATTGCAAAATATTTGCCTAACTCATCGGAACAAACAACATCTAAAAATACTGTTTTATGTTTTTTCTTTTGTTATATTTTTATGGCAAAGCAATGCATAATGCGGTTTACATGTCACGGGCCTGTGCAGGGTGAGTCACCCCGATTCTTAGTGGACTAGAACAGCAGATATTTACAGCTCATTTCATTATTCGTGCAGTCTGTTTTTTATTAACTCACCTACTTGTGAAAATTAACTTAAACCCCCCAAATCAGTACCCAAAGTGCTTTCACAGCCATTTGCAGGCACTTGTGGAACAGCCCCCAGTTTGACGCGCCCACAGGCACATTCCCGCTGAGGCTGAACCAGTGTCCTCCCTGCCTTCTTATTTCAGCTCTCATATTGTAAACAAGTATCCTTTTCTCTATGTAGTGCCACGGTTTTCCCCATTTTTGTGCTTTTTGTTGGTGATTTCACTGTTCAAAAAGGCCCCCTTAAACACAAGAAGGCTGGATAGGCCTTGTGGGGAAAACACATGTGTTGGATAAACTTTGTTCAGTTTACAGTGAGTGATAATGCTGTTGGCCATGAGTTCAGTGTTTATGAATCAGCAGTATACCCGAAACCCAGTGCCCTTAAACAGAAACTGACATAACACAGGTTATATATCAATCAGTGGAGAAAAATGTGACCAGACTTTTGTGGGAACCTGTGTTAGTTCAGGTTGGACAATCCAGTGTTCTCGGTGACTTTATAGGCCATAACTGTGGTGATGAATAAGAATCAGCTGTATTATCTCACAGTCTCTGCAGGCTGGCAATTCAGAAGAAGAAGCTTAGGCCGGCGAGTTGGCCCAGGGTGTCTCGTGAGGTGGCAGGTGAGATGCAGGCTGGAGCTGCAGCCGTCTGAAGGCTGGGCTGATGCTGGGCTTCTGTTTCCAAGGTGGCTACCTCACGGGGCATGGGCAGGAGGCCTCTGGTGCTTGTCATGCAGGCCTCTGGGGTGGGGTGGGGGGCTGCTTCGGTTACCTCGTGACCTGGAGGCCACAGCTAGGAGGAGGTTGTAAAGCCTCTTCTGCCCCCGTCTTGGAAATCTATCCACCACCACAAGGGAGTCCGTGCATCCAGTCCACACTCAAGGGCAGAGCACCAAAGAATTCTTGGACTTTTTCCAACTCCCACAACCAAATATTTCCGAAAAAAATACATGAGATACTAATAATTGTTTCCTGCGAGGAAAAGAAATAGGCAGCCGAGAGATGGGAGGGAGAGAGGCTTTTACTTTGCATCCTTTTTATATTTAGAATTTTTAACAATGTAAATCTATTCATTCTCCAAAAATAAATAAATAGAATTTTAAATGACTCTGGAATATGTATTTCTTTTTGGATGGCATGGAGGGTCTTGAAGAGCAAGCCTGGCGCCGGGGCTTTATTTGGAGCCTGCGAAGCCTTTGGATCAGAATTGTGATGTAATTAGAGCAATGTTTTAGGAAGATCAATCTGTGAGCTGAGTGTTGGTTGGATTTAGTAAGGTCTGGAGGCCAGATGGTCTGTTGTAAGACAATCTCAATGAGTAATGAGATACAATGGTGCAGTCACATGCAGCAAGACGGCTCCGCGTTGCTTGGGACCAAGTCCTGTGTCCACCACTTCCTAGATGTGTTACTAAATCTGAGCTTTAAACGACTAATAGAATCTTTCTTTAAGACTGTGTGAGGGTTACACTTGATTGCTAATTCTTGCACAGTGCTTGGCACATAGCAAAAGGCTCAGTAAGTGCCAGTCCTTATTGTTAAGGGAAACCCAGCCCCAGATGGCTGGGTGTGGGATTAGGAGGGGAGGGCAACATTTGGTGACTAATTAATGGCAGGAGAAAGTGAGAGGATGGCAGTGTATGTATGTGTAAGGGAGGGGCATGCAAAGTCTCCCAGTTTCCTGGTGGCATAGCGGCTCCGTAAATAGCACCAGGGCAGGCAGATAAGGAGCAGCTTTTAAAGGAAGCGAGATGCTGGGTCGGGTTTGGGATGCTGGGCTCACAAGATGGGCAGGACGTTGACTAGAGCTGAGAACACAGGTCACAACTCTGGGCATAAAGTGGAAGCTGCCTGAACAGGAGTGGCTGAAGCTGTGGGGGCAAGGAGAGAGCTGAATGGATCTTGCTAAACATTCACAGCAGGGTTGGTGGAAGGTTGTAGACGTGGGGGAGGGACTGTCAGAGAGGTGGAGGAACCAGGACAGACCAGGAGCCCCCAAAGGGAACAAGTCAAACAAAAGGGGAGGGCCAGCGACACTGCTTGTCTCCGAGAGACGGGGGAGGGTGAGGGATGGAGGGCAGTCTCACGGGTTGGGAGGGGTGGCTGGGATGCACATCATTCTTCTCAGAGTTCCACCTTCGAGCTGTCCCGAAGCTGTACTGAAACAGCGGCACGCGAGCATACACAAGGATGTTTGTTATAATGCTCTGATTCCAAAAAAACTTTAAAAACCCTCAATAAGGAGTTAAAGTATGGCACATCTCTGTGGGATAGCAGGCAGCCGCCGAGAAGAATGAGACAGAATTAAGAAGGTACAATCTTCCATATCCTTCAAGTGAAAAAGGCAACAAAAGCAAAACATCTATGATATGATCATCCATATTTGGTATTTTCGAAAAGAAATTATAGGTTCTCTCTCTCTCTCTCTGCCTGCCTCTCTCTCACACACAAACACATACATCTTTGGAGAAATACAAAGGGAAAGATAACGGAAGTTCCTGGGGAGCCAGCCCATCTGGGAGAAAGATTTGCTCTCAATCTTTATTTTTCATAAGGTTGCACATGACCTGGCAATTCCACTCCTAGGTACTTACCCCAGAGAAATGAACCCTTATGTTCTCGCCGAAACCTGCACACCAGTGTACATGTGGCAGCCTTCTTTAGTATGGCCCCAAACTGGGAACCGCTCAAATGTCCACTCGCCCGTAATGATCAGCCAAACTGAGGTCACCCACACGATGGAACACGATTCGGCAATAAAAAGGAACACACTCTTAATACAAAAATGAATCTCAAATGCATTATGCTAAGTCAGCCTTAAAAGGCTACACACTCAAGCATTGTACTCATACAACGTTTCTGGAAAGTGTACCCCTACAGGAAAGAGACCCCACGTGTGGCTGCGAGGGGTCAGGTGGGGAAGAAGTAAACACGAGTAAAATAAGACGGGAGGAGGGCACCCGGGGGTGTCCTAGAACCGCTAGAACCGTTCCAGATCTGGATGTGGGTGACTGCAGGCCTCTCTGCAAGTGTTAAACCTCATAAAACCATGTGCCAAAAAGAATGAATTTTACTGTATTCAAATTTAAGGCTGGGGCTACTTCTCTGGAGCTTCTTCGCTCTACCCTTGTGCTGTTTGTCCCGGTGGAAACAGTTTCAAAAGGAAGAAAGTGGCCATTTTGGGTTACTTTGAATACTCATGGACGCTGTTTTCAGGTTTCTGAATAGATAACATCATGCCCTGATATTCAGGAGATGATGAGATTGAAGGTGCTGGCCTCGGGGCCCAGTGATGGCTGAGATGGGCCTGGATCTGCGAATGGGGAAGGAGACCAGCTCAGGCAAAGGGCTTTGGGAGCAGGGCTCCGTAAGGGCGTTTTCCGCAGGAGTGAAGAGAGAAGGGAGGCTGAGCAGAGGACAGGAACCCTGGGCAGGAGGTGACCTTGGACAGAAACCGTGTACCTGGCGGAGGGGAGGAGTATAATGCGCCCAGGTGCAGAAGAGGGAGGTTAGGTTGGCACAGTAGGTAGAGTGAGCTGTTCTCAGGGGTCTACAATGCGTGTCTGTCTCCCACCTGACCGAAGGGGTCAGAGAGAGTGTAGGCCCGGCTCAGGGACACTGGTGGCCAAGATCGGCCTGCTCTGAGGGTGGGTATGGCAGCAGGCGTGGGGGGAGTGGGGGGGGCAGTTGGAGGTGGTGGCGGGGCCCCAGGGAACAATCATAAGGGAGCTGGAGTCGTGGCTTATCAGCTTCATCTGAGCTGCCATGCCTCCCTTCACCCCCACGGCTCCAGCCCACTGCCCAGCCCCGGGAGAGGGTGGAAATGGGCTCTCCTGGATTTCATTCATTTCTGCAGTTAATTGACCTCCGAAGCATGCCCCACCCCCACCTCGAACAGCACCTCCAAGCAGAGGCAGTCTCCGGGAGAGCAGTGTACTAACAATAGCTTACTCTAACTGATCTCCGCCTGTTTTCAGGGCTCTGCGTGTATGTATTGACACACTTTATCTTTGAGGGAGGACACACATCTTTGACACACAACTCCTTGAGGGAGGAAGGCATTTCCTTCTGTGCCCATTTTACAGAAGAAACTGANCCCCCACGGCTCCAGCCCACTGCCCAGCCCCGGGAGAGGGTGGAAATGGGCTCTCCTGGATTTCATTCATTTCTGCAGTTAATTGACCTCCGAAGCATGCCCCACCCCCACCTCGAACAGCACCTCCAAGCAGAGGCAGTCTCCGGGAGAGCAGTGTACTAACAATAGCTTACTCTAACTGATCTCCGCCTGTTTTCAGGGCTCTGCGTGTATTGACACACTTTATCTTTACAACTCCTTGAGGGAGGAAGGCATTTCCTTCTGTGCCCATTTTACAGAAGAAACTGAGACAGACACAGAGAGGCTAAGAAATTTGCCCAAGGCCACACAGCTAATAGTGAGTGGGATTTCGTTCCATCTTTAAGACTGGGCTACCCCAGTGCAGGAGGAGGTCTGGGCCCCTCCTGTGAAGTGTTTTGGGTTCTCTCTCTCTCTCACTTTCTTGGGGTAGGACCTGGAGGTGGGGTGGGTAGTAACCCATAATTCAATTATGGTTGGTAATGATCTAAAGACAGACCTCTATCTGCTGCTTGGATTGGTAGCAAACGCAGCCAATGCTGCCACTCTGTGGTCACGCCAGTGAAAAACATGTCTCCCTGCCCCGCTGGGGCCTGGGATGGAAAAGACTCCAGGGTTCCTCTCCAGACGGGGGTTGGGGTTGTCTCTGAGGGCTTGACGGAGCAAGCCTGCCCTAAGAGGGCCCCAGAGCCCCATCAGTTTATGCAGCTTTTCCCCATTGCTGCTCACGAAGCCCACTGAGAGGGTCCCAGCCAGGATTTTTAAAGGGAAAATTAGAGAAGAATAGAAAATACTAGAGTACTCGATATATACTAAATGCAAACATCATTGCGTGAAATTTCTGTTCAAATGCATACACATATGCGTACTGGGATCTACTGAAAACCTACTTCTCACTATGACACGGGGCCAAAATGATTGAAAAATACTGATTCAAGAATCTCGACTGCCTGCAGTTAAGGATCTATTTTCTTCAATTTATCATAACTCCTACACCCCCTCTGTGCCATTTTTAAAAACACAGCTATTTCTTTTTTTTTCTAACAGCATTCCTCACTACATTTTTTTGGTTTTAATTATAGAAGTGATATGAGAACACATTCTGGTTGTAAGAGTCAAGCATTTCAGGAGTGCAGAGAGTAAGATGAGAACGTGCCCCCCCGCCCCACGCCCAGGCCCAGAGGTTGCCCCAGACACACTTTGATGCTTCCTCTGGTCCTTTTCGTAGGTGGCCAGGTATATTGGTACATGTGTGTGTTATTTTTACTCAGTAAATTAAGCTGTATGTACTATGTCTGCATTTTGTTTTCACTTAGAGTATCTTAGAGATCTTTCTCTGTCTGTACATGTAAATTTATCTTATTTCTTTTAAGGGCTGAGTGATATTCCACAGTATGAATGAACCGTACATCCTTAGCCTTCCCCCTGTAGGTTCCTTACCGGACTGTCTCCTCTCGCCTCGGCCCCTCCCCAGGCCTATGAGCCCCAGCTCCCCTTTTCGAAAGACCCCTGCTCCCCTTCTCTCTCTAGCACACTCATCTCCTTCATCCCGGCCTGGAAATATGAGGACACCCACCCCAGCCTCCCGGCTCCTCCCACCAGCCTCTGTCCTCTCAGCATTGGCCAGACCCTGGTGGCAGCAACCATCGACTGGCGTGAGGGAGCCCTCAGGACTGGAAGGCATTCACCAAGGATGCTTAGCAACACTCTGATTTAATTATTGAATTGGGTGAAACATCCATTAGGGAGGATTCTCACTTTCCAGACAGCCTGTGAGTAAACATGTCAAGAAGAGAAGAGTGAGGTGTTGGTGAAAGCTGCCAGTCACCCTGGCTCCTCCCCCACCCCCACCCCCCAGCTGGGGAAGGGGACCCCGAAGGACTCTGCCCAGATGTTTCTGCAGGCTGGCCCAGGACAGGCTGGCGAGGCTGGTGGGTCCGCGAGGAGGGAAGATGTGGCTCAGGGCGCCCCAGTGCCATGTGTATGGGGGATGATGCTATGGTCTGCAAACCCCGCTCACACCAGATAGCTCTCTACAGAGCCGGATTTATTTTTGTTTTTTGTTTTGGTATTTTTAAAAGGTATTTTTAGAGAGGGGAAGGGAGGAAGAGAGGGAGAGTGACATCAATGTGTGGTTGCCTGTTGCACGCCCCTACTCGGGGACCTGGCCCAAACCTAGGCATGTGACCTGACTGGGAATGGAACTGCTGACCCTTTGGTTAAAAGGCCGGTGCTCAATCCACTGGGCCAGGGCAGCAGAGCGGGGTTAACTGGAGAACCCAAATGCTAAAGTGTTGGAAGAGCAGAAAACAGGATGGGCAACTCCAAGATTACCGATTGCAGCAAGTTGCTACTACCCCTGCAGCCCGGCAGCCAGAGGGAGAAGACGGTGTTTTCCAGAGCCTAGAGCTGAGCCTACCAGGCCAGAGCTGCGACTTGGAGAGGCCAACAGCTGGGACCTGGAGTCACTGGGGGAAGTGCTTGGCAGAAACTAGTTGCACAGAATGATGCCACTGGAAACAAGAGAAAGAGAAGGAAAGGACAAGAAATACCCTGATCTTTTCCCTCCTCCTCCCCTCCAGCCTCCCCCCAGGGCCTTGAATTGGTTGAATACAGCACAGACAGAGCGGCCCAGAAAACACAATTTGGAGGGGTCAGCTCCCTGAATCCGGGACAGATCAGTGGAAGGGCGAGAAACCAGTGGATGTGCAAACCTCTGATAACCAGCACACGAGCAGCGTAGCTCAGAGGCCAGGCTGGCCCTGGGTCTGCTGGTGTGAAGAGTGAGGCTTTCTTTGTGTGAGGTGCTGTGTGGTGGGTGTGCAGGAGAAAGAGCAGGCATGGTTTACACCGGTGCCTGTAAGGGCTCTGTGTAGAAAAGCCCTCTGGACATTTTCACCAGGGAGAAATCTAATGTAGAGAATTAGGTGCTTTCAAAATTATTGGAAGGGCCAAAATGGTTGGTTCCGACCCAACTATCTAGGAACGGTTTCCAGAAGAATTCTGAACGGACCCCAGTGGCCCCCCAACCTCTGTGACCATTCTTTGAACCACAGGTTTGAAACCACTGTGGCTGCAACACAGACACCAGAATAGAGCCGCCACTGACACCGTCACTAGCGCCCTTGGTGCTCGACTCCCAGAAGCTAGAGAGTGAGCTACAGAAGCTGTTGCAGAAAACATCGTGTATCTATGATCTCGCTGGTCATTAGAGTCAACCAGAGGCAGAGAACAGCCTTGGCCTCATAGCCACCTTCCAGTGTCATGTGTGTAAGGGATCGGTTCAGTCCTCTTCAGTTCCAGAACCCCAGCTGCAAGGGAGTCTGGGAAATGAAGTTTTTAGTTTTCCAATCTTTCCAGCCAAAAGGAGGATGGCATGGGAGGTCGAGGAAGCCCATCCTCAGTGTCTACCACCCACCCATGGGAGATCCGGCCAGGTGGAGGATACAGCGTGGCCTCATGGAGCACACTGGGCCTCCAAACGGCACAGAAGTTCTGGGAGGGCAGCCGGCCCCACGGACTCCATGTGGTGTCCACATAAAGGCACACTCACCAGGGCCAGGCCCAGTACTGGCTTGGTCTGTCCTCCTGCTTACCACATGAGATAAGGCCTATAGCACATCGCCATTTCCTCGCAGGGAGACTGAGGCTCACAGAGGTGAGATATCCTTCCTGATAGCACAGCCCCCTACCGAGCAGAGCTGGGGGTAAACCAGGGCTGTGCGACACCAGGGCTCTTGTGGGGTGTAAAGAGAGGGACGAAAATGAGGCTAGTTGGGAGGAGGGGGATAGGGCTGAAGGAAGACGCCCCAGGTGAGGAGCCCAGTGTAAGCAGAAGCACCTTGGGGTCTGAGTGGCATGGTGACCAGGAGCCTCAGGAAGCAGGAGGTTTGGTGGGGAGTGGGCATGCTGAGGGGGAAGGCAGAGGAGTGAGGCAATGCTTGGGAAGAGATTTCCGGCTGCACACAGCAGGAGGTCATCTAATGTGCATGGAGGGGAGGGGGCTGCAGGGCTGGCACCAGGGCAAGAGCCCAGGGGGAAAGGGCAGGGACCCAGAAGCAGGCACTGGTGAGGGAAAGAGCAGGGCCAGTGTCAGCAGAGAAAGCCAAGTCTCAGGGCTACCAGAGCATGAGGGACCCATGAGGGGTCCCAGGGGGAAGCCGTCTTCAGCACCAAGTAACATCATTTGGGGTGGGGAACAGGTACTGCCGAGGGGAAACAAGGCGATGCTGATAGCTCCTCAGCAGCTGGTGGTTCCTGCCTTATTCCTCCTCCAGAAAGCCTTCTCGGATTCCCTCCTTGAGTCAGAGCCAGCCGCATGGTGTGCTGTCTGTGCAGTTGCCCAGGTCCCATGCTCAGAAGCTCTGCCATCACAACCTTTTAGTACCTTTTTTTTCTTTTAACAGGGGGCCCTGGCTGGTGTGGCTCAATGGCTTGAGCACCCACCTGAGAATGGAAAGGTTGCTGGTTCAATTCCCAGTCAGGATACACGCCTGGGTCTTGAGCCAGGTCCCCAGTTGGGTGCATGTGAGAGGCAAGGAATTGATGTATCTATCTCTCACATGTTTCTCTCTCTTTCTTTCTCCCTTCCCTTCTCTCGAAAAGTAAATAAAAGTTGAGAAGACAGAACAAGGGGCTCTGTATTTTCATCTTGCAG
Organism: Sturnira hondurensis; assembly: GCF_014824575.4. NCBI lineage: Eukaryota > Metazoa > Chordata > Mammalia > Chiroptera > Phyllostomidae > Sturnira > Sturnira hondurensis. Next base: position 17,274,671 of record NW_028079044.1, on the reverse strand, counting down.
CAGGGCCCTGCAAATTATGAAGCTAGTCCTGCCTGGGATGAAGAATAATTCAAGAAGGGTTTTTGTGACTCCTGAGGATGTGGGGTAGGGGGCTCTCCACAGACCTTTCAGGCAGGGTGGCTTGAAGGCCTTGAAGGCCCTCCTCCCGTCGTTTCTGATTCCACGTGCATCCCCAAGCCTGCACTCACACGTGCCTGCCAAATTCCTTCAGAAAACGTGCGTGACGTTCCCAGATCCTGCTCTAAACACGGAGAAGCAGGGCCTGTGTTGTCTGTTCAGAGAGCTTTCGCCACCAGCCTCCCCCCTCCCCCGACTCCACACAGGGCCATGCACACAGCAGGTGCTCCGTGGGGCTGGCTGAGCCCACTCCAGGGCCAGGCTGGTCCTTTTCTGCAGGCTGGACGGGAGTGGAGGGGCGGGTGAAGGGAGAGGGAGTGTGTGTGTGTGTGTGTGTGTGTGTGTGTGTGAGAGAGAGAGAGAGAGAGAGAGACTGAGGGCCGGAGGGAGGGGTGCATAAAACAGAAACAAATAAAGAGTTCAAATGTGAAACGATTAAAAAAATAAATCGAAGGCAGTGAGATAAGGCGGTGGAGCCTCTGTTCCCTAGTTAACATTCATTGGATGGAATAATCAGGCTTCATTATCTCAAATTGTCTGCATATTTGCCCTCAAAATGCTAATTTACAGTTGGCTGGGAGCAGTCTCGGCCTATTTTGACTAAAATATTATTTCACTTTATTGAGCATTGTTCTTAGCTGTCGGGCATCTTGGTTCAGGAGGGGAAGGAGGGGAAGAAATAGCGGAGAGAGGACGACATTTTCTATCAAAGCTCTGCCCCGCTCCAGTCTGATTACGGGCTCCCTGTTTTGCGTAGAAATGGCATTTCTAAGCCTCCAAGTAAAATTAGAGTCTTTATCATTTTCCTTTTAGGGGATAGACCGTTTATCATTAATCTCAGAGAAGAAAATAGGAAAATAATTTTTTTCTGTTTTACCGAAGGTGTCAAAAATCATGCTCATCACTTCCCCGTCCCTCCTGGGTGCCGCGGCGACCACTCCCTCCTCCTCCTCCTGCACTTTCTGTGTGACCTCCAAAGGCCCCCCGAATCCTCTGCCTCTTGCCCTTCTCTCCCCTCCAGGCCCCAGGGACCAAAACAATGGTCTAAGGCCACTCATATCAGTTCCAGGGGGTTGCTGGGGTTCCCCTGAATCTCAGCCCTGGAAGTCTAGGGATGTGGGCTCCAAATTCTACTCTAGAATTGAGTTAGAAAGATACTACCCTCCTTGGAAGTAAAAGTCCCTAACAGTCCTTTCAAGTCTTTGTTCCCAGGGGAGCACGGTGTTCCAGGCAGCAAGACGCGGGGCCCTGGGCTGGTTTTCAGTCAGCAGGGGCTGCACCGAGGCTCCCACTCCCTCCTCGCCCCGCCCAGCCTCCCTGTGAATAAGGACCAACATCTGGGTCAGCCCTCTGCCGCTGGCTCTGTCTGTGGTTAGAGTCACAGGGAAAAGAACCCTCAAGCTGCTTTATTCCGACCCCCTGATCAGATGGCAAAACGCAGGCCACAAAGAACTCAGCTGTTGAGGGTTACATATGGAGTCAGTGGGTCATCTCTGCAAATCCCGTGACCGTTCGGAAGGCCCCTACCCTACCTCCCCTCCCCTCCCCTCCCCTCTCCTCTCCTTTGTCAGGCTCCATTCTGAATGTCCTCTTTAGTCAAGCCTCCTGCCTTTTTTTGTTGTGTCTTGCCCATCATAGCTCTCCCATGGGTGACGAGTGGCCATTCCAGTGGCTCACTCTGTTGAGGTGAGCAGGTTCTGGTGCCTTCTTTCCGCCCTGCCTTTGCTATGGGGCCAATCCCAGCTGCAGGAGATAGAATGCCCAGCCAACAAGCCTCCGGCTCTCCTGCTCCAAAGCCAGCCTCTCCCCAGCCACCCAGGCCTTCCCTCTCCTCCAAATTCTGGGGAGGATGTCCTCTCCTTCTTCACCCTAGAGGAATTGGAAGTCACAGGTTCCAAGGCCAAGGTCCAGGGGCACTGTTTATAGCTGGACAGGTCATACACTATACAAGGGCACCTGTACAAGGTGGGCAGGGGGCCCAGATCCTGCTCCCGCTTCCTTCACAGAGTCCTGAGCCCTGCCATGAAGCTGCAGCTGCCCCGGCAGCTGTTGTGTGGGCTAGCCCTGGCCTCCAGAGCTGGCTCCCTTCTCTAGCCCATGTGCCCCAACCATCTGAGCTCAGCCTTCTCCCAGGCCTCCTCTCCACCTGGACTGTCCAGAGCTGGAACGCATTCTCAGCCCCTCCCCTGTGCTGAATCTCTGTAGTGCACCGGGCTTCACCATTTGTATTGAACAGGACTTGAGGCCTCCAGGCCTGGCCTCTGTACACTTATGGCAGCCAGCTTCTGTCCCTGGCAGGGTCTCCATGGCCCTGGCCGCAGCAGTTACTGCTAGCTCTCCGCTTCCTGACCTCCTGGAGCAATGGACCTCCCAGACTCCATTCACGCCGCCCAGCCAGCCCAGGCCTAAGGACAGCAGCCTCTGGCCAAGCACTGGGTCCTGGTCGGGGATATTGTCAGGCACTTTATGCAGAGGCTTCTGAGAGGCAGCATCACAATGCAGCCCGTAGGCACAGACCTGCACACAGCAGACAGGACACACCTGCATTCCGGCCAGCACTGCACAGACTCTGCAGACACACCCGACAGACACCACTTCCCCTCATTGTTAGCAAACACTAAAATTGCACAGACACAACCCAGGAGATACCGCATTATACACCCACACTCAGCAGACACACACACCCAGCCAACACCTCAGCCTACACTCATATCCAACAGAATCCACACACACTCCCCACTGACACCACACACACACACACACACACACACACTCCTCAGGTACACAGACATCCATACACAGCAGACACACATCCCTAACAGACATACACACGCCCACCTGTTCACATGTGCACTGTCACATTCACTGGAGCTGGTGGCCACGCACCTGGTATGGTATGAGAAAGCCGGGAAGCCCCCCGCAGCCCACCCCCACATACATGATGCAGTTACTGTTGGGAACCTACCTGCTTGGTTTCAGGAGCTGAAACCCCCCATGGCTAAGGCTGAGTGAGGCACCTCTGGACCATAAGCCACTAAGGAGACAAAGCTTATCTCCCTGGCAGGAGCCCCACTTCTGCTCCTTTTTTTTTATAACTGGCCTCCAGTGCTTGGTCGGTTAGCCAATGACGGATAAGATTCTGCAAGGGGGGACCCACCTAAGACAGGCATGGTCATGTGGAGGCCCCAGGGAAGGACTTGGGGGCTATGGAGAAAGGGGGTGACGGACCCTCGCCCCTCGCCCCTTGGCTTTGACGAAGCCTGAGTCCTCAGTCTGTCTGAGAGAAATCTCCATCCTTGGCTATCTGCCTCCTCTGCCTGACTTAAGCCTGAAAACAATGACAGGGGGCGGGGCAGCCTTGTGCTGGGAATGGTGGGCTCCCCGGGTGATTAGGCCTGAGAAAGGATATGTAAAATCCCGTGAAGCCTACTTTGCTAAGAATGCTCCTAGTTAAATGATAAAGGCCAGGGCAGAAAATGAGTTTGTTTTCCCAAAGTCTTGTAGCCCTTTAGCTAATAGACCCTGACTCAGAAGAAGCCCTAATAGTTCTTTGTATACTATCTACTGTTTACTGCCTGACAATGATTAATAAGTTGTACCTGAACTCCTGTGCAAAAAAAAAAAAATAATAAAAACCTGTCTAGGCAAGGGTCAGAGTGCTCTCCCCTTGAGAAGGTGGTGAGACCGTTCTGAGGCGCTCCCCCCTTGAGACAGTAGCCGTGCCATCCCTTTTCTTCCACAGGACTTGGTAGTCTGTGTGAATCTGTCTCATCCCTGATGCCACAGGCACTGCGAGCCAGTGCACACATCAACTTACTAAAAATGAGAAGGAGATCCTACATCTTCCGGGATGCAAGCCCCTGGCTTCAGCCAACACTGTCACTGCAAAGGCATGTGACCCAGATCACTCCTTCCCTAACCAGAAATAAAACGTTAGGAGGACTTGTCCAAAGTCCTCACCTGGGTATGAGGCCCCACACGGTCACCATACAGCACATACCGAGGGCCACCCTGGGCTTGTTGCCGTCAGGCAGAGAGGGAATTCCAGGCCAGGCTTGGTCCTTACCCTCAGGGAGTTGGGCATCTGGCTGGAGGGAGAAGTGGGGCTTGGTATCAGAGGACGTCGGAATAAAAACACATCAACAGCACAAATTCACACTCAGACAGAGAATTAAATGGGCTTAGAGGTAAAGCCAGCAACCCTGGGGATTTGGGATGAGGAGGGTGGGAGATGCAAGGTCATTTACTCATTCATCAGCTATATATTTATTTAGTACTCACTGCCTGCTTAGGTTCTGCTATTGGCAGTGACTTTGAGGTATGAGGTCCCTGCTTCATGCAGCTTCTGTCCCAGCTGGGGGATAGTCAATACCAACCAAGTAAAGAGTGAAGAAGATGTCAAGGTGATGTCAGGGAATGAGGCAAACCCACAGGTAATGGGCAGGCCCTTGGGGCTACCTCAGGCCAGCGGAGGGCTCCCAGTACCTCCCTCACTAGAGTGAGGCAAGGAGGTACTGCTCTCAGGTGTTGACCCTGAACTTGTATGACCTTGAGAGGGAGTGCCTTCCTAAATGTGCACCCTGTGTGGCTCCTCACTTGCCTTGCTCTAGTCCCTGCTGTGTTCAGGTGCATTAAGGGGAGGTACTGAGACACAAGGTTCTAGTTTGCTATCCAGTCCTCTTAGGCTGGTTTCTCTCTTACAATTGCCTTTGCATCCCATTTCTGCAGACTTCTGCTTACCCTGGCCCAGCCTCTGCGCCCCACCCCAGCTTTTCCTCTCTGAGCCCTCCAGGGCCATACCCTTGTGCAAAGAAACTAAGCCTTGAACCCAGGGACATAGGGTGGCCGTCCTGGGAGGACAGGTGCATGCTGGGTGCCGGGATGGAAGGCTGGGCAGAGGGAGGAAAGAAACAAAACTCCAGCTGGAAACAGGTCTTGTCCCTTTGAAGCCATCACCCAGGCTTCAGTGAGTTTGCCCCCAATGGCTTCCGTATCACGCCATCGCTCTCTTCCCCTGCACTGACCTCTCTCACTAACCACTTGTGGTGAGGGCCATGCAGAAGCACTGGGGCCTCGAGAGCGGTTTGGGGCACCCAGGGACCTCCCAACCCCCAGCTTCAGGATGTCAAGCCCAGGCAGGTCCCTGCAGACGCTCTGCATCCTCTCCCTCATCCCCCAAAGGACAAGGTGTGGGGGCTCCTGTCCTTCAGCCTGGGGTGTGCCTGGGAAAGGTTGAGGAGTGTTCCCCTTCTCCTTCTCACCCCCATCTTTCCCCTGGCAACCTGAAGCCCTTTCCAGGGACATTCTTCTCCCTCAAGTCCCGAAGGTCAGTAGCTGGATAGGGGCCCAAGGAGACTGGGGTTGGGGGAGGATCCTGACAGCCCCCTAGGCCCAAGGTGGGGTAGGGGCGCCGTTGCGGAGCCGGCGGAGCCCGCGGCTCCCGCCCTAATCAATGGGCCGCACTCGGCGGGAGGGGCTGGCCGGAGGATTAGGGCGGAGAAGGGCAATTACAGCGTACCAGCGGCCTGCGGCTTTTCACCACGCGCTCTAATGCCACGTTTCGGATGCAGCCCCGCGCTCCGCCTGTTTGCTCCGAGAACGGCGGCCCTGGGGCAGGAAGCCGACTTGCAATTGTATCGGAGATTAGGAGCCTAGGCGGTGGGGGCCGGCGCTGGGCAAACAGACGCCCGCGGCCTCAATCCCGGCTCTTCGATTCCGCCCGCGGCGGCGCCGGCCGGGCAGTGGCTGGGCTGCGTGCGATGTACGGCGGGGACAGGGGAGGTCCGGCTCCTACCCTACACGGGCGTCCTCGGAGCCCGCCCCAGGGGACGCTCGGCCGCCTGAGCCCACAGGAGGGCGAAGGATCAGTGGGTCCCGCTGGGCTCCTAATGGGGCGACTCGGAGGAGGCTGGCACCAGCCGGAGGAGTAAAGGAGAGAAGGATTTTTTTCCTTTCTTCCAATGTTCTGAATTTGCACCTTTTCCCTTACGGAGCAGACACGTAGAAGGCCACCAATTCCTGTAAAATGAAGGAAAGAGGGAGGGCACGGGAAGAGCGAGGACGAGCGGACGTAACCTAAGTCAGGCACGGTCTCTCTCCTTCAGTCCACTATGGAACTCGCACCCCACCCCAACCCCGCCTGGCTCCAACCCTGCCCTCTGCCCGCACCTCTAGTCTTCGGTCGCCCTGGTGGGGCGAGAGTAAAGAGCTCCTGGTTGGGGGTGGGGAAGAAAAGAGAGCCCAAGGTGGAAATGTGAAGGCCGGAGTGGCAGCCCTTCGCCCGGAGCACACCTGGGCTCGAAGCCTTGCTACAGAGCCCGGGGCCGCAGAGCCCGGGACCGCAGAGCCCGGGACCAGCGCCGCGGGGCATGGTGCCCCCTGGTGTCCATGGACCTCTCTGCTCCGCCGTGAAAGCCCGCCCAAGTCTGAGTCCTCCGGCTGCTCTGGGAAGCGAGCCTCGGACAGCGCAGCAGCCCCAGGGTACGTGTCCAGAGTCTGGAAGTCCAGATCTTCCAGGGCCCCGGAGGTCCGGAGGTTGGAAGGACAGTTTAGGACTCCGGAACAAACGAACACACTTCTCTCCTTGGCGCTGTAGGACACTAGCACTCGGGCCTCTGCCACATCCCCCAGCTAGAGCTTGTCCCCTCTCCCGTTCCCCATCTAACCCTCAATCGTGTTCCTTCCTGTTCTAACCAGAGTGGAATTCCTCCAAACAGGCCTTTGCTCTGGCTTCTTAGAGGGTGCTATTTAGCATCCGATTGCGTCTCAGGAGTCCTGGGCAGAGTTTAGCCTTCTCCTCCTCCAAAGATAGGCTATCTGCTTTGTAGCAGTTGGGAGGTTTGGCCAACGGTAGGATTTTTTCCCCACATCCAGACAGATGCTGGCACTTGAAAGGGCAGTGCACTGGTCCCTGGGGCACCTGTGCCCACAGGGGCCCCTCTCCCTCTGGAGTGACCCAGTTTCCCTCCCAGGGACCCCTCCAGGGCCCTCACAGCCCCCACCCCTGCCCTCAGCCTCACCCCACCACCATCCTTTGGGAGATAAGGACACTTTGTAATTTCCCCTTTCTGAGAGAAGTTATGAAGTCCTTTATCTTGCTGCTGACACTTCTGAACTGAACCAGCAAGCAAGCTCCCCCCCTTCCTCTTTACCGTTCCCTAAGTTACTTAGTGAGCAGCTGTGACCTCCAGAGTGACCAGGTCAGGCAACTACCAGTCCCAAGAGTTAACTGGGTTCAGCCCTCACCTTGAGAGAGGTTGTGGCTAAACCAACCAGGACCGTCCGCTTATTGTGGCTGGGCATGCTGTCCAGGCAACTTTTGTGAAGGGCAATACAGTAACATCAGCCAACATTTCTAATGAGCTTCTCTGTCTTCCCAGGAATGGTACATTTAACAATCTCCCCTAAAGAATACACAGCACCCTTAAGGATGCTTGCCAGGGCCAGAAAGGGAACAATATCTTAGAGCCCATCAGTAGGGGGCTGGCTCAACCATTGCATGCTGTACAACCATTTATTCAAAATGAGGCAGAGCTTTATATACTGACTCAATTAAGTGTGAAATTTACAGGGTCTGGCAGAGATAATGCCCCTGTTTGATGACAAAATCATAATCATGTAATTCTGTAGCATAGCAATATCACACTCAAGCACACCATATGACATTCTAGGTGAAATGTTCAAATTAAAACTGTAAACTACTACACCCATATTATTACCCTACCAACCACACTCAAGCAGGTGTTACTCCTGCTGGACCCTGTATATTGAGAAATGAAGCAAGTTAAAAGAACAGTTTTATAGTTTGATGCATTGATATTTTTTTTTGCCAGAGTCACAATAAGTACATGTGTTAGTGTATATATGGAATAGAAATAAACCTGAACAACACCATCACAGAAGTTATTTCGTGAGAGGATTGTGGAGAGGAATTCATTTTTTAATAGTAATCTCAGTATTGTTTTATTTTCATGCAACATGTATATACTAGTTTTGGAATCAGAAAAGAAAGATAAGCCTATGAACCCATGACAGGTCAGAAGGACCTTGACTGCTTGCACATTTGGGGCTGGCAAGGAGTGTGATCTGGGAGCTGGAAGACGGGCACCTCCCCCAATACACACACACACACACACACACACACACACACACACACACACACCCCTACATCCCAGGTGTGACTGCATAGGAGGAGGGTCAGTTTCCCCGCCCCCCCTTTTCTCGGGGAGAAGAGGGATGTTTATTTCTCCCGCGCAGTTAGGAAGCAAGGACTCCCTCAGCTCCAGAACAGCGACTGTGAGCGCCTGACACAGCGTCCCTCCTTCCTCTTCCCTACCAGGGAGCAACCACCTTCAGCTCACCGCTCTGCGCTACACCTCTCAGATTCAGGCTTCATTTCCCGAGGCTTCAGAGTAGTCCATAACAAGCTGATCCTAACCCCTAGGCCCCAGAGTAAAGGGTCTCTCCCTCCCATTCGCAGTCGACCCTTCCTCCACCTGCACTCTCGTCCCGGCTGCGGAGACTCCAGAGGTCCAGCCGCAGCAGACTAGGAGGCCGCCACACCATCACACGGTCTGCGCGCGCCCCCTACTGCCTGCTGCGAGAAACCACACTGTTGGCCTGCCCTTCAGAAACCCCTTCCACGAGTCCTGGCGACGCGCCTGCCCACTCCCACGTCTCCTCCCGCCAGGACAGTGCGTTCTTGTGGCCTCGCTTGTACAGCGCCCAGGCGGAAAAGGCACTCAAAAAGCATAATGATGCCTCCGTAGGTGGGCTCAGCACACTTTGAGGCTATTATCCCACTTCACAGAGGGCCTAAGTGACTTTCTGTACCACAGGCAGAAAGTTAGACATAGAGCCAGACCAGAGCTTAGGTATCCTGACATCAAGTCCAGACCTCTACAAACCACTGACGGAACGGAGAGACTAAAATTCCCCAGAGCACTGTACCAGGAGCTCTGTAGAGACTGAGAAAACTGGGTCCTGCCTCCCAGGAACCTAGAGCTCCAGAGCAGGGGGGTCCTGATCCTGTGTCGGGTTGCTGGCCCCCACAGGCCAGCTTTGTGAGTCCCTGTTCTATCGGTGAACAGAGCCTACCCCGGCAGTGAGTCCTCCTCAGCACCAAGCCCAGGTGTGTTCCCCGCCCACAGGGAAGCCCCAGGAGCACCCGCTCCCCCAGGGCTCAGGCTGTGGGTTCTCTGGGCAAGGAGCCCGGAGGGAGGAGTGGGTGCCCTTCCCTTCTGCCATGTACTAGCTGGTCACCTGCATGAATGACTCTCCCTTCTTTCTGAGCCTTGCATTCCTTCTTTGTAAAGTAGCATTGGTGATTTTTCACAGGTGTGGCGAGGACCCTTTGCTTTGATCTTGTGTGTTCCATACATGGCAGATGCTCCACAAATGGTGGCCCTGAAAGCCCTTAGATCCCGGAAGGATCTCCAGTGACTTGATCCGATGCTGTTCACTGGAACCACTCTGGCTGCTGGGATGAAGACTAGTAGGGGCAAGGAGGGAAGCAAGGGCACAGATAGGCAGCCTTGGCAGTGATTCTGGGAAGAGACAGGAAGTTGGGCCCACGGTGGTATCGGTGGAGGTGGTTGGATGGAGTCAGATTGGGAATATATTTTGAAGGCAGGGCCTTTTGAGAATTATGCTGATGAACTGAATGTGAGGATGAGTGAGAGAAAGAATGGATCCAAGGATGACTCCAAATTATTAGCCTTAGCATCTAGAAGGATGAAGTTGCCATTCTCTGGGATGAGAAGGCCTGTTTGGGGCAGCAGGCTGGGGACGATGGGGGAGTGAGGCTCCTCCAGGTCTCACGATGTGAATGAGCAAAAGTCTAATGCAAGCCCAGGTCTGTGACTCCAAAGTCCGTTGCTCTTCCACTCCTGCCGGCCCCAGAGAAAGGCAACGAGAGAGGGGTTCTGCCCTCCTCTGCCTTTACCCTGCCCAGCATATTCTGGGGAATCACATCTTCAGACTTTGGATTGTTGTTAGATCTTTACCTGTTACATCCTGTGAGCTGACTTCATCTTCAAAGATCTGTCCATTTAACAAACAAGCATTATCACTTCTCATTGGTCATAGCCCAGGAGGTTTCCCAAGTTACTGACCTGCAGGGCCTCCTCTTGGAGGTCCCCCATTCTGTGAAAGACTTAGACTGAGCAATGGGTTTTGGCTAGCTACTGTCATGTAGCAAACCACGCCAAAACTTTGTGGTTTAAAACAACAACTGTTTCACCTGCTCACACCTCTGAGCACCAGGAATCTGGGCAGGGCTCAGCTGGGATGTTCTGCTTCACATTGTGTCAACTAGGATCTCTTAGGAGGTTGCAATCAGGGCTGGCTTAATGGGCCCGAAACCAGTGCAGCTGCACAGTCCCCACGTTCAGAGAGACCTGGTGGTTAGTTAAAGGCTCTCCTGTTACTGTCTTGAAATTCTTGATACTTTTTGAACAATGGAACCTATGTTTTCATTTTACACTGGGCTCCACAAATTATGTAGTTGGTCTGGGTTGCAATCAGATGGTGGCTGGGACTGGAACAGTCAGGGTGGTTTTATTCACAAATATAGGGTCCTGGCAGGGTTGGCTGGGATGCTGGGACCTCTCTCATCCTCTCCACATGGCTAGGGTTTCTTCACAAGAGCGAACATCCCCGCAAAGGGGAAACTTTAGATCATAAGGCCCCGTCTTCCTCCACATTCTGTTCAGAGCTAGCCCAGACCCAAGAACAGGGGATGGAAAAATGGCAAGGCCTCTTTGCAACAGAGCATATGGGGAGGAAGGGATTATCACAGCCATCATTGGAAACATAACTGGGCCACACAGTATTTATGTTCTATCTGCCCAACAGTTTTCAAGAGGACAAAAGACGGATGTGCCTGCTACTTTTGCTTCTCCCCTCTCCCTGCCTCTGTCACACTCCCCGGCTAAAACTAGTTGAATGGGTTTGTTGCAGGGTGGGGCAGGGATCTGCCTTGTCTACATAGACCCTGAGAATGACTAGAGGACTGGCCCTGGCCGGAGAGGCTGTGAGGCCTGCTGATCACTTTAACAAGGAAGGTGGTGGGAAAAGGTTAGGCTAGGTGAACGGGCCCAGGAATCTTGGGGACATGGCTCTGTCCCCCTCCCCAGGGAGCAGTGAGGACAATTGGAACGAGGACTCTAAAGCAGGCATAGAGTTTGGCTACTCAGAGCACGTTCCCCAGACCCACACTAGCATTACCTAGGAGTGGGTTAGAAATGCAGACTCCAGAGATCCAACCCAGAACCACTGGGTCAGGATCTAGAGTTGAACCCGATCCCGAGATGATCTGTCTGCGTGTAAAGGTTTGGGAAGCTGGTAGATCCAGAACGGTGGTTCCTACCTTGGTTGCACAGTGGAATCACCTGAGCAGGTTTTACAACCGCCCCCCCACCCAAGCAACGCCCCAGACCGAGTAAATTAGCATCTCAGAGCAGGGGGCGGTGCCCCAACACTAGGGCACTTTGGCCCTCACTAGGCAGTTCCCCTGGTGAGTGAGGACTCCTTGTTGGACAAGCCCTACTAGGCTCTTCTCTGGAATGCAGGGAGCCAGGGCTCAGCTCCCAGTGGGGCCCAACCCTCCCCTCATCAGGACTTGAAGACATTGATTTTCCCAGGTTACTCTCTGGAGCCTGGAATCCCTGAGTTGGGCCCATAATCCCCCTTCCCACGCCCACCCCTATGTTTGAAGCCCTGACTCCCAGGGGCAGCTCCCTGTGTGAGTGCAAACAGCAAACAAATCAGCCTGGACACAAACAAGGGCCCTTTCTAACAGGAACCTTCAGTTTGGTGCTGAATAAACAGGCAGCCTGAGCCCCCACCCTACTCCTAGACCCCCAGCTGGCAGCAAGGCCCCGCCTCTGCACCTGGCCTGGATAGTGAGGGTCCCTGTGACATCCAGCACCCCCCTCCACACCAGTTCTCTCCCAACCTGCCCCCCTGTCCCTGGACTCAGCCTCTCTAGATGTAGTAGATAGTGGCAAAGGCTTGGTGACAACCCCAGAAACCTGCTTATGGAAGAGCCTTGAAAAGGTTACAAGGCTGAGAGAAGGTCTGGCCTGGTATGCAGGGCCAGTGACAAGTCTGTCCTCTTTCCCCTGACCCACAGTACCTGTCACCCACCTGCAAGACACACGTCCACACCCCACCACCACCACCTGCATCACCACTTCGCCAGCATTGCCTCTGTTACTCTCCCCTCCGAGCACAGAAACCTCTCCCCAGGGTTCTCCCCTCTCCAACTCCATTTGCTTACCAGACTCTTAGAAAGGTCACACACATCACAACCCAACTCTTTCATGGCTTTTTATTTCCACAACTCCCCCGAGTTTTTGGCCCCCAGAGCATGTTCAGATGTTGATGATGCAGACGGGGGGCTGGAGTGAGATAGACGGTGACTTTTTCAAAAGAGACAACACCTTTGTTTGCCTCTTGAACTGGTGTTCGAAGTTCAGCCAGTTATGAGGAGTTAAGATTAGTGAGTTCTTGAAACGATTTACTCTCTCACACACGATTCTTCTCTCACAACTCCATCCCCATTCACCCTCAAAGGAAAGAAGTACCCTTTCTTCCTCGAAGAGCTATGAGCCCAGAGGAGAAAGCAATTCAATTAAATGCAATTTCAACCATTTAAGTGGACATTCTCATGGAATTTAGTGTCATTCAGGACCGGGTTTGAATTCTGACAGTTCACTAGCTACAAAGCAAATCACCTGATCCTCCAAGATGCAGAATGGGAACAACAGCATGATTGTGGGAATCAGCAAGATGCAGAAATACTTACCATGCACGGCGCCTGGAGTATCACGGGGGTTCGGTAGAGGACCATTCCTCTTTCTGCTGCTCCCTTTCTTCAGACTGGAGGAATAAGGGAGAAACACAATTTAATTTGGGAAAGAATGCATGTTCCTACTATGTGCTGGGCCCTGTGGTCTTCATGGCCGGTGAATAAAACAACAAACAAGGTGCGGACCTGAGTTTTGGGTCATCACAGGGGCAGGGTATAGAGTGAGCTGGAGGCTCAGGGCCCTTGACTGAGTTTTGGGAAAATCATTTCCCACCCAGCGGGACCTCAATGTCCTTCCTCTTCTGAACAACAAAGGGCTTTGATTACTTGCTCCTAAGGTCCCAGCCAGCTCTAAATACTCTGAGTGGGGAGAAAACAGACTGGTCTCCCTGCACAAAGGTTGTTGGCCCTGGCCCTCATCCTTCATCTCTCATCCTTCCTCGGCCATTTCGCCCTTAACCTTGGGAGGCCCAGCGGGTCCGTCACAGATCCCTTCTCCTCTTGCAGCATTTCTTTCGGCGTAACCCCGCCCACTCCTTCTCTTCCTAGGTTTTCCTCTCTTTGGAGGTATCTGCAAAGAAAAAGCCTCCTCCGAGGAGCCTTCCTGGACTTCGGAGTTATAACTAATCTCTGTCCTTCATATTCCCATAGAAATGGCCCCTTTAGCTTGACCACTGTGTTTCTTAGCTGTGGATGAGTCTCCCTGCCCCTCCCTCCCCCACCACGAGATTGTGAGCTCCCGATGGGGGAGAAACTGTTCTTCATTCCTCTGTCTGTACCCCTCATAAACCCCGCACATAAAGGAAGCCTCAAACAAATCGATGTTTGCTGACTCCAGTCTAATTGAAGAGCACGGAATTTCAGAGAAAGTCTTAAAAGCAGCACACATCAGAAAAAGATCAGAAACAGTAGGTAACTGCAAAGTGCGACATTTGTTAGCATACACAGAGCCACCTCTGTGTCACTGTGCATTCCAGGGAGGGAGGAACAAACAACCTTGTTTGCTCTTGACCTGTCAGGTGCAGGGGCGGCGGGAGGGCGGAGGAGCGGAGCCGCAGGTGTGTGCTGGGGCCGAAACTGCCCGGCAGAGGGAGGAGGTGTGGGGCTTCCCACAAGGGGCCCCGGGCTCTCTCATTCCACAGGCTGGGCTTGACTTGAGGCCTCATGTGTGGGGCCTCCATGTCTGTTCTAAAGACCTGCATTTTCCCCTGTTAGCATATTTCTTCCGGATGAAAAAACCTATGCAAAGATGAACGAAAAAGGGATGGAGAGAGACCCTGTAAGAGCATGAAAAAGGAAAAAAGGGAGCAGGACTCACAAGGGCGTTGGGAGATAGGGCAGCACCCCAATACACCTTCCCCAACTTGCTAGGTCCCCTTACCTAGGGATCCTGAATAGGACTCAAAGTGCTCCTGTCTCTAGCCATGCTTCTCCCCTCAGTTGTAAGTCAGGGCCGGTGAAGTCAAAGCTTTAGCTGACCAAGCAGGGGCTTGAACATAACAAACAGAATGAGATTGGGGGGGGGGTTGTTTTTAAGGGCCCTGGAGAACTTGGGGAAAGAATACTGGTTAGGGATTCACATTCCTAGCTCAAGGTCTATGTAAGGGACCTGAACGTTTCCATGGCTATCTCATGGGACACATTATTTTCCCTACCTCACAAGTCCCTTTCATTAAAATTAGGCAGTTGTTTAAAAAGGACCATGAGAGTTAGGACAGAGACATATGTGGGCAGATTCCAGCGAATCTGTGGTCCTTGAGTTTCTAAGTTTGGCTGAACCTCCTTTCTAGGTAGAAATAGCCCTTCCAGCCCTGTATGAGGACTTTGGTCTCCCCTTACCTGAAGGACCCATGATGGCTTTTCCCCAAAAGGCGTGGTCTTCATTTTTCTCAGGATCTACCTGTATCACCTCTCATTGCGTAAAGATTCAAGTCCAAAGGGTGAAGTCTAAAGTATGATCTCTGAAAGGGTATGATATTCATAAAAATAATTGCATGATTTTGCCAGTTTATGTCCACAGAGACCTGGGGAAATGTACAGACAGGGATCCTAAAGAGTGGAAGGAAGTCATATTAGGCTTATGACTAAGCAGAGGTTCCTGATTCAGTGCATTAACCTGAGTGGTTCTAACAGTTTGCTCAGTTGGCTGACTGAAATATGGAAGCTGAAATGGCCCAACTTCTTTGTATACTATAGAAGAAAGTATCCAAAGGCTAAGGAAGCCTGGAATACTAGATTTAACATATACAACCTGTTTACCTCTTCCCTAAATATGTGCCCAAGAAGGTCCAGAGGACACTTCTTCCACCAAACCTGTGAGAAATGCATTCATGAAGAAAACCCTGATATACTTACTTGGAGAGTTCTATTGTGGTTCTTTTCTACAGGCCAGAAACGATGGCAGGGATTTATGCCATTGAAGCTGGCTCCCTAAATCCAAGGGGGTTGATGGGATCCCAGGTTAGCAGGGAGCAAGTAATGGTACTTAAGCACCAAAGACAACTAAGGATGGTCACTGCAATGGGCTCGTGAAAAATGCGGCCACCGTGGGAGGAATGGAAGTTACGCACGGACCAAGGAACAGGGATTCCCACTCACCGAAGCCAGTCTGGCTCCAGCCATTTCTGTGTGGCCATCCTGCCAACGGCAGACACCAACAATGAGCCCCCAGTTTGGAAATCGATCAGCCAGCTGGTGGCAAGTTGGTTAGACAAGAAGGGCCAGAAGTTTGTTCTCACTGGAATATCCAGTTACTATGACGCGGAGTTGCTTTCCCTGCCTGCAGTGCTTCTGCCAGCACCGCCGTCCATGGAGTTATGGAATGCCTTCTCCACCGTCACGCCGCCCCAGTCACACATCGGGTTTCTGCAGGTGGCTGGGGTGTTTCTGAGGCTGGCACTCGGTTCCACTGGATCTACCTCAATTTTGGGGGGGCATCTTTTGACTTTAATTGTTCCCATTTGTTTATGCAGACTTTATTTTATGTCCTTTAGTAATGGAAGGACATTATAATAAGGGATATATGTATCTTATTTCTGATTTTAAAAGTATCATGTTTAAACATAATTCTTGCTGTAGGTCTTTAAGGAGTACCCTTTACCCTTTAGTTTGGTAAAAGGTATACTTTTTTTTTATTTTTTTATTTTATTTATTTATCTTTAGAGGGGAAGGGAAGGGGAGAGGGAGAGAAATATCAATGTATGGTTGCCTCTCGTGTGTCCCCTGCCGGGATCTGCCCTGCAACCCAGGCATGTGCCCTGACTGGGAATCGAACCACGATACTCTGGTTCGCAGGCCCGCGCTCAAAAAAGGTATACTTTTTAAATAAACAAGTGTGAAATTTTATAATTTTTCTGTATCGACTAAGATCATTGTATTTTTTCTTTAATGTATTTATATGGAGTACTACTTTAACGACTACTTTGTACCCTAAAGTTTGCTAAAAGTTTTTATTTTTAAATGATTGTAGAATATTATCAAATGTTTCTTCTACATCTATTAAAATACTATATTTCCCTTTAATCTGTTAATATTTGTAATCCTTACTAGATTTTATGTTGAACTTTCTTACAGTCTCAGGATAAACCCTATTTGATCATGATGAATTATGTTATTTTCATTTAAAAAATATTTTATTTATTTATTTCCAGAGAGAGAGGAAGGAAGGGAGAAAGAGAGGTTGAGAGACATTAACCTCCAGTTGGTTGCCTCTGGCACACCCCCAACCAGGGGCCTGGCCCACAGCGCAGGCAGGTGCCCTGACTGGGAATCAAGCCAGTGACCTCTCGGTTCACAGGTCAGTGCTCAATCCACTGAGCCACATCAGCCAAGGCGTGATTAATTATTTTTGTGTAAACTGCCACATTTGATTTACTAATATCTTATTTAACATTTTAACTCCCTAGCATCATAAGGATAATCAGTTTATGATTCTCTCTTAAACTATCCTTTTCTGGTTTGGAGATCAAGGTTATTACTACCCTCAAAAATGATGAGGGTAGCTTTCCCTCTTTTCATCCCTGAAATAGTATAAAGTCAGGATTACTTATTCAATAAATCTATTGGAACTGGGTGTACTTTGGGGGAGAAAGGTAAGTGGCTAACAAAATTTTTATTTCCAATTAACAATTAATGGTCTATTGTTTTCTATTTTTTCTAAAGTCTATTTTAACAATTCATATTCTTCTAAAAATTATTTATTTCATATAATTTTTCAAATGTATTAATATTATTCATAACAATTCTTTTTTAATTTTTTAAATTTTATTTTAATTGTTGTTCAAGTACAGTTTTCTGTCTTTTACTCCCATCCCAGCCTCATAATAATTCTTTACAGTAGAATAATCTGTTTTATTTCTAGCTTTGCCTCATCCTTTTTAATAATGTTTATTATGCCTTTTCTCTTTTTACTCTCGATAAATCTTGATAGTAGTTTGTTTATCCTATTATTGTTTTCAAAGGACCCTTTTGGATTATATTGATCTCTGTGAGCATGTCATCTATATTTATTGACTGTATCAGTTTTTCTATTTCACTACTTTATGTTCTCATCTGTATTTTTTCTTTTATTCTATTTTCTTTATCCCCATTGCTTTTTTCCCTTCTTACTTAAATTGAACACAATTCCTTCATTGCCAGTCTTTATTTTTATTGTTGTTTTTGTTATGGAAAATTTTAAATATAAACAACATCAGAAAGAATACCATAATGAAACCCCATGCACTCAGCTGCCAACTTCAATAATTTTCTTTTTTAAAAAAAGATTTTATTTATTTATTTTTAGAGAGGGGAAGGGAGGGAGAAAGAGAGGGAAGGAAACATCAATGTGAGAGAGATAGATTGGTCAGCTGCCTCTTGTACTAACCCTGACTGGGGACAGAACCCACCACCCAGGCAGGTGCTGTAAATGGGAATCAAACTGGTGATCATTTGCTTTGCAAAATGACGCCCAACCAAATGAGCCACACCAACCAGGGCTGATCTATTAGTTTTGTTTACCTAAGCTTAACCAATATTTTTGCCTACTGATAAACAAAATTGATCAATATTTTAAATTATTCTCCTGACATGACAATGACCTTAACAGGCCCATTGCTTAATACGCTCAATCTTATTATTGCTATTATTGCTTATTATTTTTTACCTCATTGCTCTGGCTGCAACTTCCAGTACCACATTGAACAGCAGTGGTGAGACTGGGTATCTTTTTCACCACTGAGTATGTTTGCTGTGAGTGTGTCACCCAAGGCCTTTATTATATTGAGGTGCTTTCTTTCTATACCCACTTTATTAAGAGTTGTTTAAAATAAATCTACGTTGTCTCTTGTTAGATGCTTTTTCTGTATCTATCGAGATTATATTATTTTTATCATTCATTTTGTTAATGTGGAGTATCACACTGATTGATTGAGGATATTGAACCATCCTTGCATCCCTGGAATGATTGCAGGGTATGATCCTAATGTATTGTTGTGTGCAATTTGCTAATATTTTGTTGAAGATCTTATGTTCATTAGAAATATTGGCCTATAATTTCATTTTTTTGCATTGCCCTTTCCTAATTTTGGTATCAGGGGAATATTGGCATCATAAAATGAGTTAGTAAGCATTTATTCTTCTTTGGTTTTTTGAGTTTGAGAAGGATAAGTAAACATTCCGATCTTTAAGTGTTTTTGTAGACTTCACAAGTGAAGCCATCAGCTCCAGGGCTTTTCTTTGTTGAGAGATTTTTTTAAAAATAACTGATTCAGTCTCCATAATAGTTATAGGTCTACTCACATTTTCTTTTTTTTTCATGATTTAGTCTTGGCAGTTTTTGTGGTCTCTCTAATTGGTCTATTTTATCTATGTTACCTAGTTTATTAGTGTACAACTGGTCATAGTACTTGCTCATAATTTTTTTTGTTTCTGTAGCATTAGTAGTAACGTTCCCGCTCTCATTTCTAATTTTAGTAAGTTGTCTTCTTTTTTCTTAGTCCATTTAGGTAAAGGTTTGTGGATTTTGTTGATCTCTTCAGAGAACCAACTTTTGGATTTGCTGATTTTTTCTATTGTTTTTCAGTTCTGTCTTTCATTTATCTCTGCTTTAATCTTTATTTTTCCTTCCTTCTGCTAGCTTTGGGTTTAGTTTGTCCTTTTTTTCTCCCAGTTCCTTTAGTGGTAAAGTTAGTTTGTTGATTGGACATCCTTCTTGTTTTTAAAGGTAAGCACTTACAGCTATAAATTTCCTCCCTACCACTGCTTTCACTAGTCCCTTAAGTTTTGGTAAGTTTTCATTTTCATTCATCTCTAAGTATTTTCTATTTTCCCTCGTGGTTTTCTCTTTAATTTATTTGTTGTTTAAAAGCATGATGTTTGACTTCCACAATTTTGTGAATTTCCTGGTTTTCCTTTTTAAAACTGATTTCTAATTTTATCCTGTTGAGGTTAGAGGAAACACTTTGTATATCTATATTTTAAAATCTACCGAGACTTAATGTGTGACCTAATTAGAGTCTATCCTGGAGATTGGTTCACGTGCACTTCAGAAGCCTGTGGGTTCTGCTGTTCTTGGGCGGATTCTTCTATGTCTGTCTGTCAGATCTAGTCAGTTTATTGTGTTATTTAGGTCCTCTATTTCCTTACTTATTTTTCTTTCTGGTTGTTCTATTCAGGATAGTGAGTGAGGTTTTAAAATCTCCAAATATTATTGTTGAACTGTCCGTTTCTCCCATCAATTCTGTCAGCTTTTACTTCATATATTTTGATGGTCTGTCACTAGGTTTATAATTCTACTTCTTGCCGCATTGAAACTTACTCATATATAATGTCCTATAGGTCTCTTGTAACCTCTTTTATTCAAAATCTAGTTTGCAGGTATCTCTGTGGCACAGTGGATAGCGCATTGGACTTCTAAGATCTATTTCGTCTGATGTTAGTAAATGTCAGCAGAGTACTCTAGCGGGCACTTCCCAGGGCATCCAACCGGACGTCCGAGATGCTCAACCTGAACACTCTTCAGGCACGTGAATGCAGATGAAAACCACATTTTGCTAAAAGCCACACAGCTAAGGAATTTGAAGCTAGGCAGCCTACTAATTTCTCTCCCTCTATTTACTCATATACAAATTGGGAATATAAAGGCTCTTTATCCTCAGGAACTTACTGTCCAAGGAAGAATAAGTGAAAGAACAGAAAAATGGGTAACTATCTACTGAAACATAGTTAACTGTGTACTGAAAATCAAAGCAGATATACACTGACCATATATTTTACCTAAAAATCAGCACAACTAGACTTAACGGAATGTTCACAAGCCTGTCAATGGATCAGTTTTGTTGTCGTGTTCTTCATCAACGCCCTCTGATTGCGGGGTGCATGGCGCTGCCAGGTGAACCCATTGAGAGTCTCACTGCGTAAAGGACAGAGACCAGACACTTTGTAAATCTGCCTCACCCTCTCTCTCACTGCGCTGTTAAGAAACTTAGTCAAGCACATCTGCCATTGCACGTACACTCTCCTCCCCAGATTAGGTACCACTTAGCTAAAGACACAACCTCATTTAATGCTGGGAACAACTCCATTAGTTAACTCACCTATTATTTTCTCACCTATGATGTAATTTCCATTTCACAAAAAAATTGAGGCATAGAGTGAATAAGCCACTCATTCAGAGTCACTGAAATGTTCAGGGGCAAAGCTGGGATGCGAAGCCACGTTTGCCCAACTCCCAAGCCCACGACTCTGTCACTGGGTCCCGCTGTCCACCAAGAGCGTGAACGGTTGTCTTTGTGGGCCCCAAAAGGTGGGTCCCGTCCCCTCTTCACAAGAAACGCTGTTGGCTAGTTTGCTCCTGGGAGCTACGCAGCCCCTCCCGCTCCGGGGAATAGCTCCTCAAAAAGAAACATGTTGAGAAACGGAGTGATGTGTGTAGGATTTAGGGGTTGTGGGGATGGGGGTGGGGGCGGGTCTCTAGAACTTTTACCCATCCCCCCCCCACCCCCCGCTCCCACAGCGTCTGATCGTAGGTAAGCAAGGGCCCCTCTTTCCAGAGTGCATCCCACCCACGCCGCTTCCCCAGGGCTCTCCTGCGGCTCTTCAGTCATCTCCGACCCAGCAGCCCCTGGCCGGATCACAGTAGGGCTACACCCAGGACCCATCGGGCCACCGGCCCATCATTTCATCCAGTCTCACGGTCCAGGCTGCCTGCGGGGGGTGGGGGAGGGGCTGCCCAGAAGGCGGAGCCAGGACTGTGGAAGACGGAAGCAGGGTGGGGCAGGCCGCTGCCCACCCAGCAAGATTCCTCTGGCCCGTACTTGGCACACCAGAAGGGGGATGTTTGTGTCCCTGTTGACACCTATTGACAATGACCGGGAAGCGCCCTGCACCTGAATAGTTTCAATATTAGGAACGGATTTGGGGAGACAGAGTGCAATGGTCACGCTGGCAGCCAGATATCCCTCTGAGCCCCACAGCACTGTATAGCGCTGGCCCGGCATGGGCCAAGTGTGAATGCTTTGCGTGTGTTACTCGTAATCTACACAGCAACTCCACGAATTAGCTCCTCTCAGCACTATTTTGCAGGTGAGGAAGTACAAACAGTAACTTGTGACTTAGCAGGAACAACAGTTAGTGAGATTCACCCGTGCTGGTTATACCCACCCGTAAAACAGGGACAGAACGCCTGCCCACCAGCCTACAGAAGGCAAGGAGTTCTGTAAGCCGTCAACGCCCATGCATGGACAGCACGTTAGCATTCAAGTCTGGAGCTGTTACAGGTCTTCCCCTTCCACCTATTTGGATATAGAAAAGCCCTTTCCCGTGGAGCCTGGGCAATGGGGGTACAGATGGTTCCTGGAAAGATCCAAAAGAAGGTGGTGCCGGCAGACAGGAAAAATAGCTGGGGGGACAGAGTGGGAAATTTACTTTTCATTGTGCTTATAAACAAGATATTTAATTTTAATTAAACATTTTAAACGTCTGTGCAGTCACAGGTCAGTCTGGCTGGGGCTTCTGCTTCAAAGGCGCCCAGTGGCGGGGTGGCTCGCCCAAGACCGCCGTGGAGCTACAACATGCCACCCTCCCACGGCACCAGGGTGCGCATTTTCAATGAGGAACAGCGGAGGGAGGGTGCTCCTTGGTGCTGTGCTCCCCTCGCCTTTCCCAGGACCAGCGTCCCCACCGCACGGGCTGTGGAGAGGGGACTCCGCAGCTCACGGGAGGCCCCGCCTGGGCGGAGATAGAAAAGGCCGTCTGCCCCGCCCTGTCCCGCCCCGCCAAATTTAAGAGCCCCTGCCGACAGCTGGGCCGGTCCTCACCAGCACTCTGTCCCCCTTTTGCAGGGTGTTCTCACTCGCCTCCCGCCCTCCTCTCCTAGCGTCGGTCCGGCCAGGGCGGCGCCATGCCCGGTCCCGGGGAAGATCAGGTCCAGCTTCCGCGCTCAGGCTGCTCTCCTGCCCCCCGGTCCTCCGCTCTTCATCCCGGCTCCGCGGACCTTGGCAGGTCGCGCGCCCCTCGACCCCGCGAGTCCTTTTCCGTCGAGGCCATCCTGGCGAGGCCCAAGCCCCGCGCGCCGGCTGCCTCCCCGCTGTCCGTCTCCGCCTGCGCCGCCTCGGGCATCTGGATGGCTCCCTCCAGGTCTCTGGCCCCGGTTCTGCCATGGGCGTGCATGGCAACATTGCTACCCGCCTACCTGAGCGTGGGGCTCTACCAGCAGTTCCCCCAGCCTCCTGCGCCGGGGCTGCGCGTGGTTCACCTCTGCGGCTTCCAGGGCCTCGGTGTCAAAGGTATGAGGTGGGCCAGCCACAGCATTCAGGGAAGCAGGCTGGGGAGCTGAAGAGTGGAGACCACGACAAGAGGCACGGGATAGAGAAGTCCCTGAGTTTGAGAACCACACGTGGTTGGAGTGGGAAGTGGCCCTATGACCCTTGACCTTGCAGCTGAAACTGAGGCCCTAGAGTAGTACTCTCTGAGAACAGCCTCTGGCGCCAGACCTCCCCTGCAGGCTGCAGAGGTGGGAGCAGGTGTGTGTGAGGGCGGGTGCAGAGTGAGAAATGCCGGTGGGCCGGAGCAGGGCTCGGAAGCCTACAGGGGCCCGAAGCATACAGGTGCCGAGGCTGGGGCTGGGGCTGGGGCTCTGCGTCCTGGAGGAGGGATTTGTAGAGTTCTTTGCTCCCTACCACATCCCCCCTTTAGACAAAGCCCTGTGGTGAAGACTATTCCCCAAAGCTGCCCTGAAGGTGAACCCGTGGCCAGGTCTTAGCCAGGAGAAGCAGATGCTACAGGTGGTGCTGTTCAGCAGGGAGGTGCTGGGGGCTGGCCAATCCCCAGACCCCAAAGTCGCCTCCACTGCTCATGTCTGTGTGAGCTTATCTCCACACTGTACGGCTCTGGGCCTGCTTGCTTATAGTGCTCTTAGAATGGTACCTTAGGTCTCGGGAGCTCGGAAGCTTAAATCCTGATGAGAATTTCACTGTTGAGGTAAATTTCTCCTCTAACATTAACATCTATAACAGTTTTTGCAATTTTTGGTTCTCTGATTCATGCTTCCCCATGTCTCCCTGAGGAAAACCAGCAAAGTTAGTGCAAGCCTCATCAACTTACACCAAGGTCATTTTAACACAATCTTACCTGACTTCTGCTCCTTGCGCCTCACCCATCTTGTGTTTCCTCCACCCCTTGCAGCTGGGCATCCCTCCCACCCATGCTGGAGAGGAAGCCTGGTGTCCCAGCCCCGGCCAAACCCATGCCACTGAAACTGGGAGCCATAGCTATCATCCCAAGCCACACTTTCTCAACCTCCCCCGCATGCCTGAGGTCTGAATTGCAGTTAACTACTTTATATTAAAGTAGTCTCATTTTTCAAGTTCATTTTTGTTTAGCTATTACATTCACACTGTTCAAATGTCAAAGTGTTTACTAAGATAGATAGAGTGGCTGAACTCCAGTCACCTAATTCCCCCCACCCCACAAGCAACCAATAAGACCAGTTTCCCCTTCCTTTCTTGTCTCCTTCCCTCCTTCCTTTCTCTCTCTCTTTCTTTCATCTTCACCCAAGAATATTTTTATTAATTTTTTTAAGAAAGAGAGAAAAGGAGAGAGATAGAGATGTCACTGATGTGAGAGAGGAACATTGACTGTTTGCCTCCCGTAGGTGCTGCAAACTGGGATCAAACCTGAAACCTAGGTATGTGTCCTGACTGAGAATTGAACCCACAAGCATTTGGTGCGAGGGATGATGCTCCAACCAACTGAGCCACCCAGCCAGGGCACAGCAGCTTCATTATTCTTCCAGAAGTATTTCATGCATATTTAATACCTGAATACACGTTTCCCCCCCTACTAGACACACTGCTCTGCACCTTATGTTTTTCACTTGACCATATATAGCTGGGAGGTTTTTCCACATCAACCCATACAGAGCTTCTTTACATCTCAGAGTGGTCCGTTGTGAGGATGTAGCATGATTTATTTAATCAGGCCCCATTGATTTTTCTCACCTCTTGCTATTATGCTAATGCTTAAGGCAAGCCTGATGGAACCAGTAGTTGGTGTCCTGGGCAGCCACGGCGAGACCTCAGTCTCCTCACTGGAGCAGTCTGTCTGCCAACCCTGGAGCCTTCCCAAGGCTAAAGGGAGCTGGGGGTCTCAGCGCTGCGCTTCTGCTCCTTTGTCTGGAATATTCTGGGTGTGTAGGCCCAAAGGCTCCCCCCTTTCTCATTCCTTCCTATTTATAACTTAGGTACTGCCCCCTGGTGGACGAATCTTCATCTCCACCGGCCCACATCTCCGTGAGCGGAACTGCACCTTTGTATGCAGGAGAAAAAGGCACCCCTTCAGGCAGACACAGAACCTTGTCAGGGGGCAACGCTTGACCTGCGGAGAGTGGGCAGAACTTCGACCTCCATTTACCCTCTCAGCTGGGTACCCAAGTGCAGGACACAAGCTGGAATGTACATAGTGGCCCTGTTCAAATGTCCCCTCAGTGGGGTGGCTCCTCTTTCTAAAGATGCAACTATCCCCTTTCCCCTGCCAATATACATACACATTCCCCTTCTCCTTTCCTGATTTATTTTTCTCATTAGCACTAATCACTGTCTGATACAGTATTTTATTTACCTTTTCTACAGTTCTACAAGGATTTTCTGCTTTGTCCTGGGACCATGCCTGGCACATATTAGCCATTCAAAAGTTGTATGTTTAGTGAATAAAATGGGGGACCCTTGAGGATCCCTTCTCTGCCCACCCCATGGGGTTTCCTGAGGTCGCCAAGGAAAGGAGTGGCGGACAAGGAGAGATGGAGGTTTGGCAAGTCCTCTCAGGGCCTGAACTGAGGCCACTCAGCGGGGGAACAGTGGGGGCAGGAAGAGTCTCACAGCACTGTCCCTTCTGCCTCACTAGTTCTTGTTTTCCCATTTCTGCGCGGTCTCTTCCCACTGTGCTTCTCTTAACTGGACAACGGCAAGGCCGGGCAGTGGAGCTGCCAGCTTGTTCTGTCTCCCCAAGATGGGCGGGTAGGTGGGCGCTGGCTAACCTCCCCTCCTGCTGGTTGCTCTTTAGGTTTGGAGGTGGATCACTGCCCAGGCCACTGGAGTCCCCCAGACTGGGCCCCAGTCAAGGACCCTCAGGACACTGAGAGACCCCAGAAGAGGGTTCGAACTATGTTTAACTTGGAACAGCTGGAAGAGTTGGAGAAAGTGTTTGCCCAACAGCACAATCTAGTGGGGAAGAACAGAGCTCAGCTGGCAGCCCGGCTCAACCTCACAGAGAACCAGGTAGGAGGAGAAGGGAGTTCTGTGGGGCCTGGGCTGCACCTGAGGACAGACACCACCCTCCAGAAGGCCCTGGGTGGCGGCTGGGACGAAGACATGGCCTTTCTTCCTCCGTGCCAGGAAGCTGGGGGAGAGTAATTATTGCCATACTCCCTGCATGAATGAGAAAGAGTCCCATTTGAAATTACTTGTGGAAACAGCACATGATATTAATCTAGATATTAATCTAGAACTTTATACCTTCATGCTAAATAAGGAGCTGACAGTGAAATTAAGTAGGCATTCAAAGAACTAAACATTTAAAATAATACAAACTTCTTAAGAACTAGGTATGTCCATTGTCTCCATGTCCTCACTTCCCATCTATTCCTTAACTCATTCCAATATGAATTCTTTCCCTACCATTCCTTCAGAACTGCTCATCAAGGTCTCTCACGACCTCTGGGTTGCCAAAGTCAGGAGATGCTTTCCTTTCTGATCTCACTCCTCCACTAAGTACAGTTGACCGCTCCTGTTCTTACTGAAACACACTCTTCTCTTGGTTTCCAGACACCACACTCTCTTGGTTTTCCTCTCAGCTCTCTGCCCACTTCGTCTCTCTTGCCTTTGTCGGCTAGTATTCTCTTCGTGACTTCCAAATTTTCTCCCCAGCTGACTTCATTTATCCGCATGGTTTTAAGTGCCATCTGTAAGCCAACAACTCCTAACTTTTTGTCTGAGCCCCCTTTTCCTGATTCATACATCTAACTATCTTCTTGAGGTCTCCACTTGGGTATCTTATGGGTAGGCATTTCAAATTTAACAAGTCTAAACCTCAATTCTTGAGTATTTTTCTCGCCACATCTGTCCCTTGCCCCACACATGGTCCCACAATCCAACCAGCTGCTCACAGCATCTAGTCACCCTACATTTCCCCCTTCCCCCCACTTCCAACCCATCAGCAAGCCTGTCAACTCTGCCTGGAAAATGCAGCTGGAATGGCTTCATTTCTCTCCACCGCCCAGTCCATACCAGCCCCAGCTCTTGCTGGGTCACTGCAAGAACCTCCCAGCTGACTCCATGCCTCTCCCCCCATCCATTCTTCACATAGCAGCCAGACATGCCATTCACTTAACACAGCGACGTTCAACCGGTGCGCCCCACCCGTGTTTAAGCCATGCAATACCTGACTGTTTAGTTGGGGCGCTGGTCTCGTTTTCCTTAGATTGTCACATTAAAAGTTGACAACAGCCAACACCACGATAGCCAACCGATGGGAATGAATCAAAATTATACCTATTTTTTGGTCAGAGTGGCAAAAAATATATACATTTTTGGTGTGACTCAGAATTTCAGTAATCAGTGTATGTGTGCCATGAGATGAAAAAGTTGAAAATTGCTGACTTAACATGTACACAGAACTGCGCCGTATCCCACTTAAAAGCCTTGGGGTTGACACTCCTTGCCCTGGGCCTCGTGGTCCTAGGTGATCTGGCCCCTGCTGACCACTCCCACTTTCTTTTCCTCTGCTTCCCCTCTCACTCTCAGCTGTGCCAGGGGTGCCCGCCTCCTCTCTGGTCCTCAAATACTCCAAGCTCGGTTCTACCTCAGAGCCTCCTCACGGGTCCCACCCTGCCCTGGCCTGCTTTTCTCTCTCCCTTCCAGGCTGGCCTCTCATCCTCTGAGCCTTGGCTTAAGGGCTGGTTCTTCAGGGATGCTCAAACCCGTTTGTAGCCCCATTTGTGTTTATATATTTGTTTGTTTTCATGCTTGTTATTAGTCTCGCTGCACTAGGCTGTGAGCTTCCAGGGGGCAGGGGCCACGTCTCTGGTGCTCACCACCGTATCACCAGCATCTAGGGTGGCGCCTAGCACATAAGAGGAGTTCGATAAATACTTATTGGATGAATGGATGAATGAATGGCAACTGGAATTATGGGGAAGGATGTTTTGGAGGCAATGCTTCCCTTAGAAGGAAGAACAAATAGTAGCCAGGGTGGAGTGGGTACTGTGGGGATGGGAGAAGCAGTGGGAACTGCTGGCCACATTCTGATCTCTGTCCATGGCTCCCACTTGCAGGTGAGGGTCTGGTTCCAAAACCGCAGGGTCAAGTATCAGAAGCAGCGAAGGCTAAAACCACTGGCCGCGTCTTCCGAGGCTGCCTCCCCAGATGAGCCCTCTAGCAGCTCTGACTCCATCACCCAGAGAGAAGACGCCAAGTCGGGAGTGGGCAGCTGAGGACGGGGATGCAGACTCAACCTGGGCGGTCGAGCTAGGTCTTCCTGGAGACACCCACTGAACCTCCCAGCCCCACATCTTAACACAGAGCCTCGTCAGGGTCAAAGGGCACCAGAGGAATCAGAACTGTTGAGAACTTTTCAATATTGACTCTTGGGAGCTGCGATAATGTAACAGTCAGGAGCACAGACTTTGGCTTTCGGCTATGACCTTGGCCACGTTACTGAACTTCTGAGCCTTTTCTTCACCTATATAATGGGTGTGTTGATTAGTTAGATCTCGCAGGATTAAGATAATGTCTGTAAAACACTTACAGTGTGCCAGGCCCAGTGCTAAGTGCGGGTCAACTGCTAAGGCTTACAGGCGCCCTTCGCCTGGGGAAGTGGTGCCTGTACTGGCCCTGAGTTCTCCGGGGGTGAATCTTTTCCTGGCTTGGCTATGGAGGAGAGAGGGCTGTTTGTTTTGTTTTCATTTTTTTTTCTATTTTTATTTTTTTAATTCTCACCTGAGGATATGTGTATTGATTTTAGAGAGAAAGGTGGGGGAGGGGAGAGAAAGAAACATAGTTGAGAGAGAAACATCAATCAGCTGCCTCCTGTATGCACTCTGATTGGGGATCAAACTCGAAACCTAAGTGCCCTGACCGGGGATCAAACCTAAAACCCTTTGGTGTATGGGATGATGCTCCAGTTAACTGAGCCCCCCTGGCCAGGGCAAAGGGGCCTCTTTGAATCAATGTCTGGACATAGAAGACTCTTCCCAAATAGATGGCAGAGTTGATAGCTAACAGGAAGGAAAGGTAGAACATTTTCTCACAGGGTTCCCCAGAGTTTTCTTGTTTTGTCTGAACTGTCACCTCTCAAAAGGAGCTCTGGCCCAGCTGCCTCCGTAAAGCAGACATGCTGCCCTGACCACCGCCTTCTCTCTACCTACCCGCCTTGGCTCCCCACCCCGTCTTCATATAGAATAGGGGAGATCTGACTCTGCCTCTGCCAAGGCTGGCATTTTATTATAAGTTCTGGTGTATTTTCATGGGACAGTTATTATTCACCCCTCTTCACAACTCAGACTCATGGTTCATTCTATTTCCTTCCCAGGAACCTGCTTTGTTTATCTCTAAGAAGCCTAACTGATAGCCTCCTCCAGTGGGGACAGCCAACAGCATGTCCAGAGCAGATTTCTCTAGCGCTCCACATTCCCCGGGTGGTCCTCTATTGAGGATGCTTTACACTCTAGAAGGGCTTCTGGTTACTGAGGTGAACTGGTGGAAGGAGGCCTGCCCTGCCACCTGGTGGTGGAAGAGGGCACGGTCCCCACTGCTCTCTAGTAGGGTTGTCCAACCTTTTGCCTTCTCTGGGCCACACTGAAAGAAAAGTTGTTTTGGGCCAAACATTAAATACACAACCACTAACAAAAACTAATGAGCAGGGAAAAAGGTGTTAAGTAAATTTACAACTTTGTGTTGGGCTGCATTCATAGCCATCCTGGGCCTGGGGCTGGACACCCCTGCTAGAGTTTTCTGAGAGAAGAAAGGTAGGGAGTAGAGTGAGCCTTGGAGAATGACCTGTCTCCCAAGGCAGTGGACATCCTCCCCTGGACACCAGACTGCAGTCCTGAAGGAGACCAGAATCCTTCTCTGCCCCTATCTTCAGGGAAATTCTCCCTAACGCTGGACCCAAGGTCAACTCTATTATTAATCTAAGAACCCAGCTAAATCTCATCTGCTTCCTCCAGGGACAACAGCCTCACTTTTTTAAAGTATATTTTATTGATTATGATATTATAGTTGTCCCATTTTAAAAAAATCAAGTCACTTACCAATTCAGCAGTGACCAGACTCTACCCAACCCCCAAAGATCACCATGAGACCATAGCAGGAGCAGACACAGTTCCCTTTCCAAGACCACAGAATCAATTGGAAGACAAGAAGACAAGGCATGGGGGTGGGGTCAGGCCTGGCTGTGGAGACACATGCGATAGATCAGTGGTTTGCAGCTTTTGGGGGGTCCAGAATGAGAAAACGGCCCCTCTTTCGTTGTCAGGCTAGTGTGCATATGTACACTCACTTCTGCATACAATTTTAGAGAGCCCCAGGCTTGAGGTCCACTATGGATCCCTCTCCTCCCCTACTCCTCACTCTGGCTGCAAAGTCCCTAAGCTCCTGAAGAGTCTGAGACAGGCACAAGTCCAACTTGATCATTCGTAGGACTGTCTGCCCTGCTGCCCACGGAGAAGGAAAATCTTGTGCCAGATTTTGTGGCATAAACTAGTCCGTCCCTTCAGGTTGAGGGTCAGAGAGGATAGGAGTAACTGCCTGCTGCTGTCCTACCCCTTGGCTAAGTCCAAAAACTGCTTTACTCAAGACAGGCCAGTGAATGGACAGAGTCAACAACAGACACACATCCATGAACTCAGACACAAATGTACACATCAAAATTATACAGGCACACCAGATCTGATACAGGTACACAGTGGCCATGAAGACAGAGGCAGATACAAAATGCACAGACGTAAAAGCACAAAGGCAGGCCCAATATACCTAAACGTAGACAAAAGGGACTCAAACTCCTATTCGCGAGGGGGTAAACTCCAGCAGGCAACACTACACCCACGCGGGGGGCGGGGCCAAGAGGGCGGGGTCTCCGGGTCGGCTCAGGTTCAAGGGTCAGAAGGGAGGCGCGCCCAAGATGGCGGCCTCCATGTGCGACGTGTTCTCCTTCTGTGTGGGCGTGGCAGGCCGGGCTCGTGTACCCGTAGAAGTCCGCTTTGTGAGCAGTTGCAAGGTGAGGCCGGAGAAGATTCCCCACCCTATCCAGTCTTGGAGGTAGTCCTGTGGGGACCCCATGTCCGGAGCCTAAAGGCTCCGACGCTGCGGCCGGGCCCCTGTTCGCGGCCGGCGGATTCTATCTGTCCCTGCGCTTAGGCTTCCGGGGCGGTCACGCCGGGTACTGGGGCCTTCTGAGTCTCCCCGCGCGTCCCCTTCCCAGGGAACCGGGCCTGCCCGCTGGCGGCCCTAATGCGGCTGCGTCAGGCGGGGCGGCGGGGCGGCGGGGCGGCGGGGCGGCGGGGCGGCGGGGCGGGGGGGCCCGGGCCTACCCTGCCAGAATGAGGGACGTCTTGCTCGTGGGTCCCGGGGATATGTTCAGCAGAAGGAGCTGAGGTACTAGAAGGCGTGGACCCTCAGGGAACTTTCTGAGTGACATTTGGGTGGGGGTAAGTAAGGGGCTGGGAGTGGTAAGGAATTTGGATCGGAGCTTGAAGCCCGTGGGAGCATTTGAAGGGTTTGAGCAGAAGAGAGATAATTTTGTCGTTTTATTGTTTTTTTAAAAAGTTCATTGTAGAAAACAGTGGAAAGTGCATGTAAAGGAAGAAGGTAAAAATCACAATCCCATTTTTGTGCTAGTGTGTGTATACTAAAGTAGCATTTTTAGAAACTTTTTGATGTAGCAGTAAATCTTTCTATATCCTTAAACCCGTTACTATGTATTCTTTTTTAAGAGCTGATTAATAGTTTTAGTTTAGTTTATGGGAGGACCGCAGTTTTTTCAACCAAACACTTATTTATGGGTTATTATGTTGTATCTTATTTTTAACCCTGGGGTCAAAGGTCTGGAAGCTCATTTTCTGTGCACATATCCTTTTCTTCTCTCCAGCACTGTGTATTTTCTTTCACAGTTATCTTTGCCAGTTAATACATGCAAAATGGTATTGCTTTGTTCTCGCAATATAATGTAATGGAGTTACATTTCTTTGTTTACTAAGGAGGTTGAATAATGTATCCTGTGTAGGGACTTTGTGTATCCTTAGCCCGTGCCCAGGATACCAGCCTTCTAGTCATATGTCTCCTGCTGTCAGTATGTTCATACTGATCCACGTGCCCCGCCCAACTTCCATTGTCCTCTTTCCACTCAGGGACACATGGAGCATTCCTCTCCTTCCATGGAAAGTCAGTGCCCTGTATCCTTGGCTTCCTTAGCTGCCCACATCCCCATCTCCACCCCAGAGCCTCTGGTACTCTTGATTGGCTTACAGTTTGATGTTGTCTCCTGTGCATTACTCCTGGCATGCCACAATTTCCCCTTTACCATTACCTAATCCCCTGTCTCATTCTTCACTTTTCCCCTCTCGCTTCATTACGTCAGCTACTCTGCTGGTCTAATTGTCCTGTCCCAGCCTTCTATCAAAACCCCAGCTCTGGAAGAATAAGCTGGCCAGGCTCTCCGTGACTACACTGATGTGCTGGAGAAAACCGCATACCCACCTAGACTTAGTGACAAGATAGTTTACTGTGGACTCTTTGCATCTGTGTTCATCAGATAAGATTGGTTTGCAATTTTCATTTTGTGTAATTTCCCCAGATTACCACATCAGTTATGCTTGTGTTTTAGTAACATGAAGAAGCTTTATACTTCTCTCTGTTATTGAATATTTTAAATAGCATGAGCATTATTCTTCGGTTTAACAGAGCTGGCTCATAAAACCATAGTGACTAGGGGCTTGACGTGGGGTAGTTTCAACCACTTTATTGCTTCTGTGGATGTTGTTGAGAATGCTTTTTAAAAATTTGCCAACTGCTGTGGCAGAGTTGTGACTATCACAACAGAAGCCTAACCAAATGCAGTGGTGCCGACCAGAAGGCCGTTCTGGTGCATTAGCCATAAAACAGCACTGTTACTAGTCTGTCTGGGCTGCCTTATTTTTGAATTCACTTTGGTAGTTTGTATTTTTTTAATGAAATCATCCATTTAAAGTATTTCAATTTACTACATAGTCTTAAGGTTTTGTACAATCTTTTTATAGAACTTATTTTTCAAACTGGAAATATATTTTCATAGTTTGTGTCCTTTCTATTCAGATTTAGTTCTCTTCAAGCTTCGTGGAAATATGAATTAGAGCTGTTTTTTTTTAACATTTTCATATGTTTTAGGGATGAGTGGTTTTATAGAGGGATAGCTCTGCTTCTTTTCACATTGTTTTGGTTACTAAATATTTTCTGCATTTGGTCCTTAAGAAAGAGATAGATATTTATTTAATATTGAGATTTAAGAATATTAAACCATGTGAAGATAATGCTCATATCTTTTTGTCCCAGAGTGGAAGACCAGGTTTTCATTTTGCTAGATTAGAAGTCAGGGCTACAAGGGCAGAAGGTAGAGAGTTTCTAGGGAGACAACCAGCTTGTGCCCACGGCTTTGCCCAGTGGCTTGGTTCCAGCAGCCCCACTCCTGGAGCTGTTCTGAGGGTGGAGATTTGTGGTTCAAAGGTTGCTCAGGGCCTGTCCTGGTCTGCACGTCCCTGCTGCTCTGACTTTGGGTGGTGCCCTGTCTAGCCAGAGCTCCAGTGCTAGAAGAAACAGGGAGCTACGCATGAGGCTATGCTACAGGACATTTCACTGCTGCGCTGATCATGTCTCTCTCTCCCTTTTTGTGACAGTATTTGCAGGGGCACCACGTCCTTGTCTAAGTGAGCAGTGGGAGTTAGTGCCTGGCGTAACTTCCCTGGGTTCTAAAGCTGTCTCCTGAATCCCTTTGCACTTCCGAGTGATAGCAATTCAGTGACTGTTTTCTCATCCTTCATCCCATTCGTGATGTGTGTGGCGCTCTAGACCAGTACTTTTCAAACTTTAACATGCATATGAATCACCTGGGCATCTTGTTAAAATGCAGGTTCAGATTCAGCAGGTCTGGGATGGGGCCTGGGGTTCTGCATTTCTAAGTATCCCAGCGGATGCTCAGGCTGCCCCTCACTTTGAGCAGTAAGGAGCTACAGCTCATGAGGCACAGTCCCCTGTGCTATATCATTGTATGCCGGAAACTACCTGGCTGATATTATTAAATTACTCACTTTTCATGTGGGCAGCGGATGCAAAGAAGTGAAGCAGTTGGCTCAACAGTTCACAGCAAAGTAAGCATTGGGATTAGTGCCAGGAATAGTCATTCCTTTCAGAGAAACCCCTGAGGAGTGTTGGGTGCCAGGTACTATGCTAGGTGCTGTGAGCACCTGCCCAACCAGGAACGTGAGGTACATTCTCCCCCAAACTAGGCCTCCCTTTCCCATGGTGTAGGATTTCTTTGCAACCATTAGCAGCAGCATCACTGCCAGGATCCTGGCGGGGCGTGTGGGTGACTCAGAGAAGGCTGCCCTGCTGTTACAGGAAGCCCCAGCCTGCTCTGAGCCTTGGCCCTGCTCTGGCCATTCTAAAAATTCTCCTCTGGGTAGTCTGGGGTGGCTGGCGTCCCAGGCCCTCTCTCCCTGAACAGGCTGAAAGAAGCGTGACTGAAGGTAGGTCAGCGCTGCATTTTCAGAGGAGGCAGGGATGGGGCTGCTGACCGTGCTTCATGAACCCCCCAGTGGCAGAGCCTCTGCTGAGAGGTAGCATGTGGGGGTAGGCTGGGTGGCCCTCCAGGGGCCTTGGAACCATGTCCTCTATCCCCTCTAATGGCCATCCTGTTCCTTCTCTGCCCTCTTAGGGAAAGGGGCTCTTTGCCACACAGCTGATCCAGAAGGGGGAGACCATCTTTGTAGAACGGCCCCTGGTGGCTGCACAATTTCTCTGGAATGCACTTTATCACTACCGAGGTGAGCACGTCTCTCCCATTCTGCACGCTGCTGGGCCCAGCAGCCTCTGTGCAGGGGAAGGAGCTGCGCATATCCCTGCTGGTGGGAGTCTCTGGAATGTCAGGAGGAACAGCTATCCTCCCTTGGAGAACCACCCCCCGTCTGATCCGGGCTGTTCAAGGCTGTGAGCCTGTGGGAGAGAGGCTTTTCCAAGGTGCTCCCTGGGGAGGAATGTCACTCAGGTGCAACTCAGAGTCTAGACCCATCATCTAAGGGACTGGACATCATGCTGAAGGGCTCTGTGCCAAAGTGGAGCCCTGTGCCCAAAGGAGGCCACATTCCTCTTGGCTAAAAAAGGCTGTGTTGGGGGTTAGAAGCTGGCCACATACTTTTTCCCCATACACTTTTCTTAGACCAGAGACAAAGTGTGGAAGGAAGGTCACTTTTTTCCCAGAATGTGGGGAAAGGCCAGTCTGAGGGAAGGAAGGGAGCCCCATACACTATGTTCCATTGAGAAGCAGGGTGAAGGAGGAGGGAATGAGCCACCTTTGAATGCATGTGAACTTTATTCATTCATTCTTTAATATGTTCATTTGCTCACTTCCCAAACATTGGGAGCACCTACAATGTGCCCTGCACTATTCTAGCCCTGGGGATACTGCTGTCAAAAGGACAAGTGTGGCCCCTACTCTTCAGGACACACCGTCACGTCTGGCTCTCTCCCGCAGCCTGTGACCACTGCCTGCGGGCACTGGAGAAGGCGGAGGAGAATGCCCAGAGGCTGACTGGGAAACCTGGCCAGGTGCTGCCTCACCCCGAGCTGTGTGCTGTCCGTAAGGACCTCCACCAGAACTGCCCCCACTGCCAGGTGAGTGTCCTGGGGAAGAGTAGCTGAGAAGGACTGATGAGAGAGACCTTAGCTGAAGTCCTCTCTGGGGAGACAGGAACAAGGATGGACCTGGTCACGGCCCTTGAGAGCCACAGTAGGATAAGCCATGGGCAGAGCTCGGCTACTGTTCAGTTTCACCCTTCCTGTTCCAGGCTCGTTGTCTATGAGACGGGCTGGGTGGAAGCTTGCCCTCTTCCTAAGAGCCTGGCCGAGGCTCTCCCCTCTACCTGCTCTTCTCTTTTTCTTTCATGTGGTTTTACAAGCCTGGGTTAGCAGGTGTCCCCAGAGCACTGTATGCTTTCTCAGGTCACAGTACTGCTGAGCTACTGCTCGGGCTGTGTGTGGAAGGGATGCAGTTAGAGAAGGTGAGTATCACATGGGACACCTGTGCCTCACCCCATGGCCAGATCCTGGGGTGCTGACCTCCACCCCCTCCAACAGGTGATGTACTGCAGTGCAGAATGTCGGCTGGCAGCCGCTGAGCAGTACCATCGGGTCCTGTGCACAGGCCCTTCCCAGGATGACCCCCTGCATCCTCTCAATAAGCTGCAGGAGGCATGGAGGTAGGTGGCATTTCATCTCTTCTTTTCTTACCTCTCTCTCATAGCCTGCCTCTCTGCCTGGGCTCAACAGATAAACCATTTTTCTTAAGTTACCAGCCCCCAGGTCCCCCGCCCTCTTAGGGTTAAACAGAGGTCACATCACCCAGTCCACTGCCTTTGGTCTAAGCTGCCAATCCCACCATCCTTGCCATTTTACACACTCCCCAAAAAAGCCTCATTAAGCCCATAAGAATGTGAAGTCCTGTCTAAGTCTTTGCCAATGACTCTCTCTCTCTGGTTATTAATGAGGTGAATAGGAAGGATTCTTTGTAGCAGTCAGATGGGATTTCCTTGAAATCAGCTACTGGGGAGGGAATTTCTAGGCCAAATCTTTTCCTTTCTCCCCAGGAGTGTTCACTACCCCCCTGAAACCGCCAGCATCATGTTGATGGCCCGGATGGTGGCCACAGTGAAGCAGGTAAGCCCGCCTGATGCTTGCAGGGAGGCTGACTCTGGCCTCATTCAGCCCTGGCCTTAGTCTCCTCCTCACCTCAGAGCACTGGCTTGGATGCAGGATTCCACGTGGGCTCTCCAAAGAACAGCTGCTTACCCCAGATCGTAGGAGCCCCTCACCGTAGGGGTCTGTCAGGGCAGTGGGGCCCGTCTTGCCTGTAGTCTTTGACTTCTGAGAGGACTTCCTGTGCTGCAGCAGTTCACACATTCGATTTGTAAACACCACTTTTTTAGGATTGTGTCTCTTAAATAAAGTGAGAGAAGCCATAATAACCCCTTCTATTAATATTGTTGCCCCTCAGCTTGATTCTCCTGTTTTTCCAAGTGCGGTTGAATTGGCTAGAATGGGCCTCAGTTGGGGAGATGGTTAGGGCTTTGCAGGGTCTGGAGGAAGTCCCTAGTGAGGGGAAGGCTCTACCTAGAAGCCCAGGTATGGTCGTGTTTTTCTGATGGCAGGGGCTTTAGAAACATAGGCTAACCCCCCCGCCCCCGCCACATGGGTGACAATGGCAGTAAGGATGCAGTTGTCTGTGGGTCCAGGTGTGCGTGTGTATTTGTGAATGCAACTCTGAAACCTTTGTTCACTGCAGGCTAAGGATAAAGATCGTTGGGTCAGGCTCTTCTCTCAGTTCTGTAATAAAACGGCCAATGAGGAGGAGGAGATTGTCCACAAACTCTTGGGGGACAAATTCAAGGTTGGTCTTTTCCCATGACCCCTCCCCCCCAATAGCCTGGGATAGTCTGTGGTTTCCTGAGGGGAGCTCCACATTTGGTCCCTTCCAGCCAAAAGTCTATTCAGAGGACTTCCATTCCTGCCGCTGTTTCACTTCGTGACCTAATGTGGATCTAAAACTGGGAAGTGGGGTGACGACAGAGGAAGGAGAGGTGCCCTGATATGGAAAAGCAGGACCTTGTGATAGGACAGCAGTGGGCAAATCAGGTATTAAAAAAATGGAAGGCTGGGGGTCTGCAGGGTCACGGAGCGGAATGAAACAGAATTTTAGCTGCCAATATACTGAGTCCCCACTCCCAGTCAAAGAATTGCAGATTCTCATTGAGGACAGCAGGTTTCCATGCAGGAGCTGCCTGAAGGTGGAGGCAGCTGTGCAGAAGGGCATCTGGGGTGGGCCTTCCTACATCAACTACTGAGGGTAGGAGGGGCAGAGTCAGGCTGGTCTGCAGGTTGGTTAGGGAGCCTGGAGGTTGGTGGTGACCACAGGTGCTCTAAGCCAGGCATCCTCGGCCCTGCTGGTATGGGTGCTGGGAAATAGGGGCTTGGGGTTTGCCACTCTGAGCTGAAGCAGGCCAGTGGACTGCCGTGGCTCTTTGGATATGGACTCTGGCCTTCCTTTGCCCTCGGGGAAAACTCAGTCTACAGAGATGGCCCTTTTCCTTCCCTCACAAGGTCTTCAGGGCCCTGCCTGGGTGCTAATTGGAAATCCTCAGAGATGCAGGTCTCCCCGTTTTTCCTAAACCAGGGCCAGCTGGAACTTCTGCGGAGACTCTTCACAGAGGCCCTTTATGAAGAAGTACTCAGCCAGGTGAGTATGAGGAGGGTGGGACCAGTGTCCTCCCTAGTTATTCCAGCCCTTTAGGAGCGACTAGGTCAGCATTTTCTACTGAGACAGCTACACCAGTGCTGACTTGGTCTCCCAGAGTAGGGACAGGACTGACTCACCAAAGAACTCCTGAACAGAGGTGTTTCAGGAAGAAAAGCCAGTGGGTGTAACCTGAGTGCTCATCTCTCTTTCACCCACACAGTGGTTCACCCCAGATGGATTCCGGTCTCTCTTTGCTCTTGTTGGGACAAATGGTCAAGGAATTGGAACCAGGTTAGGAGACAGTGTTCTGGATATATTGGACTTGTCCCTTGGGCTCTGGTGGGAAATTGACAGCTCCTTTCAAGATTAGGCTGGGGCAGGGTGCGACTTTGTGGCCAGAATGCTAGACTACACACGGTGATAGCGATCACCGAGCTGATGGATTCTGTGCCTCTTGGGAGCTTTGGTCTGTTGGGGAAGGTGGGGCCCCACCCTGAAGAAAGAAGTAGGTTTAACTTGAGTGGAGGAGGAAAGCCCTGTGAACTTGGCCCCCTGCTCTCCAACCATGGCTTCCTGGGATCCCCAGCTCCCTGAGCCAGTGGGTCCATGCCTGTGATGCTCTGGAGCTGAAGTCTCAGGACCGAGAGCAGCTGGATGCCTTCATCGACCAGCTGTACAAGGACATCGAGGCAGGTTGGTGAGATGGAGACACCCCTCCCCCCTGTCAGATGGTGGATGCAGTCTTCCCCCAAGGACCTCAGAGTCAGTGGTGGGGGACGTGATCCTGCAGGCCTGCGGAGGCTTCAGATCTGTCCAAGGGACAGATGAGAAATGGCCCTGAGATCCACGCAGAGGTGTAGTCTCTGCGGGTGGGGGGTGCTGGACAAATAAAAGTGCTATTGTTTATAGAAAGGCAAGGCTTGTGCCTCAGAGATGTAGTAAGTTCAGGTGAAATGGTAGGGTCAGGTGCATCAGTGTGGTGGGGGGCAAGACAGTGCAGCGGTACTTTTCCTTGAAAAGCTAGTTTTCTTTTCCCTATAAAGTGGGTAGAATAACATCTGCATATTACTTCTTACAGCAACTGGCGAGTTTCTTAACTGTGAAGGATCAGGCCTCTTTGTGCTTCAGAGCTGCTGTGAGTCTTGGCACTGAGGAGGGGTGGCCTCACAGTCATGGCTCATCTCTTTCTGTTCACCTCTTCTCGGTGGATGGGTTGAGTCTGGGAGTGGGGTTAGATCAGAGCTTCTTGGAGAGTCCTCTGGTCCTTTTTTGGTCCATCAGTTGTTCATCCATTCATTCATTGGGCTGCTGGTGCCTTAACATACAGGGTCCGGCAGAAGTAGTGCCTGCTTAAGTATGGTGGTAGGGTAGTAATATAGGTGTAGTAGTTTATAGTTTTAATTTGAACATTTCACCTAGCATGTCATATGGTATGCTTATGATATTGTTATGTTACAGAATTACATGCTTGTGATTTTGTAATAAAAG
The DNA here is from genome assembly GCF_014824575.4 of Sturnira hondurensis. NCBI lineage: Eukaryota > Metazoa > Chordata > Mammalia > Chiroptera > Phyllostomidae > Sturnira > Sturnira hondurensis. The sequence goes on along the minus strand of NW_028079044.1, from coordinate 17,235,247 downwards.
ATTTTATAATAAAGAAGAGGCATTATTTGTGCCGGACCTTGTATGTTTATAGAGAAGACCTTCAGTGGGCAAGACCCTGTGCTCTGGCAGAGCACTGAGCTGTGACCCTCAGAGGAACCATGGCTGTGTACCACCAGTGCCCTGTGAATTTGGCAGGGAGTGTTGCGAGAGCCTGAGAGGCCCTCGGGGTCCTGGGAGGAGGGAGCTCAGGCTAGCAGGCAGTCCCCACCTGCCGAGGAAGGGTAGAATCAGCTCAGACCATTGTCTGTGCTAGATCCAGCCTCCCGCCCTCTGGCTTCCTCCCCTGTACACATGTTACTATGGGGCCACTGTACTCTCCCGAACCCGGCTCTCGGAGGGCCTGGCTCAGCTATTACCAGATGTTCAGCAGCAGACAGGACTGAGTTAGTGGTTTGACATGGACAGCCCTTTCATAGCCCCTTGCCTCTCTTTGCGAGACATGGGGGACGCAACTGAGCATCAAGGTGACCAGTGAGGAGGAAAGCAGTGGCAGACATGGACGGTGGCAGAGGGAGTGGTGTGGGCATGCATTTGTGTCTGTGTTCTGAGGAAAGAGCACTGCACGGGGAGTTGGAAAACTTGAGTTCTGGGACCTGCGCAGCCCTAGCTGGGGTCAGAAAACAAGAAAGGATGGGACCTAGTGCTCTCCAGAGTTGAGGCTGTTATGTTTATTAGTCAGCAGTCCTAATGACCTGCCTCTCATGACCCAGGCAACCACAGCTGTGTCCCCAATGCAGAGACCTCCTTCCCAGAAAACAACTTCCTCTTGCATGTCACTGCCCTGGAGGACATTAAGCCAGGAGAGGTGAGGGGCTGGGAGCTGTGGGGAGCGTGGGGAGCGGCAGTGGGCTTTGCAGGCTCTCTCCACAGACTGGGAGCAGCAGTGGCTCGGGCCCAAGTTCAGGCTGTTGAGTCGAATCCCTGGTGTCCCAGGGAAAGAGGCTTTCTGCCCATGGATATGCTCGGACCCCACCCACTTCTTGAAAAACTTACTCCAGAGCACCTCAGAGCAGTGTTTGGAAGACAGCTATATGCCAGGTTCTTGTCTCTAGCCACCTTTTTTCTCTTTTTTTAAATCCTCACCTGAGGATATGTTCTTTTTGATTTTATAGAGAGAGGAAGGGGGAGAGAGAAAGAGAAATGCTGATTGGTTGCCCCTTGTAGGTACCCTGACTGGGGATTGAACCTGCAACCTAGGTATGTGCCCTGACCAGGAATTGAACCCGAAACCTTTTGGTGTACGGGACAATGCTTCAACCAACTGAGCCACCTGGCCAGGGCCCCAGTTACTTTTAGCTGAACAAATCTGCAGCTTCTAAGAGTCAGAGGTGGCTCTTTGGGCTATGAGAAGCTAGTGTGGGTCTGGGGTCCTGGCTGTTAGTGCAGTACATAGCTTGGCTGAATCTTCTACCAGGGCAAGTAGCATCGCACCAAGATAACTTCTGAACCCAGCCACTGACTTTGCCCCTTAATACCTTTAACCATGGCCTGAGGCTAACTTCTGTCCTCACTGCCTCACATGTTAGAGCCTCATAGTGATCTGTTTGCTGAGAGCACAGGGGAATGGATCAGGGCAGTGCACCCATTCATGAAGGGCAGCTTGGGCCCTGGGGATAGGGCAGAAGGTGGGGACAGTGTAGTGGTTGGGGAGGCCCTACTTCCATACAATGGAGAGCACAGACTGAGAACCCACTTCTCTGCCCTCCAGGAAGTCTGTATCAGCTACTTAGACTGCTGTCAGCGGGAGCGCAGCCGCCACAGCCGCCACAAGATCCTCAGGTGCCAGCTGGGGACGAGGTGGGCAGCTGGGCTTGGGTCCTCCATCCCAGCAGCTGCCTGACTTTTCACCCTCCACTATCCCCACTACCCTCTGTAGGGAGAACTATCTGTTTGTCTGTTCCTGCCCCAAATGCCTGGCAGAAGCTGATGAACCCAACGTGACCTCAGAAGAGGAGGACGAAGAAGAGGAGGGAGAGCCAGAAGATGCAGAGCTGGGGGATGAGATGACTGATGTGTGATGTCACCGTGCCTGGAAGGGGCCCTACCCCAGACTCTGCCAGAACAGGGGGTCTTCCCCCAGAGAAGAGGCCTGGAAGGAACTTCCCACTCCGGTTGCCTGCTTCCCCCAGTCCAGCTCTGTTTCTGCCACAGGGTAGGACAGAGGCTGGACCCTTGACCCCCCATGTCCCACCAGACCTCATGTGCTGGACACTGCTGCTGATTGGCTCAGGTTCTGCACTGTCACTGAGCCTTTCAGAATTGTCCCCCCACTGCAGTTCTCCACTCCAGAGTGTGAGCAGCTAGAACCAAGGTCAGCGCCTAACAGTGTTTCTTGCCCCTTGGTCCCATGGCCACGCCTGCCCGTCCCCCCGCGGCTTCACCTCTCTCTACTTGCTGTGGAGAGGGTGGCAAAGTGGCAGTCAGAACAGCCTTACTTTATTGAAGAACAGAGTGGGGGTGAGTTGCCCTCACCTCCTTCCCTACCTCCCACCATTGCAGCTGATAAGGCAATTGCCTGACTGTTAGCACAGCCTGAGGAGGCAGGAAGGAGGGGCTGGGCCTCCAGAGCACTTTCCCTAAGGCTTTTTGTGGGGACACTGGGCAGGGAGAATTCCCTCCCTCTACCCACCTCCCCTCTCCCACCACCTACACTTTTCGGGGAGTGGAGATTAACTTCTTCCCCAAGGTCCAGAATCTCTGGATCTTGTGCCTTGCCTCTCAGCCCTGGCACAGTGGTGAGCCTCATGGGGTATGGAAATGGCCTCTGCCTCCCTCAGGAGGGGTATGTGGGGGATCATCAGCCCGTTCTCACATGCTCTATTGAGGACTCCAGTGGCATGGCTGAGACCTGGGGATGACAGGCCTGTGCTCGTTAAGTTATGATGCTCTAGTCCCTGAGACCAGCTCTCCTGGCCTCCATCTTTAGGGTCTCCACAGAGGAACACTGAAGTCTTCCAGAAACCTAGAGGAACTGGGCTAGGTACTCAGAGATTAGCCCAGACTGTGCCCCCCATCCCCAAATTAGCACTATTCATGCTTGGGTTGGGTGCTGTAGGAATTATAACCCTTCACTCACAGTTCCTTTCTGCCTACCTTCCCTAAGGGGTCTTCACATCTCCCTGCTAAGGGATCCCAGGAAGGCAGATGGCTGCCCACAAGCCCTTCCCTGGATTATGAGGCAGGTACAGCCTGCCTCCTTGGCCCGTTGGGTTCTTCCTCCTTCACAGCAGCTGGCGTCCCCTCCCACCCCTGCCTGCCCACTGTTCTCAATAAAGTATGAGTGGTGACAGGCCTCTGAAGGAATGCTTGGTGGAGCAGGACTTGCCAGAGTGCCAGAGCATGCAGCAGAAGGGTACATGGGGTAGACCAGGTAAAGTGTGAGTGGTAATGGAGGTGGGAGCTCAGGCTCTCCAGTCTGGGCTCATCCCTGGTCTTGCTTCCACTCTGCTTTGCTCATGTTCTAAAGCCCCAGAGGACTTTGGCTCCTAAGATCTTAAGCAGAAGGTTGTGTTGGGACCCAGGAGCAGTCTGAAGGACCTTGGACAAATCTTCCATCCTCTTGGCCTGTTTCCTCCCTTCAGTACAAGGGCATCTGGCCAGTGGAGGTCAAAGGCTCCCTCCATTCCTGTAATCTTACTCCAGGACACAGTTGCAACCCTGATCAGAGGTTTTATTGCTAAAAAGTCAGTGAGGGTTTATTAAGTCCACAAACACCAGCTCTTAAACCACTCCAGCAACTGCTGTGAAGGACACTGAGGAGATGCTGGGTGGGGAGGCTGGAGTCAGTGGGATGTGACAGGTCAAGGGGCTCTCAGGCCACCTGCCTGTTGCCCCTGTTCCAGATTCAGGCCACGAAGCCCTGGGACATGGGTCTTGCATCTTCCCATAGCCTGAGACAACCTTGGGGGCCCCGGGGAAGGGAAACAATGGTGTGGCTTCCCTTAGCCTAGACCAGGCCCACTCCTCCTTCCTCTACCTGGCTCCACCTGTCCGCAAGTGCTGTCTCCAAGTCCCACACAGCAGAATTCCTGGATTTCCCCTTCCCAGCCTAGAGTTGCTTTATGGGTGGAAGTTGGGACCGGCTCTTCTACCAGAAGGTCCAGGGCGGTTGCAGCAGCTCAAAGGTGGGGATGCTGGTGACATTAACTGGGATGGAAATGATGGCCCATGGCAGCCCGTGCTGTTCCAGGGAGCGGCGGATCATGTAGCTGGTAGGGCATGAAGAGGTGGTGACGGTCACTTTCTCAGCATCCCATTATGCCCCACTGTCACTCTGGGAGTTCCAGAGCCCAAGGACTTTTTGGCCCTCCAACTGGGGCCCCCCAAGATGAGGCTTGTGGGAAGGGACTGGTAGTTGCCCTTGACCTCCCCAAGTCCTGACACCCAGGCTGGTGCTGACACAACCAGAGACAAGAAGCCCTCACCCATCTCGGCCGAGCAGGAAGAGGGCGGGTATGTCAGCCGTGCGCTGGGTGCTGTCCTGGATCATCTCCACGTAGAAGCTGTCATTGTCAACTGCGTTGTCAGAGATGATCACTGCCCGCCCACCGTGTTCCTGCACCACCCGGGTCTTGGAGAGGAAGGAGCAGCCCCTGGAAAAGGTGATGATGAGATCAAAGGAAAGTCAGGGTTTAGCTACCCCTCCCATAAGCTGTCGCTCTAGAAGGATGAAAGGAGGACCATGGGTAATTTTTAATAAAGGCTTATCAATAAATGGCCAAAAGTCTCAGGTAATTGTAAAGACTCTTAAAATGGTGATTATTTAAAAACTCTTTCAAAGGACCACCAGCACCATCAATCTTAGAATCTACCATATTTGTGCCCTCCCCTACTGGTGCCTGTTTGCTTCTCACCCCCTTTCCACCAGAGCAATCTGGTCCTGGATGAAGAAACCGTTGCTGAGTTCTCCACAGGCCTCTGCAGGTTCCGCGGGGACAAGGTGGATCTGCTCATACCTTGTGTGCTGGAAGACATGGAGAGGGGTCAGAGTGTGATGAGATGCACCTGCTTTAAGATCAGGCTGACATCCCATTATATCAACTCTTCACAAGATGTGAAGGGAAGGTGTGGAGTGGTCCCTGTGTGCTGGGCTCCTCATTCTCACAAAGGCTTATCTAGTTGTCCTGACCTTTTCCACAAGATAGGCAGGAGAGTTGATATGGACCCAGAGAAAGGAAGTCACATCATTCAGTCACATCATTAAGGGGCAGGACTATCAGGGCTCTTGGTTTTCACCATTTCATGTTCCCAAAGATAGCTGGTCCCAATGTGGTGCTCAGGTTTGTATTACGCCCAGGGAAGTAGCTGGACGCCCTTCCTTCCTACCCTGAAGCCCCCAGAGGCAGAGCTGGATTCTGCTCCCTTCCCTGCCCCAGCACTCAGGTATGGGCTGAAGGGATGAGAAGGGTTGTCTCAGCTTATTGGGGAGAAGATGGCTACAGGACCAGAGATACCACCAAAGGTACCACCAAACTTACAAAGATACCACCAAAGTCCTTGGCAGGTGTAGCTGTGAAAATGTACCGAATGTCTCCAGGACTCAGCACTTGGAAGTACAAATAATCATGGATTCGTAAGCCTGAAAAATAGAGAAGAGAGGTGAGAAGCCTCCATAGACCCTACAGTCTTCAGCTAAGGTGCCTGTAGTCTGGGCCCAGGAGCCCAGCTTCAGCCAAGTGGGTCCTCCAGGTGGGTGGGATAGATGGCTGCTGCCCTGGTGAGGTTAGAGCTGATGCACCGTTAGTAATCCTGGAGATTTATAGCTGCCACTGCTTATGGTGCGCCAGGAAGACTGAGAGCTCTAGTTTTATCTGAGTGTTAATCCATTTTAGCTCTGGTGTTACCTCTCTGAGGATTAATCTATCTGCTCTCCAGTGCACCTGAAAGTTTCAAGGTGGAGGATAGTCTAGGTACAAAACAATTCTCACTAAAACTTAAAAGCTGACTTTAGCCCTGGCCAGTATGGCTTGGTTGGTCGAAGCATTGTCCTATAACCAAAAGTTCGCCAGTTCGATTCTGAGGTTGTGGGCTCAATCTCTGGTTGGGGTGCCTGCAGGAGACAACTGATCAGTGTTTCTCACATCCATGTTTCTCTCTCCTCCTTCCCCCCTCTCTCAAATGAGAATAAAATAAATCTTTAATAATAATTTAAAAATTGACTCTCTGGTCCCACTGCCATCCTTCTAGTCCACCACTACCATTTCTTGTCCTGACCAGTCAGTCTATCTTCCACCAATCTTGCTCCCTAAGGTCCACTCACCAAACAACAGCCAAGGACTTTCTTTTTTTTTAAGAAAAATATTTATTTTTAGAGAGGGAGAGGGAGGGAGAAAGATGGAGAGAAACATCAATGTGTGGTTGCCTCTCACACACCCCCAGCTGGGGACCTAATCCACAACCTGGGCATGTCCCCTGACTGGGAACTGAACCCATAATCCTTTGGTTTGCAGGCCAGCACTCAATCCACTGAGCCACATGAGCCATGACCTTCTGAAAGCAACTTAGCAAATATGACCATGTCACCACACCCATGGCTTCAGTGCTCATCAACAGCTTCCCTTTGCACTTAAAATCTAAACTCTTAACTATGGTCTGCAAGGCCCTGCTCCATCGGGCCTTTGGCTACTCCAACCTCATTTCCTTACTCTGTTCAGCCTACACTGGACTCCTCAGTTTCTTCACTTCTCCGAGTTTTCTCACAAGCTGCTTTCTCTCTCTGGGAGGCTCCCTACCCTCACTTCGCCCCACCTCAACCTATTTACCTGGCTCGCTCCTACTCATCTGTAAGGTCATAGCTTAAATGTCACTTTCTCAGAGAAACCTGCCTTATATAGTCTCCCTTTATGTCCATTCAAATGTACTTTTTCTCCGTTGACACTTTTGACATGACTTGTAATTATAGAATACTCATAGTTTTTTTGTTGTTTAATGCCTGTATCCTTCACTAGGACAAAGACCATAAATTTGTAGCTTCATCCAATGCCGTATCCACATTACCTAACAGTGAATAGAATATAGCAGGTGCACAATAAGGGCCGTTGAATGAATGAATATATCCAGCTCCACTGCACGGAGGAAAAGAATAGCAAGAACCAAATTTTGGGGGGGGTATTGGAACTTCTCTTTAGCACCAAAGTGTAATGTTTCACCTAGACTTGAGTGCCTGCTTTCCTTAACCCAAAGAGACTGTGGAATGTGGAAGGGGGAGAGCCGCTGCCGCGGGTCCATTAGTCAATTAACAAACCACCAAGCCACTACTGTCTGCCAGGGTTGGGACTGATTATGGCTTTAGTTGTCCTTAATTGGCCTACTGCCCAAATCATAGCCACCAGGTAGAGCGCCTCTGCCTTGGCACGGGGCTATGCATCCTTTTACTCTGGGAGTGAGGACTTGCCATCAGATACAGATACACTCCCAGGAGCCTTGCTGGATTAGCACTAAACTCACCCCCACCTCCCCACCCCCACATTCTTGCCTAGCCTCAGCGTCTGCTGCTGATCTGTGGAAATTAAGCGTGGTATACGTGGTATACGTATGTGTGTGGCCATATATATTTCTGTGCTCTTGTAGATGCAAACAGGTTGTCTGTGTACATCTGTGCTTACATGTGAGCACACATGTAGGAGTGTGTGCCTGTATATGTATGTTAGCACATACATATACAGGAACACACATACATATACAGGAACATATATGGGAACTAGCATGTGGGATCTTTACTTGTCCCCTGTTCCTTCTCTTGGTAGCGCCCTCAGCCACAGGGGTCAGCATTAGTCGGGGTAGGGGAGAGTCTTGCTTTGACGTGGGGAGATGAGGCTCAGAGCCCAGCCTCAGACCGCACCCGGCTCAAGTTCCTGAGGACCAGCACCCACCCACTCCAACCGCCCGAACTCGTCGGGTCCCCAAGGTGACCCGTGGCCCCCAGCCCAAGCCGCTCACAAGCTGGACGGCCCGCCCCGCAGCACAGCCCCGCTCGTTGCCACTCACCGTGGGCCGCGACGAACGCGGGGAGCCAGAGCACGAGACAACACCAGCCCACAGCACCGAGGACCATCTCCAGGGCCCGGCCGGGCGCCGCGCTCCCTACAGCCACCCCGCCGCCGCTCGTTGCTCGCGGGACTTCAGCCTGACAGCTGCTCCTGCCTCCCGCCCCCAGACCCGCTCCCGCCGCTGGTTAGTGGGCGGAAACGAGGCCCGCAGCTGATTGGCTATGACGCTTGTTCTTGAAGCCACATTTTCCGCCCCTGCGCCTTAGTCCGCTCTCTATTGATCAATAGAAGTGGGGCCAGGGCTGATTGGTCTAAACTCTTAATAGCAAAAGCCACTCCAGCCCCGCCCCAGCACTTCTCAGTTTGGATTGGACTCGGAGGACCCTGCGGCTCATGTGTGGGCTGGCAGGGACGACAGAAAACTGGAGGTGGGCTCTTGGGAGCACTCGCCTCAATCAGTGAAAGTCCTGGTTTTGAACTCTTGCGGTCTCGGCGGGATTCTCCCCGGGGCTTCCTCGCACGACAATGAATTTGCTTTCTTCCAGCTACGCTTTTCTCCTCCCCGACCCCTTCTTGGAAAAGCATTTCTCTAGCGCCCAGGTGATCTCCGGTGATCCCGCGCTGCTCTTCCCTTGCCCAGTCCCACCAGTGCTTTCGCGGTCCCAGTAGTAGGAGCTGAAGACGTGGTCAGATGCACCCCACCCTCGAGGAGCTCTGGCCAGTACAGAATCAGAAAGCGGGCATTGGAGCCAGGTGCCCACGCCAGCTCCTCTACCATTTGCTGTACAACTGAGATTTTAGCCATCTTTCCTAAGCTCTCAGCCTATTTCCTCATCTGTAAAATGGACATGATAGTACCAACGGGACAGGGTTGTGAGCATTAAATGAAATCACTCATGTTAAGAGCATACTTAGCATAAGCTTGCCCCACAGTCACTGTTCCATAAATGTATTTATTTCATTCCCCGGTCTGGCGTCCGGGGGCGTGGAAGGGACGTGTTGCAGGCCGAGCAAGGATCCTTCATACTCGGTGAGAAAAAGGCACGACCAAAACTTGGCGAACGTTTGATAACCAACACTTCTGGTAGAGCGCCCTGCGAGGCTCCGCCTCTGGCCCTTCTACCAACACTGACTCTCTGGTAGCGCACCATAGAGTGGCGGAAGTGGCCCTCCCTCTTCCTCTCCCGGTCCAACGCTGTTCGAACCTTCTGGGGACTTCTCTGGCGCGGGGTATTGTGGGGTTGTTGGGCGGCCCGGACGCCGAGCTAAGAAGAGGAGTGGCGGGCCGTAGAATAAGCTTCCAAGATGATGGTGAGTGGTGTCTCGTGCATCCTTCACCATCCGCCGACATCCGCTGCTTTCTGGCTTGTGGCTGGCGCCGACTGGCCGCGACCTGTCTCGTAGAGCCCTTCTCTGCTTACTGATTCTGCCCTCGCTCCGATTCCTTATCCATCGGCGGCTACGGCCCGCCATGGCCTCGCTCCAGGCATGGAGCAGGGGCCCTTGGCGAGGGCTGTGTTGCAGTTTTGGGGAGGCTCTGGTCGGGCCGGCCGGGGGCCACAAGTCCCAGGGTGCTTCTGGCAGTGGACCCGCGTCAGGGACCCAGTTTTTTAGTGCCCCCCGCCCCCGCCCCAGTCGTGACCTGTGTTAAAACTAGTGCCGATGTAGCATGTGTAAGCAATTGGTGGCCAGACTTAGAAGCCCTGGCTGTCCTGGGAGATGAGGATATAAAGAAGTGTGTTTTAGAATGGCTAGAGCGCAAGGTCTCACTTACGGTCTCTTGGTGTACCCCACTCGGCTGTTGCTGCATAAAGGAAAACAGACTTCTCTGCTCATACTTTAATTCATTCATTCACTTGTTCATTCATTAAGTAAATGCATGCTTAGTGCTTACTGGATGTACCACATCCGGCTGGTTGGTGGGGTGCACTCCTTATGCAGGAGAATGGGTGGGCAGATGCATCAGAGGTGTGAAGGCCAGGGCTCTAACCCCGACCCGGACTGCCCCTCCGGATTTGACATTAGACCAGACTTTTCTAGTTGGCCACCTACCTCTGGGTCTCATTTTCCTAGGGGCCTTGGTGAATCCTGGAGGCTCCCTGTAGCCCTCCCCCCTTCCACACAAGGGATCTCTTTCCTCCATCTCATAGCTGCAGGTACCTTATGGGTCTTAAGCCTAGACAAGGCGGTTAATTGCTGTCGAACAGGGCCAGCTTTTTTTAATCTTTTATTTATTTATTTTTAGAGAGAGGGGAAGGGAAGGAGAAAGGGTGGGAGAGAAACATAAATGTATGGTTGCTTCTCATGTGTCCCCTACTGGGGACCTGGCCTGCAACCCAGGCATGTGCCCTGACTGGGAATCGAACTGGTGACCCTTTGCTTCATAGGCCTATGCTCAATCCACTGAGCTACACCAGCCAGGGCCAGGGCCAGGGCCAGCTTTTAAGGCAGTGGTTTTTTGTTTTTGGTGGTTTTTTTTTCAGTTGTATTTTTCAATTACAGTTTACATTCAGTATTTTGTATTAGTGTACACTATGCAAAGTGTTTCTCCTGGTATTTCCGTTACCCACCTGGCACTAAGGAGGTGTGTGAGGCCAAACTCTGACTGTGATACTGCTTTCTGTGCACTCAGTTCACTCATTCATTTTGGCCTATCAGTCTGAACCAGTTCTCTGCTGCTTTTTTTCCTGCTTCCTGCAGCTTGGTAGATGTCAAACTGACATCTTTTTTTCCTGCTTCCCTGTCCTGGTAGATGTCAAACTGACACCTATGAGGTGTTCGTTCTGCTACCAAATGCCCTATGAATCCAGTTGGACCCAAGATAGAAGGAACCTGGCATTAATCTGTACACCCTCCCCCCTTGTCCCTCCAGTACTGCCATTTCAGTCTGTCTTTAGCGTTGTCTGTTCTGAAGTCATCTGTATCTTCAGTGCAGAGGCGGTGTGGTAGGACAGTTGAGGAAATGCTGAATGCTGCCTAGTTTTGTAACTCAGCTCTGCCGCTTACAAGGTGTGGGACTTTGATGTCGTTATTTATTATTATTATTATTAATCTTGGTTTTAGTCCTCACCCAAGGACTTTTTTTTTTTAATTGCCTTTAGAGAGGGAGGAACAGGGGACAAGGGAGAAACATCAACTGTTTACCTCTTGTAGGCTCCCCAGCCAGGGATCAAAGCCACAACCCCGGCATGTTCCCTGATTGGGAATCGAACCCACAACCTTTCGGTGTATGGGGCAGTGCTCCAACCAAGTGGCCAGGGCAACTTCGAGCATGTTACTAAATTTCTGGCTCTCGATCTGTTAGGGGGGATTAAATTAACTAATACATATAGAGTATCCAGCGTGTAGTGAGCACTCAGCAAACATTAGCTGTTCTTCTAGGTTGTTGCTTGCTTCCTTTCCTCCCTGTAATCATCCTCCTGCCGAGGCAACCATGAAATTTTTGGTTGGCATTCACAGAACTAGGAATCAAACCAAGGTTCAGCGTGGTGATAAAACTCTTCACCAAGGGCTATAGACCAGCACACTTGCTCTGTTTCTTTGTTGTGTTGGCTGTTTATGTGAATGTGAAACTTCCATCACCAAGGATCCTCATTGCTGTTGTTGAATTAGTCCTGGATATTCTAGAAGCCTTCTGTGATTGGAAGAGAGGTAAAAGGGTGCCCCAAAACCTCAGCCCTGTGACTTTGGTACAGCTTCTACAGAATGTTATGTCCTTGCCTTTGGTATTGAGCACTATAAGCCTTGGAATATAACTACCTGTTGTGGTTTTGTAGAACATCTCAGGATGAACAGGAAGATCATTAAGCTGTAATTCCCAAGCCTTCTTGGATTCTGCAGTTGTTTTTCTACTTGAGTAAAATGAATGAGGTTAAAAAGTAACTCAGAGGCTGAAGCTGGGCTTTGCAAAGCAGTACCTGCCCCTAGGGAACTGAGAGAAGAGGACCCATCCTGCTTGACCGAACTTGCCTCATTCTAGCTGTGCCCCCTGCCTTTCCCTCCTCACAGGCTCTGGCCCAGTCTGCCATTTCTTTAGAGCCTACAAAGTGTAGGGGACCAGGGCGTGGTCAGCTGCTTCCCACCCCTTCCTGCTTTATCCTTAAGAGTTCTTGGTGTATCTGGTGTCATCATACTGCCAGTACTTTTCCAAAAATAAGTCAAGAATCCAGTGCTATCTTACTTCATTGCTAATATCAAGCACTTTCTGGTATGTATATTTAACAGTTGAATTTTCAGCACCAAAAGCTGCTGAATATTGCTTCGTGTGGGGCCAAATCTAGGCACTCTACAAATTGAGATTGTTATTATTTCCCTACCTTTGGGAAGCTCATACTTTAAGAAGGGATGGCAGGGGCCAGTGATGCTGCAGACTGGCCTTGGTCACTGGACACAGGAGGACCGAGCTCCCAGTGAGGAAACATGTCAAGTTTCTGTAGGGAGCCCCAGCAGTGGGCCAGTTGTGCTTGAGTTTGATATCTTACAGATGGGAAAACACAGCATCGTGGCAAAATTACTGCTGTGGCATTAATTAATTAAACCAAGGATCACATAAACCTGTGCGGCCTCAACAGAGCGACTGTAGTGATCACATTGTCGTGAGGAACACAAGGCGCATTTTCTGCGAACAAATAAAGTACATTCGTCCCATACTGGTTACCCAGGTGGATTTGAACAAGTAACCGCTGCTCACTTCACCAGCAGGATCCAGCAGGAATTGTAAAAGTGGTTCTTTACGGAGTACGGCATGCTAACAAAAACCTTCACAGAAGAACTGTGACGCAGAGGTCGCATCTTTTCCAAGATGAGGGTATACCAAAAGATTTCTCAAGAGTTTAGTGGAAGAGCTTCCACAACCCCAGAAAGTGCCCGAACACTGAGATGAGTACACACAGGAAGAAATAGAGGCTTCCCCAAGAGTGCGGTCTCCATTGAAGGTTATCAGCTGTGGAAGAATGAAAACTTTGAACGAAGAAGAATGAAGAAGAAAAATTTGAATGAAGAAGAATGAAGCAGAAAACCACAATGAGGTGAATTGGAACTTCTTCCTGAGTAGTTTCTCCGAACGTGCACGGCCAAGTGGAACACCACTGCATTGGACGAGAAACGTGTCATGGGTGCTGGAAGTTTGTGAAGAAAAGTCAGGAAGGGAATCTTCCCTCAACAGGAAATTTCAATGAAATACATTATTTTATAGAATTGCTTGGTCATGTAATTGAATTTGAATGTTATCAGTGGTAATAAGAGTAAAGTTGCTTACTCGGCCAGCTCGGAAGGAAGGAAGGGGAGAGAGAAGGACGGGTGGATGGATGGCAGTGTAAAGGCTGTGCACAGGGGGAAGCGTAGAGTTACAGGCTCCCCTGTTGGCCATGCCCCCGGTGGCTGCGGTCGAGGGGACCTGGAAGAACTGGGGCTGTGAAGAATTGCTGGCCTGGTGGTAAGAGAGTAGTATTGGTAGACGTGGCGGGTGGCTCCTGTAGATGGGGGCACAGTTCGGAGGTGGAGATGAGAGAAGGTCCACAGAGGTGTTGGCTAACCTGTTGGAGGGAAACGAATCTGTTCAAGGCAGTAGGAAGGGATTTGAGACTCAAGTTGGTTTTGGTTTACACTCAGGTCTTTACCTGGGGCAGAGGTAGGCCAGAGAAGACTGGAGGCAGCCCTGAGGAATGATTTAGTTGGGCCTGGGAGAAGGTGGGGCCTTTCGGTGATGTGTCTGTCCTCGAAGTTGCGGGGGTCCCAACAGAGTGCTGAGACTGTAAGAAGCTGTTTCTTACTGCAAGACTTGAAACACTACCACGAAAAGGGAAGGAATTTCTTTGTCTCCAGTCCATGCCTGGTACCAGATTTAGGGGGTTATCTAATAGGCGTTCTTTTAAAAAAAAAAAAAAAGTAATGTGTGATATGCTCATTAGGAAAAAGCTGGAATAAGACCACAAAGATAGAACTCAGTGTCTGGCCCTCCTTACTAGACACTCTCACTCATTCGGGTTTTGTTGGGCATCTTTAGCCTCTTTTTTATGCATTTGCACATTATATCTTGCCTCTTCTTAACTAGTTCCTAGTGATTTTTTAAACTTTAATTTTTGTTTACTTTTTCCTCACTTGAGAACATACAGAAAGGGAGAGAGAGAAGCACTGATGCGAGAAAGAAGCATTTATTGGCTTCTCCTGTGCACGCCTGGTCCAGGGATCGCATGTTCCTGGACCGGGATTAAACCTGCACCCTAGGTGTGTGCCCCGACCAGGAATCAAATCCTCAGCCTTTCCGTTATGGACAATGGTCCAGCCAATGGAGCCACAGCAGCCAGGGCTCTAAGTGGTGGGTTTTTTGTGTGTTTTTTTTTTAATGTAAGTCAGACTATGCCATTCCTCTGCTGTAGGTCTTTCCGGGGCTTCCGTTTGTGGGAGTGAAATACAACCCCCTTAACTCAGTCTACAAGAGAGCGTGTGGTCTGTGTTCTGCATGCCTCAGCCTTATTCCAACCTTCTGCTTACTCATCCTCACTGGTCACTGAACTTGGTGGTGTGTGAATTCTCGACTCCTCGTTGTTAGAGTGAGACAGCCCTGAGCTGTCCTGTGCTTCTCCTGCTCAGACACCTGAAGTACCCCTAGGGGTGGACATGGGCAGTAGCTATAAACTTTAAATCATAGCCTAATAGCACACACATAACGGAAGTTTTGAAACAATATTTACCCTTAATATATTGTGTCATACAAATACACAATCAGTCACACTTGCTGGGAAGACTGGGTCTGGTTCATGAGCTCATTCCTGAAGGCACAAGCTTCATGCAGGACGAAGAACTCTGGCTCGCTCCGCTGAGGAACTACTGTCTGTGCTAGTGGTCACTGGGGCAAAGGTATTAAAGCAGGCCCTTTAAGCAAGTATCCTTGTCTTCCAAAATTGCTAAAGCAAGCCTGCAAATTAAACTTCTGTAGGGATAATGACTCGTTTTGGAGGCCATCGCAAAGTAGGAAGAGAAAACTTGTCGGGGTGCCTGACTGGAGATGAGTCACCGGAATCTTTATGGAGCCAGCGTGAGAAATGGAAATGTGCCGTGTGAATCAGACGCGTTGTCACTTGTGAGGCAGAACAAAGGTGCCGTTTGCTTCTCTGCCTGACTACTTCCCTGCACTCCAGCTGAACATCCTTGGCAAAGCTGCCTGCCTAGGAATCTCCAGGACAGCCCCTGAAGCTACTGGCACCTCGGGTTTTGCGCCAGGGCCCCATCTCCTTCTCTAGGATTAAGCTGTAATGCAGCTAAGTGGATGTGTTGCTGGAGGGTGAACACTGAGCATGGCCTGCTGCTTCCTCCTGTTCCTTGACCCAGTTCTTCAACACAGAATGGGGTCAGAAGTTGAGAAGGCTACGTTCATTCACTTGGGCACTAGAGAACACATTACTATTTAATTTCTTCTTTTAAACAAAATCATTGTTTCTCAAACCATTTTCTAGCACACACACCAGGTTTGCTGTGGTCTTGGCAATGTCCCTGGAGGTAGAGGTTGTTTAAGGAATGGATCTGGTGGACAGTGGGGGAATGCAATTTAAAAAGACCTCTGGATATTCCTGTTAGTGGGGAGATGGAGCGTTTTTCCTCACCCTTCCTCCTTGACTCTCATTGTAATAGATGGCTTTTCTTTTCTAGCCCACACCAGTTATCCTGTTGAAAGAAGGGACTGATAGTTCCCAAGGCATTCCCCAGCTTGTAAGTAACATCAGTGCCTGCCAGGTGATTGCAGAGGCTGTGAGAACCACCCTGGGCCCCCGTGGCATGGACAAGCTCATTGTGGATGGCCGAGGTGAGTCTGCAGGATTCCTCAGGCCAGTGTTGCAGGACAGGAGGCTTCTGGGGAATGCTGGGCCAGCAGAGGTTTGCATTAGAAAACTCCGTGCTTTTCAGAGCTTTGAGAGATTTCTCACTATGAAGTGGCTCCATTGCATGCTTGGTCTTGAATGCTGAGCCCTGTGGGAATACATAGGAGAAGCTGGGCTCAGGAGGCAGTTGATTTGTAGAGAAATAACAGCCTAGAAACAGGACATTAAACCATCTGGCATTACTGGTGGTCACTGCTATTGTATCATGTTGTCAAGACAAAGAATAAGTTCCCTTTTATGTTTTAGGGTATTAATTGATGTGAGATACTAGAGTATTAATGTTAATACCTAAATGATTACCCATTCTCATTTAAAAAACATTATCTACATCCACTTGAGGTGTGCTAAATGCTCCTTAAAGAAAAGTAGGGGCTCATAATCTTTGGAAGCTTGTGGTTTTAGGTGGCCCTTTGTATGCAGAACTCTGTAAAAAGATCAGTTCATTTCCACCATGGTGCCCTCTGCCGCATCCCAGTAAAGGGTGCATGGACTCCTGTCCAAGTTGGACTCTGTCCAACTATAAGACAGAATTTAAGAAAGGGTCTTTACATTTTTACTTTGTGTTCATTCCTTTTAAGGAAAAGCCACAATTTCTAATGATGGGGCCACAATTCTGAAACTCCTTGACGTCGTCCACCCTGCAGCGAAGACTCTAGTGGACATCGCCAAATCCCAAGATGCGGAGGTAAGGAAAACAAGCAGACATGTTTAAATGGCGGTCGAAACACATGCCTGCTTGCTCCTTCATGCTGTTCTCTAAAAGTTGTTGATTTTTATATCTAAAATTGTAATTTCAGAAGTATTATGTGCTTATAAAAATATATAGAAGCAATTATCTGTTAAAATTTGTATCATTCCACTGCTTGTAGCTGAGATCTTAGGACCAGTTGTTGTCAGTCATATGAGTGTCTAGGGAAATAAATTTAACCTTATAGAATGCATCTGGGATCACTAAGGGTAGAACTGGTTTTTGCTGGGAGTTGGTCACATGCTGCAGGGCACTTAGGAACACACGGCTCAGGCGCGGACTGGTGTCCAGGTACTGTGAGTTGCAGAGTCTGCCTTGTACCCAGAGCAGATGCTGGAGGAACGGATGCAGGTTGCTGAAAATCCTCCCCCTGAGTACGTTCTCACAGATAATGCCGAGAGGATAGTAGAAAGAAGAATGATGCAGAAAAGTAATCAAAACAGAGAGTGGGTCTCCAGTCTTTGCCACCTCGTGCCCACCTGGATCAGACAGTTGTGCCTGTCTTATTACAGGGACTTGCTGTGCTTGCAAAGGGAAGACCATCAAATCCCAATGAATTTCTAGCACATCTTTTACAAAACAGGGCACTGTTTGAAGATCAAAAGTGACTTAATGGGAAGAACAGAAAATGTTGGTTTCTACTCTAGATTTACGTGATTAAGAGGCAGCTTTCATTGGCATGATTTTCTTCCCTCTTGGCAGGTGTAAGAGCCTTCGGGACAACAGCTTGTTCTTGCAGATGCAGAAAAAACCATTTTACTTATTTTGGTTTAGGTACCATACTTATTTAATGAGTGTATTATGTGCAGTTTTTTTTCTCAGATTGTCTTTAACTTTGTTTTTAAGTTTTCTTAAAGATTTTATTTACTTATTTTCATTTTTTTAAATATTTATTTTTAGAGAGGGGAAAGAAAGGAGAGAAACATCACTGTGTGGTTGCCTCCCATGCGACCCCTACTGGGGACCTGGCCCACAACCCAGGCATGTGCCCTGACCAGAAATGAACCAATGACGTTTTGGTTCATAGGACAATGCCCAACCCGCGGAAACCACACCAGTCAGGGCTTTCTTTAGCTTTGTTTTTAAAATGACCTTCAAAATAAACTGTTAAATATTAAACAAATAAAAGGTCTGGAAACCCTAAGTTTTCTGGTTTCCCTTTTTTTAATGGTAGTAAAATAAACATAACAGAATTCACTATTTTAACAGAAACCATTTCTAATATTGGAGTCTTGATAATAGGTGTTGAGAGAATCATGTTTATGTTTTAGAGTATTGCAGATGTGTCCTGAAGTTGTGTGAAAAGGCTTGTCACGGCCCCGTAGCCTATAAAACAGTGTGACTTTTCTAAAATTAAAGTGAGAAGAGTCTGGATTTGACCTGTTAATATTTTCAACGAGTGAGTAATGGCTTCTGGCCAGGAGTTTGGCTGCTGAAACCCTTTGTCACAGTAACCCTTCTTCTCCATGGAGAATTCTCTACATTACGCAATGAGTATATGCTGTCTGTCCAGAAAAAGTCCAGTCATTGTTAATATAACAAGAATGGTTTGTATGACATTGATGTAGTCTGGCCCCTAAGGAGAGTGGACTGGAATGCACGTGTGTGAACAGTGATGACTGCACCGTACTAGTCAGTGGGGGCTGTATATGCCTTGAAGTGAGCATGTGTACTGTGTGGCTGTCGCATTGAAAATGACTGAGCAAGTAGAGCAAATCTGCATCAAGTTTTGCATTAAGTCTGAACATTTCTCTGTGGAAACTATTTAGATGATTCAGAAGGTACTCAGGGATGATGCAATGAGCATAGCATAAATAAAACTGTGGCACAAATGCTTCAAAGACAGTAGAGAATCTGTTGAAAGTGATCCGTATTTTGGAAGGCTTGCAACAAGCAGAACACCTGAGAATGTTGAATGTGTACAGACTATAATCAACAAAGATTGATGCCAGACAGTGAGAGAACTAGAAGCTGACCTGGAGATTCCATAAACTACTGCGTCCAAGATTTTGACCCAGGATCTT
Source organism: Sturnira hondurensis (assembly GCF_014824575.4). NCBI lineage: Eukaryota > Metazoa > Chordata > Mammalia > Chiroptera > Phyllostomidae > Sturnira > Sturnira hondurensis. Next base: position 17,216,589 of record NW_028079044.1, on the reverse strand, counting down.
GGCATGAAACGTGTCGTGGCAGAACTCATTCCATAGCTTCTGCTACCAGAGCAGAAGGAACATTATGCTACAGTTGCTAATGACTTGATTTAAACCATTACCAATGAACCAGGTTTCCTCAAGAAGGTCATAACCAGAGATGAATTGTGTGTCTACGGATATGATCTGGAAACGAAGGCCCAGTTGTCCCAACGGAAGTTAGTCACCTCATGCTCCACGCCCAAAGAAGGCACCACAAAGTTGCAGCAACCTCAAGTCCATGTTCATTGTGGTTTTGATTGGGAAGGTGCCCATCATGAGTATGCCCCTCCATACCAACTACTAAAGAGTGCTCCTGCAGTGTTCTTCGTTGCTGTGAGAGATGCGGTACGATGAAAACGTCTGCAGCTGTGGGCAGCTTGTGATCAGCGGCTTCCATCACAACAAGGTGCCTGCTTGTGCATCACGTCTCATGCAGAATTTTTGGTGAAACATCAAATCACCCAGGTGACTCAGCCCCGCTACAGCCCAGATTTAGCATCCTACTACTTCTGGCTTTTTCCAAAACTAGGAGTATCACCTCTGAAAGGGAGAGATTTCAGACTATCAGTAAGATTCAGGAGAATATGACAGGGCAGCTGATGGTGATTCCAAGCAAGAATTTTGCACTGTTTTGAACAGAAAGAGATGCTGGGAAAACTGGGAGTTTCCAAGGTGCCTACTTTGAAGGGGACTGGGGCGTCATTGTTCTATGTATAGTTTTTCTTGTATCTACTTCAGTAAGTGTCTCTATCTTCCATATTACATGGCTGGAGACTTTGGACAGACCTCATAAGTAAATTGCAACCAAATTTTTCCAAATCCTATGTTAGTCAGTTTCCTTAAGAGTTCTTATTTTTTTCTCCCTCATTAAAAATTGGGTTTAGATGTCATTGTAGAAAATTAACATGTAAGAAAGGTTAGTAGGCTAGTAATCTGCTTATTCTGAATAGTGTTTAACGTATAAAGAACTTTGGCTGGTCCTAGGAGATTAGTTTTAGAGGAATTTGGCTACAAATTTTTTTTTTTTACCCTGGCTGGTGTGGCTGAGTGGTTTGAGTGTTGGCCTGCGAACCAAAAAGCTGACATTTCTATTCCTCGTCAGGGCACACGCCTGGGTTGTGGGCCAGGAACCCAGCTGAGGGCATGCGAGAGGCAGTCAATCGATGTATCTCTTGCACATCAGTGTTTCTGTCCTCTTTCTCCCTTCTATTCTCTCTAAAAGTAAATAAATAAAATCTCTTAAAAGAAAAGGAAAAGAATATATTATGCCCCTTGCTTCTGTGGTTATTTGTGACATGTAAGTATTGTATTATAACCGTGACTGTCTTATTCATTAGAGTGTCTTGTATGTACTAATTAAGTTCTCAGGTAATTTGCACATGTGATTTCATATCACAAGGAAACTTAACCGTCCAAATCAATCCTCTTTGGGGACTGGGCCTGGCTGGGGAATGAAACCATTTGATGGGATGGACACCTGACTACCGTCGCCCTCCTTCTGCCTGGTGCAGTGCCTGTGCTTCCACATAAAGCTTCATGCCCATTTCAGCAGTGCCCAGTTTGAATGAGTAGATTGCCTGATAGTGGGGTTTGGGGGATTTATCCCTAAACATGAGGAAACATGAATGTCCTGTCTTCCTCTTCCAGGTCGGTGATGGCACCACCTCAGTGACCCTGCTGGCTGCGGAGTTTTTGAAGCAAGTGAAACCCTACGTGGAGGAAGGTTTGCACCCGCAAATCATCATCCGAGCTTTCCGAACTGCCACCCACTTGGTATGTGAGAACTGGCTAACTTGGCCTTGTGCCGGGGCACCTTCATATTTCTCTTAGGGCAATACTCTGGGGTGTAGAGAGACTGGGAAGACTTCCTTGGACATTTTCGGAATCTGCTCCCTGGGAGCCTCAGTTCTATAATTCAGATTTGATGGTCTATCATGTAGATAAATCATAGGCTCTGGGTAAGTGAGAGCTATTTTTGTTTTTATCAAGTACTTCACAATACATCTTGAGACGTGGCTTTTATTGACCTTTGACCTTCATTCTGTGACTTGGAACAGGTCAGTCCCTCTAGGCCTTCCTTTCTTCCTTTACTGTCTGTTTCAGCGTGGTGACATTCAAATGAGAGACGTAAGAAGTAGGATATGTGTATATCATGTTATATAACATCTCACTAATATACAAAATGCTAGAAGTTATTATAGGTGTTTTTCAAAAGCCAGAAGGTTTATCTTAGCCTTGTGTCACAGCTTGTTTTCATTCATTTGTTTTCGTGTGTTACCTGCATATCCAGAGCTAAATCCTGGAAGTATGCTTATGGTTCTTTAGAACTATATACCTACTCTGCATTTCAGACTATGGTAGTTTTCTAAACGATAGAGATCTACATTTTTCTGGGCGGCTCCAAGACTTAGAGATGCTGTTTCAGCTGTAGAATAGAAATGCTTAAGATGTGGGAGTAAACAAACCAGGGACTAGCGAGAGGTTAGGATCCACTTCTTCAGTTGGTGGCGTGATGGACTCACTCAACTTCTGTTCTTCGCAGGCAGTGAACAAGATCAAAGAGATCGCTGTGACCGTGAAGAGGGAAGATAAACTGTAAGTCTGTGGTGGGCTTTGTCGGAAGCTGGGCTTTCTTTGGGCAAATTGGATGCAGGCGCATGTTGTAATCTCTATATGGGCCTGGGCTCTTTGGCTCTTGCTAGACCCTCGGCTGTGCCCCAGCCCACACTGTGCAAAAGAGGCCGGAGGACTGTAGGTTAAAAGTGTTCTGACTGCACTCACTGTCTGTCACTGGTAACATGCCCTGAAGTGGCAGGAGTTGGTGAGGGCCGAGTGTAGGGGCTAGAATGGAAACTACCTCCACAGGGCAGTAGAAGCAGGGGCTTCAAAGGCCTGATGCAGGTCTCACCCTTGTGTCCCAGAGAGCAGAGGAAGCTGCTGCAAAAATGTGCCATGACCGCTCTGAGCTCCAAGCTGATCTCCCAGCAGAAAGCCTTCTTTGCTAAGATGGTGGTGGATGCCGTAGTGATGCTCGATGATTTGCTGCAGCTGAAAATGATTGGTATCAAGAAGGTGCAAGGTGGAGCCCTAGAGGTAATCCTGCTGCGGCCTCCCTGGGAGACCTCTGCTTTCACTTTCGCCCTTCAGACAGCTTGGTACTGGAGGGGGGCAGGAACTCGTGCAGGACTGGAAGGCAGGCTGGGCTGTGTTGTGCATGGTTCCATGGTTGGCTGTGACCGCAGATACAGAATGTAACCTCTGTGGACCTATATGTCCTTCTTAGAACGAAGACTGAAGTGGCTGAGTTCCAGAATCCCAGCACTGATGTGGGCGGGAGTCGGGCTAGCTTGGATAAATTATCCGTGACCCTCCCGGTGAATGATTCTGAGCAGTACTTTTTAGTCCGTTCCTCTCCAGTAGAGATGGCCACACTCTCCCATTTATTCATAGATGATGCATGGTTCAAACTGTATTGAAGGAGCTGAAGGAAAAAATAGACATTCCCTATGCTACTCCTGCCCAAGATTCAACCACTGTTGTGTGTCCTTCCAGAATAATATGTGCTTCTGTAAACACATGTAAATACAGCTTTCTTAAACACAACGTTTGCTTATCATACATAGTTTTCTGTTAACTTGCTTTTGTCCACTTAATGGCGTGTTTCAGAATCGGGTCCATATCAGCACGTGTAGCTCCTCAGTGCCGCCCTGTAGAACTTTGTGATGGACGGTGAGGCTGCCAAGTGCCTGCACTGTCCAGTACAGTAGCCGCCGGCCAGGTGTGAGTTCTAAACATTTGAAATGCAGTGAGCACAACTGAGGCACCGAAATTTTAAATTCAATTTCTGCTTATTTAAATATAAATAAGCAACATGTGGCCAGTGTCTGCTGTAGTGCAGGGCATAACTGTAGCTCATGCTTTTTCAACACAGTAGTGTCTGTCTGGAAACATTCTTTGATGTTGGTGTCTCCATGATGCTTTGGACCCTTTTCCGTCTCTGGCCTGCCCACCTGAGGTGATTTGGACAGGGCAAGACCTGCTGGATGTGGTATAGCCTAGCCCTTCCCTTTTTGTTGTTTGACATTTCCCCTTGCAAGTTATGCTTGCACTCTGTCCTTCTCCCTCCTCTTCCTCCTAACTGTCATGGCACATGCCAGTGAGCTGAGGGCCATTCTACGGAATAAAGCCGAGAGGAGTCTGGAAGCCAGCCGAGCCATTCCCGTCCGTGGCCCCCAGTCCCACACTCATTTTGCAGCCCATTCTCTGCATGTGGCTTGCTGAACTTTTCTTTACCCACTGCCTTGCTAGCAATGTTTTATCTTCCCTTTGGCCTTCCTGCTGCCGTAAACCCTTGAGGTTAGATTGGCATTACTAAACTACACTAGACATCAGAACTAACAATCTCACCTTGTGAGAAAGCCAGGAGCTCTAAGCCACACTTGTGTTTCCCTCAGACATTCCCACATTCCTTAAATACATGTAAACACGAACAAAACCTGACATAATTCAGCGAATGAGAGCCCTGACCGGGGTGGCTGAGTTGGTTGGACATCATCCCGCAAAGCGAAGGGTTGCTGGTTTGAGTCCTGGTCAGGGCACACATCCGGGTTGCAGGTCTCTCTGGTCAGGGCGCATGCGAGAGGCAACCAGTGTTTCTCACATCGATGTTTCTCTCCCTCCTCTCCCTCTCTTCCCCTCTCTCTAAAAGCAAAGAGGTAAAATCTTTTTAAAAATAGGATTCAGTGAATGATGGTAGTAGTTACTTATTTATTCTCAGGATTTAATTGAACTTCCTGATCCATATCTTGAGCTTTCACCTGTCCCCCAGGCCTCATGCTTTTGTATCTAACCGCTGCTAGCCCATTAGCTTGCCCCGCAAACCCACAGTGCCTTCTGTATTCCTTGGTGGAGTTGGTGTCGCACCATTTCGTCAGTCGTGTGAACAGAAGTCTAGGGTCCTCCTTGAAAACCTTTCCATCTCCTCACAGCCTTTCGGTCTCATTTTTGGCTACCAGTTTAGTATTTACTTCTTTGGCCTGTCTCTCATTTACTCCCAACACTGTTGTCCTGGCAGAAGCCACCCTTCCCCTAGTCTTGTTCTAGAACTTCTGGTGAAGTTCCCCAGTGTATTCCCCTGCGGGTAAAGCCTTTTGGGTTTCTGCACCGCCTACAGGATAAGAGCCAGGCCTTACTAGAGTCCATAAAATTCTCCTAAACCTGTCCCTAATTTCTGCTTTACCTTCCAGCAACTGCAAATGCCTTTTTATTCCCTGATTCCACCACACTGCCTCCACCTCTTGGCCACATGTCTTCCTTTTTTCTGTCTAATTTATGCTCAGTCATCTTAGTTGAGCACAGGCCTCACCCCCTTGAGGAAGCTGTGGATTTAAATGATGCAAGAATCTGTTCACTGATAGGCTACAGTATTGTAGATCAGGATTGTGGATTAGCCCTGGCAGAGGACATTCAGGAGCGGGAAGTGACTCGGTCATTTAGTAAAAGAGATCTGAGATGTTGTCTAAGTTTCCTCAAAGCGCCGAAGTCAGTCCCCAGTGCACCATGCTTTCTGTTATGGCTTACTATTAAATCCAGCCTACCAAGCTCTGTTGTGGAACAAGAGGTAGGAATTCATGTTCTGAGGGATCGAGATACGGGAAGCCACAGTGACATGTTGGGAACTGTGCAGGAAATTTTTGACATTTGGGATCTTTGGACTTCCTTTCCTGGGAAGAGGAAGCATCTGCAGCACACACGCCTGGTGTGTGCCTGTGTATACGTAGTGCAGGGAGGAGGGGTGTGTGTAGGTGTGAGCAGCAGGTGATGGGGGGTTTGGTATCGAAGGAGAAGGCACGGGATAGCTTGTGCTACATTTTGCGTTTCCCCCAGCTTTTACAATTATGGAAGGGTTTTGTTACAACAGTGAAATAAAGACGCGGTTAACCTGTTCAGGTTCACAAGAGCGGCTGTGCATTAGTCCAACACACCGCCAGTTTGATTTCCTTTCGTTCCAGGACTGAACCGTTGAACTTTTTTTCTTTTTTTTGAACAGGACTCCCAGCTGGTAGCTGGTGTTGCATTCAAGAAGACTTTCTCTTATGCAGGGTTTGAAATGCAACCCAAAAAGTACCGTAACCCAAAGATTGCCCTTTTAAACGTTGAGCTTGAGCTGAAAGCCGAGAAAGATAATGCTGAAGTCAGAGTCCGCACGGTTGAGGTAAGGCCTCAGCGGCTGGCAGTGGTGTGGAAATGGACAGCCTTCTGGGCCGCAGCCTCGGGTCTTGTGGTTGCCTTGGGTCCAGCTCTGTTTTTCAAGCTTCTGTGGGCCCCGTTATCCTTCTGTCACCATAAATATTGGTATCTAAATACCGAGGCCACTTCTCTTCTGTGCTCTTTGAGAGTGACCGGACTTGAGGAGATTTGGACAGGGCAGACCCGCTAAACTATTATCCTCTGGCCGCAGAGACGGGGCTGGCGGGGCCTCTAGCTACACAGAGAGCCCAGTCTTTTGATCCCCTCTGGTTTAGCCTGGGTCCCCTGCCTCGGGGAGAAGTGTGCGCCCGTCATTGATGGAAGCAGTGCTCGCTCTGCAGGCAGCACTGTCACCCAGCTAAAAGCAGGTGCTCCTGGGAAGTGTGTCCCCAGTACAGTGACCTTTGGGGAAAGGGTCTTGTCATTGGGAACCGCGTGGGTGGGTGCCTCAGAGGAGGCTAGAACCAGTCCAGACCGAACTGTTTCTTACACGTTGGCAGTGCCAGCTCTGGAGCAGCTTCTAGTCCCGGGGCTGCTTTCTGCTTTCGTGTTTGAAAGTTTTAGGTGGTGTCTAAGTTGTCTGACGGGTCCTTTCCTCTTTATCCCTATTGATTCCCAAGTAGATTAGCCTACTTCTATCATGGGGGATGCATTTTAGCCCACGTGTGTGCTGACCTCCACTCCAGAGCGTCCTCACCCTGTCTCTTCAGGACTATCAGGCAATTGTTGATGCCGAGTGGAACATTCTGTATGACAAGTTAGAGAAGATCCATCATTCTGGAGCCAAAGTCGTCTTGTCCAAGCTCCCCATTGGGGATGTGGCCACCCAGTACTTTGCTGACAGGGACATGTTCTGTGCTGGCCGAGTGCCGGAGGAGGATCTGAAGAGGACGATGATGGTAACCCAACTCGCACAGGCTGCTTCTTGGCCTCCGTGGCTTTGTGGGGGGCTTATTTACCTCTGGTGGGCAGGAGTGTGCCGTCAGGTTGGCCTGTGAGTCCAGACCCGTCGTCTTGTTGCCTTGATGCACTGCAGTCCCAGTGCGTGTGTGCTCGGATACCAGTTATGACCAGTCTGACCCAGACAGGTCAGGGAGTCTGATGTGTGAGGGAGCCTAGCAGTAACGCTGTGATCAGCTGAATGCGCTCCTGTGTTGGTGCTTCCAGCCAGGTTTCCTTCCTTGTGCGGTGTCTCACCAAAGACGCCCAGGTCTAAAGCACCGACTTCAGTTCTTGGGCCCAGAGCACCTTAGTTTGGGGGAGGGGTGTTGGGTAAACCACTGGGTCCCCATTTCCTTTTAACTAGGCCTGCTTGTCCTTCACATACCTTAGTTCTGTTTTGTTTCAGAAGGGGTAAGGGTCATCTGGAGGTCAGGAGGGGGAGTGGGACTCTGCCACAGGGCTCTGGGCACCACGGCAGGGTCCAGCACGGGAACTGGCTCCGACACTAGGTGCAGGAAGCTTGCTGCCCTGGTGTGAGCCTTCACTGTTGGGGGTCTTACCCTCCTGTGCTCCGCAGGCCTGCGGAGGCTCCATCCAGACTAGCGTGAATGCTCTGTCGGTAGATGTGCTGGGCCACTGCCAGGTCTTCGAAGAAGCCCAGATTGGAGGCGAGAGGTGAGCTGCAGGCCTGGGCTGCATCTTGGCTGGCTCACGAGGCTCGCCTGAGTGTGGCCTCCTGCCATCCCGTGGGTGTGGAATACAGCATTTGCTACTCTTTTTTGAGGTCTTACCTCTTGGGGCGTCAAGCGCTCAGGGGTACTGTATTTGAGTGGGGAGGGTCACATTGGGTCTAAAGTGTGACTCCGCAGCCTTTAGTGTCCCAGTGGTACGGCTCTAGACATGGCCAAGAAGATGTCTTGAAGGGTGGGGTTGGGGACCTTAGTGGAACAGAGAAGAGCAGTCGCTGCGTGTTGGGAGGTTTAGTGAGGTCAGCGCAGAGCAGGGTGGCAGCAGAAAGGACTTGAACTGTGTGGTTTGACCCTGGATATAGGTACAATTTCTTCACCGGCTGCCCCAAGGCTAAGACTTGCACCATCATCCTCCGCGGCGGCGCCGAGCAGTTTATGGAGGAGACAGAGCGGTCCCTGCACGACGCCATCATGATTGTCAGGAGGGCCATCAAGGTACTGGGCTGGTGGCTTCTTGCCTAACAGCCCATTCTCCCTCCCAAGCTAGTGAGACCCTGGGTTGGTGTGATGAATCCTTCCCTGGGGGGCGTCCAGGCCCTGATTTGCCTCACAGATCATAGAGGGACAGCCTCAGTCTCTCAGAATAAGTCGTGCTGCCTTAAGGCCAGGACTTGTTCTTGTGAGCAAACTGTCCCTAGCAAGCTACCCCAAGGACTGTGCCAGTGTCTGCAGGCTGCAGGTGACCTTGAAGGTGGTCAGAAACCATAAAGTTCACTGAAGCTGGGACATGCTAGAGAAGGGCCACATGTGGACTTCCTGGGGCTCGGGAAGGCGGAGATCACGAGGAACCACTCCCTGGGCTGGGCATCCTGTTGGCTGAGTGGCCCGGTTTCTCCGTGGCTGGAGCATGGCCCGTGGGGACCACTTGTGTTGAAAGACGGGTCTGGTTCTCTGCAGAACGATTCAGTGGTGGCTGGTGGTGGGGCCATTGAGATGGAGCTCTCCAAGTACCTGCGGGATTACTCAAGGACCATTCCCGGGAAACAGCAGTTGTTGATTGGAGCCTATGCCAAGGCCTTGGAAATTATCCCACGCCAGCTGTGTGACAATGCAGGCTTTGATGCCACAAACATCCTCAACAAGCTGCGGGCTCGGCACGCCCAGGTGGGTGCTTGCTTTTTGGGGGCTTCAAGGATGTGAGTGGATAGAGCTAGATTCTGAGTGTGTGCTCAGCCCAGGTGGCAGTGCTGGAACTAAACTCAGTACCAACCAACTGCTGCCCGTGGGGGCAGAGGCAGAGCCCCAGTGCCAGGACTGGAGGTCCGTGGGCTGCTTCAACCCCCCTCCCAGGGGTGTGGTCACTCCTCCCAGTGTGGTGGGAGGAAGTGGAGCAGCCCCTTGGCTGGCCCGGGCGTGCATGCTGGTGAAGCACTCTGGAGTCCTGCTCATCCCAGTTCCGTTGTGGCTCCACTGCCTCTGAGTGTCACCTCTGAGAACTTCATTAAGTGCCGGGCACTCTGACAGCAGCAGTGCCCAGTGAGTGACTGTGCTTTTGACTTGTGTTAGGACTTTGGGCAAATCTCTTTACCTCTCTGTCTCCGTTCCTCATCTAGTGGGGACTGATGGAAACAGTAGATGATACAGTAAGATAGGGTTGCTGCTGTTGAGAAGCCTGGTTTGATATATGCAGTCCTCAGGTGGGACTGAGGTGAGGCCTCCCCGAAACAGCAGCCGGCCTGGGAGAGGGCCAGAGCTCTGTATGATTGGAGCGTCCGAGGTTCGAAGAGGGTGGTGGGCAGGGGCAGGGGTGGGAAGGGGTGGACTTCCAGGTTCCTGTTTTGATGCTGGAGGCTGATGCCGTCTTCCTCAGGGAACTGTGGGCAAATTCAGGGAGTCGGGGCTCCTAACATTCCCGTTCTTTTGGAGGGAGAGTATGCAGGGAAGAATTTGAAAGCAGTTCCGTGATGCCCCCCACCTTCTGATCTTTCAGGGTGGCATGTGGTACGGAGTAGACATCAACAACGAGGACATTGCTGACAACTTTGAGGCCTTCGTGTGGGAGCCAGCTATGGTTCGGATCAACGCCCTGACTGCAGCCTCTGAAGCTGCGTGCCTCATTGTGTCCGTGGATGAAACCATCAAGAACCCTCGCTCGACAGTGGACGCACCCCCAGCTGCTGGCCGAGGCCGAGGTCGTGGCCGCCTCCACTGAGAGGCACCCCACCCCTCACACAAGGGGCTGGCGGGCTGGCGGGCTGGCTGCAGGGTGCCCTTACGCTCCCTGTCTGTTCTTGGTTCATCGGTATTACAAGGAGGGTGTAGTGATTGGCCCACTCTGTTCTAACTGGGGGTTATTTAAATAAACCTTGAGGCTTCGAATTTGCTTTGCAAATTACTTGGGGACAGGAGTGTTACAAATGTGTTTGACTGCAGCTCAGGATTTTAGTTTTGCACTCGCCCCAAAGGTGGAAAGATTACGTCCAGCAGCCTCTGGTGGTGGTTTGGCAAAGTGCGGGTCGCACTGCCTGCAGGCGGCTGCAGCTGCGCAGCCCCCGTCCCAAAGCCTCACTGTGGTATCTGAGTCCCAGAGCAGCTGGGAGATGCTGGGAAAAGAAGGAACTTGGAGTCTCTTCCTTTTCTTCTGAAAGCATCTTACTAGCCCTGGCCTAGCCAGACACTGCTCCCAAGGTTTCTCTGGGTTTGAGTAAATGTGTTTCACAAACACGAACTGCTTGCCCCTTCTACCTCTGTATTCTTCTGGTCCCTCTTTGTCGAGATCCTGAGGGTGAGGTCTCAGAGGAATGGCTGAGAGAGGCCATCTCCTCTTTAAACTGAGTGACTCAGAAGTCCATTGTGGGTGTGGCTGAAGGAGTGCCCACCTGGTCCCATTTTGCTCTCCTGACCAGTGTAGGTTTGGATGGGCCAGCACAGAGCAACTGGGAGTCGGGGTCTAGCGTAACGGGTGATGGTGAGAGCCAGAGGAAAGCACTCAGGTCTTACCGAGCCACTGGGACTTGTGCTGCTTGATATTGGGAAGTGATTTTTTAATTTCTGAGTCCAGTTATTCCTGATTAGATGGGTTCAAGTGGAATGGGGTAGCAGAGAGGTTGACTTTGGAATCCCTCCTCACTCGGTGGTCCTTGGGTAAGCTGTTTTTTCCTGAGTCTCAGTTGTCCTGTGTAATGGCTACGAGAACGGGTAGAACACGTGGTTCAGAGCTGTGGGGATAAATGCTCATCTGCTTATTTGATGCTGGAGCCACACGCAGTTTAAGCCTAAACACGTTTGTTTTTCTGATTTTTAATATTTCAAGACCTGAGTAATCAAGTAGGTGGGACAACCCCATTTGGTAAAATAGGGATGTTGAAGCCAGACCATGTTGGACAACTTGGTCTCTCCCAGGCCAAAGCCTGGTTGGCTGGCCCGAGCCTCCCGAGGAGCTGGCTGGGGCCCTGGGGACTGGGCAGCACCTGCAGCGCCTGCGTGGGGGCCGCCCCGACAAACGGCCAAGCGTCGGGAATGGCCCCCGCAGGCACATAAAGGCGGTGGCCGGGCCTGGGCAGTAACCTGCATGGCCTTCCCCCATCCATGTCTGCTGCCTGGAGACGGGTCTTCAGACGCTTCGTCCACCCCGCTGGTGCCAGTCGGGTCGTCCACCTCCTTCCTGCTTCAGTGCACTTGGGCTGCAGAAAGGCTTGGTGACACAGACCCACAAACAGGCCACCTATCATTTAGTTCCCTGAGGCAGATAATCCCGTTTCACCATCTTTTATTGGATACAAAGCCGTAAGTTCTCTGATGCCTGTGTGATCCGTTTAAATACATACTCAGGTACATTCAGCAAAGGGCATCTATGGGTGACGTGGAACAAAGTGCTGGGATGGTGATGCCTGGGTGGGGCATAGAAGTGGGGCCAGTAAGGCCCCCTGGAGGCTGGAGGTACAGGCACCACTTCAGAAACAAAACCAAAAAAGTCTCTCCACCCCTCTGCCTGATGTGCTTGGGGTGGGGGAAGCTATCCTCTCACGGCTCAGGCCCCTTGCAGCCTGGCTGTGCAGGGAAGGCAGGGCCTGGGGGTCAGTTGTGGAGGTCCCACCAGCAGTGCCCACTAGAGCCAAGCCACCTCGTGCCAGCCACGAGGCAAGCCTAGGACTCATGGTGGGGAAGCCTGCCTGATTGTCGGGGCAGTCTTGGGACTGGCCAGGTTCCCAAGGGTTTGGGGAGGGAATAGGAGCTGGCTGCCTTAGTTGGCCCTGGTATTCTGATTTTCACCCAATTCTATACCTTATTCTCAGGCAAGAGCTGCAGAACACACTTGTCCAGGAATAAATACATACACACAATACACAGCAATATATACAGAAATGCAGGCCTGGGACAAGGCTGGGTGAGGGAGCATGGCCACCAGGGCTAAAGGGATGTGCCAGGCCCTTAGGAGAGGGACGTTCCACCCAACAGGGCCTGACAGGCTGGGGTACATCCCATCGCTGAGTCAGCTCAGCACCTGGGCCCTGTACCCACCCACCACCTCGCCTGTTACCACCCCAAGTCCAGCAGGAACTAGGTCTTTGGCACCAATAGTCACTCTGGTAAGGTCTTCAGTTTAGCGCCTTAGAAGGACTGGGACATGGGCAGCTCCCCTCTATGGCCCAAAGGGTTAGAGACAGGACCAGGTGGGCAGGCAGGGCCCAAAATCAAACGACAGAGCCAAACCTTGGAGCAGCAGGCCTTAGCAAGGAGGGGGAGTTTTCTTTGAAGCAGTTCCCGAGCGGCTGGCTCAAACTCCACTTGTGGAACTAGGGAAACGAGCTGCCTTGGTCCTTTGGTGGTCTCTTCTGACCAGTGGGACGCCCTGGTCCTGGGCAGCCCACTCCCTCTGGCATCCAGACATCGACAGCATCTCCTTTGTTCTCTGCCACTGCTGAGGCAGCTGAACAAAGCATGATGAGACTCTCAAGCCAAATATGTGATCCGCCCAGGGGATGGGGTCAAGCTGTGTGGCAGGGAAGTGGTAGGGACACCAAGTGGCCACTATCTGTGCACCTTCTCTACATGCCTGGGCCCCCTGAAGCAGGGCCTGCCTTGGTTTGGTCTCCAAACCTGTTCTTTGCACCTGTTAGGTGTGAGATACGGGTAAGTGAAGTTGGGCCGGACCCTCCATACACGTTCCCCATCATCAGCCCTGGCTGAATGGTTGCCCAGGTGAACAAAGGGACTTTGGTAGGAGTGGGGATCTGCAAACCTGTCAGGTCTCGGGCAGGCATGAAGTCTGGGCCGCATGAGTCTGCCAGCCCCAGGGGCAGGTGTGAGGTGGGACACGCTGTACCCCACATTCCTGTTGGCAGGAGCCCAGGCATGTGCAACATAGACCTACACATCCTCCACTTGGCCAGAAAATACAGGGTAGGGGACTCGGTGGGTTTTCTGGAAAAGCCAAACCCATGAGAAGCAAACTTCCCCCAGCAGGGGAGAGGTGGCCTTGTTCCCCCTCTCTCTGCTGCTGGCAGTGCTGGTGACATGCAGCGTTGTCACACAGACGAACCACGAACGTGCCTGCTGCTGGCACCAGTCCTTTTGGCACCCCCTTTCTCCCACTTCAGCTCACTGCCCATGCACCCTGACTTCCTTTCCCAGGGCTGGTGCTGGCCATCCTGGGGGGCACCCAACCGTGGGGAAATTGCCAAGTCTGTATTCTGGGGTGGGGGCTTCCTAGGGCAGACTGGCCAAGCAGGGCATCCCTTTGTGCTTTGTCCGGGAGACAAGGAGGGCAGCACCTCTGGTCCTGGGGTTATGCGGAGCAGGGGCTGCAGAGGGTGCAGATGGAAGGCAGGGCTGACACAGCCAGGGCAGCCAGGCCGTCAGTGGACCTCCATCTCCCTTGTAGGCCAGCGAAGTTGTGCTTCTTCCCATGATTCCTGGGGACGGGGCTGGGGGGGAGGAGTCAGTACAGCCAGCACCTCGGGGGTGGGGATGCTGCAAGGCCAAGGCTTCGTGCAGGACAGGACGAGGAGTTGCCAACGTGTTTGGGGTCTTCAAAGGGTGGGGCCAGAACAACCCATGGGAGGAAGTCATTGACAGTGAGAAGAGCAGGAGAGCTGGGTGGGGAGCCCCGGAACCTGGGTGCATGGCTGAGTCTGGGGCCCCCTCTGGAGGCCTCACTGCAGGGGAACCCAGGGGTGGGTCTTTATGTCCAAGCCAGGTTGTGGCAGAAAGTTGAGAAACTGGAAGAACCCAGCCCCAGCCAGGACCAGCTGCCTAACGGTTAGGGCTGAAAGCCAGTCCTGCGCAGGAGATAGGGGAACCCTTAGATCAATCTAGGTGAATGTCTGAAAGAACTTTCCAAATGAAGGTTGGCGAGACCCACAACCTCGGAGCCACTGTGGGAGTTCTGAGGAGGAACCGGGAGACCTGAGTCTAGAGCCTTAGTGTTGGGACCCGGTCCTACTGTGGGGACAGTGCCGGGTTGGTGAAAACCCCCAGTGTGTTCTGTGGCTTCGAAGTCAAGTGGCCCTGGCTCAGGCCCCAGGGCTGTCCCCAGGCAGAAAACTCCCAACAGAACCCTCAACCCACGGGACCAGCAGAGACCGAGGAGGCAGCCAAGGCCAACGAGGGTGTTCTTCCTCTTCCCTGGCCCCACAGGCCTAGCTGCCTTCCCGGACCACACCTTTCAGCATGCTAGCCAGACAGGGAAGCCAACCAGACCACCCCCCCCGCCCGACCTCCCCCAGGCCCCAGCACAGAGGTCAGCCCAGTGACTCCCTCCCGCACAGCCTTGGGGACCCAAAGGCCATCAGAGTCCTGTCCAAGCACCTGGATTAGAAGGACATTCCTTGAGGACAGGAACTGCTTCTCATGTGTGACAGGGTTTCCCAGGGCCCCTCCAGAGGCTTGGGATTGCTGACAAGTATAGAAACATGCACCTCTTAGCACAGACTTCAGCTTGGGTGTGTGGTGGGGTACGTGGTTGTTGGGAGGAGGGCTCTTGTCTGTCAGTAAAAATGTTATTTTTTCTTCCTGGCAATTACCCCCTTTGGGAGGGATGGTCTCAAGTCCTGGGGAGAAGGTCTGGGTGAATGTTTTGCCTTTCCAAGCCCACTCCCTCTCCCTCAGTGCGCTCCCGTCCCCCACCCCCGCCTTTGGCTGACCGCTTGCCCAGACCCCTAGAGACCCTAGAGAACGTGTGTTGTCCCTGGAGAATGTGGACTCAAAGCCCAGATGGGCTGTCTGATGGGGTGCCCCACAGACAGAGCAGGGTGCAGAGAAGAGCCCTCCTTACCAAGTCTGAGCTGCCTGGAGGTGCCCCCTCTGGCCTGGGGCCCAGCAGAGGACCAGGACCGGAGGCTGGCCCCAGCGGCAGGTGTGCCGGAGCAGCCTGAGCAGCCCAGGGGCCACTGTGTGGTTATTGCAGATCCTTGGGGCGGAGATACCAGGTGCTGGCGGCACTCAGCTTCTCACTGGCTGTGCCCTGAATGCCGCTCCAGCTGGGCATTGGGTGAGGGCCTGGGGGCAGCTCTGTCCAAGTTCCTGCCCTGGGAAGGCAGTGCCCAGGGTCAGGCCTGTCGCTCTGCTGTCCCAGGAGGAGGACAGGAACTGTCAACCGTTCCCTGGAAGCCAGAGATAACACCAGGCCTCTGAAGGTCTAGTTCAAATCAGGGTCCCTCTGGAGGTCCGAAGAGAGTGCCTTGGTGTGGGGGCTGGCAGGAGCCCTGCCGCCCCTCTCCCGGGTTAGCAGGTGCCTTCCACCTTGATGTGCAGGATCTTAGAGAAGCCGGGCCTCCGTCGCAGGGCCTGCAGACCAGACCTGAGTCAGTTCTCCTCGGGGTTGAATCCTCAGGGGCACACAGGGCAGGCCTTCCCATCACACACCCGTCACCAGCCCCAGCCTAGGGTCGTGGGGTCTTGGGTGGCCTCAAAGCCAATTACTCACCTGAAGTTTGGTCACCATGTCTTCAAACAGCTTCTGGGCCTCAGGACTGCTGGGCTCTTTGAAATAATCAGCAATCCCAATCTGGACCACAATGGATTTAAGGTTCCGGCAAATGCCTGGGAAAAGGTGGGTAAGGTGCGTGCCTGTGTTTGGCCTGGGCAATGGGGCTGCCGCCTTTCCTCTCACTAATGAAATCAGAACGCTACTGAGGGACAGTCAAATGCCAGGCCCTGGAAACACAGAGAGGAGGGCAGACCCATGCTGCTCAGGGGCTCAGTGCAACAACGGGAGAAGGTGGAAGGTGATGTCAAAGACTGGAGGCTGCAGTGAACTCCGGGAGGATGAGCAGGCAACAGCTGTGCGGGGGCCCCAAGAATTCCCCCCCGAAGAGGGGACAGGTGCACTATGGCCTGGGCATTTGGACGTGAATAACAAAGGCTGAGCAGCTTAGGTGAGGCTGGTGGGTCTCGGCGGGAGAATGGAAGAAGGGTGACAGACAGCACACGAGTAGGAGCAGAGGGCTTAAGGGACTGGATGTTCCCATGAAGTCAGGAGAGGAGGAGGGAGAAGGTCAGGGGGCAGAGAGGGCCCTGAAGGTCATGATTTCGAAAGCTGAGCAGTTAATTCTGGTGGTTGGTCCAAGGCAAGGCCATGAGGCTGAAGGGGAGGGAAGAAGAGGATCCCAGAAATAATAAGGTCAGTCCTGCCCAGGGTCCAACGGTCTTGGATGATGGTCTCACTTTACGGGTGGGAGAAGCCCACACTGGGCACCTGTGCCCTCTCTGACGGTGGAGGCACGACTGGAGATGGAGCGCATGCTGGAGGGAGGCGGGGCCACGGAAGGCCTGGCCTGGAGTCTAGACCAGGGAGAGGAGTCTTCCCTCTGAGAACTGTCCTCAGAGGCTCACATACCATCGCGTCCAACCCTCCCATTCATCCCAGAAAATCTGCTTAGAAGATGGGGTACAAAACTCAGAGAAGTATAGTAACTTGCCCAGTCACACAGCTAATAAGCAGTAGAGTCAGAATTGAGACCCAGGTCAGTAAAGCTCCAAAAACCTGTGCTCTCAGCTTGTCTGTTCTCTCGCTTCTGCCCTTGGCTCACATAGGGGAAGAAGGTGATGCCTCGCTCCTGTCTCCAACATGAGTAGGGCACAGGGGACAGATTTCTGTTGAACTGAACTATTTGGACCAGATGCTGGAAGGCCTTGAATGCCACACTGGCCTCCTCAGCACTGGTGGCAAAGCCAGGACTAGAACCCTGGTCGGTCTAACTTCCAGCACTGGTGCTTGCTGACTAGGAGTGACAAGCCACTGGTTATGCTTCTTGCTGACCAGGCATGGTAAGAGGTGACCCTCGTACCCCACCCTGTGTGCCAACCCCTCCGCTCACTGTTGAAATGCAGCAGGGCCTTGGGGGTGACGGGGGTGGCCGTGAGCACCAGCATCTCGAGTCCTTTCAGGCCTTCCCGGCAGACCTCAGCCGCCACCTCCTGGGTAATCTCTGACACGTGGTCCAGCTCCAGGACCTGAAGCCGCATGCAGTTTCTTGCTAGGAAGAGGGAGGAAGGGCGAGGAACTGCTGATGAACTCCCCAGGTCGCCTCTTGCCCAATGCCCTCATAATGCTCCCACCACCACCAGGCTGCAGCCCAGGGCTCCTCTGAGGTTTCCATGTCGCACCCATGCCTGCTTCCCACTAATCCCCACCGCAGTCCCAAGGGAAGACTCACCGAGTGATGCCAGGCCCTGCACCCCACAGCCGGCGCCCCCAACCCCCAGGGCCCTGAGGTGGGGCCAACAGCGACCAATCATCTGCAGGCAGCGGTTACTGAAGCGCGTGGGCTGCTGGCTGGACAATGGGGGGGAGGGGCAGGGAAGGTCATCAGGAAAGCACCTGGTTGCATGACACCCCAAGCCTGCTCCTCCTTCAGGCTCTCCCTTGGGCGAGGGCCCCGCCAACCACCCCAGCTGCTACAGTCAGGAACCTGGGGTCATCCCTGACTCCTCCCTCCTCCCTCGCCTCCTGCCAACCCATGGATTCTGATTCCCAAATAAGTCTTCAACCTACAGTTCAGACCACCATCAATACTCATCTGGATTATAATTAGACTTCCTGTCAATTCATCCTCCACGCTGCTGACAGTGAGCCAGTCATTCCTACTTTCTCCCAGTCATTCGACAACTGGTTCTAAGTGTCTACTACAGCCAAGAGCCACTGAGCTAGGCCCTGGGGACATGGTGGTGACAACACAGATTTGGTCCCTACCCTGAGGGAGTGGACAGTGAGCTGAAGGGGGAGGGGGGACAAAGAATGTTACCTGCCTGATGTAATTAAGGTCTAAAATCCCCCAATGGCTTCCCAGCACTTTCTAAATAAAATACAAAATCTAAACCCCACAGGAGAGGCCTTCCTGACCTCGCCCCAACCCACCTTTCCCCACTCACTGCTCAGCTCTGCCCGCCACTGCTCACCACTCACACCAAACTTGCTGTTTCCCTGAACGCTGACTCCCTCAGCGCTTGCCCGGGCCACAGCTATCACCCTGGCATCTGGGGCACGCTTGGCATCCGGGACATGGAAATGGACATTTACAGCCTCTGCCCTGAGAACTGTGAGTCTTGTGGAGACCGAAATACTGAGAGACTGTTGTAAAACAGACTACGGCAGGGGTTGGGACACGGTGCGGTAGGCATGGAGGCGGGAGAGCAGCGACGAACTCGACTAAGGTGTTGTTGGTGTTACTGAAGAGATGCTGGAGGACCTGGGAGGAGATGCCATGTGAAGACGGGCTTTGCCGGCAAGGCACAGGGAGCAGACAAGCCTGACACGTGTGAGGAGCTCCAAGGACAGCCATGGGTGACCTCACACCCTGGACTCTCCAGCGGCAAGCTTTTTGGTACACTACACACCGACGGCCCTGAACAGCCTTTCACATGCCAAATCGAACTATCTGCTTTTCTAGCTGGTGTATACTCACCACTCACTGTGGGCCCTGCAGGCTGTGGGGACACACCTCCTTTGAGCCACCAACAGTCCTAATAAGGTCAACAGATCCCTAATATCACCTTCACTTTGCAAGGCTGAGAAACTGAAGCACTACTGGGTGGCGCAAAGTCACACTGCTGGTAAGCCAGGACATGCCCCTGGGTCTGATTTTAAGTCTTGTACCTAACGCTTATATGCACAGGTTAATGAATGTGAATCTGTCTCCCAAACCAGCTGATGGAGTGGGCCCGGATGTGCTCAGTCCTCAGCCCCAGACCCCACCCAACTTGGTCCCCTCCTCACCCCTGCCAGGGCTCACCAGGGGTGAAGTGGCGCCACCTGGAGGGAGACAATCTCTCTGCAGCCAGCGCCCAGGGCCCAAATGACCTCATGGCCAACGGGATCTGTGGCGCTCCTGTTGAAAAGACAAAGCTGGGGCCACCCACCCTGGTGGCCTCTGCTCCCTTCTCTGGGGCCACAGAGCTCTTGGGTTCCTCTGCCTGAGCGCCCAGGGGAAGGGTATGCAGAGCCCCAGGATTCCTTGGGCCCAAAGCCAACCCTCTGGGGTTGCATGCGGTGTGGTAGACCTACCTGTAGGTGACAGCCTGCAGGGCACGGCAGTAGCAGCTGGCCAGCCAGAGCGAACGGTCAGTGAGGATGTTGGGACAGTGCGAGATGCGCAGGATCAGGAGGTTGCCCCCCGCAGCCTTCAGCAGGGACTCCAGCCCTGCTTCCAGGCAGCCGCTGGGGATAAGAGGTCAGGGGGTGCTCGTACCCACCTCCTGCTCTGGAAAGCATCCCCATGTACTTCTGGGTCTGCAGTCCAGGAGCACCCACCCACCCACCCACCACGGCCTCACCGGGTGTTCCGGGCATACTCCTCCTTGCTCTCCTTCTTGCCACGCTGCCGAGGCTTCAGGTTCTGCAGTGTCAGAGAGTGGGCCTGTGTGCACCACTGAGCCAGCATTGCCAGGAACTGCAAAGAGAGAGACGTTACCTGGGGATGAGGGGTCTGAGCCTGGCTGACTGGAGGTGGACCAGCTCCAGGGTAGGCGGCCCCATGAGAACATTTTGGAAAGCCAGGCAAGAGCTGGGATCTTGTAAGGGCTGCAAAGACCAGGCCTGGAGGGGCCATACGCTGGAGAAGGTGAGGGGTGGAGGTGAGTTCACAGCAGGGATGAGCGGGTGGGCAGGGCAGGGGGCAGAGACAGGCACCTTGGAACAGACTCGGGCATTCTCGAGCAGCACCCGCGTCCAGACGGCGGGGTGGCGGGCCACAAAGCGCCAGTCCCGGCAGACCTCGGCGGCATGCAGGAGCGTGCGTGTGTCCAAGTAGGTGAAGATGCAGAACAGAGCGGCTCGCATCTTGAGGATCTCCGGGCTGATGACCTCGTTGGAGCGTGAGGGGCTGCCCCTCTCTGCTCGCCGACCCCGCCCACTGCCTCCCTCAGAGCGGGCTGCACAATACCAAAGGGTCAAAGGTGAGTGTGGAGGGTCAAAGGCCAGCATAGGGATGTGGGTGGGGAGCTAGGGTAGGTTAGGAGCTATAGGAGGAATGGGCATGAGAGACCCATGCCGGGGGATCAGTGCCTTGGCAGGGAGGACAAGAGGCCTCTGCTGCCCCTCCTCCGCACCATCCCCATCCCAAATTTTGCAAATTAAAAAAAAAGGGTAGTCTTTCCTCAGCTAAATCCTTTTTAAGATACTGTATCATTACATAGTCTAAACTCACCCCCTAGATGAGGCAACTGAGTGAAGTTTAGTGAAGGAAAGGGTTTGGAGGGCCCCAGCACAGGACAGAAACGAAGCCTCTGCGAACAGAAGGCAGGTGAGGGGCTGCCCGAAGCGGTCACAGGGGTGCAGCCACACACCCTGACCAGAACCCTCTCACCTCCACATACGTGCATGGCCCTGTCTGTGTGCTGGAAGGCACCCTCCCCAGCTGCTCCAGGGCCTCAGAGTCTGGAGTCAACACTCAGCTACTCCTGTAAATGGCAGCGAGCCTACCACATAAACAGGCCCCTTGGATGTGGCATCTTTGTGCAAAGCCAGCACTGCCCTGTTATGCAACTTCCCGCCCCGGGCGTTCGGGGAACTGTATGGGAACTTGTCATTCTCATCGTGGGAAGTCTGGGGCACGGGGAAGATGGTGCAGGAGCCCAAGAGGTGTACTGCCTCGGCCCTCTGTCCGTTGGGAGGGCCTGGGCCTGGGAAAGCCTGGCCTCTCTGCCCACCCTCCTAGGACTCACCTGAGAGCCGGCAGCTGCTCAATGGCCCAGCCATAGCAGGCCCAGGGTGGGGGACGTCTGAGGGGCCCTCAGCCTCTGACTCGGTGGTTCGGGAGCCCACATCCGAAACATCACCCTCCTCCCCCTCCGTGCTGTGTCGGCGGGGTCTGCGCTGCCAGTTTTGAATGGCCTGGCGCCGCAGGCCTGAGCTTCGAGGGGCCTGAGCCCGCTCTGAACCACCGTTGGCATTCTGGGTCCTTGTGCCCAAGCCCCCAGGCCCACTGTCTTCAGGCGCCCCCTCTTCTGGTCGGGGCAACTCCAGACTGTCACTGTCATAGCAGCCTGAGCTCTGGGATGCAGCTGGGACACGGCTGGAGGCCCTGGGGTGGACCAGATGGTAAGGAGTGAGGAGAGAAAGGCATCAACCCTGCCCAAACTTCCCATCCCACCCCTACCGCCAACCAAGGGCAACCCACCCACCCTACTTTCCAAGATCCCCCTCTGAATGTGGAAAGGAAGACAGACAGAGGTGACCCAAGGAGGATGGGGAGAGGAGGAGCCACGCCTCCAGACAGGTCAGCCGTCCAGCGGGCCGACGGATCTTTCTGGGGGGAGGGTGGGCTGTGTGGGGCGGCTGGGCCCGAGGCTTACCCTGTGCTGGGAGAGGAGCCATGCCGGGACACTGCGTATGTGCTAGGCATGGCCAGGCCCACGTGGTGCTCTCGCTGTGGGCCCCCAGAGCGAGAAGGAAGGCAAGGGGGCCAGAGGAAGCAAGAGAATGAGAAGGAGCAGATGAAACAGGGTGCAAGATTGACAGAAGAGAAGAGAGAAAAAGGAAAAAAAGTTGGGAAAGATGGACAAATAGACAGACAGCCCAGAGAGGTGGGCTCACTAGCCCCCAGCACATACCCCCCAGCACCCCAGCACCCCAGCCCCGGCCTGTGGCTCCTGGGCTCTCATTTGCAGGGATGGGCCTCTGAATCACACCTTCCCACAGCCTCAGGGGCCTGCCCTCTGCCGTTTCAGAGGGCCTCCCCTATTCCTGGACCCCCTACTTCAAGCCTAGAGTATGCGCATGGGGAAGAGCCAAGGAAGGGAGCATTGGGGGGCATGTCAGTCCACACATAAGGGGAGTTTGTGGAAGCTGGGGTGTGGGTGGAGGAAAGAAGGCAGGAGGGCACTCACCATTCGGCCTGGGCCCCGGGGCGCAGGCCCAGCGCTGCTTCCCCCAGCTCCTCGGCCCAGGCTGGCACTTGGTGTGCTACCGCAGCTGCTGCTGATGACCTGCAGCTGCCGTTCTGCGCGGTCCGCCCGCTCCAGGAGCTCCTCGATGAACTGCTGCAGCCGCAGCTTGGCGCTGGCCTCCCGTGCCGCCGTCTCCTTTAGGAACTGGTCGATCTGCACCACCTCCCTGGGCCCAGAGCAGTCTCTTACCCCAGGGCCGCGGGCTGGCTGCTCACCCACCCCCTGGAGGACACCCTGGCCAGTGGGGAGTGACATGGGCACAACTGCCCACAATGTCTGCTTGCGGTCACACAGGTACACACAGAACAGGCCCGGGCACACCGTCCCACACAGAGGTACACACAAAAATGCCAGCATACACTCCGAGTCACAGACTCACACCCCACCCATCCAGCTGCACACACACTACTGGATACACACACACACACACCTGTGTGGACACACACACAGGCATACTCAGTCACACCCAGCCACCTCCGGCCTCCAGACACTTTCACAGACACACACAAGCACACAGCGAAGTATGCCAAGTCCAATGCATAGCCCCACACTGAAACGTGTGCACTCAGCACGTCTACTAGCAGGCACACAGAGTCTGAGACAGACAGGCCCACCACACCTTCAAACACTCACCCCTCCACACCACGCACATTTTCAGAAGCACTCTCAGAAGCAGAAGCACACTTCCAGCTGCACTGCCACCCTCCAGAAGCTGCACGCACCCATGGCACACTTAAGAGTCATAAAAGTATTTACTCCCAAATGCGTTCAGGTTGTTCGTGCATCCACTTGACACTGACTGAGCACCTTCTTGGTGCTGGGCGCTGTTCTAGGCATTGGGGGCACAGTGCTGAACAAAGCAGAGGAGAATCCCTGCCCCCGTGGAGCTTATCTCCCTATGGGGGCAGATAAATAACACCTACACATTTCATAATTCTACATTTAAAGGCCCAGAAATAAGAAGGAGCCCCAGAGATGGAGAAGGAGCAGAGAAAGAGGCAGAAGGAGATCCCAGAAAAGTGTCCTGGAAGCCGAGGGAAGAAAG
Source organism: Sturnira hondurensis (assembly GCF_014824575.4). Classification (NCBI taxonomy): domain Eukaryota; kingdom Metazoa; phylum Chordata; class Mammalia; order Chiroptera; family Phyllostomidae; genus Sturnira; species Sturnira hondurensis. The sequence continues at coordinate 17,193,255 of NW_028079044.1, read as the reverse complement.
TGTCCAGATTAGCTGTGTCAAATGCTGCTGCTAGGCCACGTACCACGATGGCTTGGCCTTGGCAACGTGAAGTCGCTGGTGACAAGGAGGATGGTGGTGGAGGTGGGCACCTGATCAGAATGGGTTCAAGACAGAATGTGGGGGAAGAAACTGGAGAAGAGGATAAACAATATTTTAAAGAGTTGTTTTGTAAGGAGAGAAAAGGGGCAGCTCAAGGGGGAGGTAGGGCTGTGGCAGATGGGAGATTGTGTTTGTGTGCCTTTAGGAATGAGAGGGTAGATAGGGAAAATCTGATGAAGGCAGAGAGAGGGGAGAATTGAGTGGGCAAAAGGAGAGAGGACCTGGTACCATAATGTAGGAGCTGGCCTTGGCTAGAACAGAGGGCGAGGAGAAACAGTCCTCACAGACAGGCACTCGGGCACACTGCCATGGAGTCGACACACATCGTCGTGACACTCTGAGCCACACATGCACCATCATTACGTGCTCATAGTCACAGATCTCATAAGCCACGGCCACATACACAGACACTCTCATAGCCACACTCAAGATGGTGGCAATGGCACAGTGACACACAGGGTCACCCACTCAGGAACATTCGTGGGCACATGACGCTGCGGATCACTCACTGCTGCTTTCGGCTCAGCTCCTGTTCCTTGTGCACGAGGTCCTGCTTGAGAGAGGCCAGCAGTTCCACACTCACGTCCACCTGGCGCGAGAGCTCAGAAGCTCGCTCCTCCAGCTCCTCCTTCTCGCGCCCCAGCCGGGCGCTCTCCTGCCTCGCAGTCTCCAGCTCCGCAGCCTTGCGCTCCAGCTCGGCCTGCAGCCGGCCCACCTGGCCTGCGATCTTCTGCTCCACCTCCTCGCTCAGCCTCTCCAGTCGCCGGTCCACCTCCAGCTTCTCCAGTGCACGGATCTTGAGTCGAGCCAGGCCTTCCTCATAAGCCACATCCGCAGGTGAGGGGGAAGCGGGCGAGGCGGAGGTGGGCCCGGGGCAAGGGCTGGGGCCGGGTCCGGGCGGCGGCGTCGAGCACGCGGAGGAGGCCACCGACTTGCGGGCGAACAGCTCCCCCAGCGGGATCTCAATCTCGCGCAGGGCATAGCGCGCGGCGGCGGCGGGCACGAGGCCGGGCTCCGCCAGCTCCTCGCAGGGCAGGCTGGCGGGCACCAGGTCCCCGGGGAAGTGGGCGAGGGGCGCGTGGTGGTGGTGGTGGTGCAGCAGATGGGGCGTGGCCGGCGACGGCCCGGCCGCCTGCTCCTTGCCCTGGAAGGACGTGCTCTCGAAGACCTCGCGCCGGGCGCCGGGCACCGCCAGCAGGGCGGCAGGCTCGGGCGCCAGCGGGAAGCCAGAAGCCGCAGCCGCCGCGGCCGCCGCGGCCGCCCCGTCGCAGATGCTGTTGGTCTTGGAGAGGATGTACAGGGTCTCGTACGTGTGGCTGTACTCCAGGTGCGCGCGCAGCGACGACAGGCTCCGGAAGCGCTTGTGCTCCCCGCAGCGCGGGCAGCGGTACGGCAGGTCCAGCGAGGCCATGGCCCCGCCGCCCCCGGGGCGTGCGGGCTCCACCGCGGCCGCCCCGCCGATCAACCGGGCGCACTCATGGGGGGCCGCGGGCGAGCCCCCCTGTGGGATCAGGAAGGCTCAGGGACCCGCAGCCAGGGGCGAGGAGGCTAGAAGAAAGGGAGTAAAGCTTTGGAGGGGGTGTCCCTGTTCCACTCTTCACACCTCGTACCCTCCCCCACCCCTGAGGAACATGACTTCCCTAGAAAACAGGGGTCCAGAAGAGAGGGCCGAGTGGGGAGACCCAGGGCCTAACCTCCCAGAGGACGTTGGCCTGCCTGCTCTGGATACCTGTACGAAGGCCTGTACATGTATGAGGGTGAAAAAGTGAGAATTCTTTAAGGAAAAAAAAAAGGCAACTGCTTTATTTACAATAGTTCCAACCTGGACATAACCCAAGTGCCCATAACCAGCAGAATGAAGAAACTGTGGTATATTCATAATGGAATATTACCCAGCAATAAAAAAGGAACCACTGGTACCTATGACAACATGGATGAATCCATTCAATGTTGTTACCTGAAAGAAGCCAGACCAGAGTGCAAACTGTAGGATTCTGTATGTGTGGAGTTTCAGAACAGACTGAATTGAGGGTACAAAGTCAGAATAGAGGTTGCCCTGGTTGGTTCTACGGACTGGAAGGGGCAGGAGGGACACTCATGTGACACAGGTACATACATATATAAATAGTCAAGCTGTACACTTAAGATTCGTGCACTATATGTACTTGACTGTACACGTTACATCTCAAAAAAAAACTTTAAAAGAAGATGCTTATCTCCATGTTACACAAACGACACCCATAAAACAGCCTGGACCGTTGGCACCACATTGCAGTGACCATAATGTTCACAATACCTCTGCATGTGTCACTGTTTGTTCCTGCCCCTACTTCCAGGCCACACTCCCATTCCTGACCCTCCAAGCACCCAGGTGCTTTTCTCAGATTTCTGTGCCAGGCTGGTCTCCAGTATGTGGCCCTGCCCTGCCCTTTACTCCAAGGGCCACTGTATTTGCCCTCCCCAGGTCCTTTCTGGCACAAGCCACCGCCCTTCCTGGAATCCCACCCCTGGTCACCCTCAAAACCCACTGTCCATCCTCCATCGCCTCTGGCTTCTGGCCACCCCTCCCCTGCCATCCTCTTCCTAACTGCCTGCCATTGGGTTTCAGCCACCCTCTGCCGTCAGCCAGATCACAGGCCACCTGCTGGTCAGGCAATTCAGTTTTGTCGGGAGTCTTTACCCACCTGGTCCCTTGGCTGATACTCCTGACCCCTCCATCTTCGTAGGCTGCCATTAAGGTGCCCAGTTTGAGTTCTCTGACCTCCTCCTCTTGCTGCCTTCTGAATCGTCCTGTCTCCTGATGGGAGGGCTTCACATGCCCTTTGCTTCTATCTTCTCCCCAGGCGTTCTGGTTCACCCCCGAGGGTTAACTCACACCTTAAGTCTATTAAGGCTCAGCTCTCCATCCTGACCTGCTCTCGAGTTCCATTTGCTTTGGCATTTCCACATGGAAGTATGGGTGTGTGATGTCTGTTCCCCTGGCAGCCCAGCACCCAGTCCTCCTTCTGAGAACAGCACCCTGCTTCGACCCTGGGGAACCATTCTCCCTTTCCCATTCCTCAGTCCATGCGGTCTGGGTGGGGGTGGATGGTCCATCCCTGGCTTCAGGGGTAAGAATGTGATATAGGCCGATCAGAGGCTTGGGATGGGCACACATTGCCCAAGTTGGATCAATGAGTCTTTTCTCATTGGGTTCCTGAGCTACTTCTCCAGGACAGCTCTGGAACGACTGGGGAAAGCATCCTCTCTGGGCGCAGGTTTCTAAACTGATGGGAGGGCCAGAGCTTTAAGGGCCATTTTGGGGAGGAACCACCTGAGAATGAAGCCACCACAAAGAAGGAGAACTGACATAGAGAAAGAGGGATTCCTCACAGACACTGTTGGAGATCCTGGTCTGTTAGATTCTGTGAACCAATCAGTTCCCTTTTTCGCTTAAGCCAGTTGGACATGGGTCTGTGTTACTTGCGCCAGGAAGAAGTCCTAGCCTGGAAATTAGAATCAGGGATAGAATTTTTAAAAGTAATAGACCCCGTAAAGGAACTGGCTGAACTCAGGAGAGGAGTAAGATAGCACCGCTCCACCGGCTCAGAGGTCGGCGAGCCCTGCTGCACAGCAGCAGAGAGAGCATCTGGCCAAGCTCTCCCTCTGCCTCTGGAGCTCACCCGACGTCCCCACCAAGGCTGGAACTTGGGGAGACTTGCACAAAATATCACAGTGTTGGGGTGTGACCTCAGGAAGGTCCAATAAGAAGGAGACACACTCTGGCCGCAAGGGGTCCATCTGAAAGCAGACAGGGAGAAAATGCTGCTGTGCCCACAGAAGCTCTTCTTGCCTGAGGCCGGTAATCCAATATGGCTGAGAGTCAGATAATTAAGAGCCAGTTCTCCGCTTCTAGCTAAAGTCAGGTCAAGCAAAGAGGGGGAGGCTGGGAACACAGAGGGAGACAAACCTGGGGCCTGAAAGACTCTTAATTCCCCAGACCCCGCTGGGCCCTCCCAGCTCAACAGAGGCAACCATTGCTTTCATTATAAGCAGCCTCCCACTGGGATGCAGCTTGAGTGGGAAGGGGGCAAATGAACTGTGCCTCCCACCCTGGGGTAGGGATTTGAATTGCCCTGTGGCAGAGGCCTAGCTAGAGGCCACAGAACCATGGGCTCCTGGGATGCACAGAGTACCAAGGCCTGTTGCTAAGAGACAACCCCTCCTCCTTCCCCAGCGCCATCACCAGGGACTCGATTCAAGAATTATAACTTCCAGTGAGGTCCCTAGTTTGGTTAATAGCTCTGGGGATGACTGAATGCAAATTGACTGGAAGCTTCCTAATGATGAAGGGAATTGTATTACCAGAAACAAACCAACCAACCCACAAACTTGGAAAACAAAGGCCAGGGAATGTTAGCTCCTATAGTTGCCAAGCCACCAAACCTGCACCAACGGGCGGGGACTCCTCAGGGTGCCTCAGTGGCCACAGGGCACAAAGGACAAGGGTGGCTGTCTGAAACAGCAGAACCGGAACAGCTAACAGGGCCAGGGAACCGTGTCCTTGCCCACTGGCGGAGCTTGTGCAGCCTGCTGCTGACTTGTGCCCACTGAGCATTTTCCCTCATTTCCCTCTTCACCTGGGAGGCTGTCTGTTCTTTCAGCTGTCTGAGTTTTCCTCCGTCACTGTAGTCTGGTCGTGCATTGAAAGACCATGTCAGGCTAGCTCAGTCCCTTGCCAGACGGCCCACTGACAAGTAGGGCTGGATGTGGTAACTGGGTGAGAACTTGGAGGATCTCCTTCCAGAGATAGGACAGTGTGTTTTAAGTCTTGTGAGGGATCGTTGCATTATGGCAAACAAATTTTTAAAGATTTTATGGGGTCAGGGTTTGCGCAGATCTTGGACAGCTCCAGTTTCTCTTTGTGGACAGACCCCAGTGTTCCCTTGGAGAACCACTCCCCTAACTCTGAATGGCTGTTTAGGTACCCCTGATCCCACCTCCTAGCTCCAGGGGAGCACCTGTGACCTCAGCCTGTCCTCAGTCACAGCGATCATTCGGTAACAGACCAATTCAGCTACTCAAGGACCTGTACTCAGCTGGCAGAACGTAAGCCTGGATCTGCCTGTGGCCATTTCTGTCCTCTCTTTGGAGAAGAACAAAAAAGACTTCTGACGACATCCCTTGAGCATCCAGATCCAGATGTGCCTGAAACTTTAACCCAAAACTTGTCAATTGTGAGAGACAGCAAATTATTTTTTAGCTTAAAGCATTTGAGTTGGTTGCCAGTCACTAGTATAGAGACTGTAGACTAACACAAAGACTCACAGTGTCAAAAAACCCCCAAACCCAAACCCCACAAAATCTTGACTTCCTCTCATCCACTCCCCAGCATCCCTATTTCCTCCAATGGTGCCACTGTGCTCCCAGTCACACCCTACCCACTGGCTCTCGTGATTTGGCTCTCTCGGCTAACCATCGAGACCTGCTGATTTTTCAGTCCGACTGTTTGCACGTGTTGTGCTTCTCTGGGCCACTGCCTCCTCACACCTGGCCTGCGGGCCCAGCTTTGGTCTCACAGCTCTGTTCCATCCTATATCAGGCAGCAGACCCCTCTGTCCACAAACGATTCCTGCTCATGCTCTTTTAAGGGCTGCCCATCATCTATTAACTGCAGCCAAACTCCTCAGCCTCACGCTTTGGCCTCACTGTGCTCCTGCCAATTTGAACATGAAAAATAGCCTGGTTGTTCCACTTGCATTTCTTTGATTACTATGGCTGGACACTTTTTTCACACATTTATTAGTCATCTGCATTACTTGGTGACTTGCCTGTGCATTACTTTGCTCATTTTTATACTGAACATTCATATTTTCTTATTGATTTGCCAAGGCTTTTTATAATATTGATCCTTTGTCATTGATATACTACCAACATTTTTTTCAAGTGTGTTGATTGGCTTTTACTTTTATTTATGGTCTTTATTGGATATACTAACATTTCAAGTTTGCTTCAGTAAAATCTTTATGATTTCTGATTTTGTTATCATGCTTAGAAGGTCTGTCCCTACCCAAAGTTTAAATATGAAGTTACATTTGGCCCTGGCTGGTGTGGCTCAGTGGACTGAGTGCCAATCTGCAAACTGAAAGGTTGCCGGTTCATTTCCCAGCCAGGGCACATGCCTGGGTTGCAGGCAGGTCCCTGGGTTAGGGGTGTGTGAGAGGCAACCAATTGACGTATCTCTTGCACATCAATGTTTCTCTCCCTCTCTCTCTCCCTCTAAAAAGTAAATAAATAAAATCTAAAAAAATTTATATATGTTTTCTTTTACTTTTTGTGATTCTTTTTTGTAAAAGTATAGAAAAAAATTAAGGGCTTTAAACAAATAATCTTAAAGCGATAAACTTACAATGACCTGCTAGCATGCAAATACCTCAGGCTGTGTGGTTTCCTTTTAGACACTGGAGTTTTAATCCATCTAAAATTTTTTGGTGTGTGTAGTGAGACAAGGATCTAAAACCCTCAAATTTTTGTTATGGACATTTTCACACATATTCAAAAATAAAGCAGATATGATGATGAATTCCTGTGTACCGGTCTTGCATCTTCAGCTATTATCAACTCATGGCCACGCTGGTTTCCTGTTAAGTGTTCTCCTGCATGACATTTCCCCACCCACTACTGGATAATTTTGAGAGAATCCTAGATATCACATTACTTCACACCCAAATATCTCACCCTGTGTAACACAGGACTTAATTTTTAAAAAATAACTAGTATTTAGCAATTGTTCTAATATCACCTTCCTTTAGCTATATTAAAACCCCAAAAGTAGCCTTGGGAGGTAAATATAAAAGATATTTCTCTGAAAAGACCAACAAAAATAGCCCTCTGATAAATCTATTCAAAGAGAAAAAAGAAAGAAAATATGTAACACTATAGTGAGAAAAGGGATATAACTGACAGAGGTCTGCTCAAATTATTGAGCTGCAACCAAGTACAACTCCTGGCCTAGAGTTTTGAAAATCTGATGAACTGAAAGCTTTTCTAGGGAAATATAAATGATCAAAACTGACTCAGGAAGAAATAGAAAACCTGAATGACTACAGATAAAACAAGTTGACAAAGTGACCAGGAATATTATAAACAGAGTTCAGCTCACACACACATCACTAACGTTCAGGAACAGGGTTGTTCTGCAATACATGGTTGGCAGATGTCGGGCACCTGTGTGTGCCTGCCGATCCCAGCTGCGTGCTGGTCCCTCTGGTGGAGGCGTCTTCCAGGGCCTCTGAAGCAGCCAGTCTTTCTCCCTTCCCCATGTGCTGGCTGCACAGTGCCCCCCTAGAGTAGGGGAAGGGAAAGTCTGGGGGGGTGGGCCTGTGTGTGGATGTGCAACGTAGGGGAAGGCAGGGGCTTCTAGGATCCATGAGGCTCTTCACCTGAGGCCGGCCTTGCCCCAGAGTTTCCCTCCTTCTGCCAGAGCTAAATGGGATGATGGCTGTGACTGAGGACAGGCTGAATAGGAATGACTGTGAATGATTCCTAGGAATATTCTTGCCTAGATGTACTACCTCCTCACATGAGTGTGAAGCATTGCCTGAATTCAGGCAAGAAGGTGATGGAGGCAGGGGGAGGGAGGGGAGGAAGTAGAAGAAAAATAGAAGTGTTATTTATTTGAACTCCATCACAATCTTGTACGATGAGCACCACGCCAGAACAGCTGGAGACAGATTTTCCTTCACCTTTCGGTCTCCCCAAATCAGCAACCCCTGAGGCTCTGAGAGCCTGCCTCCCTTTTCAGTCGAGCTCTGCCCCCTCAACATCCCCAGGACCTGTTCCGTCCTTCCCCATCTGAGAAGCCTATCTCAAGGCTACTTTCCTTTAAGTCCAGTTCAAGGTTTTCTTTGGGCAGAAGAACCAATCAGAGGCATTATCTTTTTTATTCCAGAGAACAGACTGGATCAGGTGCATTCACGGTGGTATGGCCGTAGACTCTTTTTTTTTTTAAGGCTTTCAGGTGCGTGAGCCTCATCTCCTCGAATAAGACCAACCATCTCAAGGAGTGTGTTTTCTCTGGCTGCTGCCTACTGTCACATTCTCACATGTTGACTCTGCTGGAAACACTGATAATCTTGCATTTTCATGGCTTCCACCACAACATGGTCACTGAGATTTCCTGCGGGGAATGTTATTATTTTTATCTGCTCAGCAACATCTTGTCCTTTCTTTGGTGAGCTCCAGCTCCCCAGGCCCTGTGGTTCTGACAGGGCTGGCAATCCTAATAGGGTGGACACATACCCCAGGCTTGGTCAGTCATAGTACACTACCCCATCCTTTTGGCCATGATGACTGGCCCAGGAATAGGCACATTCCCCAGGCTGAGCCAATAGAGTCCTTCACGGGGAATTTACACGAACAATTAAAGAGTCCCCTTGGCCCTCAGGATCACATGCTAGGATGATAAAGCTGTTTATGGCCTTGTGAAACGACTGCCCACCACAGGGAGAAAACTCATGTGTGGTAGGGAGAAATGAGGCAGCGCTCCGAGTGAAGCTGAGCCAGGAGTGGGAGAGAGTTCTCACTTCATTTTTGAGAACCTGGGTACCATTATGCCCAAGACCCACTCCTCCCCCTTCTTTCCAGTTCTATGGATTGGCACCTACCTTGCTGTCGTTGCTGTTTAAAAGAGTCTAAGTTGAATTTCTGTCATTTGCTATTAAAAGTCCTAACTGATAACTCCCGCAAGTCTGTATTTCTAACTTAGAAGGCTCTTTTAAGCTCTATTCAAACACGGGTTCATTGAGCATACATGTACTGAGTCCCTGCTCTGTACTGTGCCATGCACTGTGTCTGGTGTTGTGCTACGTATGTCTCGGACACAGACTGACAAGATCCAACCCTTGCCTTCAAGCAGCTTGTGGTCTCCTGGGACAGACTGAGGTATTGGATGGCACAGCCATGAGACAAATGGCTGGCACAGGAATCTACACTTAACTTAGCCTGAGGACCTGGACTGACTGGCAGAGGAAGGTAGCTGGGTGAAGAATGCAGTTATGAGTTTGGGGAGGGGGAGAAAGGCATCCCGAGCAGTAGAAACAGTGTCTACAAAGGCAAGGAAGTGAGAAAGAGTATGTCTTCCTCCTTCGGGGAAAGGAAAATGTAAGCTCCAGAGGGCAGAACCATTGTCTCAATTACTGCTACTTCCCCAGGTCTTACCACAGTGCCTGTTGTGGGGGAGGGGCTCTTGGTGTTTGTGGAATGATGGGATAACAAGGTCTTGATCAGAGGTATAGTTCAGAGAACGGACTACAGAGGGCCAAGGTCAGGAAGAAGGCTGTTGGAACACTGGGGGTGGACATTGTTAGCCAACATAGTAGGACTGTGAGTGGGGAGAAGAATGGATATAGAAGCAATTACGGAAGGACAGTCAAGAAGGCTTAGGGACAGAATGATTGTGGCTGGTACGGAAGGGAAGAGTCAAAAGATCAGGCTCGGGCTTGGGGTTTTGAGCATCTAGATAGATGGAGTTATGGTTCAGAGGATTTTGGGGAGTCATAATGAGTTTGATTATAGACTCCACGAGCTTGGGATTCCAGTGGGTCTTGGAAGTAGTAATATTCAATAGTCTGCAAGATGGAGCCAAAAATACAATTTTGGCAACTCGAGCATAAAAACAAAGGTGGGTGAGCAGGACCAGGGAGAAGGTGCAGAGAGAGGAGAGCAAGGTGGGAAAGGTAGACCCTTAGAGAAGCAGAGAAGGGAGAAGAATCCAAAAGTTCTAAGAAGCTGCAGCAGAAATGGGAATTCTGGTGGGAAATCTCAGAGAGGAGGTCAAGGAAGGAAGGAGTAGGCAATCATGTGAAAACAGTGTAAACAACAGGCGTTGACAACTCAAATCCGAGCGGAGGTGGGAAAGGTCGGCTGGTGACCTTATGGAGGGCTGCTTTGATGAGCCTCGCTGATGGGGGCTGAGGAGACAGTGAGGTAAAGAGGTGAGCAGAGACAGCGAGTGGACACAGGAGGCTCCCCTGTGAGGGGAGGAGGCAGCATGGGAGAGCCCAGAAGCAGTAGTTAAGATGAGAGACACCTGAACATATTGAAAGGCTTCTTAGAGATAACCTAATTCTACCTATATCATAACTTCCACTAGCCTGAGGCACCAATAATTCAATGCCTTAGACCTCAAATTTATAGCAATTCTTTTTAAAGTGCTTCTTGGAAACAGAAAGCAGAGAGGGAGAGGATAAAAAAGATATTTCAGTATTAGGTGGCTCAAAGTAATATGCTAATTGGGAATTCACAATACCACAATACTCACCATCGAACCTACTTCTTTCTCATGTTTCCCATCTTGACCAACATCTTCATTATCTACTCAGCACTCTGGAGGCAATTCCCATGGTATCTCTGAATTCTTAAAGTCCCCCTCAGATCTCATCAATTGCTGATTTTTGTCAATACTATCTTATAAAGCCCTGACTGGTGTGGTTTGGTAGGTTGGCCAGCATCCTGAAAGCGAAAGGTCGCTAATTGGATTCCCAGTCTGGGCACATGCCTGGGTTGCGGGTTAGGGCCCCCTAACTGGGGTGACTACAAAAGGCAACAGGTCGATGCTTCTCTCCCACTCCTTCTCCCTTCCTTCCCCTTTATCTAAAAATTAATAAAGAAAATATTTTAAACAGATATAAATAAATAAATACTACCTTATAAATATTTGACTCTATGTCTTGCTTTTTCTATGGCCACTGTTCCCGACCTACTATCCTTCTATCTGGACCACTGATACTATTTCTAGCTGAAGTCCCTAACTCCTTCAGCTTTGAAATCTCATGGTTTCGGCAAACAGAGATCCAGTCATGTCACTTTTCTCAAGGGAAAAAAGAAATCTCTGCAGGCAGGCCATCTTCTGAAAGGTAAAGCCCACCCTGCTTTGCCTGCCCTCAAGGCTGGCTGGAATCTGACCACCACGCAGTCTTCCAGCCCCAGCCTTTGCCTCTGCTTCCCACGTGCGTCCTTCGTGAGCCTCATGGGTCTGAGCTTCACCGAGCTGTGCCACATGCCGTCACATCCTCAGGTCCTGGCTTGCGCTGGTCCCTCTCTTTAGGACTCCCTTTTTCAACTGATGAATTCCACAGGCCCAACTCCAATGCTGCTCTCTTCATCAACCCTTCCTGGACCACCTCCTCCAGCTCAAATCACCACGCAGCACGGACCACGCCCTCCCATAGCTCTTCACGTACCGGAGCCGGCATCCCGTGCTGGGTGCCCATGAACCTGTCTGCACATCGGATCCCGCCCTACACATACACTGAAGGACAGGGGCAGTGCTACTGCCTTGTGCACACACAGGAGAAATTAGTATATTCTCAGAGGAATCACACTAAATAATGGATGAATTGATTGATTTATGCAACCGACGTGATTTCTACTGTTTATTCTCAAGGAACTGGATGAATGTGGTTACGATGAAATCAATCCAAGAATTACCTCAAGTAACAAGTGCTTTCCTGGCTCTGCTCCTCGCCCACTGGGAGGTAAGGACTTGCTGTCTTCACGACATTGTTGCTCTAGCAGAGCTCCCAGGCTTGGGACTTGTCTGCTTCATTCTATTTTGTCCACCCAGCAAAAAGAGGTCAAACACAAGGCCTGTACCAGGCACTGGGGACACAAAGACGAGTAAGTCAGTCATGCCTTCACACTGCTTGCAGTCTAATCACCAAAACAGTGAACACTGCCCTGGCCGGGTAGCTCAGGCATCATCCCATGCACCAGAAGGTTGTGGGTTCGATACCTCGATCAGGGCACATACTCATGTCGTATCTAGGTTGTGGGTTTGATCCCCGGTTAGGGCAGGTTCCGGAGGCAACTGATCGATGTTTCTCTCTCACATCAATGTTTCTCTCTCTCTTTCTCTCCTCTCTGTCTCTCTTTTACCCTGCCTTTCTTTCTCTTTAAATCCCTCAGGTAGGGATTTTAAAACAACCACAGTGAACATTTACTTACTAGTTATTCTGGTCAGACACCACACTTCTCACTTAGTCCTCAAGGCAGGGCTGCCAAAGAAGTGGTGACATCTCCACTTTAGGTTGACAATATCCAGGCTCAGAGCGGCCAAGTCACTTGCCCAAGGCCAATAAGTGACTGTAAGGAACTGTTACTTTGGTGGCCCCCAATGAGTCCTGCCTCCTAGCACTCTCGCCCTGATTTGACCCCCTCCCACACTGACTCAGAGCTTGGCCACATGACCTACTTTGGCCAATAGGACATTAGCAAGCCTGAAGCAGGCAGAGATTTGACAAGCAGTTGTACTTTAGGGCTTATCCTCATAGAATATTTCCTGTTGGGGTACAGCTGCCCTGTAGAGAACTTGGGTCAGACTATGAGTGATTAGATGCCATGTGTAAAGAGATCCCACTGGATGAGAGGCCATCTTGATATTCCTTTGCAGCCAATTTCTTAACTGAATGTAGCCAGGGGTACCATGTAAGCCCACAATCACAGCGAACCCACAGACCATGAGAAACAATAAATTACTGCTGTTTTAAGTATTGTATTCTGGGAAGGTTTGTTACATACCAGTGAAAAACTGAAACTGTGACAAGCCAGGATTTGAACCCAGTACTACCTGGTTGCCTTCCAAACCCACGTTCTCAGTGCCCCAGCCTATGTTTCTTCTGGTTGGGAGTGGAATGTCACACCAACACTACTGTAGTCACAGGCTGGCCCACAGTGGCACTCAATACACAGTCATTGAATGAATGAGTAGAGGGTGTGGTGTGCTGCCAGAGAGATACAAATGTCCAGGGAATTCAACGGCAGAATGGCAATAACCTTTCAATGACCATGACGCCCCTTTCTGCTACAAATATTCCTTGACAAAAACGAAAACAAGCTAGGCATCCTTAAATCTAGAAACAAGTATGTGGGTGTCACCAAACTCCCCCTCTCTGTCCCTTTCTCTGTTAAATGAGGACCAGGCAAAATTGGGAAGTTGGCAGAGGTGTTGGGGTGTTGGATGGCCATTCCTCCTGCCCCCAACTCCCCATCATGACGCTGGCATCTCCTCTCCTTCCAGGTTGGCCTTCTAGGCCCAACAGCTCTTCCTCCTTTTTCATATAAAACCCACATGCAGGAAAGGAGCAGAGAAGGTAGAAATGACAGAAATGCGGGAGGGCGATTTGGATGTTAACACATAGCTTCACAGGCCAAAGAAATGAAGCTCTGAGCTAAGTTTTTTTTTAATCTGCTAGCAAATGAAGGAAGTATTCTAAGGAGGGGGAAGCAGCTGGAGGTGTCCCTGTGGATGGCGACACCTCCCCTGACTCTCTAAATCCCTCTGAATCCCCCAAGAAGGCAGGGCTTTGGCTTTCCTCACCTGAGGCTGTGGCCCCACCCTGTGGACCTCCCAGTGAAGTCACTGTAGCCTGGTGAGGACCCACAGGTCGGTGCATCCAGCCTCTGCCCCTGGCAGTCTAGGCGCAGTCCTTACACTGCCTTTCCCTTGCTAAGCTCCCCCTCACTCTCCTGCGCCTGCAAACATGCACACACCTCCCAAGGTCACACGCACATGGCTCCAGCACCTGGATCCCACACCCAGAAAACCATGTGGGCCCCTCGCTGCATACTCAGACTAAACAGAGGGCAGGCCCCACTCCTATCGCAGGTATAAAGTGGGAAGTGCATGCAGGTCCGTGTCACACACACATGCAAAGCAATGCAGTGGGGCATAGGCATCCGGATCACGGTGGGCACAGTGACCAGCGAAGGCACTGGGCTATGAGGGCACAGAAACACGGAGACACACACATGCACACCTCCAGACCATCACACGTGCACACCAGCACGCACACAGACACCTAAACCCTACCACCCTCAGACACCCGCACAGGTGCCCAGCCAGGCCTTAACACCAAGCCCCTCCCCCACCCCCTTTCAGAAGCAGGTGGGGAGGGCTGAGGTTTAAGGGCGCTCCCCCTCATTCCCTCTGGCCCCCCAGTCTCCAAGGTCCAGAGTCCCAGTGGGGTCTGGAGCCCGCCCCGCCCCTCAACCTGGCTTGGGGAGGGACTGGCGAGAAGCGGGGGATGGGAAGCCTGGTCTCAAATTGTTCTGATTTTAATTCCTTAAATTAACCCCTTCTTTGGCTCTAGCTAGGCCTGCCCAGAATCCCTCCCGGTATGGTCTAGCTGTCTCCAGGCCTCCAGAGGGCTGTAGGGGAGAAGGAAGAGGAGGAGGAAGCAACGGCTGGGGTCCTCCCTGCCTCCTTCTCTCCAGGAGTGGTCCCGCGGCGCGCCCGCGACTCGCCCTTACCTCTTCCACCCCGCCGCGAGGCCAGGCTCCGCGGCCCTCGGATGGGGGTGCACAAGCAGCCCCGGGTGCCTGGTCCAGATGCAGGGCCGCCTCGGGGCCTCGGATCTCGTTCCCCTCCGCAGCCTCGGGTGGCAGCCGCGGCCTGCGCCCCCGCCTCCCTCTCGGGGCGGGGGCGGCTGAGCCTCCCAGCCGGTCGCAGCGGGAGGGGCCCACAAACCGGGTGGGGGAAGGATGAAGGAGGAAGGAGGGGGCGCGCGGCCGGAGGAAAAGAAGGGAAGGGGGAGGGAGGCAGCAAGGAGGTGGGGCGGAGCCGGCCCCTCCTCCGGGGCGGGCTCTCCTGCTAGCTGGGGAGCAGCAGATGCAGCCAGAAGCGGCTGCGCCGGGACCCCACGTTTTCCTCTGAAGGTGGCTTAGATGGGGGAGGGGTCCGCGGTACCGCCCTGGGGGTTCAGGGACCGCTCCCGCGGCTCTAGTCCCGAGTCTCTGCCTTCCCAACCCCCCGAACCGTCCAGTGCACTCTCCCTGCCCTGGGCACCTCGGGTTGTAGCCCCCTCTCTAAATCCCTCTGAATCCCCCAAGAAGGCAGGGCTTTGGCTTTCCTCACCTGAGGCTGTGGCCCCACCTTTGATCCGAAGCGCTCCACCCTAGCCCTGCCACTCTGGCTTGGGCTTCCCCACTCGGGACAAATCCTGTGGTCGGTGGTTCTGTAGGGTCGGGAGAGGAAAGGGGCGCTGCACTGCTGCTGGGGTGTGCGCCACGGTCCCCAAGCGGCCTCATGAGCTGCACGCCTGGGTTGTGCACTTGGTGACCTGGAGTCAAACGCGTGGTCGTGGTCTTCGCGGAGACTGTTTGGGTCAGTTTTCTCTGGCCATCCCTAGGGAACTAGGGGAGCTGGGAGTGGCTTGGAATCTTGTCCTTGAGGGTGCCATCTAGTAGCACACGTCCCCATCACAAATTCTATCCCGGACTTAGAGAAGGAGGAGGAAAGGGGCAGAGGCCTCCAGCCCAAGTTCCTTCCCACCAAACCCACCTGGAACCTAGCAGAGGAGAAGTCCTGTCCCTTGGCTTGCGTATATAGCTGTTGAAGCATGAACAATCTGGCTGTCCTAGGTTTGGAAGAAGTCCGCAGGGCTGGGTGGGGCCTGAGAAATCAGACAGGGTGTTGAGGCTACCAAGTCCAGGGACGAGCCGAGCTTTGGATGAGGAAAAGGAGCGATGGCATTTCAGGCTGAATGAGCAAAGGCACAGAGACCAGTCTGAGCGGCCGTGAGGGGCGGTCCTGCTGCGGCAGAGCAGGAGTCCAGCATAGCCCCAGGATTCTGTAACAGATAAGGCTGATTGGGACTGTCCTGGACCCCATCTTAACTCTGCTAAGGCACAGGCATTGGGGACTTACTATCAGAAAGGATCATTTTTCGACTTGCCAGCTTGCTCTTGGGAAGAGGCGAACTTAATAAGGACTGAGGTTAAATAATGGCCACGTAGGTCAAACTTCCCCTGTCCCACATCTCTTCCTTCCCCTAGCTCCTGAGTTTTTCTCCTCCAGAAAGTCTTCTTAGATTGAACAAACGAGAAATCGCTTCTCCTAAGGCCTAAATGATTACAGCTCCTATTAACCAAGTGTTAAGCACCCTATTATTCATTTTTATGCATATTATACAGTTGTCCTAATAGACCTGTCAAGTAGGTGTTATTTTTAAAAATATTTTATTTATTTATTTTTAGAAAGAAGGGGAGGAAAAAGAGAGGGAGATAAACATCCATATGTGAGAGATACATTCATTGATTGCCTCTGCACACCCCTAACTGGGCACCTGGCCTGAAACCCAGGCCTGTGCACAGACTGGGACTTGAACTGGTGACCTCCAAGGGTGGAAACGCAATCCACTGAATCATGGCAGCCCAAGTAGGTATTATTATTATCCCCACTTTACAGATGGGGAAGTTAAAGCTTGGAGCTCAAAAAAATGGCACGGTTAGGACTTGAACTCAAATGACTGAACTCCAAAATCTGTGCTTAAATACAGCAGCTTCCTGCCACCCCTTCGCTGAACTAAGCCCGTTGAGCTTTCCCCTGCCAAAATGCAGATTCCCTAAATCCACCTGCTTTTGCAGAAAGCCAAAAATATCCATATATTGTCTTGGTTTTACCTTTGTCCTAGTGATGTCTGTCTGTCCTCACTCTGTGCTTCCTGTACGCAAAAAGAATTTGGGGCATGCTTGTGTATGTATATGCATGCTTTTGTGTATGAGTGTATACATGCACGTGTATGCAGGGTTATACCTTTGTGAGTATGTGCATATCTGAATGCATACATGTGGGTACATGTGGAGGTACATTGTGGATGGGTGTGTACCAGTGAATGCACACATGTATGTATGTATGGGGTATGCACGTGCGTGCAGGTGTGTGTATGTGCACATGTGTGCATGTGTGTGTAACCATGCAACATTTCAGACAACAGTTCCTGCTTGGTTGTTATGGGAACCACAGTTCTAAAAATGTTCAACCGAATCCCACTCCATGTGGGCCAGAGAAACCAAAAGAGAGAGAGAACTGAATGACAAGCGCATCTGGGGGCCCAAAGCTAAGGCAGAGAATCATGGGCTCAGCAGGAATTGAACAGGCACAGACTAGTCAGAAGTGAGGTCCCACTCAGGGGACCCAGTGGCTTGGTTCAGGGTCTCAGTCCTGCTTCTTCCCATCACTCCCTCCTGATCCTTTCCCTGCTTCATGCTCTCTAACCATCTTTCTTCCTTTCTCTTCCCCCTCTGTCTTTTAGGCGTTTGGCTCCCACCTTTTTTTTTTTTTTTTTTTTTTGCCAATGAGTCCACGCAATAATGAAGCATTTTTTTAAAAAAATTTTTAAAGATTTTATTTATTTATTTTTAGAGAGAAGGAACGGGAAGGACAAAGAGGGGGAGAGAAACATCAATGTGTCGTTGCTGCTCACGTGCCTTCTACTGAGGACCTGGCCTGCAACCCAGGCATGTGCCCTGACTGGGAATCGAACTGGTGACCCTTTGGTTTCCAGCCCACACTCAATCCACTGAGCTACACCAGCCAGGGCTTACAATAATGAAGCATTTAAGTGTGCTGGGCAGTAGGCTTCGTGATATGGCAGCCACAATGTGAATAAGCAAGGTCTCTGCCCTTCAAGGAGCTTAAGGGTGGGAAGATTTGAATAATACACAAGGGGAGGGGAGAGGACAGAGCAAAGGAAGAGATGACAAAGGAGAATGGAAGATGAATTTGGGTCAGATATGGAAGGCTTTAAATGCAGTGCATTTTTAATAGGAAGATGGAAGCTATGGTCAGTTTGGGATAAAACACCATAAATAGAGTTTTCAGGAAATTATAACAGTAGTGATGTGCAATGTGGAGTGGAGGGGGAGAATGGAGGCTGTGGGACCACAGGAAGAAGTGTGATGTAGTGCAGGCTTGTTCCAAATAGGGCACAGGGGTCAGGCCATAGGGGGAGGAAATAGAAGACATTCTGGGTTGCTTTTCAAACTTTTCCCCATAACCCACTTCATCAAGGTTCTTAATACTCTTCCCTGTCTCTCCAGGGTGAGAATCAGGACTTTGAATTGAGCCTTTGTTACTGATGTGTGTGTGCAAATTCCTCAGATGCAGTGGAAAGGAGAAAAAGTTGGGAACAACTGGCCCAGCATAGGGTAGGCACTCAATAATACTTGTGGAACGACTGGATAGGTGAATATGTACTGGTCTTAGAACTGGAAGGCCTAGATTCAAGGCCCACTTTAATCTCTTATCATCTGTGTGCTGCCCTTAAGAAAACCCCCAGACTCATTGGGCCTCAGTTTCCTCCTCTATACAATGAGGGGTCAGATAGGACATTCTTATAAGCTCCTTCGAACTACATGTGATTATGAGATTCTATGTGATTGTCACAACCAAGGTGTTTGTGAATGTGGAGGGTGGCACGGACTAAAGTGCTGGCAATGGACACAGAGAGGATAAATGCAGGATATATTTTAATAGAGAAACTATCATCTTTTGGCTTCAGTTTTCAGCAATACTGTTGAACAGATAACCTCAAAACCCTCCTGTTACACAATATGCAGACTGCTTCACAAAATATAACAGACACCTGAAATGCTTAACTGAGCTTGCAAGATAGGAGAGGAAATCTACCTGGACCGAAACAAAGGAACTGAGATCAGGGAATGTGAGCATGAGGTGTGGCGTGGTGAGCCCCAGCAAGTGTGGGGAGGGAGGAGTTCTCACAGTGCTTGGCTGTCCCGACTGGGCTCTGCTGGGAGCGGGAGGAGCTGCCTCTGAGCATTCGTAACTGCGTGAATTAGAGTGTGAACTCCACACCTGCATGCAACAGGAACTTCCAGCCAAGACATTAACATAAAGATTGGCCTCCCTCAGTTGACACTCTTGGAGTGCCTGGCACAAACGAGTACAAAATTGCTCAGGAGAAACATACCCTCAACCCAGGCCACAGGGTATTACTGTCCAGCTAAATTCTCACTGAAGACTAGTTTACAAGATAAAACTTACAATACATAAAAGGAAATAATGTGCTGTGAATGAGAGTAGCTAAGACCACTAAGAACTTCAATGAGATCCAACGGTTCTGAGCTACAGCCTGGATGTGGGGGGATGGGGTCAAAGGTGAATCCCACAGAACTGTAATTATTTAAGTGAGTCTAGGGAACCAAACACACGAGGGTTTCTATTAGCAAAAATTGGGTATGTGGAAGGATGGTTTGATTTTAGACAGATTGTATTTGAAATGGTGGTGGGACACCCATATGGAGGTGTTCATTAGTTAGAACCAAAGGACTGCAGCTGGGGTAGGGGCCAGCGCTGGCTGACTTAGAGGTCATCAGTGTAGCAGTGACAGGTGAATGCCCTCTCCAAGGAGTGTTGAAATAGGGAAAGTGCGAGCTCAGAACCAAACCTGGGAAACACCCACATTGTGAGGACCAAATGGAAAAGAGAACCAAGTGGAGAAAATGAGCTCCTGGGCAGTCCCTAATACTGCTTGGGCCCTGGGTTTGGGTTGGTACTCTGATTGTTTGATTTTAATTCTTTCCATCTCCTGCCTAACATTCTTTCCTCTCAGAATCTTGAGGGGACACTCCAGAAAATGCGGCAGTTTCTCTTGGAAGTACCAGGAGGAACTTCTCAGCTGGGGGTTCTAGAACTAAGCAGGGCTGTGGTACTAGCACCACGGCTCGGTCAGTTTCCTCATCAGTGATATTGGGCCTAGACAGGTGTGAACAGAAGGTGGGGCACGACGGAGCAGACAGTACTGGACAGCATGCTGCTGAAGTAGGCAAGGGCATGGTGGGCAGACACCACCCACCCACAGCCTGTCTGCCCTTCTTCCTTTGTTCAGGTTGTGTGTTTTAGGACCAGTTGCCTGAATTCTGAATCTTTGTGCTCTTCCTTAGCATGGGAGGTGAAGTCAGGTGGCCCGTGCGAATAAATGAAAGGTGTGGTCACTTAAACAGTAAGATAATGAGAGTCGTCATTAGCTTTCTCCATGCATCTACTGCAATTACCCATCAGGATACCTGACATCATTTAAGAGCCTCTCTCTAAGGTTAAATATTGCCCTCTGCAGGCTACTTTTTTAAAATGTTAACTCTCCTAGAAGAGGTAATACCGAATCCTTTATCACAAATTTGTTTATTAAATACAAAATACTCAACCACCATGAAAGCACTTAACACCTGGGGAGAAAAGTAGGTATAACTTGCTGACTTGATAATCTTGTTTCTGGCCCACTGGACTGTGGGGGTGGAGGGTGAGCTCACCTGAGGGCGAAGGGACAAAGAAGCCAAAGGATCAGAAGCTGAGTTGATCAGGCACCACAGGATTGTAAGGCTCCCTCTTTCATTATTATTATTTTTAGAGATGTTATTTAATTTTCAGAGAGGGGGGAGGGAGAAAGGAAGAGAAGCAGACAAACATCGATGTGAAAGAGAAACATTTGGTTTCCTCTCATATGCATCCCATCTGGGGACAAATCCACAACCTGAGTATGTGCCCTGACTGGGAATCAAACTGATGACCTTTTGCTTTGTGGGGTGATGCCCACCAACTGAGCCACACTGTTTGGGGCTGTAAGTCTCTCTTAATTCAGGAATAGCACACCTCAGAAGAGAAAAGAATGAAGCCTCCCAGACAGACCCTATTCTTTCCTTAGTGGACAGGAGCTACTGGGGAAGAGAGATGGGATGCACGACAGGCATTTAATGTCCCAAAGTCTGCACAAGGTGGCTAGGAAGAGTGTAAAAGCTTTTGGGTTAGAAGTTCATGGAGGGAAAGGTGGCCAAGTGAAATGCCACCTTCCCCATTATACAGTCATGCTTCCCTCACCACCCTCTTAGCGGCACCGTCCCCCTAAAAAGCCAAGATGGAATTTATCTAGAAGAGCCAGAGAAAAAGGGCTATGCCAGGTACAGAACTGGACAGTAAGGGGGCTGCTGCCTCCTGGGGAAGATGCTCTGTGGAAAGAGCAACCAAGGTGGCTGTGAGCTTCTGGCTTGCACCCTCCTTCTCTAGGCTTGGCTCTGCCATCAGTAGTCTAGAATCAGGGTGTTCAACCCGCGGCCCATGGGCTGCACGTGTCCCAGGATGGCTATGAATGCAGCCCAATACAAAACGGTACATTCAATGAAAACATTGAGATTTGTGTATGTGTGTGATTATGTGTCGTAATGTATTTAATGTGTGGCCCAACACAGCTCTTCTTCTCCCAGTGGGGCCCAGAGAGGCCAAAAGGTTGGACAGCCCTGGGAGACGAACACTGGATCCCCTTTGGCACTGACAGCACGTGAGTCCCACACAGACAGGCAGGCACTTGCTGGAGCCTCTGTGAGGCCCAACACACTGGGTGTTCACAAACGGCATGGAGACACTGCAGTCTTCTGCTCCCGCTTCACTGCCTGGGGCTCCCTCTAGTTGTGGAACCGGTTTCACCTCTTGATAGGAAGCCTTTCCAAACAGGGCCCTTAAGCAGAGGTGCCGCCATTCTGGGGTTGGAAAGAAAAGCACTGGCTTTGAAGCCAGAGAGATGTGAGTTTGACTGGGTCTGCCCCTAGCTGGGTTACCTAGAAAGTGAACTACTTCGTTTCCTGGATCTTTGAAATGGAGTATATGAATGCTGCACTCAGGATTGTGAGGATTAAGGAGGATAATCTATGCAAAACTTCCAAAAACACCTTGAGCCCTTAGGCTAGCTGTGATTAAATTCATTTGTTAATTCATTACATATTTATTGAATACCTACTATGTACCACAATGCCTGACAGGAGGTGGGTAATGACTTCATGAGTGTGAGGAACTCCTTGCTTTTCCGGCACGTAATTTCTGGGAGGGGAGAGGAGTTTGGGGGGAAGGGTCAAGAGCTTGGATGGCAGATTCAGTAAGCTTTTAGCACAATAATTTTAATTGCAAAAATAAACAGTTTTGCCAACTGCTTGAGAGTAGCGTCTGCTTTACAAAAATTAACAACAAAAGGAAATAACCCCAAAGCAAAACGTTACACCCAATGGCTGCTGGAAACGACACTGCCGTACAAAATACCGCTCGAGACCGGCTCGGCGCTGCCCCGGCCTGTCTGGGGGCGGGGCAGGGAACTAGCGGACGGCGTAGGGGGTGCGCCAGGTACAAAACGTGGTCTTGAAACCCGAAGAAATGCCTGCTCATTGGGTGGGCCCGACAGGGCTTCCCAGCGCGGCTCACGCGGAAACACAGCCTGGACGGCGGGAGCTGTCCACGGAGCTGGTGCTGAACGGAAAGTGTGCGGCGGGAGCTTCAAGGGAACTTTGAAGCGGGACCAGAGGCTGGCCCCGGGACGGGCCGGGAAGAGGAGCGAAGGAGGGGGACGGGTCTCGTCTTCTCCCGCGCGCCGGGTCGCGGTGCCCCAATCTACAAACCTCTCTCTTCCTCACAGGGCGGCGAAGGAGAAGCCCAATGAGTAAAAGCCAAGGCCCTTGAGCCGCTCCTCTGCGCGCGCCTTCTGCTTGAGGTGCACCTTGCTGTGCCGCTTCTTCTCATCACTGCGCGCGAAGCGGCGGCCGCACACGTCGCAGGCAAAGGGTTTCTCGCCCGTGTGGGTGCGCACGTGTGTGGTAAGGTGGTCGCTGCGGCTGAAGTTGCGGAGGCAGATGCGGCACTGGAAAGGCTTGTGGCCCGTGTGGATGCGCAGGTGGCGGTTGAGCTCGTCGGAACGCGCAAAGCTGCGCACACAGCTCTCCACTGGGCAAGCGAAAGCCTTGGCGTGCGGCCTCGGACAGAAGCAGCGTGCGCTGCACTTGCCGCCCCGGCGCCCCTTGCGCCGCGCCTTTGCTGGGGGGAATGGGGCCGCCGGCCCGGGAGGCTCAGGCACGCCACTGCTCCCAGGGATGTCCGCCACCGCAGGTTTCGGGAAGTCCGCCGCGGCGGCGCTGCAGAGGCCCAGGGGGGACAGCTGAGGCTGCGTTCCGGCCAGAAACTCTTCGCCGTCGCCGCTACTCCCTCCTTCCCCACTAGGAGGGGTCAAGAGCCCCGAGAGGCCCTCGGCCCCCTCCCCTAAGTTACCCGAGGCCAGCGGGAAAGCGTCGTAAGCCCCCGTAGGATAGAATCTGTTGGCCGAGTCAGCCGGCAGCTCCGCGGGGCAGCTGATAGACAGCAGATCTTCAATCTTGGCTCCCATCGAGGGGAAACGGGCCTCGGAGGTGGCCTGGTAGCCTCCCTGTGAGCTACAGCTCCCTGGGCCCCCGGCAGAGAGCAGCTCCCAGGGAGCGTAGAGACCTTTGAAGGCCGAGGCAGTGTCCAGCGCTGGGGAGGCCGGAGGAGCCCGGCGGCCTGGCTTGACGTCGGGTGGGGAGAGCTGAGGTTCATACAGGCACTGCGACGGGGCGCCAGCCGAGGGCGAGGCCTCCCAGAACGCCTCTGGGAAGGCGGCAGCTCCCAGATCTGGGGAGTAAAGGTCCGGGGGACCCGGCAGCAAGGCGTCGGGGCCTGAGGGGAAAGAGGCGTCCAGTGGAGACCGGGATGCTGGCACATCAGAGCCGGGGAAGGGTGCCAGGCCCAGGATGCCGGACATGAGGTTGAAGAGTGACTCCGGGTCGTGCGGGTGTTCGGGCACTGCCTGGATGAAGAAGCTACCGCTGTAGCTGAGGCTGGGAGGGGGTGTGGGCGCAGGACCCTCCAGAAAGCAGGAGTCGGCTAAGTCTCCTCCGGTGCCACAGCTGCTCAAAGCCCAGCTCAAGAAGTCCCCTGCTGAGGAAGGAGCAGGAATCAACTCCAGGCGCATAAAAGGACGCGCCTCAGAGTCTGCAGCCCTTACACAAGGATCCCTTGGTGCGCCCTGACACATATAAAATGCCTTTTTGCACATTCTAATCCAGTTGGAGCCGGCACATACCCCAGGACGCACACAAAAACATGCATACGCAAAACACACGTGCACAGGCAAAAAGGACACCTTGATACACGCACAATTTCCTGTGGAGGCGCTGGCGGCCCGGTGGGGGTGCCAATGGCGGTGCGCACCCCAAGACTCCCCAGAGCTCCCTACGATCCCTACCCCCACACCTCCTGCGTCCCAGACCCTGTCTGTTCTCAGGCACCGTGTGCCCCCGCATTGCGCGGCCGTCTGAGCAACCCCGGCTGCGCTCCGTACCTCCGGTGTAGCCAGCGGCCGCGTCCCTGGTGGGCAGCTGGGGCAGTTCGGTGCTGGGTTCCGAGCAACAGCCCTCTGAGGACTTGACCAGAAGCGCGTCGGGGCCGGAAAACTCGTTAAGGTGGAGCATGGCGCGGCGGCGGCGGCTGCGGGGGGCCGGGGGCCTCGCCTGCTGGGCTTGGGCGCGCGCGGACGGAGGGGAAGGCCGGCTGTCGGGGCGCCCCGCGCCTCGCAGACCCAGGCGCCCGGGCTCCTTGCTCCCGGCGCTCACCTCCTGAAAAGGGGTTAGGGGGCCGTGGTGCTCTTACTCGTTGGGACTGGCCTCAAGCGGCTGCTCGTCGCTTCTCCAAAGCGCAGCCGGGCTCCCCCCAAACCTCGGCCCCCCCACTTATATAGCAGCGGCAGCGCTGGCTCAGGGCTTCCGACTCCCGGGGCCACTGCCATTTCGGGAGGCCCCGGCCCCGCCGCCGTGACGTAAATGCCCAAACATGGACACAGGATGTGTGCCGGGGACTCCCGAAAAGGAAAGCTCTGGCTGTGACGTCGTCGCCGCCGCCGCCGGGCCCGCGCCGCAGCGTGCGCGCGCGCTCCCTGAGCGCAGAGCCTAGTGCGCGCAGGGGCCGCTGGTGCCCCTGCTGGGTCGCTGCGCCGCGCGCGCGGAAGGCCGTCCAGTAAGTGCACTTTCCGCCTGGAGGCGGAGGACGAAGGACGGCGAGGAAAGGCAGCGTGGGTTTGGGGACTTCACGGTTTGCGGATGGAATCCACTCATTGCCACTTACTAGTTGTGTCATTTAATTTCCCTAAACGTCAGTTTTCTCACCCGTTAAATGGAGATATGTGTATGAGTGTACATAAGTGTGTTATAAAGAGCAACTGCGTTAGAGCATATGTTCCAGGCTCTGGGGCACTCCGTAAGCCAGAGAGATTGCCATTGTTCGTCATTTGCTTACACGTGTGTTTTTAATTCTTTTTTAAAAAAGATATTATTCATTTATATTTAGAGGGGAAGGGAAGGAGAGAGGGAGAGAAATCTCAATGTATGGTTGCCTCTCGTGTGTCCCTCACTGGCAACTAACTGGCCCACAACCCAGGCATGTACTCTTGACTGGGAATGGAACCGTGATCCCTTAGTCTGCAGGCCCGTGCTCAATCCACTGAGCTATACCAGCCAGAGCTAATTTTCTAAATAGTTTTTTAAAAGTTTATTCTAGGAAAAATAACATTTAAATTATAAAGGGTTATACTACTGGCTAATGGTAAGAGGAAAAAGTCATTTAGTGACAAAGGTTATATTCTCAGTTGAGAAGTGAAAGTCTCTCTTCATTGTAGGCACTTACCTCCTGAGAAGGCCACGTGGAACCTTATTTATTCTTTCAGGAACACATCACGCTGTGTGAGAATGCACACTGCCCTGCAGTGTGATTTTCCCCGTTTGTAATAGCTGAGAGGTGGCTCCATGTCCAAACATACAGAATGCAGTCGCTCTTTTTTAAGGCTGTATAATGCTCTTTTGTGAAAGGAGGGCAATGTGTCCACTGTCCATGATCCTACAGGAAGTCCCCAACCTTTGGCTTTTACTCACATTGTGGTACTTAACGTTCTCGACTCTATCTGAGCATAGCTGATCATATCTGTGGGATAAATTGCCCTAAGTGTAAATTGGGGTCAAATGCTATGTAAGATTTTGAAGGACCACTGGCAAATTTTCCACCGTTGAAGTAAGGCCAATTCCTACTCTCTCTTTGTTCACCTACAAGGTATGAGAGAATTCTTTATAGCTTTTTTCTGCCTTCATATAAATGAAGAGGTGCTGTCTCCAGCAACACACGGGGTAAGTTCCCCTGGAATCAGAAATCACCGGGCTCCTTCTGAAAAACTTAAGAAAACAAAACAATAAACCTTAACGGGGCTGTTAATCTTGGCCGCATGTCTGCCGATTTCCACAGACAGGTGTGCCTACCCTTCTGAGCTTACCCTGCTGTGGTTTTCCCTTTGTCTTATTTCCTCATCTTTTTTTTTAAATTTAGTTTTATTTTGTGTTATAGCTCACTTAACTTCTTTCTGGAGGCAATTTAGGGGATTAAATAAACACGTGGGGTAGCATACTTTTCTTTG
Source organism: Sturnira hondurensis (assembly GCF_014824575.4). Taxonomy (NCBI): domain Eukaryota; kingdom Metazoa; phylum Chordata; class Mammalia; order Chiroptera; family Phyllostomidae; genus Sturnira; species Sturnira hondurensis. The sequence goes on along the minus strand of NW_028079044.1, from coordinate 17,167,075 downwards.
TAAACAGCACCAGTTCTTTGGATTCTGGGTGCTGGGTGGTGGGGAGGGCTGGCCCGGGTCCCCTCTTTCCTGAGAATGAGAACAAAGCCACTTGGGGTGACGAGCTACAGCGTGACCGGTGGTGCTATCTCCCAGCCTCCCTTGCTGACCGATACTCTCCTTTTCAAAAGAGTGTAAAGAATCCCCAAGCCCCACCAAATTCTCAGGCCTTTCACCCAATGTCCAGCACCCCAACATTCATTCATTCAGCTTCTCAATTTCCATTCCTTAAGTAGCTACTGTGGACTACAAAGTAGATTTTGTTTTTATTCTATCAGGACCCTGAGACCCAATGCCATGCTTCGCTGCCCATTCCCTAATCTACGAGGACCCTCCACATGTGTTCTTGGAACGTGTCATCACATGATCACTGGCAACACACGTGCAGGCACATGTTCATCTCCTGGTGTCTGGGAATCATACAGAGGTTTTCTCAGAGTCATGCACGTGCAGCATGCTCTAACAAATGCCACAGATAGAGTTTTATGTTTGTGTGTGTGTAGGAAACCCAGAAACCCAGCACATGCCTGTCAGGATTAGACACACAGAACACTGTTTATTTTAAACTCTATTTCAGCCCCGAATTTGGTTCTAATCCAAATGCATTGCCAAGACCAGGTGAACCCACATGAGACATGCAGGGCACACATGTCTCAAATCCATTCTGGCATTTTGCTGCCTGGGAGGGAGGGGGAGCAGAGGGGTTTGGCTAGGCAGGTGTCCAGGGCTCCCCAGGTTTCCCCGTCGGGCCAGATTGGCCATCCCCAGGCTCCCTGTCCCTTCTGTTGTTCTGCCCTCTGCCACAGCATTCCTCCTCCATCTTAGTCATGGTTAATTCCACTCCTTTTGTAAATTCCCAGGCCATTGCTGCTCTCTGCCAAGGGCCCTTGGGTTAGGTCTGCATTAAGGCAAGGGTCCAACTCCCCCCCAACTTTCTCTTGTTAGAGGCCAGGTCTGAGGGCAGAGCTGGGGAGGGAGGAGTGACTAGGAGAGGAGACGGGGAACACAGCTGTGCTCTAGGTGTGGGTTGGCACACACGCCCATATGGGCACCATTCACTTTCAGTGGACACACAAACACACACATTCTCACACACAGATGGTTACCTGTGGAGGACAGTTGCATCTGAATTTGGTGTCTTGAGGAGGAAGAGGAAATATAAAGGGGGAATGGACATTTTGTAGTCCTTCACAAAACAGCCCCTTTTATCATAACTCCTCCCCCAATTTTAACAGCTTAAAAAGAGGTTCTGGACCCAGACAGAATAAAGTTCACTGGGAGAGGATGGAAGAAAGAAGAGCTTAGACCTATGAGCTCCACTTCAGTTCACACTTCAGCTGTAAAGACATAACTTTACACAATGGTAAAAAGGGAAATCACATACATTAGCACTTTACAAACATACCATTTAATCATCATACAAGCTCTATGGGGAAAGGAATTGTAGACCCATTTCACAGACAAGGAAACAGACTGGAAAAGGTTAAAAAACTTGCTCATGGCCACACTTTTATTCATTGGTGGGAGTGAGTCAAGCCCAGGCTAGCCTACTCCACAAGATAATTTAGGAAAAGGCCATTTATTTTACAAAAAGATTCACTCTAGGATGACTTTATGTGTAGGATCTCTGGCTAGGTTTTCAGGTAGAGTACAATGTGTGAGCTCTGGCTGGTGTCCATCCCTGCAAGAATTCCCTGGAATGATGCCATGGATACCAACACCATGGGTCGTATCAGGCATGTACTGAGGAGGAGTGCCTACAAGGTCCTTGGAAGCCAGTGTGGAAGGTGTTGTTGTTGTTGTTGTTTTTGTGTGTGTGTGTGTGTGCAGCCTTTGGGCAGAGTGAGAGGAAAGTTCCAATTCCACAGCAAAAGGTAGGGGGAGGAGAATTTACTTTCCAGACAAACACTGGATGAACAATGAGTGAGTGAATTAATGAATGAACAAATTCATTCATCAAATATTCACTGAGCACAGCCCTGTGCCAGGTGCTCAGAGGGCCCTTCAGAGGCTGAGGCTGCCCTGGACGGTCTGGATCCAGGGAGGGAGAAGAGGGAGATCAGGGGGAGTAAGCCCAGCCCTCATCGTCGTTCTGGTAAGGCTATTGCCCCTCCCCCACCCTCCTTGATCTTTCTGCTCTAAATATCCTTGTGTTCAAATAATAGTGTATGTATTTTAAAAGACTCCAAGAAGACAGCTGCCTCGGCGTATTAATCATGAAGAGGCCAGCACTCAGTCTCCATGGCGACTCCTGACAGAGCAGGGGAACAGTTCCACATCCCTCTTCCTGGGGCCATGGAGATGCAGGAACAGCACCTCTCAGTCTTCTCTCGCCTCTCCTCTCCCCCCTCTTCCCTGTCAATTCTTCTCTCCCACCCTCCCCCTCCACTCCCCCTTTTTTTCTCTTCCTAAAGGTCTTATTTAAGAGCAGGGACAGAGGCAGGATCCAGTTGTCAAAGGAACAAGGAATGAGGAACAAGGAACAAAGACGAGGCTGCAGCAGAGATGAAATTTGCTTCCAACAGCAACCTCTGCAGTACATGACTACCGGAGTCAAGGCCCCTAGCGGTACCCCGGGCTTCACTGACCACGAGGGCAGAAAGAGCCTGATCATCTATCTGTCTCTGAGGGAGGGGACCCATATCAGGGTCCTTCCATGTCCCCTTCCTCTTCCCTGCCCACAGCCAGACATTGGTTTATGGTTTGAGTCCTTGTGGTTGTTATTTGTTTTAATGCCCACAAAAGTAATATAGACTCATCGGGAAAAGGCAAACATGTTAAAATTTTTACTGCAAAAAAAATGAAAATATCTTTCCCAATTCTGTACCCAAATATATACATTTAAATACTGTTGGGTTGATTCTTATAGTTCTTGCACATTCATTCAATAGTCATCTATTCAATCGCAGTACCATTATCATCATCACTATTTATACCAATGGTAGCATACTATACACACTCTTGTAGTTAACATTATGCCTTGACTGGTTTTTCTTTTCCCCTAGTCACAGTACAGACTAATCTATAGTACTGTTAACAACTGCCCCAGAGTATTTCATTATGTAGACTTACATAATTTTTTAACTTGGTAGTGTCTTGTTTTTCACTGTTAGAAAGAATCTGGTTGTGCATAACCTTTTACATATACTTGGTGCACTGACGGGGGTAATAATAATACAGTGCGCTAGCTCACATATACCACTTCCTATGAGCATCGTTTTTCAGGTATTGAGAGCTCCCCACCGCCCATACAAGAGATTTTAAATTCTCTATTTTATTTTGACTATATACACTGTTTGAATTTTTCAAACAAGAGGGGCAAGTTTCTCTAATACACTTATTACACCGGTAGGTTGGAAGACACAGCTGCGAAGTGTTTGCTCCCTTTGGGATAAAATGAGCATGTGCAATGCAGTGTGCGTTCTGGCTGGTGCAGAGAAGGCCTGGGGTATTCCTACAGCTGTGGCTCCATTTCTTGCTGCCGGCTCTTGTCACGGTGTTGGAATGAAATCTGTCTGGCATGTGACTAGATGTGTTTCTCCAGTATTTGTCCATGAACCCTTTGAGGACAGGCCACGTTCACAACTTCAGTGCTTATGACTTTGGTCTGGCACACACCATTTTCCCAGTGATGGTTAATAAACATCTGCTTCAGAAAGTAAAGAGAACCTTCTGAGAGTGTACAATTTTAATGGCTCAGTACTTAGATGATTAAGACACAAAACATTCCAAGGACCCATTTTTCCACTGATTTCTGAGTTTGCCAGACTCTGTTCTGGGCTTGAGAGCTTTCCACACACTCACCATTGGTACCTCACAACAACTTGATGAGTGCTATTATTATCTTTATTCCACAGATGGGAAGTTAGGAAACTTGTCCAACCACACAAGGTTAGTAAATCATGGTGCCATCATTTGAATTTATAGTATAACCTTAGGATAGATTCCAAAAAGTGAAACTTCTCGTCAAAGGTAAAACATTTAAAATTATAATCTATATTGTCAAAACTTCTAATAAGATCATTCCAATTTGGGGGCCAGAGAGTGCATATGAGAGCCAACTGAAAGAGGTATTCCAGTGGTATTTTGCTTAACATTGAAAAAATTCTCAGTAAGAACAAGAATCTTTTCAAAGGGCCCTTGTTTTCCCTTTTCTGCGACATAGGGGCCTAGTGCTTCTCCCACAGACACCGAGTTCGAGGCTTCCTCATGCTCCTCAGCCCCACCACGGGCACTGGAGATGAGGCTGCTCGGCATGGTCTGGGGTGGGGATGTGCCAGTGAAAGCTTCTGTACCCTCATTACTTTTGTTCCTTCCAGTTTGGGTCATTGGGAGGTGGGAAGGAGAACAAGATGACTGCAAACTATTTGGGAAAAGCTTCTTAGATTCTTCGAAGACAGCTTCTGAGCTCTTTTCCCACAGGAGAGAGGGAGGTCATTTTTTCTCCTGTCTTCTGGTCTACATCCCACCTTGGACAAAGTGCACATTGGACCAAGCTGAGAGGTAGATGATCACAGAAGAGGTGTGACTAGGATGGGCTTCAGGTGGGTGAGAGGCAGGGCCATGGACATGTGACTTCTTCACAGCACTACCCCACCCTGGCATTTGACAGGAACCTCCCATGATCCCTTTGTTTTCTAAGCCTGGTTTTCCCTTTTTGAGCAATAATGGACTTGAACCTTGATAATTCTGTGTGTTTAGATCATGGTGTTCAGAGTGTTGATTTTCAGTTCATGAGTTGAGAAGGTAAAAAGGGGGCTGAGGAAGTAGACTGAGAAGCTTATAGCTGTAGAACAGAACTGGGGGGGTGGGGGGAAGCCTGCTAAACCTACCTGGCAGCTTTCCCTTCTCCCCCGGCTTCCTCCTGCTTTCCCTTACCTGAGCTCATCTTACTGTCTTTTTAAAAAAATCTTTATTTCTTTAGAGAGAGGGGAAGGGAAGGAGAAGGAGAGGGAGAGAAACATCTATGTGTGAGAAAAACACCTATTGGTTGCTTCTTGCACACCCGCCACTGGGGACCTGACCCATGACCTAGGCATGTGTCCTGGCCGGGACTTGAACTGGTAACCTTTCAGTTTGTAGACTGGTGCTCAATCCACTGAGCCACACCAGCCAGGGCTCATTTCCCTGTCTTCTATCTTTTCCCTTCTTCATCTTACAATAGTTTTCCCTAAAGTCCTTTGAAGTGGATTGGTTGGTGTACTGGGACCTGACAACATAACTCCACAATACCCTGGCAGTTTAACCACAGGGGGGCCATTGAGCCATAGCCTGCGTGTCCCTGAACCATTCGGCCAGACTTATGGCTGCAAGTGACAGAAATGCAACCCGAGTTAGTTTAGACAGAAAAGAAAAGAAAAGAAATGGAATTTATCCGCTCTCAGAATCCAAATGGGCATCAAACAATCAGCCTGCAAGGGGTTTGGGACCCTCTCAAGAGCTAGTGGGACCAGGGGCTAAGAGTTTTCCAAATGCTCTCAGCTCTTCGTCTTTTCTCTCACTGATGCCTGGAAACCTGGCCACTGGAGGATTCTGTGTACTTTATGTCAACCTGCTGTGAAAAATAGATCATTGTTCTCAAATTCCAGGTAGGAAAGACCTCTGCTGTCCTTCCTAAGACAAGTATCTGGCTAGGGGGCAGGGTAATATATAGCTGATAAGATCACTGGGGTTTTCCATGTACAGAGGACACTCAAACCAATTGAGCCACTCTGGCCAGGGCTGCTAGGGGCTTTTGATTGTGTTTTGAGAGCCACTGCTGGAGAAGAGGAAAGCCCTGGGAGCCAGGAACCCTTCTAAGAGGCCTCAACCTGGAGCCCTGAGGGCAGGAGTCAGGTAGCAATGGGCTCTGGCCAGGGGCAGAAACGGTGAGTTCCCACTGCTAAACAATGCCCCTGGAGCAAGTCGCCTACTCCATCTGTCTGCTAGCTCCAAGGAACACAGCCCAAAATAAAAATCCCTAATTAGCAATTCCTGCAATCCAGAGCAAAACAATGTATTTGTTTCCTAGAATAATCTGGAGCCATATTCAGCTTGGCAACCAGTGTGTCCCACACATTCATGCAGTGTGCCATGTGAAGACTCCAGCAGGGATCTTTACTAAGCCAGGGTGTGAGGGGGAGGGCTCCGGGGTCCCCTGCCCAGGCAGCAGCAAGCAGGGGCCCAGAACAGAACTGGTGTTATCAAAGCTGTACAGCGGGTGTCTGTGACAGGGTAGATAGGGAATGAAAGGAACTTCATTGGGGCTTCTGAACACCAGTTTCCAGAGGCCAAACCAGAGACACGTGCCCATCAGACTCCTAGAGAATCCGTTGTGGAGGATTGGTCTCCAGCCCAGGAGTCAGGGAAACCGATTCTACCCGACCTCTGCTATTAGCTTGTTTTGAGACCTTGAACAAATTACCAATCGCTTCTGCGCTTGCATTTTCTCACCCTCGAAGTGGGGGCATGTTCTTTGCTCTCCTCACAGGCTGGGGATTAAGAGCTAGAATGAACACATCAGGCGGCTGAAGCACAGGCACTTACTGCAGCAATGCGAGGGTGTGAGAAGCAATCTCTCAGCTAGGAAACAGTGGCTCACACGGCCCAGAGATGCTCCCTGTGTTTTCTGGCCACCTCCTCCCATGGGGGTGGCATTGGTCGCCATGACCTGGATGTTATGAATGTTTTTTTTTCTTCCAGTTCTTGTTCTCATTGATTCATTTATTCATTCATCTAAATATTTATTGAGGACCTTGCATATCGGCCACTTCAACAAATTCTCACAGAAAGGTGTGATGCATGTGACAGTGGGGGAAGGACAAGGTGGTTTGATACTATCTCTTTGACATAAGAGACAGTGTCTCTTCTGAGATAACCACCTTTCTTAATTCTATCCGTTTGGATTAGTTTTGCCTGGTCTTGAACATAATAGACATGGAGTAATTCAACGCGTACTGTTTTGTGTCCGGTTTCTCTTGCTCCACACAGTGTCAGTAGATTTATCCACTCATGTTTTGCATGTATCGGTATTCTTTCTTCAAAATCACGGACTAATGTTCCATTGTTTGAGTATACTGCAGTTTGTGTATCCACTCTTTTACTGAGGAAAGTAGGTTTTTGTTATTGTTTGCTTTTATGTTTGTATGTTTTGAGGATGTCAAAAGGAAAATAATTTAGAAATAAATGATAGTGAAAAGATATAACAGTTATAAATTCGTGTGGCCTAAGCTTTAAAAAATATTTTTAAAAGTATGAAAAAAAGATTAAAATTACTTATGCCAAAAAACCTATAAAAAATCTAGTAATAAACTCAAGAATGTGCCAGATGAATATGAAGAAAACTATAAGATTTTCCTGAAGAGCATTAAAAATAGAATAAGTGGGGGAAACTTTTGGGGATGAGGAGACTCAGTCTGTATTATAAATATGTCGCTGTGTCAGTTTCAGTGGGCTTTCAGTGAAGCAGACATTAAGATGGGGTTAGGGGTGCCAGGGTCTATTTGGGGGTAACACATGTGGGATATAAAAGCAAGACTGGGCAGGAGAGCCCCAGCCCGTGAGACGCATCTGACAGTTTCAGTAAACCCAGGAACGAGTTCTAGGCAAAAATAGCCCATGAGAAGACTCGCACTGGGAAGAGACGGCCAGTCCCCTAGTACCCTCTCTGTACTCAGTTCCTGGTGGGGGCCTTCCTGGAAAAGGCATGGCCTTAAAATGGAATGTAAAAGGAAAAGAAAGCCAAACAGAATTTTGAAGACTCTATTATTTTCCAAAAACAACAAAAATATGAAGTACTGAAGTATAACAAATAGTAAAATCTTTATAAAGAAATTGATATTTTATTAAAACATATTACACAAAGATTTAATTAAATGGAGAAACACATCATTTTCATATATCAAAAATTAAGAAATTTTAAGATAGCAGACCTCCCCAAATTCACCGATAAAGTAAATGAACACAGTATAATACTTTTGTGATGGTTCTTGACCAGTTGATTATAAAATACTTATGAAAATGCAAAGGACCAAGAGCAGTTAGGATGCTTTTTGAAAGGAATAAGGCCGGGTCCGGGGAATCATGCTGCTCAACATCAGGACCAGATGCGGCTCCAGAGTAGGGAGAGAGGGTTATCATGAGGAGTAGGGAAATGTGATGGACCAGAGAGTCTAGAAATGTACCCAGGAATTTTAAGAATGCCAGTAAGATGTGGGTTTCTTTTAGGAATCAGGGTGCAATTTGACAAATTCTAAAACGTGTTTGGAATAATATGAAATAATCAAGAGAATTTTTAATATTATGACTAATGCTCTATTAGATATTAAAACCTATTAAAATAATGTAATGCTAGAGCAAGGATACCCACGTGGATCAGTGGAATAGTAAAAAAGAAAAAAAAACAACCTAAATATGTGAGGAATTTAGAATATGGTAAAAGTGGAATTTCATAGTAATGACAAAAATGTGATCATTGAATAAATGGGGTTGAGAGAACTGGGTAGACCTGTGGGGGAAAAAGGTAGAATACATATTTTATGAGATATTCAAAATAAATTCCAGTTGCAGCAAAAATATAGTAACAAACCTAAAACTGTAAGATTGCAAAAATGTATAGAAGAGAATTTTTATAATCTTGGTATTAGCATGAAATAAAACTCAGAGGCCATATTAAAAAGACTGGCAAGTTTTTTAAAAAGATTTTATTTATTTATCTTTAGATGGGAAGGAAAGGAGAGAGGGAGAGAAATATCAATGTATGGTTGCTTCTCGTGCATCCCCTGCTGGGAACTGGCCTGCAACCCAGGCATGTGCCCTGACTGGGAATCGAACCACGGTTGTTTAGTTCACAGGCCCACATTCAATTCACTGAGCTACACCAGCCAGGGCTAAGACTGGCAAATTTTTCGATGTGAAAAATTTAAATGTTGTTCAACAAAAGGCATCATAAACAAGATTTAAAACAAAGTACAGTCCTGGAGAAAAAATGTCTCTATTTATGTAATAGACATGGTTTAATATTGAAAAAGTAATTACAAATAAATTTAAGGAGATAACCTAATAGAAAAATAGCCAGAGGATACGACAGGCAGCTTAAAAAAGGAACAATATAAATGATAAATGACAAGAAATTGTTCAACCTCATTGCTGATACAATAAATGCAAATCAGGCAATGAGGTACAAGAGACAGCCCTGGCTCGTGTAGCTCAGTGGATTGAGTTTGGGCCTGTGAAACAAAGGATCAAGGTTCGATTCCCAGTCAGGGCACATGCCTGGGTTGCAGGCCAGTTCCCAGCAGGGGATTCATGAGAGGCAACCATACATTGGTATTTCTCTCCTTCTCTCCTTCCTTTCCGCTCTAAAGATAAATAAATAAATCTTTAAAAAAAAGCTGTCGTCGGGTACCAATACGGGCACCCGAGGGTCAGATGGTCACAGCCGGCTTTTCATCCCAGGCCGTCTCTGCATCTGAGGAGGGATGCATTCAGGTCACGGTCTGAATTACAAATTCAGATCTGCATTACAAATGTAGATCCCATTTGTTTATTCTTTCCTTTATATTCCTTGCTCTAGGGGACGTATCAGTAAAAATATTGCTGCGTAGAATATCTGAGATTTTCTTGCCAAGGCTCTCCTCTAGGGTTTTAATGGTTTCACGGCTTATATTTAAGTCTTTTATCCACCTTGAATTTATTTTGGTGTATGGTGTAAGTTGGTGCTCAAGTTTCATTTTTGGCACGTAGCTGTCCAGTTCTCCCAACACCATTTGTTGAAGAGGCTATCTTTACCCCATTTTATGTTACTGCCCCCTTTGTTGAATATTAATTGACTATAGAGAGTTGGGTTTATTTCTGGGCTCTCTGTTCTGTTCTGTTGGTCTATGTGCCTGTTTTTATGCCAGTACCAGGCTGTTTTGATTACAGGGGCCTTGTAATACAGTTTGATATCAAGTATTGTGATCCTTCCTACTTTGTTCTTCTTTCTCAACATTGCAGCTGCTGTTCGGGGCCATTTATGGTTCCACATAAATTTTTGAAGTGTTTGTTCTATGTCTGTGAAAAATGCCATTGATATTTTAATAGGTATTGCATTAAATCTGTAAATTGCTTTGGGTAGTATGGACATTTTTTTGATGTTAATTCTTCCAATCCATGAACACGGTATATGTTTCCATTTGTTTGTGTCTTCCTTGATTTCTTTCTTCAGTGTTGTGTAGTTTTCTGCATACAGGTCTTTTACCTCCTTGGTTAGATTTATTCCCAGATATTTTATTTTTGTTTTTGCTATATCAAATGGGATTTTTTCTTGATTTCTGTTTCTGCTGATTCATTGGTAGGATAAAAAAATGCCTTTGATTTCTGGATGGAAGGACCATCTCTTTGGCTAACCTTTCTCTCCCTCTCGCTCTCATTTTCTTCTCCATGCTAAGTTCAGCCTTCTGCCAAAGCAAATCTCCTTGGACTCCGCCTGCTGTATCCATGTCTTTCTTGGTCCTTTGGCCATCAGAACTGGGTCATCGTCCTGGTGAGGAGAGAACAGAGCCCACCGAGCCACTTCTCATGGACTCCACTTTGTCACCAAGCAGGTTAAGGTAGGAAGTGGTCTTCGAACGTGGTGGGCAAGTTGTGAGGACCCCACAACCCACTGTATTTTCACAAATGCATCCTATTAGTATGTGGGTTCCTTAATTTCTCTTCTTTAATCTGCCATTGCCCTTATGGTTGTTTCATTTCAATAACAGTGATTAAGAGAAGAATCAGTTATTATCCCAAGCACAAACTGCCTATTTCCAAAGGAGAGAGTTGGCTGATTCACTTCCCCGGACAGCACTTTTGGGCAGTCTCTCTCATCGCTGGGTTGTTATATTTCCACTACCAAAGCCCTGTTGTTGAGCTCCACACCCCACCACCGTGGAAGACCCAGAGTCTCCCAGGATTGTTTGGGAAACACGCATAAGCAGAATTCATCAGCTGTTGGGCACCAGCAGTGAATCCCCCCAAGCCTCATTCCAGTGGAGCAGGAGCCCTGCTGGGAGTGCAAGTCTCCCGGCTAGGAGAGGTGAGCCTGGCAGTCTTCAGTTACGTTGTTGCTAAGTTCTGATTTGCTCCTTTCCTGAATGGCTGTGTTGGCTCACCCTGGAGACAATCACTTTCCTGGCAGCTCCTCATACAGGCTATGGGCTGCCAGCACCTATGCCTCCGAGCTCCCTGCTGCCTGTGGTCCTGCTGCCTTCAAAAGCCTCACATCTCTTGTGTTATCAGAGGCTAAGCTTTCTCCAGAGCAGCAGGGGTGTCCGTCCACACTCCCTTCTTTGGAGTGCTGGCTTTGTGGGAGCTGCTGGAGGAGAGGGAACGGTGCGTGGAAAGAAGAGGGACTGAAACTTGTGATTGAAAATATTTTTCAATCTCTACTTGTTTTAGAAAATTAAAGAATGATGGCACTGATTGTTTTTTTATTTTATTTTATTTATTTATTTATCTTTAGAGGGGAAGGGGAGAGGGAGAGAAACATCAATGTATGGTTGCCTTTTGTGCATCCCCTGCTGGGAGTTGTCCTGCAGGGAACCGGCCTGCAACCCAGGCATGTGCCCTGACTGGGAATCGAACCGCGATCCTCTGGTTCACAGGCCTGTGCTCAATCCACTGAGCTACACCAGCCAGGGCCGCTGATTCTTCAATGAGGGGATGAATGAGGTCCCTGCCTTCCTGCAGGGCACCTGCTTTCCCAGGGCTGACTCACCACCAGGGTGGGGTTGGTGCTAGAAGTCTGCTCCATCTTTGATGCAGAAGAAGGGTTAGTGGGTTCATGGAGAGACTGAGCCCCAAATCCACTGGCTTCAGTAGTCCACGTTTTGACCGAGGGAATGAATTGGTTATGGATTAAAATGAGTGGATTTTTGGAAAACTCGGTGGGGATAGAGTGGGCACTCAGGTCAAATGGCTAGAGAATAATCCTAGCTGACACAGACTGCTAACGGTGTGCTAGCACTTCATATGTGCCAGCCCACTGCCTGCTCATCACATTTCTAAGAGGTAGGTAATTTCCCTGTCCACATTTTATAGATGAGGGATCTGAGGAACAGAGAGTTTGTGTTTTAATTCAAGATTGAGGAGCTAGAAAGTGGGAGATGTGGAACTCAAATGCAGAAGCTGGGCCCTGGACTCATGTTCCCAACCACTGTGCTCTCCGCTCTACGCTTCCCCACGCCCCATGCAGCACCTTCCTACCAGTATCCTGACCCAGCCCCTGCTTTGGCTCTTCAGCCTGGGAGTCCGCTCCCTAACCCCAGACCTGCCCCTCCAGAGTCAGCCTCCCCGGGTGGCAGGTCCCAGGGCTGATACAGCCCCTCATCTTCCCCAGCATCTGTGCCCAGCTCTCCTATCACTTTAGCCACAGTGGCCTTATGTGTAGGGACTCTTGGGCCTTCTGGAAAGCCCAGGAGTGCGGGTCAAGTTCAGAGGCTGCCGTTCCCCATGCGTTTTGTCCTGGTTGCTTCTCACCCACCCTTTTTAAGCCTTCAAGCATGTGGTGTCCTTCTCTCTTCCCCAAGCCCCTCACTCATAGACCTCCAATAAGGCTCTCCCCAGCTTTTCCTCCACAACTCAGCACAAGGTGACCCACATTCTCTAACAGACTAGTCCTTCCCCTTCTCACTGTATGTTGTTCCCACTCTTTTTTAAGTCTTGGTCAAATTCTGCATTTTTATATAAGTTAGTTATTTGCGTGGACACCTATCTCCCCTATGAGACTCCACACTCCTTGAGGGCAGGCATCCACTCTTGTTCATCTTTGCAGCCCTTTCAGCAGCCGGCCCACGGCTTAGCACACACTAGACACAATGCACACGTGGCCAGATGACTTGCCTGAAGGGTACAAGTTATTTCTGGCCCCACAGTTTACTCACCACACATTCATTTAATAATGGCTGGCCCAGTCACTTCTAATCATTCTGACATTGCAAGCTCACGGGAGTTCCAGATTCTGGATCCATTCACACCACTTAGACTCACAGCATGGCAACCATTGTATTTCGGCATGTATAGTGTGCTCCCATGTATAATGTGTACTTATGTTTTTGGCTCAAACTTTCAGGAAAAAAATCTTTCATTTTAATTTTTTAAATTCAATTATTCATTTATTTACATTTAGAAACAAAACTGATTGTCGTATTCCGGGGTATGATTTTGCATACGGATATCCTTATTGCTTTCTAGAGTGACACTTTTAATGCATGAGCATAAATAAAAGAATTGAACACATTTATATGCATAAGGAAATAGTACTACCTGTGCATACTGCACATACTTATTTTTCCCTCAGACAGTTGGGCAAAATGTGTACATTATACACAGCAAAACACAGTATATGTGTGTAAACACTTTTGAAGATTTTAAAGGAAAGTTTTTACAAAGTAGATCGAGGGAGTTGAGAAAGCTGAAGATCTCCCTATTATATCTTCAATTCGTAAGTTAGGAAGTTCCTGCCTCAAACCTATTGAGACCTCCAGGATTTGGAGTGTGGTGGAAGAGACATTTATAATTTCGACATCCAAAACATGATAGGATTGTAGAGACGTTTACTCTTTTGTGACTTTGTATTTTCTAGACATTAAAAAAAATCCCATTTAATAGATAAGAACATGGAGTTGCTGAGGGCTTACTGACTCTTCTTTGGTTCACCCTCATCCACATTTATAACTTAGTTCAATTAATTCATTTTAATAATGCAATAAGAACCTACAAAATTTCCAAACAAAACTAGGCCCTTGGCAACAACCCACATCTAACCATGTGGTTCCCTCATGCCAGCCCTTCGCCTTCCCTCACCCCAGGTGACTTTCAGTGCTGTAACCAAATCAGATCTGGAGTCAGGGGCCTGGCCTGTTTTATCACCTTCTCATCTGTCTCTTGTCACTAATAGGGCAAAAATCTGTTTTGCAGGCTTAGCATTTGAAATATCCTTAAATGGCTTCACTTGGCAGAGCATAAAGCTCAGATTAAATTCTGCTTTTTGTAGCATAATTTTCTATGTTTAAGAGAAGCTCAAATATAGCTGAGATCTTATTCATCCAGAAGCCATCACTCATCAATGTGGATGTAACTTCCTTTGTCACACGCTAGAAATTCTTTCTTTAGTATAGGACCAGGGCAGCTGACTAAAAGATCCCCACCCCACATTCCCTGCCCGCCTCCTCTCCAGTACTGTTTAGTGTTTTTTCCTCAGTCTCTGTCATGGGGTGGAATGGCCACTGAGTGACATTCTCCTGATAGGCTCATGATTTCGAGGCTGCTCTCTGGAGAGACACATGCTGCCATTAGTCACTCCTCCCCGCACTGAGTGCGTGTGTGTTTCACAGTTACAGGTATAGGTAGGAGTTGTAAGACACACACCCAGACTTGAAGAGGGGATGAAAAGAACGATAGGTTTTGTGAAGCCCCCTCAGTTCATCTCTGCCCTTGTTGGGAGAGGGTCTCTTAGAATAAAATTGAATTCTGGGCCATGATTTGAATTAGCAGGATAAAAGCCTGTTTGTCTTATAGATGTTTTACTCTGGAGAATATGCAAGACCTGAAGTTATGCCGACTGAAAGTGTTATAAGGAGGCTCCACCTGCCACCAAAAGAATGCAGTCTCTAAGACATTGACCACAGGGGCTCTGTTAGAATGGAACCCACAGTCCAAAGCCTGGGGGCTGGTTGAGGGTGGGGCTGAGCTGGGGTAGCTGGGAGCAGTGGAGCAGAAAGAAAAAAGGGAGGGAGAAGAAGGGATTTGGACTTCTGACTTAAGGCTGACTCCGTCTGCACTGAAGGGCTATATTAAGTGAAAAGTAAGGACATGCTTAGCAGTACCCTCTGGGCTCTGGGTATCCTCATGGCTGGTCACTGGAAAGATTGTTTCCTTTCTGGTCAAGGTGTTGCAGGACATAGAAACAGGGTAACATTGGGAAGATCGCCAACATGAAGAAATGCTTGGCTTTTCTGCACGCCAGAGCTGTAATGAGAAGCCGAGCTATGGCTCATGATGGGCTCTGTGGTAGGGAGCTCCTCAGCAGTACCCAGCCCGCAATTGCTCTTTGCCTAGGAGCTGCCCCCACATCACAGCAGTGCCACCCAATAACCAGACCTGTGTTCTTGATATTTTCCCCGAGGCAAGTAATTGGTCCAAAGGAGGAGTGCGAGTCCAGGTTGCCCCAATCGTATCTTGTCTTCAGTGAGGGTCAAACTATGGCATGGAAAGACATTTGGACTGGGAGTCCTACAGTGGAGTCATGTCAATGGTGTTCTAGAGAGAAGTGGATCTTCCAGCCTCAGCTAGCCTTTCAGGCCAGCAGCCTGACCTGGCCTGAAATAATTCTTCTGAAATAATTAATTCTCATTAATTTTATGAGAATTTCCCAGAGACAGAATCACCTATCTAAGCTGCTCCTGAATTCATGACCCATAGAAATTGTATGAAATAATAAGTGTTTTGTTGTTTTAAGCTGCTGAGTTTGGGGGCAATTTCTTACATTGCAATAAATAACACAGAAATGTATATATATCTATATCTATATCTATATATCAATGAAGAATGTTTTTGGCAGCAAGTAAGAGAATACTTGGCTACAATCTTAAATATTGGGGTCATCTAATACCATATTAGTTTCCAAGGGCTGCCATAACCAAGTGCCAAGCTGGTGGCTCGGAACAACAGAAATGGATTGCCGCACATTTCTAGTGGCCAGAAGTCTGAACTTGTGGTGTCTGCAGGGACATTCTCCCTCTGAAGGTACCAGGTAAGAATCATTCTGCCTTCTTTCCTAGCTTCTGGTAGCCTCGGGCATTCCTTGGCTTGTAGGTGGCTGTCTTCTCCTTGTGTCTGTTCACATTGTCTTCCTTCTGTGCATGTGTCTGTTTCTGTGTCCAAATTTCCCCTTTTTATAAGGACAACAGTCATATTGGATTAGGGCTCCCCCAATGACCTCATTTTAACTTGATTACCCCTGCAGAAACCCAAAGACGGTTACAATGTAAGGTAGTGGGGGTTAGCATTCCAATAGGACTTTTTCTGGAATACATAATTTAACCTAAACAAATGCCCTCATATTAAGGAGTCTGGAAGGAGGAGGCCTCAGGGTTGATGTGACCTATATAGATCCAGTGACCTATATGATGTCCCCAAAGACATAGGTTCCTTTCACCTTTCTTCGCCAACCTTAGCTTTTGGGCGATTGCTGCTTTTCCATTTCTGTTTTCCTTTCCCTGAGCAGAGGCACCCATCGGTGCAATTCACACCCTTTCCCCGAAGAAAATGAAGAGACTTCTCTGATCAGTAAAGCCATGTAGAATAACCCGAATGTGTGCGTCTTAGGTTGTTTTCCTCTTGGGCCTCAGCTGCCAGCAGAGGGATCGTGTGTTCTTCCCTCCTCATAATGTAAGTTTTATATGGGAAGGGACCTTACCCGCTGGGTGGGCCTTCAGTGTGGAATGTGCCATTTCAGAAACTTAAGCATCTGGGACATTGGCCCCAAACACTAAGAAATAACCTGAGGGGATGTGGAGGATCAAAATATTCCCGTGGCAAAGCCTCCAGTGGGCCAGGGTGCGTGTGTGGCGTGTTGTCTTATACTCTCATTATGGTGGTTTGTTAAGGAGGAAGCTCTTTCTCTGCGCTGATTTTTAATTCTATGGAATTTAGCTCTTTATGTGACTGTAGCTCGTGAGTGACTGTTTCTATAGAGCACTGGTTCTCAACCTCAAACGTGGGTGGAATCACCTGAAGGGCTTGTTAAAACACAGACTTCTGGGTCCCTCTATCTTTTTCTTGTCTTCCCCCCAAGGGACTACTGTGAGGCAGGATTGTTCTACCACCTGGCCTTCCTGGAAGATATCCTGTGTGGCTGAGCAACCAGCAGTGTTTTGTGAAGCAGGGGCCGGCTTGGTAGTGCACTGATGTAGACTGGCTTCCCCTCTGCCCCTGCCTCACCTCCTGTTTTCCCATGCTCTTGCTGCCCTGGAGTTGTGCCTCTCAATAAAGCACTAGCACATAAGCTTTGCCTTTGGTTCTTTTTGCCAGACACTCTGGGCTAAGAAAGGGCAAATAGGGAGATGAAAATTAAGGCGTTATATACAGGTAGGTTCTCCACCCAGAAATAACTTACTCCCAAGTTATGTCTTTCAGCAAAAGAGCCCTGTCTCTGAACACCATGTTGGCGTGGGTTCAGCCCGGGACGTGGGGGCTGGAATTTGGATTCCCATTCGCGTCCCACTGCAAGCCAGGAACATGGCTGTGGACCAGGAGCAGGAGATCAGGCTCCTTCTCTGGATCTACAGCCACCCGGATCTCTAACCTTAAGAAATCCACTTAGTTTTTTTTTTAGAAGAGTGAATTTTATTATTTTTTATTTATTTATTTTTAAATTTTTATTTATTTATCTTAGAGGGGAAGGGAAGGAGAGAGCAAGAGAAATATCAATGTATGGTTGCCTCTGGTGTGTCCCCTGCAGGGAACTGGCCTGCAACCCAGGCATGTGCCCTGACTGGGAATCGAACCGCGATTGCGTGGTTCGCAGGCCCATCTCAATCCACTGAGCTACACCAGCCAGGGTACTTAGTTTTTGTTAAGTCATAATTCTATCAAATCACAGAAGTTGGTAGACAACTAAAGGTCATTTTACAGGTGGCATGTGTAGCATGGAGAGCACTGGACTTTGAGCCAGGAGAGGACACTAGACCCTCTGAGCCTTAATTTCTATCTTTATAGAACGAGGGGGTAGGAATAAATAAACTTCAGGACTTCTCACTCTGAATCATGGATTGCTAGATTTTGAGACTTACTTGGGGTCACAGTATAAAGTGGTTGGGTACTGGGGTAACTAAATTGACTGACTTCGTCCCATTTAATTTTGTAAGGCTACAAAGAACAAGTCATATGTGCTACTGTTGCTTGGGGTCTTTTATCTACTTAATTCAAAAAATAACTCAATTTTCCATACAGGATGGAGAGTTTGAAGGATGCTAGTGAAGGCAGNGATGAAAATTAAGGCGTTATATACAGGTAGGTTCTCCGCCCGGAAATAACTTACTCCCAAGTTGTCTTTCAGCAAAAGAGCCGTGTCTCTGAACACCATGTTGGCGTGTGTTCAGCCCGGGACGTGGGGGCTGGAATTTGGATTCCCATCCGCGTCCCACTGAGAGCCAGGAACATGGCTGAGGACCAGGAGCAGGAGATCGGGCTCCTTCTCTGGATCTACAGCCACCGGGATCTCTAACCTTAAGAAATCCACTTAGTTTTTTTTTTTTTTAGAAGAGTGAATTTTACTTTTTATTTATTTATTTTTAAATTTTTATTTATTTATCTTAGAGGGGAAGGGAAGGAGAGAGCGAGAGAAATATCAATGTATGGTTGCCTCTGGTGTGTCCCCTGCAGGGAACTGGCCTGCAACCCAGGCATGTGCCCTGACTGGGAATCGAACAGCGATTGTGTGGTTCGCAGGCCTGTGCTCAATCCACTGAGCTACACCAGCCAGGGTACTTAGTTTTTGTTAAGTCATAATTCTGTCAAATCACAGAAGTTGGTAGACAACTAAAGGTCATTTTACAGGTGGCATGTGTAGCATGAAGAGCACTGGACTTTGAGCCAGGAGAGGTCACTAGACCCTCTGAGCCTTAATTTCTATCTTTATAGAACGAGGGGGTAGGAATAAATAAACTTCAGGACTTCTCACTCTGAATCATGGATTGCTAGATTTTGAGACTTACTTGGGGTCACAGTATAAAGTGGTTGGGGACTAACCCTGCTTTTTCCCCGGTCCTCAGTCTGAGATTCGGGTTTTACTGCCTGAGGCTTGAACGTGCTCGTGGTCTTTGACTCAAGCTCTGTTCTCTGTTCTCCTCTTGATGCTTCAGTGTTGGGCTCTGTAGGTTTCAGATTACATGGGGTTTGGGGTGGACTAAACGGTTCAAAACTTTTCCATGCCTGTGGATACGTTATTTATAGACTGTGTACTTTATTTTGTCTGTCTGTTTTTTAAATTTTATTTTTCATTTACAGTTTCCATTCAATATTATTTTGTATTAGATGTTGGTTACGCAATCACATACTTTACATAGGATGTAAATACATATATTTTTGGTGCCCGGTAGATACTGATCTTTCCAGTACCCACCTGGCACCATACAGTTACTAAAATGTTATTTACTATATTCCCCATGCTGTACTTTACATCCCCAGTGACTATTTTGTAACTACCAAGTTGTATGTCTCAATCCCCTCACTTTTGTCACCCAGCTCACCAACCCCCTCCCCTCTGGCAACCATTGGTCTGTTCTCTGTGTCAGTGAGTCGGTTTCCGTTTTGTTCTTTAGATCCCACATATAAATGAAATCCTAGGGCATCTGTCTTTGTCTGGCTGGCTTACTTCACCTTCACCATAATATCATCTAAGCCCATCCATGCTGTTGCAAATATAAGATTTAATTCTTGTTTATAACTGAGTAATATTCCATTACAGATATGTACCATCACTTTTTTATCCACTTGTCTATTGATGGGCACTTGGGTTGCTTTTACATCTTGGCAATTGTAAATAACGCTGCAGTGAGCAGAGGGGTGCATAACTTTTTAAATTAGTGTTTGGGGTTTCTTTGGATATATACTCAGAAGTGGAATTGCCAGGTCATAAGGCAATGTTTCCATTTAAACATTTTTGAGGACCCTTATACTGTTTTCCACAGTGGTGGCACCAATCTGCATTTTCCTCTATAGTGCACAAAGGCTCCCTTTTCTCTACATCCTCATCAGTACTTGATATTTGTTGATCTATTGATGATAGCCATTCCGACAGGTGTGAGGTGATATCTAATTGTGGTTTTGTTTGCGTTTCTCTGACAATTAGGGATGTTGAGCATCATTTCATCTGTTTAATGGCCATCTGTATGTTCTTTTTGGAGAAGTGTCTATTCAGGTCCTCTGCCCATTTTTTAAATTGTTTTTTTTTTGTATTTTTGTGTTGAGTTGTGTGAGTTCTTTACAGGTTTTGGATATTAACCCCTTATTGGATGTATCATTGGCAAATATCTTCTTTCAGTCAACACATCATTGTCGTTTGGTTTTGTTGATGGTTTCCTTTGCTGTGCAAAAATTTTTATTTTTTATTTATTTATTTTCTTGCCAACCTAATACTATGCTTTATTTATTTTTTAAAAATATATTTTATTGATTATACCCTTACAGTTGTTCTATTCCCCCCTTCATTCCCCTCCACCCGCACACTCCCTCCCCCACCATTCTCCCCCCCTTAGTTTATAACCATGTGTCTCAAGTTCTTTAGATTCTATATTTCCCCCACTGTTCTTGCCCTCCCCCCTATCTATTTTCTACCTACCATCTATGGTATTTTCTGTGCCTTCTCCCCCCTTCTCCTCCTCCCACCTCCCTGTTTCTAACCCTCCATGTGTTCTTCATTTCTACGCTTCCACTCCTGATCTGGCTGTCCTCTTGGTTTGCTTTTGTTTTAGGTGTGGTTGTTAATAACTGTGTGTTTGCTGTCCTTTCACTGTTCATATTTTTCATCTTCTTTTTCTTATATAAGTCCCTTTAG
Source organism: Sturnira hondurensis (assembly GCF_014824575.4). NCBI lineage: Eukaryota > Metazoa > Chordata > Mammalia > Chiroptera > Phyllostomidae > Sturnira > Sturnira hondurensis. The sequence continues at coordinate 17,146,476 of NW_028079044.1, read as the reverse complement.
CATTTCATATAATAAGGGCTTGGTGATGATGAACTCCTTGAACTTGACCTTATCTGAGAAGCACTTTATCTGTCCTTCCATTCTAAATGAAAGTTTTGCTGGATAAAGCAATCTTGGCTGTAGGTCTTTGGATTTCATGACTTGGAATACTTCTTTCCAGCCCCTTCTTGCCTGTAAGGTCTCTTTTGAGAAATCTGCTGACAGTCTGATGGGTACTCCTTTGTAGGTGACTGTCCCCTTATCTCTTGCTGCTTCTAGGATTCTCTCCTTCATTTTAGTCTTGGCTAATGTAATTATGATGTGCCTTGGTGTGATCCTTCTTGGGTCCAACTTCTTTGGGACTCTCTGAGCTTCCTGGATTCCTGGAAGTCTATTTCCTTTGCCAGACTGGGGAAGTTCTCCTTTATTATTTGTTCAAATAGGTTTTCCACTCGTGGCTGTTTCTTTCCCTCTTCTGGTACCCCTATAATCCGGATGTTGGAACATTTAAAGATGTCCTGGAGGTTCCTAAGCCTCTCCTCATTTTTTTGAATTCTCATTTCTTCATTCCTTTCTGGTTGGATGTTTCGTTCTTCCTTCTGGTCCATTCCATTGATTTGAGTCCCAGTTTTCTTTCCATCGCTATTGGCTTCCTGGACATCTCCCTTCAATTCAATTAGTTTAGCCTTCATATGTTCCTCTAATTTGTGACTATAATCAACCAGTTCTGTGAGCATCCTGATAAATAGTGTCTTGAATTGTGCTTCTGAGAGGCTGGCAATCTGTTGGTCGCTTAGAGTTACCGGCTCTGGGACTTTGAGTTCTTCTTGCGCCATCTTTTGGGCTGTTCGTGCCTGTTCCGTAGCAGGATCGGAGCCCTAAAGTGTTCACTAGTGCAGGGCAACTAAGTCGCTGGGGTGTGACATTGTATGTGGGGGCGGGGTCAAAGAGGAACAATTGTGTCCCGTCTGTCGCCTGCTGCCGCAGCCCCCACCGGCACTGCAGCCACGGCCGTCACCAGGCCCACGCGTTTCGTTCTGCTGTACGCGAGTGTGCCACCGCTGTCAGCCCTCCACCACTGGGTTCGCCCCCTGGGGCCTGTGTGGTCCGTCTCACTGTGCGCGAATGTGCGACCACGGTCAGTCTGCCCCACACCCTGACTGGGTCTGGGCTACTTTCGCGCCTAGGTCGGGGGATCTGTCCTGCCCCACCCAGCTCTGCTGCTGGCTCTGCCTCTCTAACCGTCCCTGTTGAATGGTTCGTAGTTGTCGGACTTCCGTATAATTCAGTTATCTGGTCTTTGGGTGTGTCCTTGTTCTCCAAACCTTTGTTGTATTCAAACTTGGTTGTGGGAGAAGGCACAGTGTTTCCACCTATGCCTCCATCTTGGTGGAAGTCTCTGCTGTGCAAAAATTTTTAGTTTGATGTAATTTGATTTGTTTATTTTGTCTTTTGTTTCCTTTGCCTGAGGAGATATACCAGAAAAAGTATTGCTAAGAGAAATGTTAGAGATTTTGCTGCCTCTGTTTTCTTCTAAAAATTTTATGGTTTTGAATCTTACATTTCTTGTATATGGTATAAGAAGGTTGTCTAGTTTCATTTTTTGCATATATTTGTCCAATTTCTCAACACCATTTATTAAATAAATTTTCTTTATCTCCTTGTATATCCTGGCCTCTTTTGTCAAATTTTTTAAAAATATTTTATTTATTTATCTTTAGAGAAGGAGGGAAGAAGAGAGGAAGAGAAACATCAATGTATGGTTGCTTCTTGTGCATCCCCTGGGAACTGGCCCCTGCTGGGAATTGGCCTGCAACCCAGACATGTGCCCTGACTGTCTTTTGTCAAATATTAATTGAAAATAAAAGTGTGGGTTTATTTCTGGGCTTTGTATTCTGTTCCATTGATCTCTGTGTCTGTTTTTATGCCACTACCATGCTGTTTTGATTACTATGGACTTTTTAAGAATTGTATTTTATTGTTTATGCTATTACAGTTGTCCCAATTTTCCCCCCTTTGTTTTCCTCCATCCAGCACCACCACCACACTCCCTCAGGCATTACCCACACTGTTGTCTATGTCCATGGGTCATGCATTATATTTTTCAGGTACTCTATTCCCTATGCTGTACTTTATGTCCCCATGACTATTCTGTAACTACCAATTTGTGCTTAATCCCTTCACCTTTTTTACCCATCTTTTGACCCTCCTCATCTGACAACCATAAAAATGTTCTCTGTGTCTATGATTCTGTTTCTGTTCTGTTTGTGTTTATTTTGTTTTTTAGATTCAACTGATGATAGATATGTATTAATTTCCATTTTATTGTTCATGTTTTTGATCTTCTTAAAGTAGACCCTTTAACATTTCATATAATACTGGCTTGGTGGTCATGAACTCCTTTAGCTTTTTCTTGTCTAGGAGGCTCTTTATCTGTCCTTTGATTCTAAATGATAGTTTTGGTGTTTGGAGTAATCTTGGTTGTAGGTCCTTGCCTTCATCACTTTGGATATTTCTTGCCAGTCCTTTCTAACCTGCAAAGTTTCTTTTGAAAAATCAGCTGACAGTCTTATGGGAGCTCTCTTGCAGGTAACTAACTGCTTTTCTCTTGCTGCTTTTAATATTTCCTTTTTGTATTTAACCTTTGGCCTTTTAATTATGATGTGTCTTGGTGTGGGACTCTCTGGGTTCATCTTGTTTGGGATTCTTTGCATGTCCTGGTCTTACAGGTTTATTTCCTTCACCAAGCTGGGGAATTTTTCTTTGATGATTTTTTTCAACTAGGTTTTCAATTTCTTATTCTCTTCTCCTTCTGGAATTCCAATGATGCAAATGTTGGTACACTTGAAGTTGTCCCAGAAGCTGTTAACACTATTTTCCTTTTTTTGGTCTCTTTTTTTTCTTGCTGTTCTGATTGTTTTTGCTTCCTTATGTTCCAAATCATTGATTTTATTCTCAGCTTCATTCTCTCTACTGTTGATTCCCTGTAAATTGTTCTTATTTCAATAAGTGTATCCTTAGTTTCTGACTGGATCTTTTTTATCTGTTGAGGTCCCACTAACTTCCTTGAGCATCCTCATAAACAATGTTTTGAACTCTGCGTCTAGTAGATTGCTTGTCTCCATTTTGTTTAGTTCTTTTTCTGGGGTTTTGCTTTCTTTCATTTGAGCCATATTTCTTTGTCTCCTGATTTTGGCAGCCTCTCTGTGTCCCCCCCCCCTATGTATTAGGTAGAGCTGCTGCACTCAGGCTGTATAGAATAATTTAATCTAGTAGGTATCCTGGAGTATCCATTGGCACAGCCTCCCCTATTACCTGAGATGGGTACTGAAGGTGCACCCATCATGTGAACTATTTACACCTTCCTCTTACAGTTGAGACTTGATTGCTGTTGGCATGTCCAAGGTCAGCCACCACCAGTGTTCAGTCCACGGTCACACAGAGTAAGCTACAAAGTGATCTGCAGATCGCTGCTACTTATGCTGAGCTTGGAGGTGCCCAGGAGAGGCCAAGCTGTGAACCAAAGCTGGCTGCTGCTAGTGCCAGGCCTGGGGCAGCCTAGCAAGAGGTACAAGGCTCACCAAAGCCAGAGGCTCCTTGTCTGAGAGAGTTTAGGAAAATATGAAAGATTGGCCAAGACAAATCATTCATATGAAGAAGCCACTGTAAAAAGCTTGGGTGGCCCTGAAAGTTGGGTGGAGCAGAGCCTCAGGGAATTATCAGGGTGAAGCAAACAGTGTGAACCACATTGATGGAGTCTCAGATATGGTACCCACCTGCTGGTTCTGCGGCTCTGTGGCAGGAGGGCTCAGAAAAGAAACAGTGGCTTCTGCCAGCACTTCTGTCTGGGAGAAAGCTGTCCCTTAGCTCTCACCCTGATGCTGGACAGTTCAGCTCCTTCCCATATGTCTCTGATGCCTTTTAATCTGCTGCCCTAGCACTGGAACTCAGAGGGAGTGAGTCCAGGTAAATCTGTGCATGAGCCCTTTAAGAGGAACTGCCTGGGATTCCAGAAGTTTCTGTCTTCCACAGCCTCAATTCCTGTTGTTTTTCACAGACAAAAGTAATGGAGACTTCTCTTCCTGGCACTGTAACTCTGAGCTGGGGGTCTGGTGGGGATCTGAAATCCCTCACTCCTAGATATCCTTCCCAGTTTTTATCAGACACGTGTGAGTGTGGGACCAGCCCATTCCTTGTCTCTATCCCTCCTACCAGTCTCAGTGTGGTTTCTTTTTTAATTCCATAATTGTAGGACTTCCATTCAGCTCAATTTCTGAAGTTCTGAATGATGGTTGCTGTATAGTTTAGATGTAATTTTGATGTGGTTGTGTGAAGAGGGGAGCCTTGTTTACCTATGCTGCCAACTTGACTGGAAGTCTCTGTAATATACTTTGATGTCTCTAATTTTGTTCTTCTTTCTCAAGATTGCTGTGGCTATTCAGGGTCTTTTGTGTTCCCACATAAATTTTTGGATTATTTGTTCATGTTCTTTGAAATACACCATTGGTATTTCGAAAGGAATTGCACTGATTTATAGATTGCTTTGGATAGTATGAACATTTTAATGATGTTAATTCTTCCTATCCATGAGCATGCTACATGCTTCCATTCACTTGTATCTTCTTTTTAAAAAGATTTTATTTATTTATTTATCTTTAGAGGGGAAAGGAAGGAGAGAGAGAGAGAGAAATACCAATGTATGGTTGCCTCTGGTGTGTCCCCTGCTGGGAACTGGCCTGCAACCCAGGCATGTGCCCTGGCTGGGAATCGGACTGCGATCGTCTGGTTCGCAGGCCCATGCTCAATCCACTGAGCTACACCTGCCAGGGTCACTTGTATCTTCTTTAATTTCTTTTGTAAGGCTCTTATAATTTTCTGAGTACAGATCTTGTACCTTCTTGGTTAAATTTATCTATATTCAATAGGTATTTTATTTATTTTTTGATGCAATTATAAATGTGATTTTTTGTTTTTCTTTCTGATAGTTTATTATTGTTGTGTAAAAATGCAACTGATTTCTGAATTTTTATCTTGTAGCCTTTTACTTTACTGAATTATTCATTAGTTCTAGAAGTTTTTTGGTGCAATCTTTAGGGTTCTTTCTATATGGAATCTTGTCATTGGCAAATAATGACAGTTTTACTTCTTCCTTTCCAGTTTGTATGCCTTTTATTTCTTCTTCTTGTTTGAATCATGTGGCTACAAATTCCAGTACTATGTTGAATAAGAGTGGTGAAAGTGGATATCCCTGTCTCGTTCTTGATCTGAAGAAAAACACTTATAATTTTTTCCTGTTGAGTATGATGATAGCTGTGGGCACTCTGTACTTTGGAAGGAGCTTTTATATATATTACTGGCCAGAACCTGACAGTCTTTTAAGAGCTTAAGTATTTTTTTAAGTTATTTTATTTTATTTATCTTTAGAGGGGAAGGGAAGGAGAGAAGGAGAGAAATATCAATGTATGGGTGCCTCTCCTGAGTCCCCTGCTGGGAACTGGCCTGCAACCCAGGCATGTGCCCTGACTGGGAATCGAACCGCGATCGTCTGGTTCACAGGCCCGCACTCAATCCACTGAGCTACACCAGCCAGGGCAAGAGCTAAGTATTTATACACACTTTTCTCATGAAAATAGACTCTTGAAGAAGTTAAGGATTCAAGATTCCAAGGCTAGTGAGTTGGGGGCAGAGCTAGGCAAGAAACCAAGGGTTATTTACTCACAAATGGGGAGGTTGGTGGGGAGAGGTTATTGTGGCTCAATGAGGGGAAGCAGAATGTGGAAGGAATAACACTTGCAGTAGGACTTAAAGGAGAAGGAAGAACAAGGAGGTTTCCTGGGCAGGCTTCTCTTCACTATTGCCAGGCCAGGCTAATTACTCTGTTTTCTATCAATCACTGCTTTTTTGATCGAAAGAAAGCCACGTTGGCTTTCTGTAGAAGCCAGGTGGGCTCATCATAAATGATCTGATAGAAAGTAACACGAACAAAACTCCTCTGCTTTGGCCCATCTCAAGAACCCTCTGGGAATGTCTTACAAGTGTCTGGATTAGGGTTGTCATCCTTTCTGTGGTCCCTGGCATGAGTCATGTCCTCTCTAAATGCTTGTGAGGATGACCAGGTCTATCCCACATATTCCCTATTTTGATTTGATGTGGGATTTTGGTGCCTGGATCATAGCACATGTTCCTTATCCATTTTAGGCTTTCTTCAGCTATCCACAGAGATGGGAAACACAGCATTGCATTATTAATAGCGCACAGTAGATGTCACCTGCCGGAAGCAGGGTTTCTGGGCTAGAGCACAAGGCTTAGTTCTGAAAGTCTAGGTGGGGCTTCCTATGTCCTTTCTTCTGAACTGAGGATAATTGAGCCGGCACAGCCCACATACTCGCCTCCCTCCCACAGGTCCAGCCGAGAAGATAAAACAGAGGAGTCGACCAGAAGGTCAGCCAAACTTGGGCTGCGTGGAGGCTGGGAGTGAAAGAAAGAGTGAAGCTCGAACTCTCACCTGTTATAAAATACAGTCACTGTACCCACCAGTAAAACATGGCTCAGGAATGTCCTCAGCTTTGAGCAACCCCTCTTGCCTGAGAAAGGACTAATAATTTGGTATTCCTTTCCTTAGGGGCAAAACCGGGCCTATTAGTAAAGTTAGTAAAGCAGTAGAACTATCTCTGCCTTGTGCATAACTGAAGTGTCTCCTATTAAAGCAACACATTTTATCTAGGACACAATCCTTCAAACAGCCCCACTTAAACAAATACCCTTTGAGCAGGATCAGTTGATACCTACTATTTAGGAATTGGGAACCAGAGATGACAAAGATGTAGATCCTGCTTTAGAGGAGCTTACAAACCAGAATGGGAGACAGACACCCACTTAATAATAACACCGACAATAGCCAGATGTCCATGGAACAATTACCATGCGCAGGTTTTATGCCAACCACGTTACATACTTTATCTGGTTTAGTCCTTACGACAATCCCACGAACATATAGCATTCCCAGTCTTCAGATGAGGGAGTTGAAGCTTAGAGAGGTTAAGTAGCTTCCCAAAGCCACAGAGAGCAAGAGGCAAGACAGGAGTTGCACCAGTTTCTGGTAAAAATCTTCATGTATAACCATGGCACTGTGTGCCTACAGTAGAGGACAAGACAGGGTGCTGTGGGAGCCCAGAGAAGAGCAGTCATCCCGAGAGCAGAGATCACGGGAGTTTCACAGAGAAGCTCACACATCATCCTATTAGGCACCCGCCAGTTAAATGGAGGACGAAAGAGGGAGCATTAGTAGGTCAGGTCTGCACAGGATACCTCAGTGGGAGGTGGGGAAGAGGATGCTTAAAGGAGTACGGAAAGGGGTGACGTTAAGGCTGAATTTCCTAAGTATGTATGGTTGAGCTCATTAACCTCAAGGTTAATTTGGAAGTGTTTAAGAGTGACCACAACGGAGGTTGGTTGACATAAAAATATTTATTTCTGAGGAGGACACGAATGAAAATATCTAAGAGAGGAGGGAGGGGGAGACATCAGGGCATCAGGAGCCGGAATCTCAACCATCTGGGAGCCTGCTGAAATTTGGCAGCTCATTTGAGAGTCTCAGGTATCTTGCCAAAATATTTTTTTAAGGAGGAAAAAACAATAACGTTGCCTGCTATAATAATGCACCAGAAACTCCTTACATTGACATTTACATATTTCTTGCCAATGACCCGGAGAGCGCATAGTGGACTGATAGCAAAGGCAGCAAGGGGGAGAGAAAGAAACGGAGTGATGGAGCTGTGCCTCCTTGGGTTTTTATCATCATTGCTGCCTTTAGCCATATGCTTTTCAAAGGCACTGACAAGCCTGGACCTATTTCAAAGGAATTCCTAAAGCCGGATTTCAAAATCGTCATTACATTTCTGGATTGTCAGCACTCTGTACAGGAAACACACATTTATGGGAGTTCTTAAATGTTTCTCCACAAATGTCGATCAGCCTCTCCTGTCATTACAGGAGATACCTTGGATGTCGAAAATAGATTCTAATAAATTGCCAATCCAGTTTATTGCCAAGTAATGAAAAGCACTTCTCCTCCTTAAAACAGGATGACTTACCACTTGAGTGAGTTCTAGAAGCTGCATACAAAAGGGAATAAGATGATTTCTTTTTTAGTCTGTTTGGTTGTTCCTTATCACCGCCTCCCCCACTGCCACTTTCAAAAATGGAATGAAAACAGACTCAGGCTGCCGGGAACAGGTTTTTAAGTACAGCATGGACCCTGTTAGTGCCGCAGCTGTCATTTCAAGACTTTTGTCGTTCTTTGCCACCACTGGATATCCATATGGTTATGGTTTTTCACCCATTTCAGGTCTTCTGCCATCCTGTTTCTTGTCTTCCTTCCACTTACCAACCACGCTCAATTTCACAAACAGAGAAAGTAAAACCGAGGAGGAAAGGTCAGGAATGGAGCCTGGACGCCCCCAAACCAAACGAGGCACTGGAACACGGCAGTGTCCCTGACGCCACTTTCATCCCAAAGGACAGCATGCTCCTTTGCAAGAATGGCGGTGTTGTACCAAATGCTCTGGAACACTAAAAGCCACAAGTACACTGCATATTTTAAGACTTGTGTGACTGGAATAAAGCAAAGGGATAATCCTGTGAGAATATATAAGTCTTCCACTTTAGAGAAATTTTTGGATGGATAGAGTATGGCATATGTTGGGATATTTCATCCAAAGTGAAAGGCAAGTTGCTTCACCTTGCGCCTCAGCACGGAGAAGAGGACCAGTGTTTCAAGGTCACCCTTGAATGCTGGAGGCAGCATGGTTACCTATTTAAGTGCCTGTTCCACACCACAATTGGATAACATTAAATGTTCCTTGGGAACCAGTACAAAGTCATGTTCAGCTTCTTTTGAAGAAACCATGGGATCATGAAATCTGGGGGCTGGCACACATATTACATGTCAGCCATTTTTTAAAGAGTTGATATATATTAACTCATTTGATCCTCATAATGGCACACAGATTTTATGCAGAACTAGCATTTGAACTTAAACATGACATGTGGCTCCCAAGCCCATTGCTCTCCATCACCATGCTTTACTGCTTTCATTTGCAGAGCTGTCAGTTAATCTTGGAGACCGCAGTTTCCAGCTGATGCCCATTCCTCATCTAGTCTATCATAATTCCAGGCTTCTNATTACATGTCAGCCATTTTTTAAAGAGTTGATATATATTAACTCATTTGATCCTCATAATGGCACACAGATTTTATGCAGAACTAGCATTTGAACTTAAACATGACATGTGGCTCCCAAGCCCATTGCTCTCCATCACCATGCTTTACTGCTTTCATTTTCAGAGCTGTCAGTTAATCTTGGAGACCGCAGTTTCCAGCTGATGCCCATTCCTCATCTAGTCTATCATAATTCCAGTCTTCTTCAACCTATGGAGTGAATGATAAATTTAAATGCTGCCTACCTACCCACTTACAACAGTGAGAGGTGGGAATGAGTAAGAGGAAGAAATTTTCCATACTTATCACTTTCGAGAAAAAAAGAGAAGAAGGTAATTATTCAATCTTCAAATACTCTGAAAGTACAGAAATATACAATTAATTAAGAATATGGTAATTCACACATTGAATTTTGTCCCTTTTCTTCACTACCGCAAATTGGGATGCATATGACTTCTGGTATCTGGGGATTATTTCAATAACCAACAACTTTTAAAACAATACTTTTCCAGAACTTTCTTTCAGAATTATAACTTCAGATAAAGCAACCCTTCTCATCATTCATTTCTCACACAGCCTTGAGCTCTGGTCTGATTCTTTCCTTGGCCACACTTACATCCTCCTTGTGGAAGGAAACACCTCTCTCCCAGCCCTGAGCCCCCTCCCCAACCGCTCCTTTCACTGCTCCGTAAAGGGAGGGTCCCCCTTTCAGGGTTTGCTTTGGGGAACTCCCAAATGTAATAGAACACATTTTGCTATTGTTCTTAATCTCACACTGCCCTCTAAGGGGGGTGCGGTCTTTTGTTTGCTAAATTCAAGGGATGCCATTATCTCTGGTATAATCGCGTCCGCATTCTTGAGGATAGAATTGAAATGCTGGAGGGGGGATGCTGTGGGTATGTAATTTTGGGGTACGGAAGCTAGAAGAGAGCAAAAATTACTGTGTTTAGGGAATTAGGAACTATAAAATAGAAATAATAAAGCTTTAAGACATAAGATTGTATTGAGGGCTGAACGAGATGATTCGAAGCATCGGGGCACAGCTCTCAGCACGCAGTGAGTGCCGGACCGATGTTGAGATGTTTTCTGTTGCCCTCATTTTGTTGTTCCTGTTATGTAAGCCTTTCTCAAAAAAAGTGCTAATGATAGAAACAGAATTAAGAGGAGAATCGAAATAAAGGACTACAAATGATGTTTGGAAGTGTTACTTGTAATACCAATTTAAACATAGAGCTAGGAATGAGCACTGAAGAAACAGGTTATAGAACAAAAGGTATGTGTTATGAGCTTGGAAAATGAAAAATAAAATAACACGTAGTAAAAGTCAGGGAATGGGAAGAAGATTGTATGCTAATTTGTTTTAGGTTTGTCTCTAGAATGCAGCACACAGTCGGCTTTGTGAACCAATCTGAAAGTCTTTTTGACTTAATATCTAAACTTTGCTCATTTACATTAATTAATATGAGGTGTTTGGCTTTGTTTCTGTAATATTTTGTTTTATACTTTCTCTTATTTAACCTTAAAAATATTTTGCTATGTGTTTGCTTTGTTTTTGTTTTTCACTGCAATTTCATTGAGATAATTACAGATTCGCATGCACTTGTCAGAAAAAAGGCAGAGACATCTCGTGTGCCCTTTACTCAGTTTCCCCCGTGGCAGGATTTTGTAAACTCTAGTACGTTATCACAACCAGTAGATTGTCATTGCCACAACCACCAATATTATTCAAGTTTTCCCATTGTTTGCTTTGCTTTGAGTGTGTGTTCTTTTAATAATTCAGAAATTTTATATTTTATTCTAGTTTTTAATTTTGTAATTTTATGCAACTATCTTATTTACAATTGAGATATATTGACATATAACATTGTATTAGTTTTAGGTGTATAACATAATGATTATATATATAATATATTGATTATATATATAATGATTATATATATATATTGCAAACTTTTCAATAATTACCAGAATAAGTTTAATTAACATCCATCATCACACAGTTACAATTTTTTTCTTGTGATGAAACTTTTAAGATCTACTCTGTTAGCATCTTTCAAATATACGATACAGTATTCTTAACTGTAGCCATCACACTATAGTACATCCTAGGACTCACTTATAACTCCAAGTTTTTACCTTTTGACCACCTTCACCCATTTCACCCACCCCCTATGCCCCCGCCTCTGGNAATGATTATATATATAATATATTGATTATATATATAATGATTATATATATATATTGCAAACTTTTCAATAATTACCAGAATAAGTTTAATTAACATCCATCATCACACAGTTACAATTTTTTTCTTGTGATGAAACTTTTAAGATTTACTCTGTTAGCATCTTTCAAATATATGATACAGTATTCTTAACTGTAGCCATCACACTATAGTACATCCTAGGACTCACTTATAACTCCAGGTTTTTACCTTTTGACCACCTTCACCCATTTCACCCACCCCCTATGCCCCCGCCTCTGGGAATTACCAATGTGTTTTCCTGTAGCTATGAGTGCAGGCTTTTGTTTTGGTTTTAAAAATTCCACATATGAATGAGATCATACAGTATTCGTTCTTTATCTGACTTACTTTGCTTAGCGTAATTCCCTCAAGGTCCATCTCGGTTGTCAGAAATGGCAGACTTTCTCCTTTTGTATGGCGGAATAATGTTACGCTGCATATAAATGTATTTTCTTTACCCACTCATTTTCTTTATGCATTCATCCATTGATGGACAGTTAGGTTGTTTCCATGTCTTGACTATTGTAAATAGTGCTGCAACGAACATGGGTACAGCTATCTCTTTGAGATAGTAATTCCATTTCCTCTGAATATGTATGTTCCCATAAGTGGGATTGCCAGATCACTTGTTGGTTCTATTTTTAATTTTTTGAGGAACTTCCACATTGTTTTCCATAGTGGTTGCACCAATTCGTATTCCCACCAACAGTGTGCAGGCTTTCCCTCTTTTTCACATCCTTGCCAGTGCCTGTTAATTTTTGTCCCTTTGGTAGTTATGTAACTGTCTTAGTCTTCTACTTCTTAAGATAGAGTGTATGATTGCTCGCTATGAGGAATAGCGAAATTAGAATATTTACATTTCCTTCCCCTTTCTTCTACTCCCTTTCTTCCCCCACCTAATTTTAATTTATAATCTTATATTCTTAAACTTTGAACTGTAAAATATAATTTTCTCACTTGTTTTTATAGCTTTGTAACCCAAGCTATTAGAGATGAAAAACACATTTATACCACAATGTTTTTATAACTTATCCTACCCTTGTGCCCCCTTTCCAGCTGAATTTTTGTCAGTGATGTAGTTTCTGGATCAGTTGTAATCCATTCTTTAATCATAGTCACTGCATGTGTTTTATCTTGGTCTACGGTAATGACGGTAATAACACCCCCTGATTTCTGCCAGGCCTTTTGTTGCAGCTTTTCCAGTCATCTCTCGGTAGGCCCATGTCTGTTCTCTAATAGGATCCTCCACTTTGAACTCATAAGAATTTTCAGAATTAAAAAAAAAATGTTAGAAGCTGTTTATCTGTTGCCTATGTACTTCCATGACAGTTTGGCTTGGGATATAAGATAGTGCTTACTTTCCCTGAGGTTTTTATAATTCTTTCTTCATGGTCTAACAGCATTTAAAAAGTTGCAGTGAAGTTATTACTTTCAATGACAATAAAATTATTATTCTCAAGGAAAGAAGAAGGGATGAGGGAAGGAAGACTGAGAAAAACAAGAGAGGATACTGAATAATATGAATGAAATGTTATTTAAAAGAATAAGATGAAAATGTTAGGTATGAAAATATAACAGTTGAAATAATAGATGGGATAAATAGCAGGATGGATTCATAAAAAATTTGTGAGCAGAAGATAACATTAAGAAATTCTTTCAGAACGTATCAGAAAATGTAACATGTACAATACAAGCTAAAGGGCATAAAGAATAGAAGTAGCAATGGTAATAGCCAGACAGCAGGAATCTCAGAACCAGAGGACAATAAAACTAATGGAAAGTTATGCTTCAAATAATAGTGATTATAATATTCCCAGAATTGAAAAACCTTATTACATGTCAAACTGGGTAGCTAAGAAAAAACTCACCCTTACACACTTTACAGTGGTGTTTGAGAGCATCAAAGAGAAAAAGAAAATTCTAAAATCTTCCAGAAACATGAAAGACAAAGAGTCTCTGGCAAAGTTATTGATGAAGTTATTGACAAAGAGTCAATAATCTGCCAAGGTAGAAGAACAATATTGCATTTTTTTAACAAAAAAATGGATCCCAAAAGTCCAGGAAGTAATAAGTTTAGAGTATAAAAGAAAAATAACTTCATCTCCAGAATTTTTTAATGCTTCTGTTATACTCTAAATATGAGTCTATAATAAAGATACTCACAGGCACAAAAGGCCTTAGAGGATTACCACATAAAGAACACATTGGAAATGCTCTTAGGGGAAGTATAAAATAAAATAAAAAGAGAAACAAACTAAGAGGGTGCTGCCAGATATATGAAACTTGTAAGGGTGACTAAATAACTTAGCAAATGTTATCATTGTCTCAAACCTTAGTGACCAAAGGGAAAAAGAGAAAAAGTATATCTATAATAACCTGGAACAAATGTTTTAGACACTATCAAATCTGTCTTGGTTATGAGGATTATAAAAGTATATTGAATTTATCACTTTCTAAGGGTAATATGTTGACAGATTAAAGGCATTAATAGAAGTAAACAATGTATAAATGTCAAACAAAATAACATAACAAAAATAAAAGCATTAAATTTTATCTGTCCAGTGGAAAACAGGAAAGGAGAAAAATAAAACAAAATGAAGTACAGTACATAGAAAATATAAAATATGTTCCAGATGGTTCAATAAACATAACTGAGTATAATTTATCAATTAAAATCCAGAAACTCAGGCGGTAAAAGACAAATACCATATGATCTTACCTTTAACAGGAAGCTAAACAACAAAACAAACAAGCAAGCAAAATATAACTAAAGACACTGAAATAGAGAGCAGGCTGACAGTGACCAGAGGGAAGAAGGGAGGGAATTTCAGGGGAAAAGGGGAAGGGTTTACAGGAACAAGTATAAGGTCACATGGACAAAAACTAAGGGGGGTGGAAATGGGAGGGAGGTGGGGAGGGCTGGGGGTGTTGGGTTGGGATGGGGGCAAAAGGCAGAAAACTGTACTTGAACAACAATTAAAATAAAAAAATAAACAGGATCCAAAAGTATACTATGCATATGTGATATTCTGAAAACAAAGTAAAATAATAGGTTGAAAATGAAATACTTGAGAAAGATATGAACAAAAACAAAGTTGGGTAGCAATCTTTCTATCTGTTGAAATAGCTTCCTAAACAAAAATAATAATAGACAAAGAGGATAGTTATATGCTGGGAAAAGGAACCGCAGGACAAGGATGAATAGCTACCATGCATATATATGCAGCAACATGGCCTCAAAATATGTAAAATGACAATTGATAGAACACTGAAAAAGAATGTCAATCATCATCGGAGACTTTAACTACCGTTGATAGACTAGCAAACAAAAAATAAGCCCGGATCTAGAAAATTTGAATACCTTAAATAATATTTAGCTGCTAAATATGTATTGAGCTCCACAATGGAGAGTGTATTCTTCTTTTTTAATATAATGTAATATTTATAAAAATTTATCTTATGCTAGACAACAAAGTAAGCCTTAAAAAACTCTGTAGTATCAATATCATACAGACTATTTTCTGTAAAGAACCAGATACTAAATATTTTTGGCTTTGCAAGCCAGATGGTGTCTGTCTTAACTATCCCATCTACAGTTGTTGCACAAAAGCAGCCATAGACAATACACAAATGAACAGAAACATTCCAGTAACTTCACTTACAAAAAAGTGTGGCTGAACAAATTTGAAACATGGACTGTAGTTTGTTGACTTCTAATATAGATTAATATGAACATTCAAGAGTGTGATAGTGTAATTTGTGGTTTATTAATTCCACCCTGCATCTATATCGCAAAGAAATTCTCTCACAGAGCCATACAGGGGACATATCTGGAGATTTCAATACTCTTTGCAGGGATTTGCAGGGATTTCAATGTAAGTGTTGATCTCTGGGAAATCGGTTAAGTAAAATGTAGTGGATAAACCCCAGGGAAGACTAATGGACCATGTAGAACCAAGAGACCAGATGTGTTCAAGCATCATGAATACATATTAATATTCAATAAGTGATTTTGGTGACTTGCTTCTTTTCACTTAGCATGTTTTCAAGGTTCATCTATGTTATAGTGTGTACCAATGCTTCACTTCTTTTTGTTAACAAGCAGTATTCCAACATTTAGATGTACCAAATTTGGTTTACCCATTCATCAACTAATAGACATTCAGCCAGTTTCTGCTTTTGCCTATGAGTGCTGCTGCTTTACATATGCATGTCCAGGTTTTTGTGTGCACAAATGTTTCCATTTTTCTTGGGTAGAACCTACAGGTGGAATTGCTGGGTTATCTTGGGGTTGTTTGTACTTTCCCTATATCCTATAGATTGGTGATGAGCGGGTACTAAATGGACCTATATCACTACCAGTTTTCTATATTTATGTGAAGTGGTTCAAAGATAACTTTCAATTGTACAATTAAAATGATTAAAATAATACATATTATTATGTATGTTTTACCCCAATTAAAAATTAAACATATTTATCATATAACCCATTAATTCATGATAGCTAGTGAACGAAGCAAGTCATAAAAGAACAGTTTCATTTATATGACATGTCCAGAATAGGCAAATCCACAGAGACAGAACATAGATAAATGATTGCCAGGGGCAGGGGATGTAGGGAAGTAGGAAATGATGCTGATAGGTATTGGGTTTCTTTTGGGGGTGAGGCAAAGGTTCTCAACTTTGATAGTGTTTATTATGAGTGCACGATTTTGTGAAAATATTAAAAATGACTGAATTTGTATACTTTATTTTTTCCCTTTTTTAATTAAGTCTATTGGAGTGACACTGGTTAATAGGATTGTATAGTTTTCAAGTGTACATTTCTATGATACAGATATAGCATTGTTTTCATTGTATATTGCAAATGTTTTTAGTGTATATTGCATTGTTGAGCTTGAAAGGGTGAATTTAAAGGGTGAATTATAGGCCTGCGAATTTCACCCCATAAAACAATGATTAAAAACCTGTGCATAGAATCATGTCCACCAAATGTGCACAGTGTTAGGTGTTTGTTGCTTTTATATATCATTTGGATTTAAAAATAAGGAACATTAATTCATTTTTATAAAAATATGTAATGGTTTTCAAAGACGTCATGGAGCAAGTCAATCCAGATCATGTAGGTCTCAGAACTAAAGGGAAGAAAGTGATTTTTCAGAGTCGATTTTGGAGAGAAAAGCCTTGTTTCCAGGGGCTATCCGCTGTGCCTATGCTTGGTGAAGAAATGCAAACTCCATTAGCGTGACTACAATTAGTACCGTAACTTCATTTTTATGTTCTTTTAAGCTGAATAATTTTCCAATAAAACACCCCTTATGACGCAGTTTTACTGAACTCAAAGAGGATCTGTTGGGACAGATAATTTACTGGCAGAAAAGCCACTTTCAAAGGGGCAAGAACAGAAATATCTGCTTTCCATGGTGTGCCTCGGATTTAATCGTGGAAAGTGTGCCTGCAAACATTATCTCAGCAGGCCAATCCATAATTAGAGCTCTAATTTTCCTCCAGGCACTTTCTCCCCAATTGTCCAAGGGACCCAATAAGAGGTGCCCATAAAACCATGATAATGGTTCTAAACGTTTTCAGTGCCAGCACAGAGCTGATGTGTGGGAAGTGGGAAGCTGCGTGGTGCTATAGGAGAAAAGCAACCGCAGGACTGTTAGGCTTGCATCCAAATTCCTCCCTCCTGGAAGGGTAGCCAGGAAGACCCAGAGATTCCCCGCCAAGAAACCCTTTCTTTGAAGACACTTTGAAGCACACATCCCAGAGAAAGTTCACCTGATCATCAGTGTATTGGCAACAGGATAAAGATAATGAGTAAAACGAAAAGTCTGGGAAAGTTTCTTGGTTGCAAGAATGATAAAAATTAATAAGCAACGACAGGTGAAAGGTCAAATGCCTAAACCTCCATCTCCACTGGTTCCTGTGCACCTCCAATATCTGGATTTCATGGACCTCTTTCTTCGACTACCACCTCTTACCCTCCCGGTGTGCCTTAACCACACTGAGATCTCAATCCATTGATTTTTCTCTACCAATCAACCCTTTATTATCTCACTTCAGTTCTTACCCGGCCTGAGCATCTAAAACTCAAGGAAGTTACGAATCTAGATATTTATTTACTTTTAGGTAATTTCTTAGAATTCACCTACCTCTGAAACTGGTTTGAGATGGACTGAAACAGAAAACACTTATGACAGAACAAAGTACAGATTTACAAAAGGAAATAAGAATGATATATAGTGTCAATCAGGAGAGAATTGGTTGTATAATTTGAAGAGAAAACACCCTTTCTCACCTTCCCTTCTACTGTCAGAGAATAGATGAGGAATAGGCCTTGGCTAATTATTTGAGAGTTAAGAGAAAGGGTAATCACAAAGACAGTTCTTTGTGTAACTAAACAATAGTTAGTAAGAGGTATGTTGCTTCATAATGTGCCCTGATCCTGGGCTCAGAACACTAGTGTTTGAAGGGAATGCAGAAAAGCTGAGGGAGTAAGATGAGCAAGAGGAACTCACACTGTTCTGTATAATTTCAGGCACTCTGTCCCTTGTGGCTAGGGATTGTCATTAAATTTGTGTGGCACTAAGAAAAGTTTTTCTTCTGCAATATTAATTTGATTGGGCTATCTCCAAGAAATTAACATTTGGATGGAAGGAGACTTGGGGGTGGGGTGAACACACAATGCAATATACACATGGTGTATAGTAGAATTGTGTACCTGAAGCCTATATAATCTTATTAACCAGTGTCACCTCAATTAATTTAATTAAAAATAAATAAAATAAAACAAAATTAGCATTTGTTGTTGGGAAATACATTTGCTTGTGGGCATGTGTGTATTTGATCATTAATTGCCTATTAGACACCAGGAAGACAAAAAGAAATAGCTACAGCTCCACGTAGTGGACAGGCCCTAAGCTGGCTCTTCCGACTCTTGCTGGTTTTAGAACCCACCTGAAATGCAACTCCGCCATATTCCCATCTAGGTTGAAAGCTGACCCTGGGTCCCTTATCCACTCCATTTTCTCTCAACTGAAATCAGCATCCTTGTACCATCACTTATTTCCTATTGATTTCCAATCATAGTCTTCAGTTTCATCTGGGCTGTCATACCTGCTCATTAAACATTCTGTATGCTGGAAGTTATGCCTTTTCCCGTCTTCTCAGCAGTCATTCTAACCTCTTTGCTCCTTCCTCAAATCTCTTCCCCCATTTGCTCCCTCTCAGTGAAGGACTTAGGTATTTCACTGTGAAAACTGAGGCCATCAGGCAAGAACTCTCTCAACTTCTTTCCCAACCACCTGCAAACTAAACCCTCTCTTGACCTGTCCTGTCTCCTTCCCCCCTGCCTCAGTGAACATGGTTTCTCCCTCCATGAGCTTGGAATCCCACACACTTTCTTAGGAATTTGTTTACTGACAGTCCCCCTTCTTCCTTCTATCTTCGATGTCGTCTTCACTCACAGCAGATTTCCTTCAATACATGCTCAGCTCAAATCCTCTCTGGTTACCATTGGATAACTGTCCATTATTCTGTAGCCAGATTATTTGAGAGAGTGATCTACGAGTACTGTTGCCGGTGACTTCTCTCAGAAACCGTGGCCGCCATGCTTCTGTCCCACCACTCCAGTGAGACTTTCCTCCCTGAGGTTCCTGATGACCTGCTGGGTACCAAGTCCAATGGACCGTCACCGTTTCTTCCTATGTGGCTTCTCACTGTATTCCTCCTTGAAATCCACTTGTTACTTGGTTTCAATGATACCACACTGTCCTGGCATTTCTCTTCCCTGTCTGATCCAGCCTAGCACCGTTAAAATCTCCCTCCTCACTCTGGCCTTGAAGGAAAGGCCTGCCACTACAACCTAATAGTGTGATCCAATTTCTCAGACCAATGATTCTCAAAGTTGTGGTCCTGGGTCAGCTGCCTCAGCATTACCTGGGAATTGTTAAAATGCAGGTGATTAGGCCCCACTCCATACCTACTACATCAGAAATTCTGGGAATAGAGTTCAGCAAACTGTTTCAACAAGCTCTTCCTGTGCTTCTGATGCAAGCTCAAGTTTAAGAACCACTACTGTAGGCCTCTGATTCCTAGCTCTTTACCCCCCATTAAAATATCCTCATTTGCGTGGTTACATCTCTGGGGGGTACTTCCAACTTGCAGCTGGGAAAGCAATGATGGGACGATGACCACCTCCATTTTGGCTTTGCCATGATGCCAGATATTTAGGCACAGCCTTGGACATCTTCTGGAATTTAATGGTCAGCCTCTAGAGTGTCCATGATAATCTGGTTGATAGCCTGATGCATCCACCAACACTGATATCTCAGCAGTCAAGTACTCCAGACAGTTGTTGCTACCTGCTAAGTGACTCCCTTGGCCTAACCACGGGAAGAGAGGTCTGACAGGATCTTGTTCTGCCCGTCCCAGAGGTGGGCACACTTACCAAAAAAAGAGGCCTTAATGTGGGGTGGGCCTCCAGTGTCAAAGGCGATCAGAGACTCCTGGAGATTGCCAGATCCTTCCAATGATTTACCCCTGATATTTTCCACTCTCATCATCCCATATTAGATTCCCATAGGAAAGTAACCCTGGGTGCTGAAGATTCAAAGTACTTATTGCACGAATCTCTATCCTGGGCAGCTTTACAGGTCTGCTCCTCCATGGCCCTTCCCTGCTCTTGAATCTTGGTTTTGCTACTTACTAAACAGGTGACTTTGGTGAAGTTGCTTAACTTATTTGGGTTTCAGTTTATTCATCTGTAAAACAGGTATAAAGACACCTACTTCTTAGTGTTATCCAGATTGCTTAAGGCTGAGCATTTATCACTCTGTCTGACAAACAGTGGGGCCCTTCATATACAGCATCTAGTAGGATTATTATTATTTTTTAAAAATAAACCACCCACTCTGGTTTATGTCCAAAGATTTTGTACCTGCGTATCTTACAGTCAGAAAAAAAAAGCCAAACACTGAGAAAATGTGCAGAGAAACAGGCTAATTTTAAATCCAAGTTCCAGCAGGACCCCGGGAAGGGAATATTAGGCTCAGGGAGATCAGATGGGAGAAACAAGATCACACAATGGGAAAGCTCGGCTGAAGCCCTCGCAGATTTTCAGTTTAGTGCTTTACTTAGCAGATTGATTTTTCCATTTTGCCTAATTCAGATACCATGGGGAGAATAAAGGATTACTCTGATAGAATCAGGGAGTACATGAAAGAATATTTAATTCTTTTATATATTAGCGCTGAATAGATTTTCTTTTTAAAAAACACGTTTTAAAACATAAGTAGAGCATGTTTATTCTAGCAAAATCAAAGAACTCAGAAAGGAAAAAAAAAGCAAAACTCCTAAAAACACCACCCAGAGACAACCATTATTGACATGTTTTGGAGTGAATCCTTCCAGTTTATTTATCTGAACACGCACAAACACACCAGAAATGCACACACATACATTTTTAAAACAAATGTACTTGCACCGAATATACTATTTTGTAGACTGCTTTTTCCACTTAGCAAGATACTCTGAAAGTTTCCCATAGACATTATTTTAAACAGCAATCAAGTATTTAATTTCATGGATGTTACCCAGTTTATTTAATGAATCACTGTAACAGATGAATCCAGTGACTTTATGAACAATGCAATGATGAACATTGTTGTATATGCATATTTCTCATGAATAAAATTGTAATTGAGATATTACCTACAAAAGTTCAGAACTGCATAGCTTGATAAACCATCAAAAACAAATATACCCAGGAAACACCTCCCAGCTCAAGAAATAGAACAATGCTGGCAAACCCGAAGCCCCTCTGTGCACTTCCCAATAACTACTCTTTTCCTCTTCCCCAGGTTTAACTACTATCCTGATAGCTAGCACCATCGATTATTATTGCCTGTTTTTGCACCCTACATACATGGAATCCTATAACATGTATTATTTTGTGTGTGGCTTCTTTTGCTCAACATTGTAAGTATGAGATTGATTGGTATAGCATTGGTTTGTTCATAATCATTGCTGCAGACTATGTAATTGCATAAGTATACCCAAATTAATGATTGATCTTATTAATGGACATTTGGGTTGTTTCTGTTCTTGTCTATTAAGAAAAATATTGTGAATATTGTGAATATTCTTCTACATGTCTTTCGGAGTAGGAGTAGAATTGCTGAGTCATAGTGTATTTTCAACTTTTAATTTATTTTCACTTCGTTTTATATCAATTTATATGCCTGAAAGTCCTCACTGATACTCTCTCCAGCACTATATTCTCAGCCATTGTAATTTTAGCCATGCTGGTGGGTGTCAGATAATATCTCATATTTTATATGTGGTTGTGCCCTTCTTAATATGTCTATTGATGATTAGGATATTCTTTTTCTGTGGGGTGCCTATTCAAGTCTCTTGATCATTTTTCCTTTGGACTGTTGTAGTTTTCATTCTAAGAGTTCTTTTTATAATCTGAATAACTGCCCTTTGTCAGTTATATGTGTGTTATGGCCTGGATGTTTGTGTCCCCCTCAATTCATATGTTAAAATCCTAACTCAATGTGATGGCCTTAGGAGGCAGGGACTTGGGAGGTAGGGACTGCAGGATGTGATAAGGTGCTGGGAGGGGAGCCCTCATGAATGGGATGAAGGCCCTTAGTTAAAAAAGAGACCAAAGAGAGCTCTCTTTCCCCTCCTGCCATGTGCGGACAGAGCGAGAAGATGCTGGTCTATGAACCAGAAAGCAGACTCTCACACTGAATCTCCAGCACTGTGAGAAATAGATGTTTATTGTGTGAGCCACTCAGTCTAAGGTGAACTGAACTAAGACAATGTGTTACAGATATCTTTGCCAGTATGTGGCTTGTGTTTTATTTTACTTTTTATGGCGTCCTTCAGTGGACGGCAGTCCTCAATCTTAATGGAATGGAGTTTATTAATCTTTCTTAGCTAAGTGCTTTGTGTTCAAGAGATTTTTACCCCATCCCCAAGTTCATGAAGATATTCTCCTATGCTCTCTTCTGAATCTTTGTTTTACCTTTGATATTTAGATCTGCAGTCCACCTGGAAATGATTCTTTGATGTCGTGGGAGGTGAAGTCAGGTTTCTTTTGGGAGGTGGTTAAGTTTAATTGACAATACTATCTATCTACTGAAAAGTCTATCTTTTTCCTCTTGGTCTGCACTGCTACCTTTGAGACCAGTTCAGTATCCTTATTCATGTAGCATCGTTTCTGAACTCTATTCTTCTCCATTGGTTTGTTCTCTATCTTTTCACCCAGACCACACTCTCTCAGTTACTATAGTTTTATAATGAAACTTTATACCTGATCGTGTGGGTCCCCTACTTTGTCTCTTTCAGCAAGTGTTGATGAGGAATGTTAGTGAGAATGTAAATTGGTGCACACACTTGGAAAAAGCTTGGCAGTCCATGCTGAAGATTCATACGTGCTATGATCCAGCAATTCCACTCCTGTGTATGTACCCAACAGAAATGTGCGCATATGTTCACCAAGCAGCAGGTCCAAGAATACTTTAGCAACATTATTTATGAGGACAAAAATCTGAAATAATTCAGATATCCATCAACAGCAGGGCGGGCGAGTGCATTGTGGGATAGTCATCTTCACAGCCATACACAAGAGTGGATCTGGTGTGAGTGGCTGTGTCCATTCACAACTGCAGCTCCTGTCAGGCAGCTGCTCCAGAGCTCCAGCTCTTGCTGGGCTCCAGTGGTACGGTTCTTCCTCTTGCTCTTCAGGTGTGGGGAGAGGGGCGAGGAGAGAGCTTTCCATTACTGTGAGTCTGTGCGTACAGTAATCCTGCCCACACCTCCGCATGTAGTTCTTCCATTAAATCCTTTCATTAAGCCATATGTGGTGGATTCTTTTTCATGCTAGACTCTGAATGACATACATACATGCAACAGATTTTTCATACAAATGCATAAATGTGCACAGTCATATACACAATTGTTAAAAGTTTTATATAAACAAATCTAATACAATTTCTCTTTTTTTAAAATTTAGATTATCAGGCTCTAGAACTCATGGGGACTTTAAAACCCAACCTGTCCAATCCCAGTTTTGGGTAAGTGAACTGTTTTTCCATATAACGTATTGGCCACTGTGGTCCAGTGAGGTCAGCATTCTTGCTCCAGGTCACGCAGCTGTCCTGGTGGCTAAGTGAAGTCCAGAACCCAAGTTCCTGATCCTGAGCACAATGAGATGCCATTCCCTTACATGCTGGTTTTCAAACTTGGCTGTGCTTTGGAATCACCAGGGAGCTTTAAGGAATCCTGATGCCTGGGTCTCGCCTCCAGAGAACTTGATATAACTGGTCTGGAATACAGCTAAAGTATTGGAAGTTTTTAAAAATATTTTTATTATAAAATAAAACACCATTACAGAACACCACAAGAGAAATATATGGTGTATTGAATTGTTTTAAGTTTAGCACCATCTACATAGAAAAAAAAAAAAGAATCCCGCCCCAGCCCATGCACACGTGCCCTCTTCCCATAAGTAACCACCATCCTGACTTTTATAGGGGCCCCTTTCTTACGATTTTAAAAATAGTTTTATCACTCCAATGTTCCTTCCCAGACACTATAGTTTACTTTTTCCCACTTAAAATATATATCGTGTAAATATATTTTAAACTGTAGGCTCCTCCTCCATCTTTTCTTTTGCTTACAGGACTTTTGCCCTGTACCACCCCCCTCAGTCTGGACTGGGTCACTGAGCACTCTCCGTGCGGCTCAGTGTGCTCCCCTGTCCTCCCATGGATCAGATGCAGCATTGACCTCCGGCAACACGCTAAGTGTGACATGGCGCGACTGCAGGGGGCACACATCACCTGGGCGTCATTTTTCATCCTAACCGATGCGTAATATCTGTATCTATTATTCACTGGGGGGTTGCCAAGTATTGATATTCTGATACTATCATTTGTTTCAGTTTTTAGTTGCAATACTTTTATAAAAACACACTTTCCTTCATCTCCTGTTGCATTGCATAGTAGTAAAATTCACACAGAAAAGCAGGACAAGTGTTTTATTTATTCCTTTTATTTACCAATTTCAAGATAATAAATAGGTTCCCTATCATCCTCTAAAGGTGACTAATTCCTATTTTTAAGAGTATCATTATAAACTCTTAGATTTAGACATATTTTATTATGTTTGAATCATCACAATAAAAAATTTATCATTATGAAGTACAAAAAGTCTTAAGGCCAGTGAGAGCCTCAAGTCGGCTCCTGAGTCCTTTTGACATAAGCCCAGGAGTCGTCAGTAGCTGCCTTGCGATCTGGTGTAAGATGCTCCAGGTTTGCCCTGTACATTTTTGGCTGCACACTTGGGATCAGCCTTTACTTCAGAAGCCCTCATTTCTTTTAGTTAGAAATGATATTCCAAGACCACAGTCTGGGTGCTGAGGGATGCTCATTGCTACCTAGTTGCTCATTGTCTTTAGGCTTTTCCAGAGGAAACATAATTCATGAGTTCATATTAATATTTTTAAAGTATATTTTATTGATTATGCTATGACAGTTGTCACATTTTTTTTCTCCTTTATCCCCCCTCTGCCATGCACACCCCTCCAGCCTCCAGCATTCTCCCCAACTTAGTTCATGTCCATAGGTTGTGCATGTAAGTTCTTCGGTTTCTCTATTTTCTATACGATTCTTAGCCTCACCCTGTCTATTTTGTCTACCAATCATGCTTCTTATTCCTTGCACCTTTTCATCCCCATTGTCCCCCTTCCCCTCCCCACTGATAACTCCTCCCCACTGACAACCCTCCATGTGATCTCCTTTTCTGTGATTCTGTTGCTATTCTAGTTGTTTGCTTAGTTTTAGTTTTAGTTTTTTAGGTTCAGTTGTTGATAGTTGTGAGTTTGTTGTCAATTTATGTTCTTAGTTTTGGATCTTCTTCTATTCCTTAGATAAGTCCCTTTAACATTTCATATAATAAAGGCTTGGTAATGGTGAACTCCTTTAACTTGATGTTATCTGGGAAGCACTTTACCTGCCCTTCCATTCTAAATGAAAGCTTTGCTGGATAGAGCAATCTTGGATGTATGTCCTTGCCTTTCATGACTTGGAATACTTCTTTCCAGCCCCTTCTTGCCTGTAAGCTTTCTTTTGAGGAATCAGCTGTTAATCTTATGGGAACTCCTTGTAGGTAACTGTTTCCCTTTCTCTTGCTGTTTTTAAGATTCTCTCCTTATTGTTAATCTTGGGTAACTTAATGAGGCTGTTTTTTGGTGCACTTCCTTGGGTGCAATTTCTCTGGGACTCCCTGAGCTTCCTGGACTCACTGGAAGTCTATTTTCTTTGTCAGATTGAGGAATTTCTCCTTCATTATTTCTTCAAATAAGTTTTCAATTTCTTGTTCTTTCTCTTCTTCGGGCACACTTATGATTCAGATGTTGAAACATTTAAAGTTGTCTTGGAGGTTCCTAAGCCTCTTCTCATTTTTTTTTTGAATTCTTGTTTATTCTGTCCTGTTCGGATGTTTATTTCTTCCTTTTGTTCCAGATTGTTGGTTTGAGTCCTGATTTCCTTCTCTTCACAGTTGGTTCCCTGTGTGTTTTTCATTTCACTTTTCATAGCCTTCATTTTTTCCTCTGTTTTGAGACCATACTCAGCCATTGTGAGCATCCTGATTACCAGTGTTTTGACTTTTGCATCTGATAGGTTGGCTACCTCTTCATCGCTTATTTCTGTTTTTGGAGTTTTGATCTGTTCTTTCATTTGGACTATATATATATACTATTATATATATAATATATAATATATATATATATTATATATTAGTGTATATATATATATTATATATAGTCTCAATGCACCTGTTAGTTTATAAGGAGCAGAGCCTTAGGTATTCACTGGGGTGGGGCAACCCATGTTGCTGAGGTTGTGGCACTGTCTGTTGGGGAGGGGTCAGAGAGGAAACAATGCCACTTGCTCGCTCAGCTCCAGCCCCACTTTCTGTCACTTCCCTCCCTTTCCACAAGCAGATTGTGCCCTTTCAGGTGCTGATTCCCAGGTGGGCGGGTTTGTGTACATTCCAGGATCCCATGGCCTGTCCAATGAACTCTCCTGTGAGGCTGGGAGTCTTCCCACTTGTACATTCCTCACAGGTTTTACAGCCAGAGGTTTTGAGGCTTTAGTTTCCTGGTCAGCCAGCCCCCACCTCACCAGCATGGCCAGCTGCCTTGCTGGGCAGGTCCTCTCCGCCCAGCTGCCCTTCTCTGTTCCTCCTACTGGTCTAGATGGATGTTTCTCAGATTCCTTGGTTGTCAGAGTTTCATGCAGTTTGGTTTTCTGGCTGTTATTGTTGTTTGTTGTTTTTAAATTAGTTGTTTGCCTTCTTTTGGTTGTGTGGGGAAGCAAAGTGTTTCTACCTATGCCTCCATCTTGGCTGGGACTCATATTAAAATTTATAATTCCAATTAAAGTCTATGGAACTTTTACTTAACCTTTTCTGTATTTTGACTGCCTTCTAAATTTGATTGTAGTATTGGATGCACAACTCTGAAAATATTCTAAAAGCGATTAAATTGTACACTTTAAGTGGGTGAACTATATGGCCTGTGAATTATATGTCAATCAAGTTGTTTTTTAAAAAGTTAAAATAAAGAATATAGTTGTACCACAATTACATCATTGGAGTACATACCCATTACATATAATACTCTGCCTCTTAGTTGTCATTTATTCACAGTTTACAGATAATTATATATTGAATGTTTAACACCTATCCTTATATCAGTGTCTCTCTATTTACTTGGTAGTTTGAAGCTTTTACTTTGATAGGTTTTTCCAGAAAGGCTCGTGAGAATTATATTCTGTGGCTTTGTTCCCCATCATCTTCCGAAAGTGACCAGTTTCTGCTGGTTATAATTTGTCTATGTGCCATATGTCTGAAAGTTAATTTTGAGAGATATAAAATCTTCATTTCATAATTTCTTTCCTTGAGTGTATTATAAAACCTCTTTTTTCTTTTTCTTTTTTTCTGGCATGAAGAATTGTCAAAAATTCTGATGATAACCTATTTTTTTCCTTAAAAATCACATGCTCCATATCAGATATACAGAGAAATTTTTGGTTTCTTTAAAGACCAATGATTTTAGTAGAATATTTGTGGTATCAGTTGTGCTGGGTCAGTAGACTCAGTTATGTGGTATGCACCTGCAATATGCAGTTTCAAATCTTTTTCGTTTTCTCATGTTGGAATATTTCTCATGTTGTTTGTTTTGTTTCACTTTTTAATTTATAGAATGTAGGGCATTCAGCTCTGGCTGGTGTAGCTCAGTGGATTGAGCGTGGACCTGCGAACCACACGATCACGGTTCGATTCCCAGTCAGGGCACATGCCTGGGTTGCAGGACAGTTCCCAGTTCTTGGCGGGGGACACATGAGAGGCAACCATACATTGATGTTTCTCTCTCTCTCTCCTTCCCTTCCCCTCTAAGATAAATAAATAAAATTAAAAAAAAAGAATGTAGGGCATTCATTCCATGCCCTTGAATTGCTTTCTTTTCTCCTTTAGGAATTCCTACTACCTGTATGTTTGATATCCTCTCTTTTTCTCTCTTCATTTCTTTTTGATTTAAAAAACTTTACTCTTTTTCACTTTCTATTTCTTTTCTGGTTTGATTTGTTGCATTTACTTGCTCTTGTACCCTTTCTAGTTTAGCCTTTATTTGTGGGATTATTTCTTTCTTTTGATTCTTATCATTTCACGAGTTTTTCCAATTCTGCTTTATGTGTTCTTTTTGTGTGTGTTTCTATCATTTAAAAAATTACATTAACTTTCAAATAGTACATGACAATTTTTATCTCTTTTGTAGACATGTCTTTTTGGCATGCTTTCCTTGTCTTTTGGGATGTTACTCTTCTTATTCTATTTTTCTTCTAATAATTTTGTATGGGGTTTGACCTTGATATTATTCAGTTTCTTACTTTTGTGTGAAATTAGATTCTTAGGACTTAGAAGTAAGATGGAGTTCAGGAAAGCTTTGCTAGTTTCACAGAGCTCCCTCTTCTGCTGTTTCTGTGCAGTGCTCACACACCTGGTGGCTTGCTGCCTGGTGTTTTCGGGCACTGTTCTCCTTCCATTTAGGTCTAGCCTTTCTATTTCCATGCAATATCTGAGACATACTTATACTAAAAAATTATTTATTATTTAACTGGGGATCCTGTATTTTATTTGTTACATCTGGCAACCCTTGTTGTAAATATTTCCCACGTGCTTTTACTTGCCATGTGGAGATTTGTAGGGACTAGAAATCTGCTGATGCTGCCATGCTGCCTTCCCAGGGCCCACCTGCACTTTTCAAACGTAGCCTTTTCCTTCCTTTCCCCTCGGTATAGTCTGCCCTCCCCTCACACACACTCGTACGTCACCCCATGTCTCCTGAGTTAACCCAAGCTCTAAACTTAGCATGTCTTTCCCATAGTTTTATTATGTGTTTATATATATATATATATATATATATATATATATATATATATATATAATGTGTATGTGGTTTTCTTTTAATTTTTAAGGAAAAACAAGATTATTTATGCATTTTTCTTCATCATGCTTTTCTCAGTCAGCAATAACCAGAGGAAATTCCTCCAAATCACCCCATAGAACTCTTTTTCTTTCTTGTTAACAATTGCAGAGGGGTGCATGGGTTATACTTAATTTAACAATGGTCTTAGCGTTGACCTTCACTTTGTTTTGGATTCTTGCTGCCACAAAAGCATCTGTGGTAGGCCCTGTGACATAGGTCCTTACGTGTCAGTGCCTTTGTTTCGAGGAGGCAGATACTCAGGAGCATATTCACTGGACAAAAGCATTTCTGATTATTGCAGAAATAAAGATTGGGTCACTTACTAGCCATTGCATCTCCTTCTAGCATGGTTTCCCACTGAAGTGAGGACAGAAAGCTAAAAATCCCAGACCCTGGTTAGTTCATCCAAGTAAATACACCTGTGCTAGATTAGATGCTATATGTGAACTACATGAGAAGTGGTCGTCCATGACATGTGCTGGAAGCATTCGATTCCTCTGGGGAAAGCTGTGTTGGAGTTTCTTCCTACCGTCTTGTTTCCAGCCTCATCCACGTCCACAGCAGATGGTGACAGCAGTGAGGTTCCCACTGGATCATCCACGATGAGGTTGGATTTCTCCTGGCTGCATTATCATCTCAAATTTCTTGGAAATTCTTAGGACAATTTTTATAATAAATTAAAACACTCTAGAGTAAATTCTGTTGGCTAAAACAAATAATGATGACTAATATCAACTGTGATTGAAACCAGAAAAGTTGATATTCTTGATACTTGTCATTACTGGAACCAGTAAGTAGAGACAGAGATTGAATCTTTATGGGAATGTTGTTCAGATGCCAGTGATCTGAGAAGACAGTGGGTTATGAACCTCAAAAACCATCTTACCATCTCATCTCAAGCCAACATTTTTTTAAGGAGAAGAAAGAGGTAGGTAAGGGGCTTGGACAAAAGGTTAGTCAAATGAGAGTTGCAGTCCAGTGACAACTTTCCTTTATCAGCATCCTGGCTAGTGTGGCTCAGTTGATTGTGTGTCTTTCCACAAAGCAAAATTCACCAGTTTGGTTCCTGGTGGGGGCACATGCAGTTGCAGGCCAGGTGCCCACTTGGGGTGTGTATGAGAGGCAGCCAGTCAAAGTTTCACACCAGTAATTCTCTCCCTGTTTTTCTTCCATCCTTCTGCCTCTTTAAAAATAAATAAATAAAAGCTTACCAAAAAATTTTAAAGAATTCTTTATCTGCACCGTAGACATCCCCTTCCCGATAACACAATGATACCTTCTTGATCACTTGCAGATCCCCCATGGATCTCCTGGAGTCTTGCATTCCAGTTCCTGGAAAAACAGCTTTCCACATACATTAATCACATAAGCCTATCAACTATCACCGCAGCTAAAATCTGTAACCCTTGAGTTCCCCTATGATCCCCCACTGTTAGTTTCTAATTATCTCATTTCCATGAGATTAGTTTCAAATGGAAGTAATCATTTGGCTGTTGAATAAACAGTCGGTCCTGCAGGGAACCATCCTGCAGGCAGTTTGATGTGACTAAAGGCATGAGATACATTGGTGGTGGTGTAGCAGTTCATCTCCACATCTGCTGAAAGCATAAAACAGTTTTTAGTACAGTTGACAAAAGTTGTACACTCTCCAGCTGGGGCTATGTTGGTGATTTTTTTAAAAAAGATTTTATTTATTTATTTTTAGAGAGAGGGAAAGGGGGGAGAGAAAGAGAGGGGAAGAAATATCAATGTGTGGTTGCCTCTTGCGTGCCCCTGTGCTCCTCTCTGGGGAACCTAGCTTGCAACCCAGGCAGGTGCCCTGACTGGGAATTGAACCAGTGACCCTTTGGTTCATAGGCAGGTGCTCAATCCACTGCAGTACACCAACCAGGGCTATGTTAGCAGTTTTTAAAGAAAATATTTCCCTGTCCTTTAGAGTTGCCATAGGACCCCAGTTATAAATATCAAATATGCCAAAGTCCGATCCACTTTTCTTCTATTCAGCTTTCCGGAGACCCTGTCTCCCAAGTCTTCAATAGCACCTTGCGTCCGGGCTCAGAGGAGTGTAACAGACTTGTGGTGCAGAGGCTCTAATACAGGAACGGTCATTCATCACAGCTAAGGTCTGACTTAGATGTTGTATGTAGTTCTCCACCTTCATTTCCTGATTTATGTACATGTCCCCCACCTAGCCGGAAGTGATCGTTCTGTTCATACACAGTTTCATAAGGGCTCCATTCAATCCCACTTTGAGAAGCACCGTATCCTGAGCAGGGCAACAGGTAAAACTTCATCTCAATGGAGATGAGTTTCTGGACACTGTTTGGCTATATTTTCTTCTGTGATTTTCTTCTGTGATTCATCTTCTCTACTTTCTCGGAAGCCCTAAGTCTCCACACTGTGGAGTCGCCACCTCATTACTAAAAATTTATTGTACTCATTTTCTGTGTAATTTCTGGGAAAAAAAAGCAGGGCCATTATCACTCTTCATGCTGCCAGGTAGGCCCAAGTGAGGAATTATTTCCTTCAGTGGGGCTTTCACCACCTCTGAGGATTTCTCAGTTCTGGTCAGATAGGCTTCTACCCACCCTGAGAAGGACTCAACAAAGACTAACAAATATTTCCACCCTCGGACCCTTGGCGTCTTGATAAAGTCTACTCATGAGTCCTCAAACAGCTTGACCCAAGATTCCTGGTCCTGATTCTCAATTTCTTCATAAGGAACTGCCCGGCGTGCTCTGGAGCTACCTGTAGGTGCCGCTGCTGTTCTTCTGGAAAGAAAGTGATCTGAGCACAGACTTCCAGAAGAGAAAAACTGTTAGCTTCCATGGTAGCTCTAATGTCTTAAAAAAAAATTGGCTTTCAGGGCTTCCAGAAATCCCAGTTCCAGTTCAGTACAGTGTACATTGACCATGGGATATGTTACTCTGGTATCAATCAAAAGGGTCTACAGATAGTACCCCCACTGTTAGTGTTACCCAAGTTCTCAGACTCTGACCTCCTTTCCCTCGCTCGGGGTACTCACTTTCCCAGTGACCATTTCCCGGCAATATGATTGTCCAGCCCCAGCAGAGGCTTGTCCTCCACTGAGTCTGGTTCCCTGACGGGTTTGGGATGGAGAGAGATCAGTCCAGGCTCACCTCCTTCGGCTCCCTCAGCCTAGTGAAGAGGTGGATCCCCAGGGCTGGAGGGGCTGTGGGAACGCTGGCCATGCTTGCAGCAGGCACCCTGATCTTCCTGGTCCCTCTCTTCTGAGCTTCTGCTCTCTGCCACAGGTAAATTCCCTTTCCTCCGGACCATTCTCCTATATCCCTGACCTTCGACGAAGCAACTGGAATTGCAATATAGTACAGTAGTTTAAAGACCTGTTGGATGGCCAGTGTTCTCCTGAGTCCAGATTATACATAAGCCAAGCAGTAGTACAATAACAACTCATTTTCTTAGGTTCATAAGCACAGGTCAACCAATCAGCCAGAATTCACCCTCAAGGGCTGTTTCCCGGAAGGGAAGCTGCCCCCAACACCATTCTACCAGACCGAGCTCTGTAATATCATACAAACTAGAAGAAATTCGCCCCAAAGATCTGTTTCCTCCCCCATTCTGCCAGAAGGAGATCTGTAATATCACACAAACCGGAAGGCACCTTAATTAACCTGGAACTGCAATGCTGACCAGACAAGCTCTGTAAACCAGAAGGCACATTTTTAAATTAACCCAGGATGGCAATCGCAAACCAGAAAGGGCAACGATTCAATCGAAAGCAAAGGCGGTGGGGAACGCTGAGGACCAGAGGGGGGCATGCGAGTGAAATTGCTTGGCGGCTGCTAGGGGGTCTACAAATACACATCCCAGGGGTCCCCAGTGTGTGCAGCCAATGGGACTCTGCACCAATTACTGTATTTTGTGATAATATAGTACACAATTTTTTGCCTAAATTATTGAGGGGAAAACTAAGGATGCACATTACACATGGGTAGCAGTAATTGCGTATCTATATAAGTGTTTTTAATTTTTATTATTTATACTTATGCACTAACAGGTAACTCTAGAAAGAAATAATGATATCCATATGCAAAATAATACCTTGGAATTCGATAATTGTTTTTGTTTCTAAATATAAATAAATAAATAATTGAACTAAAAAATTAAAATGAAAGATTTTTTCCTGAAAGTTTGGGCCAAAAACATGGGTGCACACTATACATGGGAGCACATTATACACGGAAAAATGCGGTACCCAGACTTGCCAGGGAGTCCTGAAGGCATCCCACCAGAGGTGCCAGAAAATAAAACCAGAAAATTCGCATTTGTGCTGCCTGTCACCACTAGAACCAATGAGTAGAGACAAGGACTGAACTTATATGGGTGTTTTACTCAGATGCTGGTGATCTGAGAAGAGGGCAGGCCATGTACCCTAACAAGTGTCTTAATACCTCATGTCAAGCCAATCTTTTTTTAAAATATATTTTATTGATTATGCCATTACAGTTGTCCCATTCCCCCCTTCACTCCCCTCCACCCAGCACACCCCTCCCCCACCACTCCCCCCCTTTCCTTCATGTCCATGTGTCACAAGTTCTTTAGACTCTGTGTTTCCCATAGTATTCCTGCCCTCCCCCCTGTCTATTTTCTACCCACCATCTATGCTACTTACTCTCTGTACCTTCTACCCCCTTCTCCTCCTCCCATTCCCCTGTTGCTAACCCTCCAGGTGATCTCCATTTCTGTGTTTCCACTCCCGATCTAGCTGTCCTCTTAGTTTGCTTTTGTTTTAGGTGTGGTTGTTAATAAATGTGAGTTTGTCAAGTCAACCTTTTTATAAGGAGAAGAAAAGTAAGGGGTTTGGAAAAAAGTTAATCAGGTAAGGGTTGCAGTCGTGTGGCCACTTTCCCAGTACTTCTTCATTTGCTGATCACAATTCTGTATCTACTTTCCCTCCCTGGGACACAATGGCTAAGATATCATCTTGATCACTTGCAGACCTCTGGGGCACAAAGGTTAAGTTGCTGGTCCACCTCCTAGAGTCATGTAGGTCATGTATTCAAGTCCCTGGAAGAACAGCTTTCCATGTGCATTGATCATGTAAGATTATCAATTATAACTAGAGCTGAAATCTTTAACTCTTGAGTTCCCCTGTCAGGACTGCAGGCACTACTATCTCAGGGGAATGGGAAGATAGGGTTAGTTACCTTACCTGGTTGCTGCCGAAAGCTGCAGCAGTCTGTTTAACTCAGAGAATGGATTGTTGGCATGGTTTATGGTCCACCGTGGTGGACAATTACTTCAACTATCATCTGTGGTTGCCTGGAGGAAAGCACATAATAAAATAAAGACAGTGCCTTAGTGATCAAAGTGGCTGTTGTGATAGACCATGAGGGGCATAAGGAATATAAAGGCTGGGGCCAGGGCTGGCTATTTTTAATGGTGTTTAAAGAAAATGAAAGTTTATGGGTTTTAAATTTCTGTTTCAAGGCATGGTTAGAGAACCAGGGAGTCCCTATAACTGTATAACTGTCTGAAAATAATCTCTTCATGTAGTTCCTTGTGGCTGAGTGGATCATTGGATTAACACAAGGTGAACTCTTGTCTTGTCTAATCTTTTAAGTGACAGTTAAGGCGTGAATTGGGAAAGGGTGGTACCATGAGAACTGGAGTACATAAATGAGAGGATCTGGCCAAGTACTTCAACCCCCCCAAGCCTCCTCCTTGCCTCTGGCTGATGGCTTATTCCTACTGTAGTTGACACCTTTTCTATGACCTCACCTGGGATAATCACAAGTGAATGCCAATTCTACCCCTTCTAGCTTCTCATTACATCCAGACATATGAGTGGAGTCAAATAGTCCCATGTCCCAGGGGACCAATAATAAAGCCCAGTCTTAATAAAGGAATTGCAAGATTTTGCTAACCTATTTTAACAAAACATGGATAATATATTGAACATGAAGTTCAAGAAATTAGGGACAAAATTCTACATTGGCCTAAACTTATTTAATTTTAGAGGATCTAACTGCTTGTTTGATTGATTGAAACCTGGTGTGGCTTATGCTACATGAAGTTGAGATCCCAGAAACTCTTTGGTATGAC
This sequence comes from Sturnira hondurensis, assembly GCF_014824575.4. Taxonomy (NCBI): domain Eukaryota; kingdom Metazoa; phylum Chordata; class Mammalia; order Chiroptera; family Phyllostomidae; genus Sturnira; species Sturnira hondurensis. The sequence continues at coordinate 17,111,377 of NW_028079044.1, read as the reverse complement.
AGAAAAATCCAAAGATTTGGGTGTTTTGGAGTTTTGTAGTGGATTTGTCACTCACTTACCACTTTGTTAATGAAATCATTCAAGAAAGCTGAAAACAACCTTGCCTTAATTTTGGCATAGGAAAGTACACTGGTGAGGAGACACCTGTATTTTTAACAGGAACTGTAGTAGTTGTCCTCTGTGGGTCAGGGGTGGGTTAGATGTTCTGCTACTGGAGTGCATTCCTCATTTCAATGGAGATAATCCCGTTCAGAGTGGCAGGGGCCATAGAGTGGCACTTAACGGACAGAGAAAGGCGAGCATGGATGGCTACTATAACAGGCAGCAGGACTAGATGGTCATCAGAATAGTCTGACCCACAGGAAACTTTGATAGTGCCTAATATGGGTTGCTCAGGGCCAAAACAGACAGCCCAGTAAGGTTCTGCTTAAACTGTATAACTGGAAAAAAAACTTTTGTTGTACAAAGAGTCCTAACAGCCCTGGCTGGTGGACCCTGGGTTGTGGTCCAGGTCCCCGGCTGGGATGTGTGAGAGACAACCAATTGATATTTCTCTTGCACATTGATGTTTCTCTCCCTCTATTCCTTCTAAGGAAACTGAAGGAAGTTAATTTCTAAGGAACCTGAATTCCACTGTGGTCCACCAGTCAGGGTGGGGCTTATGAGAGCTAGGAGGCTACCATTCTTCTCACAGTGGCCCAAAGAGTCTTCAAATCCATCCTGCATTTATTTTCCTAGTTCTTGAGTTTATAGTGGGAGTAGAGATATTTAGCTACTGGTAGAAAAGTTTGCATTGCTATCTGACCCATGAAGTCAGTCTATTACGATAGAAAGGACCAAATGGAAGTTCTTGGAGATTCCCCCTCCCTACCAAAACTGTAAACTAAAGACAATATCACATCCCTTCAGGAAATTTCAGTGACTAGATACCATCAAAGACAAAATATTTATAAATGATTATTCTTATCACATCTCCATTTCACTCACTTAATGTGTCTGGGATAGTTTTGTTGGATTACTATAAGCTTATTCAGATGGTGATTTTAACTGTAGCTGCTGATTCAAACATGATCTCTTTACTGGAGAAAAATCAACAAATTTTCTGATACCTGATAGGTTGCTACTGATCTTGAAGCTGCCTTTTTTTTTTTTTAAATCTCTCAATAGAAGAGAACAGAAGAGGCAATTCCTTGTTACTTTCCTGGCTCAGGGCTCCTTCACTTCAGCCTTGGGCCATAATTTGATCTTTGTGGTCAGGACTATCCCGCCATCCTACTGAATACTCCTTTGATCCAATACCTTGATGACATTCATTCTGATAAGACTAGTGAGCAGGAAGTAGTTGGCATCTCCAATTCCTTGATAAGATGTATCCACACTAGAGAGCAGCTGGAAAAGCTTATAAAACTTTCGATGTATTACCTAAAGGAAGTGTGTCTGGGAACCCAGTGGCCTGGGGAATGTTGAGATGTTACCTTCAAAATGAAAAATAACTTGCAAAATTAAAAAAATCCCACCTTGCATTCCTATTTTAAGAAAAAGTATACAGTATGTAGCAGATCATTCTGGGTGTTTAAGGCAATATATACCATATTTACTGAGTAACCTGTACTCCAACCCAGGGACTAAGTAACCTGGGAGGGTTACTTGATTTGCATCAAATCCAGAAAAAGAAAACTTTAGTTTGTCTAAGCTGCTCTGTCCTACAGCCCCAATGACCCAAAGAATCCAGTGGTACTAAAGTATTTGTCATGGGTTGAGGTGCTGTATAAAGATTGTAAAAAGTCTAGACAGAGAAATCACAGCATAGTCCCTTAGGATTTTGGAGCAAAAGAAAATCCTACTGAGAAAATCACTAGTATTTTCCTCTTGAGACTGTAGCTTGCTTGAGGCAGATAGATATTAAGTACCTGACTGTATACAGCAAATGACCAGGAGAGCTGGGTTATCATCACGGATTGGGTGTTGTCTGATCCCACATGCCCTGATGTAGGCTATGCCTGACAACTTCTTCATCATGATGATACTTCATCATCAAGCAGAGGTAACATGTACACAATTGGGCTCTAACAGTTCTGGGAAGAACAACTCAGTTGAATGAACAGGGGTTAATATTCCCAGGGAACCTATTTCTCAACACTAAACATTTTTTTTTGAACATACAAAAAAATTGGGAGACTTGGGCAATGAACATCCATATACACACCATGTAGATTCTACACTTACCACATTTTTCAGACTATAAGATGCACCCCTCCCCCCAATTTGGGAGGAATAATGGTTGTTAATGCCATTGTTGAGTTCTGTTTACATTTGCATTGGTGAAATATGTTATTTATGTTATTAAATATTTTACCACATTTTTTTTTTGCTTCAAACCTCCCCCCCCCCCCCATTTTCCTCCTCTAAAACCTAAGTGTGTATCATGGTCCAAAAACACAGTAACATTTTTGCTACATTTATTCATTTATTTTGTTGCACATTATTTGTCCATTCCTCTATGTGTCCAACAGTTCATCTTTTAAAAAAATGTATTTCAAACTAGTTTACCTAGCTTTCTACTTTTATGGCACATCCAACTATCCCTCAACCCACACCTTTGGTCTCTGGGGAATGGCTTGTAACCAGTTGACTGAAGAGGAAAATCCTGAGCCTAGTTTACAGCTAGCACCAGACAATGTATGATCAGTATTGAGAAGTGAACACAACATCATTAGAGCCCACTCAGGGTGGTCTTTAATGACCAGCTAACAGCTTATATTTTCTCTTTTCATAGAAGGAGAACTATAAATTCACATCACTTAATAAGCAGTGATTACTTGGACAGATACAGAGAAGAGACTGGAGAGGAATAGGGTTAGAAGGGTGGGGTCAAGGAGGTCTAGGAAAGAGGTATGACCCAGAATATGAGAATGTTTGTATGCCATATGAATGCTCACTGGAAGATGAGGTTCTTAATAACTGGTCTGACAAGAAAATTGACTCTGAATTTCCATCACTCTTTATACCCAGTGTGAGCAAGGAGTTTAAAAACTCACTGTAGCCATGGCAACAAGGATGGAGGCTATGCATGGGCGCAGTGCTGTGGGACCTCATTGTCAAGGCCAACGTAGCTTTCCGGTGCTGAGCACCCAACACTCCAGCAGTGAAGTCCAGTGGTCAGATAAGCAGTGCTGGTGGGGATGTGGAGAACAGAGAAAGGGTGGACACTGTTGGTAGGAATGTGAACTGCTGTAGCTCTATGAGAAACAGTATGGAGCTTCCTCAAAAAATTAAAAATAGAACCACCACACAATGCAATAATCTACTTCTGGGTATATACCTGAAAGGTGAAATCACTGTCCTGAAGGGATGTCTCTTCAGTGAACCCCCATGTTCAGTGCAGCATGCATTCTGTTTGTGTATATATGTCTAATTATGTGCGGTCATAGATATCTGACCTGTGGTAATCATTTTATAATATGTATGTGCATCTAATCGTCATGTGGTATACCTTAAACTTAAATAATGTTACAAATCAATTATATCTCAGTAAAGCTGGGGAAAAACAACCAATGGCGAGCACCTAGTGTGGTAACACAACCTGAGCAGACCAGACAGCCATCTGATGGCCGATTGATTTTATGGGGTCCCTGCCAGCACAGTGCCCCTACTACAACGGACATTTAGTCTAAATTTGGGTTTGTCTTTCTTACTCATCATGTTTCTGCTATAAGCACCATTCCTAAAATTATTGGATACCTTATTCTTGGTCATGATATTCTGTACGACGTTGTTTCTGGCTGAGCCAGAGGCAAGGCAATGGGCAGGTACATACAGAAATTAGTGGTCTTAACACGTGCCTCTTCACTCAGCAACAACCGAACCTACAGAATGGTTCAGTGGCCAGTTAAGACTGTTACTAAACCAGATGGGAGACAAAGGGGGAACTCAGGGAGGGGGTTGGGTGCTATACATGCTCTGAACTAATAGCTAATAAACAGTTCTATTTCTCCTACAGTCAGAATACCTATTTCTGACGTGGACACTGGCCCGCAGGATCCGCAGCATTATGGATGAGATGAAATAAATTCACATGGACTACTGAGTCCTGTGGAGGAAAAGGGATGGCATGACTTCTCTCTCAAAGGGAAAGCAAGCCTCAGAGTGCCTCAGCCACCCTCTCAAGAGGAGAGCGTCAAGACCCTTGCCTTGACCAGCTTTTATTGGATACAGGTAAAGCTCGTTAATCATTAGCAAGCAGTAAGGATCAAACGACAGATAACATACAAAGAACTCTGAGGGCCTATTTTGAGTCAGGGTCAGATAGGCAAAGGCCATAAGACTTTGATGAACACGCTCACTTCCTGCTCAGACCCTTATCATTTAATTGAGAGCATTCTAAACAAAGCATGTTTCACAGGATTTTACATATTCTTTCTTAGGCCTGATTACCCTGGGAACCCACCTTTTCCAGCACAGGGGGGTATCCACCTCCAGCATTATTTCGGGATTAAGTCAGGCAGGGTAAGTAAGGCAGCCAAGAGATTAGGAGACTTCTTGCAGACAGAGTGAGGACTCAGGCTATGTCAAAGCCAAGGGGTGAGGGTCCATCACCCCTTTTCTGTAGCCCCCAAGTCCTTCCCTGGGGCCCCCCATGATTGTGCCTGTCTTAGGTCGTCCCTCCCTGAGGGATCTTACCTGATATTGGCTAACCGTTCAAGCATTTGGGGCCAGGCAGGGTGAAGTAAAAAGAGCAGAGGTGGTGCCCCTGCTATGGATATAAGCTTTGTCTCCTCAGTGGCTTATGGTCTGAAGGTCACTCACTCAGCCTTAGCCATGGGGAAGTTACAGCTTCTGAACCCAAGCAGGGCAGTTCCCAACTTGTTTCTGAGGAACAAAGGGTTGGAAGTGGTAATGTTACTTTTCAATATTACATCTAATGACCACTTGTAAAATGTTTGCTCCTTTGCCGGGGTCCAGCCTTGGGAGGGTTTAGAGTCCCCAAAGGATGGACAGCGCAGGTGATGAATGAAGAGTCAGACACCCTGTTGGATGCTGGAGAACAGCCAGCCTCTGTGGGTCTGACCGAACTCACAGAGTTTGATTTGAGCTTTATTTTTATAGAGATTGTAACATAATAGGTATATGGCATGATCAGTTAAGCAGAAAAGATGAATGCAGAGGTAACTAGAAAAAGTACAGGAAATTCCATAGATCAAGTTATGTTAGACAAAGGTTATTTTGACCAGGAGAGTCATTAATTAGACAGTTAGAACTAGCTGTATATACAGAGCTTTAGATGTCTTATCATTTATTAAAGTTCTTATAATTAGGCATGGGGCAATTATTTCTACATGCTTAGTTTGTAATAGTTAATTAGCTTGTCCTGCTTCTTTTATTTGTCTAATTCTACTTGATATATATTCCTGTCCAAGGTAGAGGAGGGGCTATTACTCCATCAACTTTTAGATATTCAGGGGCTACTTCATTAGGGGGGACTTTGTTCTCTGGCCAAGAAATTATTTTGTATAACATCACTGGAATTATGCAGACCTTTGGGCCCGAAATGCAGGTGTCTAAAAATCCCACCACCTCATAATCGCAAAGACAAACATGCAAGGAGAGATAGACAGGAAATCCAGCCACAGCTGCCTCTGCTGTGCAGATGCATCTCATCCGTCCCGACTGTGTGAAGGGATGGCTGCTGGTCGGCTTCCAACACTCCTTGTTTCTTCAGTTTTTGGTTCTGTTGGTTGAGAGGAATTGATGTTTTCACTCTTGGACAAAACAAGTGTTCCACTGTCACCCAGCCATTGTGTGATCCTTTTGCACCTGGATTAACAGGACAAAAAGAAGGTTCCTGTTTGGCTGGGGATTATCGAAGGGAAATATTATTGTCAAAGAGAAACAGGAACACTGTCAGAAAACAGAGTGAGAGAAGAATATGCCTGGAACACAAGTGGTCCTCTGGAACACTTGTTAGGAATGACATATCTGATAATAGATAATAATGGAAGGGATGCTGAGATGAGGCCGGGAGGGCACGTGACCTAGACATTACATAGAATTACAGTAGTGTTGTGTAACTTGTGCCCAGTTGTAGAAATGAGAACTCCAGGCTTCTCAGTTGACAGGACTGATGCCATCCTACTTCAGCCAGTCCTGTTCTCCACACCCAGGGATGTTGGCTTCTCTCCGCACGTGCTCTACCCCTGGGGGTCTCGGCAGTGAACGAACCTCTTCCTACACAGCAGAGCCCAGGCCAGGTGTGTTGGGAACAACATAGATCCCTGCTGAACACCTAACTGTCCTCTTCCTGAGGGCAAATTCATGTCTTACTGACTTTCAGCTTGTAATCGTCCTGCGTTGGGATGCACATCCAAAGGGCATTTCCATTTCAGATGCAGCGATGTCCATTCCCGATAGTTTCCTATCACACTTCTACAAGTGATCACATATCTATTTAAAATTAACATGCAGCCCTGGCTGGCATAGCTCAGTGGATTGAGCATGGGCCTGTGAAGCAAAGGATCGCTGGTTTGATTCCCAGTCAGGGCACATGCCTGAGTTGCAGGCCAGGTCCCCAGTAGGGGACACATGTGAGGCAACCACACATTGTTGTTTCTCTCCTACTCTTTCTCCTTCCTGTACCCTTTCTCTAAAAATAAGTAAATAGAATATTTAAAAAAATTAAATAAAATTAACATGCAATATTCAGATTTTAAAACAAAAGTACAAACCTTTAGATTTACCTTGTTAGGTTGATTTATAGTTATAAGGCTTTATAACACCTTTAAGCCAGAAGACATACTGTATTGTGCTTCATAATAATATTGCAATGATACTAGGTACAAACGAATATTGAATACATATGGTGTGTCAGGCACGTATAATGTTCTTTCATTTAACCCATGGCCTGCTCCTGCCTGTCACCTCTTTCTTCATCTTCTGCTCTGACTCAATACTGAAGATGGTTTCAGGCCACCAGGGAACAGACACAGCGCAGAAGGCACAAAATAACCACAGGCTTTGTTCCAGCGCAGTAGAAAATACACTTATTCATTATGAGAATTCATGCAAATGAACACAATTTAAATGAAACCCTGATGAAAACTCAATGAGGCAATGCAAGATTTCAAAGGAGCCTTGGTGAGAGAAAGAGGAGAGCCACGGGAGGTAATGGTCATTTCCTGCCAGAACCTTCTCCTAACAGCACACCATTTCTCTGTTTCTCTGCTTTGTCAATCAGTAAAATGAGATCTCAGACAATAAGGCCCATGGACCAAACATCATGACTAAATGCAAAGCTCAAAATCAGCTTCAATGGAACTAAGCTTTCACTGAGAAGAGGGTGAAAAAGTGACTTAAACTCTCCAGTAAAATGAGTTGCTGGACTCCATCCTTTGAAGACCCCTTGTTATCCAGCCCCCACCCACCTGCCTGACCAAAACCTGCACAGGAGGCTGTGGTTATTGGCAAGCAAAAAAGCAGTATTTGGGCTTCTGAGGAACAGACACAGCACAGAAGGCTTTTGGAAAGCCCTGTAGTTCTCCTGCACTCCCCAAAGCTGACATTCTGTCCCCCTAGGCCTGAGAAAATTAACTCTTCGTGGGATTTCTCTTCTTTCCTGTCTGCAGTAGAGGAAAGAACAGTGAGTCATGAGTTAACAAGTCCCAGGACTCAACGAGCTGGGTGATCTTTGCCTAAGCAGTTAACCTCGATGGGGTGTTTCCTCAACTGAATGTGAGGGAATCGGACCAGGCGGTCTCTAGGTCCATTCCAGCTCTGAAACCTGAGGCACAACAAGTCACATGGAATAAAGGAATTAAGCTCTGAACTCAGGAATGACCCAGAATGCAAACTAATGGTGCCTTGGGTGAAGATGGTTTCCTAGGAGTGTTACTGGTAAGCACTCAATTTTCATACTAGATATACGTTTCATACAAGAATTGCCTAGTCCCTTATTTAGAATGTGATGTCAGTTTCTGCTTCAGTTACAATGTTGATTTGAGCATAAAATTTCACAAAAAACACATTTCTTGTAATTACTGATTTCTGCTCTGCCCTGTAGCTAAGAGGTAATGAACATATGGTCTTTCCTCCAGCCCATGGTTCTATTCAATTAACAAGCAGAAAATAAGAGCTCAGTAAATGTGCTGAAATAAATAAGTAATATGAACAAGTGACACTGTCTAACCCATTTATTTCCTGCTATTTATATGGGCACTGCATGAAAGTGACCAAGCCCATAGTTATTATGCCTCATTATACAGTCCAGGTACTATGCTAGGTCCTGGAGATTCAGAAATGAAGAGATTGTCATCTCGTTTGGAAAGGAAGAGAGTCCAGTCAATAGTGAAAGGCATCCATTGTCAGTTATACTTTAAATTGCTGCCGCAACTTTGGTTATTTGTCAATGTAAGAAATATTTACACCTGTAGAGAATTCTTGTGAGTTTATTTGAGCCAAACCGATGACAATTGTTGGACAGCAAAATCTCAACGAATTGAGAACTACTCTGGAGAATGGCAGTTTAGCCCCTTATTTTATACATCACAAGCAAAAGAGGAGGCCCAAAGGGGTTACCAGAAATCCACTGGTGGTAGATTAGGGAGGCGGGAGAAAGCAAAGCGGGGTGGGGGGAGCCTCTGGGATTGGATGAAAAGTAAAATGATAGACACTTGTACACAGGTGGGTACAGGATATTTAATAGTCAACAATTAACACGATAACAATAACAGTGAGGGGATTTGTGGTCCCCTCATTGTGCGGTGCCTGTGCTGTGAGGGGATCTGGAAAAAGGAAATTCGACATTCCAAAGGTGTGTTATCATAGATGCAAAAAGACAACAGACAGGCTCAGTTACAGTGAAGACTGATTGACCTCTGCTAGGGAAAAAATACTGGCCTAGAACATGACTACCCACCATGAACTGCTTTTAGTGAAAAAGTTTTCATTTCAGACCATCCTATGTGGTTACTCAGGGTCGCTGAGTTTGTCAGGCGGCCACGCAGGCCTCCCCTGAGTCAGTCAGCTTTTGCACGTGGCCCCTTTTCTTCCACCTAATGAAATTCTCACATTTTCCTAGCAATAACTAGGACATTCTTTGCTGGGGAGCGGAAGAAGGGCAGCACACCCATGCACAGCAGTGTGCCTATACATGGATGGTGGGACACTGGGAGTATTTAAAGAGATCATTTCTGTGGGAAACTCTAGAAAAGTACCACGCAAGCCAGGATTTTATAAGATGTATCATTTCCCATTTCCAATAGCAATGTATGAGAGTTGCAGCCTCTTCAATTCTTGCTAATATATAGAGTTGCTAATTTTTTTATGTTACACATTTCAGCTGGTAGGAATTGACATTTAGATGACAAAGGGTGGCAGTTATTTCTTATGGTTTTATTTTGCATTTTCCTAATATCTAAGTTGAGAAACTCTCCATGTGTTTGTTAGCCATTTATGTGTTTTCTTTTGCATCTGTTTAAGTCTTTTGTCATTTTTTATTGGGTTGTTTGTCATATTGTTCATTTATAGGAGTTCTTTGTATATTTTGCATTGAAGTCCTTGTCAGATACGTGTTGCAAATATTTTCCCCCAGTTTGTGTCTTGCCTATTTATTTCCTTAACGGTGCCTTTGTTACCGAATGGACCTGTCAGGGGGCAAGATACTGTTATCAAAACAAGTCCCTTCCCCCGGTATCTGTCTGCCCTAGGTTCATCTTTGCCCACCACCAGGTGTTAGGAATTCAGGCTCTCAGTGCTAGAGTCTGATGAAAAGGAAAGGAACTACTTATTCAAAAGTTATACAGATTTAGAGTAATGGCAAAATGTTGCCATTAAAAATTCCAAAGTCCCTTTAAAACACCCCCCTCCCCCCACCCCACACAGTTCTGCTTTCACCCCTTTGCCCAACCAGGCCAGTCAGGAGTACGGTATCTCAGGAGAAGGTGTCAGGACCTACAGCGGAGTTCCCAAAAGCTGATTCGGCTCTTCAGAGTGCACCAAATGCGGCATTTCTAAGGAGAGTGTTGTGTCAGTTTACAGTTTTGGAGGTCAGAAGACTAAAAATCCATTTCAATGGGTTAAAGTCAAGGTGTCAACAGGCCTGGTTCCCTCTGGAGGCTCCAAGGGGAAACTCCATTTCCTTGCCCTTTTCAGCTTCTAGTGGCCTTGACTTGTGAACTCTGCCCCATCTTCATAACACATGCCCCCAATTTCTGCTTCTGTGGTTACACACCCTTCTTTCCCTCTGCTTTTTCCACTTTTAAAGATACTTGCGATTACATTTAGGTCACATGTGGATCATCTCCCCATCTCAAGATTCTTGACTTAATCACATCTGCAATGTGCCTTTTGCTATATAAGGTAGTATTCATAGGTTTGAGAGATTTGGACCTGGGTATCTTTGGGGTCATTATTCAACCTAGCACAGTATATAAATTATACATATACATATATTATATTTTACCCACTTGTTCATTGTTCATGAAGAAGACACCATTACCTGACTGCCGATGACAGGTGAGTTTGGTTTTCCTAACGTAATTTGATATATCTTTAGTGAGACCCTGTGGTCCTCTCCCCCTACAACAGACACACCCTAAATGTGGATTGTGAATAACTATAGGTGTTCATTTTTAGCAGATGTGTGTGTATATTTATGCCCAGGTATTTACCGACTGTGGTCACATTTTCAAGACCACACGTTATGGCCAACAGCTCTTTACTCACGCTGGATGAAAGAAGGAGTTAGGCTTCCTGAGTACAAGTCTCTCTGTGTTGGGTTATTGGTGCCCCACCCATTGAAGCCTGCAGTAATTCAGAGTTGAAGAAATATTACTAAACTACTCTGGGTGGGTGAGAAATGAGGGAACTGTGCTGAAAGGAATGCATGTAGGCTGCTCCTCGACTGAAGGAGGGAGGATTTCTCTCTCTCTCTCCTGTGTTGAGAGACTCCAGACAAGCCCCTACAACATGCGGGCTAGCTGGAGCCCCTCTGTGGAGGGGTACAGCCCACAGACTCCAGCAACAGTGAGCCAGTTCTGCTCAGCCTGTAGAAGTGAGATCCCTGGCTGAAGTGATGAGTAAACACCAAGAAGAAATTTGTGAGACCAAAACTTTCCTCAGGGAATCTCAGCAATACTTGGAAAGTGAAGTAATTGTACGTCAGGAGTGACTGCCATGTTATGGATGGGTGACATGGAATGACAGTTACATTAAGCAACTGTAATGTTACCGCACTCTAACTGCGGGGTGGATGGGGGTGGACTTAGTTGGTCTAGATCCACTGATTAACTCATGAAGACCCCTCCCCCAGGGGTCCTAAAGTTCTTTAAAGTATCGGGAGGTTCATCTAGAATGAGGTACGGTTTGTTTTACAAAGTGCCATTTTAAGAGTCTTTAGATAATTTTTCTTGGTAGAGTCCAAGAATAAAGGCACTAAAATTCAAATGCCTACTCTAATTCAAAAAATTGATGTTTCTGTGTCTGTCCAGGTAAGGATGACCTTCTTTGTCCCATACTTCTCAATATTATTAAAAAACAAAATGTATGCATTAGGTTGTTTACTATTTACTGATGCTCAAATTGTTCTTTGAAACTTTACATGGAAAACTTTGGTCAACCCACTTCCTAAATATAAGATCAAAGAGCTATAGGGATATATTTTAATGTCTCCTGAGAACTGTTGGAACCTTGGGTTTCTGCAAGCCTACTCTCAAGAAATCACCTACTAATTGTAGCCTTCTAGTTCCAGAGAGCCCAGTTTTGAAACAGAAGTACTCACGTCCCTGCACTCCATGGTCCCAGAACTCCCACGTCAGCGGCCAGTTTGGGGTCTTCTCTAGTTAGTAGGGAGCTGACAGCGCCACTGGCTCCCTCTGCCGTACCTACCTTTTAGCAGTAAAGGTAAGAGCAAACACCCAGAAACTGTGCTTAGATGGAACTCTGATTATGATGGAGCTGAATGGCGGAACCTTGTCCTCAAACACTTCTCTGTACACTAGCAGATTTAGATGGAATAAAGGAAAGACTGAATAGGGTAGTTCCATCTCCATGTCATTCAGGGGTTTTCCTTCCAAACCTTAACCTTGTTGCTCTAAGTACAAAGGTGGAAGAGACCCAAGAAGCTTACAAAATCACACAGCCTCATTCTTTGAAACCAAATAAGCCTGATTTTGAGTGGCAGGCTAATTGTGTACTAGCTAAGTGAATCTCAGAAACAATATTACCACCCAACTCACAGGGCTATGCAGATTAAATAAAATCATGCTTTTAAACTACACAAAGATACTTGATGAACTAGAATTAATAGTATAGTATATTATTATTATATTCCATGTCACAAAAGCAAAAAAGAACATACAAGCAATTTGATCCAGAAAAAAAAACTTGCCTATGATACAGAGGATTCAGAGGATTTAAGTTAAACTTAAACTCTTAAGTTTAACCTAAACTTAAGAGTTTAGGTTAAAAAATATTTGCTTATAGATGTGTTAGAGATTAAACTGGAATTACTCAGATTAACTTTTTATTATGGTACTAACATGCTGGGGAGTATTGATATCCTCTCCATGTAGTTTGACAATGTGACCTTTGCTGACCAGATGGAGATTATGTGGAAGACAAAATGTAGTGAAAGTGAGCGCTGACACCGACCCATTCCAGGTGCCCAGGTAGGTAGGACTAGAACCCCTTAAACAGTGACTTAAGTCAGATGGAAGTTTATTTTCATCTCGCTTAGGAGAGGGGTAGAGACCGTTTGCCCAGTGTTGACATGGGCACCCAGGGTTATCGTGGGCCCGTCATCCTTCCAGCTCTCTGGTCCTCCATCCCCGTGGTCCGAGCCTTATTTTCACTATCTAAGGTGGCTGCATTCTAAACAACAGGGTTTTGTTAAATCTAGTAAAATGAAAAGAAGCAACAAGAAAAGCACGTGAAATTCTTTTAAAAAAAGGTGGGGGGTGGTGGTGTGGAGAAAGAACCGAAGGAAGGAAAGAGGGGGAAAATGAAGGCTGCAGAATGAAAGTGACTAGTTTACTCTGGAAAAAAGAAATATCACAGGAAACAAAAAGCAATAAATACAACAAATGCTGGAAATCTTCAATACGTGAAGAGGATATGGAGACCATGAACCAAGAGATAAATATATCAAATATAATTAAATAGAAAGATATGTTTTGTAACTAAAGATACTCTACACATACAACCAAGAGTAAAGCTCTGTTCAAAAGAAAGTCACTCCCTTCATCACTTACAAGGCCCAAGAAAGACCAAGTACAACAGAAGTTTGTATTCAACTCAAGAAGATATGAAAAGGCCAACAAAGTTAAAATGGGGAAAGCAAAAACAAAACACAACAACAGAAAGTAACAAAAAGAGAGCGAAGCCATCAGCTTGGTAAGTAAATCTGCAATGCTACTCTGATAGGATTTTTCCTTCCCAGCCGCCAAAATGTCTCCTTAGGAGCAATCATTAAGGGACAAGAGCTGGAATTGTGTCTTACTCGTCTCTGCAACATCACAGTCTAGGACCACAAATACTTTGCTTATTAAATAATTGTGTAAATGAGTCCTGAATGTCCAGGTTATGAAGAAAGACCTTCTCTGGCTTCTCAGATGAATCTTCGCCACACAGATGAGGTTTGGGGCCACTGGGAAGGCACAGGGCAGAGTTGGTGGACCACAGTGTCCACTGAGGTGTCTTCAGCAGAGAAGTGTCTGGTGACAACCTATTGATGAACCCCACTTACACCTGTGTGCCTTCCTCTTTGCCATCTCCATGTCAACCAGCGCCCCGTCCGGGCTGTGCTTGCCCGGGCCTCCCTCTCAGGCAGGTCTTCTTAACCAGTCCAGGGGCCAAGAACACGGATGGAAAAACATCCATTGTTATTCTCACCAACCTGTAACTAAACGTTCGCATTTCCCAACGCTGGATCATAGGCCCCAAATCACCCTGGTAGCAGCAGTCCCTGAAAGTGTCCCCAGGAGGAACCACAGATATTTTATACCACATCTTAGTCTGGGGAGAGAGCTCAAAACTTCATTCACGTTCATCACCACTTCAGAATTGTGGTAGTTATGAGGTAGATGCTAAATTGCTAAATCTTGCTATTTGTGTCATTAAAGATTTAATATAAATAAACTTGATATAAAGATTTTTACAATTATATCAACTATGAACATATTTTGATAGTTGCATTGCAGTAGAATTGATTTCTTTGACATTTCTGTGTATTTTATTTCATAAATTTGAAAACGTCTATAAACTTCACTAGACGCCAAAAGTGCCCGTGACACAGAACAGTTAGGAACCTCTGCACGAGGCCTAGCTGTTCAGGGTGAATAACATTTCTCCATAGGAAGGAAACTAAGGGTGAAAGTTGTGTGACTCTGAGCTTTTGAGAAAAATCTAGTTAATTTAGGAGAGATGATTTATCACATGACCGTTGGACTTAAGGAGAGAGGCATGTACTGTGTTTACTAGAAAACACGAGGAAGGCCTAGGAACGTCATTCAGAGGTTGCTGCTCAGTGTGACCAAAAGTGAGGGTTCTAGAGTCGGAACTGCCAGGGTTCAAATCTCAGTGCACCACTCACTTCTTGTGTGACCTGCGGTGACCTCTCCCAGACTCGGTTTTTCTAATTGGTAAGGGCAGAGTGACGGTGGCCTTTGTGTCGAGGGCTGTCGTGAGGTCTGAGCGAGATCATTCCTGTAACGTGTTTCTCTCACCCCCTGACACAAGGTAGATGCTCCTCATTGTTAGGATTGCAGCCAGTTGAATCTGTTTCCAATGACTTCCTCCTTGCATCCTTTCTCTTATTTTTTCCCAGTAACGAGACGGCTCCCTCACACAGTCAGACAGAGGAGCTTCCTAAGTCTAGCTTCGGTCTTTCCTTCTCCCCTCCCTCCCATCAAAACCCCTCTCAGATAAGGCTCTCCTATTACTCATGTCTTGGTGTGTTTTTCAGTTTTTTGGTTACCTCTTTCAGGGATGAAAATTTCTTTATTGTGTGAGAAGCCTTTTCTTCCAGGAAAAGTCCATTTCAGTGTCCAGGAGCAAATAAAACTTTCTCTTCCCACAAGGAGTATCTGCCTTCTTGCTTCTCTACATCCCACTTGTCCAGTTCAAGTCCCGTCTCATCCAAAAAGTTTCCCCCACCTCTCCTGTCTTCACTGGCAGCAGCAGGAGGAGGTGGCCTTCTGACAGCACTGAACTCTTAACATATAAACCTGCCATCCCTTCTGGATATTCAGCCAAGAATGGCTTCTCTCTCTCTCTCTCTTCTGCTTTCCTAGGGCAGGACAACTGTTCTTATGAACAGGGTGTGCTCGCTTTCCTTTTATAGTCCTGGAGATCCCCAACTAGCAAGGTAAAGAAAGAGCCGTGGTAAACATTTTCGTAAAAGCAATTCTTTCCTGAAACCTCCTGGTTTCCATGTCTGTGCTATGAGTTCCCAGGGGTAAGATGAGCTAAACTTGGCTTGAAAAGGAACGAGGAATGTTTTTGTTAAATTCTTTAAGGGTCTCCAGAGAGGCCAGAAGGTAGTTGAATAGTCGTCTTAAGGATTCTTGGGAAGGATCTTTCCTTTCCCAAGATTGATGCTGCCTGCGCCCACACATGTGGCAGTAGGAGAACCCTGGACTGAGCCGTGGGAGTTGGGGGCGGGGAGGGTCTAGCCCTGGCTCTTGCAGTAACCAGATGTGTGACCTTGAACACCTCATCCCCATTCTGGCCTTCCGTTTCATCGACCATAGCCTGAATTACTTAAATTTGATATTCTTACACTCTAGGAAAGAGAGTTGGATCATTCTTTGTGGATACATTCCAAACTGTATTATATTTTTCAAGGAACAGAGCTCATATTTATAATTTTCTGGCCACCTCACAAATTCTTTAGCGTTCTTTTCCTCAGTGAAGATGGAACTGGCTTCACACTTCAGGGCTTGCTGTGGTGATCACCCCCTTGCCATGCTTTAGTGTCTTTGATTTAAGAAATTGTTTTTAACTCTGTACTCATTAGGCAAAATTTCTAAGAGCTTTGTTGTCAATCTGCTTTTTTCTTTTGCTTCAGTCAAGGAAATAATTTGACTGTACAAAGTCACATCTTTACCTTCTTGCACATGACAATGTGCATAGCTCTCTGCATATTGAGCACATGTAGAGGACAGAAAAGAAACACCTGAACACCGGTGTCACCTTGTTGGGCTTACCGCCAGCTTTCAGAGACGCTGTCGACTGGGCGGGCGGCCGCTCCGCTCCCTGAATCGGCCGCTGAGATGAACAAGGCATGGCGTCGTAGGTTCATCTTTCACTTTGCGTGTGTGAACAGTAAGCCTGTTCTAAGGGTTAACCTTAGCTTTTGTGACAGGCATGAATAGGTCGTCCCTCAGCTTTCAACTCTTGGCTCTCAGGTACTAAAGAGCATTGATGGCTTTACCACAGAAGACTTATAGGAAGAGATGTCAAGTAATTAAGTCTCCTTAGGATGGAAAGTAGAAGTTCGTGGGGCATGTGAGCATGCGTTAGCACTTCTCACAGCTCATCTGGTCCTGGGACTCAGCATTTACTCACTGTTCACTCACGGAACCATCACACAGTAATGAGGAAAAGGATGGGGGCTGGAAATTACAAAACTGCTTTGTTGAATGATTATATATGTATGATTTTTTATTTCACTTGGTAACTCCACAACATTTTCATTCAACAATTAAAATCACAAGCAGACACAAAAGCTAGAAATATTACAGATAGTGAGTGAAAAATTGATGCATTTTAGGCCGAAAAGCCAAAAGAAGTTAGGCTGTTGCATCTAAAAAGCTCCTATTTAAAATAGCCATCTGTGGTTTAGTATTTCTAATGGAAAAGGTAAAAACAGTAACAACAAATGATATCATTTTATCATTTTTTAGTCAAAAAGTTTCTTGACATGTTGCTTCTAGTTCCTGTTGGAGAAGCGGCAGCAGCTACTGCCACCACCGAATAGGCCACCACCGAATAGGCCACTGCCCATGTAGGAATCGGCGCTGGAGGCTGTTTTTACCACCGTGCCCAGGAATGAAGGTAAAGGAGGTAAAAATAGACGTGGGGTAAGAATGAGAATGAACCTGAAAAAAGAACTGGTGTTTGAAGAAGATGGGCAAGATTACGCTCAAGTAACCAAAATGCTGGGAAATGGCTGCTTGGAAGCAGTGTGTTTTGATGGTATAAGGAGGTTGTGTCAGATCATCAGGAAACAGAGAAAAAAAGGTTGGGATAAATACGTCAGATATAACATAGGTTCGTTTACGATACTAATGGGACAATAGAGCTGATGTCATTGTAAAATGCAACGCAGATGACATGATGCAAGAAGTCTGAAGGCATGTGGCAAGCTTCCGGGGTGCGCTAAAATCAACGAAACAGACGTGTGGTCCCGCAGATGACGATGGAATCCTGTTTGGGAGATGTTGATGAAGACATGGATGACATCTAAACTGACCTCAACATTTTACATTCCAACTTCTCCGAGGATTGTTCAACAATTTGGATTTTGGCTGTGGTCTTTGAAAGAAGATTAAAATGATCATTAGTTGCAGTGCAGTTTGTTAAGGCAGAATGATTTGTTTCTAAGGTATTTCTCTGAAAACTGGTAGTGCTGAATGACATGACATGTAAAGCCAGTTTGTTCTTTTGGCGTAATGGAGCTTATGGGTAAAAGAGCTCATCTGCTATTTTCCAAAAGAGGGAAAGCATTACCTTTCCTACTTTGACCATTTGCAGTAAGTAAATGGATGTTTTGGATAAATCACTGCCCTCTACCCGAGGGTTATGAGTGAGCCCTAGTTTTGACTGGCCTATTGACTGTACAGGGACTTTCTGTGTATTTCAGCTACCTAGGTGTGCCCTTGAGGTTTTGAAAAAATTTAAGGGAGGCAAAAATCTGCATCTGCAGTCAGGAATCATTAGGTCTGGTTTTCATATTTAAGTAGCACGTGACTATTTTATACTAATTGTGGTATCACATAAATTTTTTTAAAGATTTTATTTATTTATCTTTAGAGGGGAAGGGAAGGAGAGAAGGAGAGAAGGATCAATGTATGGTTGCCTCTCGTGAGTCCCCTGCTGGGAACTGGCCTGCAATCCAGGCATGTGCCCTGACTGGGAATCGAACCGTGATCCTTTGGTTTGTAGGCTCGCGCTCAATCCACTGAGCTACACCAGCCAGGGCACATACATTCTTTTCATGATCTTATTTTGCCACTATAAACACCAACAGATTTTCCCAAGATGCAGATTTTAGAACCTGGGTTTGAATAGCAATTTTCAATTCGTAAAGCCAGTAGTTGCAGAAACTGAACACCAGGTGGCACCCAGTTACCATAATATTGGAAATACTGATATAGTCAATTCTTTTTTAAAACTTACTGTGCATGAGAAATTTCTCAACCAAGAAGATTGTTTTGATTATATACATGTGTGTATAATATTTTTATAGAACAAAAAAGACCATGTTGTGTCATTTTATTTTAGGAGTCATACACATGTAAGCTATAATTTTGAATGCTGTATAAATGAAAATTTAATTTCATACAAAAATTAAAGCTAACTTTCTTGATTTTATAATGCAATATAAAAAGGAAGAAGTGCCTTCCAAAGCATGTTGGGTTTAGGGTAATACTTTAATTAGTTTTTATTTTTCCTCTGAAAGCATTCTGATTGAACGGTAGGGTAAATCTGCTGGATGATGAATGGAAAAACAAATAGATTTCTACAATGCATCTTCCTGGGAGATTAACTACCTATGAAAAATAAACTTTGCTACCAAAAATAAAGAGTGAACTATATTTAGAGGGAGAAACACCATACAGGTGTCACTTAAACAGCCTTATAAATATGTGGCTCTAGAATTATTTAAGAAGAAAAGGACAAGTCGACTCTATAGCTGTGCATGCTCACAAGAACAAAGACAGACTGAGAAATAAATACCGCACCACCCAGGTGCATGCTGGCTGGGGAACAGGCATGGGAAGATGGTCAGTACTTTTATGATCTCAAAGATGCTTTGGTTTGGACGTTTCTAAAACCCGGAGCTCATCTTCTGACTGGAGACGGATCTACCATTTCCTTTTACACTCCTGCTACCAAACTTCACTGCCTTGTTGTCCCACCTTGTTATTAAGAACATACTACCATAGCACTGCTGAGGGGTATCAGGGAGTAATTTACACAAAGGGTAATGAAAAGGGAAGATTGTGAGGTTTCTAAATACGTAAGCCAAGCTTTTCCTTTACCTGACACATTACACACAGATATTAGTCTACTCTTTTGATTCCGAGTGGTTGAGTTTTCCCGCATATTATTTCACCAGCTCTTTACAACCACCTCCTCCATAACTATCATGGGTATTATCTTCATCCTCTCCAAGGGTCACAGAGGTGACAAAGCCAAGGCTGGATCAGATCTTCTGGTTCAGAAACTCCAAATTCCAAAATTAGAAACACCAAAGGAGGTGACTAGAAAGAGGGACAAGATCTCCATAAGTCTGTGGCGTCGCTGAATCTCATGGGTACCCCTCTCCCACCTTGTATGTCACTGAGGAGTGGAAATGTGATGGGTTATGCCTCCCCAAATACCTCCATTTTAAAAGAGAATCAAGTTTTAAGCCAAAGGAATAATGGCTATGATGGGACCTAGGCACCAGTGACAAAGGCATCTTGCCCTTAAATCGTACCAACAAGGGCGAAAGCTGGTGGGAATGAAAAAGTGGCTGACAGCCACATTCGTGAGGTGTTGTGTCGACTTCCAGAGATTCGATGCTTCACAAGCATGAAGACAAGAGAAGGACTTAAAGAGAAGCCTAACTGGCCCAAGTCAGAATAACTGTGAGGTGGGAGCAGTATCACCCTCAGACCCAGAGAACCTGAGCCCCTCCCCAGAGCCCCACACACTTTCAAAGGTCCTCTACCTGTACCCTTCCCATTGAGGGTGAGAAGTGTATTAAGCCAAAGGGACATATCCATTCTGAGCCCAGGCTTTCCCATCTCGACTTGCTCCAGGCACCCAGAACCCCTTTGTTCCTTGTACAAATGGCTTCCAGGGTCTCTGTGGCTTCTTTCCCAGGTTCATCCTCCTAATGATGAGCTCCATCACCTATGGACACAGCCCTAGGCCTGAGGGTGGCCATGGGGCAGTATGGGGAAAGAGGGTTTGGACACAACTTGGCCATGCATACTGAGTTGTCCATGTGCATGCACGTAAGGCTCCTCACAGTGGGCTCAGGACCAGGAATGAGGAGAGAAGGATCGAAGAAAACACTGGGAGACTGTGTTGTATTCTTGCTCCAACTCCACAAATGCTAGGAGTGAACTGAAGCCTAAAAACAATCCTAGAGATGGGTTACACCAGAGTCTGATGACTAGCTGAGGTTGTCCAGAAAGACCCTCACCCTACAACACATGTGCCACAGTCTAGATGCCTACCCAGGCTTCCCTCTGGGACCTCCTTAGTCCAGGCTGTCTATGCCCTGACATTTTTCTTGGTTTAATCCCTAGTTCTTTTTGCCCATTGCATACTATGAACATATATAGGTTTCACCAGTGCCTACTCTTTGCATAAATTACATGTTCAGTGAATGTCTAAAACTAGTCACCTCAGTTTTAGAAAATCTGAGCTCCTTGAACACAACATTCCCATAGTTGTCCATTTACTCTGCCCTCTGAGGCAAACCAAGAGTTCTTGGTTGACAGCGTCTATCTAAGCTCACTGGTCAATGTCCCAAAGGTCCTGTTTAAATGTTGAAAGGTCCACGGGGTTATTTTAGCCTGATGCAGTCCACCTCTTCAGTGGCAGGCACCCCCACAGTTTTGAGATCAAGGTCCGCACTGGACTTGCTCCCATTATAAGAAGACTTCCAGTGGAGTAGTATGATCCTCTTGAAGTACTTGATGGTGTTGTTCTTGACGGTCACAAAGCACAGGGTGTTGATCATGCTGTTGCTCATAGCAATGCACTCCACAATGTAGAAGGCTGTGAGGTAGTGCCTCTCCTTCACGAACACAGTGGGGAAGAAGTCGCGCACGATGGTGAAGCCATAGAAGGGCGCCCAGCACAGCACGTAGGCCATGAGGATGCACATGAGCACCAGGACTGTCTTCCGGCGGCAGCGCAGCCGCTTCCGGATCTGCTCCGTCTGGAAACCGGGCACGGCCTTGAACCAGAGTTCCTGCGAGATCCGGGCGTAGCACAGGGCCATGGTGACCACGGGGCCCACGAACTCGATGGCGAAGATGAAGAGGAAGTAGGACTTGTAGTAGATCTGTTGGTCTACTGGCCAGATCTGGCCGCAGAAGATCTTCTCCTGGTTCTTGACGATGAGGAGAACCGTTTCAGTTGTGAAGTAGGCTGAAGGGATGGCGATGAGGACAGACACTACCCACACCAAGGCAATCAAGCCAGTGGCTGTTTGGTACTTCATCCGGGGTCTCAGGGGGTGGACGATGACCAGATATCTAGGACAGGAACACAAACGGGTCAAGCACTGTGACAAGGAAGTGCTGGATGATGATATTTTTGCAGTTGAATGGTGTGTGTGTGGAGGAAAAACACAATGGTATATGGGCCTTTGAGGAAGGCAGACTTGAATTCGAATCCCAGTTCCACCCCGTACTAGCTGTTGCAACCTCAAACGAGTTTCGTTTAATCTCTCTGAATCTCAGTTTTCTTATCTGCAAAAGGTTTTGTTTTTAAGGGACTGAAAATACTAATGTATACACAATTCCTGGCATGTACTCAATAAATGGCATATGATTGATAAATGGTAACTATTATTATTAAATGCAGCAATAATGCCTCCCCTCAGTTTCTAGCCTAGCATTATTCACAGCTTCTTCCTGTTTTCAGAACCATTCATCCTAAGTACCCCAAAGTTTAGAGCTAAAAGGGATGGATAATTCCATACATAGACTCGTTGGGAGAACTTGCCCTTTTTAGCGGGAGCAGTGGGCAAAATTTTCATGCCACATTTACAAAAACATTGCTCTGCATGCAAAGAGGGAGGAAAAGTATGCAATGATTTATTTTTCTTTCCATGTAGAAAAATACCTTTCCAGGCCAGTGAGAGATGAATGACTTTCTTGGTGTCATATATCACAGGACCCTTGATAGAAAATGTTTAGCCCTATCTCACATGGTTGATGTGAACATTGATTGAGAATATATATAAATGTATTCTTTTAACCACAAAGCACCAGGTAGTAAAAGAGACTGATTTTGTTATAAAGAAAAAAGAAAAGAAAAAAAAAGTACTGCTGTTACCACAGTGGTCCAGAAGCACAGACAGAGTGCTTTATGGGGACATGAGTCATGTGTGCGGAATGAAAGCCCCCTTCCCAGGGAGAATGCACATACTTATGCAGGGAGCTTTGATTTCCTGGAAGACTTTCTGGTTGGCAGCGGGTAGAGGTTGAAGAAGGAAAAAGATAGGAAGAGAAGTGGGAGGGAATGACTAGTCAACGCTGGAAATAAATACATTCTCACGTGCCCAGAGCTTATTCCAGGTAGAGCCCAGAGCATATGTAACAGAGATATGAGGAAAACCAAACCAGTTCTGCTTTCTTTGAAACCAGTCCCTTTGAGGTGGCCATCTTTCTTGGGATTTTTGGTAGGAAGAGGAGGTTCATTCTTACTTTTTCCCTTCTGATTATACTCTTGCCGTGTCTGTACCTTTCTCTGACCCGCGACCCAAGCAGCTGGCTTCATGGTGTGCCATTTGGAGACGTAACTGGAGTGAGAGTCCTGCTGTCTTACATCTCTCAGAGGACAGATGAAGCTGGCGAGGCCGGGTCCACCAGCCACAACCCTTGGCACTCCTGCCAGTCTCTGAGCGCAGAAGGATGGAATGGCAGAGTCTGCAGGAGGCTGGCCGGGCTTCTGTCGGTGCACACGTATGTATGAGCCCTTCATAAACGCCATGGTGTTCCTGCTACAACGAGGGCGCCAAACTTGCTCTGACTCATGGCGAAAACTAAGCATTTAGTGTTTTGGCTCTCACTGGCTTTCTCCCTCTCTGTCTACCCCACCATGTTCTGTTCATTGCTTTGTCAAAGAGGATTACCATATTCACACTTGTTTAGTAGATGAATTTTCACTATATCCTTCTATTCCTTCTTTGCACAATTGTAACTTCCTTTATGAAAATCTTTGTAATGTTTCAAAGTCGAAGTGTTTTCTTTTGATGAGCAAACGAAGAAAATGCTGATCTAGGAGTCCAAGAATCTAATCCCAGTTTTGCCTCCTTGTCATGTGAATTGGAGCCATTTTTCTTAGCCCTGGGGTCTCAGTTTCCTCATCTGTAACATGGGAATATCACTGCCTCCCCAACCTTACAGAGATACTGTGAGGCTCCAATCAGACACTGCATGTAAACAACAATAGGCTATTAATACACAAGACATTGTTAGCATCCTAAAACCTATTTTTCAGAGCTGTTCTGTGTACATAGCAATTTCCTTTCACCTGTTTTTTTTGGCAAATACTGCATTTGAAAGTTTTCTACTTTCTATTTTATTGGACCTATTTTATTGATTCTATTTATTTTCACACCAAAACAAACCTTCAGTGTAATCTGTGACTACCCATCAGATAGTTATTTCATTCTGGCTTTCTCTGACATCACCTTAAGTCCATCCCCGGGCTTAGCACCAGGAACTGTACAAGAGGCCTCTCAAATACATGTGCCAATAAACAAACGGCAGAAATTGTTTTAAGGATTGCCATCAGCCTTGGCTATGCTAGGATCAAAACTCAGAACTGTGGTATTAATACTTTTTCCATGTTTGTAAAGCAACTCACAATTTGAAGAACATTTTCAAATCCACTTTCTGATTAGATTGGGTAAGAAAGCAAAGACACCCATTTTACTGATGAGCAGACTGAGGTCTGGAGAGGCTAAATAGCCTGCTGAAAGCCACATAGCTGGAAATTGGAAGAACCATGACGCAGACCCATCCACACCTTGCTCCAAATACAGTGGGCTCTCAAATATTCCAGTTGTCCCCTCCCTTTCCAACCAGAGCAAGCAAAACCCCTTCCTCCATCCTCCTCCTGGCATCCTAACAGTCATTCTCTTTTTTCTCCATCACAGTTGGTTTCTACCTATTGATGTTCCAAGAAGGAGTCAGGCAACTGGCAGCTACTATTCTCTGCTTATGAGTATGCCCTTGGCTTGCCCCGTGTGTCCACCACTACAATGGCTCAGGTCCAGATCCACTTAGGGAAACATTTCCCATAGAACAAAGAATGAAGGCTAGTAGGAAAAGAAATGTCCAGGCTGTAATTGTGTGATGATAGTGGGCTGGGTGATTAAACAAAGAGCATCAGGCTCCTGCTCTGTCTCCAGGACCCAGCCCCACGTAAAACCATGGGTGTAGAGGTGGCAGCAGCTACTAGGCTGGTCTTGGGATGGGCAGGGACTGCATAACTTGCACCTGGGACAACCGGCTGCAACCAGCCCGCTCACGGGGAGCATTGTTCTACTTAGGCCTGAGTGTGAGTGCTCATGCCTCACTCAGAGGACTGCTGCCTATGGACAGGCAAATCCTCTGGATTTGGAATAAAAGAAGGGAGGGAGGGCCCCCCAAAGCCCCATGTGCTCTGGGATATGAGGGATATGCCTCAAGGACAGTGCAGGTGTCTCAGAATCAAAGAAGAAACCCCGGTGTGGAGGACCAGGGTTCTCTGATGATCTTTTTAAGTTTCCTGCTGCCACCAGGTCTGACTCCCCGTACCTGGGTGTTGAGATCTGGATCATGACCCTATCCTTTCTGATCTCTACTTTCCACAGGTCCCTTGCCTCTTCCCACATACCTCTGCAAGGAACCTCATACCTCAAGCATTCCCACTTCTAGGCTATTGCAAACACTGTTCCTCTTGGAAAATCTTTCCTCTACTTTGCTGATCACCACATGCTGAAAGCCAGTTAAAAGCCCCCCTCCTCCACGAAGCTTCCTTTGACTACTCAGGTGCATGATGATCTCACCCTTTTCTAAGTTTCATTTAAAATTTATTCTTTACTTTACCCTTTAACTGTGTCATACATGTTAGCTCACTTCCCCCCTCCCCTGCCCCCCCACTCTAGGTGCTAAGCTCTGGAGAGCAGGTATCATGTCTTACTTCTTTAATAAGCTTTTGCTGTCTGCGAATTCTGGGCACCTAGGATTTTCGTGAAACTTCACTCTCAGCAGTGCCCAGCACCATGCAAATAGAAATGTAGCCAGCCCTGGTGACAATTTCCAAACGATTATAACCTTTTTTGGAAAACAAGGCATAAATGTGTTTACCCTGCATGAGACTGGGAGACAGCCTGGAGCTCAATAATGAAAGGCTGCAATAGTGGGCGAAAGGGTTTGAGGCGTGTGTTATAAACAATGGAGGTATTGAAGGTCTTTACAGCCAGAGAGGGGAGACAGACAAGACAGAAGATTAATTCGGCTACAGGCTTGCTTTCCCTCAGGCCACAGGGCCTTTGTCTCTGTTCCTAGAACCCATCAGGTTTGTTCCTGTCTCGGGCCTTTGCACTTAAAATACCCTTTAACTGGAATGCATTTTCCTGATCTTCACAAGGCTGGCTTTTTTTTTTCTCTTCCATCATTCAGAAGTGGGTTCCAATGTCTTTTCCTCAGAGACACTTGTCCTGCCTGACTCCACACCTAGTAGCTCCCACCTTCAGTCTCAGTGTTTTTGTGTTTGTTCTTGTTTGTTTGTTTTTGTTCAGAGTACTCTCACCCTGTGACATTACCTTTCTTGCTTGTTTACCTGACTGTTAGCTCTCTCCGTCCAGTGGATGTAAGCTCCACCAGAGCAAGGAGTTTCTCTTACTCACCATCATATCCTTAATGCTGGGAATAGTATCTGTCATGTGTAGCCGCTCCATGAAAATGCATTGTTTGAATGAATGAATGAATGAATGAATGTTTGGGTGGATGACGAGGGAATTATGGTGGGCAGAGAGCAAAGCCAAGAAACACAGAAGGCCAAGAGGAGACTATGATAGGCCAGCCCTGAGTGAACAAGGGGGAGAGAGTGGTGAGTATTGGCAGGACCTGGCAATGGAATGAATGCTGGAGAAAGGGGGCGTGGCCGGGGCAGAGGAGACTTGCTGGTTTAGATGCCTGGGAGGACCACGAAACTGACAACAGAAACAGACGTTCAGGCAGGTGGGAGAGTGGTAGTTCTGTTCAGCCCTGTCTTGACAGCTGGGTTTCTTAGAAACCTTGTATTATTGTTTTTAAATCACATCATTAAAGAAATCACTTCAGTGAAAAGCAAAGAGGTCAGCCAATCAGAAATATTCATTTGTTTATCTGTTTTGGTTTTTTTTGTTGTTGTTATTCCTTTAAGGGTTAATTCAAGAATTATAATATCTACTGTTTATTTAGTGTTTACTCTTTTTTAAAAGGACTTTTAAAAATAATTAATTAATTTATTTTTAGAGAAAAGAAGAGAGGAAGAGAGGGAAACATCAATATGTGGTTTCCTCTCCTGTGCTCCCTGCTGGAAACCCGACCTGCAACCTAGGCATGTGCCCTGACTGGGAATCGAACCAGCAACCCTTTGGTTAGTAGGCCAGCACTCAATCCACTGAGCTGCACCAGCCAGGGCAGTGTTTACTCTGTTTTAAACACCGTTCAAACAATTGAACGGTGTTTAAAACAATAATTTATTATTATTATTGTTTTTATTTATTTATTTAATCTATTATTTAATTTAATCTTCAAAGCAACTTAATACACTAGGTTTTCTTTTTTTTTAAAGATTTTTAAAAATTTATTTATTTCTAGAGAGAGGAAAAGGGAGGGAGCAGAGAGGAAGAGAAACACCAATGTGTGGTTGCCTCTCATGCACTCCCAACTGGGGACGTGGCCCACAAGCCAGGAATGTGCCCTGATTGAGAATCAAACCAGTGACCCTTTGGTTCCTAGGCTGGCACTCAATCTACACTGAGCCACACCAGCCAGGGCACATCAGGCTTTCTTATTATTCCATTTTTATATATGAGAAAACTGAGGGAGAGTAAGGGCAAATAACTAATATAAAGCCCTATAGCTAATAGGTGGTACAGCAGATTTTTAAACCAAAGCAAAATAACTGCTGACATTATTTTCCTACAGAAATTTTCCTTTAAAAAGTATTTTTATAACCATAGGTATACTGTTATATCAAGATAAAAATTAGTTCCTCAAAACTAAACAAATCAAACCTGATGGAACCCTGAACAACACACAAGACCAGACAATAAGACCCTAGAGCACAAAATTAAAATTAGATGGTAAGAACACACAAAAAGGAAAACAATTTGAAGCAAAGCTCACAGACACCAATAAAGGAACTTAATGCACTGGAACAGCTGGTTAGCTGGCCAAGGCCATGGGCTGGCTCTGTGCCGGCAACAGTGCTCCCCTCCGACGCCAGGTGCGAGAGAGCATTCATAACCCCACCCTGAACAACAGCAGTCTCCACGATGCATCGCAGGTTCCCCAACTGGTCTTTCTTATTGCATTGAAGTTGCACCATATGCACTTGCACTGCAGGAGAAATGCCTGCAGTGTTTCAGACAAGCCGAGTTACCAAACTCAGGATAAGGGCTTGCAGGAATTCAGTAGACTGGCACAGATCTCACCCCTTACATTCAAAATAACCCAATACCCATTAACTTATCCTTGGTTCCCTCCCCCTGAAGCCATCTCCCTGCTACAGTGTTACACCTTTGAACAAGAGGGAGCTCACAGGATAGAATGGATCTCACCCAGAGACCAGGGTCCCACCTCACAGCAGGCGCCTACCTGCTCCACTGTGAGTGGCTGAGAACACCCCTTGTGAAAAAATGTCTTGCTAGAACGAAACTTCAGGTAATGACTCTGTATGCTTTGTCCTACTGACGTGCTAAGAAAGATGGTGGCAGCTTCTGCCGTCAGAAAAGGTCAATGATGAGGTCCTGGAGCTCTCCTTTGACAGCTATGAAGGGGACTTAAAGGGCAGATACCCAGCTTGACTGTCCCCCTCCTGCCCCTTCTGCCAGCCCACTCCTCATGGTCCATGCCTAGATGGACAGAATGCTGTGGCTCTCTGTGACTCACATGGAGGACCCTGGCCAAGAAGAAGGGGCCCTCTGCAGGGATGACACCTCTAAGCACCTTCTACGGGTGACAGACCAAGGGCTGTCTAGCTGCTAACTTGCTGACATCATCCTTCCCTGGAGAAAGGAGGCCAAGGCTCCACCCCAGCGTGGTTTTAAAGGTTCCCTTTCCCAAGCCCCTTCCCTCAGGAGTGGTGCTTTCCAGGTTACTGTGTTGCTGACTGTCCTGCCTGTGGCTCCCCAAAACAGCCTCTATTTACTCTGCGTCCCCCAGCTCATTGTCCTGGGGCGTCCTGAGTGTGAGGGGCAGGCTGAACTCTGCCAGAGCCTTGAGGCCATGGAACAGGGAGAACATCTGTGCCTCAGGCTTTCTGGGTTGAGGGAGAGAGGCTAGCTGTTCAGATCCAAGTACAGGGAGGCCTGATTTTACCCTCAAGGTGACTGTCTCTACCTTGTACACAACAAGGTGCTTTGCGATGCGAACCCAACTCTGGGCTGGCACAGATTGTCCCCAGGGAACTGAAAATCACCCTGGCCATTAGCACGGGTGATTATATCCAATGAAAAGATGAAACATAACATCAGAAATACTTGCAAAGGCTGCTCTTAATGATTTTATTTACCATCCCCAGAAACAGGTCTTCTATACTGCCACTTGCAAGTATTTGTAAAAGGGCAAACTGACGAACGCAATGACTAAAAAGAGTAAGCATATGTTCCCTTTTTGTTTTGTTCTTTTCAAAATAACTCCCTTAATCTTATTTTAACAATCAGCTGGTGGGGGTGGGGTGGTACGGGATCGTGTTTTCGTAGAGGAAGCCTTGATAAGATAGAAATCTTCATTAAGACATCCTAGTTGACTCAAGAGGTACCTGCCTAACTTAACCTTGTCTCTCCATACCTCTTACCAGTCTATCTCCAGACCTTGAACAGATACAACATCTAGGAGCAGGTCCTTAGCTGAGGATCCAGAGCCTTCCCACTGCCCAACTCAAGGGGATGCTGCTACGGCCTGCCTGCCCACAGCTGGAAATTTAGAACTCTTCTCACTGTTCAGTACATGGGCTAACTTTTGATACTACACTTGATCTTAGCCCGAAGTCCAACAAGTGATGGGGCCAACTTTTGAGCCCTTATACATCCACATCCATGGCGAATACAGGTGTCTCTTATCAATCAGAAACAAAATGAACAATTTCAACGTCCCTTCCTTTATTGTCCCCACTGCCCCCTCACTCACCTGTCGATGGCGATAGCCAGCAGGGCATTGGTGGAAACGTAGAGAGAGACAGTACGCAGGTAGTTGACCGAGGCACACAGGACATGGCCATGCTCCCAAGAGAGCTGGCGCACCACATAGTAGTCCATCTCAAAGGGGCAGCAGACAATGGCCACCAGGAAATCAGAGATGGCCAGGTTGGCGATGAGGAGGTTGGTGAGGTTGCGCAGCTTCTTGTAGCGGGCCAGGGCAATGATGAAGATGAAGTTGCCAATTCCACAGACCAGCATGATGCCCACCAGTGCCATACCAATGACAATCTTGGCAGCAAAGAAAGTCTGAGAATTGGTCACATCCTCATCTTCATCCAAGGGCATATCATAGTCACCATAGCTGAAGTTGAATGGGAAGGAAGCAGCCTGGGTTCTGTGGAGGTCAAGCACAGAAAGGGAGCTGGTGGCATTCTCACCCATGACTCCCATGGTGATCTCCATTTGGCCAGGCGATGCCTTGAGCAACACTGCTGGGTTTTCCTCTAGGACGAGGTCTAGGAAGCAGATTTCTCCTCTCTTTGCCGACACTCTGCTGTTCCTTAATGAGTCAGAGCGTCCCTGCCAGCATCCTTGGGGTACAGTACCTGAGCTCCATCCTAAGCCTTTAAAAGACATACAAATAGTTGGCTACATATGTGAGTGAACCCGGACAAATTAAAAACCATCCTGTAACCTAAGCAGACCCATTAGCCACCTGCTCAGAGTGAACAGTGGGTAATGGAGTGGAAATAAAGAAACCAGTGAAAGAAAAGAAATGATTAACAAACCACATACCCACTCACTCAGGGAAAGGTGAATTGCTACAGAGACAATCAGGCACTGCCTCCGTTCATGACCCTTCCACTGAAGACTCTGAAATGTTGCCCTTTCTTCTGAGACCAAAGTGGGGAGTGTGGGGAGGATGAAGAAAAGGAAAGTGACTTGCTCCAAACCCCATTCCCTCTCCTGACAGCCTAAACCTTGTCCTTGTGGAATGGTCCCATTCTATTGCTTAAAGGAAATGATTCTGAACACTGTCGAAGAGGGAGGGATTGGAGACAACCCCGTCTGCTCTCCATGAGCTGGTCTCCCTCCTCCTGGCAAAACACCCCTCTAAAATTACAGAGCCTGCCTAGCTCCACCTTCCGCTCTCCTCACTGGGCTTTCTGTTCCCACACGCAAGTCTGCAGTGACCCTAGAAGGAAGGCACAGCATTTACCAAGGCTTGACCCTGGGCAGAGGCTTCAGGGTGAAAGTCACAGCCTAATCACAGAATGGCTTAGAAAGGGGACCCTGGAGTGGAACCCTTTCCTTGGCTTGTTGTAAGTACTCAGGTAAATTGCTTAAACACTCGGAGTTTCAACATCCCCCAGGCAGGAGATCGATAATGTCTGTCAGCACAGAGTTCCCAGGGGAGGTAGGATGTTACACCCTAGACTGTAAGGAATTCAAGCCTTCTCAGTCAGCTGCAAAAATGGGGGGAAATCTTGACTCAGATGACTCTACCACACCACAAAATAGGGCGGGGGGGCGGTGAGAAGTGAAAAGGGGAGGAGGTAGTCCTCTGCCCCGCTGGGGACAAAGAACAAGGGGAAGTCCCCCTGTGCCCTGCTCTCTTCCCCTAGCCCCAGTTCCTCACAGGGTCTGAAAGCATCAGTCCAGGTTGCTGGAATGTAAGAGGAGGGCTGGGGTCTGGAGAGCACTGGAAATGTCCAGAAAACAACGCACAAATAAGTATGGAAAATCCGGGGTTCCTGGAAAAGGGGGTCAAGACGCCTGGGACGCCCAGGGAAGCCTGCCGCCCAATTCCTCAAAGGCAAGACATCTGGGGTTTGTCTTTGGGACGCCAAGGTTAAAGTCCCTCTGGTCGCCAATGAAGTTCAGCCTATACTTATCTCTCTCCCCAGCTCCTCTCCTCCACTTTTCCCGGATTTTTTTTCCCTTACTCTGAACCTTCAGTTGGATCCCTCGAGCCTCACCCTTTGCCCCTGTCAGGTATCAGGAGCAGAACCAAGAGCTGAAAGGTCAGGAGACCAGGAGACCAGGCTTGCAGCCCAGACAGGTGCGGCTGCAATCCCGGTGGGGCTGTGCATACTCCTTGCAGACCCCTCTGTTACCCCGAAGTCTCAAAGTCAGGTTTTTAAAACAAAAAGTAATAAAAACTTCTTGGGGGGCAGGGGTGTTAGGAGATTTTAGGGTGTGGGAAGAAACTGTTCTGCAATCTTTCCTCCTTAATTCTCATCTCTCACAGAACCCCAGTCCCACCCGGTGCCCTCTGGGGACCCTGCCTGCGAGCGTGGACTCCCTGGCCAGACCTTTCCCTTCCGCACCTGGAAGCCTGTCTTTGCAGCTCCTGCTGAGAAATCCTCCCTCACTCCCAACCTTGCCCTCCGAGCTCTGGAGGCTACACGCAAGAGCAGAGGAGTGGGTAGAGCGGCTTCCCTGAAGAAAAGAGCTCGAGTACCAGTCTCTTGGAAAGCTCCCTCCCCACGCCAAAGCCCCTGCACCTCGAGGGCCCCGATGCGGCGCGGAGTCCTTGGCACATCTCCCGGAGGGCGCTCATACCTGCCGCATCCCGGCGCCCAGCGGACCAGTCCGGGTTTCTTTATTCCGAGCCCGAGGACAAAAGCCGCTTCTGCCAGAAACCCGCAGGAAGAGGACAGGTCCCTTTTTCCTTCCTCCTCTTCTCGGGGCTGTTTCCCGGCTCTGGCGGGAGCTGCGCCCCGCACAGCAGCGGCAGATCCAAGGAAGGGCGGACCCGCTAGGCCACCCCAGTCCCGTGCCCGCCTCGCACTCGCCGTCTCCTCCCGCGGTGGCCAAGGGACACCCAGGGCACGCGCTGCTGGCTCCGGAAGGCGTGCTCGGGCTCCGGGCTCGACGCCGGGGTACCTAGGAGTCTTCGCACGCGACTGGGGACCCTGGTGCGGTCCCCGGGCAGCTCCCGAGTGGGACACGCTGGGGGGAGCCGGGCCAGGAGGGCTGCGCGCGTTCCCGGGACTCAGTCTCCCGAACCGCCGCCTCGGGCAGGAACGAGGGCCCCCGAGCTCGGAGCAGGGCTTGGCGCGGATTCTGCGCGCCCGAGGTGCCCATCCGGCAGGGCTGTGCTTGCCCCAGGGCCCGGGACCTCTCGGCTGGCTCACCTGGTGCGCCTCCGCCGGAGCGGGTGGGTATGGCCCGCTTCGCCGGTGAGGTTTCAAAGAACCGGGAGGAGCCTCCGCTCCTGCCCGTAACCCCGCCCTTGCAGGACTCGCCGGGACCCACCCAAACCTCGCTGCTTTGGGCGAGCCCGACTGGACACCGGGCTCAGCTTCATTTCAGCCACTGGTACATTGGTGTAAGAGAAGCTTACGGAGAGCTGCGGTGCCCGGAGCAGCGAAGTGGGGGAAGTGGGCAGCGCGCCTGCCGGAAGGAGGGAGGATGCCCCCACCCGCCCGGGTGTCTGTGCAAGAAAAGGCTGCGATGACCGGAGCTAACTCGCAGGGCGCAGCTCTCCCTCCCAAGGCGGACTTCTCACGAAGTCAGACACGGACTTACTCTGTGATCCAACAGTTCCACTTCGAAGAAAACCGAACGCGGAGACTGAGATACTTTACACCGGTGTTCGCAGCAACGTTACTCAAAATCGCAGTAAGATGAAAAGAAGCCAAATACCCATCAACGGATGAATGGAATTTTTAAAACGTGGTGTATACGTACACCAAGGTATTTCTCATCCTTATAAAAGAAGGAGGTATAACAAGTGTTGGTGAGAACACGGAGAAAATGAAAACCTTGTGCTCTGGTGGTGGGGAGGTAGAATAACACAGCCACCGTGAAAGGCAGTGTGACACTCCCTCAAAAACTTAAAAATATAGAATTACCACATGATCCAGAAACTTCACTGACGCATATACACCAAAATAATTGACAGCAGTGTCTCAAAGAGATATCTGTACACTTATGTCTAAACAGCATTATTCATAATAGCCAAAAGGTGGAAGCAACCCAGATGTCCATCGATAGATAAATGGATAAACAAAATGGAGCATATATATGCAGTGGAACATTATTCAGGCTTGAAGAAGAAATTCTGACATGTGCTGTGTAATACAGAGGACCCTTGAGGACCTTCCGTTCAGTGAATTCAGTCAGTCCCATGAAGACGATGCCGTATGAGGGGCCTAGAGTAGTCAAACTCAGAGACAGAGCTAGAATGCCAGTTGGCAGGCAGGGGCTGGAGGGAGAAGGGAAGGGGGAGTCACTGTTTCGTGGGCACCTTGTTTAAATTTTGCAGGAGGAAAAGAGTTCTGGAGATGGATGGGGGTGACGACTGCACAACTATGTGAAGGTACTTAACTGGCTGAACAATACTCTTAAAAGTGGTTAACACTGTAGATATTATGTGTATCGGTACCTGCTATAATGTGAGTGAATGTTTTCATTCATTGAAAACATCATGTGAAGTGAAACGAGCCAGACACAAAAGGACAAATATGTGATTGCACGAATATGACGTATGCAGAGTCAGAAAGGAGGAGGATGTGCACCAGGAGAGGAGACCTGGGGAATTTGTGTCTAATGTGCACAGAGTTTCTGTTCTGGATGATGAAAAGGTTCTGGAAATGGAGAGTGGTGATGGTTGCGCGACACTGTGAACGCACCGATGTCATTATATGGTGCGCTTGAAATGAGCTAGAACAGCTCAGACCCCTTAGGAAGGCATCCAAGGCCAATCCCAGGTTGGCCTCCAATTATCCACAATGGAATGGGGGCTGCCCGGGCTCTGAACATTGAGTCTGCTTTGCCACTACCTTTAGGTAAGGTAGGTAAGGTAGTCACACTTTAGTGTGACTTTAGGCAAGTCATATAACATCTCTAGGGCACACTTTCTAATGTATAAAATGAATGACTTGACTTGCACTGAGTCACTGCCATGTTCTAACACTTTGTGT
This sequence comes from Sturnira hondurensis, assembly GCF_014824575.4. Classification (NCBI taxonomy): domain Eukaryota; kingdom Metazoa; phylum Chordata; class Mammalia; order Chiroptera; family Phyllostomidae; genus Sturnira; species Sturnira hondurensis. Next base: position 17,077,099 of record NW_028079044.1, on the reverse strand, counting down.
AGTATCTTCCCCGGGTCCATATCCTTCCCTGAACACCTCGTCCTGCCATTTGCACAAGACTTCTGTCATTTGCAAAAAATGCCACAGCCCTTTCACATCTCTGAGTCTCATGTGCGCTAAGACAAGGAACGGGATAGAGGTTAAGAGCATAGCATACGGAGTCAGCTGCCTCCTTTCTAGCTAGTTCTGCGACAGGAGCTGCATAACCTTGGGCGGTATGGTAACCACAGCCTAGCTTTCCCACTTCTAAATTCCAGATGACAGTAGCTCCTACTGTATAAAGTTGCTATGAGGATTAAACAAGGTAAGACAGGTAAAATGCTTGGCACAATGCCTGGTGCTTAGTGGGTACCTGATACATACCAGCTGTTACTATCACTCTGTGATTCTTTCCATATCTTGCTTCATAAAATATTAAGCAACCTTTGAGATCTTGTTCACGGTGTCATTTCTTCCAGAAAATATTCTTTGGTTCCCTAATGCTTTTCACACCGTTCCTTACCATTTGGGGCCTCAATTTAAATGCATTTTTGTGTACCAATTTCCTTTCCATCTTGCCCTGTTGCCTGAGGAAGAGCTATGTTTCATTTATTTTTGAATTCTCTTCTGTAATATTTCTCAAAGTCACCCAGTGGTAAGAATTATCTGAGGTGCTCATTAAATGTACTGATTCCTTGGTCCCACCCCAAACCTAGAGAAATAGGCCTAGTCACCTGGGTGTTTAACTAGCACCCCAGGCACTTTTTACTATTAAATTGGTTTAGGGATCTAGGGACTGAGAAGAGAGACTGGCACAAGAAGAACAAATGCTGATTTGTCATTTCACATAGCAAATGTCTTCTTGACTCTGTATATCTCCACTCAAAAATCAAAAACAAAGCATAGACTGTATTAGTTACCTGTTGCTGTATAACAAATGACCCCCAAACTCAGCACCTTACAAAAACAAACATGAAGTATCTCATAGAGTCTCTGTGTGTCAGGTGGCTCCAGGTGGCTCCAGGTGGCTCCAGGTGGCTCCAGGATCAGGGTCTGTCGTGACATTGGAGTCAAGCTGTCAGCTGGGGCTGTAATCTCACCTGAAGGCGGAAGCAGGAGGAGGATCCATCTCTAAGCTCACTCACGAGGTTGGATTCTCACAAGGGGCTGGGCCCTTTAGTCATTTGAGTGTAGCTACAGGCTGCCTGAGGGACCTCACCACAAGGTAGCTGACTCCCCCATTCCTTCTATTATAAACTATTCACCATGAAAAACAACAACACAAATGTGTGAGTAACAAGAGGTGGAGATCATTAGAAACTAATTTGGAGGCCACCTTGGAGGCTGGCTCCTTAGCATTTTTCTTTTTCCTCTTTGAAGACCTGGCAAAGAAAGGTACTTGAGGGTAACAACCAGGTTAGCTACAATGAAGAAGGGAAGCCCTGGATGACTTCTGGAGTTAAAGTCAGGAGGGCATACTTGAGATAATGTCTTGATCAAGGATGGCATGGGGGAAATGAATAATGGACGTAAACAAAGTCTGGCAGGTTGTAAGCAATGCAGGCCCTGTTGGGGACTTGGCCCCCACATGTCAGTTTCTGCCAAAGGCTCCAGAGATCCCTTCATCTGAGAGACCAACCTCCACTGGGGCCCAGTTTGAATAGTTGGTCTCTGTGAGAGTTAGACTAGAACTACCTTGGATCACAGCAAAATCTGGAAGTAAACGAGTTTAAAAAAAAAGGAAGGAAATCTAAAACAAAATCAGTAACTCCAATGGTATAATTTTTTTCAAGCTAGTAGCCCCAGGGACACTTGGGAACTTTTCCTGTAACTAGAGTCTGATGCCAGGACGGGCAGAAGTGCCCTGCCTCTGCCCTTAGAAAGGAAGCCACACTATCTAAGGCCATTTGCCATCCCAGGGAGCTCTCGCCCAACGGGAACGAAGAACTCACTTGGAAAGTGCTCTCTGTGCAGATGTCCCTTATCCCTAAATAAAACCCTTGGCCTACTGTGGATTTTTTTCTGTCCTATTCCACTGACAGGAATCATCTCAAAGGCCCTTGGAAATCTCATGTTTTCATTGTTCTATTTTATAATTAAGTCCCCTGGTTCAGATGTGGCAGTTTTTAACATGTTGGGTTTTTTCATGTAACTCTTGTGATGCTCTACTGTATACCACACAGAAACCGAGCTCAAGGTGGCGTCCAGAGTCACTGAGTGAGCATGCTTACGTGGAGAGAGGAGCACGCAGGTACTCAAGAGGGAAGGCCTCCAGTCAAAGGGAACAGAGAGAGCTGACTTCAGAGCCCAGACTGGAATCCAGGTCTCCTGACTTTTAGAGCAGCCCTCCATCTCTGGCTGGCTGCACCCATAACACCCACCGCTGCTTGTCATCAACGTGCCCCTCTTTCCATGTTCCTTGGCTCCAGGGCCCAGCCATAATTCCTCCTGTCTGGCAAATGTATTATATCAGCTGATTTTCTGCTCTCATCACATTTGTTCTCTTGGCACACAATGTCAACCAGTGCCATGAAAGAAAGTCAAGGATTCCTGGAAGGTACCCAGAGCTGTCTCAGAACTCACCCCGCCTCCTTTTCCAATGACTTCTCCAACAGTGGAGCCAGCCACGCTTGCCCAGCTTCCCGGAGCCCACTCAGCAGGTCCTTGCGCTGCTCTCAGCTGTCCCCTCCACCTCCCCGAATCCCTCTGCTGGAAATGTGAAGGAAGATTCGGAGAGGTGTACGGGAGCACGCCCTCATTCCTGATGGAAGCCCAAACACTTCAAAGGTGGCGATTGTTCATTAATTTCACTGGTGCAATGCCATCCTTAACGAAGTCTTAGTAGTCGACAAAACTATTCCTGTGTTTACTGGGAAGAATAAACAGGGAGGAGCACACAAAACTTTTTTTGGAGAAGAGTTATAAGAGGATGTTTGACTTGTTAATATAAAAATACAAAAGTTCAAGAAGAAGCAGGTAATGAGTCTGAGCATAAAGTAGGCCCACTGTCCTGGCCTGAAGTCTGATAACGTGGTATATTTGCCAACCTGGAATATTTTCCAGGGGGTCAGGGATGGGAGCGGTGAGGACAGGAGCAGAGATTCTGGTCTTCCTGACCAAGCCCCATGTGACAGGGTATTGATGATGGGACTCTGGGAGACAGGAGGACAGTAGTGCTGTTTGGGGGCTCCCGATACAGGGTGGGGGAGGAGGGTCTTTTCTCCTTGTTTGGTTCTAGGGCAGCGAGAGCCACATGGAATGCCACAGTGCCCTGCCACCTTGCAGGCTTGGCTTCAGAAGCCCTGAGCTGGGTCCTTTCCACTGACACAGTGCACTCTCGGGGGAAGTAGCACAGCCAGGCCCCCAGAAGTCTCTATGAGAGGATGGGTTAAGGAGTTTGGGAGGAGGGGAAGAGGGTGAGAGGATTGTTCAAGAAGTTGAATGATAGTTTGAACTTGAACCCCCCAGAGATTCCCAGGGATAAGGGATTGAAATTTTTGCCTTACGCAGCTGGTGGCAGGAGCCAGTTACACCTTTATGTGGGCCCAGTGTACACAGAATCTAGAGAATCTGGTGAAATGGCAGTTACAGGAAAATGCATTAAAGACAAAGCAGCCCATATCAACTATGTCACCAAGTGTAATACTTAAGGGATTTGGTGATTAATAGCCATTATCTTATATTCCCTACTAACATCCTTTGATACAAAAAGTTTCTCCTTAGATGAAACTTTTATAGTTTCTTCTAAGAAAAAAATTGAAGGACTATTCCTAACACTGTAAAAATAATAAAACGTTAGAAAACCCCAGATCCATCAAAATTGGGTTAGGCATCTATTAGTTTCCTAGGGCTGCCATAACAAAATACCACAGTCTAGGGGTCGTAAAACAACAGAAAGGTGTTCTTTCACCATTCTGGAGGCTAAAGTGCAATCAGGGCCTCAGCAAGACCCTGCTACCTTGGAGTCTCCGAGTGGAATCCTTCCTTGCCTCTCCGAGCTTCTCGTGGTGGCCACCAATCTTTGCTGTTCTTTAGCTTGCAGCTGCGTTGCTTCAATCTCTGCCTCTCTTACCACAGGGTGTTCTCTTCATGCGCCGCTGTCTGCATGAGGCATTGTCCTGTGATAAGGACATCGGTCGTGATGGATTAGGCCCATCCTAGTGACCATCTTAACCTGATCACAACTGCCAAGACCCTATTTCCAAATAAGGTTGCACGGGAAGGTGCTGGGGGTTAGAGTTCAACATCACTTTTGGGAGGACACAATTTAGCCCATCACAAGCATACTACGACATGTTTATGTGACGGAATACACCGTGCAGCTATCAGAAATGGGGCTGCGTAACGAATCAGGGTAGGAGAACTCTGGGAAGGGAGATGACTGCAAAGAGCCATTCAGAGGGCTTCTGGTGCTAGTCATGCTCTTACTTGACCTGGTAGCTACTTGCATGGCTGCATTCAGTTGGTAAACATGCACCCAGCTGTGTGAACTTGTGTTTTTTACATGTATATTCTATTTGATTAGGATACAGTGCTATAAAATATACTGATTTATATGGAAAGTTAGTCATGATATATGACTGAGTGGAAAAATATCAGATTGCAAAACCATATTGCAAGATGACCCCACCTGGAGGAGAAGTGTATGCATCCATCTACCGAAGACAAGGGGGAAGCAACGCAAATCTCTAATGCTCAACTCAGAGTACGGAGAAAATAGAAGTGCTTTTTCTTTCACTTCAATTATTTCTCTTTTCTGATTTTTAAAAATGAATCTTTATTACTTGTATATTGCTTTAAATGAAAAAAATGGGTGAGTTAATCAATATGAATAAATAGATTTCACTCATTGGGAAAATGATTAATTTAGATCTTTATCTCACACTATATTCTAAAATGCAATATAGAAGGATTAAAGAGTTACATTTAAAAACTGAAAGAAAACATTGATGAAAATTTATCTGATTTCAGAATAGTGAAGGCTTCACTAAGCCAAAACCAAACAAACAACAAAAAAATTTCAATAGAAGATTCAAAGGAAAATATGGAGAGGTTTTTCTATATTAAAGTTTAAAACATTTGAAAGTTGAAAAATCATAAACAAACTTGAAAGATCAATGTCAAACCAGGAACAATATTCATGACAAATATTTCAAACAAAAGGTCAAGATCTGTAATGTATGAAGTACTGTTACATTGTAATAAGGAAAAAATATTACCTCAAAACAAATGGGCAAAAAACACACAGACAATTCGCAAAAAGCAAAGCAAATGACAATAAAAACGCATTTTAAAGTGCTTATCCTCACCAGTACTCAAAGCAATGTCATCTAAAAACAAAGAAGGTGACATTTGCCTGTCAAATTAGCCAAGATCACAAACTGTAAATATTGAAATTGGATCAATGGCTTAATTTAAGAATTCAAATAAACCGTCTGACTTTTGAAGTATCTTGAGCTTTCTTTGATTCTTCAACCTTGACAGCATCATCCCAGAGCAGCTTTATAATAAATACCGGTTGATTCAGTCAACTCCACACAACCATTTTCTCCTGTTCAGATTTTAGGTCTGCCTGACATTTGCTTGAGTTGCAGCTGGGAGAATAGCCATGAGCACAGGTCCAGGAAGATGATGTCATTCCAATTAAAGTCTCAGAGTTCTGTGCTCCCAGTATGTGTACAGAAATGCACAGGAGAAGGTCCAGCTCATATTACACCTAAAAATGTGTAATTAATTCTTTGCATGGTTTACAAAAGTAACTTCAATTCAAACCAGTTTTAAGTTGTGTGTGTGTGTGTGTGCGTGCTAGGGGGTGGGAATCAAGTGGTATACATGGCAAAGCCCCAGAAGCCCTTTTATCACTGGCCAAAAGCCAGACTGTAGTGATATAGCTGACCTGATGAAAATGCTTTCAATGTTAATTAACCTAAAGAGCAGGGGGAGGTATCAGAGAAGTGGGATAGTGAGACAGACAGAGGACTAGGACTCCTGTAAAGTAGGAAAGTGGAATGGAAGCCACCTCTTAGTAAGAAGGGTTTCAGAAGAGTTGACGTGGCTAAGACAGAAACCCACTGGTACTGCTCCAAAGGCCATGTTGCCCGATGCTTTGAAAGGCTGAAACTCAAAACATCAGAGTTTAGACTAAGAAAATGCTTACTGATAGCTCAGTGGATTGAGTGTGGGCCTGCAAACCAGATGATTGCGGTTCGATTCCCAGTCAGAGCACATGGCTGGGTTGCAGGCCAGTTCCCAGCAGGGGATGCACGAGAAGCAACCATACATTGATGTTTCTCTTCCTCTCTCCTTCCCTTCCCCTCTAAAGATAAATAAATAAAATACATAAATAAATAAATAAAAATAAAATGCTTATTGATTGAAAGGGCACCAACTGAGAAGACAGGAGCCCAAATCCATTTTGACAAAATACAGAGTTTAGGTTTCCTTTTATGTCAAGGGGAAAGGAAATGGGAGGGACTGTTTTAATAAAATTCCAGCCACAAGCAGAATTTCTGTAATGATGAGCATGTCTATATGCAAGACTAAGCAGAAGCTACTAGCCTGAAGGCCGTGGGAACAAAGCAGGCTTGGACAAGATGGAGTCAGAGCCGCTGAGCATCTCACTGTTAGACCACTTTGCATGGCACCCCTGCACTTGGACTCCTTGGCTCCCTCACCAGCTTTTTCCCTGGTGAAGACGTCACCTCATCCATGCTCAGGCTGTGGCGTGTCTACAGCTCATGGTCACTTGCACCTGTTGCCTGTGCTTGCTCGCTCTCTCTCTCTCTCTCTATATATATATATAGACACACACACGTATATGAGAGCTTTTACACACATATGTGTGTGTATATAAAATACTATTCTCAAGAACAAGAATAGATATAGACATATAGACATATAGATAATAGAGAGAGAGATAATTTTTAATTAGGCATAGTGCATGAAGTATATTTTTTCAATGTCTTTAATTTTTGTTTGTGATCATAAAAATAACATGTTGTTTAACATTGTTAAGCCATTTTAAGGATAAAAACAAAAAATTATGAACATCTTTATCCTTAATCCTTTTATTAGCAGTTTGACATAGATGTTTTCCTAAATACAGTGTTTTAAAGTAATCTTATAACCTTATAAATAATATGTTAATGTAATATTAGTATTAGTAATATATATCATAATAAATAGAAGAGACTATAAAGTCACAAATGTTCAAAATACCCACCTAGTGCCAGAGTATTAGCTTAACATTCTAATGGTGTACGTGGTGTAAAGATGCTTTCTATGTACTGAGGAAACCAGGCAGAAAACTGGACAACCATGCTTTGGTAGAATTCCAAGCTCAGACTCTTTTCCCTGGGAAGATTGTCTCTTAGAACCCATGAGGACTAGACACAATACAGTTATTCTGTGCCTTAATCATACTCTGGCAGGAAATGAACAGGCCATGGGCTTGTGGAAGGAACATTCCGTGATATGTGGCAGGGGGAATGGAGAGGCGGTATGGAAGACCCAGTGGTGGAAGTGAACCACCCTGGTGGTGTGGCCAGCCCCTCCTCCACTTTTCTGGCTAGTGATGAGCAGTCTGTGAGCAAAGCCTTGACAGTGTGTGGGAGCCCCAGGCCCTACACGGCAGCCTCAATAACACCTCTGACCAGGAAAGCAACCGGCACTGTCTCTTTGGACCCATTACAGCAGAGAAATGCATCCCGCTATTAGAGGCAACAGTAGAGAAGAGAGGATTTTGCTGAGAGTCTCTGGGTTAAACGGTTTAAGAAATGATAGCCACAAAGCTCAGGGAACAGTGTGAAGTCCACCAGCTTCAAGTGGGCACATCTGAATTCTGACTCCATTAGCTAGACAGGAAGAACACGTGGAACTGGGCTTTGTATACACAAGTATCTTGAGGTTCCTGGATTTATTCTGGGAGGGAGCTGTGATGATAGAAGGAAATTCTCATGGGGGTTGACATGTAGGGTCAGTGATGTTGACTCTGAATAGTAAAAAAAAAAACACAATAAAAAATGTGTGATGTTGTTTCAGACTCCAACTCATGAAGTGAACAAATCAGGAGAAAAATAATAAAGATTAGGATGAAGATAAACAAAATATATAATAACAATATAATACAGAGAATCAATAAAATAAAATTTGGTTATTTGAAAAAGATCAACAAAATGGACAAACCTTTATCTAGACTCACCAAGACAAAAGAGAAAATTACTAAAATCAGGAATGAAAATTACTAAAATCAGAGATGAAAGAGGGTACTTTACTACCAACTTTACTGAAACAAGATGGATTATAAGAAAATACTACATTTTATGCCAAAAATTAGGTAACTTACATGAAATGATGAAATTCCTAGAAAAATACAAATTACAGAAATTGACTCGAGAAGAAGTAGAAAATCTAAAGACACCTAAAACAAGTACAGAGATTGTTGTAGTAATCAGAAAACATCCAACAAAGAAAATCCCAGAACCAGATGGCTTCACTTCTATCAAATGTCCAAAGAAGAAGGAACACCAAGCCTCAAACTCTTTCAAAGAATAGAAAAAGGGTGCAAACTTCACAACTCTCGAGGTCAGTGTTATAAAGACAAGAGTAAGTCAAAGATATCACAAGAAAACTATAGGCCAGTATCCCGTATGAATATAGATGCAAAATCCTCAACAAAAATACTAGCAAGTCAAATTCAGCAACATATAAAGATGATTACAAACCATGACCCAGTAGAATTTATGTCTGGAATGTTGATTCAATAAATAAAACACAGCGCTCTGGCCGGTATGGCTCAGTTGGTTGGAGCATCACCCCGTAAACCAAAAGGTTGTGGATTTGATCCCTAGTCAGGGCACATATGAGAAGAAACCAACATCGATGTCCCTCCCTCTCTCTCTCTTTCTCTCTCTCTCAGCAAGAAAAAATGTCCTCGGGTGAGGACTGAAATAATTTTTTAAATAAATAAATAGATAAACAAATAAATAAATAACACCATATTAATAGAATAAAGGGCCAAAACCACATGATCACCTCAACTCAAGCAGAAACTATTTGACAAAATTCAGCACTTTTAACACTTTATTATGTTTAAAAAACACTCAGCAAACTAGGAATAGAGGGAACTTCCTCAGCTGTACAAAAAACACCTATGAAAAACCCCAAACTATCAGTTCAAAGGGCAGCAACTTGAGTGATCTGTTGGAAAAGCTTCAGCAAAGGTAGCTCATGGATTTTTAAAAGTTCCCTGTTATCTTTTATTTATTGTTTCACAGACTTTTTGCATTAAACAACCATAACCACGACAACAACAACAAAAATGATCATTCAATGGTTCTCAGTGAACCAGGGGCATTCACAGTTAAGATTTTACTTTCGCACATTGGCTTTGCCTGAGATGCATACCTTATTTCTGGAAGTGGAGGAGACTGGCTCTCAAAGGGAGAATCCAGCTTATTCCTCCCTGGCCCAGTCGTTTTCTGGCTGCAGACCCCACGGCCTGCCAAAGGGGGGAGCCAATGTCCACCGAGTGCCTATCACGTGCCATCACCGTGTGTGCATTCTTCACTTAATCCTCACAACAACTTTCTGAGGTAGGTCCTGTCATTAACTCTATTTTCTATCAGAAAAAAAAACACCTTTCAGTAATGTTCTAAAACCTTTCAGGGCAGCAAATGGCCCAGCTAGGATCCTAGCTCATGTTTCTAGAGCTTAGTATGTATTCCCTTTCCATTCTGGTGGGGCAAATGAAGCGCTGATTCGGAGAACAGGGCGAGATACAGAGCTGAACATGACCTCCCAGCTCTCAGGTTTGTTTGCTTGGGGCTGGATTAAGAAGCTTCTTGGGGTTTTATTTTGTTACCGCTATAAAGATGATTTTTTAAATTTATCTTTTAATTATGGACACTATTACAGATGTCCCCATATTCTATAAAGATGATTTTTAATATGAGTTCTGCCATTGGAATCACCTAAGGAACATTTTCATTATATACATGCCTAGGATTCACCCCTGGAAGTCCTAGAGCAAGAGAATAAAATGTGTTAAGATTTTCTTGTCAATCCCAGAAAAGATACCAAATAAAAACAGTGAGAAAATTAATTAAACTCAAAAGACATGTGTTGAACAAAAAAGGTGGTCTTTAGTTACTTTGGGCCTATGTTTCCAGCTCTTAAAGATGACAGAAAATTTCAAGTGGATGGCATTTTGTTTTCTCATTTGTAATTCTTGAATCAGATGAGGTTGTCTGGGTCTCCATCAACAGCTGTATTCAAAGAGCTATTCTTTTTCCTGTCCTCAATTCAGTTGAGTCATTTTTTAAATCCTGCTTTTTGAAAGGCTGCATTTTTTTAGAAGTCACATCAGGAAGGAAAGGTTAAATTGAAAAATAAATTGAACAAACACTTACTGACTTCTTGATTTATGCACAGCCCTGAACCAGGCAGCAGAGATCTGGAAAGCAGAAAAGGCGAGACCAAGGCAGGGAGGGCATTTCGGGGAGAGGAAGTAGTTTATCGAACACTACACAGAAGCAATGGGATTGTTCATAAAATTTCTGCTAGATTTTGATTAGTGTAAGTATAATCAATTACTTATTCAATGTACGTATATACCTTGCCCTCTCCGCCCCTCGAAAGCTCCTTTTAAGCCATAGGGTCCATGCAGTCGACTGTATTATTTGTTAGTAGTTATTTGTTTATACTCAGCTATAGGCACAGTATACTTCCCAACTCCACTAGCCTAACTCCTCCTCAGTGACTTTGGGCTTGGTCAGGTGACCTATTTTGGCCAATGGAATATGAATGAATATACTCTATATGACACTTGTGTGGTTTGGCTTGACTTTCTGAGCTCCCACCTTCCACCTGAGAAAAAGCCTTGCTCCCAAAATGAGAAGGTAGAGCAGACCTGGACCTTCCCCACATGTTGGAGCCCAGCCCAGCCCAGCCCAGCCCAGCAGCATTAAGCAGAGCCATTTATACATATTTTCTTAAATATGGTTATACAGAAGATTTTTTAAATATGAAAGTCAAATTTTATAAATGTAATGAAATGGATTATTTTATGAAGATTACAAAAATTCACTCAAGAAGAGGGAGAAATCACAGTAGACATAAATAAATAAAAATGTAGCACCAAAATGGTACCAAACCCAGATTCACCCAGAAAGTTGATCAAACTGTTGAGGAACAGGTGGAAATATTCCCAGATGTTTGCCCATCACCCTTATATACAAAGATTAAAAAAACTTTAATAAATATCAGCAAAATTGGATACAGCAGGATAATCATGACCATGCTTTACAAATATCTATTATGTAATCTGTTACATTAATAGGCAAATGGCAAAAAGTATACTTATTAGATGCTAAAATTTTGGTAAATTTAAAACCATTCTTCTTAAAATTCTTTTTAAGCTATAAATAAAAATAGATTTAATTAGAAACCTTTCTTGTACAGGAGAAAGCCAACTTAGTAATAAATAAAACTTCATGTTACATATCCTAAATGTCATCTCAGCAAAGAACTACTTAATATTTTACTTCCTCTGCACCCACTTTGTGATCTCTTTATAGGCCCTCAACGTTGTTTGTCTGGAAAAGATGCTGGGGTGCCTTCTCCGGTACTTTCCCGCATAAATATCACGTGTGTTGTCAGTGACCTTTTTAAATGGACTTTAAAATTCTCTAAATTAATGACACAGGTGTCACTCCCATCTTTCCTTTTGAATGTCATGAGTCTCATCTCCCCTGCTGGATGTCACGAGACCCCCTTCCCCGCCTTGGATTACCATAAAGCAATTTTTGAAGTGCTCTTAGGTTATGAAAAGAGACCCTGTGCTTGTAAGTGTAGAGGACTGAATAATTGTGTTTGTTTTCTTAATTTCTTCTATACAATTTCTTTACGTAAAGGACAAAAGTTTCATTTGTAAAATTCTAGCTTTGTAATCTTTTTTTCTACCCCCTCTGATGACAGCAAGTGCCACATTTCACTGTGAAACAGTAGAGGCAATCCGATTAAAATCAGGAACAAGATAAGGATACTGGCTGTCACTTCCACTATTCAGCACTGATCTGGGTTCTAGCTAATTTAATGAAACAAGAAAAATAATTGAAAAAACAGGCTTTCCATCAAGATGAGGCATAGGTAGACATGCTTCGCCTCCTTGCACAATCATAGGAAGAATTTCAACCATATCTCAAAACCAAACAAAAACCAGAACCATCAGAAAATCGAGCTGTGTGGAAGTCTGACAACCAAGGATTTAAAGAAACCACATTCACCCAGATGGGTAGAAGGGGCAGAGTCATGGAGATGGGGTGGACAAGCAGTGGCAGCAGCAGTGGCATGGATGGTCCCACATTCACGTGTGGTAGATGACAATCAGGGGGATACCCTGGGAGCAGGCAATCCCAGCCCCAGTCCAGATCAGACAGCCCAGGGCTCCAGCACCAGGAAGGTAAATCCCCATTAGCTCTGGCTGTAAAAATGAGTGGTGGTTGAGTCAGTAGAAGAATCGGATAGACTTTTGTTGTTTAAAGGGCCTGCATAGACTTAGAATGTATACAACCCCCAGGGCAGCAGCTGGAGGGGCACCAATCACATATGGGAAGTGGGTGAGGTGACTGGAAATGGGGTGAACATGGGGCAGACCTCTGGGGGTCAGCAACATTGTCCCCTTCTGCCATCCCATCCCCCCATAAGTGGAGCTGCAGAATGGTAAAGTGGGTTGCCCTGCCCTGGCAGTTAGACCTAAGGTTCTGCCCCACGCAATTTACAGGTGCCTTTGCTATGCAGGCCACACTTCTAAGAGAGGGAGTAAAAGCACTTCTACCTAATACACAAAAACAAACACAGGAAGGCTGCAGAATTGAGGAGGTAAAGAAATATGGCCCAGAGGAAAAACCAGGACAAAACCTCAGAAAAAGAACTAAATGAAATGGAGATAGCCAATGTATCAGATGCAGAGTTCAAAACACTTGTGATTAGGATGTTTAAAGAACAAGAGTAGGGCAAAGAATAAAGGAAGAAATGAAGGTTACACAAAGCAAAATAAAGAAAAAATGTGCAGGGAGCCAATAGTGAAGAGAAGGAAGCCAGGATTCAAATCAACGATATGGAACAACATGAAGAAATAAACATCTAACAGGAACAGGATGAAGAAACAAGGATTCAAAAAATGAGGAGAGGTGTAGGAACCTCTGGGACAACTTTAAAAGTACCAACAGCAGAATCATAGGGGTGCCAGAAGGAGAAGAGGAAGGGCAAGAGCAATTTCAAGAAATTGAAAACTTATTTGAAAAAGTAATGAAAGAAAAATTCCCTAATTTTTCAAAGGAAATAGACATACAAGTATAGGAAGCACAGAGAGTCCCAAACAAGTTGGACTCAAAATGGACCTCACCAAGAAACATCATAATTAAAATACCAAAGATTAAAGATAGAGAGAGAATCTTAAAAATAGCCACCAGAGAGCTATTTATGAAAAAGTTCCCATAAGACTATTAGCTGATTTCTGAAAAGACACTTTGCAGGCAAGAAGGGGCTGGCAAGAAATATTTGAAGTGATGAAAAGCAAGGACCTACAGTTGAAATTACTCTATCCAGCAAAGCTATCATTTAGAATTGAAGGGCAGATAAAGTGCTTCCCAGACAAGATAAAGCTAAAGGAGTTCATCATCACCATGCCCTTATTATATGAAATGTTAGAGGGACTTAAAAAAAAGAGGATCAAAACTGCGAACATTAAAATAACAGCAAACTCACAACTATCAACAACTGAATCTAAAAAACAAAACCAGCCATGGCTGGTGTGGCTCAGTGGATTGAGTGCTGGCCTGTGAACCAGAAGGTCACCTGTTTGATTCCCAGTCAGGCACTTGTCTGAGGTGTGGGCCAGGTCCTCAGTTGGCAGTGTGGGAAAGGGTACAGATGAATGTATCTCTCATACATCAATGTTTCTCTCCTTCTCCTTCTCCTTCCTTTCCCCTCAGTCTAAAAATAAATAAATAAAATCTTTAAAAAATGAAAACAACAACAAAAAACTAAGCAAACAACCAGAACAGAAACAGAATCATAGGTCTGGAGATTATTTGGGAGTTATCAGCTGGGATGGGGGAGGAGGGAGAATGAGGCAAATGGTGCAGGGATTAAGACACGAAATTGGTAGGTACATAATAGACAAGGGGAGGTTAAGGATTGTATAGGAAAGGGAGAAGCCAAAGAACGTACATGTACGACCCAGGGACAGGAACTAAGGGAGTGGATTGTTGGAGGGAAGGGGTTACCTAGCAGAGGGGGCAAAGGGGGAAAAATTGGGACAACTGTGACAGCATAATCAATAAAATATACTTAAAAATAAAAAATGAATAAAATCTTTAAAAAACCCCCAAAACAGTTGAAAAACAAATATTGGAAAAGAATAAATATAGCTGTCATAGTTTGCAGGTGACATCACTGTCTAACTAGAAAATGTCTCAAAATATATTGAAATAAATACTAAAACTAGTAAGAAAGCACATTAGTTTGGGCCAATAAAGATCAGTACAGGAATATTAAGTTTTTTTTTTATCTATAGCCATGGATAATTAGATAGATAACCAATTAGAAAATAGAAGGGAAAACATATTTACAAAAGCAACAATAATTATAAAGTACTTAAATAAAAGTGACAAGAAATATGCAAGCCATTTTATGAAAATTATAATTCTGAATGGCATAAAAAAGAACCAAATAGATGGAAGAGAGTATGATTCTGGATGAGACTGAATTTTGTGAATATGTTAGCAGTCCCAAGTGAAATTATAAATTTAGTGCATTCCAATTCCAAATCTGAATAGAGTTCCTATTGAACTTGTCAAACTGATTCTAAAGTTCACCTGCAAGAACAGCCATGACACTTTTGAAAAAGAACAGGGAGGGTCTCGGTAGGCAGCATCCAAGAGATCTCCAAGGTCCCTGCCTCCCGGTATTCTCACCCTGTGTGACCCCCTCCCCTTGAGCACGGAGGAGGGGGTGGTGTCTCTCTTCTAACAAATAGAACATGGGAAGGTTGATATGCCTCTTCTGAGATTAGGTTTAAAAAGACAGTGGCACCATCTTGGGCATGCTCTCATGCCCTCTCGTTTGACTGGGACCCAGAGAACTGCCATGCATGGGCTGCTCTCTGGATGAGCTCATGTGCAAAGGGACTGATGCCTCTGGCTATAGCCCCTGAGGACCTAAGGCCTGCCTGCTACCAGCCATGTGAATGAGCTTGGAAGTGGGTGCTCCCCAGCTGAATGTTGACATAACTACAGCCCCATATGACACCAATGTAGTCTGTGGGAGATCCTAACCCAGAACCCCCAGCTAAGCTACGCTTAGATTTCTTACTTACTGAAGTTGGGTAAGAAATAAGTATTTGTTATTTTGTGTAATTTTTAGGCAGCAGTCAATAATTAATACATCCATAACTATTTGTTTCCTTTAACCACCACAGCCTCAGTCTCATCTAGCTTCCATTGAAAATTAAACACAGAAAGCAGATGGGTCACAGGGGCATGTGGATTCAAGGTCCCATGTAAGTTAGGCTCCTCAGGGCTCCTGTTACTCCTCAGGAGTCACGTTAAGGAATTTGGCGTGGAAAAGCAGGCGCGTTCACCAAAGGAACGGCCTGAAGGCTGTCTTCCCCTCCCAGGGCAGTCATTGAATTCCTGTGTTCACAATTGACTTAGTCAAGCATGTGCAAAGAATAAAATAGTCTTCTCTTTAGAAGAATAAAGTCAGCATTTCCACGGATGAATTTAAAGAGAACCCTACCTCTCATGGGATTCTGACGATGCAGATCCCCATGAACCACCTGCTCTCTCTAGGTCAGTTTCTTAGGCAGCAGTGGAAGCTGCTTCCCTAACCCAGGGAAGTTAGGCCCTGGCTGGTGTAGCTCAGTGGATTGAGCATGGCCCTGTGAACCAAAGTGTTGCCTGTTCAATTCCCAGTCAGGGCATATGCCTGGGTTGCTGGCCAGGTCCCCAGTAGGTGGGCACGAGAGGTAACCACACATTGATGTTTGATTCTTTCTTTCTCCTTCCCTTCCCCTCTCTCTAGAAATAAATAAATAAAATCTTTACAAAAATAAAGCTGGGGAGTTGGTTAGAGGAATCAAATTCAGCATGAATTATGTTAACTACAGATTACTATACAAAAATCACCCAAATTTAGCAGCTTAAAGCAACAACTTTGAAGAGTTTCAGAACCTAAAGTGCTTGCCACAGGACTGGTACACTTACCCATCATCTGTGTTCTCACCAGGTCTTAGGTACAGGAGGGTCAGCATGAAGTCTGGGCGGACCATGCGCCTGGGAACCAGGCAAATCTGGGTTCAAGTTCCTGCACTTCCACTTACTGCCTGTGCTTTCAGCGGACAAAGGGGAGGAGCACTTGACTGAGAGGTACTTAAGAAAGTGAGCGGAGGAATAGCAGAGGTGTTTGAAATAATCTAAATAGGAGTAGTAAATAAACCCTGGGGCCATAATGCACAGTATAGTGGTATGGACAATACTGTATTAATCATCACAGTTCCTAAGAGACTAGACCTTAATGACTTCAACTACTAAAAGGAAAGGATAATCATGTAACATGGTAGAGGTGTTAATTATCATTTCAATAGCAATCATATTACAATATATAAATGTTTCAAACTAACATGTTATACACCCTAAATTTACACAAGGTTATATGTCAAATATATTTCAATAATAAAACAAATAAAAATAAAGCTAGATAACGTATCAACACAAAAAATGATCTAGAGAAAGCTAAGAATTACAAACAAAAACACGCCCTAGTGAGGCTGGATAGCAAAAACATTTTAGAACCAGGGACTGCAAACTAAGATGTCTGCCTGGAAGGTGATGTAACCAGGTGAAGCCTGGTTAATACAGATTTGAGGGTCGTCTAACTTCTTCAGGTCTTCCAGTGGGCGTAGAGGCCTGCAGTTCATCTGGCTACTTGGTAAACCAGCCAGTTGGGCTGTGGCCCACATGCTGTGGCCTTCAAGGTGTCTAAGCTTCCCAGCCACCACCTGACAGGGACCTTGGGAAACACGGGAGACCCTAGGGTAGCGCTGTGGGGACAGAGGCTGAGTGTCCACCATGGAGTGTGGAGACAGTGGTCTGGATGCTGGTGCTACAGACACCCCACCATTTCTGGTGTGGTTAAATCTAGATCTGTGCGTTTATGTTAATGTTTGAGTGTTGTTAGGAATAATTATGTTACTTAAAATTAAAAAAATAAGTCTGGTATGGGCATGGAATAACACCCTGGAGAGGCATATGAAAACGAAAGAGATTTATTATATTCACAGGTTCCTGAAAAGGGAGGCTCAGGACATTGTGCAGGGGTCACAGCAGAGAAGCAGCAAGAGAGAAAGGGTTTACCGAACAGGTGGGGAGCCAGGAGAGTGAGGGCCTGGGGCCTTTAGTACACAGGGTGGGTGTGAAGTACACAAGCAGCAGGCAGGAGGGGATTTCACTGGTGCAGTGGTATGCCACGAGGTCATGGTCAGGAAGGACCTGCAGAGGGGCTCGTGGCAGGCACCAGCCTTATCACAGTGGTTCACCTGCTTGCCTGAGCAGGGTGCACACAGCCTGTTTGCAGGGATGTTGAGGTATCAGAAGGATATGAAGTTTTAAAAATTTATTATAAGCTTTGGAAGTGCTCTGTTTTTTAAAAATAAACCTTTTGGTAGCAATGCACTGTAGCAGGGAAAGTACTAGTGCTACTTCTCATTTTTTTAAGCAAGCTGATGATAAACGTCCACAAGAGGGACCACAGCGATATCGCCGAACGTATGAAAATAATAAGATACATATCTGCTAGAAACGCATCAGCATCTACAAAGGTTAGAAGTTTTTCTTAAGACTGTGCCCAATTTGCCGTGTCCAATGGCAGAAGGTGCATTTACTTATCACCCTGTGAAGTATAGTTTTTGTTTAGATCAAATGACCATTCCTCTAGTTTTATTTAAATCTGCTTTAATTCAAAAGAGCTGTTCAGCTGGTGGGGGGTGTGCAGACAAAACCGTAGCTATTACTGCATTGGCTCCATTTACAAAAGAAACATTGCATGTGAGCATTTTATGTAAGTATCAAAGGATGCTAACTGAAAGTAGGCTGAGCTGATTCCAAGCATGGTTTGATCATTTTCTTTGAACAAGCATAGAATCACACATAGCAAAGCTTTTGGAAGTTCTTTCTGACAAAAGCAAGTATTTCACATGATAGTAAATACTATTATAAATTTAATAAGCTCAACATGGATACCAAAGTTGTCTGGGGTGTGTATGTATGGGTGTATGTTGATGATCTGAATTTCAATTAGAATAATTAACTAATGAGCTTTTAAAATATATTTTATTTATTCATTTTTAGAGATATTGGTAGAGAGGGAGAAGGAGAGAGAGAGAAACATCGATGTGTGGTCGCTTCTCGCACACCCCCAACTGGAAATCTGGCCCCGCAACCCAGACCTGTGCCTTCACTGGGAATCGAACTGGTGACCCTTGAGTGTTCGCAGGCCAGCACTCACTCCATTGAGCCACACCAGCCAGGGCAACTAATGAGTATTTAAGTTAAATTAAGAAATTTGTGAAGTGGAATTCTACCTCTAGAATTAAGTTTGTTGCACACATAATTCATAACTATACTCACACTTCCAATGTTCTACAAAATTGCACAGAAGCTACAGTTGTCAACATTTATCAATAGAAGTATACACATAATAACACAGTTTGAAAAATTAAGCTATTGTTTAATGCAAAAGGAAACCCTCTGGCTTGGCAGACTGGGCACTCTCTTCACGTCACAGGTATCAATCACACTTCGGAAGTGTTCGCGCTTTGAAGGCCCACCTTGTAGAGTGAGGTGTCTTACAATTGTATTAAACTTTTAAAATAGGGCCTTGTGGTTTCAGCACAATTTAAAATCTTCGATTAGATGATGACTATAACAGAAAACAAGTTAAGTTTTAAAGCGTTCAGAAAATCACAATTCTTGAAAACAGAGCTTGTAAGCGGGAGCATTGGAATGCATCCCTGTAAAAGCCGGCGGGTCTGGAAAAACAAGTGTGAGTGTTAACTGATATTCTCTAATTGTGCTTTGGAGTCTCTGCTTGTGATAGGAATTTCTTTTTTTAATTGTGGTAAATACATATAATATTGCTCATCTTAACCATTTTTCGAGTGTACAGTGCAGTGATGGTATGTATGTATATTCACGGCGTCTTGCAACCCATCTTCAGAACTTTTTTTATCTTGCAAAACTGACACTCTATCCCCATAAAACAACAATTGCCCACTTTCCCCTTCCCAGGCTCTGGCAATGAATTCGACTGCAACCGTAGCACTATTCAACATACAACCATACACTATTTGTGTATCACACACAGCTTTTCGTGACTGGCTTATTTCTGTTAGCATCATGCCTTCCTGGTTCATACCTGTTGTGGAATGTCAGAATTTCCTTCGGGTGTAAGGCTGACTATCTCATTGCATGCATGTGTCACATTTTACTTATCCTGTCATCTGTCAGTAGACATTTGGGTTGCCTCCACCTTTTGGCCATGGTAAATAATGCTGCTTTGACAAAGGTCACAGATGTATTTTTGAGACTCTCCTTTGAATTCCTTTGTGTACATGCCCAGAAATGAAGTTCATGGATCACATGGTAATTCTATTTTTAATTTATTTTCACATGAATTTATAATGTTTTAAATAACACCTACACCATTTTACATTCCCACCAGCAATATACTGGGGTCCTAATTTCTCCATTTTCTTACCTACGTTTGTTATTTTCTAGTTGTTCATTTTTTAAAAAGTAACTGTGCTAATGGCTGTGATGTGATATNCATTTTACTTATCCTGTCATCTGTCAGTAGACATTTGGGTTGCCTCCACCTTTTGGCCATGGTAAATAATGCTGCTTTGACAAAGGTCACAGATGTATTTTTGAGACTCTCCTTTGAATTCCTTTGTGTACATGCCCAGAAATGAAATTCATGGATCACATGGTAATTCTATTTTTAATTTATTTTCACATGAATTTATAATGTTTTAAATAACACCTACACCATTTTACATTCCCACCAGCAATATAACGGGGTCCTAATTTCTCCATTTTCTTACCTACGTTTGTTATTTTCTAGTTGTTCATTTTTTAAAAAGTAACCGTGCTAATGGCTGTGATGTGATATTTCATTGTCATTTTGATTCGCTAATGATTAGTGATGTTGAACATCTCTCCACATGCTTGTGGGCTATTTGTGTGTCTTCTTTGGAGAAGTTATATTCAAGTCCTTTGCACATATTTCAATCAGATTATCCGGTTATAGGGTTTTTGGTTTAGGGCTTTTTGGGGGCATAATTTGGGGTATTAACTCTTTTTTAGATATATGATTTGCAAATATTTTCTCTCATTTTATAGATCGACTTTTTACTCTCTTGATTATGTTCTTTGATGCACAGAAGTTTTAAATCTTGATGTAGCCCCAAATGTATGTCTTTTGTTTTTTTCTACTTAGATGTCACATCCGAGGAAATGTTGCCAAATCCATCATCATAAAGCTTTACCTTATGTTAACCCTTAAGAGTTTCATAGTTCTAGGTCTTATATTTAGATTTTTGATCCATTTTGAGTTAATTTTTATGTATGGTGTAAGGTAAGGGTCCAATTTCATTCTCATACCTGTGGATATTCATTTTTCTCAACAGCATTTGTTGAAAAGACTGTCCACTCCCCATTGAATGGTTTGGGCACCCTTGTTGAAGATCATTTGACCATCTATGCCAGGGTTGATTTCTGGGCTCCCTGTTTTATTCTATTGGACCGTATGTGTCTCTATACCGTTACTAGAGGTATGATTGCTGTAGTTGTGTAGTAAGTTGTGAGTTGTGAACTCAGGAAGCATGAGGTCTCCAACTTTGTTCTTCTTTATAAGGTCATTTTGGCTATTGAGAGTTTCTTGAGATTCCATATGAATTTAAAAATATTTTATTTTTCTATATCTGCAAAAATGCCATTGGGATTTTGGTAGGGATTGTATTAAATCTATAGATTACCTTGGGTACTACTGACATCTTAGCAACAAGTTCTGATCTGTGAACATGGGAAGTCTTTCCATTTATTTGTGTCTTCTTTAGTTTTTTTTACAGTAACATTTTGTAATTTTCAGTGTACAAATCTTTCACCTTTTTGGTTCAGTTTATTTCCAGGTATTTTATTCTTTTTTGATGCTCTTGTAAGTGGAATTTCTTTTAATTTTCTTTTTAAATTGTTTACTATTAGTGTATGAAAATGCAACTGATTTTTTTATTCTGTATCTTTGCTGAATTTGTTTTGTAGATATAACAGTTGTTTTTGGTGGAATCTTTAAGGCTTTTTGCATATAAGGTCATGGCATCTGCAGAGAAAATTTTATTTCTTCTTTTCCCATCTTTGATGCTTTTTATTTCTTTCTCTTGCCTGATTGCTCTGTCTAGCACTTCCAGTGCTATGTCGAATAGAACTCATCAGTGAAGTCATCTGGTCTTGGGCTTTTCTCTTTGGGGAGGCTTTTCATCACTGATTCAATCTTACTAATTGTAGGTCTGTTTAGATTTTCTATTTTGTTGTGATTCACTCTTGCTGTTTCTAGAAATTTGTTCATTTCACCTAGGTTATCCAGTTTGTTTCTGTACAATTGTTCATAGTATTCTGCTGTTATCCTTTTATTTTTTATAAAAATCAGTTGTAATGTCTTCTGTCTTTTTCCTTATTTATAGTTAGTTTTCTCTTTGTTGAGCCTTCTCTTTTTTTCTTCGTTAATCTAGCTTAAGTTTTGCTATTTTTGTTGATTTTTTCAAAGAACCAATTTTTTTGTTTGTTGGTTTTCTCTACTGTTTTTCTGTTTTCCATTTCACTTTTCTTTGCTCTCATTTTATTATTTTCTTTCTTCTGCTAATTTGGGGTTTACTCTTCCTGTTCTGTGAGGTATAAAGTTAGATTATTGACTTGAGATCTTTCTCCTTTTTTAATATGTTAATAGCTACAAATTTCACTCTTAGCACTACTTTTGCTGCATCTCATAAGTATGTTTTGTGTTTATTTTCATTTGTGTCAATATATTTTCCAATTTCTCTTTTGATTTCTTTTTTATTCCATTAGTTGTTTAAGACTATTTTGTTTAACTTCCATATATGTGTACATTTTTGTTTTTTTCTATTAATTTCTCATTTCCTTCTATTGTTATTGAAAAAGGTACTTTGAACTATTGCAGTCTCTTTAAATTTATGAAGGCTTGTTTTGTGGTCTAACACAGGGTGGGTTCTAGAGAATGATCTGTGTGCACCTGAGAAGAATGTGGGTCCTGTTACTGTTGGGTGGAGTATTCTGCATATGTCTGCCAATTCGAATCGGTCTATAATGTTGCTCAGATCCTTTACTTTCTTATGATCTTCTATCAGGCTGTTCTGTCAATTATCGAAAGTGGGGTATTGACATTTTCTACCATTCTCGTAGATTTGTCTATTTCTTCCTTTAATTCTAGCAATATTTGCTACATATATTTAGAAGTTCTGGTGATTGGTGCTTATATATTTATAATTGTTATACCTTTTAGATGAACTGATCCTATTATCATTATATACTATCATTCTTGTCTCTTTTTTTGAAAAATGTGTTTATTTATTTATTTTTAGAGAAAGGGGAAAGGAGGCAGAGAGAGTGGGAAACATCAGTGTTCAAGAGAAACATCCATCAGCTACCCTCGCATGCCCCCTACCAGGGACCTGGCTGGAGTCCAGGTGCGCGCCCTGACTGGGAATTGAACTGGTGACGCCTTGATCTGTGGGACAACGCTCAACTCACTGAGCCACACCAGTCATGGCCACTCTTGTCTCTTGTAACAGTCTTAGGTGTAAAGTCTATTCTGTCTGCTACTAGTATAGCCTCCCCTGCTCTCTTTTGGTTACTGTTTGCATGGAATATCTTTGAATATCCATTTACTTTAAAACGATTCATGTTCTTAGATCTAAAGTTAATATCTTGCAAATAGCACACAGTAGATCCTATTTTTTATATTCATTCAGCCAATCTATGTCTTTTGACTGGGGAGTGTAACCCATTTACATTTAACATTATTGCTGATGGAGAGACTAACCATTGCCATTGTTAACAGTTCTGCGTGTCTTGGGGCTTTTGGTCCCTCAGAGAAGAATCTCTTGAGGGAGCCCCTATTTCTAATTGAATAACCTTACATCCTGTACTAGACCGAAATAAAATTGAGTAGGACTAAAATTTTTACAGATTCTGAAATGTTTTGTTAAAAGACTACAAAGACTCATAGATAACATATATTTGATGAGTTTGTCTTGTAAAAAACATTTCTTAAAGAAAAATACTCTGAATAGTAATAATAGTTCCTCCAGAAATATTTGTATTGAAAATTTGTTTATTTCAATAAAAAATGAATTTGGAATTAGCATCTCTAGAGTATTTTTATATTAAAATATTATATTCTACAGAGAAGAGACAGATGAAGGTATGAATAATTTTAAATTGATTAACTAAAGCGGCAATTTTGAGTAAGATTGGAAGTTATTTTATTAAAAAATTATAAATAAGACAATATTGAAAAAGATATTTTCAGTAAAATACTATTTTTAATAATATTTTTAGCGTCACAGAAAAAGGCAGAGATATGGCTGAGAAATTGATTAAAATACAAGGATATGTATCAAAAATAAATATTCCACTTGCGCTATTTTTAATATTTAAAGAGCCTATAATAGAATTAACATTTTTCATTTATTGTACTCAAATGTATATTTAGGATTTTTTAAAAATTATTTTTGAAAAAATAGTTTTGAGTAAAACTCTTTTGCAAGTCTGCCAATAAAATAAATCGATTTGTCGGTTAATAAATAAATGTTTCCAACATCACTTAATTCTAAAACAATTTTAGTGTTCCCTCGCACTGACAGAAGTACCCCAATGTGGTGGTAAATTACAATCACCCTGGGTAGACATAATACATGTGAACGCCCTGTGCCCCCACAAACAGGTCTCTGAGGGGCACAGGCTTGCCCTTACTTGTCCTTAGACTCAGTTTGGAAGAGTTATGAGAGATGGAGTTCAGCCTTCTGCTTACAGATGAGACTGCCTGAGCTAGCTGCATTCTTGGAGGTGGCATGCCAGGAGAGGACTGGAGAAATTCTGAGGTATGTATCACCAAAGAAAGAACCCAGGATGTTCTGGAATAGCCAAACCAATGCTGATAAAAAGGGAAAATTTTCTGTCAAGAAACTGGTTCTCTGAAGGATTTGAGAAAAGTATGTTAGAGTTTAAAGATAAAAAAGGGCAATATGCAAAGCCCACACATCAGGAAAACTAGGGTCATAAAGAAGACTTTAGATATGTAAGAAAATAACAAGAGCAGTTACATGTACCCAGTGCCTACTTGGCCACAGCATGTGTCAAGCACTTGCTAAGCACATTACATACATGGTCTACTCTCATACTTTCAACACATCTACAAGAAGGGTATTGTTATTCCTATTTTACAGATGAGAAAACCTGAACCTCACCCAGGCATGAGGGCTCTTTGCTGCTGCACCACCCTGTGTGCCCAGTAGAGGGCAGTGGAGATCACACAAGGAAATAGAGTAGGCAACCAACTGCAGGAAAATCAAGGTTGCAACTTGACAAAGCTATCTGTTCAAAGCAGACCTCATAAACAAAGACCTTAACAAAACAGGCTAGGGGTTCAAAATAAATAAATTTCGGAGACTCTGGAGTGATGCGGTCAGCGAGAGCCTTCCTTCATCCGAGCAGAAGCAAACATTCCCCTGTTTTAGGGTGAGGCGTGGGCACAGCCAAACCCGGGAAACAATTACCGAGTGCCTTCAACTCCCAGCCATCTTCTAGAAGTTCACCATGAACTGGAATGTAGAAATAGCACAGGTAATCAGACCCGTGGGTTGCTGGGGATGATGCAAACCCATTATTTTCCACTCTAGTCATGTCTAGAGCTCAAAAACTCATTTCTCAGTAAAGGTCAAGAGAAGCAAGCGCTGCCTAAATTTAATTATTAAGCCAGCTGTCAGACGTGGCAGTGACAGAGGCTGCAAGACTTTTGAGTCAGGATACCAGCTAAAATTAGCATGAGAGGGGTGTTGTGCCTTTAATCCTGAGCTCCACTTTCAGAAATACTTTACTTATCACCGAAAGAATGATGCCAAGTTGGCATCTATTTTATTCCCTTACTGATTTATCTCATTCTTCTAAATAGCAAATCTAGCAAACAAGACCTTAGTTCACTAAGGCAATAAATTTCCATTAGGGCTGATAATTGTATTCATCTGTCATTGATTATCCACATTCTAAAGTAGGGCCCTCAAGCAAATTCAAAGCATGAGATAAAAATTGTATTTCTCGACTTCTGGTCAAGATGGCTGTGTAGAGAGGCATGGCTTGCCTCTTCACCCAACCATATCAAAATTACAACTAAAATTTAGAACAGCCATCACTCAGAACCATCAGAAATTGAGCTGAATGGAAGTCTGACAACTATGGAGTTAAAGAAACCACATCCATCCAGACTGGCAGGAAGGGCGCAGATGCACAACGGGCTGGTCTCACACCCACATGTGGTGGATAGAATGCAGGAGGGATGGTTCAGGAGTGAGGAGTCCCAGACCCACCCCAGGCCCCCCAGCCCAGGGTCCCAGTGCCTGGGAGATAAGCCCCCACAACTTCTGGGTGCAGAAACCAGCAGGGATTGAATCAGTGAAAGAAACTTCTGGAGCCCCAAGCTGTTCTTTCTGAACAACTTACACACAGACTCACCTACAGACATCTCTTCTGAGCTCCAGCATGGGGGCATGCCTTGAAAGGCAGTAGCATACTGGGAGAAACTGAAGTGTCTGGCATGAAGGCGAGTGGAAGCCATTGTCCCTTTTCTAAACCCTATCCCCACAGAGCTGGCAAGCTGGTGCCATCTCTGAGACTCCATCAATGTGGCTAACATTTTTCACCCACCTTGGAGATCCCCAGAGACTCTGCCCCACCCAACTTATGGGTCCACCCAAGCTGCTTTTCCACGTGAATGGCTGCTCTTGGCTCATGCTGCACAACTTCCTAAATTCTCTCAAACAAGCGACGGCTGGCTTCAGTGAGCCCCAGGCCCAGCACTAGCAGCAGCCAGCCCAGATTCACAGTGTGGGTGTGGCTTCACCTGGAAATCTTCAACCCAGCACAAGCAGTAGCCATGTCAGATTGATTTATAGCTCAGGCAGGGTGGCCCTGGAAAAAACACAGGTGGAGGCTAAACTTGGTTTACACCATCTGGGAAACCCCAGGGCCAGCACACCCAGTGGACAACCACAGACCATGTTAGAGCACCACCACCCTGCCCCCACACAGCTGATCCTCCACAGAGGGCAGTGGTTGGTGTTCAGTGGTCACAGCCAATCCTAGCAGCTGACTAGCCTGGGTAAATCCCTCCCACTCATCTGCCAATAGCAACCAAGGCCCCACAAGAGGAAAGTGTGCTCAGCCCACAAGAAGGGTGCACCTTGAGTGCCCAGCTTGGGTGATAGGAGAGACTGTGTCACTGGACCCTACAGGACACCTACTACATTAGGCTACATTACCGAGACACGGAGTCAAAGTAACTCTACCTAATACATAGAAACAGGGAGGCTACCAAAATGAAGAGACAAAGAAACATGGCCCAAATGAAAGAACAGATCAAAATTCCAGAAAAAGAGCTGAAGGAAATGGAAATAAACAATGTATCAGATGCAGAGTTCAAAACACTGGTCATAGGATGTTTAATGAACTTAGTGAGGACCTCAGCAGAGATCCAGTCAGAAACAAAGGATACACCAATCTAAATAAAGAACATTTCACAGGAAACAACAGTAGAGTGGATGACGCTGAGAATCAAATTAGTGATCTGGAACACAAGGAAGCAAAGACAACCAATCAGAACAACAAGAAGAAAAACGAATTAAAAAAGTGAGGATAGTATAAGCAGCTTCTGGGACAACTTCAAGAGGTCCAACATTCACATCATAGGGGTGCCAGAAGGAAAAGAGAAAGAGCAAGAAATTGGAAATCTATTTGAAACAATAGTGAAAGAAATTTTTTGGTGAAGGAAATTTCCTTCACCTTAATTTGGTGAAGGAAATAGACATGCAAGTTCAGGAAGCGCAGAGAGTCCCAGACAAGATGGATGCAAAGAAGCCCACTTCAAGTCACATCATAGTTAAAATGATAAAGGTTAAACATAAAGAGAGAATCTTAAAAGCAGCAGGAGAAAAGAACTTAGTTACTTTCAAGTGAGTTCCCACGAGACTATTAGACTATTAGCTGATTTTTCAAAAGAAACTTCGCAGGCTAGAAGGGATTGGCATGAAATATTCAAAGTCATGAAAAGCAGGGACCTACAGCCAAGATTGCTCTAGCCAGCAAAGCTATCATTTAGAATCAAAGGGCAGATAAAGAGCTTCCCAGACAAGAAAAAACTAACGGAGGTCATCATCACCAAACTATTACACTATGAAATGTTAAAGGGATTTATTTAAGAAAAAGAAGATAAAAACTATGAACAATAAAATTGTGAAAATACTTATCAACAATCGAATCTGAAAAAACAAACTAAGCAAGCAAGAAGAGCAGAGACAGAATCATGGATACAGTGTTTTGATGGTTGCCAGATGGGAGAGGGTTGGGGAATAGATGAAGAGGTGAGGAGATTAAGTAGTACAAACAGGTAGTTACAGAATAGCCATGGGGATGTACAGTACAGTATAAGAAACGGAGTAGCCAAAAAAAACTTACACACATGACCCATGGACATGAACAATGGTCAGGAGATTACCTGAGGGAGTGGGGGCTGCTGGGTGGAAGGGAGCAAAGGAGGGAAATTCAGGACAACTGGAATAGCATCATCAATGAAATATAATTTAAAAAATTAAAAGTTGTTGCACTTGATTTTGTTTTGTTGATCAGTTTAGGTGTGGGGAGGCTGGTCCAGGCATCAGGTGACTTGGGTGTATCCAAGAGCCCACCACTACCAACTAGGAACAGCTTTGAAAGGTCGAAGGGGCTTGGTAGTTTGGAAGTGAGAACTTGAGCTTTGGCATGGAATGAATGAGGAAATGGCCCAAACCACCCGCCACCCCCTGAGTGCCGTGGGTGTCACTAATTTTCTTCTGTAACTTGGAAGGCCTCACTTAAACTCTCTGGTGTTTAATTTACCAATTGGAAAATGGGAATAGGATGCTCAAAATGAAGTTATTAGTAATGATCTGAAGGTGATTTTATGTTGTGCATTTGCTTGTCTTTCTTCGATTTTTTGAAATAATGAAAATGTAAGCATATTATAAAATTTCAGTATTGTTTGATCTCTATACACCAACATTTCTTTAAGATTAAATTATTGCCTAGCTACGGCTGAATGTTCTCTACACATGGGGGTCATAGCAGAGGAAGCAATCCATTATTGACTCAAATCATAGCCAACATTCTCCCACAGCCCACGTTACTTCTCAATAAATTTGAGAGCTTCTTCCAGCAATAGAATTAAATTACATGGATACCTTTATTACTTTCATCCAACGCGTATTCCCTAGTCATCGTGATGAAAGAAATGCTTTTTGAAGTTAATGTCTGACAGGGAGTTAATGAGCTACATAGGAAAGTTCAGGAATGTGACCTAACCTGTCATCAACCTGAGAAACCACTGAAAGGGCACGATTAATCACATTTTCAAGAGTTGGTTTTCTTCAGTGTAATGAGGACCACAGAGAAGAAGTGACTGTTTTGAGTTAGACTGAATTAGATAGAAATGCCATAATTTTAAACAATGAATACAAAGGTTCAAATGCACACCTAATACCAAAGAAGGTCTTTTTTTAAAGTTTCGTATCTCTTATGTAAAATCAGCACACATGTAATAACACATTTAATTAATATGAACACAAGGTCTTCATTGTTTGTATTTAAAGTGTTTTAAATTTTTAAAATTTGGGTGTTATTAATGATTATGATAGAAATGTTAATAAGGATTCTTATGTTATAGATTTTTTATCTTGTTGATATGAACTTGCATTTGTTGGCTATAGTGTAAGTCACTTTTTCTTCACGAGTATTCATTTTCTCCAAGTCACGCGATCTAAATTCAAGTCACTGGAACAAACATGAACTGAGGAGTCCCAGGGAGCTCTGAGTGCCCTGGTAACACTTTCTCCTCCCCTCCTTCAGGACACTACAGGCCTCAGCTGCCCATAGACCAATCCAAGTCAGCGGCCACAAGTAGAGCTAAATATTTTCCATCAGGTTTATCCCATCATTCGTCTCATTCCTGTTTGTCTCAGTGAAGTTCAAGGTGCCAGGTCATTCATTTTCTGCCTAGTACCTTACGCTATGTGTTTGACATGTACACAAACCTGACTCGGTTTCTTACTCCTTCCCAACCCCAAATGCTTGCTCTCTGTAATCACAACCTGCAAAGTCCCCTAAATGCTCACTCTTCTCTGAAGAGCCCCATGATTGGCTCCTTCCTATCTCTACGAAAGGACGATGTCTCTACCCCTCCTGTCTCCTACCCCTCCTCTCCACCTCGCTCATTCTCCCTTAGGCAAATCTTGTTTGATGTTTCTGGAACTCCCCAAGCTCCTTCATGCCTTGTGGCCTTCCTACGTGTTACCTGCGTCGAGAATACACTCTCCCCAAATTGTCACATGGCCACTACCTTGCTTCACTCAGGTCTCTACTCAAACATCACCCCTCGGGGACACTTTCTAAAATAACCACCACCAGTCACACCCACCACCAGCAACCCACGCCCCACCACTCTCTATCTCTATTCTCTGCTTTATTTTTATAGCACTAACTACACCACTATTACAGTCTCTATTTTCTTGGCTTATTTGCTATTATCTCAATATAAGCTCTATTTGGGAAAACATTATCTTACACATTTCTGTGTCTTCAGTGCCAAGAATGATGTCTGCCACAGTTATAGCCATTAAACCGAAGGGATACCAAAACTCACCCTGGAATTATTTTCTGGAGGAAGGGCCCCTTGTAGTACAAGCTTCCCCCCACTAGGTGAGTGTTCTAGGAACCCATCTGTGTCAGTGTACCAGCTGGTGGTGTTGTGAGAGGCTGCGTGCAACTTCAGTGAATATTTTTGAAGACTCTCAGTGCATTTGCCCATGTAAGGATGGGTGATTTACCAGCATACCTGCCCACACCGAGCTGAGTGTTCAGCACTTTTTGACCAAAAACTGCATGACCCCCATGCCCCACCCTCCCTATTCACCTGATCTCACCCCAAATGATTTTTTTGTTTGTTTGTTTGTTTTTTGGTGAAAACTGTCCTCAAAGGGAAATGTTTTGCTGATGTGGAAGAGGTGAAACAAGAAAATGGCAGAAGCCCTAAAAACTAATGGGTTCATAAACTGTTTTGAGCAGTGGAAACTAAATGTCAACAGGTGCAATAGATGGAGAGTACTTTGAAGGTGACTGGAGTTTAAACATATAAAAATACACCATTTTATAAATAAATTCCACATTTTGGGGTCCCCCCTTGTATTTGTTGAATGAAAGAGTGAATGAATATTCTAGAGTTTCTAGAAAGCTGCAGGAAAAACTGTGTTTATATAAGTGTTGGAAACAGTAAATACTAGAAACCCAACTTGGAAGCCTCACAGCACAAATTTGCCCATGCAGGACTGTGACTTACCTCACACCAAGTGAGAAACCCATCAATCCAGCATTTCACAGCGTTACTTCTTCGCTGTTCTCCTTTTTGGGTCTCACTTACAAGCATCCTACAGAATCGGTATGCCAGCTGGGAAGGGCAACTGTTGGCTAGGGACGTCTGTTGATGATATTTTAGGAAGGGAATGACACCTCTGACTTCCAGGCAACGCCCTGCGCTTTCCTTGCCCCCCCCCCCCTGGCCCCCCCCCCCCCGCACCCGCCACGCCCACTCCAATTCCCTAATTTCTTCCTGGACGGGAAACAGAATCCCATTTCCAGTCGTCCAGGCACTCGGCGTCTGGGACTCACAGGAGAGAAGAGTCTGTATGCTGGTGGACCGGTGGAAGACTTCGTTACCCAAAGAACCACTTGGAGAACAGCGATGCGACACCCAGGCTTATCACACACTGGTCACAGGGACCTCCAGGACTGCATTATCCAATCTTGCCCCGCGTACCAGCCCCCTCCTACTACCAAACCGTCTTCCTCACTGTAGGACGGATGCGTTAAGGGACATTGTTAGGCGAGTGAGTGTGAATCTGCTTGCTAACACAACTTACCACTTTCCCCAGAAGATCACAGTATTGTCTCCCCATGAGCCTTGGCTCGGGGCGACACTGCAGCCAGAGCCTGAGGGAGCCCGGTCGTAAGGAATGTCTTGAGCACATTACATAGACTCCAGGTTTCCGTGGGGCAAAGTGAAAGTCTGAAGACAGAGCAATGCAGGCTAGAGAGCTCGCTCTGACTTGAATGTGGGTGCAGCCGCAGTCCCAACTTCCAGTGATGGAGTGAGAGTCCAGGAAAACTCTCCCAACCCTGATGGAAGCGCCGCCTGGCAAACCCTTCCTGACTGATCACTCCGCCTGCGTTCTCTCTGCGCCACAGCCCCGCAGCCTGGTCATTCCGCCTGCCTCGGCTGCAGCTCCAAGGTTGTCCTGGAAACAAGAGACACGAAGCATGGAGGTGGTCTCCACATATTTTTGACTGACCATGGCGGGAGCAGGACATTTTGAGCATGCACCAGCATATTTCTTTATATCAAGTATTTATGTAAATACTTGGCATAAAGTATTTCCAGTCACCATTATATAAATAAATTATATGCATTCTAAAATAAAAACAAGATTAAAATTTTAAAAGGATGAGGTCAACTTGAAATAATCAATATTTTTAACAAGGGATTCTTTTGTTTTCAGGTTAACTAAGCTAGAGCTATGCATCATCTTTTATAATTTAAGGAATCATCCCCACGTTTTCCTTAATTTTGTTCTAAGATTTAAATTTTTTTCAAACACAGAAAATAGTTAAAATAATAGTATAATGAGTATTCTGTCACTCACCAACTAAGTTAAACATTAATTAACATTTTTGCCATATTTGCATTATCTGTGTATATGTGCATACGTGGAACCAAATGAAAGTAAGATAAAAAATATTATTCTACTTCAACTAGAAACAGTTCAGCTTCTGTCTTCTACAATTAAGAACATTCTCCCTAAGAATCAATATACTTTTATTATTGTCCAGGAAATGAACAATAATTTCCTAACATCATCTAATATTCGGTTCATATTCAAATTTCTCCCATAATCTTAAAAGTATTTTTATAGTTGCTTTTTCCCCAAACAAGGATCAAATCAAGATTCATACATTGTATGTAGTAGTGACAAATTTTTATTCTCTTTAAGTCTAGAGGGGTCCCCATTTATCTTTTTAGAACATTGTCTTTTTTTCAGGAGACCAGGCAGAATGGCTTGCATTTTGCATTTATCTGATTATTTCATTGTGGTGTGGCTTGCCATGTGCCCCTGTCTGCTGTATTTCTTGTTTCCTGGGAGTTAGATTCAAAGGCTTGATTCAATTCAGTGAAACACTTTGGGCAAGAACATTCACTGCCTTTGGAGGAGCACAAAGTCAGGACGTCCCACTCTTGAGAGGTGACCTTGACATCTCCAACGTAAACTTACGTTTTCTCACTTGTAAGTTATCTGTGGGATGTTATTTTACAAAGTCTGTTGATGATTCTTGTCTGAATAAACTATGACTCTGAGGGGTTAGAAAATGGTGTTTTCCTCATCCTCTCTTTCCTTCTCTGTGTACGAGCTGGTGCTCCATGGCAAAAACACTTCCCTCACTACTGAGGGTGAGACCCGGTTCTTCCCCAAAGGCAGGATATATGTTCCTTTAAGATTTCCAGAGTAAGGAGCTGGCAAAAATCAGGGTTTTTTTTCTTACTTTTGCTTTAAAAAATTAGTAGTAGTAGTATCTACTGCTACTGGTATGTACTCGTAGATGTTTATTTACTGTTTGATGATAAGTCGGAGTAACTATTTTTTTTTCACTCCTGACTGCTTAAAACTAGAACTTAAATCCCTAAAAACAAACTAAGTAGATGCTGGAGCAGCACTGCGCACACTGGGGTGAAAAGACCTGCTGGACCTTTTTTCCTTTAAGAAGTCCCGCACACGTCTGAGCTCAGGAGGCACTGAAACAGCCCCTGTAAAACTGAGTCAACGTGCAGGCTCATGACTTGGCAACATGCCAGAAATTCATGTTGCGACGTTGTATCTTAAAAAGGTAAACACTAACTTTTCAACATTTCGGTTTCAGTCTGACTCCTTAATTACTGACTTTTGGAGCAAAGAGAAAAAGAAAGACCAGACAGTGAACAACTAACCTTTCCTTAATTAACATGAAAACTGTAGTATTGATTACATAGCCCAACCATAATTTACAGTGTAGTGTAATAATTTATTTTTTCTTTTTGCTGGGTGTAACCAACAATCGACCTTGACCAGCTCAAGGGCAATAAAGGCAGATCCTGGGGTAGTTTGGTGAAAGGGGAGGCTGACCAGTCACGACGTATCTGAAGCATCAGCCATGGAGGTTCGGGCAGCGGGCCTCCAGAGTGCCAGTGTCAACTGCCCCTGTGCGGCCACTCCTGTGGGTCCCCATGCCGAGCAGGGGGGAGTCAGGCTCACCCCACTGAGGTCACAGAGGTCGGATCGTGGAGCCAGGGCCTGGCCCAAGAGGTCCACTCCCGGGAATGGTCTCGTGGTGAATGGGCAGCGTCCACCAGGGAAACGTGGAAAGTTCTTTAAAATGAACTGGGGGTGGTTGTCAGTGGCATGGGGATGTGTTGAGCGGAGCTGCAGGGATTCCACCAACGTCGTGTCATCGTTCACACAGGAGTGATATCCCTGTTTTGTTGAAATGACATGTCTTAGGTGAAGTGCTATCACTTTTACTGGTTTGGGGGATGACAGCAAGGTGCCAGTTTGAAAAACAAAGGTTAGGGATGTGTTGCGACCCTCCAAGGCCGACCAGGTTCATGGTATTCAGGCAGATGGAAAAATATTAACAGAGCCTTTGGGATGTCTGGCATGCCTTTACTCATGGGTGGGCAGGCCACGCATGCTGCAAGCTGCGTCTGTCTGCATGTCTCTGCATGACATATGCCATAGCCCTTGCTCCCCGGTGTGGCACCTGTTCCCTTGTGTGTGTCTCTCGATGTCTCCCTAGTCAGAAGCCCCTACTTGTTTAAGTATAGAAGGGAACAAAGCTGGAAAAATGCCAGAACATTACATAATGTAATTCTGCACATGCCAGCCCACTCTGTTATGGGAACAGTTTATTGGACCCAGTGTCAAGGCTGTGAGAACACAGGTTATCAGGCCCTCCAAGGCTGTGGGAACACTGCTCCCCTTAGTTACCCAGGCACCTGGGTGAGGAAGCCAGACTGCTTCCACTTACCCTTCAGGGGAGAACAAACACGTGTCCTTGACTAGGGAATGTTTACATAACTGTCCAGACTGCTAATTCCAGACACTTATTTATTTCACATGCCTGTAAATCTGCCAAGTCTCAAAAGGGCCATCTCTTTGTCAGGTGGCATGGTGGTTATGTAAGCACGTGTGGCTGATTGGTGCCATCTTGAGATGTCAACCGCAAATTAGAAATAACAAGGGCTACATCTAAGAAGAAAAGGGCAGTAGATTGCTCTGCGGCTATTGATCAGACACACCTGCACTTAGTCACCAACACCGTCCAAGGCAGGTGGTCTCCCCAGCATGTCATGCTTGGCCAGAGTGCTGGGCACATAGTTTGCTTAATCTCAGCTTGGAAGAGTAAAATCTCTCTTTCAACACAAAGGGGATGCATTTTAATGCTATACTTCTGTAAGTTATACAGCATTGACACAATCAGGGAATATTCTGGACCTCCCACTTGAGCACCGACTGGGGCGGGGATTGTTCAGAGTCACCATTAGCTCTTGTTCTTCAGCCTGCGTTTCCGCATCCACGGGGCAGCGCCACGAGGTGAAAGCCTCCTGGCTTTTCACCCTGCCCTGCTGTCATACTGTGCATAGAAAAGTGATGACTGGGTGTTCACCTGCTGACCTAACGACGATGACAGTGGAGGCATCCAAGCACCAAGACCTCCAGAGGAACCCAGAGCACTCAGGGTTCACAACAGAGGCTGACCCTGGAGAAGTCCAGGGACCCAGGTGAAGGAGAGAAGATTCCTTTGGAGGAAACAGTGAAGATGCAGTTCTTGCTGGTTCATCTTGTCTTTCCTTCTAATGATCCTCCACCTCCCACTTTCCCAAAGTCCTCACCCAACAGGCCTTACAGGGTTATCTTGGTAAGTGCTCGACACCTGGAGAAAACTGGGGAAGTTCAGCCTTTACTTTGTTTTCTAAAAGTGTTCGCTCCCTCAGATTTGGACTAGAGAATTCACTGCCTCACACCCATGACATGTGGTATGCCTTGAATCCACACAATCTCTTGTGTTTTTACCAGTTAAGTGGTTTTCTCGAATACATTCCTGTTATAAGACTCAGGCAATACATTAGTATGTGGATTAAATTTGGCAGTCCACCCTTCCACCCTTTATTCCCTCTCCTTCCCATACCCATTTCCATTCTCCTAGGTAAGTGTTGTACTGTGAACAGTTATCTGTATCCTGGTCTTTTTCTATTAATATTAAATATATACAGGTACTCCTTATTAGCATAAGTACCATCATAGTGAGTTTATTATTCAATGAGTTCCTTTTTTGAAATAGCATTTCTTGGAGAGCTTTCTATATCACTACATAAATCAATTCCATTCTTTTTAATGGCTGCATAATATTCCATAATTTGGCTGACACAGAACTATTTAACCAGGTCTCTATTGCTGGAAATGTGGGTCCTTCGTTTTTGTTTTTCTTTCCTAATTGCAGAGAGAACTACAGTGGGCTTGTTAGTATAGATATCTTCACACTCAGACACAAATGTTTCTGTGGGATGGTTTCCTGAAACAGGAAGAGCTGGGTCAAAGGGCATGTGCCTTAAATACTTACAGTCATGGCTCAATTGTCTTCCAGAAAGTCTTGATCAATGAATTCTTTTTTTTAAAGATTTCTTTTTCTTTTATTAAAGATTTTATTTATTTATCTTTAGAGGGGAAGGGAAGGAGAGAGAGAAATGTATGGTTGCCTCTCGTGGGTTCCCTGCCGGGAACTGGCCTGTGCTCTGACTGGGAATCAAACCGTGATTGTGTGGTTCGCAGGCCTGCGTTCAATCCACTGAGCTACACCAGCCAGGAATGAACTCTTCTTTGTTATCACTGAAAGTGTTCAATATTTGAGATTTCAAAACTTGACAGTCGAGAACTACACCGTCGTTTTAATTTGCACCTGTGCACAAGCAAGGTTGAGTTTTCACATACACACTGGCGACCTGTGTCTTCTGAAAATTGCCTGTTTATATCTCTCGCCCGTTTTTTAAATGTCATCTGTAGGAGTTTTCTCTGTGCGCACATCACACGTGCAGCAAATATTTTCACACTGTGTGGTCACTCTGTTAAAACAAGTTTCTCATTTGCATGAGTAAAATGTGGCCTTTCTTTGGTCATTGACTGTGAGGTACAGATCCTGCCCAGAGGGGCCTTCCTCTGCCTGAGATGAGAGAAGTGCTGTAGGTTCCCGTCCCATATTCTATCTTCCCTCAGGGGTCTTCTTTAATTTTTTAAAATTTTGTTTTTCAGAATCTGAGACAAATAATTTCTTCAACTTGTCCCCATGTGTTTAAAATCATACTTTCATCATAAATTAAATTCACATATATAACTGCATCTGTCTTCAGTCCCTGTTCTGTTTTATTCATCTATTTGTTTTTTCCCGTATCGTTGCCATAATTTTTTTTAAAAAGTATGTGTAGCTTTGTTTTTTTGATATACACATTTTCATGAGTAGTAAAGTGTCCCCATTATTTTTGTTCAAAAATTATTTATTTGTATAATACATTTTTTCTTTAAAATTCATTTTAGAATTGAAAACTTATAAAAACTTTAGATTGTAAAACGATAATGAATCTATCTGAGGTTTTAATTGAGATTGCACTGAATTTATAGATTAATCTAAGGAGAATTTATCTTTCTTTTTTTACTATATTGTAGTTTATAAAATTGTATATGTTTAGGGTACATAATGTGAAAATTTGATATGTGTACATTGTGAAGTGATCACTGCAGCCAAGCCAATTAACATGTATTTCAGCATTGTATTTTTCTACCTAGAAATACACTGTGCATCTCCATTTGTGCAAGCCTCTCATGGCTTTTACATTTGTAATACATCACGTGTAACACTCAGCGTCTGGTATCCAGTGAGAGTGGATTTTGAATACTTTCCATTTCCTCTATAGTTACTGATCTGTTCAGACTTTAAAAACATATTTTAAAGTACATTTTGGGAAATTATATTTTTATGGGAAGTACAAATATACTTTTATTATATTTATCTATATTTACAAAATCATTGACATAAAGTTGTACATGTCCCCTTACATTGGATTTATAGTTCTAATCTTTTTCATTTCTAATGTCTTTTTTAAAAGTATTTATTTTATCAATGATGTAACATAATCTATTTTTGTCTTGATCAAGTTTACTGCTTTTAAAAATATTTTATTCAAAATTTTATTCTTTCCTGTTTTTCTTGGGTATATTTTGATGTTTTTGTCTAGCTTCTTGGGTTACTTAGTTCATCTATCTATAGCCTTTTTCCTAATCTACACAATACATTTAGGACCATATAGTATTATCCTCCTTCAAGGACGTCTTACTTGATATGTAACATAATACTCTCACTGTTCCTTACGTCTATACAGTTTACAATTTCAACCTTTTCCTTCTATTTAGAAGGATGCTTTTAATCTGTTCAAGATAGTTCAAAATTCCACACTGGTCAGATTTGTTTTGTGGGGCACAGAATATCATTCCCTCTGTGGGAAACATTTTTCTTCTATAGTCTTATTGAATCTATTTTTGGTATCCATTTGGTACCAATTTCCCCAGGTTTCAAAGAGTAAAAGTATGAAATGAAATGCAAAGCTTGTATCTAGGATACTAGAAAAATAAAAGCTATTATATGATGGCTGTCATCTTTTAAGGCCTGGTTCTGCTTGAAGAATTACTTCAACAGCATTGAAAAGAGGCATGCTTTTCCACCCATGATGTAATTTGCCTGCTGATACTTGCATAGTTCTCAATAAAGACAGAATCTTTGGAAAGCAGAAAAAGAAAAGACCAAAGTTTTGTGCGACCTATGGCTTTTTATAACCAACATACAAAGTACATGAAAAATATCAATTACTTCTCTTTAACTCTGTCCACTTTCCATTTCTGGATGCTTTAAATAGGATAGAAAAAGCAAGGTGACAACACAAATTCCACACCCTACACTGAAGGCTGACATTTCAGTGTTTCATTTGCAATGGGTCAATAGTAAAGTCTTAACTATCGAAAGGAAAACAATTATCACTGAAGTGCCTCCTTAGTTCTTAAATGTTTTTCCGTAAAGAAAGAGTAAACATGAGCCATGTATTACTGCAGAAGACAATTATTTTTTTCTTCTCATAAACGTTTTTGCTTCTTTCAAAAGCTCTTCCACATCTTCCTTCTCTTCATCCTTTCCGGGCTCCCAGTCAGAGTCTTCATCTGTTGGCTCATAGTCTTCTTCCTCATCATCTATAAAGCTGTCGTTCAGGCCGTGCTCACTGAGTTGCCCGTCGTCTTCCTCTGTAATGCTTCTGCCTGGAAAACAGAAGTTTGGTACCCAAAACATGAATTGCCACTCACCCTGGGACTAGAGATGGCTAACTGTAAAATATCCTTCTCCATCAAGAAAAATAATTTTACTTAACACATAGCAAATCACTAAACTTCTAAAAATGGGACTAAAATGACCATATGTTATTTATTATTTCTAGCTTCCCTTACTATGAGGCTCCTGAGACTAAAATGTCCCATGAGGTTCATAGTAATGGTTTCTTCATGATATCGTAATCATATCTAGGCTACCCTACGTTCTGGGATGGTAGAATGTATTTCTGTCCCAGTTATTCACTGCCCTTCCGGGTGATACGATTATAGTTCTCCACCCCCAATGACACCAGACTTGGCCAAAAAAAAAAAAAAAAGTGAGTGAAAGTGGTGTGTGCCCTTCCAAGTTGAAGCTTTCAGAGAATTTCTGGGGTTCTGCTATTGTTATTTCCTCTCTATTGTGGAACAGTGTGTCCCAGACAGCGGCTGGTTCCTCAGCCTGAACTCTGAGCGGGCCAAGGCCACGGCCAACATGCAGATGGGACATGAGAAGAAATATATCACATTTTTGTGTAAGACACTGACATTGGGGATTATCATGCAAACCTAGCACAATCTGACTGACACACAAGGACTGTGATCACATGAGAAGATATAAGCTTACATACTTTGGAAGTTAAGTTTATAAATCTATGATATTCTACAGTTCACCCTAAAAGTGAGATTATTATGGAGATAGCTATTAGAATTTATAGATTTTTAATTATTATTACAATACTAGAATTCTTCTGTCTCCATATAAATTTCTTCCCTTACCCCTCTCTGTTTTATATTCTCTCCACAGTGAGCAACAGAGTTGGTTTAGAATAAGGCAGTGAAGGACACTGGGGTGATGAAAAGCATTTAAGAAACAAGTAGGGCGATTTTATCTGGAAATCTTTTGAGTGGCAAAGGGCCACCCCTGTGATGACAATGTCTGTGTGTATAACCAATGTCAGCCCAATCAAGAGTTTTCTTTCATTTAATTTCTTAGCATATTTACAAGACAAATATATATTAGGCTGAAACAACTTCAGGTTGTCCTTCCATTTTATTGGGTGTTTCTTCTTGGTCTCCTTTGTTGGGATCTTCCTTATCTTCCCAACCCCTCATTTTGGAGGACCCAAGTTTCAGGCTAGATGAGTCCATCCAGGCTTATATCCTAAATTTACAAATTTAATATTTTAAAAGATGCTTTATTCACTTAAATTTAGAGAGAGGGGACAGGAGAAACAGAGGGAGAGAAACACTGATCAATGCACCCGGACCAGAGACTGAACTTGCAATGCAGGCATGTGCGCTGGCTGGGAATCGAACCGGCAAGCCTTCGCTTTGCGGAACAACACCCAGCTAACTGAGCCACACTGGTCAGAGCTCACAAATTTAATCTTAAGCCCTGACTATTACCTGAATTCCAGACTCACATTTATCTGACTATGTATTATTGCTTCTTGGATGACTAACAGCCATCTGAAACCTGACATTTCCAGAACACAGCTCTTGAGTTGCTTCACCCAAATGTAGTCAATCTCTTACCAGTCTTAGTATATGACTTATCCAACTTTCCAGTTGTTTAGGCAAGAAACCTTAGGTCATCCTTGAATATCCCCCACTGGAAACCCAACATCCAATACGTCAAGAGATCCTGTTGGCTCTACCATCAAAATATATCCACTACTTCTCACCACATCCATTCCAGCACCTTAGTCCCAATGCGGCGATGATCTTCCTGGCCTATTCCAATACCCTCCTAACTGGTTTCCCTGCTTCCACTCTTGTCTGTTCTTTACAAAGGAGCCCCCGCCCCCCCCAAAGAAGCCCTTCCAATAGCTTTCCATCTCACTCTGAATAAAATCTTAAAGTCCTTACTTGTAGAACTGTGCCTCCAAGACACTAGAGAACTGGCCTACTGATAGCCTTTCTAATCTCATCTGCCACCCTTCTTCTCTCTGTTCATTTCTACCCTCTCTTTGCTGCTCCTTGAATAGTTCAAGCACGATTGCCTCCAGG
This sequence comes from Sturnira hondurensis, assembly GCF_014824575.4. Taxonomy (NCBI): domain Eukaryota; kingdom Metazoa; phylum Chordata; class Mammalia; order Chiroptera; family Phyllostomidae; genus Sturnira; species Sturnira hondurensis. The sequence goes on along the minus strand of NW_028079044.1, from coordinate 17,036,190 downwards.
GCTTCTGAAGTCACATTCCCGCTGCCTGGCACACTCTTCCCTCAGATGATCACAAGGCCTCTTGTCCTTCACCTACAATGTTTGTAATTTTCTTGATGCTGATTATTGTTGTTCTTACATGGTTGCCCATACCTCTCACCCAAGACAGTCTTTTTTTTTAAGTGTCTCTTTTGACTTTTTTAAAGTATATTTTCTTAATTATGCTATTACAGTTGTCCCGATTTTTCTCCCTTTGACATCCTCAGCCTGGCACTCCCATTCCCTCCAGGCACCGCCCCTTTGTTCATGCCCGTGTTCATGCCCGTGTTCATGCCCAGTGGCGTTGCCATTTCCTATACTGTGCTTAACATCCCCCTCTTTTTACCTACCAGTTATGCTCCTTGATCCCGGCACCATTTCTCCCTTTTTCCCCTTCCCCATCCCAGCTGATGACCCTCCAAATGATCTCCATATTTATGGGTCTGTTCCTCTTCTAGGTGTCTGCTTAGTGTGTTTTTGGTTTTTAGGTCCAGCTGTTTAGAGTTGTGAGTTTATTGTCATTGAAATATTCACAGTTTTTATCTTTTTTTCTTAAATAAGACCCTTTAACATCTCATATAATAAGGGCTTGGTGATGATGAAGTCCTTTAGCTTTACCTTGTCTAAGAAGCACTTTATCTGCTCTTCAATTAGCTTTGCTGGATAGAGTAATCTAGGTTGTGGGTCCTTGCTTTTCACTTAAATAGCATGATTTAAGAGAAAGAAAATAAACTCAAGGAGAACCAGTCACCTTGATTTAGAAAAAACAAGCTTGCTTCTGACTGCTCAGGCACAGTCTACAGTTATACTTCAAATAAGCTAATGGTAGTATCAGAAGGTGTTTTATATATTGGCTATTTTAATGGCATCACACTAGTTCTGTGGAAATCTATTGGAAGTTAAAAGAACATGAATGTGTAAATGTAAACATCAAGTGTAAATGATGATTTGATAGATATAAACAATTTTTTAAAGAAGCAAATGGTATTTTTCTGATTAATATGGCCTTGTGTGATGCGTGCACTTTATATGTGGTATGCAAGTTGACAGCTGCCTCCTGGCAGATTTGTTGCTTAACATTGATAATTCCTCGGGTTTTATTTTCCTTTTTTTCTGCAGTAAATCTTAAGACTAACTAGAGCAGCAATTTTCAACTGGCATGTCACAAAAAAATTTAAAACATGCAATGACTGATTATTTAGTCAGGACACTGACCTCTTTCACCTTAGATTGTCAAGTTTAAAAAAAACGACAACAGCCAACACAACAACAGCCGTCCAATGTGAATGAATCAAAATTGTATCTATTTTTGTCAGATCAGCAAAGAATATATATGTTTTTGGTATGCCACAGAATTTTAGTAATTAGTTTATGTGCAATGAGGACAAAAAAGGTTTAAAATCACCGAACTAGGGTATTAATTTTCATTACATAAAAAATATTTAGGCCCATATCTCTAAAGATACATATTTACTACACACTACGAGAATAAGCAGCTTTTTAAATGCTTCATTTAACAAGTAAAGACTCATCTTTCTAGCGTACCAAGCTGCTAGTTGGATTACCATATCTTAGCTTTGAAAAAGCAGTTTGTGCAATTCTGATCTACTGTGTTATACATGAAGTTTATTTCTTTTTAAAAAATACTATTGGCCTAGTCTATTTCATATTCTAAAGCCTCTTAGTTTTCTCCACACTAAGTAGCAGTTTGTACAATAATATTTTAAGTTCTGCTAACCTTTCTTAAGAGTGTTCTTTTTATATCTTTTGGGTTTTACTGGTGAAGAAAAAAAATATATATAAGTACATGTGTACATACAATTGCAGAATAGAGAAGTTTTAAAATTACTATTAGTATAACATTCCAAATTTTCAACCATGAATGGTACTGATCACGTACAATAATAATGCATATTACATAATAATAAGAGCCAGAAAGAATGTCTCCAATAATCAGGTGATAAAATGCTGGAGATAATTTATTTTAAATGCCATCAATAGGTAAGATAGCTAAAACACACACACACACACACACATATATAATAAAGATTTCCTGGCACTGATTACTCTTGTGTTCAATATCTTGTGCCAAAACCACAGCACTTAGTAAAAGTATGCAAAGCTAGCAAAATTTTAAACCAATTAGATACACAAGGAGCTTAAAGGATGAGAGCAATCACGCCTACCAAAACAGAACACGCTACATAAATTGTGACATATGTGGAAGAACCTTATGGACTAAAATGTTTTAGGAGTGCTACAAATTAGAAATTAAATAAAAGAGTTTAAAGTAGTTATTCTACCATGAAACACTATAGTCCTTGGTATATGGTATTATATTAAATTATGTTGTCTCATTATGTGGTTATGATACCCCACTCCAGTGTTTAAATTTTAAAAAACCTACGCAGTCCTTCCTTCTGATCTTGGTTACACATAAACATCATCCCCAGTCTTCCAACAATTTGTACTATAACCCTGAGTCATCCCTATTCCCTCAGTTGGCAAATCTTATTGATTCTTGCTTCAAAATCTCACTTTCACCCAAACCCACCTTTGCGTGCTCATGGTGGCCTAGTTCTGGCCCTTTATTCAACGACCTAACGAATTCGCAGGCTTCTCCCGCACTCACTCAGACTGTTCGGCATCATTGGCTTCCCTTTGGTAAAATATGAGCTCACCATTGTTTGACGGTGCATCCACCACCGTGTTCTAGCCTTGGAGAGCTTCCTTCCGCTGCACAATCCGGCCTCCATACGTCCTTTTAGCATCACCCACAGCGACTGCAGAGGCTCCATGTCCGTTAAACCAATCCACTTGCTGACTCTAGACACAGCTTACCATCTTAGACCTTGATGTCCTCGACTGATCTATTTCTTCACTTTGTCCGGGATGCCCTAAACCCACCCACCACTAGCTCTGACACAAAGAGGACAGAATTCCTACCGCCTTAAAGACCAACTTAACTTAACCTCCCCACCCCTAGTGTAGCCTGATGACCCCAGCACCAAGGGCTCTTCCTCTTGGCTCCCGGGTTTTACCCGGCAGAGGTGTCCAAACTTTGGGCGCCCCTGGGCCACACCGGAGGAAAAAGTATTGCTTTGGGTCACACGTTAAATACACAAACACTAACGGAAAAAAAATCTCCTAATGTTTTAAGTAAATTACAATTCTGTAGTGAGCTGCACTCATAGCCATCCCAGGCTGCATGTGGCCTACAGGTCATGGGTTGGACACCCCTGTTAGAGCATCTCACGCCAAACAGGTGCGGCTCTACCTGTTTTCCTGTCTCTCTGTAACTCTGCTCACTTGTCAGACACATAATGTGTGTGTGAGTAAATGTGCCAGTACATAGATAAGATTAAGATCTTGGGTAATATTAGACTTTAAGGATTTTGGAAACAAGTATGTGTCAGATATTGCTAATTAAAAAATATGAGACCTTAAGACTTAAATTAATATTTGAAATACTCCAGAGGCCTTAATTCATAGGTTTTAGAGTAGGAAGAGATGTTCCAGTTATACTGACACGTAACAACCCTTGAAAGTACATGAAGAAATAAAGTTAAACTGCTATGTAACACTATCTGTACTTAAAAAAAACTGTCCTTCCAATGAAATAAAATGATTTTCTTAAAAAATTGTTCTAAAAATATGTTCTTCATACAGAAGATACCCCAAAGAGACTTTTCAGAGTTCGGTATTTTTAACTGTGCTGTGTGACTCACATTGACAGTGTTTAGGAGAGCAGTTCCCACGTCTGGGAAGACTCACAGGTGTGTCAATGTTCTTTTCATGAAACTGCTAAACCTCACTAATAAAATGTATTTGAATCAATATTATTACAGTGGTGCCGGGAAGGAAGTGAACAACCATAAATGCTACATCATTAAACACAGCCTCGGTCAAAAAGCCTAACACGTAACACGTAGCCTCCACGCACACTAGCTCAGATGACGTGAGTACACTGGTGTCTGGGTTACTAAGGTTGAAAGCGCGTTTCAGTCAGAAACATCCAGGGGAGTTTCCAATGGTGAAGTTAATCACTTTATCACTTAGCTGGTTGTTTATACACATACACATGCACGTGGGCAGAGCCTGGATAGTATGCACTTCATTCGCTCACTCTGGGCAGAAATATCCTGTGCTGAGCTGGCCTCTGCCAATGATACAAAGAAGCCAGACATTGTTAGAGGGAAAGAAGTAATAGAGTTCAGAAGTAGGAGAAACAGAAGGTAAAACAGACTGAGGTAAACAGGACTGAAGAACAGGTGAGACTGCTTGGCTAGACTATTCCCGCTCCCCCTCCTCCCCCTAAACCTCCAGTTCCCACTGGGGGTCCCTGTGGTGCTTCAAGGAGGTGACTCTACCCTGGTTCCAGGCTGGTACACACTCATCAGTGGCCATAGTGAATGGTTCAAAAGAACACAATCTAAGCCAGTAAAAAAAGTGAATTTTATGGTTTTTTCCTAGGTATACTTGGAGTTCGAATTGTTCATTCTCTCTCTGTCTCCTCAGATATAGAAGTCGGTACTTATCGACACACTGACTGAGGGTGGGGAGAGACGCCGGTGTCAGGATGGTAATGACCCCTCTGAAGACAGCACGATGGGAGGAAATTGGGTCACTGGTGACATTACTGACAATATTAATCAGCCAAAGCATAAATTATGTCTAAATGCAGCCCTGTTTTTGGACTTTTCAATTAGAGTCGTTAGTAAGTTCTCTTTACCATTTAGACCAACTTGAAATTTTGTTTTCAGGTACTTATAAAAGAAAATAATCCTAACAGATGCAAGAACAGATTGTATATTGTTATATAATGAATATTGTTTTACAATGACTGTAGAAAACATTTGCTATATTAAAATTATATTTTTAATCAAAGAAAAATCATTAAAATGAGCAATGCAACAAAAGCACAGAAGAAATTTTGAGAAGAAAATCCTAACAACTAGAAACTGTAATTAGGTTGAATAGGAAATTCATTTGAAGGTTTCATTTTCAATTTCCTGAAATAAAATGACTCACCTGGAAGTGTACTGTGTTTGTATTCTACCTTGTGCTGAGGATTCTTCCTGGAAAAAAAAACAAAAAACAAAGAAAAGAAGCCAAAAATAAGATCTAGCTTTCTAGTCACTAAAAATTAACGACAATTTTAATTTAACTGGAATATTCACTAAATTGCACAGAAAAATTAAACCCCAATAGGCCTCTGGTTGGAAAGCATTCGCCCTCTCTCGGTTGTTGACTGTGACTACCGTCCTGTGCAAAGTGTCTGCTTTTCCATTTCAGCGTTCACTGATGCTGGGCATGTTTCTAGATGAAAAGACAGAGTGAAAAAACAAACAAAGTTCTTTCCCCATGACTTACACTCCACAGGAAGACAGTATGAGACAGAGAAAATGCTCCTAAAGTGAAATATATTTTATTTCTAAGGTGTTAATGTCATATATTACATACACAAAAATACAATGTAGATAGTATATAAAATATAAAGCACAAAATATCAAATATGTGTGTTGGCTGTATAATATCTAAAAGGATACTTTTAAGGCTTTCCTTGAATCTGAAGATAAAAGCATTTAAGTCATGCTTCTCCAAAGAACACCGATCAATTTTTATGAAAAAACAGGAAAGTTGGTTGGTGTTGAGAAATTATTGTAACATATTCCAAAGTCAAACAGAAACTACTGTTTGATATCTACTTATTATTCTATAAACTTAGAATTCCTTCCATCATTTTATCAGTTAAACAAATGTTTGGGCACACTATACGTGTATACACAGGACATTCTCCAGATAGTGCAAACTGCGTAAGCAGCAAAAATCCAAAGCAGTAACTGGCTGATCAGCATCCACCTGATGGACACCCACCTCTCAGAGGGACCTGATAAAGGAGAGCTGGGTGTGCTGACAAGAGACACGCGCTGAGGTGCACAGTTCACGTGAAGCTGTTGTGACGATGAGTGAGGAACGCACAGTAAGGCCTTATTCATGGCAGGAGGTAAGTAACTAATGTTAGCCACTCATTCATTCATCATTGGGTCAAGAAATAGTCACAGGACACTTATTACATGCCAGGCCCTGTGTCAGGGGTCAGTGACAATTCTTGTTGCTAATACCTCTTCTTTATCGGTAACTTGTTCAATATGAGCACTAAACACAGTAAGAGAGTACAACCACCAGTTAATTAGGGTCATAACTCAATCTATCAAAGATTGTGTGCTTGGCACAATCAACCCAACTTTGACTTTTTGAAGGAAAAGAAACTTCGAAGTTGAGAGAAACAAACTGGACAGCTGAACTGTGATGAGGAGAGCGGCAATGAACAAAGCTGTAGGACGGTCGGTGGGACAATGTTTCCTTACCAAACATGCTGGTGCAGGCAGGTCAGTTGTTTGTTTAACTCGGTCTTTACTAAAGTGCAATTAATGCTGGACGTGGGGGAGGAGGAACAGAGGATGAGAGGCAGGAATACCAAAAGTAGTCTTCATCAGTAACGTAGGAAGAAGTCGCTGGTCATTTGAGATTATTTTTAAAACTGGTGACCTTTTATTTTTCAGACAAATTCAAACCTACTGGAAAGTGGTAAGAGGGTACCCTGAAATCCCACATACCTTCACTAAGATTCTTCAAGTGTTAACATTCTACACAGAATTCTCATTATTATCTGTTTATAGTCATCTGGGATTTAAAAGCTTTCTCTCCTTTTTAATACATGTTTGCTGCAGGTTCCAAGCAGTCCTATCTTTTCCTGCTTTGCCCTTAACATAGCAGGGTTATTGAAAAGTTAAATAAGACCAGGGCCTTAACTGGTTGCTATGGGAATCTCCTTCAAAAGCTGCTTTAGAAACTGTTAAGTAACTAAATGTCAAGCTTTAAAAACAAGCACAGAAATGGAACCAGGGGAGCCAACAGAGACCAGTACCACTTCTGCACCAAATAGCAATTAAAAGACTGCTGACATCAGTTGTCAGGCTTGAGAGGCTGAAAGGGAGAGTAACTTGAAGAAGGCAAGTGCACACGCAGTACAGAAAATGGGTGGTGATGGAGGAGGTACCGGTTCAACCTTCAAGGTGCAGACGGCGGTTCCCATTCTCCACTCTCACAGGCCCCACTGACACGGCCTAACCTCATGTACTGCTGAGGGAAAGCCAAGCCATTTTGGAATAAATGGATAGGGAAAGCGTTTTAAGTTTGCATATTCCATAAAGAACAAACAGGAAAATGTCTTATGAAATTTTGTACTCAGAAGAAGAAAAGATTTTTAGCTCCATATTTTAGCTGCATATTTTCATCTGCATTAGAGGGGAAAAGTTATTTCTTTGAGGCTCTGCTAATGGTTTCCATCTTTCCCTAGGAGAACTTGCTATTTTCATAAAAAGACAGGCACAAGACTGCAACATAGACCTGAAAGAAACTAACTGAATTGATATTTTTCCACATTTAACTTAAGGACCAAACTTCCAATTTAAAACAAAAGTACTGGTTAATATCAGTAAAGTTTTTGCCAGCTATTTCACTGAAGATGAAGAAAAAATATCCTCTGTGACAGATCCAGAGATTTGCTGTTTGGGGTATTTTCAAATATATTTTATTCTTTGTTGATGATAACTATAACAGAATAGATGGATTTTAATAGAAAATGAGCCAAAAAGGGAAAGATGATATATCACATGCAAAAGCACACACTTAAAAAAATTTAGACATGTTTTATTTACATAGCAATTTGAATCTGAAAAAGTATTTTGACTCTGGCCAGGTGGCTCAGTTAGTTGGAGTTTCATCCCGTATAGGAAAAGGTTGCAGGTTCAGTCCCCAGCCCGGGCGTGTATGGGAGGCAATGGATTAATGCTTCCCTCTCACATCAGTGTGTCTGTCTGTCTGTCTCCTTCTTCCCCTTTCCCTAAAAATCAATAAAGTATATCCTCAGGTGAAGAATAAAGAAAAAGAAAGAAAAAATATTCTGAATATTAAGTTCTTATACTATCCTCTCCTCCTTCAAGGTCCCTTATAATATCATCCCCAACTTTTATTTGCACCCCAATCCTTCATTTCTACTCTCAAGGAGTAGTTTTTGCTTCTTTCCCACTGAAAGGCACTTGCTCATAGCCTTTCTGCCAAGAATATTGCTCTTGTCTGCACAGCTCCCCCAGGAAAGCAAGTCTGAGAATCACCGGCAATCTCCAGAACGTGCTGTCTTCACCTACCACTTGGTACCTACCACATAATTTCTTACACTGTCATCTAATTTTCAACACAAATGTGTGTGTGTGTATTCTCTCTGTCACCTGTCAAATGAGCTGCTGGAGGGAATGGGGTCTTTCTTATACTTTCCCCCTTATATCTTTTATAGTAAGTACACAGGTGTCTTTCAGAAGATGGCATTCAACTATTTTTTCATAAATTTACCCACTGTAATATAATCACCATTTTCCTTCAAAAAAGTTTTTAAAATTAAGCTTTTACATTAGTTTCCAAAATGGTGAAATATTTTACATTTTTCTATTTAATAGGAAAAAAGATCCTTGCTTTTGCTACCTATTATTTCCTAGGAAAATGATTGTTGAAAGAACTGGCAAGGATCAAACTAAAGTTCAAAATTCTCCTCGGGTGGAGAACAGAAAACGGTTTCTACTAATTTCTAGACTGATAGTGAGTTTTCTTCAGTTAATGTTAATACTTATTTTTTTTAGTAAATGGCAATCCATAGATCCTGATGTTTTTGGAAGTCTATTCTTTGAAAGACAGTTGTCCTAGTGAAAATAGGCCCGCAAATGCCTATTGTCATTAGGTTGAAAAGAATGTCAATGTGATGCAATTGCTTTGTCCTCACACCTATAAAGATAATAATCAAAGTACCCACTGAACCTTTCTACACAAATCTATGACTAAACTAAGTTAGAATTTCCTGCCATCAACAATTCATATCACTTTGCCAGGAAACAATGAAAATCTAACAGTCCTATTAAGCAGACTCCATGGCAATCAGGTTCCTGAAATACTGACTGCTCAGCATTATGAGACACTTAGCTCTAGTCAATCAATCACTCAGGTCAACAAGGAACACAGAGTCCTTCACAGACACTTACGAGAGAGATGCCACAGTGTCTGACACCTGTTCTCATCTGGCTTGTTCAACTTAAACATTAGGTTGTGGAAGGGGCTCTGGTTTGGGGATCAGAAGCCCTAAGTCTGCGCTCAGACTATACCATTTACAGGATGTGTGATTCGGGGAAGTCCTGTGGACCAAGGCTCCCTTTCCAGACCTGCAAAGCGGGGGTAATAGTGCCTACTTCACACAAGGTTGTTCCAAGGGTTAAATGAAGTACTGTGTATAAACACTTGTAGGCTATTAAACATTTTACAAGCATCAGCTATTTTTATAGAAATAGAAATCAATTTTACTTTAAGATAGCCAACAATGTCTGGAAACTGTGCCAGTAAAAGTAAATAATTACCAACTAATACTAAATAGCTGAGTTTTGCCTTCAATAATTTATACAATTATTATGGTTGAATATTTCCCCAATCATCCTTTACAAATTTATAAAATATTTTCTAATGTTGGCCCATACATATTCCGTTTTTAAAAATCAGTTATTTCACAACAAGGCAGAATGTCTTTTTCCTAGAACCCTGGGTTAAAGCTAAGTGGCAATTCTGCATGGTCCTTCGGGGGCACATGAGCATTTGAAATAACTTCCAAGGACAATGCCAAGTTCTACCCAGGACTTTTTCCTAATAATGAATGGAAATACTTACTCAGAGTTCATTCATAAAAGATTTATATCAATGTTTTTCAGAAATGGCATTTTCTATAACTCAGCAGGGCTCAAAATCCTTTCTGTGGTTTTTCTGCATTGTTGTTAATTATTAACAGTAATCTTTGGGCTCAAAATATAGAGCTACACACCCATAACAATACCAGGTTTTTGTAAGCTGTTAGATTTAAAAATATACATTTTCCAAAGTATTTCTGATTTTAATGATATAGGCATGTGGATAACAATACGTATCTGAAGAAAGAACTCTTCAGGAAAAGGAAATTTAAAAAGTCTTTGAATTTGCTTAGGCTGAGGTAAAAACAAGCTAGGACAGTTGGAAAAACACAGAAAGATTCATATAGCTCAAGGGGAATGAATGAGAAGGAAGACATCAGGGCATCAAAGCAGAGAAGAACTTGTGAGACATGGTGGGGTTTTGTGGAAAGATATAGGAAGGTTTTGAATAAGAAAACAACATTATACAACTTATTTTGAGAGAATTACCCTGGCTGCTGTGTGAAAAACAAACTACAGAAGCACAATAGAAGAAACAGAATTATACTCCAGGAAGGAGATGATGGTGGTATGACTGAGATGATAGAGATAGAGGATGTAAGAAGTGGTCAGGGTTTTACAGGTTGAAATGACAAGAACTGCCAATGGAGTGAATGAGTTACTACTGGGGGAAAAAGAGAAGAATCAACAGTGCTTGTGGCTGGGGGCCTAAGCACTCTGTGTGAGGTGAAGCCATTGACAAAGGTGGAGACACTTGAGAATGAGTTGTTCTTCTGATAGAAATCGAGAGTTCTGTTTCAGATGGGGTGTGAACTACTCATTTTATAGCCAAGTGGGGGCATTCAAACATACGAGTCTAGAGCCATTCAGTTGAATTAGCTCACCTAAGGAATAAGAACAGAGTAGAGAAGGGAAAAAAAAATCAGCGAACTGAGTCCCCTAACTCTGAAATAATTACAGGTGGGGAAAAGGAAGAGATGACAGCAAAGAAAGCTAAGGAGGGGCAGCCAGGAACATAACTGATCCAACTCGATGAATATGAGTAAGTTGCCACCCGACCTAAATTTCTCCACTATTGAGCACAGACCCCTGAGTACAAGTGATCCAACCTCTGTTTTCCATGTTTTCATGAGGAACTGAAGTTCAGGAAGATCAAAGTTATGCTACAGAATTGGCACAACCATAACTAGAATCCAAGTCTGCTGATTTAAAAACCCATTATCTCTCCATCTTAAAGGGCTACCTAAAGATTAAGCAGGCAACAGTAATGAGAACAGAATAATTTTTATTTTTGTTTACTTCCAAAGATTAGGTAACTTAATACCAAAATTTTAAATGAACCTGAAGTACTGGCTTACATTGGCTTCTAAAACAGTGGCTAACACATCAGGTGCTCAATATTCACTCAATGAATAAGTGATCATATTATACTTTTGTTTTCATTCCAAAGTAATTTATCTTGCATTTAAAAAATTCTATACATTCTAAAACCTAAAGCAAAAACATGAATCTTGTTATAAAATAGCTAAGTCTCAAAATTTAGGAGGAAAAAAAGAATTAACAAATATGGTCTTTATTAAATAATGAAACAGTCAACTAGCATACCATAATAGAAAGTAGTCACTTTGTTCATTGAAAATCATTACAATGTACTGCCCTGGCTGGCATAGCTCAGTGGATTGAGCGCGGGCCTGCGAACCAGATGATCGCGGTTCGATTCTCAGTCAGGGCACATGCCTGGGTTGCAGGCCGGTTCCTTGCAGGCTAACTACCAGCAGGGGACGCACAAAAAGGCAACCATACATTGATGTTTCTCTCCCTCTCTCCTTCCCCTCTAAAGATAAATAAATAAATAAAATCTTTAAAAAAAAAAAGAAAATCATTACAATGTACTATCTATGCCAAAAGAAATCTGAAAATTCTTATATATTTTCAATTAATAATATAACAAAGAAAAATAAATTTATTATTAAAACGAATGTATATTCAGACTTTTGGTCAAGATGGAAGCACAGGTAAACATGCTTCAACTCCTTACACAACTACCGGAAAAATTATAACTAGACTACAAAACAAATATCATGCAGAACCATCAGAAAATCAAGCTGTATGGTAGTTCAACAACGAAGGATTTAAAGAAGCTACATTCAAGTGGGAATTCCAGTGAAGATGGAAGAGGAGGTACACACACTTCGCCTCCTTGTGTAACCACAGGAAGAACTACAACCAGATCTCAAAAACAAATAACACCCAGAACCATCAGAAAATTGAGCTTAATGGAAGCCCAGCAACCAAGGATTTAAAAAAGCCGCATCCATTCAGACAGGTACTCCTACCAGAGACATGGAGACAGGGCAGAGACATGGAGACAGGCAGAGAGGCAGTGTGGTATGGACATGCAGCGGTGGCAGCTGCGACATGGGTGGTCCCACACTCACCTGTGGTGGATAAAATTAGGAAGGATACCTAGGGAGTGAGGCATCCCAGCCCCAGGCCAGACTGCACTGACCAGGGTTCCAGTGCCAAGATAAGTGCCCATAACTTCTGGCTGTAAAAACCAGTGGGGTTTGGGGTGGTGGAAGAAACTGCTGGATTTTCAGGAGATTCCTCCTAAAGGGCCTGCATGGACTTAGGACTTACATGGACCTACCCCTCCTAAAATTCAGCACAAGGGCAACAGCTGGAAGGGCATGAGCAGCACACAGGGAGAAAGTGAAGTGACTGGAAAAGGAACAAGTGCTGGGAGACAGCTTCCTCCTGGGCCAGCCTCAAGAAGCCAGTCAGTAGCACTGTCCCCTCTCTGAGCCCTCCCCCACACAGAGCCACAAAGTGGTGAAACAGGTTGCCACACCCTGGCAATTACCTAAGGCTCTGCCCCATACAATGTATAGGCCTGCTTTTCTACAACAAGCCAAGCTACTAAAATCAAAGCAGCTCTACCTAATACAGAGAAACAAACATGAGGAAGCTGCCAAATTGAGGAGATGAGGAGACAAAGAAATATGGCCCAAATGAAAGAACAGAAAAAAAAAAACATCAAAAAGAACTAAACAAAGCAGAAACAGCCAACCTATCAGATGCAGAGTTTAAAATACTGGTTATAAGGATGCTCAGAGAACTCATTGAGTTATGGCAAAAAAATATATAAAGGGAGAAATGAAGGTTACCCAAAATGAAATAAAGAAAAATATACATGGGATCAACAGTGCCAAGAAGGAAGCTGGGATTCAAATGAACAACTTGGAAAAAAAGAAAGAAGCATTCAACCAGGAGAGAAAGAAGAAATAAGAAGTCTAAAAGGAGAGGCTGAGGAACCTCTGTGACAACTTTCAAGGTATCAACATCCGAATCACAGGGGTGCCAGAAGGAGAAGAGGAAGAGTAAAAAATTGAAAGTTTACTTGAAAAAATAATGAAAGAAAGCTCCCCTAATTTGGCAAAGGAAATAGACATATAAGTCCAGGAAGCATAGAGAGTCCTAAAGAAGTTGGACCCAAAGAGGAACACACTAAGACACATAGTTAAAATGCCAAAGGTTAAACATAAAGAGAATCTTAAAAGCAGCAAGAGAAAACCAGAGAGTTAGCTACAAAGGAGTTCTCATAAGACTATGAGCTGATTTCTCAAAAGAAACTTGGCAGGCAAGAAAGGGCTGGGAAGAACTATTCAAAGTGATGAAAAGTGTGAACCTATAATTGAGATTACTCTATCCGGCAAAAGCTTTCATCTAGAATTGAAGGGCAGATAAAGTGCTTCCTAGACAAGATAAAGCTAAAGGAGCTCATCATCTTCAACAGATTATTATATGAAATCTTAAAAGGACTTATTTACGAAAAAGAAGATCAAAACTAGGAACATTAAAATGCAACAAATTCACAACTATCAACACTGAATCTAAAAAACAAACTATGCAAACAACTAGAACAGAAACACAGTCATGGCTAGGGAGATCATCTGGAGGGTTATTATTGGGGGGGGTGGAGGAGAGTGGGGGAAAAGGTGCAGGGACTAAGAAACATAATCGGTAGGAAAAACATAGACAGAGGGATGTCAAGAATAGCACAAAAAGTGGAGAAGACAAAGGACTTCAACGCACAACCCATGGACAGGAACTAAGAGGGTGACTGCTGGTGGGAACGAGCATACCAGGTAGAGAGGGGCAAAGAGGGAAAATTGGAACAACTGTAATAGCATAATCAATAAAATAGATTTTTAAAAATGAATGCATATTCAAATAAATAAGAAAGAAAAAGCCATAGAAGGCATTCCTATATGTTTTGTCAAGGCTATATTGAATATAATTGATGTGGTTAATGCTATATCTAAATGGATTTAAAAAATTATAGTCAAGTCTTATGTAAAACTGTGTAGCAAGTGATCAACATTTAGTCTAAAATACTTTCTTCTAAGACCATATTCTTACACATGATCAAAGAACTGTAAGCATGGCAAATATTGATAGGTTACTTTCTCTATATGCAGATCCTATAAATGCATTAAGATACAATCAACTTTGATTATAATTAATTACAAACGATTCATAGACTGTCATGACTAATTCTGGGAATCTTAACTACTAGGCAACTAGCTAGAGTTTCTCTAATGGAACCTATTTATTTTGCCTCAAATAATATAATAGCATGGATTTATACTAAATACATGTTCCTGTTTTTTATTAAGTGGCTTCTGAAAATTAGTATCTTGTAGTTTGATGTATACACATGCATATGTTATCGGTTAATATTATAATAACTTGGAACACTTTTAAAAAATAACAGAAAAACATTTTGCAACATAGCTATAAACCTGAATCAGAAATAACAAAATATAATGAATTTACTTATATTAAATATGCATTTTTAAAAATGACATATTGCTTGTGGCAAAACACTGTTCTTTCACACTATAGAGACCATGTTGCTGATTCATTACAATAATGGCACTTATAGTTGGTGACTGATACACTTCCTTACCTCATCCCTTTTAGAAGGTATTACAATTTTTTTTAAAAAGGTAGGGCATTGCCTTCTGAGAAACACGAAGGCACAATATCTTCATTTGTACAATACCTACCTAAGGTATTGTAAATCTAAGGGAATGTATGTGAGTTTGATTTTACACTTTTACACTAAACTGGTTGAAAATGGGTTCCATTTTATGAAACCCATTTTAGTGCATAGTCCATATGTATCCTAAGTTTAGTGCTTAATTTAACAATCAAGAACAGGAGTCATAATATATTGCATAAAACCTATTACGCACCAGCGGAAGTGAATGAGTCAGAGGCAGGCACAGTATAAGCAAGTAGGTTATACTGGACATTAAGTATCTAATGTTCTAATTCAGACAAGTACCTTAGGGTTATCAAATGCATTAAACCGAGCTAGTCTTCTGACAGAATGCAGTGTACAGCACAAAAAGAATAAATTAGTTACATAATTGGAAAGATACTTAAAATGACACCATCAACTCACTCGCTAAAATTATGATTTTTTCAAGTTGATATTTTGTTAGATTTAGAAAATATGTCAGAGAAAATAGAATATCTGTAGTCTAGAAAAATTAAATTTAATAATTAGATATCCTTTCTAAATATCAACCTCCTATACTACATGGGCTATGGAAAACTTTATTTTTTACTATAGTATGTATTTAATATGTGATCTATTTCTGTCTTTCTGTTTTACTCATAGGATGGAATGAGTGAAAATGAAACAAACCCATATGTGTACAGCTGTGTTTTCACATTTGCTGCATTGTGATAAAACTTTGAACATAGATCAGAATACTTGGAAAAACAATAAAATACCATATAAATGTAGGTAGCTGACATAGTATTAGACTAAGATTACTTAACGTATTATACAACATTTGAGGTCACCTAGATACATCAGACAGAGAAACTGACTCGCACATATTCAAGGGATTAGAAGACAAGACTGGGAAGCAAAAGAAATTAAAAATCAACCTAGTATTTCAATTGAGAGAATAATCATTTTGACTTGAGAATAATTCTTATCCTGTTTTGCAAAAGCAAATTTTTAAAGACAATATGCAAACAAAGATGTTTTAGTTCATAAACTCCATCTCTCTTCCAAATGTGTCAATCATAATGGAAAACTGGCTTACCACAACTATACTTCTGGAATACACAGGGTGGGGCAAAAGTAGGTTTACAGTCGTGAGTATACAAAATAGTTTATTATTATATTATTTATTAATTATGTTATTTTCCATATGAACATCTGTAAACTCACTTCTGTCCCACCCTGTGTATACTTTTTATTTTCCTGGATATAATAATTTCTGGCTGATTTTTATGTGTTATTTTATAATCTGTGAGATTTCAGTATTTTCCTTCAGTGGCTATAGGAAAAACATGCATGAATTTACATCAAAACTTTCTTTTAAGAAAACTAAATTAGAACATTTTATCATTCTGACACAGTAGGTGCATATTCTAGCGCTACTGAAATAAATACCTAGGCCCAAGATAGAGCTACTTCTGTCTGGGCTGCCACATCAGCAACCAAAAAATAACTTTCACGTCCCTGTAAATGCTGTGCTTGCCTAGAAACACAGTCTGTCTAGTCAGCCAATCCCTAAACACCAAGCCAGCTCTGGGCTGTATACTTACTTCCTTGTTCCTTCTCATTCCAACTGAGGTTGACTATGTGAGTCCAGCCAGCTGGATATCTTCTATTTTTCTCTTTCCTGTTTTTTATTTATCTTTTTTTTAAAAAAGATGGTATTAATTTGTTTTTAGACAGAGGGGAAAGGAGAGAGAGAAACAATCAATGTGTGGTTGCTTCTCACATGCCCCCCGCCCCTTCCTGGGGACTTGGTAGGCAACCCAGGAATGTGCCCTGACTGGGAACTGAACCAGTGACCCTTTAGTTTGCAGGCTGGTGATCAATCCACTAAGCCACACCAGCCAGGGCTATTTCTTATCTTATGAAAGTCCTCCTGTCTCATTTTGCAGTTCTCTGAATGGGGGCTGTCTGCCTCAGGAAGTACTGAGTAAAGTTTACATCACCTAAATTGTATTCTTTAATCATTTTTTAATAGCACTAAATAATACATTGCTAAAACAATACATATTCTTATAAATAGCCTTGGCTGGTGTGGCTCAGTGGATTGAGTACTGGCCTGTGAACCAAGGGTCACGGGTTTGATTCCCAGTCAGGGCACATACCTGGGTTGCAGGCCAGGTCCCCAGTAGGGGGCGTGTGAGAGTCAACCACACATTGATGTTCCTCTCCTTCTGTTTCTCCCCCCCTTCCCCTTCTAAAAATAAATAAATAAAATCTTTAAAAAATATTCTTATAAATAAAGGTTGTTAAAGAGTAAATTGATCATAATATTAGTTTTTAGCAATGACACAAAAAATCTAGTAGATTGTGTTTTTTTTTATTGCGGTTATTGTTATTTTTTGTCTAATAATGATAATGCAAAAGAAAGGGCATACAACTATGTATCCTGCTTCTGCAACTAGGGTTTCTATTATCTGAAAAATTCACAAGTTCTTGAACTGAAATACCTTATCCTGAGTTTTTTAAACTGCCAAATGTTTTGCCATTTGTCTAAAAAGACGAACACTGTCATAGTTTAGGAAGTTGTGACTAACGGTGGTGGAGTCAGGCGGTGCCACAGAAAAGCTGGGCTGGAGGAGGAGGGGACTTGGTTTTGACCTCACTGGCTTCGGTATCTCAGGAAACTCACTTAGGCTTTTTCTTAGTTTCCCCTCTCTCACTTGTAAAACAGCAGTCAGTGTGAGCGATCATATCTAATGTTCTCCAAGAGTCTCTCTGAACTGTAATGCAACTTAACAGTAAAAAAAAACTTCAGATTTTATCTTTAAGTAGGACCGCGACACTAAGCAATTCAACAGATGAAAAATACACTATATGTATATGTAAATATATTTATAGATAGGAAAGTTTATATTACCACATGTGAATCACTGGCCTTGCAGTAATTTCTCTTGACTACTCCCACTGACCGCCTTCAAAAAGATTAATGAGATGAAGGCAGCAATTTTTGGTAACATTATTCTTAGCAAAGCTTTCTATTTCATTTTTTATTCCTCTCAAGAATAGGCATATTTAGATTTTGCTTCTGGGAAAAATGTAGGACATCATAGCAAACCAATACTCTTGTTTCAACAAATAGAAAAAAGTTGATAAGCTATAAAAATAATTTTTGTTAGAGAATTGTGGGAGCGTGAACATTTTAGATGATCTAAACTCCAGGGAGGGCCCCGAGCAGCGTGGCTCTGAGGGCTGAGTGCTGACCTGCGGACTGAGAGGTCACCGGTTCCGTTCCTGGTCCGGGCACACGCCGGGATTGGGTGCCAGGCCCCCAGTGGGGGGCATGTGAGGGGCAGCCCATCGATGTTTCTCTCACACATCCATATTTTCCTCCCTCTCCTTCTCCCTTACCCCCGCTCTCTAAAAAAAAGTAAATAAAATCTTTAAAAATATATATTAAAAGAAAGAAAATTCCAGGGAGTAAAAAGCCCTTCCTAGGTGAGTCGAAACTCTCTGGCTCTTTTCTTCCTTCAGTGGCCTTTGCCAATTCTTGGTGTGGGCTGAGGACAGGACCTGTACCAGGTGGAGGGACACTATTTTTAAGAGAGAGACTCACAGAGCGTTCCACGGTTTCATGGGATTGTCGTGACAGCTTAGGAATGAAAGGAACAAGGTCAATCTTTTCGAAGGTGGACCAAGTTTTATTAAAATGTCAACTTAGTGATCTCTCTAAGTCTCTGACTGGACAGAGATGCCTGGCTACTGTCTGCCAAACACAGGGGACCCCCTCTCTGATGGAAGTGAAGGTCTGTAATCTCCACAGTTCTTTTCATAAACAAAGTTATTGCAAGAAAAAAAATCACTTAGACACGAAGAGGCAGAGAAATATGACCAATCACCAAAATAAAAGAAACCGATCAAGAAATGTTGATTAGCAAATACAATTTTTAAAATACCTAAGAAAAATATGTTAAAGAATATATTTTGAAATGAGTGAAAAATAGGGAGTGTGAATGAAATGGTGGGTAATTTCACCAAAATTAGAACCTGTAAAAAAAAACCATGGATAGTCTGAAATTGAAAAATGCAGTTTTTGAAATTAAAAACTCTTTATGAGTTTAACAGCAGGCCGGACCCAAGAGAGGATTAGTAAACTGTTTAGACCATTAAACAGCAAATATCCATTTTGAAGCATAGAAGGAAATAAAAGGAAGACACGGTCAAAAATGTAATATATGTTTAATTGAGTAGAAGGAAGAGAGAGGAGATGGAACGCAGCAGAAGCAATATCTAATGAGAGAAGAGCCAAGAAATCTCCCCAAATTAACAAGACAGTAACCTGTAAAAAAGCTCACTGAACCCAAACAGGATGACTACAAAGAAAAAAATACCTAGACATAAGTAAGTACACTGCTGAAACGAAAAGCAATAACAAAACGTTTAGAAGTGACCAGAGAAAAGGCACATTAACTACAAAAGAGCAACAATATGAACTTTCAACATAGACTACGCATGCAAGAGTCGGCAGAAGGACCCCTCTCAGAGATGAAAGGAAACAAAACGTCCCAAACTAAAATTCTACACTGAGTACATACATCCCTTAAAAAATCTAAATAAAGCCATTTTCAGATATACAAAAGCTGAAAGAATTCTTTTCCAGCAGATTTGTGCTACATAAAATACAAAGAGAAGTTAAAAACTAAAAGAAAATGATACCAGATGAAAGGATAAAACTTCAGGAAAAAAATGAAGGGCACCCAAAGTAATAAATATGCCAGTAAGTATAAAAGAATGATGATGCTAATATTTAGGAAATTATTAACTATGCCTTATGTTAACACACATGGGGGGAAACATGATGACAACTGTAAAAAGAAAAGGCAGAAGAGGAAGAGGAAATGGAGTTAAATGGATGTAAGATTATTGTACGATCTGGGGAATGGTAAAAGTAGATTGTGTTAAGTCAGTAATGTCAAATAAAATCTAATGTAACTAATGAAAATATATACAAATGAAAAGTTATGCCCTGGCTGGTGTGGCTCAGTGGATTGAGCTCGGGCCTGAGGACCGCACAATCACGGTTTGATTCCCAGTCAGGGCACATGCCTGGGTTGCAGGCCAGTTCCCAGCAGGGGACACAAAACAGGCAACCATACATCGATATTTCTCTCCCTCTCTCTTTCCCTTCCCTTCTAAAGATAAATAAATTAGGGTCTTAAAAGAAAAAAAGTTAATGGAGAAGAAAAAATGGAACAAAAAACACTTGACTAACCCAAAACCAACCAGGAAAAGAATAGAGGAACAAAAAATGTGTAGGATGAATAGAAAACAAACAGCAAAAAAGGCAACATTAAACTCAAATATATTAGTAATTATATTAAATGTAACTGGGCTAAGCATTACACCTAAAAGGCAGAGACTATCAGACTGGATTAAAAAAACAAGACCAAGGAACTGATTCTATGCTATTTGTAAGTGACATGCTTTAAATATAAGGACAAAGGTTGAATGTGAAAGGATAAAAGATGTCAACCAACATTTAACCAAAGCTGGAGCAGCTAGCTGCATTATATCACACAGACTTCGACTTCTGGCAACAACAGAATCAATCTATCAAAACCAGTAATCTTCAGGCAATGGACAGCTATCAAAAGCAGAACCAGAGGCAAGTCAACACGTGGGAAAAGGGAGAGGCTCTGAGTGAGTGCCGCTTCCTGTGGCTTTCCCACGGGGGCAGAGAACAGTTAGCTCACTGAGAAACACTAACAGAATGAAGAGAAGAAATATTATTCTCACTTCTGGTATCAGAAGGAAACTTTTTAACATCTCACTTCTAAGTATTAATAGAATGTTTGCTATAATCTTTTTGTAGCCATTCTTTATAATGTTACAGATGTTTCCTTCTATCTCTACTTTGAAATAGGTTTTTATCAATAAAGAATGAATTTTGTTAGTTTTTAAAATTATCTATTGAAGTGATTATATAATTTTCTACTTATTCTGATATATGGTGAATGATTACGTTATTTTTTAACCTTAAAGAAAACACGAATTCCCTGAACAAATCCAACTTGCTCAGTAGTTTCCTTTTTTTGTTAATTGTTTGGTTCACTTAACTAATTACTTTTGTTCTTTTTACATTTAAGTTCAAAAGTCATTTTTCCTGTAATTTTTCATTTTGTATTTTTCTTGCTGAGTTTTAGTATTAAGGTTACACTGGTCTCATAAAGTGAGTTGGAGAATATAACCTTTTTTACCTTTTGGGGAATAATTTGTCTAAATATTGTTTCTTCTTTCATGCCAAACAATTTCTTTACTTGCAGGCTTTTTAATTACATATTCAATTTATAATGTTATAAGATTATTTCTTTTTTTGTATTTCTTTCTAAAAATTGTATTTTCTAGGAATTTGTTCCTTGCTCCTAATTTTTCAAGTTTATTGGCACAGCTGATGAAAATATCTTATTATCTGCATGATGTTCTCTGCTGGAATAGAACACTTATTTTTCAAACGATTAGGCCTAAGTTTTTTTATTTTCCTTTTTAGCCTCAGAAGTTTATTTCATCTTCTAATTAAAAACCACAATTATGGAAATTGCAACAACTTCAAAAAGTCCACTAAATTCAGTAACCTGTATTCCAAAATTATCAGAAAAACGGCTCTTTGGAATTAATGCTCTCTGAGACTGGAATCACTACTTTTTTCTTTGGGAGTACAATCTATTTTAAGTTCATTTATTCATTAAACAAAGTTGCGGATACAAGTGTAAAGAGTCCTTGCTGTTAAGAAACTTACTGTCTGGAGGAGGAGACAATCCAATAAAGAAACAAACACAGTCTCTTGAGATTAATTCTACTCTGTATGATACAAATGGAAACAAGACGCTACGGAGGAGAGAGACAGGTAGCTTTACTTTTCTTATAGGATCCAGTTCCATGTGTCGGCACGAATGGTGGAGCTGAGGGAGGCAGATGAGTTTCCTGAGCTGATTTGTGTCACGCTAAGGAGTCTGGGTAAAATGTTGGATGGGACAGCATTGGCAGCTTCTAAATGATATGATTTGCATTTTAGAAAGTTAGAATGAGAAAAACTGCAGGCATTTATAAGGTTAATAACTTCAACAATTTAGGATTATCTAAAATAAATATTATAATCCTACCTACGTATTAGCAAAATGAAAACCTATTTTCTATGGAAGTTTAAAAACTAGAAGTTAAAAGCTTGAGATGAGAAAGTGCAGGCATCAGTGAATAACTAACAGAGATTACGGAGAAGAGGAAGCACAATCAAACATTTCAGGGTTACACACCTGTAACAAAATTCTCCATAAGGACATTCAGGCCGGTCATCAGCCTCATCTCGATGTGTGGCTTGCACATGTCCATAATCACTATCGCCGGGGTGACTGAAATGTTGAAAATGGACAGGATTCTTCCTATGGGAGTTACAAATACACTGTGAGAAAAAAGAATTCATAGGATATACAAAATTTCTAGATGGTCTAAAAAATAATTAATAGGTTATGGCAGGAAACCAAGCAACATACGCCTGATTGTCCCAGAATGTGAAGTAATGTGCGGCACTGTTAAAAACACTGTTAAGCTCATCACATATTTGGTACAGAACTCTCATGGTATGAAAATTAACTCCTGGTGACATATGGCAGGCCATGTATGCCAGTGGACAATTTGCAAATAGTACTTCACATATTAAAGTATAGTGTTTAAAGACTTTCAACAAACACACGGATGCATCTACTGCTAGGATTAAAAAAAGACTTTTACCAATATTCTAGAAGCCTCCACAGCTTTCCTTCCAATCATTAAACCCATTTTACTACCTAAAAGTAACCACTATCCTATCATAGAAAATAGTGTTTCTCAAATTTTTGGTTGCAAGAAAAAACTACTAAAATTCCAGAGAGCTCTTGTTTATGTGGGCTATTTAACCTGCTGGAAATAAAAAATTAGAAATGTAAAAAATACATAAAAATAATTAACTATTTCTATATTATCATAAATAATGTGCCTTAACATAAATAACTCTACTTTCCATAAAAATACATAATTTTTCATTTTGTATTTTCAAATGCGAAATTGCTGTTCCAAACTTCGAAAGCTTCCGTAATGTCTACCTTAATAGAGGGCATCTGGATTCTCACATCCGCTGCTGCATTCAATCACTAACAACACAGACCATGTAGCCCCTGGGAAAATCTACTGGATACTTATGAGTCAGAGAATGAAAGTGAAAAAGGGACACACACACACACACACACATACACACACACACGTCTTAGTATTATTATGAAAATGGGTTTAACCTTACAGATTTCCTAGAAGGTTCCTGAGGACCATAACTTCTCAGGGGTCTCTGGACCGTACTTTTGAGAAGCAATGTTATAAAATAACATATGTCTCATTGGCTCTTGAGTTTAAGTGGAGCTAGAGAGTATATATTTCTTTGAGAATGACTTTTTATGTTTGCGTGATTATATTGTTGCATGGAGTAGTAGTATATTTTCATTACTGTGTAACATCTGATCGTATGGAGCTGCCAAAGTTTATTTGTCCATTTTACTATTCATAGATCTTTGGGTTCAGTCAGGTCATTGGCTTTTATGAGTAATGCAGCCATGGACATTCTGCCTTTGGTATACATGTCTGTGCATGGTCTGTATACGAAGAAAACTCTACAGATTCCATTAAAAAGTTAGAGTAATACACAAATTCAGCAAAGTTGCAGAATAAAAAAGTTTTAATCACTTCCGTTTCTATACACTCATAATAAATAATCTCAAAAGAAATTAAAAACCAATTTCATTTATAATAACATTTAAAAAATAAAATATCTAAGAGGATCTGGCAAGATGGTGGTGGAGTGGGAGAATATATTGTGTACCGCCTTGCAGAACCAGACTGGAAGTGAAATAAAGAAGAACAATCACCCAAATTAAACCAAAGGCTACCTGAAAAAGAGACTTTTAACCAAAGACAGCCAAAAAATAACCCCTAGACTGGAAGGAAGGGCAAGGACACCTTAAATGGGCTGGCCCCGCACACACAGGCGGACCACAGACTGGTCTCCCAAGCAAAGAGAACCACTGCTGAGACTGGCCCACCACATAGCAAAAAGCAGGGAAAGGCCATTAGGATTCCCTCTGCTGGGGACAGACAAAAACCACTGGCAACAAATTCACCATCTTTTTTTTTCCTCAAAGGGGCAACGGACAGGTTTTATATGTTCAGTTACTCACCTCAAACCCCTGTGAATGGAGGTGGCTGGGACTCGTGCGAGGAGCGGCTGGAGAGGGAGGCACTGGGGAGAGACCTGGGAGAGAGGCTACAGGATTCTGGGGGCCGGGATATACTTGGGCTTCACAGCGGTCATCTTTCTCAAGAACAGCTAGCCCCTCGCAGGGGAAAATCAATGACCTCACCCTGTGGGATTCTGCACCCTCACCCTGTGGAGTTCCACTTGCTAGACCCTCTGAAACCCTATTTGCTCCATTCTGTACCTTTCTTGTTCTTTTTTAAGTTTTGCTCTGTCTTGGTGTTTTGTTTTGTTTTCTTCCCTTTCTTCCATCCTATACCTAACCCTTGCTGAAGAGACAGCAACCTAAATAGACTCAGGGGTTGTCAGAGACTGGCTGTAGGGTGCAGCTGACCCACACACTTTCCTGGGAAAGACTGCTGCTTCCCCTCAGGGGAGAGCCACAGAAACACTGTCCCAGTGCCCAGCAGAGTACAGGGAAATAATCCCAGACAGACACAGACTAGTGGCTCAGGGGAGGGGGAACACACCCACCATCTTCCCTGAAGTCTGAAAGGCACCTGCCATGGAAGATCCAAGAATCACAGCCACCTATATCTGTTAGAAGCCCCCACAGAAACAGTCAGGATCGTTCAATTAGTCTAAGATTGACAGCAGGCCAGTGGGCAGAGATAGGCAGAGTTGAATCCTGTCTGACTTGGGACATCTGCTGACACACCCCTGGACCCACTGCTGATAAAGGCCAGTTTTGCAGAGCAGCTTGGCTCACCCTGGGGGCATCCAAGCCCAGAAGAATCAGCCACAAACTGTGGCTCACTTGTAGCTTTGAAACCATTGCCAAGGGCCAGATATGGACAGCACCTGACATTGACCTACCCCAGACTCAAACACTAGAGCTGTATTCCAAGGGAGAAATAAGCAGGCAAGCACTAACCTCTGCTGAGACAAAATCAATTGGTTCTTTTTTCATTATTTTCACTACTTTTTTGTAGGCTTTTTATTATTATTTTATCTATTTTTTCTTGTTTTTATTTTTGGAGCTCTAATTTTTCTTTCATATCTCCTAATTTACTCTTGTCATCAATTACTCCATTGTTCCTTTCTTCCCTTTTATTAATTTTGTTCCTTTTTCTGTGTTCCTTTTTCCTGGTTTGCCTGTTCAATTCATTAGTAGTATTAGTTCTAATAGGTATGGGCAATCCCATATTTGTGTGCAGATAAACTGGAAGGAACAATTGGGCAGTGAGACAGACTGTGCAGCCTAGGGAACCAGGGTAGGAAAATACAGCCTCAAAACCTCTGGCTGGAAAAACCTGGGGTTAAGGTTTTTCAGGGTTAAGGCAGCCTGAAAACCCCCAGTCTCTCAGGAGACTTGAATGGAGAGACCCACTGGGCCCTAGAACATACACAAGCTCACCTATTCAGGAAACAGCACCAGAAGGGCCCAATTTGCTTGTGGGTGGTGGAGGAAGTGACTGAAAGCTGGCTGAGAACCAAGCAAGTGATACAGTTCCTTCTTGGACCCCTCCCCCATACAGTGACATGGGTTGCCCTGCCCTGGTGAATATCTAAGGCTCTTTCCCTCGTAAACTAACAGGTGTTCTGAGACAAAAAATATATGGCCCAAATGAAAGAACAGATCAAAACTCCAAAAACAGAAATAAGTGATGAGGAGATAGCTAGCCTATCAGATGCAGAGTTCAAAACACTGGTAATCAGGATGCTCACAGAAATGGGTGAGTATGGTCTCAAAATAGAGGAAAAAGTGAAGACTATGAAAAGTGAAATAAAGTAAAGCACACAGGGAACCAACAGTGAAGAGAAGGAAATCAGGACTCAAATCAATGATTTGGAACAAAGGGAAGATAAGCATCCAACTGAAATAGAATGAAGAAAAAAGAATTCAAAAAAAGGGGGGAGAGGCTTAGGAACCTCTAGGACAACTTTAAACATTCCAACATCTGAATCATAGGGGTGCCAGAAGGAGAACAGGAATAGAAACAAATTCAAAACTTATTTGAAAAAATAATGAAGGATAACTTCCCCAATCTGGTGAAGGAAATAAGACTTCCAGGAAGTCCACGAAGCTCAGAGCCCAAAAGAAGTTGGACCCAAAGAAGCACATACCAAGGCACATCATAATTACATTAACTAAGATTAAAGATAAGGAGAGACTCTTAAAAGCCGCAAGAAAGAAGGAGACCATTACCTACAAAGGAGTTCCCATAAGACTATCAGTGAATTTCTCAAAAGAAACTTTGCAGGCAAGAAGAGGCTTGAAAGAAGTATTCCAAGTCATGAATGGCAAAGACCTACATCCAAGATGACTCTATCCAGCAAAGCTTTCATTTAGAATGGAAGGGCAGATAAAATACTTCTCAGATAAAGTCAAGTTAAAGGAGTTCATCATCTCTAAGCCCTTATTATATGAAAGGTTAAAGGGACCTACCTAATAAAAAGAAGATGATAAAAAATATGAACAGTAAAATTACAACAAACTTACAACTATCAACAACTGAACCTAAACAAAACAAAATATGAACAAAACAAAGCAAATAACTAGAACAGGAATAGAATCACAAAAATGGAGAGCACGTGAAGGGTTATCAGTGGGGAGGGGGAAGGGAAAAGGTACAGGGAATAAGTAACATAAATGGCAGGTACAAAATAGACAGGGGGAGGTTAAGAACAGTATAGGAAATGCAGAAGACAAAAAACTTGTATTTATGACCCATTTACATAAACTAAGGATAAAAATGCTGGTGTGGGGGCATGCAGGGAAGAGGGAATAAAGGGGAGAAAAAATGGGGACAACTGTAACAGCATAATCAATAAAATATATTTTTTTAAAAAGAAGGAGGATAGTTTAAAGGAGCTTTGGGACAATGTGAAATATAGCAATATTCACATCATAGGGATACCAGAAGGAGAAGAAAGGGAGCCAGGGATAGAAAACCTGTTTGAAGAAATAATGACAGAAAAGTTCTCTAAGTTGGTGAGGGAGAGTGTCACGCAGGTTCAGGAAGCACAGAGAGTACCAATCAAGATGCCCACACCAAGGCACATCACAATTAAAATGGCAAAAATTAAAGACAAAGAGAGAATCTTAAAGATGGCAAAAGAGAAAAAGCTAGTTACCTACAAAGGAGCTCCAATGAAGCTATCAGCCAATTTCTCGACAGAAACACTACAGGCCAGAAACGACTGGCATGAAATATTCCATGTAAGGAAGAGCAAAGACCTGTAACCAAGAATACTCTATCCAGCAAGGCTCTTATTTAAAATGGAAGATGATACAAAGAACTTCCCAGATAGAGAAAGGGTAAAGGAATACATTTCCACCAAACCAGCATTGTAAGAGATACTAAAGGGACTGGTTTAAGAAGAAGAAATGCACATAGAGAGGAATGCAGATACAAAAAGAAAAAATGCCAATGAATAAGTACGTATCAATATTAACCTTAAATGTAAATAGATTGAATGCTTCAATCAACAACAATAAAAAAAGAAATCCTAAAAAAGAAAGGACTTCATTAAAGCATAATAAAAAATGATTTAAAAAATCGTCCTGGAAAAGAAAGACATATGGTAGCTGAATGGATAAGAAAACACAACCCACAAATATACTGACTACAGGAGACCCACCTCACGACAAAAGATTTACACAGGATGAAAGTGAAGGGATGGAAAAAAATATTCTTTGCAAGCAGACATGAAAAAAAAGCTGGGGTATCAATACTTAGATCAGACAAAATAGACTTCAAAACTAAGGCCATAATAAGAGACAAAACAGGTCACTAGATAATATTTAAGGGAGCAGTTCAACAAGAGGATTTAACCCTTGTGAACATAAATGCGCCCAACATACAGGGGCACCTGGATATATAAGGAAAATACTGGAGGACATTAAGAAGGAGATCGACAGCAATATAGTCATTGTAGGGGTTTTAACACTCCACTGTCAACAATGGACAGATCTTCCAGACAAAAAATCAACAACGATATAGTGGCATTAAATGACACACCAGAGCAAATGGACTTAATTGATATTTACAGAACATTTCACCCCAAAGAAGCAAAATGTACATTCTTCTCAAATGCACATGGATCATTTTCAAAGAGAGGCCACATGGTAGGACACAGAACAAACCTTAACAAGTTAAAGAAAGCTGAAATTATATCAAGCATCTTCTCAGACCACAATAGCTTGAAACTAGGAACCAACCTCAAGAAAAAAAGTCAAGAATATTCAAACACTTGAAGGCTGAATAACATGTTATTAAATAATGAACGAATTAACAATGAGATCAAGGAAGAAATCAAAAAGTACCTGCAAACAATAGAAAATGAACTCACAACAGCTCAAAACCTATGAGATACAGTGAAGACTTCCTTGAGAGGGAAGTTCATAGCAATACAGGCCTCCCTAAAGAAGAGAAAAATCTCAAAAAACAAAACAAAACAAAACAAAAAAACAACCTAACCCTACATCTAAAAGGACTAAAGGAACAACAGCAAACAAAGCCCAGAGTAAAAGGAAGGAAATAACCCAGATCAGAACAGGATTAAATAACATAGAGACTAAAAAAACAATTCAAAGGATCAATAAATCCAGGAGCTGGTTCTTTGAAAAGATAAATGGAATTGACAAACCCTTAACTAGATTCATCAAGAAAAAAACAAAGAAGACCCAAATAAATAAAATCAGAAACGAAAGAGGAGAAGTAACAACTGACACCACAGAAATATAAAAGATTGTATGAAATTACTATGAGCAACTACACAAGGTCTGTCCAGAAGTATCTGGCCAAATAATATGAAAAATAGAAACATTTACTGAAGAAGATACAAGATACAAGAAACATTGTATATAGGAAAATGATGCCTCAATCTCTTTCAAAGTAGGCACCTTGGGACCTCATACAGTTCTCCCAGCATCTCTTTTACTGTTCAAAACACCCTGCAAAATCCTTTGTCGGAATCACCATCAGCTACCTCATCATATTTTCCTGAATCTCATCAGTGGTCTGAAGTCACCTTTTTAAAGGTGAGTTCATTTTAGGAACAGCCAGAAGTCACAGGGTGGAAAATATGGGCTGCATGGGGCCCAAGTGACCTGGGTGACTTGACGTTTTGCCAAAAACTCTGCATGAGACAGGATGCACGAGTGGGGTGCATCACTGTGATGAAGCTATCCATATCTGTGGCTGTTTTTGCCATATTATATCCCTCAACTGATGAAGAACATCGAGGTAGTACTCCTTATTAACTGTTTGGCCTGGAGGGACATACTTATGATGGACAACACCTTCACAATCAAAAAGCACAGTTAACATGGTCTTGATCTTGCTGTGATTTTGCCATGTGTTCTTTGGGCATGGAGAACCTTTGCACAGCTGGGCCTTTGTTTCTGGATCACAGCTGTAGACCCACAATTCATCTCAGGTTATAACCTTCTTGAGGAAATCTGGTTTATTGGTAGTGGTTTGAATCAAGTCATTAGCAACTGCAGCTCAATGTTCTTCTGCTCTGGTAGCAGAAGCTGTGGAACGAGTTCTGCCATGACATGATGATGTGTTTCATGCCAAGATCCTGGGTCAAAATCTTGGACACAGTAGTTTATGGAATCCCCAGATCAACTTCTAGTTCTCTCATTGTCTGTTGTCTGTCTTTGTTGATTGCAGCCTGTACACATTCAACATTCTCAGTTGTTCTGCTTGTTGCAGGCCTTCCAGAACATGGATCACTTTCTATAGACTTTTGACCATCTTTGAAGCATTTGTGACACACTTTTCTTTGTGCTGCACTCATTGCATCATACCCAGAAAGCCTTCTGAATCATCTGAATAGTTTCCATGGAGCAATGTTCAAGCTTACCAAAAAATGTGATACAGATTCACTGTTCTACTCACTCAGTCGTTTTGAATGTGATGGCCACACAGTACACATGTTCACTTAACAGTGTCTGCTGCCCCCGATGACTAGTACAGAGAGGTCTTCATTGTACATGCATGCGCATCCCAGTCCACTCTCTTTGGTTGTTGGGTTACACTGACATGGCACCGTTTTTGTTATATAACAATCGCTGGACTTCTTCTGTACAGACCTCATACACCAAGAATTTGGACAACCGGAATGAAATGGATAAATGTCAAGGAACATACAATCCTCCAAAACTGAATCAGGAAGAAGCAGAAAACCTGAATAGACTAATAACCACTAGCGAAATTGAAGCAGTATTCAAAACACTCCCAGCACACAAAAGCCCTGGACCAGATGGCTTCACAGGCAAATTTTACCCAACATTCAAAGAATTTTAACACCTATCTTTCTCAAACTATTTCAAAATGTTCAAGAAGCGGAAAGAATCCCAAATTCTTTTCCCCAGGCTAGTATTATCCTAATTCCTAAATCAGGTAAAGACACACACACAAAAGAAAACTATAGGCCAATATCTCTGATGAACATAGATGCTTAAATTCCCAGTGAATCAGATTCAGCAATACATTAAAAAGTGGAGTACACCATGATACACCATGATCAAGTGGGATTTATTCTAGAGATGTAATGATTGTACAATATTCACAAATCATATAAATGTGACACATCACATAAACAAAATGAAAGACAAAATCACATGATTATATCAACTGATGCAGCATCTGATAAAATGCTTTGAAAAAGCATTTGATAAAATCCAGCACCCATTTATGATACAAAACACTCAGCAAAGTGGGAATAGAGGGAACATACCTCAACATAATAAAGGCCATATACAAGAAACCTACAGTGAACATCAAACTCAATGGTCAAAAGCTACAAGTGTTTCCTTTAAGATCAGGAATAAGACAAGAGTGTCCACCTTCACCACTCTTATTGAATGTAGTACTGGAAGTCCTAGCCACAGCAATCAGACAAGAAGAAATAAAAGGCATCCAATTGGAAAAGAGAAAGTAAAAATGTCATTGTTTGCAGATGACCTGATAGCATACATAGAAAACTCCTCAGGCTCCACCACAAAACTACTTGACCTAATAAGTGAACTCAGTAGTGGGATAAAAAGTCAATATTCAGAAATCAATGGCATTTTTGTACACTAACAATGAACTAGCAGAACAAGACACTAAGAGAGAAATCCCATTTTTATAGCATGGCAAAAAAAAAAAAATGCCTAAGAATAGATTTAACCAAGGAAGTAAAGGACCTGTACTTGGAAACTATAAAACGCTGAAGAAAGAAATTGAGAGAGATACAAATAAATGGAAGCACATACCATGTTCACAGATTGGTAAAATTAACATCATTANAACTCCTCAGGCTCCACCACAAAACTACTTGACCTAATAAGTGAATTCAGTAGTGGGATAAAAAGTCAATATTCAGAAATCAATGGCATTTTTGTACACTAACAATGAACTAGCAGAACAAGACACTAAGAGAGAAATCCCATTTTTATAGCAATGGCAAAAAAAAAAAATGCCTAAGAATAGATTTAACCAAGGAAGTAAAGGACCTGTACTTGGAAACTATAAAACGCTGAAGAAAGAAATTGAGGGAGATACAAATAAATGGAAGCACATACCATGTTCACAGATTGGTAAAATTAACATCATTAAAAAGTCCATACTATCCAATGCAGTCTATAGATTCAATGCAATTCCTAAATACCAATGGTATATTTCACAGATCTAGAGCAAATACTCCAAAAATCTGTATGGAGCCAAAAAAAGACCCTGAATAACCTCAGCAATCTTTAGAAAGAATAAGAAAGTTTGGGGGATCACAATACCTGATATCAAACTATACTACAAGGCTACTATAATCAAAAACAGTCTGCCCTGGCTGGTGTAGCTCAGTGGATTGAGCGCGAACCTGCGAACCAAAGGATCAGGGTTCCATTCCCAGTCAGGGCACATGCCTGGGTTGCAGGTCAGTTCCCAGTGGGGGACCCATGAGAGGCAACCATACATTGATATTACTCTTCTTCTCTCCTTCCCTTCCCTTCTAAAGATAAATAAATAAAATCTTTAAGAAAAACAGCCTGGTACCGGCGTAAGAACAGACCCATATATCAATGGAACAGAATAGAGAGGCCAGAAATAAACCCATGTCTTTATGGTCAATCAATATTTGATAAAGGGTACATGAGCCTACAGTGGAGTAAAGACAGTCTCTTCAATATATGGGGTTGGGAGAATTGGACCGGCACATGCCAAAAAAAAAAAAAAAAACAGTAAAAAACACTAGACCACCAACTTACACCGTATACCAGAATAAACTCAAGATGGATAAAGGACTTAAATATGAGTTATGATACCGTAAAAATTCTAGTGAAAATCACAGGCAGTAAAATTTCAGATATCTCACATAGCAATATTTTTGCCAATATATATCCTAGGGCAAGAGAAGTAAAGGGAAAAAACAAATTAATGGACTACATCAAATTAAAAGGCTTCTGTGTGACTAAAGAAACCAGCATCAAAATGGAAAGGGAACTTACTGTATGGGATAACACATTTGCCATAAATACAGCAGACAAGGGTTTAATCTCCTAAATATATAAAGAACTCATACAATTCAACAGCAGGAAGACAACAATCCAATTAAAAATAGGCAAACAACCTGAATACACATTTCTCCAAGGAGGACATACAGAGGACCCATAGATATATGAAAAGATGCTCAATATCACTAACCATCAGAGAGATGCAAATTAAAACCGCAATGAGATATCACCTCACAGCTGCCAAAATGGCTATCATTAATGAATCAACAAACATCAAGTTCTGGAGAGGATGTGGAAAAAAGGGAACCCTACTGCACTGTTGGTGGGAACTCAGACTGGTGCAGCCACTGTGGAAAACAGTATGGAGTTTCCTCAAAAAAAAAAAAATGGAAGTGCCTTTTGACCCAGGATTTCCACTGCTGGGAATGTACCCAAAGAATTCCGAAACACCAATTCAAAAGAATTTATGCACCCCTATGTTCACAGCAGCGCTATTTATAATAGCCAAGTGCTGGAAACAGTCTAAATGCCCAGCAGGAGATGAGCGGATAAAAAAAAATGTGGTACATTTATACAATGGAATACTATGTAGCAGGAAGAAAGAAAGAATTCCTGCCTTTTGCAATAGCATGGATGGAACTGGAGACTACTATGCTAAGTGAAATGAGTCAGTCAGTAAAAAAAAAAAATCATAAATCACACTTATAAGAGGAATCTGATGGACAAAATACACTAGTGAGCAAAATAGAACCAGAGGCATGAAATCTTGGACTAGACAGAGAGCTATAAGAAGAGAGCGGGGAGGTGGGAACTGATTGAAAGAAGGTGAAGGGATTAGTCAAAGAACATACACGAAGGATCAGTGGACATGGACAAGGGTGCGGGGGTTGACTAGCACCCTAGGGTGTGGGGGTTGGAAGTTGGGGGAGGGCTGGGTGAAGGATTGGAGGAGGAAATGGGGGAAAATGGGACAACTGTAATAGTATAAACAATAAAACATTAAAAATATATAATATTTACAAATAAACTTAAAGAGATGAAAGACTTGTACACTGGTTTAATTTCTATTAAAGACACAAATAAATATAAAGACACCCCATGGTTATTTGATAGAAGTTTTAATATTGTTAAGATGTCAACATTATCCAAAGAAATCTACAGATATAATTCATTCCCTATCAAAATCCCAATGGCATATTTTGGAGAAATTCATATGGAATCTCAAGGGACTCTGAACAGCCAAAACAATCTCAAAAAG
This sequence comes from Sturnira hondurensis, assembly GCF_014824575.4. NCBI lineage: Eukaryota > Metazoa > Chordata > Mammalia > Chiroptera > Phyllostomidae > Sturnira > Sturnira hondurensis. Next base: position 17,002,320 of record NW_028079044.1, on the reverse strand, counting down.
GAAGAACAAAGTTGGAGACCCCATATTGCTGACTTCAAAATTTATTACAAAACTACAATTATCAAAACAGTCATAGTACACATAAAGACAGGATTATAGACAAATGAAACAGAACAGAGTCCAGAAATAAACCCTCATAAACATGGTTAAATGATTTTCAACAATGGTGTCAAGACCATTCAATGGGGGAAATATAAGTTTTTCAACAAATGATGTTGGGAAAACTAGGCATTCACATGCAAAATAATAAAGGCAGAGCCCTTCTAACTATATACAAAATTAACAAGGATCAAAAGCCTAAACTTAAGACCTAAAATATAAAACTCTTAGAAGAAAACAGGGGAGGGGAGCTTTACAACACTGGATTTGGCAAAGATTTCTTGCCAAATATAAAGACAATAAAAGTAAAAATAGATAAATTTGACAACAGAATTAAAATTTTCTGTGCATCTAAGGACAGAAATTAACAGGGTAAAAGGCAATCTTCAAAATCAGGAGAAAATATTTGCAAGCCATGCATCTAATAATGGCTAGTATTTAGAATATATAAAGAAATCCTCCAACTCCATGACCAAAAAAATAAATAACTAAATTTAAGAATGGAAATAGAACTTAAAAAGACATTTCTCCAAAGGAACTATACCATGGCCAACCACCATGTGAAAAAACCCTCATATGACTAATTACTACAGAAATGCAAATTAAACACAATAATATATTATACCTCACAGCAATAAGGATAGATGGCTACTACTAAAAAACAAACAAACAAGCAAACAGAAAATGACAAGTGTTGATAAGGATGTGGAGAAATTGGAAACTTTGTACATGTCAGAAATGTAAAATGGTACAGTTGCTTTGGAAAACAGTATGGTGGCTCCTCAAAATATTAAAAATATAAATACCATATTATCCAGCAATTCTATTTCTACATAAACATCCAAAAGAATTGAAAGCAAAATCTCAAAGCGTCATTTGCACACTCATGTTCATAGCAGCATTATTCTCAATGGCCAAGAGACTGAAGAAACCTGAGTGTCCACTAACATAAATTCGTAAACAAAGTGTGATCTATGCATACAGAGAAATATTATGGAGCTTTAAAATATTATGGAGCTCTAAAAAGGCAGGAAATTCTGATACATGCTACAACATGGATAAACCTTAAGGGCATTATTTTAAGTGAAATAAGCCAGTCACAAAATGACAAATGCCGTGTGATTGTAAGTCTATGATGTATCTAGAGTAGTCAAATTTTACTTGCTTTAACGCTCAAACACTTCTGTGCTATTTTCATTCACACACACACACATATTCCTCAACCGAGGACATGCTTATTGATTCTAGAGAAAGGAGAAGGGAGGGAGAGAGGGGGAATATCGATGTGAGAGAGAAACATCAATCAGTTGCCTCTCATACACCACAAGAGGGGACCGAACCCACAACCTAGGCATGTGCCTTGATGGAGAATCTAACCCGTGACCTTCCAGTCCACAGGATGATGCTCCAACCACGTCACACTGGCCGGAGCAGATTATCATGTACTTTAACTTCACATACATTTTATACAACACAAAAATTATGATTGCTTTAAACAGTCAATATTCACTTATATTGATTTCATATTTTCCATCCTGAATGTCCACGCTTCCACACGGGGATCCTCCTGCTTGGCAAACAATGAACTGCAGTTTTGTTGCCTAAGTCCCATGAGTGTGCAAAAACTCTGGTTGGCCTCTCAGCCCTCACCCTGAGACATCAAAAAAATGGGCAACTGTCCCAGGGGAAGAGGGGCCTCAAAGTCCTGGCTGCCTCTGATGTTGGCAAACGTGAATGTTCAGCTTTCCTAGTGGTTCTCAGTGGGTGGTTTGGTCTTCAACAAGATACTGTACTGTTAGCAGAGTGAAAACTTATGGTATACACCATTAACTCCTAGATAGTTTATATGCCCCTATATAGACAAAAGCTACAAATTTAAATTAAGGTATAGATTTCTTACATGCTAGTAAGAGACACTTCAACTTCTGCCCAAATTTTAAGACCAATATAGCTTATTAACAAAACTATATGTTACCTAGCCAAATAACTAAATGACCCCAAGAGTAAAAATTTCAAAAGATACTTGTTTTGGAAGCAACAGTTGCTATTTTGTTGTTATTTTGTGTCACAAAGGGTTGAAATAAGATGTGACTGCTTCAGGCATGTCGAATTTGAAGTGGATATAGTGGAGCACATGTGGATCTACAGTTCAGTGCACATCTGTGCTGGAGATGTAGATTGGGGAGGCAATAACACGATATTAAAGGATTACAAAAGACCACCCTTAAGGAATAATTTTCTATGAAGAGAGGTAGAACATGTAAGTAAATAATTAGAAATCAATAATTAGATGTTAAATATTAAACCTAATGCCAAATATTTGCAATTGTATGAGGGAAAAGGTTGCATGGAATAGAGGCTGAGCAACTTGGGAAAGCATGGCCATGTCAGAAAAGAAGGGGGTTGAAAGTAAGCAAGATCTTTAAGCAGGAGAGGAGCAAGAAAAGGAACGGTGAGGCCCAAGACCGTCACACAGTACGGTGCATCCAAGGGATCGATGGGGAGTCATCTGAACTATCCTGAGGAACCCGGACTTCACCTGCTAAAAGATTCTGTGTAAGAAAGTCAATACTGTCAGATTTTTCTCTCTCTTCTCTTCCTTTTTATATTTATTTTTACTTTCTTAGCCAGATCACTCAGGCAACAAAGAGGAGTGTGAATCTGAAGGAAAGTGCGGACTTAGCAGGCTACTCACTTGGCCCAGAGAGACTATGGCATGAAATAAAGCAGTGGCATTGAGGCCAGAGGAGAGACGCATTCAAATGAGTGTGATGCACATATACGACAAGAACTCAGTATATACTATTTTCTCCCCATGATCACAGATACATATATTTTGTTTTCAAGATTTCAGTGGTAATATTTCTTAAGTAGTAATCATGCATATAAAAATTACTGAAATATTAAAATAACTATCCATAAACTATGATTGATTCAAACTAGCATGTATCATAATCAAATATAAATGAATTTATCAGGATCTTGATAAAGCATTCAATCACCTTTAACAAAGACAAATTCTGGTGTTGAATGCTGTTTATATTGAACCGTGTCCCCTCCACAGCCCCAAGTTCATGTGTTGGAGCCCTAGCACCCAGTATGACTACACTTGGAGACAAAGCCTTTAAGAGATAATTTGAATTAAATAAGGTCATGGGGCAGGACCTATCATGACTGGTCCTTATAAGATGAGGAAGAGACTCGAGATATGTGCACGTACAGATTCAAGGCCATGTAAGGTCACAATGAAAAGAAGACAATCTTCAAGCCAAGGAGAAAGGGCTGGGGAAAAATTAAACCTGACAACACTGTGATCTTGGACTTCCAGTCTCCAGAATCATGAAATAATAAATTTCTGTTGTTTAAGCCACCTGGTGGCATTTTGTTATGGCAGGCCTAGTGAACTAATACAAATACCAAACCTTCTAAACTGGTAGGAGGTTTATATACTTCTACATGTTTACGAATTATGTTCTACGTGTGGAATTAAGGCCATTTTAAAATGGACAAAATGGTGAATAAATGTACAAATTCTAACTGTTGAAATGGGAAAAATATTGTTATTCAAGTGCTGAAATGGCAAGGCATTTAAAGAGAGATAATGTGAATGTGAAGTTAATAGAATATGTGACACAGATACACTCTTGCATGGAAGACAACAAACTCTACTGGAACGTATGGTAAAAGAGTTGGCTTCACAAGTTGGAATGGTGAGGAAATACTTCTGAAATAAGACCGCATATTTACAAACATTGTAGTATAAACATTCTAGATGAAACTATAGCCTAAAACTAAGGGAAAAGAATTTGAATTTACAAAATATGAAATTAGAAAATATACCACAATGTAATAAAATGAAGTAAGTATAGAAGTAACCAATGGAGCCAGGAAATATATATTCAGTTGTTTTAAAATGCATCATGGTGATTCAAAAGTACCATTAGAGAAATATAGGGGAAAGTGCCTAAGTATAATAAGGTACCTAAACACAACCTAAAATTCTATTGATAGTTCTAACTCTAAAATTCTAATGTATGTGGCAGCTGTTTATGAAGCTATTATAATAGCTTTCTAATATTTAAATACACTAAAATAAGCAGGTATTTGGGTCTGAGTGGTTCAATTTTTAAGTCTGGATTCCCCAGCTCAGATCCTTGCATTAATCAGCATGTGAAACATTTAATACTTAAAAACTTCTCGTAGAATTTGCAGGAATGCATACTGAGAAAGTAGCAAGTAGACACATGAAAAAGCTCCTAACCTTTAGTCCAATGTATTTGTTAGGCTTTTAATACACGATAACATATACCTACATAGCTACATGCCGTTGAAATAATGGAATTATGTTACTGATGCTTTCATTTTACCTGTAGCAGTTTGCCCCATACATGCAGGATGTCCTCTTGACCTTGTTTTCTTCAGAACCTTGAGGAACTGAATCAGTTGCCTTTGCATGCAGAGTCTCGGGGTCGGCAGGGCCAGAGCTGCGCTCAGGATGAGATCCTCGGGACTCCCCAGGGCAGGACGGACCTTGGGCACCCGAACTGCTCTCCGAACGGCTCACTGCTTCTTCTCTACTTAGTGTTCTTTTCGTGATGATTTTATGTCCAGGAACTTTACCAGGTTCCTCCACTGGGATTTTGTTTCTCTGTGGAGAAGTCTTCATGTTATTCATATCTGTGTTACTTAATGTGATTGCAGAAAGTGATTGTGGCATTTGCTATAAGACAAATCAGAAAAAAATAAATAAAATGTTTCAAAAGCAATATGTAAATTTAAGAATAAAAGCATGAAGCTACAAGATTCATGCAATACATATTTTCTAAAACTTCAAGATTTACTTTAAAGTTATTAAAAATACCACTTTCTATGTCTCTAGTTGCATAACTTTAGAATAATACAATTATTAGAAAAAGACTTTTTGGTTGTATCAAACCTTTATAATCATGTCCAACATTCAGTGAAGAATAACCAAAAATGCAAATGAAATATAGGCAAATACAACATTTGCTTTCATTTGAATATAATCTCTCTCAAAAAGCCTACTAATCTCTTAAATTTTCTGTTCAACAATGTGTCATACACTTAACATGCACTGTTCTTATCATTTCTCTTAAGTTACCATAATACTTTATTTCTACCATCTAAATATAATCATGTTTTTTCTATAGCTGATTGATAAATTGCTCTTCTTTCACAGAAAAATTTACATGAAGCTATGTTATGACTAACTCAGAAAGTAAACATGATTCCTTTGACATGGTCTGAGTAACAGTTTCAGTTTAACCAATCAGAGGTGTCTTGAACCAAGTTAGCATTCTCAATGGCACTATAGAACCTTTTCAATTTGTACTTACTGCCAACACAAAAAGTAAACCTAGCCTTGTCCTATTAAAAATGACTCTTACTTACTCATACTTCCTATGGAGTGAAAACACTACTCAGATCCACCCCAGTCCTCCTGGGAACCACTTCTAGAAAGTAATCACCACAGACCAGATACTCGTGAATGCTCACCCCCATGTATAACTAAGAACGCCTGTACACCAGCTACTGTCTGGAAAAGGCTGGTTTTGATATTACCTAACACCTAACAGCTACCATTTCTTGAGAAGATATTATTAACATGACCTCTTTTAGACTAGTTACTTGTGTTTTAATGTTTTTCTTTTTTTAAAAGAAACAGAGCATATAACTTTAATATAGTATAGTATACACTTTACTATATAAAGTTATACTATAACTTTATATAACATAATATATACTATATCAATGGACTAAATACCTTATAAATGGAATCTAAGTCTTATCATGTTTCTTGTATAGTAACAAATAACTTGTAAGAAAAGCAATCATTTGGATACCTCTTGGAGCTGACCCTCAGCTGCTGATATTTATACCACGTTCCCTAAAACATAGATTCTTTCCTCCCAAGCTGCTCAACCACAGCCCATCACGTCTCCTTCTGCTGTAGGACCAACTGACACCCGCCAGAGGCTGGAAACCTGAGGTGGGGGTGATCCTGGCCCACCTCCCCACGTAGCAATCTCCCAGTGGGTCAACCCTCACAAGTTTTTTGTTGTTGTTTTTGCATATTCAGGTACTAATGAGGTAGGTATGTCGCAAATCCAATAGCCAAGCAGATGTTCCATTAATTGCCACTCTCTCCTCCCTGACGGCACCTCTAAACTCTACAAGTAATTCTCTGAGAGCACCCCTCTTCTCCTGATCTTAGATCAAGGGAGAAAAATACTTCTCCCCACAAACACAGCACTTCCCCAAGTCTTAAACCCTTCTTGTCCCTCAATTCTCTCTGTGCGCAGCCTGCAGGGGCCCAGTGAACACTTACATCTCTCAACAAGCCAGGGAAGGGTCTGGCTCGGCCTGCTGAGGGCTCCTTTCAAACATGAAATGCTTATGTCCGCAGTTTAGGGCCTCAGGAACAGTTTGGGGGCAATACGAGAAGAAATCCCACTCAACATCCTCCACACTTATTATAGAAAAAAAAGTAAAAAAGGACACAGAGAAGTAGCTGAATAAATTAGAATGCATGCAGAGGGAAAGGAAGGAAGGAAGGACAGAAGGAAGAATCTATACTTAAATAAGGATAATATATGTAGTACCATGATTCCATTTAACTCTTTTTTAAAAAAAATTCCCTATAAAGCTATGTAGGTACTTACTTGTATAAATTCAAATGAGAAGGTTTAAGATACAAATCAAGACATTCACTTTTTATTCCACATGCTTCTGAATATTCTGTTTTTCACAACAAGAAGGTATTATTTTGCTTTTTAAAAATGAAAAACAAACCAAAGAAAATGAAATGAAATATAAGACATCAAATGTCTGGCATCATACTTCAACTCTCTCTACTTCCATGAAATAAGGATTTGTTTTTTAAAATAATATTTTCACAAGAATATGTTTAACATGATAATTTATTCCAAAAGAGGAAAATTATAAATTCACAGATATTAATGCTATGGGTCAGGGGCTTCTCAAATATACTCCTTTAAGAGCCACCAAAGCTAGAATTCATAATGTTCTTTCTGGAACTCCATGAAATATTGATACTCAGTAGACCCTTGGCATTCAAGAATTTAACAATCATGGTTTCAATTATTTATAAATGATCCCCCAAATCCATTACATGCAGTAATTTGTAAGTTTGCTGAGACATAAATTTGTGCCGGGCCAACTACAAAGCTCGTGAGTCAGAGCGAGTGAGGGCACAGGAGAAACAGAAGGTACTCTGCACTGGAAGAAGTAGGGGAGAGGCAGAGCGCTCCATACTTCATAAGCACTCACTTTTCTTACTTCTTAGATTAGATGAGAACATGAAGAAGGCAGGCTAGAGATTCATTATCCAGAGGCCAGACCCCTACACTGTAAAATACGTGCCAGAGACCTCAGGGACTGAGGGGCATGGAGCTTATGAAAGGAGACCTTGGTGCTTGAGGGGTTGGAATGTGTTACTAAGGCTATTAAAATAGTCCGTTAACTTGCCCCTCCATCTTTTTACCCTCTGAAGTTTTTACGTACTACAAAAGACAGGATAAAAACCTTCCCTCTGATGCAAGTTCAGTGAGGTAATTCATTGTTGTTTCCAAGATGCCCTTGGCAAGAATGTCCGTACTAATAATAAGTTGTCCCACATCAATTCCATTAGCACCCACATGCTAGAGACTAAACAATCCTAAACTCTAGCCCCAACTTCACTCTTGAGCTTCAAACTCATATATTTATTCAACCACTAGCTCAATATTTCTTCTCCAATATGTAATGCACCTCAAACTCAAAATGTCAAAATTGAAATGCTCTCTTTCTAGTCAGAACAACAGTTGTGGCCAACAGAATTTACCCATTTATTCTAGCCAATGAATTTGTCCATTTGTTCTAGCCAGAACCTTGGAAGCCTACCTTTCCTCCTCCTCTCCTTCACTTTCTTCAGATCCGAGCAACAAGTCCTGCACTTCTGTTTCCAAAATATTTCTCTAATCCAATGCCTTAGCATCATCCTTAACATTACTGCCCTGGGTTCCACTCTTTATTTCTTGACTGCGTTGATACCCTGATCTCCTCCCTCTTCCCACCCCTGCTTTTTGAAGATTTTATTTATTTTTAGAGAGAGGGGAAGGGAGGGAGAAAGAGGGAGAGACAGATCAATGTGTGGTTGACTCTTCCGTGCTCCCTACTGGGGTCCTAGTCTGCAACCCAGGCACGTGCCCTGACTAGGAACTGAACCAGTGACCCTTTACTTTACAGTCTGGTGCTCAATCCACTGAGCCACACCAGCCAGGCCTTCCCAGCTACCCCCACTCCCCCCGCCGTCTTTTATATTGTTTTCTTCCAATCTCTCCTCTGCACAGCTGCCAGGATTATCCCTGTGGCTGAAAACATCTCAAAGTCCTCCCTCTATGAACTATCCCCAGTGCTGGCTTCACCCTCATCTCACACTGCCCCCTGACTTTGCACTAAGAATTCTAAAAACAATTCCCAGCATACTATTTGCAAACCCCCTGCTCTTATACCTGCTGCCCCATCTTCCTGGGATGGACTCTTCTGAACCCAGGTCACGCCTACTGCTCTTCCGTTAAGATTCAGCTCACTGCTTTCTTTCAGGAACCCTCCCCGAGGAACCCTGAAGCTGGGGCAGGCAACCCTCCTCAAAGCCCCCACAAAAACCATGTGTGAACACTTTATTTTATGACTTGAATCATGTCTCCCACGAGACTATGAGCTCCTTACAAACTCTGCCTTACACATCTTTTAATCCCAGATTCTAGCACACTATCTTGCATGTAATAGAAAGACTCTTATACAAATGATAATTAGAATATTCTTTGAAGTAAGTCAGACTGTGAATTTCAGCTTTGCCATCTCTTAACCTTTAACCTTGAACAAGTTGATTTAAACTCAGAATCTCAGGTCTCTTATTCTATAAACTAGATATATAATCAACCTACTTTCCAGGATTGTCTAAAAATTAAATAAAATAAGTATATCTTAGTGCTGGGTCTAGCCTAGAATGGTTGTGAATATTTTGTTTGTTTTATTTGTTGTTGTTAAGAACATAATTGATGACACTATGTTATTACTATTAATTATGCTTACTGAGTGCATGAATGAGGGATAAGTAAAAAGGTGTTTCTATGGGACTCATCAGAGCTATGCTATAAATGGTACAACCCCAAGTAGCCAATCAGGAGCAAAGGGTATAAGATTCCTGGATGCAGTAAACCAATACTGTGGGAACTGTAGGGGATACAGCCTTCCTTAAGAAAGAGCACAAATAAGTGTTATAATCTTCATCCCCCCTGCTATTTCCATGAAGAAAAATGAGTTAAGACTCCACAGCAGGCATCTGTATGTAGAGAAATGAGATACTTCGCAGCCAGCTTATTTGCTTCTGCAATTATGGTCCCAGGAGGAAGCTGCACAGACAGGACAGAGCAGGCGGGATATCTGGACGTGGCTCTCATTGCCAAAGTATCCACCTCCGTATGTGCTCTATGTACTCTGAGTAAAATATCTGTCAGTTTGCTCCCACATACTATGGTGTAACAGAACTCTCCAGCCCTCATTTTCTCTCCTGTGAGACAGGCTTTCAGGTCTGTCTATTGGATGGCTTTCCTAGCTACGCCATCCCTGCCTCAAACCGAGGCCTCCCCTTCCCTTCCCCAACTGCCCCATCTACTGCTTCCCCTCTGCCCTGTTAAGAACACTTTCAATATCTCCTCCTCAATATTCTGTTAGTCTTCAGGTTGTTAATTCTGTTTTCAAAATGGCTCTCACATCTCTCTACTTCTTTCTGGTCCCAGAGCCACCATTCTAGTTCAGTTTTCATTCCCTGTGTCGTCCTGTGACTGCTTCTTAGGCAGCTCCTGCCTCCACCTTGCATATTACTGCTACACACTCTGAACCACATAACTCTCAAAACCCTTTGCAAAGTCTCTGAAGCCATAAATTCAGCCCTACTTTCTTATTTAATCTGGCTTTCAAGCACCATCCTGATTTGTTCTGTAGCTTCTTTGCCTGATCGCACTTACCCATACCCACACACACGTCCATGCCTGCATGCACAAGACACTCCTGTGTAGGCCCATTCATGGACCACACACACGTTCCTACCTCTGTGCCCCGCTCAGAAACCATGCCCTTCACTGACAGTATCCTTCCTTGCCAACTCAACCTGCTAACAGGCCAGCCATCCTTCAACACCTAACTCAAATACCTCCCTCAACAGAAGTTAAAGAAGTGACTTTCCCCTCCCCTGTTTCCAGGGTACCCCACTGTTCCCAAGCACTTCAAGCCTCCTCCTTGGTTAGGATGATCTCGACCAACCTAAGAAAACAACCTGTTCTTTCCCTCCTCTCTGAATTTATCCAAATCGAAAAAAAAAAACAACCCTGTAATGTATACTATTTTTCTTCCTAGACTTCTTTCCTTCATTCATTTGAAAATGAATGGATGACTCAGAAAGAGGCAATAATACTAACTCATGTTTCTGACCACTATAAATGGCTGAAGTGGAAAGTCCCATGAATTTAACACTGAAAGAACCATGGAGAGACTCTCATTTTCTCTCTTAATTTAAAAAACTGGATGACATGAGCCCAACGCTACCTGTGACCATGTTGTATACCATGTGGAAAAAGCCTGCCAATAGCAGAAAAAAACGACTCAAGAGGCAAAAATGGGAAAATCATAGACCAACCTGACTGTGACCAAGTCCCTGACTGGAGAACTATAGTCCCTGACTATATAGTTCCTGCTGTTTTCTGTCCATTCTGGGAGCTGAATTACTCCTATATCTTTGTGTAGTAGATGGTCATCAAAGATGGCAGCCAACAATCTCATCCATTCCTTTATACACAAATCACTCCATCGGTCAAGTGGAGTCTAATCCCTTCCCCATGAATGTAGGCTGACATGGTAACTTGCTCTGACCAAAAGAACCCAGCAGAAATGATAATGTTCCAGTTCCAGTCCTAGGCCTTAAGAGACCTGAAAGCTTCTACTTTCACTCCCAGATGTTAGGCAAAGACTCTCAGTTTAGAGTACTCTGTGGTTAAGTGGAGGGAGGGAGGCCCAGCCGCTCCATCAGCCCTGGCTGGGGCACTGGCATGTGAGCGAAGACACCGTGGATGCTCCAGCCTCAGCTGAGCTCCCAACTGAGTGCAGCCAAGCTGACACTGAAAGTGTCATAAAGAATTGTCTAGCTGAGCCCAGCTAACCCACAGAATTGTAAGAAATAATCAATAATTGCTGTGTTATGCAACTAAGTGCTGGGGTAGCTTGTTCCCAGCAATAGACAGTCGATACACTTTATAGTACTCTTTTGCTGAAGCTGATTCAGTCAGGCTTCCTTGGGTCATTTACAGCCCAGTCCCAATCAGACCCTGTGCAGCACACACCATTCTTTCCGTCAAAGTTCGTAAGTTCCAGCAGGCTCGTTTTCACTCCCAAATGAGACAATTATGTAACTGGTAAGAGTTGCAGAAAGACATAAGATACGTAATGAAAAATAGACTATTTCAGAGCAATTATCTGCATTATCAGAAGTTACTAGAGTCACAAAACTCTTGTAGACAGCCTAACAGGTATGGTAGAAAAATCCACTGTATTGAAAATGAAAAGACCTATGTTTGAGGCGTAAGGTCTCTAGCCATGTGTTCTTGGGCCTCAGTTTCCTCCAAGGTGTTGAATGATGGTACATGAGTAGCTCTCAACCTTGAGTGTACATTAAAATTAAAAAAGTTTATTTAAAACAATACTAATGTACAGGCTGCACAGACCAACTGATTCAGAATCTCAGGAGCAGGGCCCAGTAGGGGGAAGGTGATTTCTGCCCCTTCTCTCTACCTCTTTTCTCACTCATTCCCAGGAGAATATGATTGATTCTTTCCAACTAAATCGATCCAAGCCTACTCTGCAGGCCTTGTCAAATTGTTCTCAGTCCCTTGTAATTGGCAATCTCATGCCACTAATCTATAAAAAGGAAGCCCCAGCCTCCTGTTTTCACTCTTTTTTAACTTTCCCTCTCACCTGTCCCCACCCTGCAGATGTCCCTTTGGGACCTGCTGTGAGCCCGTGTTAAGACTGAACCTGGGTGGTGTTGGAGGGTGAGTTTGGAAAGGTCTCCTTGGGTTTCAGTCCAAGTCATCTTCTCTGGCCCAGCTTTACCAGAGAGCCCTGCAGAAAGGGCTATGAAAAGGTTATGAAACCTTGAGCCATTTTTCCTGTTTCTTCAGAAACCCTACGACAAGGAAAAGCAATTGGCCAAGTAGAGCTCAGGCATTCCTGGGACCTGGCTGAATACTCCCTCAATGTCATCAAAATCTCATAAATACCTCAAATATTTTGGATCTGTTTCTGCTCCTCTCTACAATCTATCAAGAAGGTGTTTCTGAAACTTTTATTTGTAATCATCAAACCAATAGTTTGAAGTAAACATTGTAAAAATGTGTATACTATAGATTTTATTCTGAAAAAAATCTCTCTCTCTCTGGAAAATAAAGGCAATTATATTAACATGTTCAGATAGTAGAACATGTTATTAGGACCCAAAGTAAACAAGTTTTGCCTTAATAAGATTTTATGGCCAATGCGCTGAGTCAGAAAACATTTTGTTTCTATTATTAAACTTTGAAAACAAACAAGAGGGTGAGCCTACAGTTTTCTGACCCCACTTCTCCTGCTGGAAGAAAGGACCAGAGAGAAGCTGAATCCGGTCTGAAGGCAGAGGAAGCAGGAGTGAGCACTATTTGAGGCTGGACAATTAATTACTGCTACTGGAATGCTACTGGCCTTTCAATTATTCCAGTGCACTTTATCCTAAACCCAACCCTACTCCTCTGGCTCTCCTTGAGACTAAAAAGATGAAGACTCACAGAGCTCACACACAGGTCTACAGGATAACGAAAACTGTCATTTAAAGCCACCACTCCACTAAGGAGNAGGACCAGAGAGAAGCTGAATCCGGTCTGAAGGCAGAGGAAGCAGGAGTGAGCACTATTTAAGGCCGGACAATTAATTACTGCTACTGGAATGCTACTGGCCTTTCAATTATTCCAGTGCACTTTATCCTAAACCCAACCCTACTCCTCTGGCTCTCCTTGAGACTAAAAAGATGAAGACTCACAGAGCTCACACACAGGTCTACAGGATATCCAAAACTGTCATTTAAAGCCACCACTCCACTAAGGAGAAGAATACCTGACCTTTTGGCTCTGGGCCTATCTTTCTGCCCCGCCCCCCCAATTCTTGCTCTCTTTTTACATGCATCTAATTAGGTCTCATTTTCTTTAGGTACGCAGTAGTAAGGAATGTGTAAGTCACCCAAACATTTAGTGAGTTTACAAAAACTGAAAGAGAAGGTTTATAAACACTGTAAATTAGCTCAGAAGTAATCCTGCAACAGGCTATTAAAAAGTAGCCCATTAGCTGTTCTTCACTGCACACTGATTGAGTAAAAGACGGTTATTGAGAATGGCCAATAAAATGGAAGGAATCGGGTTTTCAGAATGGGGGTACCAATTATAACCACAGTAGTGTCAATTTAGAAAATTTCTAAATTAAATATCTTTGTTTTCTACAATGCAAATACTATATTAAAGATTAGTGTCAGTAAGCCAACAAAATATGGGCTAGTGTTTTTTTAATCAGTTTTGAAATTAGTAAGTATAAGTCTTATGACTTTTTTTATTGTTGTTCAGTTACAGTTGTCCTGCTTTTTTCCCCATTGCTCTCCCCTACCCTGCCCTCCCCAGTCCCATAGTCAATGTCCCACCCATTGTCCATGCCCATGAGTCCTCTGTTTGTGTTTCTTTGCTTGCAGCTTCCCCCCCCCCCCATTATCCTCTCTCCCTCTCCGGTCACTGTCTATTTGTCCTTCATTTATAAGTCTCTGGTTCTATTTTGCTCATTTGTTTGTTCTGTTGATAAGGTTCCACTTAATAGGTGAGATCATATGGTATTTGTTTTTATAAACTTTATAAACTCATTAATGAAAATCAATTTTGTTTTTTTTTCTTGCTGTATACAACATATCATTAATTCCTGTCTAGACCACTTGATGAAGAAAACAATCAGATAATGAATTTTTTAGAAAATCACCTTGGATGAAATGATAGACTCTTCCTGGTCAGCATTCTTGCACTTTTTTCCTGCATCTTGCTCTGCAGACGTACTTTCTGAGCTTCCTGGTGAAATTAACCGCTTTCTTCCTTGTTGTGTTATGTTTACTTGGGTTTTATCTTTGCAGACTCCTCTTCCACTTTCCTGGGCTACATTATTTTAAACACACATAGGCACACATATGCAAAGAAAAAGGAGAAGACTATTATCTCCTGTATCTATCTTCAAATGTCAATAATATATACTCCCCCAAAAAAAGGAAAGAAAAAGGACAAAGGAGTTAGTAAAATTAATGTTCCAGTTATGCTAATGTCAACTTTAAAACACTTATTTGCAAATCACAAAAAGTATTAAGCAGAACAACAGCCAAGAGCTCCGGCCATGGAGTCAGCGAAGTTAAGATGCTAACACGGGCAGGCTCCGCCCTCTCACCGATTTACCTCACCTCTCTGACTTTGGTTTCGTCATCTGGAAAAGGGAAATTACGATAATAACTCATAGAGTACATTAGGTAAGATATATAAACTACCTAGGAGAGTACCTGATCTATGTTAGCTATCATGTATTTTTATTTTAGCACTGAATTTCTCTAACAGAAAACCTGACATATAGGTTATACAATGCATTATATATATAGTATTTACTGAGCCCCCTAAAAAGCCACAGTGAGGAATTCAACCTAAGTTAGCTTACACATTAAGAACTCAATATAACCTAACAGGGAGAGTAACCTCTACAAACTTCACTGATGCAGACAATAAAGTCTTCGTAACAATGGACTCTATACCCCATGTCGTACTTCCCAAGGTTCAACAAACATAGTAAGAAAACTTAAGTCAGTATAATTTTTTTTAACAAATTCATGAACTATCTAATCAGAAAACAAGAAAGATCTACTTATTTTAAGAAGAAAGTTCATGGTTATTGTCCATTTCTCCTGCGCTTGAATAACAGCTTCCAAAGGACAGACACTTTACTGTTCTGGTCCCAACTTGTGTCTCCAGTACCTAGAACTGTGCCTACTGCAAGACGTGCTCAATAAATATGTTTAACTAACACAACTCGTGAACATGAACAGAATTTGTCCAAAGATTCCCTTGAGAGCCTGGATGTAGGTATGTAAGGCAATCCACAGTCACTATTCTCACACTGGAATGTAAAGGTTGGCAAACTTTTTCTGTAAAATGCTCAGTGGCCCATCCAGTATCTGTCCCAACTACTTAACTCTGCCTCTGTAGTGTGAAAACAGCCACACAGAAAACATACATGGATGGGCTTGGCTGTATTCGGATAAAATTTTATTTACAGAAACAGGCAGTGGGCAGGATTTGGCTCATGGACTGTGGTTTGCTCAGAACTGTTCCAAAGTATATTCAATAACCTGAAAAAATACTCCATTAAATTCACAGAAAAACACTAATAGAATATGAACTACCCACAGTATTAAATAGAAAAATCAGTAGAACATAAAAATAATGCATTTGTTGAAGGAAATATATGCACAAACTATCTAAAAATTAAACTTTACCTAAATTATTTAAATATTTGTCAAATAATTAAGAAGCATTCCACATCATTTTAGAAACTGTCATAAATAGGACTAAGGACTTCTGGACAATTTGGAGGAGCAGGCAGAACCACTTCACTTCCTTGCACAACCAAAAGAAGGATAACAACCAATTAAAAAACAAAGAACAACCAGAACTGCCAGAAAAATATTTGCATTGAAGTCCAACAACCAAGGAGTTAAAGAAACACTCATCTAGACAGTGCCCTGAAACAGAGAAATATGGCTCAAATGAAAGAACAGATCAAAACTCCAGAAAAAGAAGGAAGCAACAAGGAGATAAACAACCTGTCTGATGCAGAGCTCAAAACACTGGTAATCAGGATGCTCACAGAACTGATTGAGCTCAGTCGAAAAATGAAGGAAGAAATGAAGGCTCCACAAAATAAAATAAAGGAAAATGTACAGGGAATTAACAGTGAAAGGAACAAAACCAGGACTCAAATCAGTGATTTAGAACAAAAGGAAGAAATAAGCATCCAACCAGATCAGAATGAAGAAACAAGAATGCAAAGAAATGAGGAGAGGCTTAGGAGCCTACAGGATAACTTTAAATGTTCCAATAGCTGAATCATGGAAGTGCTGGAAGAAGAAGAGTAAGAAATTGAAAACTTATTTGAAAAAATAATGAAGGAAAACTTCCTCAATCTAGGGAAGAAAATACACTTCCAGGAAGTCTAGAGAGTCCCAATGAAGTTGGATCCAAGGAGGATCACACCAAGATACATAATTAAGTTACACAAGATTAACGATAAGGAGACAATCTTAAAAGCAGAAAGAGAAAACCTACAGAGGGATGCCATAAGGCTATCAGCTGATTTTTCAAAAGAAACCTTGCAGGCAAGAAGGGGCTGGAAAGAAGTACTCAAAGTCACATAAGGCAAGGACTAAGACTAATCTTTCAACCAAGATTAGTCTATCTAGCAAAGTTATCATTTAGAATGAAAGGGCAGATAAAGTGCTTCTCAGATACAGTCAAATTAAAGGAGTTCATCATCACTAAGCCCTTATTATATGAAATGTTAAAGGGACTTATCTAAGAAATAGAAGATCAAAAACTATGAACAGTAAAATGACAACAAACTCACAACCATCAACAACTGAACCTAAAAGAAAAAAACAAAAACAAACTAAGCAAACAACTAGAACACGAAGAGAATCACAGAAATGGAGATCACATGGAGGGTTATCAATGGGGAGGGGGAAGAGGAGAATGGGGGGAAAAGTACAGCGAATAAGAAGCAGAACAGGTAGGCACAAAATAGACAGGGGGAGGTTAAGAATAGTATAGGAAATGGAGAAGCCAAAGAACGTTTATGTATGACCCATGGACATGAACTTTGTCGGGAGAGAATGCTGGAGGGTGGAACGGCAGTGCAGGGAGGAGGAGGAGAGGAGAAAAAATCGAGACAACTGTAGTAGGATAATCAATAAAATATACTTAAAAAATAGGGCTCTGGCTGGTGTAGCTCAGTGGATTGAGCGTGGGCTGTGAACCAAAGGGTCCCGATTCAATTCCCAGTCAGGGCATATGCCTGGGTTGTAGGCCCGGTCCCCAGTGTGGGCCATGTGAGAGGCAACCACACATTGATGTTTCTCTCCCTTTCTTTCTCCTTCTCTTCCCCTCTCTCTAGAAATAAAAAAAAGAAATAGGGCTAAATAGGACTGTACAGCTTGGTGAAACAAATGACCAAATGCTACAACAGTTATGAATTAGTCAAACCAAGGGAAATAGCCAANAGGAGGAGAGAGAGGAGAAAAAATCGAGACAACTGTAGTAGGATAATCAATAAAATATACTTAAAAAAATAGGGCTCTGGCTGGTGTAGCTCAGTGGATTGAGCGTGGGCTGTGAACCAAAGGGTCCCGATTCAATTCCCAGTCAGGGCATATGCCTGGGTTGTGGGCCCGGTCCCCAGTGTGGGCCATGTGAGAGGCAACCACACATTGATGTTTCTCTCCCTTTCTTTCTCCTTCTCTTCCCCTCGCTCTAAAAATAAAAAAAAGAAATAGGGCTAAATAGGACTGTACAGCTTGGTGAAACAAATGACCAAATGCTACAACAGTTATGAATTAGTCAAACCAAGGGAAATAGCCAACTCTGGTATTTCTTACTATGATAAAAACTAAAAATGTAAATTAAATAGGACTGAGTTTCTACCCAAATGGCAGTGTGCCACATTCCAAGTGTCAATATGCACATAAAATTCTAAAATTAAAATATCTATATTTAAAATATTCAATTCTTTAAAATTCCAAGTCCACTAAAAGTATTCCTTCTAGGGACCAGAACTAGCCTCTTCTGCATTAGAAAAAGCCATTTTGATAGTGTTGTTAAAATGCTTTTTACAAAGAGTGCATAAAAAAGTAAGTTAATTGGCTCATAACAATCTTTGTATCTGGATATTTAAATTTTTCTAAATCCAGGAAAAGTACAATTAAATGATAGAAATATAAAAGAAATAAACTATTAAAACAAACCAGTTTATTGTCTTTAGTTTTAACTATTACTAACTGTATTTACTTGTATAAGAAGTTGCAGTGCTTCTCTGTGAATGACAGCTCAACCACATGCACATACAGGTCATTAAAATTGTGTCCTTTGAACTTTAATTCCAAAGGAACCACTCTTAACAGTTATAGTAACAATTTGATGTGTATCCTTCTCAACTTTTTCCTAGTTTAATGAAAAAATCTACAAATATATATTTATAAATACAGATAGAGTTAATGTATAAATGCTATTATTTCTGTGGGCTAAATACCTAGAATTGTATTTCTGGATCGAAGTATGTTGTGTATTTAAAAATTTAAGAGATGCTGGCAAATAAGCTTAAAAAGCATATCAACTTATACTTCCACCAACTATGTTCAATGATACCCATTTCTGTCAGCACTGGTTTTATCAACTGCTTAGATTTTGATGAGTTTAGTGAACCAAAAATGGTATCTGGTTGTTTCATTTTACATTTTCCTATCTTATAGAAATTATATATTTATTTACTGTTTTTACTTATTCTTTCTAAAAATTATATTTTATTGATTATGCTATTAAAGTTGTCCTGATTTTTCCTCCTTTGCTCCCCTCCACCCAGCACCCTCCCTCCTTCAGGTAGTTCCCCCCACAATTGTTCACATACACGGGTCACACATATAAGTTCTTCTGCTACTCCATTTCCTACACTGTACTTTATACCCCCATGGCTATTCTGTAACTGCCCATTTGTATTTCTTAATCTTCTCACCTCTTCACCCATTCCCCCGCACCCTGCCTTCCATCTGATGGTGTTACAACCATCAAAACACTTTCTGTATCCATGATTCTGTCTCTTCTTCTAGTTTGTTTAGTTTTTCTAGATTGGCGATAGATTTATATTTATTTCCATTTTACTGTTCATAGTGTTGATCTTTTTTTTTTTTCATAAAAAAGCTCCTTTAGCCTTGGCTGGTATAGTTCAGTAGATTGAATGCAGGCCTGTGAAGCAAAGGGTCACCTGTTTGGTTCCCAGTCAGGGCACATGCCTAGGTTGTAGGCCAGGTCCCTAGTAGGGGATACATGAGAGGCAACCATACATTGATGTTTCTCTCCCACTCTTTCTCCTTCCCTTCCCCTCTCTCTAAAAATAAATAAATAAAATATTTAAAAAAAAGAAGCCCCTTTAACATTTCATATTCTAATGGTTTGGTGATGATGAACTCCTTTAGTTCTTTCTTGTCTGGGAAGCACTTTATCTGCCTTTTGATTCTAAATGATAGCTTTGCTGGATAGAGCAATCTTGGCTGTAGGTTCCTGCTATTCATGACTTTGAATATTTCTCACTAATCCCCTCTAGCCTACAAAGTTTCTTTTGAGAAATCAGCGGACAGTTTCATGGGAACTCTCCTGTAGGTAACTAATTGCTTTTCTCTTCCTGCTTTTAAGATTCTCTCTTTAACATTTGGCATTTTAATTATGATGTGTCTTGGAGTGGGCCTTTTTGCACCCATCTTGTTCAGGACTTTCTGTGCTTTCTGGACTTGCATATTATTTCCTTCACCAAATTAGGGAAGTTTTCTTCCATTATTTTTTCAAATAGGTTTCCAATTTCTGACTCTTTCTCTTTTCCTTCTGGCACTCCTATGATGACAGAATCATGGACTCAGAGAGAGTTTTGATGGTTGCCAGATAGGAGGCAGGGTGTGGGAGAATGGGTAAAGAGGGGAAGGGATTAAGAAGTACAAATAGGTAGTTACAGAATAGCCACGGGCATGTAAAGTACAGTACAGGGAATGGAGTAGTGGAAGAACTTACATGCATGACCCATGGACATGAACAATGGTGGGGGGACTGCCTGAGGAAGTGGGGATGCTGGGTGGAGGGGAGCAAATGGCGAAAAATCAGGACAACTGTAATAGCATAATCAATACAATATAATAGAAAATAAAAAATAAAAATTATAGGTTCTAGCAATAAGAAAAATTTAGGAAGCAGTATAAATCAAAAGAGTCAAAAGTATCATAACTCTGTAGATATGATTATACAGCTAGAAAATCAAAGAGGCTAAAAACTATTTGAATTAATCAGATCATTTAGCAGCATTACTGGAAATAAAGTAAATATGTAAAGCTAAAGGAGTTCATCATCACCAAGACATTATCATGTTAAAGGGACTTTTTAAAGAAAAAGAATAAGATCAATACTATAAATATTAAAAATGGCAATAAATTCACAGCTATCAGCAACTGAATTAAAATAACAAACTAAGCAAACAAGCAGAATGGAAAGAGAATCATAAATATGGAGATGAGAAATATGGAGGGTTACCAGCTGGTAGGGGTAAGGGGGAGAGCGGGGGGGAAAGGTGCATGGATTAAGAAACAAATTGGTAGGTACAGAATAGATGGGTTGTTAAGAACAGTATAGGAAGGTGGGTTTGGATGGGATCGGGGAGAGTGGTGGGGAGAAAATGCAGACAACTGTAATTAAACAACAATAAAGTAATTTATGGGGGAAAAAAAGAACAGTACAGAAAATGGGGAAACCAAAGAACTTATATGCACCACCCATGGACATGAACTAAGGTGGGGGATTGTCAGGGATGGGGGGGTACCTGATGGAGGGGGGACAAAGGGGAAAATTGGGGACAAGTGTAAGAGCATAATTGATAAAGTACATTGAAAAAAGAATAACTAGCACTTTAAGTAACTTTTGAACTACAGTCAAATTACATAAACAAAGTCAGTTCAATGTTTGTAATTTGTGTTGAGTGGTTACAGAGAAAATATTCAGAGGACTAAATTAAATGCAAACCAAATGGTTTAGAAACAACCTACTACTTCAACCTTTACCAGCATGTGCTCCTTTTCATGACTCTGTGTTGAAAAGTTAGAAGATGGGAAAATAAATAAGAGTACAACACAGTAACATGATATCAGCGAAAATCTAAAAGCTCCTTTTTCAGTCTAGCCAGAGTGCCGTGACCCAGGAGTTACGACTTGCCTTGGGGCCTAGAAGGCTGAGGGAACAGAGATAAATGGAAGTCAAGAAAGGGGAGGCTGGATAGCCTTTGCCCAAATGTACTCACTTCCAATCACTGAGAAACATGGAGAAAACATTATCCTAGGCCTGAAAAACTGATGACAACATCCAAGGACCAGTACCTGGGACTCAGGAAATAAAATAAGCTAGAATATGAACTTGAATAACAGTAGGATAAACTAGAAAACTAAAAAATAAACTAGAAAATAAACTTTAATAACAGTAGGATAGCCTAATCAACAAAACAAACAAGCAAGCAAAATATAACCAGAAACACAGAAATTAAGAACAAATGGACAGTAACCAGAGGGAGGTGGGAGGGGATAAAGGAGGGAAAAGGGTGAAGGGTTTTCAGGAACAACTATAAGGGACACATGGACAAAACCAAGGGTGGGTGGAATCAGGGGAGGGAGGTAGGGGGAAAAGGCAGAAAACTATACTTGAACAACAATAAAATTAAAACAAAACAAAACAGTAGGAAAGCCTGATCACTGTAAACATTCACATACCTATAAGGACTACACCATGAGTTAAACTGAGACATGTTCCAGGAGAAAATACAAGGGCATATTTAAAAAGAAAAAAACAGAGCGTATAGAGCGGGGGTGTCAAATCATTTTCACCGGGGCCACATCAGCCTCATGGTGCCTTCAAAGGGCCTAATGTAATCTTAGGACTGTGTAAAAGTATCTACTCCTTAACTGTTAAGGAGCTGAAATTACGTTCAGCCCTTTGAAGGCAACCTCAAGTCTGATGTGGCCCCCGGCGAAAGTGAGTTTGACACCCCTGCTATAGAGGGTAAATTTAGGTGACTGTATAGCAGTAACACAGTTCGATGCACGGGCCTTAGAGACAGGCAGAGCTAGGTCTCAGTTACAGCTCCAGCACTTATTACCTGATCTTGGATAAGTCATTAAACATCAGCTAATATTATCTGTCCTGTATGATGCAGAAGGCTCCAAAATATCAGGTTGGTTTCAGATGCTAAAAATAAATTACCAAGAAACACAGTACAGTAAGGCTGCAAAAGACATTTAAAAAAAACCCTATATTTATAATAAGCCTAAAATGAATCCTAGATATGGATTTTTAAAAATAACTAGCATTGGTCTCTTGACCTGGATGATACATTATTTCAACAAACAAAACAATAACAATTATATAAAAACTACATTACAGAAAAATTGAAATTATTCCAACTTTTAATTGGTACTAACTTCAAGTGCTAATTGACTTCAGAATCTTCCTGTCTTTAAAGAAATTCAATACTTACCTTTGCTTTTAAAAATTCTCTCCCAAAGTCTAAATTTATAAGAAGGAGATATACTTGAATCCAAAGGCTTTTCTATGTTATTTTGAAGCTTTTGCATTTTAAGTACATTATGTACTATATAATACGCTCATCCAAATGAATGTCAAATTACTCTCATTTGTATTTTCAAGGTGAAGAGTCACAAAATGTGCTTCATATTTAATGTGGTACATCTATCAAGTGAAAGTTAATAGCTATTTATAATTTGAAGCAAAATATACCTTGGACTATTGTAAGTATGTAATAGTTGTAGCACAGAAGCAATTACAGTACAAAACAACTGTGAAATAAAAGAACTTGTTTGCAGGGAGGTAGTCCAATTTTGGTCAAGTAAAGTTAGTCTCTCTCTATTAGGGAAACCCTTCTACTGAAGGAAAGTGCCCGCCCCTGTTCACTATCATCCCCAATTTGCCATTACCTTCCTGCAAATTGAGCATTATCATATTAATGAGTAATGTTACATATGAAAGTATATTATACATATAATGATGGGGGGATTGAAGACCACTGCAATGAAATAAAACTCTTGTAGGAAATTTTAGGTTTAGATATGAAAATTCTCAGGATTAAATCACATGTACCTCATTACAATATGAAACCTATTTGTCCTACAGGGTCACTCTGATCCTACTATAATCCAAAGTAGGATTAAATGGGGGCTATTCTGTCCATAACATACTTGATTAAAACTTTGGAAGACTTCTGTGACCACCATGCTGAAAATTAGAAACAGTAAAAGTAGTAAGATACCAACTAAAATATATATAAAATTCATAATTTATAAAAGATAATGTTCAAAGTAAAATGAAAAAAGTAGCTTGAATAAACTAATCATCCCAAACAAAACCATAATATAAATTTTGGGTGAAATATTAAAAATATGTATTTGAATGCACTGGAGAGTGACCCAAATGGCAAAACTAGAGAGGACTCTAACGTTGAAAAATTCACTACATCCTGTGAGGCCTGTGAATTTGTGCTCTGTCCCTGAGAGTGTCCCCAATCCAAGGACAGCAAAACCCCATAACCCGACTGGCTTAACTGGTCAGAGGACAGAGTCTGAGGCTCGTGGAGTGGGTGGAAAGTCAGGGATAAAATTCTAACAAGAAGAAAACCACAGGGAGCCAAGAACCAAAACCAATGCATAAAATTAACCCAAACCTTTGCCTGACTACATGTGGGTCGGGGAGAGCCCCAAGCCCAGAGAAAGAGCAGCGCTGAGAAGCTCAAAGAACTAAGCAGAGACGACAGCTGCTGCCCACATAGGAAAACAGGGTCTAGGGCTTGAATGAACTGCTGACTAGAAGTTGCCTATCAGACCAAATTAATGGCCTATTAGAACCAAAATATTTATTCAGAGGAACAGAAAATCAAAAGGCTCTCTAACACATCCATGACATCCCATTTCCAATAGAAAGTCAGTAGACAAGAGAATGAATGGGGAAAACGTAATCCGTATAAAAGAAAACAAGCCACCAAAAGAAACTGAACCCGAGATGACTGAAAAGTTACAAATAAAATGCTGACTAAATAAGACAACGTGGAAAACTTTTTAATAACCTTGAATTGATGGTAATACCCAGCAGATGACATAAACCGCTGTAACATCTGCCATGACTGGGAGGTATATACTAGGACAGGTCACCTCTTCTTTTAATCCTCCAGCACAGAACCCTGTGAGCCTGGCACTGTTTATTTAATTATATTAACTTATAAAGCGAATACTGTGCCGACCTTTTATCTTAGACACAACACCAACAGGTTCATTTAAAAGTCTATGTTAAGATTATAAGTCTAGCACTTGTTAAATAAAAAAAATAATTAGCAAGATGTTTGATAAATGGTATAAAATCATAGCCTGTTTTAAAATAGACTTCATGTACACAACTGAAAAAAAAAAGGCAAGCTAAGTTATACACTTACACAACTACCACTCTACCTCCATTTGTTCAGAAAGACTTTCAAATTCTGCTTAATGTTTTCTTGAAACGAAATCTACTTCCACTGATAACTGGCCCTGAAAGGTTTTGATCACCTGGGTTTTCTGCTAGCATCCACGCTGGAAGGACTCTCTTCCTCTGGGCAGGGTTTAAGTGCTGCTTCCTGAAGTCTGAACATTTACCTAGGAAAGACTAAAAAGGGGCCTCTTTTATTAACTACTAAAAATAAGCATGCATCCTTATAAAAACTGCAAAATTATTTACTTTGTAGAAAACTACCATGAAAAAAAAAAAGCCCATCTGCAACTGTGGACTGAGTTAGTCAGATTTCTCAAAGACAGAGATGCATGATCTCTATTAGTGGAAGTGTTGGTCTAGAGCAGAGGTGGCAAACACGAGGCCCGCGGGCCGGCCTCCACCTGGTTTCATCCGGCCCGACACCTTGTTTCTGCCCGGCGGCAGCACCAAGCTCCTTGCCCTTAGTTAAGTAGTAGTTACATTTATGCAGTTCTAAAATTATATTTGGCCCTTGAAGGCAACTTCAAGGCTGATGTGGCCCCTGGTGAAAATGAGTTTGACACCCCTGGTAGTGTGATATCCTCTAGAGTTTAACTTAAAAAGAGCAAAAGTGGGAAAATGCTAGCAATATTGTTTTGATATGTCTAATTTCAGTTGTCTTTTCTCTCCCCCAAACAACTTAAGGAGCATGTTATAAATGGATGACATCTTCAATTTCTCGCCGCACTCTTTGGGTAGAAGTCTGAGCCGCTGCTACCTCTGCGCTTCTTTCCAGCTGTGGGGCATCACTTTTCTCATCAGGCAAATTCACCGAGGATGATTCTGGGGTTTCATTCAGCATATCATCTGCATCAAGCACTTGGCTGTTTCTATAAAATAAAACAACCAATTCATTTAAATTTAAAGCACTTCTCTTGCCTACCATGCCATTATAAGTTTGAGTCTCCCACTTGGGAGTTACAGCTACTAATGAGTTATCTAATGAGTTATGCTTTTCTCAGACTTAGCAGAACAAAAAAAGCAGATTATAGTATAATAGAACAACATGTATGGACTAGATGTATAGACTAGACATGTATAGACTAGACTTTCTCTTCTGACCACAGTGTCGCCATAAAATACATTAATCTTTCTAAATCATGGGCCTAAAAACCACAGCTATTGATGAGATGAGGAGCAGCCATCTTTGTCAAGGC
This sequence comes from Sturnira hondurensis, assembly GCF_014824575.4. Classification (NCBI taxonomy): domain Eukaryota; kingdom Metazoa; phylum Chordata; class Mammalia; order Chiroptera; family Phyllostomidae; genus Sturnira; species Sturnira hondurensis. The sequence continues at coordinate 16,976,528 of NW_028079044.1, read as the reverse complement.
TTAAGAGCTATTTACTCACGTGATTTGATATTTGTCCAGATAGTCCAAAAAAATCAAGGACACCACACAGTGTCCAAAGAGATAATGCAATGAAAGTATACCAGCTAAGTTAAGCTCTTGAGAAACACACTAAGTAAAATCCCGATGTGGAGTTCCTACACAGCTGCTCCTGGGGCCCCGGCCAGGAGAGCCGCTGTGCAATCTCCCCAGACTTGTGGCCTGACCAGACGCTAGAGGTTCTGAAGCAGGAGCATCCATGGTCACATGTGGGACATACAAGCCAAGTCCATCACTTCCTGCTCGTTACACATCGTGGTAAGATCATGCAAAGTTGTCGCACCGTTATTACTTAGGCAGGCAGAGAGATGACCTAACAAATTTATCTTTTTGAAAATTTGAAATTTAGTATAAAGATACTACTTAGAGTTAAAAGGGAGTTAACTACTAGTATGTACAATGACATGGATGCATCTCAGAGGTATTTTGTGAAGTCAAAGACGCTACATACTAAAGGGTTATATATCATACGATTCCATTTACATGACATTCTGAAGATGTAAAGCTACAGGGACAGAAATCAAGCCAGTGGTTGTCAGGGGCTAGAGATAGAGTGAGGGGAACTATTCAGATAGTTGATTGCTACCACAAAGAGGTAGGCATGCTGAAATGGATTTATTTTTCAATCTTTTAATTGTATTTTCTCCCATTACCATTTAACGCGCCTGCCCCTACACTCACCACACTGTTGTGCATGCGCATGAGTCCTTAGACTAGAGAATCCACTCGCTGACTATGTTCCTCAGAAGGACCCAGACAACAAGCAAGAAGGTATACACCAGTGAGGCAGTGCTGAGGAGCTCAAGAGTAGCTGCCTCTATACGTCTGTGCTAGTGGTAGGGGAGGCTGCCAAACACAGGGCTCCTTATTAGCAATGGAGATGGCAGGATTCTAGAACTGTACAGGCCAGGTGGTTAGCATTACCTCTCAGAGGCTAAGTGGATGATCCTGGGGTAATGGACAGCAAGCTGGAATGGCACTGATCGATAAGCATCTGTACCAGTGTCTGACCACCTAGCTGGAGACTGTATTTTTCAACTTTCCTTGCAACTCTGTATAGCCATGAGCCTGATTCTTCTTGGGGGAGAGTGTAAATGGAAGGGATATGTACAATACACTCGTCCTAGGTTCTCCCCTTCATTTCCTTCCTACCAATTAAGGACACCAAAGATGAAGCTAATCTGGAAGCTACATACTGAGGATGACAGAGCTGTCCCCTTAGCTGGAGTATGTGAATTACATTATGGAGAAGGGCACTCCTACAACTCTGGACTGTTATGGGGCAGAAAAATACTCATTCTTGTTTAAGCGTTGTATTTAGGGGTCATTTTGTTAAGCAACTTAGCTTTTGCTCTAATACAGGTATCAGCAAACTGCAACAGTCCAAATCCAACCTGCTACCTGTTTTTGTAAATAAAGTGCTGCTGAAACAGGAGAACAGCAGATTTGAGTTATTAGGACACAGATCATATGGTCTACAAAGCCTAAAATAATTATAAAGAAAGTCTGCCAACCTATATTCTAATACATAGCTCCTTTCGAGAAAGTATTGAGTATTTTCAGTATATCTTTATTCTGCCTATTTAAAAGTTAAATGATTAACCAGTGAAAGCAAAAACATCCTTAAATGAATGAAATATTGCCAAAATGCTTAAAAGGGAGGGCTACATGCTTTGAATGATACAAGGTCTGTCCAGAAAACGTTCAACAGTTGTTAATTGTCGCGGACTCTGTCCAGCAGAGTCCACCTGTTGTGGTTGACGATGAGAATCGATGCACAGGTGACCACAATCCTGTGTGGAAAAAGGGAACAGACACGACTACTCTCTCAAGGGGAGAGTGCCTATGGTGCCTCAGCCACTCCCTCAAGAGGGGAGCGCCCTGACCCTTGTCTAGACAGGCTTTTATTGTTTTCCTGGGGTCTTACATCATAGAAAGATTTATTATCTATCACACAGAATATTATTATCTACATTCTAGGTACAATCTAGAAAATGAAAATAACATGCAGAGGGGAATGACGATGAGCTCATTAGCTCTGTCCTTGGGAGAACTCATACAGGCTTTGGATATTACCTTGAAGATAGACAATATACATTTGTTGTTTTAGACCAGGGTGATGGAGTTTTAGCAAGAGCAAGCCATAACAATCTGTATGCATTTTCTAGGCCTGATTCCCAAGGGAAAACTCAGTTTGAAGGTCTGGCTTTTGGCCACCACTTTGCATCCGTAGGTTTTCCATACAGAGCTGAGTCACATTTGCCAGGCCAAGACAAACTGGTCCCCTACGGTTAATATAACAAGAACAGTTCGTGTGACATTGATGTAACCTGGCAGCCAAGAAGAGTGGACTGGAATGCACATGTGTGAACAATGACGACTTCACTGTACTAGTCAGTGGGGGTGGTAGATGCCACTGAATGAGCATGTGTACTATGTGGCCATCACACTCAAAATGAGCAGGTAGCACAACAAATCTGCATCATATTTTGCATTGAGCCTGCACATTCCTCCATGGAAACTATTTGGATGATTCAGAAGGCCGCAGCTATGGGCAACTGGTGGCTGGCAGTTTCACTATAACAACACGCCCATTCATGCATCACATCTCGGGCAGAGCTTTTGGTAAAACATCAAATCACCCAGGTGGCTCAGTCCCCCTACAGCCCAGATTTGGCACCCTGCAACTTCTGGCTTTTCCCAAAACTAAAATCACCCTTGAAAGGGAAGAGATTTCAGATCATCCATGAGATTCAGGAAGTTGAGGGTGATTGGAACTGTGTGAGGTCCCAAGGTGCCCACTTAGAAGGGGACTGAGGCAACACTGTCCTATATGCAATGTTTCTTTTACCTTTTTCTTTTTTTTTTTCCAGTTTTTTTATTTAATTATTTTTCAAGTACAGTTTTCTGTCTATTACTCCCATCCTGTCCCACCCCCCATCCTCCCCCCTCCCTCCCATTTCCACCCTTCTCAGTTGTTGTCCATGTATCCTTTATATAGGTTCCTCTAAATCCCTCCCTTATTTCCCCTGAAATTCCCTCCCCTCTCCCCTCTGGTCACTGTCAGCCTGTTCTCTATTTCAGTGTCTTTGGTTATATTTTGCTTGCTTGTTTGTTTTGTTGTTTAGCTTCCTGTTAGAGGTGAGATCATATGGTATTTGTCCTTCAACACCTGGCTTATTTCACTCAGCATAATGCTTTCCAGTTCCATCCATGTTGTTGCAAAAGGTAGGAGCTCCTTCTTTCTTTCTGCAGCATAAAATTCCATTGTGTATATGTACCATAGTTTTTTGATCCATTCATTTACTGACGGGCACCTAGGTTGCTTCCAACTCTTGGCTATTGTAAATTGTGCTGCTATGAACATTGGGGTGCATAGGTTCTTTGGGATTGGTGTTTTAGGGTTCTTAGGATACAATCCCAGCAGTGGAATTGCTGGGTCAAAAGGCAAGTCCAATTTTAGTTTTCTGAGAAAATTCCATACTGTTTTCCATAATGGTTGTACCAGTCTGCAATCCCACCAACAGTGGACCAGAGTCCCCTTTTCCCCACACCCTCTCCAACATTTGTTGTTTATTGCTTTGTTTATGATAGCCATTCTCACCGGTGTAAAGTGGTATCTTTTACCTTTTTCAATAAACATCTCTTTTTTCATATTACATATTATGTCTATTTTTCATAGTACATGGCTGGATACCTTCTGGACAGACCTTGTATATTGAATGCTGCATATATGATAAATATCTTCAATTAAAATGAGCTATTATATATAGTTAAACTGATCTTTAGGAAAATGGCCTTTCAACTATGGCTATTACATAACTTATAAAGACAGAAGTGAAAATAATAAAAATTATTACTACACATCAGAAATCATTCTATCATCATAGGAATATTTGAAAACTCAAATTCACAAACTTAAAAAGTGCTGAGAGTGAAATCAACCCCCCGAAGGAAATTTTATACTAGCAACCTAAAAACAAAACATTTAGTTTTTAATATAAAAACAAATTAATTTGGTTACCCTAAATTTGGCACCCAATTACCAAAACATTACCACCTCTTCCAACATATTTGGCTCAGCAGCAATTACACACCAGATAAGATTCCTCATAATAAATAGTCTGAAAAAAAGTACAGTGTTCTTCAAGTGGTAGAAAATACAGTTCTTCAACTGTATTTTCAGTTTTATCAATACTAAAAAACATTCCAAATTCACTGGGGCACAATCTGATCTAAGTAATCCTTCACATCAAGGGGATAAGCTAATTTGAAAAGATATACATAAAATTAAAACTAACATATAACAATATAAATAAATTATCAGGTAATGACCATATTTTATTTCATAGAAATATACAGCATTTTTCTGATTTTCAAAAAAGTATGTAATTCTAACTATGGGAATTTATGATAACAAAAATATTAGTTTCTCTATTTTTCATGTCAGCAGCTGGTTAAAAAATAGTGCTTTGCTTTGTTTTGTTTTGTTTTGCCCACTTTGCTTTCTCCTGCCTCCCCTAATCTATCACCAAAGGATTTCATGTAACCCCCTCATGGCTCTTTCTTTTATTCTAGTGTATAAAATCAGGTGCTAAACTGTTCTGTCTTTTGAGATGTTGCTTCCCAGGATTTGTGGTCAGTTTGGCTCAAATAAACCTACCACAAATTCTCTACATGTCAATGTTTCTTACATTGACAATGCAATCATGCGCTCTCTGCTGCTCAGGTCTGAACACCAACCACCACTGAAGGTGACTGGAACCAGTCACTTTGCTGCTAGTCTCTGGGCTTCTTAGGCAGGGCCGTCAGAAGCATGTGATTCCCTCTGTCTGAGCGTCTCTTCCACTTACCTTCTCTTTTCCCTTTACTCCCCACAAACACCACAACTAACCATTATACAAGCTTTTAGGCTTTACTGAAGGACTTGGTAGGTAGCAGGTATCTGTCATTTGTGACTAATCAGAATGTTTTGAATAACTTCTTATTTTGATGGTTGTCCACGGTAGAAATCTTTCATCCTAATGAAGAATCCAAACATAATTCCAAGTTTCCTTGCTGCTGGCTGTAGGTATGTGGGGTAAATTATGCCAATCAGATGCATCAAATGAGACTGACACAGAAATTGGTTACATTTTCCTGGTGCAAAGCTATGAATCATGACAAGATGTGGCAATGGCTTACTCAGTTATGTTGAGCAAAGGAAAGTAGCTGCAAAGAATACACACTACATGATTCTATTTATATGAAGTCCAAAACAGGCAAGACACATTTGTGATGACAGAAATCAGAAAAATGCTTCGCTGTGAATGTTTGAAGTGTATTGCACAGAAAGGAGAATGAGAAAAAGTTCTCAGGTCTTGAAAATCTACTATGTCTTGTTTTGTAAAAATTCATTAAATGATCTCTCTCTTCCCTCCTCTCTCTCCATCTGTCTTTCCCTTCCTCTCTTTTTCTCAAATCAGTTTAAAAAAAAAAACGCCCTGGCCAGTTAGCCCAGTTGGTTAGAACATCATCCACATAAGTTAAGGTTGAGGGTTCTGTTAGGGTGGTCGGTGACACAGGCTGTGAAAGAATTCACAAAAAGAACAAAGTGTAGAGAATAAAGTTTTTATTCACTCTCCAAGAAAGGAGAGGGGCATGGTGAGGAGGGATACACCGGCCAAAAATAACATTCTTTATACATATGCGATAAGAGAAAAAAGAGTAAGATCTGTACTTTAAAATGGCAAGCCATGGTTATTGAAATCATTTAACCAAAATAGAAAACAATTTCCTGACATAATTTCTTCCCATTTACTATTTTAAAAAATTAGATATAATTTATATACTCTGAAATGCACAGATCTGAAGTGCAGAGTTTGGTTAGTTTTGACGATTGCACACCACATAACCACCCTTACCAAGACACAGAACATGTCCGTCACCCCACAATGTTTCCTTGTGCCCTTTCCTAGTTAACCCCCCTGGAAATAACCATTGATTGGATTTTACCAGTATAGATTAGTTTGCTTATTATAGAATATCGGTGTAATTGTATAGTGGGTACTGTTTTGTGTCTTGCTTCTTTGGTAGATTCCTCAGGATTTTCATAGTATACAATCACATCATCTGCAAATAAGAACAGTTTTACTAGTTCCCTTCGTTATTACCCATTTCGTTTCTTTTTCTTGCCTTACTGAACTAGCTAGAACCTCCAGTAAATGATGAATAAAAGTTGTGCAAATAGACTCTTTGGTTCCCAGTCTTAGAGAAAGAACTTCCAATATTTCATTACTGAATATGAGTTTCTCATAGGAAAAAAATTACTTCGTAGAAAGGTATTTTATTTTTAGTTATCAACTGGTGTCTGTCAAAATTATTTTTATGCATCTACTGATAGTTCTTTAAACTATAATAGTGAATTCTATTAATGACTAATTGAGTGATTTTTATAGGATAAATCCACCCTTGCATTTTTTTCAAAAATTCCATTTGTCAACATGTATTATGCTTTTTACATATTACTGGATTGGATTTGTAAATGTTATTATAAGAAATGTAGGTCTATATTTTATATTCTTGTAATGTTCTTGTCTGATTTTGATATCAGAGTTAATATTAATCCTCATAAAGTTAATGAGGAAGCATCTCCTCTCCTATTTGGAGCACAAGGTGTAATATCGGTATTCTTTCTCGAAAGTTACAGAACCCACTAGTGAAGTTCCTTATGGCACATCCTTAACTTGTGAACTCGGTATCTTTCATGGGCACAGGATGCATCAGACCTTCTGTTTTTCCTGTGTCAGTTTTGGTAAACTATGTTTTTCAAAGAATGACTCCATTCACGTAGGCTGTCAAAATTTACTGGAATTAAGTTTTACATATTTTTCATCATTCTTTTAAGGTTTGCAGGATCAGTAATGATATCCCCTCTTCCATTATTGATATTGATAATTTGTGTCTTCTAGTTTTTTTATTGGTAAGCCTTGGTAAGGTTATCCTAATTTTATTAATCTTTCAAAGAACCAATTTTTGTTTTTTGTTGATTTTTATTTGTCTACCTTTGATTTCATTGACTTTTAGGCTTATTCTCCTTATTTCCTTTTTTTTCCTGTCTACTACAGGATTAATTTGCTCCTGTCTACCTTCTTAAAGTAGAAGCATAAATTACTGATTTTATTTCCCTCTAAGGACCACTTTAGTTGTGTTTCACAAATTTTTATGTTGTGTTTTTAGTATTATTCCATTCAAAATGTTTTCTAATTGCCTTATGATTTTCTTAGACCCATGAGTTATTTAGGACTGTGTTGTTCAATTTGAAAACACTTGGAGATTTTTCTAAATGGTTTGTTATTACTAATTTTTAATTTAGTACCAGAGCAATTAGAGAACATACTCTATAATTTTGTCCATCTACTTCTATAGGTACAGTTTTTGTATTCTGTTATTTAAAAGCTGAAACAAAGGCCAACAATCTGCTAATGACTGCCTCAACAAAAGTAGTGTATTAATTTTAACTTTATACCAGATGTTTAATGTACTACCTAATTTCCTCAATTTCCCTGAAATTTTTATAAGAAATTTTCTGATATTTTTATAAGAAAGAGAAGTTTCACAATTTTAGTCTAAACCTGAGGTTAATATTTTATAAAATTTTAAAATCTAACAAAGAGATTAAGAAAATGTAATCAGTTTAAAATGAACTATCCTGGTTACAGTTAGATGGAAAATAATGGAAAAAGACACCACATATAGGAACAATCATGACTGAGGCATGGGTTTCCAGAGCCAACTATTTTCTAGAAACACACTCACATACACAAACACACACCACATAACTCCTATATCACCAATATAGTTTAATGCTAGAATGGTTTCTATGGAAGTATCTGTGCATGACTGAGGAATTCGATCACAAATACCATTACAGAATCTCATTGCATCAGGCAATCTTACCTTAAAGTAGAGTCCAATTCTGTTTCGGAATATGTAGAGAAAACACGGAAAACATATTTGTCAACTAATAAAGAAAAACTATCTCCAGGATTCAACCAGTGCCAAAGATTTGTCTTTAATGGTAAGAACTGGCTCTTCTCAGAAGACTGATAAAAACATGGACTTGTGTGTATCTAACAAAGAAAGAAAGAATGCAGTGATGTTGTAACTCAAAATTATGACAAAAATACAACTAAACAGGAATGAATACAAAATTTTACCATCATAATACTTTACTTATAAAAGAAGCTTAAAAGTCTAATATACCTGGCACTTATAAATACTGTAATTTTTATCTATACATACAAAAAGAAAAAAGGGATCAAAGGAAAAAGCAAAATGATCAATTTTTGGTTAAAGGTACATCTGTTTTGCTTGAGATGATGTTAACATCTGAAAGAGAAACATGGAAAAAAATCTCAGTATGTAAACTGAAGCCCTTAACTTTGATATCTAAAATTCACCAATCCCCTTATTATTCCCTTAATAATTTTTAGTATGATTAAAAAATTAGATACTGTGAGAAGGGAGATTTTGGTACTATCTCTTAAGCAAATAGCATAGTCATTGGTTTGGTTTTGTTTTAGCTCCTCACAGAGGAATCTTATTTTGTTTGAATGAAACCCTACTATGAAGATAATCATCCATATTCAAATTCCAAGTAGTAAATATATCCCCATGTCAAAACTATTACAATACCCCCTATTTTGAACTGTTTGCCACTATTTGCTTCCATGTTGAAGATAATGCAGTTGTCTTCATAACTAGACCTACTGAAAAACACCTTAAAAACTCCAACTAAAATAAATCTGAAAATGGCCATTTCCAAACATCAAATAGCCTTTTTGTCATCAATATGAGGTGTCTGAAATAAATAAGCTTTAGTGTATAACAAAGCAATCTACATTAATTCAGATCTTTGGTTTTTTAAATTGAATCTTAGAGTAACTCCCCCTACCATTCATCCATTCATCTGTTTCATGAATTTAAATGAGACTTTTTCTAGAGACACCAACAACCTCCCAGTACAGCAAGGTCATGTCCACCCTGAGACTGGACATATATGGAACATTTCCAGTTTTTCTATTTATACTTCATTAAAGTATCTTGAGACACAACTATATTTTCATACATTAAAACCTTTAACAATCCCAACCATTTAAAATATCTGTAGATATTAAGGTATGTTTTATTCATCCTGAGTTTGAGCAGACTAGAATTCAGCATAAATGTGGTAGGTAAAAACATCTGTTCTTGCTATAAAAATATTCTTTATGGGAAAATTAAGACAATTTATAAGAGGCCTATTTTTAATGTATTTTGGAGTTCTAGAAATGTCTCTTTCTCTTTTTTTACCCATCAACAAATTTCTCTTCATTGGAAAACCTGGTTAAAATTTTGATTAAATATACTCACTTTCATTTGTTTAAAAATTTAAGCCTTTATAGAATATAAATTAAGTAAAATAAAAACAAATCTAGAATGTTATAAAACAGAAATTAAATAATATTATTAACTTTGGTAGCCTACTTGACATTACAATTTATTTTCTAGTTGTTTTCATTTTTTAAATGTTTTTGTTGTATTTTTTGTTACATTACCTTTTAGATCCCTTATACTCACTCCCTCCCCTGAGCAATCACCACACTGTTGTCCAGGTTCATGACTCCTTTTTCCCTTTTGTTCAGTCTACCCACCTACTTACTGGCCCCACAACCTCCCCCACCTCACTAGCTGTCATCCTGCTCTCTGTTTATGAGTCTGTCCCCATTTTCCTTGTTAGTTCAGTTTGTTCATGAGATTCCACATATGAGTGAAATCATAGGTATTTGTCGTTCTCTGACTGGTTTACTTCACTCAGCATAATGTTCTTCGGGTCCATTCATACTGTTGCCAAGGGTAAAGTTTTCTTCTTTCTTACAGCCAAGTAGTATTACATTGTGTAAAAGTCCCATAGTTGTTTTATCCACTCATCTACTGATGGATATTTGGGCTGCTTCCTTATCTTGGCAATTTTAAATAATGCTGCAATGAACATAGGGGTGCTTATGCTTTTTCGAATTAGTATTTTGGGTTCTTTTGGATATACTTCCAGTATATCCAGAAGATATACTTCCCAGAGGGACCTCATGTTTCTCTCCCTCTCTTTCTCCCTCCCTTCCCCTCTCTCTAAAAATAAATAAATAAAACCCTTAAGAAAAAAGAGTATTACCATTACCTTTGACACCCCTGTGGGTTTTTCCCCATTCCATTCTTCTCAGTTCCCTGAGAGGTAATTACTAACCTGATGTTTGAGTTTGCCACATCCTTTATTTTCTTTATGATTTTAAAACCTATGTTTATGAACCTAAATATATTATTTATTTTGTAGGATTTTTAATTTTATATAGTTGGAGCCATATTACACATATTCTTCCAATGCTTGCTTGTGTCATTCATTATGATGTTCCTAATTTTAACTCATGTTTTTTCATGCTTTCTCTGTAAATTATCATCACTGTTATAGTATATTTCATTAAATTATTACATCACAATATACAAGGGAGGACCCAAAAAAGCCTGGAATTTATTTATAACAAACTATGTACTTATTCTTACATGTTAACTTCAGTGACCTTCAAAGTTCTCTGCAATACACCTATCAAGATGTTTTTCCACTGCTGAAAACAGTTTTTTGATCTTGTTGATTTTGATGCCTTTTTGCGCTTCTGCCATTTTTTGTTTCACCTTTTCCACATCAGCATAACATTTCCGTTTGAGGACTTTTTCACCCATGAAAAATAAAAGTCGCTTGGGAAGATCTGGTGAATAGGGCAAGCAGGGCACAGGTGATGCCGTTTTGGGTTAAAAAGTGCTGAGCACTCAGAGAGGTGTGGGCGGGTGCACTCATAGAGCACCCATCCTGAAATGGTCAAACTCACTGAAGAGTCTTCCAAAAAATTAACTGAAGCTGAACGCAGCCTCTCACAACCACCCCAGCTGGTGCATTGACACAGATGGGTCCCCAGAACACTCACCAAGCCAGAGAAGCCTGTACTATGAGGGGCCCTCCATCCAGAAGATATTTCTGGGTTTTTTTTGGTCTTCCCTCATATTTATCAATTCCACTCTTGATAGAAATTCATACTGCTTCTTGTACATATCTCTTGGGGTGTGTGGGGTGTGTACATGCATGTGTGTGTGAGTGCATGGTCTAATTTGCAGACGATACATGCCTTTATCTGTAGGAAATAATGTCAAGCTATTTTCCAGAGTGGCTGTACCATTTAAGTTCTCACCCCAATCCTATCTGCAAACACAGGATCTTATAACTAACAATACAAATCTAGGAAAGTCTATAAACCTACAGCAAAAGCTAATAATTTCTCCTTTGGTATCAAAAATAACTAGAAATCCTTGTCTAAGAGTGAAGTGCTCACTATAAGTTAGTTCCTTGTTTTATTTAACACGAATTCTACAGCAGTAAATCTAAATATTGTAGAAAGTAGGTATTGTTAAGTCACGGGTCTTCCAGTAGAAAAGCCAGGTGTATTATTGGCCATAATTGCTATTTTGAAAAAAGTGAATATAAAATAATGATGTGTTCAATCAGAAAAGCCAGGGAGGATAGGAATTTAGGGATCCCTATACTCTTTGTCTTAATGTGTTTCTATAGGGAACTGTTCAGTGTGGCGTGGGGAATGTAGCCCAGCTCCTGACTTGGAAAACCCAGTGGGGAGCGAGTAGGCATACAGGACCCACACCCACCGATTGGTTTTCCCATGGGGAATCAGACCTGCATTGTACGTAGGCTGCTATGAGGCTTACTTTGGCTAAAACTCCCTCACCCTGGATTAAGGCAGAATATGTTTACTGCATTATCTTTAAAGTAACTTCCTAAACTCTGTGCTAAGCCTCCCAAGTATGGAGCGTAACGAGTTCAACCACTTTCCTCCTTGATCTGCAACATCCTTCTCTTTGAAGAAATTATCAGCATTCTTTCCTTGGTTCTCTGTAAAAGGTAACCACCTACAGTGAACCTGTGCATAGTAAATGAGGACCATCCTTGATGTAATGTACCCAGAAAAGCAATCAAAGCCTGTCCAGCCAGGGGTTGGGGCGCTCTCCCACTCAGAGGGCAGCCATGCTGTCCCCTTTCTCCACTTCTGCAGTCCGTGTGAATTTGTTTGTCACAGCCACAACACACAGAACCCGGAGGGCTGGAGTCCGCATCATGTTTCAGTAACAATAAAATCAAGCTTCTTTACTTTAGGACATAGTAATTTATTAAAAAAGTGTTAGAAATTGGGTACTGGAAATTATTGATTTTATAAAAATCCATGATATCCCCTTTCCTGGAAATGCCACATATAGCTCTCACTGCAGCACTTACTCATATATATAATAAATATGAATTATCTACTATGTGCTAGGCATATTGCTAGATATTGGAGATGTGAAAACCAGTCAGTGTTCCTGTACTCAACAAGTTTATGCTCTGGTAAGTCTTACTCTGAGGAATACGACAGCTCGAGAGGATGGGGAGACACATAACTGAGAGTGAATACAGGGCCCCACAGGGACGCTGACTATGGGGAGCTGCACTTTTTAAGGCACGAAGACGCAAAACACAAACCCTCTTAAAAAGGATTTGTTCAAGGTTGAGATGGTGTGAATTCATCTCAATTCAATACTTTCCCCAGTACTGGAATTAAAAGGATGCTTCTCAAATTTGGGAATGGTTAGACACAGGATCATGAAAGAACTACATGTATAGAGGAAAGAATTCACACTACAACAGGCAGTTGTACATGTAAGATGGAAATATATGTAGGTTTTTAAATGCTATGAATTAATGAAATTCGTTTCATAATAATAAAGTTAACACCAAAGCATCAAGTCTGAAAGCATCAAGTCTATTTGTATGAGGGTCCATTTGGACCCTCATACAAATAGATTATTCTCCTAAACAATAGATTCTGCAAATGAAAAGGAATAAGCACACAGCATATTCTCAGAAGCTGCTATCTCTACAACACAACAGCGCTCAAACAAAAATGCAAGTAATTAGAAGTCTCACCCTTAACAAGAACTTTCAAATCAAAACTATTTTTAAAACCCTAAAGTTGGACAAATCTACATTTTAGAAATACTTAATTCTCTACACACAAGAGACATAAAAATCTGTTAAAATACAACTCTGTACCACTGAGCTTACTGTGGTCATTACCTGCCCCACAGTTATGAAGTTCGTATGGGATCTTACTCGTCGTATTCAGTCATGGACCAAAGAACAAAGTACATGTGAACTGAAGTACACGGTCACCTTTCACCGAAGTTCTAACTATGTAAATGCATCACTGCCCTGTGGGAAAAGTTAGGTAGTTTAAATAATTTGATCTTTATCTCCCAATTATCTTCCAGTAATAAGAAGGACATATTTTGACATTAACTCCCTATTTCTATAACTTCAGAAAATAAGCCCCTCTAATCAAGCACTGGAAAAAGGTGAGAGACAAAAAGTTAAAATGAATCGTATTTACCGGTTTGATTCGAAGCTGACCACCCACCACCTCAAGAACGGCATGTCTTCTGGACACTCTCTTGTCTGTTATCTACATGGAAAAGAAATAAGAATTGTAAACACAGCCACCTTCCTGAATAAAAGCTAAAAATTAAAAAATATATTGAGCAAAAAACCCCAAAGCAACTCAGAGATTGAGGGACCTGTACAAAATCAGAGAAGAATAAATGTTCGAGCACAGGCTCAGATCCCAAAACCTACATGATGGTTTCCATTCAAGACACATTTAGTGGGGATTCTTATCAATGAAGTTCATAAAATGAGAAAAAATCTAGTATGTACTTAATAGAAAGCATTCCATATACAGAAAACACAGTGCAGGCTACAATGACAACTGGCTCTAAAAGGCAGTAGTCTGGTAAATTTAGGAGTCCTGAAGGCAGACCTGCTTCTGAGCTCCGGCGCCATCGGCAGCACTTAAGACAACGGGAAGGTGGGAGCAGGAGCAGTAAAACTCAAATTTTTACCGTGAAGAAGAGATTATCATCATATATGTATGTGTGTATATATGTATGTATATATATTCATATATATTCCCTGTGTTTGAGCCAATAGTGTTCTACTCATGCTCACAATCATTTCCACACACAAAAGTTATAAAACTGTTTACATTTAGCCCTGGCTGGTGTAGCTCAGTGGATTGAGTGCAGGCCTGTGAAGCAAAGGATCACGGTTCGATTCCCAGTCAGAGAACATGCCTGTGTTGCAGGCCAGTTCCCGATGGGGGACACATGAGAGGCAACCACACATTGATATTTCTCTTCCTCCTTCCCCTCCCCTCTGTCTGAAAATAAATAAATAAAATATGTATTTTTAAAAAAACTGTTTACATTTAAATGCTAAAATTGCCAATCAAGCCCTTGCTGCACGGCTATAAACACAATAGTTCAGACTACCTTTGCCATTTGTGGCTGATTCATAACGAAAACATTTCAAGTATCACCTTATCATAACAATTTGGCCCACCTAATGGTTACCTTAGTATCTATCATTTCAACTCTGATATTATCCACATCATTACCAAATTATAGGTAAAAGCAGACTACAGCAATGCCCAAATTCAATTAAACCCACTGGTTCTGCAAAACCTGGTCAGAATATGAAACTGACAGGAATCACTACACCTTTGCTGAGTCAGAGAGCAGTTCCACACTTAAGGCTGTACCTAAATGAAAACAGTAACATCAAGCATCACAGCATAATGCATTCCTCACCCATAAATTTCCCACACAGCTGCAAGTTAGTATTTGGGACACTTTCTAGAATAAAGTGTCTTAAAGATATCCCATGTAAAATGGGATAATATATATATCCACTATTAGCCACAATGGCTATTTCAGAAAAGTAAATATAAACTAATAATCTATTCTCCCAGAAAAGTCAGGATAAATTTTTAGACGTTGCTCTAATCCTTCCCATAATATGCCTTTAATGGGCCAAAACAACAGCAGTTATCTGATAACATGCTGTACCATTTGCAACTCTTATTTAAATAACTATTTTATTTATTTATTTTCAGAGAGAAGGGAAGGGAGGGAGAAAGAAGGAGAGAACTAGCAATGTTTGGTTGCTTGTCATGTGTCCCCTTCTGGGGATCTGGCCTGCAACCCAGGCACGAGCCCCGATTGGGAATCGAACTGGTGACCCTTTGCTCAATCCACTGAGCTATACCAGCCAGGCCCCATTTATGATTATTTTTTAACTTTTAAATCACTTTTACTTTTCAATTACAGTTTAGATACATTATTATATTAGTTTCAGGGGTACACCCCAGAGATTAGGCAATACATAAATTAGTAAATGATCAACCCAATAAACCTCACACCCATCTGACACCATACATAGTTATTAGACTATTATTGACTATATCCCCTATGCTGTACTTTACATCTTCACGGCTATTCTATAACAACTAATTTGTACTTCTTAATCCCCTCACCTTTTCACCCATCCCTGCAACCAGCTTCCCATCAACATAGTTTCTCTATCTATGAACCTGTTTCTGTTCTGCTTGTTCATTTATTTTGTTTTTTAGACTCAGTTGTTGATAGATAGATATTTATCCATGTTATTGTTCATATTTTAATCTATTTTTCCATTTTCTTAAAGAAAACCCTTTAACATTTCATTTAATACTGGTTTGGAGGTAATGAATTCCTTTAGCTTTTTCTTTTCTGGGAAGGTCTTTACCTATCTTTCAAAATAATAGCTCTGCTGGGTAATCTTGGTTGTAGGTCCTGGCTTTTCATCACTTTGAATATTTCTTGACAATTCTTTCTGGCCTGCAAAGTTGGGTTTTTTTTCTTTTGTAGATAACTAATTGCTTTTCTCTTGCTGCTTTTAAGATTCTCTGTCTTTAACCTTGTGCATTTTAGTTATGATATATGTTGGTGTGGGCCTCTTTGGGCTCATTTTGTTTGAGACTCTCTGCGCTTCCTGGACTTGTATAACAATTTCCTTCACCACATTAGGAAAGTTTTCTTTCACTATTTTTTCAAATAGATTTTCAATTTCTTGCTTTCTCTGTTCTTCTTCTGGCACCCCCACGAAGTGAATGTTGGTGTGCTTGAAGTTGTCCCAGAGGTTTCTTATATTATCCTCATTTTGAGGGTACTCTTTTTTCTTTTTGGTGTTCTGATTAGGTGTTTTTTGCCTCCTTATACTCCCAATTGCTGATTTGATTCTCAGCTTCATCTATCCCCCTGTTGATTCCCTGTAAATTATTCTTCATTTCAGTTAGTGTAGCCTTCTTTTGTGACTGGTCCTTTTTTATGATGTTGAGGCTCTCACTACGTTCATTGAGCAAGCTTATAACTAGTGTTTCATACTCTGCATCTTGCAGATTGCTTGTCTCCATTTTGTTTGGTTCTTTTTCTGGAGTTTTGTTCAGTTTTCTCATTGAGACATACTTCTTTGTCTCCTCATTTTGTCAGCTTCCCTGTGTTTGTTTCAATGTATTAGGTACAACTGCTATGTCTCCCAGGCTTTGAAGACTGGCCTGATGTAGTAGGTGTTTGTAGTGTTGAGTGGCATAGCCTCCCCAGTCAGCCTAGCTAGGCACTCAAGATGTGCCCCCTGTGTGAGCCTGTGCACCCCATCCTGTTGTAGCTGAGCCTTGACTGTTGTTAGGATGTCAATGGGATAAATTTACCCCCAGGCCAATTAGCTGCAAGGACTGGCTGTGACCACTGACCACCAACCTCTGACTACCGGGTGCATCAGCTGTGCAGGGGAACACCCTACAGAGCAGGACTTACTTTAGCGGGGCTCTAATGCCCGCTGAGTCTGCCCCTTGAGTGTGTCACTTAAGGAGGTGGTTGAATGGTGATGCTTTGATGTGGTCTGAAGCTGTCCACTTGGTGCACTGGCTCTGGGATCTCCTGGGCGGTATAAACCAAGGTCAGCTGCTACCTGTGTTCTGCTGAGGGCCACCTGGTGTGAGCTTCCAAGCAATCTGTAGATGGCTGATAACTGTGTTAGTCTTGAGTTGCCTGGGAGTGGCCAAGCTGCAAAGAAAGGCAGGTGACCGCTAGTGCTGGGCCTTGGTTCACTTATTCAAAGGTATTGGGCACACTGAGGCCAGATGCTGCTTGCTTGAGAGATTTTAGGAAAATCTGGAGCATAAGCCAAGACAGGCCATTTGTATGAAAAGCCACTGGAAATAGTCAGGGTGGGCCCCAAACTTGGGTGGGATCTCAAAGAATCACCAGGATAGGGTGAGTCTCAGATATGGTGCCCACCTGCTGGCTCTGTAGGGGTAGGGTTCATCAAAGGAACAATGGTCTCTGCCAGTACATTTGTCTGGGAGAAAGCTGTCCCCTCAGCTTTTGCCCTGGTGCCAGACAATTCTGATCCTCCTGTATGTCTCTGGTGCCTTTTGAGCTGCTGCCCCAGTGCTAAAACTCAGAGAATGTAGGTCTGAGTAAATCTATGTGCTGGCCCTTTAAGAGGAATTGGCTGGGTCTCCAGAAGCCCTCTGTTCCCTCAGCCTTAATCCATGCTGGTTTTTACAGCCAGCAGTTCTGGGGACTTAGCTTCCTGGCACTGGAACCCTGGACTGGGGGGCTGATGTGGGGCTGGACTCCTCACTCACTCAGGGGGGGCCTCCACAGCCAAGATGTCCCTCCCAATTTTTATTTGCCACCCTGCCACGTGTGCGTGTGGGACCAGCCAGTTTCATTGCCTCCACTTTTCCTACCAGTCTCATGCCAATTCTTCTTTAATCCCCTAGTTGTAGGACTTCCATTCAGCCAGATTTCATGTCGTTCTAAATGATGGTTATTCTGTAGTTTAGCAGTAATTTTGATGTGGTTATGGGAGGAGACAGGTACCATGTTTACCTAGGCTGCCATCTTCACCATTTGCAGACATTTTCATCATTTGCACAGAACTTTCACTTAAATGTTGAGCTTCACCGTAATACTGTTATAGCTATTATTCACACTTTACATACTTGGAAATTCAAAGTTCAGAGAATTTAAATACTTGTGTCAGTCACTTGTGTCTTTGTGTATGCAGTACTTCAAATCTTATTAATAAATACATGAGAAATATTCATGACTCTACACCTATATATAATCATTCAGATGTAATTTCAAATAATTCAAATTATTCTATGCCTGAGAGTAGGATGTTTCTGTTTCTAACTCGGGTACTAAGATCTCATTGTAAACTTCAATAATACAAATCAATTTTCTAACCAACAAAATAACAAACTCTCAAACATAAAACCATGACATACAATGATGGTTCTTGTAATAGTCCAGCTTGGGTTTATTTTTCAGCTAAATTTTTGCAGGAAGCAATAACGGACTTTTTCCACCTTTCTTTGAAGTGGACTTCACCAACAGACACTAGCAAGAAAGATTTTAAATAATAGGAAAGTATAATGTGACCTCTAGTGGTCACATGATTCCGCAACACTGCCATTTCCTCACAAGCTGTGCATCTCCATAAGCCACTAAAAAAGTGTTTTTATGCGTCTTTGAAATGAACATTACTCAGGCATTTAGCTATAGTTATCCCTTTTAAACCATACCTCTAAAAAGTAAGATAAAAAATAATTTATGCTTCCTCAGTAAAAAGCTTACAGGTTTAACAAATTATCATTAAAGCCTATTTAATTTCAGCGTGGGGTGAGAAGGGTGGGCAGTAGGTGGAAGGTATGTCTCAAATAGATCATCCTAAAGATCTCAGGACCTGCTTTACTTAACATCAGATCACTGCTCCTTGTGCAGAATAAATACCCATACATTCTTGTTAAAGTAGTAACTATAACAGCAACTATGTGTCAAGACAAAGAACACTATACTTGTATGTTATCTTTTTTAATCTTCACAAAGTCTCTGAAGAAGATAGGATTATCTTCATCTTTATAGGTGAGAAATGGCAGTACAGAGAGATTAAGCAACTACTTAAAATTGCAACTACTACAATGAGCAGCGGAACCAGGACTTGAACCCACAGAATCTGATTCTAGAGACTCCTTTGCTGTTAACACTGTACTGTCTCATTTTCATTCGGTAAAACATCACTTTTTAGATTATTTACCACCAGCTTAAGTCTCTAAACGTAGAACATATGAAAAAAACCCTGAAAGTAGAGCAGAAAGGCTATTTAATAAGCAAGTAGACATTCTGAGAAAATTCAAGCTCTAAATACTGCTCCAAGAGGCCTTCGGGCTTTCACTTGGTCCTGTTTATTCTAATGTCACACCCAATAATAATGAGGTACTACCTGAATTCCCAATTCATTATTGAGAGTAGAAAATGAAGTGGATAGGGTTTAGTAAGCAATGCATTCGCGATGGGGGAAAACGACTGATGTTGGCCTGCAAACAGAAAGAGAAAGTCTATGGAAAAGCAAAGAAACCCAAGTACTCAAAAAGAACATGCCAGCTAGAGGCTATTGGGGGTACAGACAAACAACATACCATCCTTCAGAAGGTACTGCAAAGGCTTACCTCAGTTCGCTTATTGATCACCAGGCATTACCAGATTTAAAAGAAAACTTCATTTGAAAGTCATTTTGCATCTTAGCCATCAAAAGAATTACAATCAAGGAATTCCAGTTTCATATAGAATAACCATAGTCACCTAAATTCTCATTGTACCACACATCCTCACCCCAATTAAAGATCAGTAAATAAAGCAAATAAAACCAACTATATCCCACATCAAAAGCACTAGGAGACATTGATCATCACCAACTTTAATTAACATGTAAGAGGGGAGAAACGTCAAACTTCATGGCCTGTGCTGGAGCAGAAAGCCAGGTGGCAGCGGGGAGGAAGAGAAGGAAGGGAATGAGGACCAAAAGTGGTGGGTCACAGACAGTATCACTCCCAGGAAAGACATCATACCTTGGGTGGGAAGTGCTGAAAACACACGTCACATCTAGCAGTCAGATGTCACATCAGACATCCAGCAAAACCGGGAACAATTTGGGCATCAATGTGAATGATGATTATAATGGAATACAGCACAAGGAATCAGTAGAAAAATAACCTACTGATTCATTCTGAACTCAAGGAAGGGGCTGGGGCTACAGCTGGGAAGAGAAGCCTTCTTTATAAAATAATGACAGGTAATGTAGAAGAAATGATGGAATCAGAAAAATTACTGTTTTGTAACTACCAAAGTATTAATTGAGTCAATGGATTTAATTGAGTATTAAAGGATCAATGGACATTAATTTTTCCAGGGGAGGGTTGACGGGAAACAATATTCGCGAAGTCTCAAAGCGTCACTGCACCGATTCCTCACAAAGGGAACGTCCTCTGCACTGGGAGAAGTCAAGCACCACCTCCCCCAGGGAATCACACTAGTAGTATCAGCACCCACAGGAGAAACTGATAGGCTGCTCGGAGCTCACGTCACCCACGGATGACTCCCATCCAAAATCTTTCACCTGGGTCTAATCATGTGGAAAACAATCAGACAAATCAATCTTGTGGGAATTCTATGAAACCGGCCTGGATTCCTAAAGCACTAGTGCTATGAAAGGCAGACAGGTCAAGATTAAAGAAGAGAGTATTTGATTACATCCTAATTTCTTTCTTTAAAATTTTATCTATTTATCTTTAGAGGGGAGGGGAAGGAGAGAGGGAGAGAAATGTCAATGTGTGGTTGCCCCTCGTGCGTCCCCTGCTGGGAACTGGCCTGCAACCCTGGCCTGCAACTGTGCCCTGACTGGGAATTAAACCGTGATTGTGTGGTTCGCAGGCCTGCGCTCAATCCACTGAGCTATACCAGCCAGGGCCCTAATTTCTTTTTAAGTGTTAAAAAGGACATTATTGGGAAAGTTGGGTAAAACTGAATATGGAATATTAAAATTTGTAGTTACTAATTTGTCAAGTGTGTATATATATTTATTTACTCTATGTAGAAACATCCTTGTTTTAGGTAATACAAGAATGTGTTGAGGGGGACTTCCGCCAAGATGGAGGCATAGGTGGGAATACTGTGCCTTCTCCCACAACCAAGTGTGAATACAACAAAGGTTTGGAGAACAAAGACACAGCCAAAGAACAGAAAATTGAATTATACAGAAGTCTGACAACAATGAAACGTTCAACCAGGACGGTAAGAGGGGCGGAGCCATCAGCGGAGCAGGGTCGGGCAGGACAGATCCCCTGACCCAGGCGGGCAGGCAGAGCAGACCCAATCGGGGTGCGGGGCAGACTGACCAAGGTCGCACATTTGCGCACAGTGAGACAGACCGCGCAGGCCCCAGTGGGCAAACCCAGTGGTGGCAGGCTGACCAAGGTGGCACATTCGCATGCAGTGGGACGAATGCGCAGGCCGCGGTGATGGCAGCAGGGGGAGGCAGGAGGCGGCAGACTAGACCGCCATTTCTCCTCTTTGACCCCGCCCTCATGTACAGCGTCACAACCAAGTGACTGGGTTGCCCTGCTCTGGTGAACACTTAGGGCTCTGATCCTCCTATGTAACAGGCACAAACAGTCCAAAAGATGGCTCAAGAAGAACTCAAAGTCCCAGAGCCAATAACTCTAAGCAACCAAGAAATAGCAAACCTTTCAGACACACAGTTCAAAACACTGGTCATCAGGATGCTCACAGAACTGGTAGATTATAGTCACAAATTAGAGGAACATATGAAGGCTAAACTAATTGAAATGAAGGGAAATGCACAGGAAACCAATAGTGATGGAAAGGAAACTGGGACTCAAATCAATGGAATGGACCAGAAGGAAGAACAAAACATCCAACCAAAAAAGAATGAAGAAACAAGAATTCAAAAAAATGAGGAGAGGCTTAGGAACCTCCAGGACATCTTTAAACATTCCAACATCCGAATTATAGGGGTACCGGAGGGGGAAAGAAACAGCCACAAGTGGAAAACATATTTGAACAAATAATAAAGGAGAACTTCCCCAGTCTGGTAAAGGAAATAGACTTCCAGGAAGTCCAGGAAGATCAGAGAGTCCCAAAGAAGTTGGACCCAAGAAGGAACACACCAAGGCACATTATAATTACATTAGCCAAGATTAAAATGAAGGAGAGAATCCTAGAAGCAGCAAGAGATAAGGGGATAGTCACCTACAAAGGAGTCCCATCAGACTGTCAGTGGATTTCTCAAAAGAGACCTTACAGGCAAGAAGGGGCTGGAAAGAAGTATTCCAAGTCATGAAATCCAAAGACCTACAGCCAAGATTGCTTTATCCAGCAAAGCTTTCATTTAGAATGGAAGGACAGATAAAGTGCTTCTCAGATAAGGTCAAGTTGAAGGAGTTCATCATCACCAAGCCATTATTATATGAAATGCTAAAGGGACTTATATAAGAAAAAGAAGATGAAAAATATTAACAGTGAAAGGACAGCAAACTCACAGTTATTAACAACCACACCTAAAACAAAAGCAAACCAAGAGGACAGCTAGATCAGGAGTGGAACCACAGAAATGAAGAACACACAGAGGGTTAGCAACAGGGGAGTGGGAGGAGGAGAACGGGGGAGAAGGTACAGAAAATACCATAGATGGTAGGTAGAAAATACCATAGATGGTAGGGAGGGCAAGAATACTAGGGGAAATATAGAATCTAAAGAACTTGAGACATGTGGTTATAAACTAAGGGGGGGGGGAGAATGGTGGGGGAGGGGGTGTGCGGGTAGAGGGGAATGAAGGGGGGAATAGCACAACTGTAATGGTATAATCAATAAAACATATTTAAAAAAAGAATGTGTTGATATTCTTAGGGAATGACATAATACATGCAGTATATTTTCTTTTGAAGATTTTATTTATTTATTTTTAGAGAGATGAGAAGGGAGGGAGAAAGAGAGGGAGAGAAACATCAATGTGTGGTTGCCTCTTGCACACCACCTACTGGGGTCCTGGCCCACAACCCAGGCATGTGCCCTGACTGGGAATCAAACCAGCAACGCTTTGCTTTGCAGTCCATCTCTCAATCCACTGAGCCACACCAGCCAGGCGCACATACAGTATATTTTCAAAGGGGTTCAAGAGAAAGAGAGAGACAGAGAAAGTAAATAAGGCAATCCATTAGCCATTAGTTAATATCCTAAGTTAAGGATATATATGTGTTTGCTGTACTATTCTTTCAATTTTTCTACAGGTCTGAAATATCTCAAAATGAAAAGTTCAGGAAAAACTAAAATTTCAAAAATTTTAGACATTTTTGTAAAATTAAAATGTAAATTTTTTTAAATGTACAATTTTTACATTTCAAAATGTAAGAGGTACCATCAAGGAAACTACAAAATGTAGTATGTATGGTTGCTAAATAACAGTACAATTAATGTGTCTATTTAGTTACATGTCCTTGTCTTCAGATGTCCCTGATTCAGAGTAGGCACCACAACTGATTGCCAACAGGCCTCAAATTGCCCACAATGTTGCTGCTGTTGCTGCGGTCTCAGTGTTACTTTGCAGAGTGCACACACCCTCCCTCTCACCAGTACCCCTATAACCTTCCTCTGAGTCACTTCACTCAATTGCACACCTGGCCTTTGGTGCCATCTGAACTCGCAGCTCATGGTTTAAATGACACCCGCACTTTTTAGATGCTAATTCTTCATAAATGACACTATGTACCAAATGCTACTAGCTGCTTAATCACTATGTACTTATTTCTTCTTCAGTACTAATAGCACTCCAATTTGTTCTGGTGAAAATGTGCCTGGTTAAAAAACTGCAAACACCTAGAATCCCTTGTAGCGATGGATGGTCAAGTAACACAGTTCTAGCGAAGGATGTAAGACAAACTGTATATCGACCACATTATCTAGTTTCTGTATCTGCTGCTTTGGTATCTGGGGCATTACTGCCTAGGAAAGAACTACCCCTCTCTTTCAGGGTTATCACATTCTTAGATAATTGAATGGCTCCCCTGCAAGTACACATTTCATATGCAAAACAACCAATCTGAAATCATCCCCCCAAGCTCCATGGTTCTTACACTGGCTCTTACACTGCCCTAATCACCCCAGGACTAGGCATTAGATAACCAGAGCTCAATAACACCCTAACCTGCTTCTCTGCCTTGCCCATTCATTCCCAACAAAACCACAATAAAGGCTTTCTCACCAGTACCCTGAGCTCTCTCGACCTTTCTGCCTTCCACGGACCACAGGGTTGTCCAGTGTGGCCCTGTGTGGTGGTGTACCCTTCCTTGTCATGGGAACTGTAATTTATTATGGGAACTGTAATAAATTGTCATTTCAGTGGCAATCATCTCCTGATCAGCTGGCCTCACCATACCTGAACAAACATACAAAATCTTAACATAGAGTAGAGCTTCTGGAAAGATGATCTTCCTGATAAAAAGGAGCTGGCTCAGCTAGCATGCACCTTTTGCCCTCTGCCTTTCTTTCTTCCTGCTTAAATGTTGCACCTCAAGGTACAGCAGCCACCTTATGACTACAGACATGTAGTAGTGTCTGGCACACAAAACCAAGGAGGAGCACAGAAACGCCCATTCCTGGAGAAGCTGCACCAGCCCCGACTGGCTGCTTCTCAGGTTCTCTATTACAGAAGAAAATCTGTTTGTTTAAGCTGCTATTTGCATTTTTCTGTTACTTGCAGCCAAGAGCAATTATGAATAATACAACTGTTGTATTTGTATGAATAATTAACAACTGTTGTACTGATATGGGACAGCTAATAAATTAATTTATGGCCAGCCAGTTAGAGGAGGAATATTAAAAACCAGAAAAGCTAACTGAATTGAGCACTCAAGAACACAAACTTTCTTCAGTGTTAAAAGAATTGCGTGCCCTATGGTGGAAGCTCAGCAAAGAAACCCTGAAGAATACGCAGGTTGACGGGTAATGCTGAGATCACTTCTAACCTGTTAGCAGCAGCTAAAATGACAGCAGATTTTCTTCAGGTAATATAAAAAAACACCTTTTTATGTGAGTTCTTCCTATTGTGTCTTGAATGGGGGCAGGACTCTCTGTTTTTATATCACTTTAATACTGATAAAGTGTGCTTCCCTTACCTTTGATTTTCTGGTTTTGAATTCAATGTTTCATGCGTTATGATGTACGTACAAGTCCTTTCTCCATTTTTAAGGCATGAAGTTTGTGCCAGAAGTAAGGTATAGACATAAAAACAAAAGAACTGTTTGTGACGTGTTTGCCAAGCATTTATTTTTCGCATTTATTGAAGTCAAACAAAATGTAGATTTTCTTATGCTACGAGCAGAAATGCTTAGATGTTTTGAATCAAGGTCTCTAACTGATGTGGACTCCAGCCTGCAGGGTCTGTGTGTTGTGGCTGAGACGAACAAATTCACACAGACTACAGCAGTCCTGTGGAGAAAAAGGGACAGCACGGCCACTCTCTAAGGGAGAGAGAGGACCTCGCCCCCTGCCTGGACAGGCTTTTATTGCTTTTCTGGGTACATAACACTGAAGATGGTCCTCATTTACTATGCACAGGTTCTCCAGAGGTCGTTACGTTTTACAGATCACAAAGGAAAGAACACTGATAATCACTTCAAAGAAAAGGATATTTTGCAAATGCAAGGGGAAAAGTGGTTGAACTGGTTACACTCCATACTTGGGAGGTTTAGCACAGACTTTAGAAATTTACTTTAAAGATGTGCAGTAAAGATTTGCTGCCAAAATCCCGGGTGAGGGAGTTTTAGCAAAAAGCAAGCCTCATAGCAGCCCGGGTACAGTGCAGGCCTGATTCCCACGGGAGAACCTGTCCATGGGCTGGGTTCCTGTCTGCCAACCCACTCCCTGCCAGTTTTCTGAGTCAGTGTCTGGGCTATATCCGCCGCTGCCACATGGAACAGTTCCCTATACCTAACCTACTTGCTTGTTATTTCAAAAATCCTAAAAATTAAAAATAAACCTGAATAAAGTAAAAGAAGAAAAGCTACTGGATGCTGAAATAAATAAAATATAATGGTACCTTTCATTTCATTTTTGCCTATATATAATTGCTGAAAAACCAATACCAGTTAATTTTGCTTCAGATGTTTTCCTAGAGAAATTTCTGAATATCATAAATAGATATAACATAACTCATAAATTCAATGTTCCCACTTAGCCTGCTTCCTATAAATATAAGAACAGAAAAGAGATAAGTTTGTTTGTTTGTTTGTTTGTTTTCAGTACAAACCACATAATACACCAAGGGCTAAGATAATAAAAATTTTCTTGTACAATGCTTTATAATTTACAGTGCTTTCCCACGGGATTTTCTAGTTTCTTTTATCTACAACAAATAAAAAATAAAAAAATTCAAACTTTCATAGTAGAGAAAAACTGAAAATCATCGGGTATGGAAACTATGTTTGTATTAAGAGAAAATGGGCAAACCTAAAGGAGGGATCTATTTTAGGCATAATTTACATAAAATTCTCTCTTCAAACTGTGTGTGTGTGTGTGTAAAGTTAAGACCTGAATTAGATAAAGACTGGTCACTATAAATCAGTCAACAAACCATAAAGGTCTCTTAGCAACAGTGCTTCCCACGGTCAGGTTCAGCATACACTCCAGAGCTCAATCATCAACACTGAGGCTCTGCTGTAACATTAGACAAGCTGATCTCACCCCTCAGTGTAGCAAATATTAATTGATACAAGATGCTATTATTACAGTTGGAATTTACCAAAGTCCAATTTCTGATACGAAGAAAGGACAAGTTTGGTAAACTGTACTTGATTTTTGCCAGAGGCTCTCCAGGCAGACTCCAGTTTACAGATGAGCTCTCTTTAAAAGGTTATTAAGGTACTGGATGTGAAGCGGTTTATGAAATTTGTGAATATTCTTTCCTATTAGAATAACAGTGTAAACAGTAAGGTTATCAGGCTATCTCACAAATACCTACCTAACCCACACTCATAAATTTTGGAGCATTTAGATTTTTAAAGGTAAAAGTATTTTCTGGACTCCCATTTCAAGGTTGCTGAATTGCTAGCCAATACGATGGAACTGTGCTGACTTGCTGCCCGTGAAATCTCAACTCGCCCAACCTGTGTGACTTGCCATGCTGCTTGCACAGTGAATGCTATGCAAATGTAAGAACATCATCTCCAACATTAATATATTATGAGAGAGGCGGCACAGTGAGTAAAAACACAAGCAAAGCTTACAAAGACAAAACTGGGTTTAAATTCCCTCTTGGGACTCTGGTGAATTAAAGTTCCTTGATCATTACTTATTTAATTCAGTTCAGCAGACATTTCCTAAAGACCACTCAGGCCAAGCAATCTTCATAGTGTGTCTAGAAGCGGGTTTCAACTCTGAATTTGCAACAGAACCACCTCCCAAGCTTTCTTAAAAACAGACATCTCTATATAGTACCAACAGAATCAAATTACCAGTCAAAGGAGCTTGTGCAGAAGGTTGAAGGCATGTGACAAGATGGTATATTCAGGCTGAATAGTACTACATGGCAGATAATTTTATGTGTGTGTGCATATATATATGTGTGTATGTATATATACATACACACATATATATATATGTATATATGTATATATGAATGAATGAAAACTCACTCACTACATACCTATCAGAATGGCCCAGATTCAAAACACTGACAACACCAAATTCTAATAATGATTTGGAACAGGGACTGTCACTGACTGCTGGTAGAAATGCAACATGGTGCAGCCTTCCAACGTGGAAGGCAGTCCGCAGTCTCTTACAAAACTAAACACGTTCTTACCATACAGTCCATCAAGTGTACTGTTTTCACCCAGATGAACTGAAAAGTATGTCCACACAAAATCCTGCACATAGATGTTTGTAATAGCTTNTGTGTGTACATATATATATGTGTGTATGTATATATACATACACACACATATATATGCACACACACATATATACATACACATATATGCACACACACATATACATACACACATATATATATGTATATATATATATATATGAATGAATGAAAACTCATTCACTACATACCTATCAGAATGGCCCAGATTCAAAACACTGACAACACCAAATTCTAATAATGATTTAGAACAGGAACTGTCACTGACTGCTGGTAGAAATGCAACATGGTGCAGCCTTCCAACGTGGAAGGCAGTCCGCAGTCTCTTACAAAACTAAACACGTTCTCACCATACAGTCCATCAAGTGTACTCTGTTTTTACCCAGATGAACTGAAAAGTATGTCCACACAAAATCCTGCACATAGATGTTTGTAATAGCTTTAGTCATGGCTGCCAAACTTGGAAGTAACCGCAATGTCCTTCGGTGGGTAAATGGATAAACTGTAGACATCCAGACAGTGGGACAGTGCCCATCACCAAAAAGCCATCAAAAGACATGGAAGCTGAAGTACATATTACTAAGTAAAAGAAGCCAATCTGAAAATCTACATTTGCATACTGTCTGACTCCAACTACATGATATTCTGGAGACAGTAAAAAGTTCAGTAGTTCCAGGGGCTGGGAGAGAAAGGATGAATAGACAGAGCACAGAGAATTTTCAGGACAGTGAAGCTATTCTGTGTGATACCACAATGGTGGATACAGGCCATTGCACATTTGTCCAAACCCACAGAATGTACATGAAGAGGGAACCCTAGAGTAAACTTTGGACTGGGGGCGACAACGACATGTCAGCATAAGTTCATAGGGCCTACCCAGTGGTATGGGGCATCCATAGTGGGGGGCTGCACCTGCGAGGGGCCAAGGGTGGACAGGAACTCTCTATTTCCCACTCCATTCTGCTTTAAACCTAAAACTGCTCAACAAAATAAAGCCTCTTAAAAAAAAGAAAACTAATAAGTACTGTAAAAGTAGTGTCCATACAAGTTGAACAGGATCACTGATGTAACATGATTATCCCACAAGTCTAGTCAGCACTTACCCAATTATCCAATATGCCCGCACTTGCAAACCTCAGAGGCCGAAAGCAGACATTCATTTAGTCTGCAGGGACCTTCCCTCCCTCAGCCCACCCTCTGCCTACCAAAATCCTAACTAATCTAACTCTTGACAGATTGCTCAATATGTCAGGGACATATTAAGGCAGCTGTCACTTATGACACTATGGTTATTTGTCATTGTCTCTATGTTGTTTATCTTCCAATTCACACACTCAAGTTGCCTGCCTGGCTCGTCCCATTTGAAGTTGTACCCCACCTGCTTCTATGTTTCTCACACCTATTAAATTTTAAGTTTCTTGAGGGCAGGTGTTTGCTTCTCTTTCATTCCTCCCATATGACTATAGTGTATATTCATTTATTATTTTCAGAATGTCCTAAATTATTAGTACATTAGTGAACAAAATAGGAAAAATGTTAACATTTAATCCATCATGAATGTTGCTCTTTAAGCTTCAACAATTGGTAGCACTGCTTCTTTGTTAAAATTCACTTCCAAACTCTATATCCTTTTTACACCTACGTTACAAATAAACTCTTTGAGGATTGGAAAAGTGAGTGGTTGAAACACAGAAAAGGAAGAAAGAGAACATGTGTTGAAGACCTACTTACCTGTCTTCAGGTAAGACTCAATAATTTAGTGAGAGGGGCAAAACCCAGCAGCTGGGAGTGTTTGGCACATCCCTGGGGACAGACCTTGCTAGACTGGTTAGGACTAGCATTCCGGGACAGCCAGTGAGATTCTGCAACAAGCAGGAACCATACACAGCTACCAGAACAGGGAGCAATTACTTTGTGTAAACTCTGTGGGCACTTGAAGCATTATTACAAGGGGTGCCCTGGTGCCACTTGAAGAGTCCATGACTACCCCCATGCCCAGCTTGGGTTCTCTTCTCTTTTTAATTAAAGCAGTAGAGTCACTTACTTTAGGAAGTCTCACTAGATAGATACCTGGTGCTGTCCTATTTCCCTGGAGGAAAACAGATCATAAAGGAATGTCATTTAATCCTTGCTATCAAAACAGAATAAGAAAAATCTGAAACCAAAAATAGCAGTTTCCATTTAAGAGCGTAATAACTAGTCATCTTTCATGAAAGAAGAATCATAAAGCAAGTAGTTGGAGCTACAGGTACTCTGTTGCTTGAGATGTTGTACTGGAAAAACTTTTCTTAATGAAATTTTTAATTTAAGATGGCTATAGATTCCCAAGTAGTTGAAATATACAATACAAAAAGATCTCATACCATTTACATTTACCCAGTTTCCCCCAGAAGTAACATCTTGCAAAACTGTAGTACACTATGAAAATCACATGCTGATACTAATAAGGTTGAGAGACATACATTTCCATCCACACAAAATCCCTCCTGTTCCGTGTTGTAGCCACACCCCTTTGCCTCCAGCTGCCCTCCCCACTTCTGTAACCTCTGCAGCCACTGATCTGTTTTCTCTGTTTATACGTTTGTCATTACCATGATGTTAAGTAAATGGAATATAATATGAAACCTTTGGGACTGGCTGTTTTCACCTTGGATAATTACCTGGAGATGCTTCCTGCTGTAAAACCTTTTAATGTGTACAATCACGAAACACAATTACAATTGGTAAAGTAACTACAGCCTGGTAAAGCAAATGAAGATCTTGGGTTCACTGATGACTCACACTAAAGCAAAGGGGACAGAAAGTGAAATTCCATTCTGCCCTGCTATACCTGCATTTTTCTGCTACTGTAAAGACACAGGCATTCTTGTTGTCAAACTGTTTTAGCATCAAAACTGTTTTACATTTCAAAATTATAAAACTGCATGCTTGTGTGGCCATAAAGTTGTATGAAACTTGTCTCCAAAGAAAAACATTTCAGAGAGACATGAATTTACAATGAACTTCCTGAGTTTTTCCACTTAGAACTAAGTCTCTCTCATACTACCAAAAAAACAAGCAGCCCTGGCTGGTGTGGCTCAGTGGATTGAGTGCTGGACTGTGAACCAAAGGGTCACCAGTTAGGTTCCCAGTCAGGGCACATGCCTGGGTTGTGGGCCAGGTCCCTGGTGGGGAGAGTGTGAGAGGTGACCACACATTGATGTTTCTCACTCTTTCTTTCTATCTCCCTTCCTCCCTGCCTTCCCCTATGTCTACAAATAAATAAATAAAATCTTGAAACAAACAAAAAAACAAGCAAACAAGAAAAAAAAGCCTGTAATTACTGCTGTTTGGAAGAGCAACCCTTGTCTTGAGTTTTAACCACAGCAAAGAAGAAATACATGCATCCATTAACTTCGAAATCTCAAAAAACACCAGATGATTTGTTTGTTCTTCAATTTTTTTCTCTCAATCCATTTAGGATATCATTCAAAACCACTTCTAATACCTGCCAAACTTGGCAATAGAATCCCATTACTGAATGATCATTTGAAAAGCAAAAGTAAAATCCAGATAACTGGCTAACTTTCTACCCCTTAGCATCTTCAAAAGCAGAAACGAAATTGGCTCATCTCACAACAGCAAACCTGTAACACAAAAGATCAACCTACAAATAATAAAGGGTCTGCAACCTGTTGGCATGTTTATAAAACAGAGGCCTAAAACTCCTCTTTTAACCACAGCACTCTGCGTTGGTGATACAACCTGTTAAGCATATCAAAACTCATTAGTCACCAGTCAAAAGATTTCTAAATGAAGCACATACTACGCTAAATTTCTAACTTAGCTATAAAGAGGTAGAACTAGAGGAAAAAGGGTAGGAGAGATAGACATAGGGAAGAAGGAAAAGGGCAGGTGGAGAGCAAACCTCCTAGGCAGTTGCTTCAAATGTTTGCATACTTTAATAAATTGTGGAGGAAAGTAACAGTGTTATTTAAACACTTAATCACTTGCCCAGCAAAAACAAAAACCAAAAAAAAAAAAAAAAGCCAGGCAAATTTAAACTTTCTTAATTAACCTGACTATATATACATGTATATACACACATAAGCGCACACACCCCTTTAGGACTGACTTGCTTATCAGTCCAAAGTTTGCCAACCCCTGATATACCAAAAGTTTTTAATCCTTTAAACCACGGGAGTTAGAGCCTATTCTCATTGTTCAGATGAGAAAGTTGAGCTGTAGATGGGTTATTTAAAGGGTACAACCTTCAGCTTTCGGACGCATAGTGACACTAGGCTATGTTGTCTCCACCCTCTATAGGATGTTTAGGAGTTAGAAAGTCTGTCTGTTCCATTCTGGAATTTTGTAGCTCTCCTTCTAAATACGTATGTGTGTATTTTCTTAACGGTCAACATTTCCGCACAACGTGTTGCCCGCTTTGTGCGACACATTTTCCCGACCCTGAAACTGGGACAAACGAATACCATTGTGGAGAATACCATTGGAATTACACTCCTTTTCCTGTTTGGAGAAGGGTTCTAAGGTTAATACCACTGGTTCCATTTAGACACTGGCAGTTAACTGGGGTAACAGTCCACAATCACTATTTCCTGCTATTAGCTCACTGACAGGGGTTTGTCTCCACAACGGTATTCGTTTGCCCTTCAGTTTCAGGGTCGGTTCCCCAAGCGGGCAACACGTTGTGCAGAAATGTTGGCCGTTAAGAAAATACACACATACGTATTTAGAAGGAGAGCTACAAAATTCCAGAATGGAACAGACAGACTTTCTAACTCCTAAACATCCTACAGAGGGTGGAGACAACATAGCTTAGTGCCACTGTGTCTGAAAGCTGAATGTTGTGCCCTTTAAATAACCGATCTATAGCTCAACTTTCTCATCTGAACAATGAGAACAGGATCTAACTCCCATGGTTTAAAATAGGATCTAACTCCCATGGTATATCAGGGGTGGGCACACTTTTTTTAAAGGTCCAGAAACCACTGTAAATATCGTGGCTTCTCAGATCGAGAAAATACCTACACCCTTTGTAGCACTTATTCTCCTGAAAGACCAAAAAGTTATGTGTTTACATTTTACAACTTTAGGACCCATTCCCAAACAGGTTGGTTTTGGATCGGAGCCATAGTTTGGCGACCCCTGGATAAGATTATAATGATTATAACACAAGTTAGTGCTTTTTAAAGGCAACAAAAGGGAAACGTTTGTGAGCTAATTAAAGCTGAGTGAAAAACGCGCTGCCCCCAAACTTCTAAAATCCAGACATGCTTGGCGGGCGTGGTAGGGAATAGGCTCAGGACGGGGCAAGGGCCTCAGAAGCAAGCCAGGGCGTGCGGGGCCCGGCTCTCGGTCCGGCCGAGCCCTCCGCCACACTTACTCCCAGCAGCGGGCCGCGGCCGATCACCGTCTCCCCCGGCGCCAGGGCGACCCGGGGGCCGCCGTCCTGCGGCTGCAGCTCAAAGAGCCCGGACATGGAGGCGAGGATCAGGCCCCTTGGCAAGCAGACGGTCCCCACAGCTGTTTCCTCCTTCCGGGACAAGCCCCGGGCCTACACAGTCCCTCGGAAAGCACTCAGGAGGGAGGGGAGCGAGGACTCCGCTCGCTCGCGTGAGTCTGGCGGGGACCTGAGCTGCACGTCCCGAGCCCCGCCCCTCCACTGGCTGCGGCCAATGACTCACTCAGGGATTCCCTCTCACTGGGCCCCCCCCAGCTACTATTTAAAAGCCCCGGGCAAACCCACCCCGCTCTTTCTCAACGACACCTGTTGTAGAGGATGCCGGACCTTGTAGTCCTCAGCGCCTTCCTTCTCCTCGTCTGCGGAGCCGAGATGCGCTGATAAAACTATCGATCCCAAAAGGCAACGCTCTCGCTGCTGCGCACAACCGCCAGCAATCTGGGCGAGTCCGCTGGGCTGGAGTGGGTGGAGCCCGAGGACTACCGGGATGGCTTCGTTTAGGAATTTTAAATCGCGGGGGCGCACTCGGGCACCATCCGGCAGGTAAGAGGGTCTCCCCTTTCTTTCCAGCGGGGGTCTGGCCTGCAGCCTCGAGGGTTCGGCTCTCGCGCCAGCGCAGCCGCGGCTCAGCGTCCCGGAGCTGAAGTGACAGTCGTGCTCGGTGTTATTGTGTGATTGTTTGTGCTGCGGGTTCTTCGAACCCTGGCAGCTTTGGCCTGCACGGGGCACGCCAGGAGGGTGGCTCCAACGAGACTCGGGGGCCATTCCTTCCGACTGGCGGGGTCTGGACTCGGTGAACGCTCCCCGGTAGCTGGGTAGCTGCGAGGCTCCCGAGGCTGGGTCTGCGCTGCCTCCAGACCCCTTCCTCCATGTGACACCCGAAAGGAGCGAGCCTTTCCCAACTAGCAAGACAATTTGGCAAAGTTTGGTTCGTAAAGAAGAAGAGGCAGAAAAGGGGTAGTTTTCCAGGCATCCAGGCAAAACTGGACTTAGAATAAAGATGCCTAGTGGGATTTTGAGAACCTGACCAAGGCACCCCAACTGTTAAATTCAGAATTGCCTCTTGTAGAGTAACTAACGAGAAGAAGCATTTTATTCCCTAATGAGATCCTCGAAGTAGTGACTAACAGCAACGTTCTCCTAATATAAGATTCGTTTCGAGAATATAGTAGTGTGACTTTGGTCCCGTGTTGATAGGTGAGGGTGTGGCAAAAACTTGCGGTTGACTCAGGAACTTGTTTTTACTACTTTGTTTTCTTCCCCAGATCAAGAGGAAGTCCTCTGTTGAACAGAGGCGTTAAAATTCTAACCACCACAGTTAATTTGAATCATAAACAATCAAATGAGTGGAAGCAACTGTGGTCTTGGTAAGTCCAGAAACATATAGGTGAGTAGCTCATCTAGAAAGGGGAATTGTCCTGAACTAAGTTAAAAGAAATACGGAGCTGTATCTCAACCCCCTCCTTTTGCACTAAAAGGAAGTGCAAAATGGAATAAACTGATTTTAAGTGAGTATAAGCTGTCTTTATATGCAAAAATAGCTCAGCTGATTTTGGAAGCCTGCACCATGTGTCTTAGGTAAATTAGCTGAAACTGGACTTTAATTCTTCAGCCACATGCTATATACCTAGCTGAACAATAAACATTGCTTATAGTGGTTAGTCACTGTTGCATGATAGCCTCTGTGACTATTATCCTTGGTTCATAACTGCAGGATAGCTTCAACAGGCCATTTCTAAAACACCAGTCTTTCTGGTATAGCTCAGTGGATTGAGCACAGGCCTGTGAACCAAAGGATCGCAGTTCAATTTTCAGTCAGGGCACATGTCTGGGTTGCAGACCAGTTTCCAGCAGGGGACACACCAGAGGCAACCATACATTGATATTTCTCTCCTTCTCTCCTTCTCTTTCCCTCTAAAGATGAATAAATAAATAAAATTTAAAACACCAGTCTGATAACTGAATTGAATATTTGAGACTTTGTGTCATCATAACCCTGACCCTAACTTCTTGTCCATTTTAGATAGTATTTGTGTCCAATGTGACCACCTACCCATCAGGTATAAATGGATAAACAGCTCTTACATGAACTAGGAAATGTCCATCAGGTTTATGGTGAAGTCATAAATTGCAGATGAAGAACTTAATGGCAAGGCATCAGTTCCCACAGACAACAAGTATTTGGAAGCTTAATAGAATTGAATCATACAGATTTCCCAAGGTATTTTCAATAAATATTTGGAATGGAACATCTTCTCACAATAGGCATTTCTACTAAACTCAATAGATTGTAGTCTGTGAAGAATCACTTCTCTCTCTCTTTTTTTTTTAAAGAAAATCTTCTTTGGGACCAAGGAGAAAGACAAATGTTTAGTAACCCTTTTACTAAAAATATTAAAAAAGAGTGAAGTGACATTTGTTGAGTACCTCCAGTGTACAATTCAGATGTGAGGCTCAGTGATTTACACACTAATCCTAGCACCAACATACATGAGAGGATCATTTTGGCCCCATTTGACAGAATAGGAAGCTCGAGTCAGGAAAAGAAAAATTTTAAAATTCATCCCCAGTGAAAGGACAGCAAACACACAGTTATTAACAACCACACCTAAAACAAAAGCAAACCAAGAGGACAGCTAGATCAGGAGTGGAACCATAGAAATGAAGAACACACGGAGGGTTAGAAACAGGGGGGTGGGAGGGGGAGAAGGGGGGAGAAGGCACAGAAAATAGCATAGATGGTAGGTAGAAAATAGGGGGGAGGGCGAGAATAGCGGGGGAAATATAGAATCTAAAGAAGTTGAGATACGTGGTCATAAACTAAGGGGGGAGAAGGGTGGGGGAGGGAGTGTGCGGGTGGAGGGGAATGAAGGGGGGAATAGAACAACTGTAATGGTATAATCAATAACCTATATTTTAAAAAATAAATAAATAAATAAAATTAAATTAAATTCATCCCCAGAAAGTATCTGGCTCGGAATGGGATCCCTAGTCTGACCTGAAGAGACTAAGTTTAAACTCTGCCCTTTAGGTTACCCATGAGGATAATTAACTAAAACGTCAAGCTATGCAGCATAACTCAGAGAGGAACAATAACTCGAAAGTTTCTGACACAGAACTGAACCCTGTGGATGCTGAAGAGAGTCAAAATAACTTTTTTAAAAGGCTGCCTCCAGAAGTCACTTCACGCATTTTCAGCCTGCTGGACGTTCAGAGTTTATGCAGGGCTTCAATGACATGTCAGAGCTGGAATTTGGACATAAGACTCAATGACTCCCTATGGAAACCTCATTGCTTGGCTCTGAAAGCTGTGTGCAGAAAAGAAATAGAGGATGATCTAAAAAGTGGTTATTCCTGGAGGGTAAGTTTAAGTTTTGTGGTCTGCAGTGTTCTTGATAGTGTGGTGGTAGGTTTGAACCTAGCTGTACCTTCTGCTTGGAGGAGGTAGTATTCATATACAGAACGACATTCAGAATGTGTTGGCTTTTGAACATAAAGTTGAATTATTATTTTTTTTCTGTGCACCACACTATCCCTCATCTAGCTTTTAACATTTTTAAAATCTTACATTAGGGCATTTTCCTCTGTTAACCAGAAGGAAAGTGGCTACTTCTTTTCACTTCACATTATCCAAAACCCCCAGCAAACTGTGGCTCACTCTGTAGATATACACATACACATGTGTGTATACACACACACAAACACACAAATTTACTAGTATATTGTATATCCATGTAAATACTTTATCTTCTTTTCAACCCTATCAGTCAGCTCCTCAGGTTTGAAACAAACTTGCCAAGCAGCAACGTGCTACATTGTTTAATGGTGACGGCTTACCCGTTGCAGGATATACTACTGAGGAATTACCAGAAGAGCAAAGTGAAGCTTGAATGGCTAAGTGGCAGATACAGCAACATATGTTCTCCTGTTGACCTACCAGAAAAAATCATGTGCCCGATGGATGCGGAAACGTGGGGAGAAATTCTAGAAGCAGAACTGAAAAGATGCAAAAATCACAAAGATACCATAGCATCGAGAGTTTAAAACTAGTATGATTCCTAGGTTGCAAAACGTATGTTTTTATCCATTCTTTTTTTGTTCACCTTTTAAAATAGTTAACATTTAAAAGAAAACTAAGTCGAGAATATTATATAAGTAAAGCTTTGTTTGTACTTGGCACTTTAGTAAAAATATTTTTCTGGTTTATAAGGGGAAAAATCATGAAATGTTTTTTTATATGAGAAATAATATGTCAGTAGAGTGATTCCAAAATGTATTATTTCCTGTATTTGTGTTAGTGTATTGTGGTACACTAATGATAATAGAGTTTGGTATTTTTTGCTTAAGGATAATTTGAAAATTCAGGACACCATTTGAAGAAACTGTCTTAATAGTAGGCCTAACTAGGCTCATGGGAAGATTACCTAAATGAAATAATAGCAATATGTTTAAATGTATAAAAGTTTATATTTCAAAAACTTTAAAATTTCCATTTCAGTGAAATCAGATCGAATTGCCAAACATGGAAACCATTTTAAAACATACTAAACTTGTGGTTTAGTTTCAAATTATTTGGCCCATAGGGCTGAAACGTGTGAGATTAAGGTTCCCGTCACTTGCCTACAGACCTAGAATTGCCCTCAGGGACTGCAACCAAAAGCTGCCATTCTGTTTCTTAGCAAAACTCTGGCTCTTACAGCCTTATAGCACCACCTAGTGTTCTACTCATAGATAACCAAGATAAAGGATTTTAGCTCCTTTTTATTTCTCCACATTTAGAGGTTTTATTGATTTATTTTTAGAGAGTGGGGAAAGGAGGAAGACAAGGAGAGAAACATCAGTGTGTGGTTGCCTCCCACGTGCCCCTACTGGGGACCTGGCCTACGACCCAGGCCTGTGCCCTGACTGGGAATCCAACTGGCGACCCTTTGGTTCACAAGCCAGCACTCAATCTACTGAGCCACACCAGCCAGGGAGGGCTCTCCACATTTAAAAGAAAGAAAAATACTGTTTTAAAGAACCTTAAGTACCCGATTTAGTTAAAGTTTATAGCTTTCCAGGAATTTTTAATTTAACTCTTGTTCTTTTTTCCTTAAAAGGAGTTCATTATACCAGACTGTTCATTCTGAATCTGTGGCCAGAACCATAGTAGAAGGTACTTACAAAACAGTTAGCATGGGATTTTCTTCTTCAGTTGTGCCCTAGAGCATGAAAATAAGAATCCAGTATTTAACAAATAGGGAGATATCAGAAAGCTACCCCATGCTCTACAAATTCCTTTTGTTGGATGAAACAGGTGATGACTCACTGTCTCCTGCTGTCTTCTTAGAGTAGGAGGGGGCCTTAAAGATCCAGCCGCCTATCTCTAAGACGGCTCGAAGTCTTGTCTTTAGGAATGGTCTTCCTATTACCCACCATTAATCCTTTCCTGGGCAGTCTTTTTGGAAAACTTAGCATCTTGATCTGGAAACCATCCCTAGCTTCAACCATTCTGGATTAAGTGACTCTGCTAAGGTTCCCCATAGTTCTTTGCACAGTCCATCCTCAGAGCTGTCATACTACATTGAGTTGTTTTGTTTGTCTCCTCTAGACTGTGAGGCTCTTAATGGCAGGGACCATTTATTTATTTTTGTGTTCCCAAAGCCTGGAACACAGTAAGTATTTCATAAAGATTTATTAAATTATTTCTGTATTATTTAATTCTACCCAGAATATGTAATAAAACTAATTTATTATATTGTTAGTAAACAAGCACTGAAATGTACAATGCACAAGATATGGTGTGCTTGATATTAATGCTAATATATGAATAATTGTCCTAGTCTTCTCAAAAGCTGTAAGAGAAAAGTAGAATTTTAAATTTTAAATGTTTCAATAAACACTTGAAAATACACTTAACCCCCAAAGTATCATTTATTACTTCTAATTATTGGGTCTTTCGTGTGATATTTGTAATATTGTATTAAGTAATTCTTTGTATAATAAGTTATGAGCCATGATCACACTCTACACTGAAAGCAAAGTTTTGGAACTCAAAGATAAGTTTTATGGTCTGGGCTTAGAATAAACTACATTTATCAGACCAAGCCATTAGCTTCTGGAAACATGAGTGGGTGGGGTAATATGGAAGGAGTGCCATTAGTCGTAGATAAAATTGCATGTTGAGTTTGCACAGTTTATAAAGAGGCAAGGTTACTGGGATGAGTATTAAGGAATTTCCAGGGTTTTTACTATTTAATCAGCTCAAGATCTATTTTTAAAAATAAAGCGAACATTCAAAAACATCTCATCTAATAAAAAATAATAAAATAAATTTGGAAGGCTTTTTTCTTAACTGCTTTTAGTTTATAACCCATTCTTAGACAAGGGCATAACCATCAATAAAATCTATATGAATACAAACTGTAGACCTTAGAATATTCACATAAATACAAGCTAATTTTAAAATACACCCCTAATCACTTTCATTTCATCTTTGTTTTGACTTTATATAATCTCTGCAAAACTTTAAATGTCTCATACTATTAATGAAAATAAGATGGGTAGTAATAGCAGGATGTGGATTGGGAAGAACGGTACAGAAGACGGAAGATCACGCCTTTGTAGAGTGGAACTGAAAGAACAAAAGCATCACATGGATGGAAGTGGGCCAACAATAAGTCAAAAGTTGGTTTATTGTAATAGTTAACATCTGTTGAGTACCTGCTTTGCACCAAGCATTAGCTTATGTGGGGGTGCTGTTAGGTATCTCCACTTTGTGAGTGAGGAAACACAGTCGGCAAATGACCGATGTAGTTCGGCATCGCTCCTCAGTAACTAGGAGTGTGCAATAGTCGGTGCTATATAAACTTTTATAGAAGGAATTAAAAACTTAGAATGAACAACTCAAGTGGAAGAGCGAAGAATGTTCCTCCAACTTTTTATTTTGAAAAATTTTAAACCCACAGAAAAGTAAAATTATATGACAAAAACTCTTATGTGTATCCTTCACCTAGATATACCTGTTGTTAACATTTCCACATTGGATTTAATTGTGCTGCAGTGTTTGAAAATAGGTTACAAAAGTGATGATACTTCACTCCTCAATATTTCAGTATCCATCTTAATAAGTACAATATCATTGTCACAGCTAAAATTTTATATTAATACAATAATATATAATTTAAAATCTATACTTGCATTTCTTCAAATGGCCCCAAAAATAGACTTTATAGATTTTTTCCAGTTCAGGATCCAAATAAAGTTTACATGTGCATGTCATTTTTATGTCTCTTTAATCTCTTTACTAGTGTTTTCCTGCCATTGGCTTTGTTTTTCAGGATGTTGACTTTTTTTTTAAGAATTCAGGCTTCTTATCTTACAGAATGTGCAATAATTGATTTGACTGTCGCAGCATGGTTTGATTCAGGTATAACATATTTAGCAATTATACTACATAGGTGATGTAATATAGTTTGTATTATACCACATTAAGAAGCACACAATGTCTGATTGTTCTATGTTAGAAGGTAGGTCTGATCATTTGACTGAGGTGGTAACACCAAATCTCTCCACTGAGAAGGAAATTTTTCTATAGAGCCAAGATTTCTTTTGTCAACAACCTGTTTCTAAAAGTTTATCCCCATTGGCTAATCCTACACTGAATGATTTATAGATATGACTTTATTTCAGCTTCACAATTACATTTTCAAAGAACACAGGAAAATTATCCCCAAATTCTCCTCCAGACAATCTAAATATAAAAATTAAGAAATGTAAAACCACAGTTTAAACCCAAATTCTTTGACTTCAGAAATCAACCAAGCTTCTAGTCAGTATAGTGCCTTTTATAACTTTGACAGCCCTTACACTGAAGCAACAGAAAGAACTAAGACTAATAAGGAATACTGTTCATTACAAATATCTAGAAAATCTGTGGGAAGTTAATATTAAACACATAGATTTTATGTTTCTGCTAATGGCAGAAGAGATCATTCTTACATGCCTTCCTACTTAGAATAACTTGAAAGCCTCTGAAAAAGAATCAATGTACTTGAAGGCATCAGAGTGCTAATGAGATAGTAAGGAAATATTGGACCAGTGTGCAGGGAAAGACAGAGAACCAGAGGGGAAGCCTAGGACTGATGCTTAGCTCGACATGGGTGCATTTGCCAGTTTCTGCAAGAGCAGCTAAATGACTAAATAGAATTTGAAAGCCTCTCCAGGACATGAGGACAGTGAGTGGAATCAAGGGCTCCTTGAGAGAAGGGGAACCAGGAACCCCCCTCCTTGGCAATCTTCCTTCCTATAGTTTGGGACCTAGGACTACACCCCAGGAATGGGAGTGACCTGGAAAAACATAGGAACTCACTGGAAAACTGTCAAAACACCTCAACCACTGAAATTGGATTGAGTGGATCCCAGAATAATCTACCAGAAGCAAAAGAAAACAATCATCCTCCATGGAGAGAGAGATCAACATTTTAAGCCTTACTTCATCTCTAGAAACAGATTTTAAAAGTCAGTGTCTCACACACGTATGCACACACACATACATGTATAAGGAGACATTTTTTAAGATTTTATTTATTTATCTTTAGAGGGGAAGGGAAGGAGAGAGGTAGAGAAATATCAATGTATGGTTGCTTCTCGTACATCCCCTGCTGGGAACTGGCCTGCAGTCCAGGCATGTGCCCTGACTGGGAATCAAATTGT
The DNA here is from genome assembly GCF_014824575.4 of Sturnira hondurensis. Lineage (NCBI taxonomy): Eukaryota > Metazoa > Chordata > Mammalia > Chiroptera > Phyllostomidae > Sturnira > Sturnira hondurensis. The sequence continues at coordinate 16,934,541 of NW_028079044.1, read as the reverse complement.
GATCCCTTGGTCCACAGGTCCGCACTCAATCCACTGAGCTACACCAACCAGGGCTATAAGGAGACATATTAATGTGAATAAAAACAAACAGAAAAAGGCAATAGAAAAGGTCCACTTTTAGAATTATCAGATGAAGTCTCAAAAAAAATAACAAAGCTTAAAGTAGTCAATGAAATAAAAAGGCACATTGAAGATTCCAGCAGAGAACTGAAAACAATAAAAAATAGCCAAATGGAAATTTTACAAATGAGAAATAAAATGACATATTCAGAAATCAACAGATGGGTTTACAAGCAGATTAAACACTGTTGAAGAGAGGGAAAGCATTAGTGAATCTGAAGATAGGTGCAAAGAAAATATCCAGAATGAAGCAAAGAGATAAAAAGAAAAAATACAGAAGAGAAGCTAGTGGAAAAACATTAATCATAAAGGGAGAGAGTCTAATGTGTGCATAATTACAGTCCAAGAGAACAAGGAGGAAGAGGATGAGGCAGAAGCAATTTGGACATGAGAGTGGTTAAGAACTTTCCAAAACTGATGAAAGACCTGAAGTCACAGATTCAACAAGCCACACAATCTGCAAACATGATAAAAGATATATTCACTAAGCTGTATCAGAGTAACTCTGCTGAAAAGTAAAGACAAAGAAAAGAATGGAAGCAGTCAAAGAAAAATAAAACTACCCTTGGATGAAAAACAATTAAATTGAATGATTTTTAACAAGAATAATGGAATCCAAAAAATAAAGGAAAGCTATCTGCAAAGGAACTTTCAAAAGAAGAAAACTACTGACCTAAAATTCTGTACCCAGGTAAAATACTTTTTAAGAAGGAAGGTGAAGCAAAGACATGCTCAGGAAAACAAAAACTGAAGAGTTCTTCATTAACAGACTTTAACTAAAGAATATATTTAAAAGGTAAAAGGAATACAAGTTCTGTCTGGAAAAAGTCCAACCACTATTAATGCAATGAGAATGGTTTGTGTGACATCTATGTAACCTGTCACCTAAGAAGAGTGGACTGGAATGCACATGTGTGAACAACGATGACTTCACTGTACTAGTCAGTGGGGGAGTCAAACACCATTGAGTGAGCATGTGTACTGTGTGGTCGGCCATCTCATTCAAAATGACTGAGTGAGTACATCAACAAAGTTTGATCTATTACACCAAAGTTTGTATTAAGTTTGAACATTCCTCCATGGAAACTACTCAGATGATTCAGAAGTCTTTCAGAAATGATACAATGAGTGTAGTGCAAAGTAAAATGTGGCACAAATGCTTCAAAGATGGTCAAGAATATGTTAAAAGTGATCCACATTCTGGAAGGCCTGCGACAAGCAGAACACTTGAGAATGCTGAATGACTGCAGTCAACAAAAATCAGTGAGTGACAGTGCGAGAACTGGAAGCTGACCTGGGGATTCCAAAAACTACTGTGTCTGAAATGTTGATGCAGGATCTTGGCATGAAATATGTTATGGCAGAAATCGTTCCATGGTTTCTGCTACCAGAGCAGAAGGAACATTGTGCTGCAGTTGCTAATGACTTGATTCACACCATTCCCAATGAACTGGATTTCCTCAAGAAGGTCATACCCAGAGATGAATGGTGAGGCTACGGCTACAATGATCTGGAAACAAAGGCCCAGTCACCCCAATGGGAGTCACCTGGTTCTCTACACCCAAAAAGTCACAGCAAGATCAAGACCATGTGAACTGTGTTTTTTGATTGGGAAGGTGTTGTCCATCATGAGTACAACACCCCTCCCCCCAGGGCAAACAAATAAACAAAGAAAACTATTTTCACTGGTTGAGAGATGGGATATGATGAAGATGGCTGCGTCTATGGGCAATTGGTGATTGGCAGCTTCATCACGACAATGCACCCACTCATGGGTCACATATCAGAGTTTTTTGGCAAAACAGCAAATCACAGAGGTGACTCAGCCCCCCTAATGCCCAGATTTGGTGCCCTGCAACTTCTGGCTTTTCCCCAAATTAAAATCACCTTTGAAAGGGAAGAGATTTCATAGTGTCAATGAGATTCAGGAAAATAGGACAGGGCAGCTGATAGCGATTCCAACAGAGGAGTTTACAGTGTTTTGAACAGTGGAAGAGACACTGGGAGAACTGTGTGAGGTCCTAAGGTGCCTGCTTTGAGGGGGACTTCAATGTCATTGTCTTATGTACAGTGTTTCTTGTATCTTTTATCTTCTACAAGAAATGTCTCTATTATTCATAGTACATGGATGGATACTTTCTGGACAAACTTTTGTGCTCCCGGAGTTTATCTGGTTGCATATAGGAAAAAATAGAGAGCAGGAAAAGTGGTAAATAGGTGGGCAAATGTCAATGAATATCAAGTGTAAGACAAGAGTAAAATCTGTGTTTAACAGGTATAGAGCATTAAAATACAGTATAATGATGGCATGTAAGGAGGAAGGGGATGAATGGAGTTAAAATTCAGGGTTCTTGCATTGTCTGAGTAGAGTGTAAAAGAGCCAATCAATATTATACTTTTAAAAGTAAGTGTATATGAAGTAATCACTATGTAAAAATACTTAAAAATAACCCTGAAAAATATTTAAGGAAGATATAACTACCAAGCCAATATACAATAACCAAGGTAAAATGGAATAATCAAAACAATCAGTATAAGGAATACAAGAAAGGACAGAGTGACATAGAACAAGCAGAATAAATAGAAAATAAATAGTAAGATGGGAAATTTTAACCCAAATGTATCTGTAATAACATATAAATAAGTATACTATGTGTTCCAATGAAAAGTTAAAGACATCTGACTGGATTTTTAAAAAACTACATGCTTTTTACACATATGTATCAAAATATAATGATACACAAAAGTTTAAAGTAAAAGGATGAAAAACTATATACCATGCCAATACCAACCAGAAAACATTGGTGTGCCTAACTAATACCAGACACATTAAACTTTATGGGAAAACTCATTATTAGAGATTTTAAAAAAATAATAAACAATAATAAAAGACACAATTCACCATAAGATTAAAATAATTTTTTCTATTTCTATTAATCTAATAACAGCATGAAAATATACAAATAAAAATTAATTTACCTACAAAAACAAATAGAAGAATTCATAATCACAGTGGGAGATTTTATAGCACCTCCATCAGCATGGATAGAAAAAAGATTTTTTAAAAAGACAGTAAGGAGGACTTCCGGCCAAGGTGGAGGCGTAGGTGGAAACACTGTGCCTTCTTACACAACCAAGTTTAAGGACGACAAAGTTTTAGTGACAAAAACGCAGCCAAAACACAGAAAATTGAACTGTACGGAAGTCCGACAACAACAAACCATTCAGCCAGACCGGTAAGAAAGGCAGAGTCAGCGACCATGCGGGGTCAGGCAGGAAAGATCAGCCCGACCGACCCAGGAGCGCCAGTGGCCATTGGCAGATTCCAGGCGTGGGGTGTCAATGGGTGAACCCAGTGAGGGTGAAGGGTGGCTGGCCAACCGTGGTCACACATTCCAGCACAGATAAACCAAGCAAAGGAACTAACAGTAAGACAGACCACTCAGGCTAGGGCCCCAGGGACGGGAATTAGAGCCTGAAAACACCAATTGGAAAGACTTTTGGGATCAAGGTGCTGGGAGAATTCACTGGAGAGACCCACAGGATCCTGGAGGGTACACAAGTCCACACACCTGGGAACCAGCACCAGAAGGGCTCAATTTGCTTGTGGGAAGCGGCAGAGGGGACTGAAATCTGATAGCGGAACAAACGCCATTGCCCCTCTCTGACCCTGCCACTACATACAGCGTCACAACCCAGCGACCTGGGTGACCCCACCTTGGTGAGCACCTAAGGCTCTGCCCCTCATACATAACAGGTGGAAACAGACCAAAATAGTATGGTTCAAGAACAGCTCAAAGCCCCAGAGCCAATACTTCTAAGTGATCAAGAGATAGCCAAACTTTCAGATGCACAGTTTAAAACACTGGTGATCAGGATGCTCACAGAACTGGTTGATTTTAGTCACAAATTAGAGGAACAAATGAAGGCTACACTAAGTGAAATGAGGGGAAATGCACAGGAAACCAATAGTGATGGAAAGGAAACTGGGACTCAAATCAATGGAATGAACCAGAAGGAAGAAAGAAACAACCAAACAGAAAAGAATGAAGGAACAAGAATTCAAAAAAAAAATGAGGAGAGGCTTAGGAACCTCCAGGACATCTTTAAACGTTCCAACATCCGAATTATAGGGGTACCAGAAGGGAAAGAGGAACAGCAATATGTGGAAAACTTATTTGAATAAATCATAAAGGAGAACTTCCCCAATCTGGCAAAGGAAATAGACTTCCAGGAAATCCAGGAAGCTCAGAGAGTCCCAAAGAAGTTGGACCCAAGAAGGAACACACCAAGGCACATTATAATTACATTAGCCAAGATTTAAATGAAGGAGAGAATTCTAGAAGCATCAAGGGATAAGGGGACAGTCACCTACAAAGGAGTACCCATCAGACTGTCAGCAGATTTCTCGAAAGAGACCTTACAGGCAAGAAGGGACTGAAAAGAAGTATTCAGCCAAGACTGCTCTATCCAGCAAAGCTTTCATTTAGAATGGAAGGGCTGATAAAGTGTTTCTCAGATAAGGTCAAATTCAAGGAGTTCATCATCACCAAGCCCTTATTATATGAAATGTTAAAGGGACTTATCTAAGAAAAAGAAGATAAGAAGATAAAAAATATGAACAGTGAAAGGACAGCAAAATCACAGTTATTAACAACCATACGTAAAACCAAAGCAAACTAAGAGGACAGCTAGATCAAGCTCGGAACGATAGATATGGAGACCACTTGGAGGGTTAGCGACAGGGGAGTGGAAGGAGGAGAAGGGGGGAGAAGGTACAGAGAATAAGTAGCATAGATGGTGGATAGAAAATAGACAGGGGGGAGGGCAAGAACAGTATGGTAAATATAGAATCTAAAGAATTTGTGACACATGGACATAAATGAAAGGGGGGAATGGTGGGGGAAGGGTGTGCAGGGTGGAGGGGAATGAAGGGGAGAGGAATGGGACAACTGTAATGGCATAATCAATAAAATATATTTTTAAAAAAGACAGTAAGGATATTCCCATACAGTGTATGAGAGCAGTGATACTTCCTCGACTAAGCAGAAGAAACAGATATAAAACAAAACATCAGCTTAAAAGCATGGGACAGTGACAGAGGCAGCCAGGGCCAGAGACCAAGATCTGGAGAAGGATGAACCCAGAAAGGTAAACTGATAGATAAACTGATTCTGCAGTTTCCTTTCACCTAGAAGCATTTGGTAATTCCAGATGTGATGCAGAGAAAACGGGAGAATCTGCAGTTGGCTGAGATGGAGAGCCGTCGGGGGAGGGGGAATCCAGCAAACCTGCCGTGGTTTTCTGTTTCGGGTGGGTTAGAGAGACAGAACTGGAGACTTAGGGCTCCACCAGAAGGGAGAAGTGAACTAAATCTTACACATGGCACTTACCGAATTCTGAAGCTCTGTGGGGCTGGAGACTAAGAAAGTAAGCAGAGAGCCTCTGAGAAGCAGCATGGTGGGGGTGCATAGTCTCACTCTGCTGAGGACCCAGTGATAAAAGCTGAGGACCAACTAGAGGGAGGAGCCCAGGTGAAGAACCTCGGTTCTCAGATGAAACCCCTGGAGGGCACAAGCCTCGGTTCAGCTGAATCTTGATTTGAGCACAGTGAGCAAATCCCTCAGTCTGGCAGAGGGCGGGGATGTCATCGCTGCTACGAAGAGTTAACATCCCCTGAAGCTCCTGCAGGTTTTTAGACAGTGTCTGCGTCCAATAACAAATTGCCTGGCACACTAAAAGACCGAAAGGAATGATTGAAAGTCAAGAGCAAAAAACCTGAAGTCATAAGGATTTATTTAGGTAGTGGAGTTTGCTGAGGACTTCAAAATAACTATGATTAATGTATTCAGGTAAATGTAGGAAAGGATGGAGGAAAAATAAAAATGGGAAATTTTACCAGAAAATTAGAGGAAAAAAAGAACTAAATGGAAACTCTAGAACTGAAAAGTACGATAACAGGAATGAAAACTGAATATAGGTTTAATAGCAGATTAGAACACTGCAAAAAGGGGCATTGGTGACCAGGGAGATAGAAAAATAGAAAAATGCTTAAGCTGAAATGCAGAGAGAACAATAAACTTTTAATGAAGGATTTAAACATTATGAGATAGAACACAGACATACCTCGGAGGTACTGCCAGTTCTGCTCTAGACCGCAGGAATTGCAACAACTATTGCAATAGAGTGAGTAGTAACCTTTTTGCTCTTGGAGGGTCTTGCCTTTAATTTGCAAAACAGCCCACATCTGTGAAACGCAATGAAGCAAAGCAGAGTAAAAGGAGTTTGGCCGGGGAGGCAGGGTGGAAAGAAGTCAGGAAAAACTGACAGTGGAAGGAGGAGGCAGAAGCTACAAGAATGTCTCAGGCCACAAGCCCCTAGGTTTTCTCATCAGAGTCCCCGCCTCCGTGCATGATCACAGGGAAACAGTCTATAGCAGGAACCCCTGCGGTGGCCGTGGTTGCAGAAGCCGACAACAGGGACCGACTAAAACTAGATCATTCCAAAATGGAGGAAAAATGGACCTGAGACTGACCCCAAAGCTCGTTATAGCATCATTATAATGAAAACTGACCGCACAGGCAGAAGGAGGGGCGGAAGGGAACGAATGCCATGACACTCTGGAATGGACCGTATTAGGAAGAAGACCTGCTCCCAACCAGAAGGTGGAAACAGAAGTTGGCACCACAAAGTTCAGAACAACCTGCCCGTGGAAACATGAAATCCCCAAATTGGTAGACCCTGCACACAACTCACGAGTGTGCCCACATCCACTCAGATGTGATGCCCTGTGAGGCTTGCAACCAAGGAACACTCTGCCTGGCCTCTTTCTTTCCCTACCTAAACAACCCTTGTTTTCGCTTGCACTCCACTTGTTCTTGAACTCTTTCCTGCAGGAGTCAAGAGCCAGGAGTTCCTGGACCGTGCCACAGAACCCATCCAGTGACACCTGTATGAAGGTTTAATGTATTTACAATTGAACTTCCAGAAGGAATGGAGAGAGAATGCTAGCCCTCAAGTTTCCCTCAGCTCACGGACTTGAAGGAAACTGGACAAAGTGCCAACAGCCCATGAGAAAGCTACAGAAGTAGCTGAGATATAAGGTCACAATCCCAAAGCAGATGCCATGGGACTGACAGCCAAAACCATGAAAGAGAGGATGCTGCAGAGTCCTCAGAGCCACCCAGTGCAAGGTGGGCTAGGGTCCGCACGGAAGGACCCCTCACCCTTGAGCCCTGGTTCTGCCGAAAGAACAGACTGCACGTTATAGGGACAAAGCATGCACTGAGAGGAGAGGCTACTGTCTGAAGCAGAAAGAGCTCGCTCAGGAGAGGCTGCATGCAGGATGCAGGCTACGCCTCGGGTGCCGCGCTGCACCGTTGCTCAAGCCTCCTGCTCTGCCTGGCTGTCAGGAAAGAGGAAGAAGGGAAGAAGGGGGAAGGAACTCCAAGTAGGATGGCCAGATTTAGTAAGTAAAACTACAGGATGCCCAGTTAAATTTGAATTTTAGATAGACAATAAATCTTTTTTGTGTGTAAGTATGTGCCAAATGTTGCACAAGACATACTTTATGTTTTTAAAAAAGTTTTAGTTTTATCTGAAATTCAGATTTAACTGGGTGTCTACATTCTACCTGGCAACTCCAACCCAGTAAGACTAAATAGTGTGCTGAGCCTGTGTTAATGTGTAAATGACTGGAGTACTTTTAATAGGCAAGATTAAGTCTTACAGTGTGTCCCACCCCACCCCACTCCCAACTCCACAGTCCTCACGGACCAGAAAACAGCCTAAATGGCGGCGTTGTCAGGTAACCCAGTCCCCTCAGCCCACTCTGCCCACAGTGCGCCCATTGCTACTCTGCAGCAATTCTTCACCCAGGTTCCGGGAGAAACAGAATGTTTTGCCATTGAAATCATATCGGAGTACTGTTAAATTAGGGATGATTTACGACTTTATGATGTCAAGTTGTTATATCCCTAACCAAGGAATAGTTCCATTTGTCTTTAGGTAGTGTTTTAAATTATACTCTACAGCAACAGCTTCTTAGGTTAACATAATATATGTACGTTTTCTTACATCCAGAAAACTAACAATATTTTACAACCTTTGAAAACATTAGGAACAGGCTGGCTTCTCCCCTAGAACTTTCTTATAACATCTTCCATTGATTGAGTAGCTTTTATGTGGCCATTTAACTCATCAAACAGTCTCAAAAGGTAAAGCTTTTTAACATGAATATTTTAAAGATGCAAAAATTGAGGCTCACAGAAGGAAAGTAACTTGAGTAAGGTCAAACAGCTTGCCCTTGGAAGAGTGACTTGGGAGCTGTTTCTGCCACACCGTCCTTGAGACCTGGTCATTGCCAACAGTTTCCAGTAGAGGGAGCAATATTTCTACTGAAACCAGATGGAGAGCTTGAGTGGTAAGAGAGTTCCTCCTTTCTGCTGGGTTTACTAATTAGAAAGTCTCAGAAGTCAGAATTTATCTGAACCCTTTAGTTACAATGGCAGAACTGAAACTAATCAGTTTCACCTCCAGGTGGGAGGGTTGGGCTGAGAGTAAAGTGGGGTTTTCCCAGAAAAGAACACAGGGAGGGTGCAACCCCAAATGACAACCCCAAAATGACAAACAGCCTCACAGCCTCTCCAGCTAGAAGTTTAAGATGACAGGGAATATAATGCTCCAATGAATGAAATTTCTATCCCTCTCTGCCTTTCAGTTCTGACCTGACCACCCGATAGTTTTGTACTTTGTTCTCCAAAGGCACAATTAAGAACACAAGATTTTAATTTGCATTTTTTGTCCAAAAAAGAATGTCTTATCATTCTGTGCAGATGTTTTTCTATAGAGGTATGATTTCTTTTCCACAGATTTGTTCTTCAAACCTTCATGCCAGTGTCTCCACGGATTCTGTAGTTCTGTTGTGTGATGTCGGGCTGTAAGTGTGAGTACATTCTACTGAAGTCACGGATGTGACCTCTGGGTTTGTTGGTTACGAGAGCTTAGAGTTAGACATTTATGGTTTACAGTCTTTAGGTGTAAAGAAATTTCTCACCTTTTTACTAACATTGTGAATAAATTCTACTTCCCTAAATGAAAAGACTGTGAAAAGAATTCACCCAGGGGAGAAAACTCTTCTAGAATTATGTTTTTATTTGTTTCCCTTCAAAACTCATTTAGGCAGGAAGTTGAATGAAGGGCTTTGAGGAGTTGAGCAATGTAATAATCAAAATTCATGTGCAAGATTTCATGTCACTTAAAAATAAACTTGCCATGCCCTGGCTGGTGCTGCTCAGTGGACTGAGTGCTGACCTGCAAACCAGGGGTTGCTGGTTTGATTCCCAGCCAGGGCACATGCCTGGGTTGTGGGCCAGGTCCCCAGTAGGGGGCATGTGAGAGGCAACCACACATTGATGGTTCTCTCCCTCTCCTTCTCTCCCACTTCCCCTCTCTAAAAAGAAAATAAATAAAATCTTAAAAAAATAAACTGGTCACATTTAAATTTTGATATTCAACTCCTGGATTATACACTTTATTATATATATAATAGCCACATCTCAAAGTGGAAGAGAAAATATACCCAAGTATGATGTATAGTTTTATCTTAGTAGGACTTAGCGTTTCATTCTGCTGTCATGACCCTGCCTAAAACACAGCGCGTTTGTGATAGGTGTCACCACTCAAGATCACCGTTTATGGACAACAGCAGCTGCCCCCGGTGAGTGCTTCCCAGCTGGTACCCTCCCAGCGACCTGGGAGCGATCCCACTCCTGCCATTGCCCTTTATTAATGGTGTGGGCTTTTTATCCATGCCTCGGATTTTCATCTGTAAAATGAAGATTGCAAAAGTATCTACCTCATGGAACTGTCATGAGGATTAACAGTCGTATTCCATCTCCTCATCCGTCCACCTTCACCTCAGCCATTGCTCATCTACTTTCTGTCTCCATAGATTCAGCTACACTGGATATTCCATTTTGAGTTAATTTTTGCGTATGATGCGAGCTAGGGGACTTGTATGTGGCTCTCTAGTTGTCCCAACACTATTTGCTGGAAAAACATGTTCTTTCCCCGCTGAGTGATCCTGGCGCCCGTATTGAAAATGACGAGCGTGGCTATGTGGGTTCACATCTGGACTCTCACTTCTATTCCATTTATCTATCTATCACTCTTTATGCCAGGGGGCCCTTGTCTTGATGACTGTAGCTTTGTGTTAAGTATTGAAATTGTGAAGTGTGAGTCCCACGACTTTGTTCTTTTTCACAATCATTGGTTGCTCTGAGTCTCGGAAGGATAGTTTTACAACCTCACATAGCTGGGGGAGTGTTTTGTAAGAGAAGGAGAACTGTCTCAGAGGAGGCCTTCTGAGTGATCAGGCGGTCTTCCCTACTATTCTCAGCCTCAAGATATCTCTTTTGAGGTTAAAATTGCCGAAGGCACTAGCAATAGATTCATAGTCAAGAAATAATCCATCCCAGTGTTTTCTGTATTACCTACTTTTGTGCAGTAACAAATAGAAACAGAGATAGGAGGATAGCAATATTAACACTAGTTGGTAGTGATGCTTCAAGCTGATTACTCGCTATGGACCCACAGGCCTGCCACCGGCATTGAAGAGGCACTTGAGAGACCCTAGACCCCGGCAGTTCGGGCCATCTCTGCCCTGGAGACCCCCAACCACTGGGAGTTACTTCGGCCCAGAGATCACCTACAGTCAGTCAATCATGTGACTCGTCCGTTTTGTTTCTTTTTAAATAATGCAAGTTTCTTTTTCTAAACCTTCATTCCACAAATACTTGTGAAATTGGAGTTTAATCGTAACAACTTTTAACATTTTGATTTTTTGCACTTCCTCTTTTAGTGTTTTGCCACTTTTCTATTTTTTGTTCTCTATATTTATCCTTTAGTTTATTTTAGCTATGCCAGATTTCACCCTTCTAAATATTGGGGTGTAGATTTTTTACTTTTCCCCCTATCTATTTTTGATTTTGCAATGTATATTTTATTCTTTTTATGTATTTTAGTTAGCCCTAATTTTTATCTTTAATCTGTTTCTTTAACTCTTTAGTTATGTCTCTTTTAAATTTTTCTTTTTATCTTTCAATTCTCAACCAAATCTATTACTTTACTTTTCTGAATGATTCTAGGCTCAGTCCTTTTATTTAAAGTTCCTGTTTGATTTTTAACTTAAATTTCTGTTCACCATTTTCTTTTTAAATGTTTTTTTTTTTTGGTCCATAGTAGTTTTAAAAATTTTTTTCTTCCTTTTTCCAGTGCCCAAGCTCTAATGGCAGGCTGGCAGGATCTAAGGCTGTAGAAGTCACACAGCTGTGGGGAGGCCCACACCACAGACAGGGACACGAGATACTTTTCCTTTAGTTATCTCTGTGCTTACCACTGTGGCTCTGCTTCGCAGATCATTTGTCAGTGTTTTTCACTAAAAATAAATTAACTGGGTTATACCAGAGACTCAGAGGTGACAACTCCTTTGCATGGCTCTGAGCTTCCTGTTTCTGTAGGTTACGTATGTGAAATTCTGGAGAGAATGCCTTCTGTGAGGACTTGCACAAACCCACACAGCTACAATCTCTGGCATGTATCACTAGTCTACGGGAGGGCTGGAGAGTTAGGCAGAAAGTGCCTCTTCTTCCACCATTCACTAGACCATGTATCCAGCTGCTCAAACTGAAAACCCGTGAAACATCCATCAGAGAGAGAGTCAAAACCCCCTGAAACATCCATCAGAGAGCTGTGTCCTTTGCCCCACATCAGACCCCTTCTCTCCAACTTCATTGCCCACCTGGGCTACTGCCATATCACCCTAATCTTCTCATCTTCACCCCCTCTATACTTGCAGCCAAAATGACTTTTTAAAATATCAAATCGTATCACTCCCTACAAAAAACCTGTCGATATCTTTTTATTGCACCTCATATAAGTCTGAACTCCTTAGCAGAGACCCCACTTCATAACCTGCAGCTCTTCCTGCCCCCCCCCCCCACTGTTCCTGGAGCTCCCTCCCTGCACTGACCCTTCCCTGACCTTGCCAAGCTCCCTCCCACCTCCGAGCCTTTTCCCGTGGAGTCGGCTCTTCCTGGGGTGCTTGCTTGTTCCTCTGCTCTTTGCAAAGCTGATTCTTTCTCATCCTTCAAATGGGGCTCTAACCACGTTGGTTTGCCCAGGAGTGAAGGGATTCCAAGGCTGCATGCAGAACTTTCAGTTTTAAAACCAGGAAAGTCCTGAGCAAACTGGGTCAAACTGAACACCTACTTTTAACTCTCAACTGAAGTTTCTGCCCTCAGTAAAACTTTCCTTGCCTGCAATATCCGTAGCAGGCTCCCCACTGAACTGTCCGTTATTCTTCATTTCTACATCTGTTTCCTTCATAGGCAGTACTTTCTACACCATGCAATTATTTTATTTTTATCTATGTCTCTACTTGTTTTTCCTTTGTCCCTTGGTCTCCTTCCCTAATGCCTATGCATCGTGGGAGCTGTCATGCCTGTCTTATTCCCCGTTCCATCCCCAGTGCCTAGCCCTGAGCCTGGCACAGAAACTGAGAGATGGAGCAGAGGGGAAGCTAGGAAGTACGTGAGATGCTTTAAGGAAACAGGAGAGATCAGTAGCATCAGGTGCCATTGGTAGGTCAAAGGATAGCACTAATGAGACCATCGATGTTAACAATGTGGAGGTTATTGATGCATCTAATAAGTTGACAGGTGCAACTTATTGCATTTATAACTCAAACTGGAAATATCATTGCTCAGGAGTTGAGAAAATGCCTGAGAACTTTTAGGATTCATCGCACCGAAATGTTTACCTATTTATGGCATTTCCTTAAATAATCCTACATGACCTGGACTCCACTGCTGGTTTGGTCTTAACTTCAGGTCTCTTTTTCCCCTCTTAGCTTTCACCACACTGGCATCCGTAGTGCTCCTCAGGCGCACTCCCACCCAGGCCTCTGCACTTGCTGCTTTCTTTCTCTGGGTACTTTCCCCCGATATCAACATGGCTCGCTCTTCCTTGAGGTGCCTGCTCCGCTGCCACCTCATTGGAGATGACTTCCCTGACCGCCTTCTCTGATGGGCAGCAAAGAGTCATTTATCTGACTTGAAAATAAGGGTGCATATCGTCTTCTGAATTAGTGTTTCAGATAAATTCCCAAACGTAGAACCACCGGGTCATAAGACAGTTCCATTTTTTAATTCTTTGAATAAACGATATGCTGTGTTGCACAGTGGCTGCACCGATCCGCATTCCCACCAACAGTGCCTAAGTTAACTCTTTAATAAGCTATATTTACCACATTGTGAGACTTCACTTTTTAATGGACCCTTTTATTGATTTTAGAAATTTCAGCTTTAAAAAAACACACACAGGCTCTGTAAGAGGAAGTGTACAGAGCCTCCAACCAATCAGCATTGGTAGCTAACATCTGGGTGTCCAGATGGAGCAGGAGAGGTGAATAGACGCCTTCCCATGTGGGCACCATATGCGCACAGACACCATAGGCTTTGGAACCGCATGGAACACCTGGCCACTCTGTTTCAGTGTGACATTGAAACACACGAAGCAAGTCCAATAAGGGAACAGTTACATTTTTGCTTACTCATTTGACAAAGATAAGAAATGCACAGGCAAATGAAAATAGAGTGAGAATGTGGGGGGAGTGGACTGTGAAGGATTTTCCAGTTTCTGATGCCCTGAGGAGGCATCCACGAGGAGAAAGAACACATAGAGCAGACACATGCATGCGTGATGGCAGCCACGTGAATGTGTGTGAGATGCATAGAGCTGACTAGTCCGATGTGCCTTTTCTTTTGCTTTCCTGAGAGTAAGCACCTGACCTTGTCACCTGTCCACACAGGAGGAGGGTAAAATTGGAATTGCCGAATAGTTGTAATGGAGGCCATTAGGGGCTTACTTTTGTTTCATTTTCTCAGCCTGGCTGTGAGTAGTCAGCCAATAAGTAGCTGTTGAAAGACAGAACGAGTAAAACAAGGGGAAAAACTTTTCATTTTAAGGGAGCAGGGAAAAGGCCTTTCTAGAGGTAATTGCAGATTCCCCCAAAACAACAAGAAGAAAGAGAAACTACAACACAAACAGCATCTCCAATGTGACTGGGAGGCATGTGACTGAAACGCGGTGAAAACAGAAAGGCGGTGCAGGTGTGAGGAATGATTTAGCAGAGGAAGAGGAAGGTTGATCACAATGTGTGCAGGGAGAGATGCCCAAAAGAATAAAAGTGGAGTGCATTGTGGCAACCCCAAATGGTCAGGAACTGAAGGAGCAATACCTGAAAGAAGACAAATACAGAATTCCAGGTAGAAAACAAAATTTTCCCAGAGTTTTGAAGGCATTGATCTATTCTCCTTTCAACGTTGTTATCGAGGAGTCCAGTTCCATTCTCATTTCCAGTTCCTTGTGTGTGCCCTGTTTTTGTTTCTCTTTTTTCTCTGATACTCTTAAATTTCATCATGGCGTGCCTGGAAAAATCAATATTACATTCTTGGCTTAAAAGCTTCCTTTTTTTAGAAGCTCTTTTACTTTTACTTTTTAATTTACATTTTTTAAATGTATTGATGAGAGAGAGAAAGAGAGAGAGAATGATTTGATTTTCCACTTACGCATTCATTGGTTGATTCTAGGTGCCCTGACTAGGGATCAAGCACTCAATGTTGGCGCATCGAGACGACTCTCTTGCCAACTGAGCTACCCAGCGAGGGCAAGCTCTTTTCTTTTTTAAAGCGAAGTTTAATTTTTCCAGCCTTCATCCCACTGCCTGATTTGTGATAAAATGCCGTGTTGCTGCTCTAGCTATACATTGCACAGGATTACAAATGTACCGGGTAGCTCAGTACTCCCTCAGCTCCAGTGCTTCACCAAGGGAACGTGAGGCAGCCTACATAGCAATGAAGAGAATGAGGACTTACCAGTTAACCTCGTTTCAAATTAAAAGCAGTCTGAACCACCTTCACTGTGTGCCTTGTCCTACCCAGGAAACAGTTCACAAGTAAAGTCTAAAAGTTTGGCATATTCCCTATGTACACCGGATCATTAACAGTTTCTCACACGTGCTGACTGTCTTACCAGGGGAACAGCATGCAGGCCAAGCAAACAGCTGCCAGCGGTCCACAGAGCCAGTCTTCCGGGTAGGTCAAGTAGGCCACTGCAAATATTTGTTGCTTCTGGAAAGGTCCTTCTGCAACAAAGGAAAAGTTCTTTTTTATAGTGAGGGGGGAGTTGCCCTTGGTGTTTCTTGGTGCCCTTGGTGTAACTTCCATCGAAGTTACAACCAAGCTATTTTTTTCTCTCTTGATATGCATTTTGCATCCCTCCCACACCTAGAAACCTGTGTGTTAATACTCTTTATAGCTGAATTTTCCATTTTAGTCCAGGAAATGGTCAGGAGGTTGAGCCATCATGGGGCATACCATAAACACATAAGCACTAGAGTAAGCAGATCCAGGAATAATTGGTACTAGAAAAAAGCCCATGTGATAGATACCACTTGAAAGGTGCATCATTTAGAATGGAAGGGCAGATAAAGTGCTTCTCAGATAAGGTCAGGTTAAAGGAGTTCATCATCACCAAGCCCTCATTATATGAAAGGTTAAAGGGATTTATCTAAGAAAAAAAGATTAAAAATATGAACAATAAAATGACAGCAAATTCACAATTATTAACAACCATACCTAAAACAAAAACAAAAGCAAACTATAAGCCAACAACTAGAACAGGAACAGAAATGGAGATCACATGGAGGGTTAGCAACAGGGGAGTGGGAGGAGGAGAAGGGGGGAAAAGGTACAGAGAATAAGTAGCATAGATGATAGGTAGAAAATAGACAAAGGGAGGTTAAGAATAGTACAGGAAATGTAGAAGCCAAAGGCCTTGTATGTATGACCCATAGACATGAACTAAATAAAGGGAGGGATGTGGGTGGGAGGGGGTATGCAGGGAGGAGGGGAATAAAGGGAAGAAAATGGGACAACCATTATAGCATAATCAAGAAAATATATTAAGAAAATAAAAGTCAACTAAACACTAGGGAAATGTAAGGGAAGGATCTGTAAGAATGTTTTCTGAAACACAGGAAAGGCTGTATTAAAAAATCTGTACAAAACAAATACCTCTCCCCAACTGATATGATGTTACATAAATACCACACTTTCCTCCCACAATCAGATATCACCTTAGAGAGAAGGCAGCACAGCCCTACATTTGAACCTCAAATACTCAGAACAAATGAAAAGAGAAGCCAGAGTTGATTCCTTTGGAATTCTTGCAATTTTTTTCATTCTATCACCAGATATTTTTACTAGCCAGCACTGTGGCTCACCAACAACCTACTCATGTGATGTGGGGCCATAGACACTGGTATTAAGTGGGAGGGATGTTTCAGAGGGGCATGATTTCTCAAACAGTCTGATCTTTAGTTAAGTTTTGGTGTTATTTATATTAGTTTCATTTCCTATACGACCTTCTGGATTTGGGGTTTGAAATAACCAGGGTTTGACTAATGAGGACATCCTATAGTTCACTAGTGTTCATCACAGTGTAAGCAAGGGAATGGTTAGAGATGAGGCTGAGATTCAGGAGATAGGCAGGATTGTATCTTTAAGAGTTCTTCACCTCATGTGGAAGAACTTAGAGTTAAAGTAACTGACTTCGTAGGTGTAGAAAATAGGCTAAAGGGGACCAATAATGAGACAGGAAAAAGCGGTTAGGAGGCCTTGAAAGATTATTATGAAGCAAGCCAAGGACAGGATTCTGAGGGTGGAGAAAGGAAAATGGCTTCAACGTACATGAAAAGGCTTGCCAGCAAATTGGACTAGGGATAGTCTCAAGAAAGAGGCAAGGGATTGGAGGATGTGTCAGTTACCAATTTGTTCCCTCCCAGCTCCAAACTCACCCTTCATTGGCTGCTCTGTGGAAATGGAGCGGTCCCTTTAAATAATTTCCTTTGCCAGCTGGTGTGATGTTAAACTTTGGCACTAGGAGGCCCTGGAGATTTATGGTCCCACAGTGTTTGTGTGTGTGTGTGTGTGTGTATGTGCGCGCGTTCTGTCTCTCTCTCTCTCTTTCTCTCTCTCTCTCTCTTTCTCTCTCTCTCTCTCTTTCTGCAGGCTCCTGCAGCATGTTCCTTGTCTGGCCCCAGGTTCCTGGAGGACAAGTCAATCAGCAGTTCCCTACAGCCAGCATCTTCCTCTAAGACCATTCTCTGGCCTTTTCCTAGCAGAATCCTCTCTCTGAGACATGCCCCACCCCTTCCAGTAGCCATCCCCAGCACCCTGGAGGGTGGATTCCAGCAAGTTCCATGAGTGGGGCACCTGAGTGACACCTGTCATCCAGTGAAGTACAGCTGTGGCTCCCCAAACAAGGCTGGGTCTTAGCCCCGAGGGAGTCTCCCGTGGCCTCTAGCTCAGCCTCAGGTGTCGTGGCTGTTCCTCGCATGTGCTGTTTCTGTATACCAGTTCACTGTGCTCCCTACTAGCCAGTACTGTACTACTCCAATCCCCCATTGTAGTTCATAATTTTTTATATTAAACTGTCATTGTTTGGGTTAGTGTGCAGTTGCTTTCCCATGATTAGACCCTGACTGATGCAGGCAATTAGAGAGAAAGAAAGGCTGTGAAAGAAGCCAGACCAGGGTTCTTCATTATTCTCTCATGCATAGATGGAGTATTGCTATGGCTCAAGCAGAACCTTTAGTTTAGAGGCACTTTCTAAATACGTACTAAACCCATTAGAAGGGATGTGCTCTTTCTAGTGTACATGTGCCACATGTACATGGAAAATTAGACATGTACATGGAAAATTAGACATGGCCTCTAACCTTACACATCATTATGCTGAACACTTATCATCGGGTTTCATCGGTGCTCATTTAGACCTGTGGACAAGCCGCAGGAGAAAAGGGGGGTTTCCGTATTGCTTCACCTCTAGTCAGGGCCACTGGAGGGCAGCGCACACATGTATTTCCTGGTTTCCATGGTTTCAGTTTGCCGCTGTTACTGCAATTGCAGTGGCATTGCTACTGTGGATTTAGGTGACAAAGGGAAGAAGTACAACGCCAAAAGTGGGAGAAGAGGATCTTCTTTTCCATCCCAGGACCTGGACTTGGACTCTGTTTCTTCTGACTCCCCACATTAAGTTCTCCACATTTTGGTCCCCTTTTCCTAGACCTTGGCTTCCATTCCCTGACCAGCTCCTTCAGAGCAAGGGTATATCTTGCTTCCTCAGTACTCCAGGGTTCTCCCTCTGAACTTTCATGGCTGATGAGTTCCTTCCAGACAAAAGTCTATACCGGAAGTAGTTCAAAGACCTCCAAGCAGGAGCTGCCATGCGTTATGTTAAAGTTTGCTTTGCTTAATGACTTTTCTCCCTGGTACAGTCCTGACATATAATAAAACATTTTTGAGTTTTTATCATGTGCTAGCAGCTGTCTTAAAGCATTCACATGAATTTTTAATGTAATCCTTACATTAGCCTTATGTACTATTATTTGCATACCCACAGGGGCCAGGCCAAAGAAGGGGCCTAGAAGGTCACCTAACCAGAAGTACCATATTTTGCCATGTATGATGAGCACTATTTCGCTCCAAATTTTTGAGGGGAAAATAAGGATGTGCATTTTACACAGGTAGTACTAATTCTGTATCTATACAACTGCTTTTAATTCTTTTATTTATGCTTATGCATTACAAGTATAACTCTAGGAAGCAATAACATTATCCATAAGCCAAACAATACCCTGGAATATGATGCAGTTTTGTTTCTAAATATAAATAAATAAACAAATGAATAAATTAAAAATTAAAATGAAAGACTTTTTCCTGAACGTTTGGGCCTAAAACATGGGTGCACATTATACACAGCAAAAGATGGCAGCTGCCTCCCTCCGTAACTCCCTGTGAGAAAGTAAAACTTCTGGGAGACACTCACGGACATTCTGTCCCTGCTAGTGTTGTAAGGAGACCTCAAAATGTGGTTGAACACTGGTCTCTTTCTCATACATGCCTGTATTTTCCTCTTCCAAGGCAAGTGGACATTCTTTTTTTTTTTTTAAACCATAAAAACATAAAGACATATTGAAAATTAAAATAAATGAATTTATAAGAAATATCCTCAGATCTTCAGCATACACACACGATTTTTTTTTAAGTTTTAACCTTTGAAAGCCTCATTTCCCAGAGTAGCTCTTTACAAATTTTAACATGCAAAACTCCTTGACACCTACGACAATGACAGTATGGTGATTACCAGAGGGAAGTGGGTAGGAGAAGGTAGAAAAAGGTATGGAGGGATAAATGGTGATGGAATGAGACTTGGGTGGTGAACAATACGCAGATGACATATTATAGAATTATACACCTAAAATCTGTCCAATTTTATTAGCCAATGTCACCCCCATAAATTCAATAAAAAATTTTAGTATGTGTAGAACATCACCCAGCGGTTTAATTAAAATGCAAGCTCCTACTCGGAGATTTAGCCTAGAACTCCAGCTTCTGTATTTCTAACAGACTCCCCGCGGACGCTGCAGCTGCTGGGCTGCCAAGCCCACTTTTTGCAGCATTCTCTGTTCTGCAGCAAGCGCACCCAGCATTTTGCCCATGCCAGGACCCCAGCCCGCCCTCCCCACTCAGTACACAGGCCCATCCACATACAACACATGCCCTTAACCTAGTCTAACAACACACACTTGACCTACTGCCAGAGTCTCCACTCAACCTGTGTGCCCAGCTCATTCCCACTGGGTTTTTCATTCTTGCCTTAGGATCACTAAGGACTTCTGAGGACAAGGACTTTTCTTACTCCTTGCATCACAGGGAGATTAACGTTCACTTCTCCCAACCAACTCTCTGAAATGTCCATCTCTATCCTCTCTCTTCCAGCTCCTAACAATTGCTCTCCCTCAAGCCCCTCTCAGCAGGTGACTTCATCTCTCATTTAGGCAGATGACAGAGGTCATTTGGCATAACCTCTACTCTCTTTCTTCCTCTCGGCCTCTTAAGAATTCTATTTCTACATCTGTCTTTATTTCCGTTTTTGCATCAGCGGTGTCCCTTCTGCTTTTCATGGCAACCCTCTGTCTAGGTCAGGGGTCCAGCCCTTCTTCACTTCCTTCAAACCCTCCTTCCTCATTTTCCTTCTTTCTTCTCCTCAACAGCACATTTCAACCCTCAGTCTACCACTTACCAATACTCTGTTGTCCCTCAAGAGAAAACTCTGCAACTTGGTTCTGACCAATCCTCTGAACCCCACTTCTACTTGGATGACTCAAAACATGTCACCCATGAGCAAAACAAAACCCCTCCACCCTACCACCCTTCCACACCCCCCATCTGTACCCCCCCTGGTCTTCCTGCAGCAGCAAATGGTTCTGCTGTTTATCCAGTGACTCAGATCAAAAACCCAAGAGTCATCCTTCATGTTTCTTTCCCCCTTTCCCCAATATTTAGCAGATCCTAAGTGATTATTCCACCACCAAAAGATAACTCAAATCTGGCTCCTGCTCTCTGTTTTCAGTGCTACCATCTTGGTCTAAGCCTCCCTTCTGCCTTGCCTGAATTAGTCACGGGTCTAAACTTCACCTCGTGCCCTCCACAGTCCATTCCTCATGAAGCAGCCAAAGGGAACTCAAAATTTCAAGTTCAGATCCCAAACCCACTCTCACTCTATGGCTTTCTTTTTTCTGTTAAAGAACTCTTCTTCTCAGAGGGTCAAGATACCATAGTCCTCTCAGAGTACCACTTACTTCTCACCATCTTATTCAGTCACTACCATCTGTGGGTTCTTCCTTTGACATAGTTGTGTTCATTCTTATTTCTACTACCTACACTCCATTACCTCCCATGCAGATAAACTACAATATTCCGCTAACTGATTTCCCGATCCTTTAAGTTACTTTTTTTCAAGCTACCCAAACACAGGCCCCCCTCTAACAAATGACTTTCCATTGCCTACTAGACGAAGAGGAAACTCAAATTATTTAGTTATTGCAGCACAAACAGAGCTCAAGCCAGTTCTAGATTTTCCTCAATATTTTCACTTTCTTACTTTTAGGGGTATTTTCAAAAAATGGAAGTGTAATTTCATCACAGTGGTGATCTATACAGCTCACTGGCATTAATCTTTATAAACAGATGCTATGCCCCAGAGGGTGTGATTGGGTCTTAACTTTTCTGCACCTATATAACACCTAGCTCAGGAGGTGACCAGTTAAGGTTTATACAATTAATTTATTTTGAAGCATAAAGTCTTCTAAGTCCATTATTTGCAGAGCAGAAGAGTCAGATAATAACAAGCATTATTAGTATAATAATATACTAATAATATACTAATAGCATACTAATGCTTAATAATAAGCATTAGTAGATATGATTGAAACCTCTGAAAATTTTACAATAGTAATAGCTATACCAACAACCAACTGAAGTTTTTAAGTTATATTTTTCTCATTGA
The DNA here is from genome assembly GCF_014824575.4 of Sturnira hondurensis. Taxonomy (NCBI): domain Eukaryota; kingdom Metazoa; phylum Chordata; class Mammalia; order Chiroptera; family Phyllostomidae; genus Sturnira; species Sturnira hondurensis. Next base: position 16,912,947 of record NW_028079044.1, on the reverse strand, counting down.
CCAAAAGATTTTTTTCAAGTGTAGGTGCAATTCAACTAAATTTTCAACTCCAGAAAGCCTATTCCATCCGTATAAAGTGTATTCTTAGTGTTCTATTCCATCTAGTTATCAACTACTTATCTCTTGACTTGCACAGTCAAGTTTCTTGACGGAGGAGTCTACATGCCTATTTGCCTTTGTAGTGTACACTGATCCATGTTGATCTCACTTTCCTTCAATTAACGCATCAGGAGCCCTCAGTAAATGCTGAGTGCCTGAGTAAATGATACATGGACTTTTCTTCTCTCTGGGCCTTCTCATCTGTATGACAGCTCCCAGTACTCACAGACATGCACACGACTCCAAAATATAAAACTCCACTTTGACCATTCCTCTTTGCTTCAGCCCTAGATCTTTGTCTGCTTCTGGGCTGTCCCTTCTAGATTCCTATCTAGAACTTCATATTTAGTATCTTTGCATACTAAATGGTCTGAATGCACCATCTTCCCCACTAATGAGGCTGTTCTTTTTCTATTTCTTACATTCACCAATGAAATAGCCATTTCCAAGGTGACTAAGTGCTAAACTGGAAGTCATTCCTATCCCGTTTTCTCTCTTGTTGATTTTCCTCCTAAGCACCTTTCATATCTGTCTCCTACCCTCTTTGCACAGTAAGTCTTATCTATCCTTCAAGGCTTTACTCAGTTATCACCACCTCTAGGAAGCCTTCACTGAACAGCCCAGTTCTCCTTCTTTATCTGTGCATCGTAACACTCAGCAGTCACATGGTGCTGAAATATCAGTGAAGGAGCTCCTTGAGGGCAAAGAATAAAGCTTAGCAACTTCTCATCCTGGCGCAGTTCCCGACATATGATGGGCTTTCTGTAAATATTCGTTCAACTCTCGACTCAAATGTGCTTTCACCTACTTCAGCTTCACTGCTGTGACCCTGTCATCTGTCACCTGGATCAGGACAACAGGCTTGACTGCCACTGTTCTCCCACTCCAAATACTCTCCACGCTATGGTCAAAGTTTGCTAGGGAAACACTAGTGTGAACATTTCATAGAGAGGCCCTGAGAGCAAGGGAAACAGGAAGGGAGGCGTAGCAGAAAGGATGGGCTGCTATTCTGAGCCACTCGCTATAACAGAAAAAAACAATGACCAAACTAGGACAGCGAGACTTCCAGCCTTATGTTGACATCATTTACTAACCCAAAGATAAGACAGTGAGAAAGTTAGCTTCCTTGCGTGTCAAGACACGGACAGAAAATGGAAAGTTCTCACAGTGATACTGGATTTGCCATCCATCTTCTGAGTTACGACTAGACCCGAGTCCACTTACAAAGACAAATTGTTCAAGATTCTAACGTGTCTGGTTGTAGCTCATGGGGATGAAAAATCTAAAGAAGGAAAGTTGACATTGATGGAGATTCAGAGGACAGGGTAGTCGGGAAGTCATCTCTGTTGCCTTTTCTCTTCCATGTTTACCCCGTCAGGGAGAGCGAGGGTATCCATGCCACAATAACAAACAATCCCAAACTCCAAGGACTTAAAACAGCAAACATTTATTTCTTGCTCACATTGCATGTTGTGGGTTGGATGTAGGATCTGCTCCATATTTTTGATATCCTCACCTTAGACACCATCCAGACAGATAGGTGAAATTACTTTTAATAATATCTGTTATTTAATCCACTGTATTCAAAATAGTACCTTTTAATGTGCTTATTTGCCATCTATATATCTTCTTCAGTAACATGCCTCTCTTTTATGATGTTGTTGCTTTCTTATTATTGACAAAACATAACTATTGAGCACACAGCAATTTTATTTCTGTTGCGTGCACGCAGTGAAATCAGTAGAATTAGGAGACACACACACACACACACACACACACACTAATCAGGTAAGGAAAATGCTTTGGAACGTACAATGTTAGACACTAAAATCCTCAGAAGCCTCAAAACCAATATCAGCAGGGCAGAGCTATTTACATAACTGTATCTGACCATAGAGGTTTCCCTTTAAACAAAGAAAAATTTAGAGCCTTGTGTTGTAGCTGGTTGTGGCCTCACAGGAAGTGTTGCTGCCACTGATAGTGCATGAATAGTGCGTGCAAGTAAGCAGGGCGTTCTCTTGGCAACAAGATACATAGCCCAGTGGTGGTAAGAGCCACACACATTCAGGACAGAGCTGAGCAGTTGAACACACAGATTTGGAAGCCAGACAGACCTGGGTTTGAATTTCCTTAGGCTACCAGCTCAGGGCTCTTGAGTAATCTTATTAACTGCATTTTCTTCATTTGCAAAATGGGGATGAAGCTGCCTCCCATGACTGTTGCAAATGTTAAGCAAAAGTCTGTGTGGTATATAACAAAGTTCCTGGCATCTCCAGTGCATCTACAGCACATTAAACTCCTCTTATTATGAAGGGGAAGTTTAAAGTGGATGTGACGAGCATGACTCGGGGGCTCTGGGGCCAGCCAGACTGGGCTAGAACCCCAACACTGGCAATTCCTAGCTGTGTGACCTTGGACAAATCACTTCACTTCTCTGTCCACAATGTCCTCATCCAAAAAATGGGAATAACATGATATACATGTCCTTAGGTTGTTAAGCCCTTAGAATGGTGTCCTCCATTCTAGACAGGAAGTTTGTTATGACAGCTGCCATGTTCTCCCCAAGCTTGAGTCCGTGTATGAGGAACTGCCTGCTTATGACTGGTAATTCTTTTGTTCACATTCCTCAACCTACAGCTATTTATAGAGCACCTGTTGGCACAGGTACTGAACTAGGTGTTAAGAGGAATTTGGAAAAAAATTCTAAAACACAGACACTTTTCTGACCCTAAAGAACACAAACCCTAAAACAGGAAGAATGGTTAATAACTTCAACAAACAGAGTAGGTGACTATTGCTAAATTCCTAGTATAAATAGATGATAGAGAAACTTGGAGGCATAAAGTCTGCCGTGGAAATAGAGAGAATTACAGGGGGTGAGGGAGCTAAGGCACTAAGCTGGACCTTGAAGGAGGAATAAGAATGAGAGAGGCAGAGAGAGGGAGCAGACAGTGTTCTAGGCCTGGGTGCGTGGTCATCAAGGGGAGGCTGCAGAAGCAGAATGGTCTTCCCAGGGACAAGTGAGATGGGAGAGAGGTGGGTCTGGAGTGGATGGTGGAAAACCACTTTTCCCTGGAAACTTAACTGAGTAGCAAATATTGCATCATAAACACTCTCCTCCCATTCTTGTTTCCCTCCTCCGGCGAAATCTAAATTCCACATTCCTTCTGCCCTGAAACGGAGCCAAAATCACTGGGAACTGTCATTTCAAGTTTCTGTAAGCCAGCTACTCCTTTCTTTCTTTTTCTCCCACTCTTTCCTCTCTGACATCTTCTAATCCATGCTACTCAGTTTTGAAACTCCTTGTTCAGAAAACACAAAATGGAGCCTGAAATCTGAATTCCTTTTGCAATTTTTTTTTTTTACCCGAGGGCTGCTGTGGGGTGGCAGCACAAAGGGTTTTGTTTATAGTAGGCTTACCCAAAATCCAAAGGAAATGATGTAGGTGCTCTGTTTAGGGAAATGGTTCGTTATTTTAACCTAGATAGGTTCCTCATTCTGCTTTTGAAAGTCATCCTCTGCTGGTAGAATTTTAGTCACTATACAAGGTCTGTCTGGGGAAAAGTCCAACCATTTTTAATATAATGAGAACAGTTTGCATGACATCGATGTCACCTGGCAGCCAAGAAGAATGGACTGGAATGCACACGCATGAACAATGATGTCTTCACAGTACTAGTCATTAAGGGTGATAGACACACTTGAGTGAGCATGTGTACTGTGTGGCCATTATATTCAAAATAACTGAGCAAGTAGAGCAATGAATCTGCATCAAATTTTGCATTAAGCTTGGCTATTTCTCCATAGAAACTATTTGGATGATTCAGAAGGCTGCAGTTATGGGCAACTGGTGATCGGCAGCTTCATTATGACCACGTGCCTGCTCACGCATCACAGCTCATGCAGAGATTTTTGGTGAAACATCAGATCACCCAGGTGACTCAGCCAACCACCCTACAGCCCAGATTTGGTGACCTGCAAGCTTCTGGCTTTTCCCAAAACTAAAATTACTTTTGAAAGGGAAGAGATTTTAGACAATTGATTTAGGAAAATATAATGGGGCAGCTGATGGCAACTGGGAGAACTGTGTGAGGTCCCAAGTGCCTACGTTGAAGGGGACTGAGGTATCATTGTCCTATGTGTAATGTCTCTTGTACCTTGTATTTTCTTGAGTAAAATATCTCTATTTTTCATAGGTCTTGGCTGGATACTTTCTGGACAGGCCTAATGTATTTGTGTGTGTGTGTGTGTGTGTGTGTGTGCGCGCGCGCACACACACGCACGTGCAAGGGACACTTACCACCCTTCCTTAAATCAGTACTGTGTTTTCCATCTGTATGTAAGACTCTCACCTTACAATGCCTCCTTCTATTCCTTTTCCCAAAAATGTGTTAGATTTTTCAGATCGGATGCTTTATTTTCCTGGCTTGCTGTTAACTGCATGATGTAAAAAGATAGTTTTCTCCTTTATAGATAGCTTCTTAATTCTTCTAAAAGTAATTATATCACAATTTGTGTTTCCTCCTATCTAAATTGGAGTCCCGAGTAAAATGCCAAGCAACCTTTCTTTTTGGTTTGGAATGATCTTCAAGTGAAACTGACCTTTTGCATATCCCTTCGTCCACGTTGCTGAAGGAAGTGTCCGTCACTCTGGGGCTCAGACCCGTGTGGATTTACCTGTTTCTATGCCTAAGAAGACCCGAGCCAGATATAACATTTACACGTACACTCTGAATACTCACTTTGAAAAGTGATCCCTTCGTTCCACCAGGAATCATCAGTTGCTTGTGTTAAGAAGTCATAACAACACTGTGAATTCTCTGCACACCACTGTACACATATGCAGAGTGTGCAATGAAAACCCTAAGGAGTGACAGTCACCCAGACTGCCATGCGAACAGCGCCTCCTGGAGTTGAGCAGTGCACATCCCGCTCAACCGTACAGAGCAGCCCCCCAGTAGGAAGCTTATCTGCCCCTAATGTGAATAGTTTTCTGTATCCTTAATAGTTAGTGGCTATTGAAGGACTCTTTTGCTTGCCTGAACATTATAATCAAGGTCTCATACATTTAAAATTAGCGATACGGGCTTATGGTTTATCTTTATTTTCCCCATGTTTTTGTTATTCTCTGGAACAGACTGCCTTTGTTGAAAGCACCCTCGAAGCAGTGGGATGACCTGAGAGACTAGAAATGGCATCATCTGCGGTCCACGCACGTGGGTCGCAGTAAAGGGTAATTGTTCATGAGATACAAAACATTTGAGTCACCACACCAAAAAGACACCGAACATCGTCATGTTTATTTCAAAACATAAAGTGGACTCCATATTAATAAATACGTTTAACACTGAGTAGAAAAACTACTGTGAATGCTCTAAGAAAACAGTTTACCACAGAATCAGGAAAAGGCAGTCTTTTCCCCGTAGGCCATTGATAAAGCAAGCGGGAAGTGGGAAGAGCTTCATGGCTATGGTGTGAAATTGGGGGAGGAAAGAGAGCTGATAAAATCAGGAAGAATTTTCTACTCTCCTTTCCTCGCTGGGGCCGTAAAATTAAAAATCTGAAATTGGGAAATACACCTTCTCACACATCCCCGGTTTATTTCTCAGTTTTGGCTAAGAATCACTAGTTCGCAGACAGGAACAAAAACTGGACACAGGCACCCAATTTGAATGTAGGTCAGATTACTGTGGTTGAAAATAGGTTCACAAGGCCCCTCGCGGCCAAGCAGGAGCTGCCACAGCTTAAAGCTCAGGGGCAACCACAGGGTCCTTAACGGAGAACTGAAAGCACTGCTCAGTGTTGACAGCCACCTCCACTGGCTCTGGCTGGACTTAGGTCCGTCCCTTTGGCTCTGTCTTTGTATAAACCCATCGTCCAAACTGCCTGCCAGTGGTCCAGCACCCACTGGAGCTGGGGTTGGGGGCACATGAGCCAGGCAGCTATCCAGGCCCCTTACCCATGGAACGAACCCATTAAAGGAACCCAAGTGGCCACTTTTTTTTTTCCCTGCAAACACTCAAATGAAACAGTCTCAACGATTTGGAGTTTCCTATCCTAATTATGATAAATGGTAGAGAAATGCTCCTGAAAGGGACAAAGACAGACCCTTCTCAGAACAGCCCGAAGTGGGAGTAGAATCCTGCTCTGAGTGGCTTGAAGGCGTGGAAAAGAGCTCGGCCACTCCTGGCTTCCTCGGGTCCTTTTCTCAGAAGACACAATAAGGACATAATAACTTTCCACGCTGTACGTAGTAAGTGAAAGAAGGCTCCAACCTAAAAGCCACCAGTGCACTGCTGACTCTCAGGGAGTTTCTGGGTAGAGGGAGGAAGGAAGACAAGAGGTCTCCTTCATTCTGATACCTAATCTTGTGGCCAAGAGCAAGGGGATGAGGTGGAAAAGAATAAAAGGAATTTATGTCTCTTTTTTTCGGAACAATTTTAAAGGAAGGAGTTGTCTCCGGTTCTGAAGGCCAAGATTTAGCCAAGAAGGGACACCAGCTGGATGACTGTGGGTATCAGAATCACAGGGCTGTTGGGTTGTAAGCTAGGAGGAACTTCTCCTTCATTTCCCAGAAGAGGAACCTGAGGTCTGGAGAGATTAAGCAGTGTACCCACGCCACATAGCTTGCTATATCTGCTTGGGGGATACAGAGAGTGGCAGAGCGACTTTGGTGAGCCATGTGGGGGGGTGCAGGTGAGCATCACGTGGCATGTGGTTAGTTACATTTAGAACTCCCGCAGATGAAGAGTTTCCATCCCTGGGCCCTCTCTTGTCGAGGTGTCACCAGAAGTGAGCAGATCCTGGACTGAGCTTATCCGTGGGGTTTCTGCAGGAGGGTGACGAGGAGCTGCAGGGGCATCCTCACTTCCCAGTCCGGGAGGCCACCTGGATGGCTTTGATCCACTCTGTGCGCTCCTTGGGGGTGGCCGCTTGCAAGAAATAATGAACTTCGCCAGCCGTGATGATCTCAAAGAGGTTCTCTTCCTCACTCTTCTTGCCTGGTGAGAGAGAATGTGAATGACAGCGCATGTGGCACCAGAAAGGTTGCCTAGTTCACCCCTTCTGCAAGGAATGAAGTCCCAGTGTTTTGAGTGATGTAATATTCAAACTTATCATCATTTAATGATCATATATATTTGTTGTATAATAGAATTGTAGTATAATTTGTATAGACAGGTACATAGTATGATTGTGTGTGTGTGTTTAAGTAATCAATGAAACACTCCAGGAGAAACATTTTCTTAAGAGTTTACAAACAAACTAAATGTCTCACTTTTGCAAACCAACAGTTTTCAATGAGTAACCTCTAATAGTGTCTAATGAATAATTCCTCTACTCATAATACAAATGAAGGGCTGACCCTAACATAGTTTTTTAAATTTGTAAGTAAATAAATAGCCGGGCACACCACCAGTACCAGCAGTAGAGCCTGAACTTGTTTTATGAAAGGCCAAATTAGAGTCTCTGCTAAAACAGTGAAGGCAGTAACCTGGCCAATACTATGACAAGACTTAAAATACCCGCCTCAAATCAAAAAGCAAGATGCTCCCTACTCCCAAACTAAAACAGGGCTCAATGGGGAGAGGGGAGTGAGCAGATTCGGGGACAGTAAAAAAACTCTAGGCTTTTGCAGCTGCAGTGGTTTCGCACCAGTCTCTATAACATCATAAACCCAAGATGCCAAGGCGAAACCAGGGTTTGGACGTCTAAACCACATCTGCACAGTGACACCACCATGCCTGCACCTGAGAAGTAGATGTACACCACTGTGCTTATTGCACACACCCAATGATAGACTGTGGTCGGGGACCCGGAGGTCACCTGGTGCAAGTCCCTCATTCTCAGAGGAGGAGCTAAGACCCAGGTCACTTAGGTGATTCGCCCAAGGCAGTGCCACTAACTGACTAGCACAGACCTGACTATAACCCAGGTACACCCTCCACTCACTGCACAACTGTTTCTTTTTTTGTGGGAAATTTTCTGGTCTGTGAAAGCCTCCCATTACGAAATGTCATGGGCCAGTTACAGGCAACAGGAGGTAACAAGTTTCTCTATTTAAGCCAGTTCTGATGTGAAGGATTTTTCTCAGCATTGCCCAAGATTTACTCAAGGCATTCACAACATCTCCCCAACTCCTCAAGACCCAAAGAGCTAGCACAGCAGTAGGGAAACAGTAGGTTTTCAGACAGCAATTCATTCATGTTTATGCCTAATCAATGGAATGATTGACAGCTGTTGCCTCGGGATGCCCATGTGTGGGAAGAGAGCCTAATCAGACACACCTCTCTCAGACAAAACTTCATTCTTACCATCCGGGTTGCTCTCCACTGAAGTCACCACACAGCCTCTCAAATGAATTGCTCCCAGGGGATCTTCCCCCTAGAGGAGAGAGGAGTCCTTTATTGTGTTTCCAAAGAACATTGTACAGATACACCTTATCTAGTTGGTACAAAAGCCACACAGACTCACTCTGGTACAGACCAGGGCCCCCAAAATAGATAAAAGCAGAAGGAGCTTAAAAGACACCCCAACCAGATTCTCCACCTCGTCACCCAAGGAGGCAGAATGAAGAAACACAAGTCAATCTAGCTTCATATCTAGAGGAAAGTGGGAGGGAAGGTGGAAGGGCTGAATCACCACATCCCATAGAAGAAGATGTGCGTGTTTCCACAGCTCTTTGCAACTATGCAACTATTCCCCATGCAACTATTCACCACGGGAGGGAGTCAAAGAGCCTTTCACTGCAAGCAGGGGCTGAGGACCCAACCCAGACGGTGTTGTCTTTACGCTTTAGAGGTGCCTCAGTTGACTGAAGAAAAGCCCCCTTCTGAATACTCAACAGTCTAAATTCCTAGATTTAAACACTGCTTTCATCCAAGCTGGCCTGGAAGAGAAAGTACCACTTTTTTTGCACATTAAACCAGGAGCAAAATGTTGAGCTGATTGGGTCCCTCTGAAAATGTTACATAGAGGCAAACAAAAGCAATTTATGTTGAGTCGACTAATAAATGACAACTTAGTGATATTCTCTTCCATCCCTGAGCTTATGCTGACCTCAAGCCTAGAATCTCCGATCTTTGCCATAAGAGGAGGTAGGAAAAGGTAGGGAGGGAGAAATAAAAGTGGGGGGGTGAAGAAAAAAAGGGTACATCCACAGGGCAGAAAAGGGGATGGAAAGCCCTGTGAGTAGATGCAGTGGAGCCTTCTAGAAGAATGGATTTGTTGACCAGAGGCTCTCACCCCAGCAGGGTCATAGTAGTGCAGATACGCAGGGTCTTCTCTCAAAATGAACTTCCTCACTTTCCAATTTTTCCTCCGATGCCCCTATATCCAAGAACAATGTAAGAAAAGAATGAAGAGTTCTTAGCATCATTCTGTATACACAGGACCAAACAATAAATCTGAATTGAAAAAAAAAGAAAATAGTTGAAATACTAATTCCAGGAAAACCAGGCCCAAGCCCAGATCTTTGTCAGATAGCACTGTGTCCCATGAACAATTTAGATACCATTCAACTATGGATTAAATTATTTCTAAGAGGTCTTCCAACTTGGTATTACACAAGAAAGTACTATGTATATATAATGTACTTCATTAGGTAGTGTGGTGACTATAACAAGATTTAAGACCTGGCCTTGTTCTTCATAGAGTTTATAGTCTTAGGTGTAAAACTTCAATAGCAAATATCCAAATCAAATAATTGGTATAGAAGACAATGGATTTCAAAAAATATATTTTTCAAAAAATAAAAAATAAAAGAGAGATATGTGATTCTGGGTTTGGATGCCAAAGAAAGTCTTATCCATGTGAGTGAGAAAGAGGCAGGGGAGAGACCACGGACAACGACAAAGCAGTGGGAACGCACGAGGCACATTCGGCTGTTGACTAACAAGAGCACTCTGACTTGAAGGCAGGGGTCCCAAGGAATAGTCGAGTCAAGGTTGGAGAAGCAGAAAGAGACTCAGTAAAAACAAGAGGTGGGGTTTTCGCTGAGTTGGAAGTGAAGCGATTAATGTGGTGATAACAAAGAGAATGAACCAGCTTGCTAGATTGAAGATAAACCAGGGGCAAGATAATAAGGTAAAAAGAGGCCATTAGGAAATTGCTGAGATGATTCAGGCATCACGTTACCAGGGACGAACATCAGGCAGCGTCAAAGGCAGCACGGAAAGAGATGAGGAGGGGTGCGTGTTGTGCCAGACATGAAGGGGGAGAAAGGGCCCGGCCTTTTCTAATGGAATTGAACACTGACCCTGTTTAGACTGTGGGTTTTGAGGGCAGATTTTGTCTTTGATCTTCTAATGCCCAGCACTGTGCTTGGCACATGGAAGTTGCTTCGTATCTCCTTGTAACTGCCTTGAATTTGCCCAGTCCTTTCAATGAACTTTTAGAAGCTTTTTAAAATGTCACAGTCAACCGGAGTGTATGACTTCCAACAGAAATTCAAGTGACTTAAATAACTCAGAAGCCAAAAAAGTTATTGGATTAAAAGATAAATAATTTCTATCTTGCCAATTTTGTTCTTTAACATGCCACATATTGACGGACTCATAAATAAAATTTCCAACATTTTCCAGTGTGCTCCTGTAGAAAGCAACAAAACACTTATAATTTTAGCAAACAGTCTCTCCTTTATGATTCTGGTCAGAGGAGTTTAAAGGGAGTCTTTTGGAATGGGTCTGAGTTACTTGGCCAGTCGTTTTATAAAGGAGCTCGTCTCAAGTCTTTCACTTGTCTGAAGGTTGAATCTAGGAACCCCGCGGAGTCACAAGGGAGAACCCAGAATATTTCCACCTGCTGTCTTGTGTCCCGAATGGTTTCTGCAAAGCATCAGCTTCTAAAATGCTCCCTAAGAATTTCTGCTCTTTGCCTTGGTCAGTGCTGCCTATGACATGTGGACCCTGAGGTTTCTGCCCGTATGGCTGCATCCTGACCTGCAGACACATGTAGCATGTCCTCCTGCGGGACTACGGGGTGAATACCAAGTTGTCATGAGTCAAAGGGAGAGGAAGGTGATGGAAGATGTGAGATCTGCCACCCCTGGCCAACCACCATCCTCCCTTTCGGCCCTCACTAGCATTACAGCGTGACATGCTGAAGAGTTTGATGTTAGTAAGTGGGTGTCTGGCTGGCCATCTCTCATCTAATGAGTATTTCCTGAGGGATTTTAAGGAATGGGTGTATGCCTGGGGGTGCCAAGAATTGTTGCTGATCTGTCAAAGTCATCTGCTTATATTTGATTGAATTCATTCCACAAATGTTTACCGCCTATTAGAGACCAAGAAGGATGCTGAACTTTGTAACAGGTCTAAGGGGGGAAAAAGTGTAACACGTTGTCTTTCCTCATCAAAGAATTTATATTGGTTGAGAAACCAGATATTTTATGTATTGTGGCAACAGAATAAATTATATTGAAAAGAATTATATTGAATATAATCCAATCGCATTCATCCTCAAATTGGTTACATTCCCCCAGATAGAATCGTTTCCCCTGGGATGGGAGAAGTGGGGAGGCCAGGTGGGGCGGGAGGGGCCTGACCTCCAGCTGGGCGCAGCCACTTCACATCTGAGGTGTGGAACACAGGTGCCGTTTTTTCATTATAAGCATTCCATGCACGTTAACTGTGGCTAACTCCCAGAACGTTAACTTTGGACCCTGGGTGGCTTAGTTTTTATGGCACTTAAAAAGGGCATTTTTAAAACTCCCCTCAGATGACTCTGATATAAACCAGGGTTATAAACCACTGGACTAAGTGGTTAGTGGTTCCAGCACTGACCTGGAAACATTAAAGAAGGCTGTCAATTCATATAAAAGGTTTTTGTTCCTTCCTAAGCTCCTTTTTAATATTGTAAAAGAACAAAATTCCTGAATGCACATAGATCGCTGTTTTCTTCATGTTTAAAGGGGGTTTATAAGGGAGACTGTTTATATAGTAGCATTTTGTACTAGTTGACTATGGGCCCAATACAATACGACTCGGTGGTTTAGAAAGAAAAACAACCAGGTGAGAGGGAAAGGCTAGAATAGGATAGTGATGGTCATTCACCTGCTTCAGTAAACATCCCTGCTTGATAATGACCCCTCTGAATTCTTCTTTCAGGATTACGTCGTCATCACTGGAATTCTCTTCACAGAAGAACCCGCTGTCTGGCTATTGGGAAACAAAATAGCAAGTTTAGTAGACCAGTCTAAGGCATATTGCTACTCGTACCCTCTTCACCAGCACAACCCCTCCCCCTCCCTGACTGCCAGGCACTGGGGTAGGCTCCTTCTCCTCCTCCTGTGGTTCGTACCCCAGTTGGAACTTTAAAGACTGTCCTTGGTTATCTCACTTTCCCTTCCAACTTGTCTTGTTTCTTGATGGCTCATCCTCTCCAGTTTGCATGCCGTGATCTTGTCGATATTGTTTCATTTTCTTGGGTTGCCCAAGCCATGCAAGGTGGAGTGCACGAAACACAGAGCTTGTTTTTTTTTTTAATTGAATTCATTGAGGTGACCTTGGTTGATAAAATTATATAGGTTTCAAGTGTACAATTTATAGTACATCATCTATATATTATATTGTGTGTTCGCCAGAGTTTTTTCTTATATTATCATTATTTATTCATTATTGTATTATTTTCCACAGGAACAACTGTAATCCTACTTTTGCCCCACCCTGTTTTTTAAGACTAGCTCAGCACATTTCTTTCTTCAAAGCCTTCCTTCTCTTGGGACCCCATGGCTGCATCCTTGAAAGGAGAGGTGGCTAACTTCCAAATCACTGAGTAACGAGACCTCCGGTACTGTCTCTGCCACTCAGCCCTTCTACTGGGAGGAGGCCAAGAGCTGGTGCTCAGCCTCATCCTCTGAGAGTCAGCAGGGAGCTGGGCCTTGCTCAGCTGTAAGGAAGCAGTGAATCACACAGAGAAAGAGGAGCCACTGTGATGGGTATTTTTAGAATCCCACATTTAAATGGCTATAAACAACCAAATTAAAGGTCTGAAAAATATGCATACGGACAGCAGAAGTTCCCCCAAAGTGAAATGAAACTCTCTCGGGGACATTCACATAATTTTTATAAAGGGCTCGTAAGTAACTTCCTAATTTCTGTGCTCTGATCCCCAAATAGAAATAAACTACCAAAATCCCCCTAGAAATCCACTGTTGCGGGATTTGCCACGTGGCCCAAGGTTAGATCCTCACCGTGTAATACAGTGTTTCCCAATCTGTGGCAAGCCTGCCACGGGTGCTGACAAGATGTGGGGGGAGGGAACGTGGGTGCATGCATTTTGTATTAAGTCGCACATTTCAATGTGTATTTGGAAAAATGCAATTAGCCTATTGTGAGTTTATGGATCTCCCTCAGGGAGGGAAGCTCTGTGAAGTCTGCGATTTTTGTTTTTTTAAACTGCTGTTATCTCCTTTGTCTTGGAGAGTGCTTAGCATGTACTGGGGCCTAATCAGTTCCTATAAAGGGATTATTGCTTAGAATAAGCATAGATGTAGAAGAGTTTTAAAAGTCCTTTAAAGAAAACTATTCAAATAAACAATATTTTCCTTTAAACTGAACCACTTGGATGTGGCAGGCATTGAGTTTGGGGGCAGCTCTCAAGTCGAGAACATCTAGCAACTCTCAGTGGAGGGCTGGGCCTCTCCTTCACACATGTGGATATGAACTGAAATCAACCCAGAATCCTCCCAGAGCGGTCTCCGTTGCAGGGAGAGTAGCTAGGGAGCTGCCTCGCTTACAAAGTAGTAGAAGGCATCAGGGTTGTCCAGGAAAGGGTGTTCCGCAGTCCCATCCACCGCGTTCTTGGACAGGTCTCCAGCAGGCTGCAGGTACCCTTCGTTGAGCAGGGAGGAGGCGACCATGAGGCCTTCCTGGCGGTTCCGCACAGACTTGTTGGAAAGCAGCCAGTCGATGACACAGTTACCTGGATGGGACCATCAGAGGGAAGGTCAACTCTCCTAACCAAAGAACGAACACTGGCAGTCACCTCTGGAAAGCTCCAGAGCACCCACGTGTCTGATTTGTCTGATGCCAAGAAGGAAAAGCAAAATCAGTGTGATGGACACCTGGAAACAGAGGAACCACATAAAGGTTTTTTTTTTTTCTCTTTAAATCTACATATTCTTTAAGAAGCAATGCATCATCAAAGAAATAATTTTTACGAACCCACTCATTTATTCTATTAACACACAAACATTTATTGTGCATCTCGTAGGTGCTAAGTACTGTGATGGGTTTTAGGGAGACACACCTGAGGAATCTAGAGGGGAGAAATGGGTGATAAGCAATTGTAACAGCTGCTGTGCTGTGGGTCAATTCAGTGGAGCTACTGGGCCAAATCTGCAGAAGGTTCAAACAGGGTGGGTGGGGGAGAGTGGCTGTGCATGCACTGTTGGGGAAAACTTAATAGGGGAAGTGACTTTGGGCCCAGGCTTTGAAAACAGTAGATGTTGGCCAAGCTTAAAAGGCAGGGGCGGAGAGGAGCCAGCACAGGCTGAGGGAGCAGCAGGGTGAACAGACTCACACAGGCATGAAACAGCCTTGCTGGGGATATAAGAGAAGGAGTTGAAGGAGAAAAGGCAAAAGGAGACAATGGAAAGAGGAAGGCACAGAGTCAGGGGAGAGCTTTGATGGCACATCAAATAATTTGGCAATGAGGAGCCACTACAAGTTTTCAAGCAGGAAATAACTTGGTCAGATGTGTATATCCTAAATTAAACTCTGACCATAACACTTGCACTGAACGTCACACCGGTTTTGCAGGGTAGCAGGGGCCTTGAAGAGTCATTTCATCAACTTTCTACTTCCGGAGAGGGTTGCAAAGAGAATAAAAATAAATTAGCCCATGAATTGGGTTACTTATTAGCAGGCTACAATGAAGCTTTGCATTAAAAACGACACGTTCTTTACAAACGTAGCCAACCAGAGAGCCCGCAGCACAGGTGGTGAATCCCGATCATTGGACAGAGTGGTAGAGTGTGCCATCCCTGAGACAGGGGTGAGAGCAGTCAGTTAGTGAGCCTTCCGTGAATGTTGTATATGAAAGTCTCTGTCTCCTTTTCTTTCTCTAGAGGGACAAACTAATGAACACTGAATTTCTGTTTTCAATCCTCACAGAGACCCTGTAAAAGAGATAAGGTGATAATTGCAGAACACATTTTATGGGTGAGATTATTAAGGCTGAGAGAGTTTGAGTGACCTTAGGCCTGAGTTACACCTGCAACGGGCCTTCACGTAAGTGTCCTAATGCAGGATCCCACCCTTGTTCAGCTGGGCACGCAGAGGCTCGGAAGACAAGTTCAGTCTACCCTCCCTGTCACCTGACATTCAAAGTCTTCCATCACGTGTCAGGAGTGCCTGGGTCCCCGTCTCTGCTACAGACTTGGGTTGCTGCTGAGAACACCTGAGTCCTACATGAAGGCTTGACTCCCCCGACCCTTGAATTTCTAGAACCCACCCTGACATTCAGTGGGGAGGACTTAGGAAGTTCTAGCCCAGCACTACGGGACACAGTAACAGGTCACACAGCAGAGAAGTCTGGCCTGACCTTGTGCCTAGACCTATATCCATAACCCCACCCCTGCTCTCCACGTTGCTCCCTTTGTCCGAGGCTCTGTCTTAGTGCCTTCAGCCCTGCCAGAGTTAGGGCCCTGCTCCTGTCGGTTTCCCTCACTACTACCTGGGCTTGGTACCTGGGCCCAAATCTTAGCCAGCTTTTCTGGCATTAATGTTAATGTTAATCTGATGTTGATTTTAGCCGGCTTTTCAGCCTTCACTCCAGGAGGCTGAATTCCCACGGGATACTACCCTGTCACACCGTCTAACTCTCCAGCTTCCTGATCGTCACCTGGACCATTTGCATGAATTATCTGTCCACTGGATTCTACAGCTGTTGTCTCTTCTAGAGTTTTCGTCCCTTGATGGCTCCACCCTAGGCAAACCATGCATGCCATCAAACCTAGGCCCAACTGTACATTTTTGTCCCATAATGAACCATCAACACTATCAGGACGGTCATTTTCTTTTACAAATGCATGTTCTTCATATTTTTTCTCCACAACTTTGAACTCACCATCCTCTGCTCAACCATCTCATCAGAATTTCTTCCCACAAATACTTATTGAGTATTTTAAGGTCAAACTTAGGCACCATCTTCTATTCATCTCAACAACCCTCTGAACTATTTCTTTTTCCTGAACTCGCAGAATTGATCGTCTTTGCAGACTTGTGATCTCTTTTGTGCAAACCACATTGAGAGCTGGCACATACAGTGCTTAGTGTGTGCCAGCCACAGTTTTAAGCACGTTACAGCAAATCAGTAAACTAGGTGTTTATTCCCATTTTATAAACAAGAAAAATGAAGCACAAAGAGGCTAAATTGTTGATTGGCCTGCAGTTTTGCAGCAAGCTGCAGAGCCAGGATGTGAGCAAAGGCAGTCTGGCTCCAAGGAACATGTTTGTAACCACTACAGCATCTACCTAAACACGTAACATTTAATGCCTGACTCTATGCAGCCTCAGACACCCTTCATATTGTCACTTAAATCTTATATTATATCTCTTACCTCCTGTCACCTCCTGTTTAAGTTCAATTTCGTCCCATGACCCCATCCCCCCAGCACGCTGCACACACCCCGCCCCACGTGCAAGGCCGAACAGGAATCCGTACTGCCTTCCCCAGCTGCCCCCTCTCAGACATGCAAGGCCTCTTACCTGTAAAGCAGTGGTTAAAAATCTTCTTGTCCTTCTCCAAGTTCAGTTCTTTTATTCCCTTTTCTGGGTCTTTCATGGACAAATACATAGCACTGCACAAAGATGGAAAAAGACAGATGAGTGGGAGCGTTTCTGAACGGCAGGTCCTCTCAGGGTGTCCACTTGGGAGACGCTGGCCATGAGCACGAGTTTCTCCCCTCCCCTGGGGCCCCTGCTCTATTCTCCCCACTGGGTCACAAGTAGTTAGAGGGCAGAGCTGGTGCTTATGTAACGCTGTGGCCTGCACAGCATTCAACAAAACGTACCTGGAAGGTAATGATTATTTCTTAAATTCATTAAGCTCTTTGTTGATTTAACACCTAATGCCTGAGATAGAGAGTTGCCCTCAAACAGGTGGCAAAGATGAAAGGTTCTCAGGTCCAATTTTCCATGCACACTCAAGGTTTTTAATGTCCCCCAATTCCCATGTTCCAGTTCTTTAAGTGTCCCTCAAGAGACCGTCTAGAGTATACATTCGCCTCCAGGAAAGTGAATGTTTTAACTAAGCCTACCTCTTATTCTAATAATTATGAGACAAGGCACAATAGTGAGAAGTTCCCATTTTTGTCCTTGAAGTAATAAACTGAAGATAGCCTGATCAGAGAAACCGCAAGCAACTAAATAGAAGGGCACTTCCATGTATCGTGTGGTTCCACGTAACATGAATATCATTCCCACTCAGCTCTGACAGCCATGGCCAGAAGCATGGTCACTGGACGACCCCAGCCAGTGGCTGCAGCTAGACCAGGTACCTCCTCCTGGGTCTTTACCAAAAAGCTTTCCTGGTGGGACAAGGCGCTCAGTCTCACTAAGCTCAGTGTGCAAACTTTGTCACGCTCCTGTGATGTGCAATTCTTGTGTTAGGTTGTAGAAAGGATTTATCTTCAGTCCCTCTCAGGGTCTCATTGTATAAACAGAACACTGATTGAAAACTTTTAGCAGCCAGTGGAATTCTTGCCAACTGGGCTCCTATTTCAGGTTATACTCGACATAAACGCAAAAGTGTCAGGAAGCAACAAGAATCCCAGAAAAAAGTGGGGGGACTCATGTGATTAAAGATATGAAATGAGTAGCAAGAAAGGAAGGAACCCTGTTCCCAACCCCTGGCAGGGGCTGAGTTTACCTGTGAACCTCTAATAACCTTTAGACAACAACCATCACCTTCAGTTCCAAGCCAGTAACTATCAGAGGACATTAAACCAGGTCAGGGCACAAATGGCTTCTGCCTAAGATGGGTGTTCAGCTTGGCTGGTCCTTGCTGATGATGTGAATGTGCACACCTGAA
The DNA here is from genome assembly GCF_014824575.4 of Sturnira hondurensis. NCBI lineage: Eukaryota > Metazoa > Chordata > Mammalia > Chiroptera > Phyllostomidae > Sturnira > Sturnira hondurensis. The sequence continues at coordinate 16,894,815 of NW_028079044.1, read as the reverse complement.
CTTGAAACGCCTCACACTTGGATACATAGCCCCTGTCTTTTCCTCCCTTCCTAGAGATCTTGAAGCTTTCTTTCAAGACTAGCTTATTATGGCTACTTCATATATGCAATAAATTCTCTCTCTCTTCTCTGGCTCTCTTTCTCTCTCTCTGCCAAGGTTATCCAAAATGAGGAGTGTACACTCCATCAGTTTTCTCTCCTCAGTTGCTAGGCCTTGGAGAAGCCATAATCACTCCTTCAGATGCAAATGAACATCTTAGTCCACCTGAAAGAGTGAATACAGCCTTCGGAGGTGACCAAAGCAAGCCTTGGAACCGTACCTGTTGTGAGAGTTCCTCAAAGGGGAAAAAAGGAAGGGGTGAAAGGAAGCAAACACAGAAAATCACCCTAAGTCGATGGTTTCTGGCAGTCGAATAGATCTCCTGGTGGATTTCCTTGCAAACTTCTGGCCTCCTTCAAGGCACTTAATGACCTTCTTGATGTCCCGAACCCAGCCATCTCTCTCTTCCAGGAAGGCTGCCTGGAAGAAGTGGTCCTGCTGTTTGGTAGTAGTGATCTTAAACACAAACTAAAAATCAAAACACATCCATTAGAAATAATTATTTTCAAGGGCCTGAGGTCCCTTATGAAACACAGCAGGGTGGAATGTAGGTGGTGGGAGGGGGACTAGCCACCACCATACTGTAAGCTATTCACAGGCCCAAGGTCAGTGTCTGATGAAACATTGACTCTGGCTAGTAATGACGGCTCACCATCCTTTTGCCGAAGTCCTGGCAAGGGCTGGTCAGAGTGCTTCCTTTCAAGGGAATCATTCCTTTGGGGCTATTGTCACTTTTCTTCTTATAGAATTCGATTCCGTCTTCTAACAGTACAACCCACATGGGTTTCCAGGTGTTGAACACACTCCCCTGTAATGAGAAAAAAAAGCTATGAAACAATGTTTTCTAAAACTATCCTATACATGGTACAGGACTCCATAAATAGCTTTGTGTTGGCCGGTGTGGACACAGGTGACCCACATCTGTGTGACCAGGGTGCTAGGAAAGCAGCCTTTAAGGAAGGAGGGGACTGCCATTCTTCTAGAAGTTAAAAAAATTTTTTAGATAAACTGTATGCATGCCTATAATCAGCGCATAAGCCTCTTGTGGGTCATTATCAAGGGAATAAGGTATGGACCTCTATTCTTCCCAGCCTTCTGGGGCCTATTTTCTGCTCCCAACCTGCTCATCATGTTCAGTTCAACTCAGGGATGGCAAATAGATTCTATCTCAAGTGCCAGCTCCACTGAATATTAGCGATGCCTGACAGGACTCACTGGAAAAGTGGCACATCCCAATGGCTGTGTTTACCATGGGTGTGGAGGCCAGGAATGGTGGGGTGCTTGCTACAATCACATCCGTCCTGTGGTCTAATCAGCTTTTATCTGAATGTGAATGTCAAGAAGAAACTCAGATAGCAGCTTGCGTGCGCAGTGGCTGATCTGTATGAAAATCCCTTGCAAAACGGCCTGTAAAGCCAGAGAGCACTGCTATTCATGTCTGTAGTTTTTAGGGAAATCCTGACTGAGAAGTGGTCAGTTTGGGTTAATGTCCACTGCCCCTGGACATTAAACAGACATTCTGGCTGGGCCAAGGGAGTAGCTCTTTCTTGTCTGTATTTTGGGAGAGTTTTTGAAAAGGAAGAAAATAGGGCGCTTTGCCTCTTGGGACCCACAAGCTCAGCCTGTCATGACTGCCGCAAAAACAGAATTATCATCCAGTTTGCAGCAGGTCCTGCTGCTTATCTGAACATACCAAGAGCTCTATATAAAGGCCCAGTTGCCCGAAAAGGAAGTCTAGTTATGCAAAAAGGGTAAATACTTGTGGGGCTATCATTTCACTTGTCCAAGTGTTTCCTTTAGTTTAGTTAACAAAAAATTTTTTTAAATAAAACACTATCTCTTTTCTGCACAGGCAGAATGACTCTCCATACCAACACTAGACTGTACTCCTTTCTTCAAAATAGGCGGGGTTGGACACTATCCCAACACATGAAATAAGTTCAGTTAAACGCCTTTCTGTTTTACATTTGTCTGGGAGAAACTCCAATCCAGAATATAAAGAGTTCCCACAAATCAATGAGAAAAATACAATCTCTTTTTCAAATGGGCAGAAGATCAAAGGAGGCATTTCACTAAAGAGGTTATCCAAAAGTGCCTTTTCAATTATTTGAAAGGGTGTTCAAACAATTGTTCATCAGGCAAACGCAAGTTAAAAGCACAGTGAGCTGCTTCTGCACGCTCACTGAAATATCTAACATTTTAAGACTGAGAAGAGCAAGCAGGAGTTGGCAGGGGTGGTAACTGGGACTCCCAAACGCGGCGGGCAGAGTGCAGAACATCAAGCCAGAAAGCTGCGGAGAATGTCCTAATTCGTAGAATATACATCCTGGTTAAAGTGTTCAAGGGTGAGGTAGTAGGATGTCTGCAACTTATTTTCACAAAATATGTGTGTGTATTTATACAGAATGTGGGGACATGGAGAGAGAAAGTGAACGCGGCCATGTGTGAACAGTTGATCAATCCAAGTGAAGAGTATACAGGTAGTTGTACCATTTTTCTCATTTCTCTGTGGGTTTGAAATTTTTCAAACATTTTTCAAATATAATTGGGGAAAATTAATACATGAACAATACATGACACTACAATATATTAAAATTAGGGATATACTTTAAAGGAAAACAGACACAAGTCTATTTAATAAAATAATTAAAATAGCTGATAATACTAAGAGCTATTTTCACAGACCTAGGAGGAAAAAGTTGGAATAAATAACTGCTAAATGCCTTTCAAGTCTAAAATGTCATATTCTACCTCAGGCCTATTAAAGATTAATAACCGCCACAGTCCCTCAGGGCTCTTGACCTTGGAATTGGGATAGATTGGGAGAGGTTAGCCAGTACTGCATTACTTCTGTAGACAAAGTAAATCTACTCCTAATTGAAACATAGCCTTAGGGGTCTGTCAGAGGAGGGTGTGTCACTTGGGACTCAGGGTCATTATGCACATTGAGAAGCCGAGAACTTCCCCATAAAGTGCACACTTTCTTCCAGACTTGGTCGGGGTTAGTTAGGCTAGGATGATGGGACTATGGGTGATTTTTCTCCTCCCAGCCATCGCGACAATGGCCAGATTCTCACCACAGCAACCTGACAGCACCTCCTCTCTGCTCCCCTGTATTTGACCTTCCCGTCGCCAGCCCTCTCAGAGCTCACCCAAAACCAAAGCTGGAAGTGTGACCCTGCAATGTCTAGGGCTCACCACACCTGACCCGTAAATGTGGAACTGAAACTAGGGTCCAGGTTTTTTGAGTTCCAATTGTATGCTCTTTCCGCTTCCCCTCAGGTGCCATCTTCATTTTGGTTCTCATGTAGCTTTGAGTAATTAGAATCCAAATCATTTTTTCTGGCCACCTAGCTAGCTATATGTATAACCTCATAAAATCATATGACTATAATTTTACATAATCATAAAATGCTCTTTTTAAAGATTTTATTCATTTATCTTTAGCGGGGAAGGGAGGGAGAGAGGAAGAGAAATATCAATGTATGGTTGCCTCTCGTGAGTCCCCTGCTGGGAACTGGCCTGCAACCCAGGCATGTGCCCTGACTGGGAATCGAACTGCGACCCTCTGGTTCACAGGCCCGCACTCAATCCATTGAACTACGCCAGCCAGGGCCATAAAATGTTTTAATAATATATGTAGCACTCGTCTGTTATTTTTCCCATTGTAGATGAAACCTCGTACAACTACTTGTCGCAGTGGGTGGGTTTAGATGCTGAGTCGGATTTATTGAAGTTTCCCAGTAAATAACTATTGGTCACCATGGGACTAGTACAGTTTAGTGCATAAGAGCCCAACACCGGAAGAAGAAATCTTAAAGGACAACGTATCTGACCATAAAAAGTTGAACTTCTGTACAATAATAAAACCTTGTGAAATAAAACATGGATATTTGCAATACATTATCATATAATTAACTTAATATCTTTCATTTGTTTTTCAAAACTCTTTAGAATCAGTAAAGAATATACAAACAGTCCCACCTTTTTAAATGGGCAAACCATCTAAGCAAGCCATTTTCAAAAGAAAAATATTTCGGCTCAATAGACATACAAATGTACTCTCAATAGTCTTCAGAGAAACAAAATTTAAATAAGGTATAACTCTTTGATAATTTTTTAAAGATTTATAAAGCATATTGGGGAAATTTGGGGAAATGGGCACCAAAAAAAGGAGCTTTATGACTCAGCAGTTTGATGCGGGCTGTCAAAACACCCCTAAAGTCACTGTAGGCTATGGAGGGGCATAAGATCTACAGTGAGGAAAGTAATACTCTGCATTAAAAGGAAGCGTAATCAGTGGGTGACTGCAGGCTGTGAAGCTGCATGGCCCAGGCTGGAACCTCAGCTCTGCCGCATTCTAGCAATGAGACCCTCAGCAAGTTCTTGCACCTCATTCTCTACATCTGGCAAATGGGAACAATGCTACACTATCTACTTCTCAGGGTTATTGGGAGATTAAGTAAAATAATCTGTATGAATTATGACAGTATAATACTTATGACAGTATTTCGAACACAGTGAGCACTTAATAAGCACTACCTAGTTGCTGTAATTCTGTGCCTCTCAGGTGCGCCTAGAAAATGCCCTTGAGCTCAGGAAACCTCAAAGCCGCAGATAAACCAGAGCCTGTTCAAAGGAGAGTGACACAATGGCATCCCTTTCAGGAAATCGTTGAAGAAATGGCTGGGTTTTAGCCCCCAAAGGACAGGCAGAGCAGGCGAGGACCGTCTTCAAAGTGTCCAACACTGTCACAGATTGTGAAGGTTTCAGAAAAAACCAGTTGGCTGTATAACTTAAGAGAGAAAGTTAAATTAGTGAGTGCCCTGACCCAAGAGGCCTTCGAGCGTGCCTGCTGTGGAACAGCAAAAGAAATGCAGGCCTTGGGTGGGAAACTTAACCACAAGTCATTTCAATACTTAATATTCCTTTGCCCCTCAGGTTCTAATATCTATTCCAAACACGCTGTTGTCCCTATGATCCCTATGGAGATAACCCTGCCAACCTTTGGGTCTCACCTACAAGCCAAAGGTAAATAAATTTTAAAAATACATTGAACATGATCATCTAAAAATGAATACCCATTGGAAAATGTTTTATCCTCAACCGAGAACATGCTTATTGATTTTAGAAAGAGGGGAAGGGAAGGAGAAAGAGACGGGGAGAAACATAGAGGTGAGAGAGAAACATCAATGGGTAGCCCTTCTGAGGCATCCTGATCCAAACTGAACCAGCAACCTCGGCATGCACCCTGACGGAATCAAAACGGCGAACTTCCGGTTTGGTTTGTGGCGTGGTGCCCAAGCCACTGAGCCACACCCGCCAGGGTCTCATTAGAAATTTTTCACACATTAAAATTAGTTACAGTATGGACCCCTGTTTGCTAGGTTTCTATGATTTAGACAAGTTTCCTTCCTGGAGACATGCTCATTCAGTGAATAATGATAGAGAAACTCCTGTGCTTCAGACTCTGGCCTGGTGTTGGGGTAAGACACAGTCTTTGCTCTTCAACGTTCATTGTCTAACGGGGGGAGAGAGTGACCCTGAATGATGACTCCAGTTCAACTGGAAGAAAGCACAAACCGGGGTACGCCGTCCTCTGTGTGAGCAGCTTCACTGTGAGAAGCCCCCGCCCACTGCTGAGCGTTGGAGCAACTTTATTTTGGTGTTTAGAACTCCTCCCAAGTCACTTCCCACAGAGCAAGGACACCTCCTTCGACTTCTCCTTTCCCTCAAACTTCTCGTTTCAGGTATAGACTGAGAGCTGGGACTCAGTGGAAAATTACGTTATGTTCCAAACCTACGTATTTAACTAAAGCAGAACTGTGAGTTAGTATGATCGCTTATCCCACACGCATGGGACATGTTATTTTAAGTTGGTGTGGCATTAAATTACATCTTTATCTCTGCCACATTGTAAATGTTATCTTCTGGTTTTCCAGCCTGATCCATGAAATCACTTGTATAACATCCCAGATAAGCGGTTATTATGGGCCTTTTTCAATTCTTTGAAGGCAAGGAAACTAATCTACTCAGTAATATATTTTTCTATGTTAATAAAATCTTTCAGGTTGGACAATTTCTCAGTAAAGTCACACTAGGTAAGCATAAGGAAATGGCACCCAGTACTTACCAGCATGGCCTCTGCTGCCTTAGGAATTTGGGTTCAAATGTCAACTTTGCCACTTTCTAGCTGTCTGGCCATGAGCAAGTTACTTAATTTTTCTAAACATTAGTCTCCTCGTTTGTAAAACAAAGATAAGATTGTACTACTTTCCACTGTTGAAAGGATTACATGAAATAATACACTGTGGCTGGCCTGTAGTAGGTCCTCTAAAGTGATTGCCACATAGACAGATAAGAGTACATAGTTTTCTAGGAAATTCTGGGAAATCATTCTGGCGTACCTGGGTATCACCCATCACAACCACAATGCTTTGTAAAAGAGAAATCAGTGCAATAAAAGCCCAAGAGGGCTGCATGAACCATGACTAGGCACAGCTCTGGGTAACCTTGGGCAAGCCTCTGCTTCTCTGTACCTTAGTTTCCCTATCTGTCCAGTAAGGCTAACAGTGGTAACCACTTTGTAGGGTTCTTATAAATATTCAGTGCATCAGCGCATTGAGTACTTAGATCTGTCCCTGCTGCAAGGTAAATACCACATCTGTTAGCTATTAGGAGAATGGGAATCAGTGGGTGCAAATCACTGGAGATTATTTAACAGTATTGTGTCCAGAAGACAAGGCAGCTGTATGAAAGAAGTCTAGCACGGACTCCTGTTCTCTTTTTGATCCCAGGCTTTCCTCCTTCTACCAATCTCCCTGTAGACCCTTTTCTTTCCTGCCCAACCCACTTGTCCTTGGGCACCCCGACTTCTGGGTGTTCTCTCAGCACAACATGCCACCCCAAATCCTAAGCTGCTTTCTGGGTCCTTCCTGCTGCTGCATGAAGTGCCTGCTGGACTGGTTGTCAAACATTCAACAACAGTTTGCTCCATAAACTTCTAGAAAAGTGGTTGGTTTGGGATGTGACATGGAAGAATCCAGCGTATTAAGTGCATAACCTGCTCCTCTCTCTTTTTTAAGCCATGCTTATAAACATATATAAATTAGTAGTTTCTTTTCAACAACCTCCAAAAGACATTCATGTTTATTAATGGAAGTAACTTCTAATCAGAGAGAAAGGGAGGTCGAGGTCATGAAACCCAATCTTGCCCATAATACACTTTGTCCAGGACCCGCTCTCGCTCTGTCTGGCAAGTTCGCTGGACCTTCTTTTTGCTGGCTTGGGTAATCCTGCCTTTCAGCATGCTGCATGGGGTCAACGAGACCATGGGCTTTGCTGTTAGATAAGCTTGGGTTTGAATCCCTGGTGGTCCTCTTACTGGTTGTTTGACTGTGGACATGTCACTTACTCTCACTGAGCCTCAGTTTTCTCATCTGTAAGATGGGGATAAGGACACTATTGTATAGGATGGTTAGAACTAAATGAGATCATACTCACAGAGCAATGGGCTGCTATGTGGTAGTGAAATGAACTAAAGTTTTCCACCCTGAAACTGCCTTTTGGGATATCAATTCTGAGCTGGTTATTGAGAAATAAGACTCCTGGTCTTAAGAAATAAGAGTCCTGGTCAGGTGGCTCAGTTGGTTGGAGTGTCATCCTGTACACCAAAAGATCGTAGGTTCAATCCTGGTCAGGGCACACATCTAGGCTGTGGGTTTAATCCCTGGTCGGCGTGCATATGGGAGGCAACAGATCGATGTTTCTCTCTCACATGTATGCTTCTCTCTCTCACTTTCTCTCTCTCTTTCTTTCTCCCCCCTCCACCTCCTCCCTCCTTCTCTCTCTAAAACCAATAACCATATCCTAAGGTAAGAATTTTTTAAAAAAGAACTCAGGAAGAAACCTTGTTCTTCCCCACTTTTCTGCCCAAGAGGTTCAGATACGAGTTCACTCATATCTGGAATCTAACAAACAAACTGAAATAACCCTCACAATAGAGACAGACTCATAGATGGAGAGCAGGCTGACAGCTCCGATGAGGGTGGGGTGTGGACTGTGAGCGGGGGCTTGGGGAGGAGGCACAAGAAAGGAAAAAGAGCTCATGGACAAGGACAGTAGTGTTGGGGAGGAGTGGGTACAGGTGGAAGAGGTTATGAGGGGATAAACGGTAATGGAAAAAATACAAGAAAAATGAACTATTAAAAAATAAAAAAGAAAAGTAAAACCTACTCCAGCAAGAAAATCTTAAAATATTGCCTAACCTAATGTGAATCAAATGTGGTAAGTGGGGGCTTCAGGCAGGGGTCTTTAGCTTAGATGCCCTGTGTCCCACTGTTCCTAAGTCACCTAGCAAGGGTTTGCTTGCCATGTACATTCTGCTCTTTCTCAACTACTTGTAAATCACCCATTCTCACTTCTGAAATCTAAGATCCCCTCTTCCACCCCTTTTCCTGTTTGTCAAAAATGTTGTATGTAGAGAGGAGAACATAGGCAGAAAAATCTCAGATATTCCACATAGCAATACTTTCACTGTGTCCCCTAGAGTAAGGGACATAAAGGAAAGCATAAACCAATGGGTTTTTTTTTATCAAAATAAAATGCTTTGTATGGCTAAAGAAAACCTCAGCAAAATGAAAAGGGAACAAACTGGATGGGAAAACACATTTGCAGATGATATCTCAGGCAAGGTTTGAGCTCCAAAATATATAAATAATTCACATGACTCCACTCCAGGAAGACAAACAACCCAATTAAAAAATGATCAAAGGACCTGAACAGACACTTCTCCAAGAAGGACACACAGAGGGCCCAGAGACATATGAAAGGATGCTCAGCATCACTAGCCATCAGAGAGACGCAAATTAAAACCACAATGAGATACCACTTCACACCGATCAACATCATAAACAAATCAACACACAATAAGTACTGAAGAGATTGTAGAGAAAAGGGAACCCCAGTGCACCGTTGGTGGGAATTCAGACTTGTGCAGCCACTGTGGAAAACAGTATGGCGTTTCCTCAAAAAAACAAAAAATGGAATTGCTTTTTGACTTGTGAATTCCACTGCTGGGATTATACTGTAAGGATCCTGAAACACCAGCTCAAAAGAACCTATGCCCCTCTACGTTCATAGCCGAGTTATTTACAATAGCCAAGTGTTAGAAGTAATTTAAGTGCTGCTCATCAGTAAATGAGTGGATCAAAAAACTGTGGTACATTTACACCATGGAATACTATGCAGCAGAAAGAAAGAAGGAGCTCCTGCCCTTCATGACAGCATGGATGGAACTGGAGAGTATTATGCTATGTGAAATAAGCCAGGCAGTGAGAGACAAATACCATATTATCTCACCTGTAAGTGGAACCTAATCAATAAAACAAACAAGCAAGCAAAATAGAACCAGAGACATTGAAAGAGAGAACAAACTGACAGTGACCAGAGGGGAGGGGTGAGGAAGACAGGGAGGGAAAGAAGGGGAAGGGACATCAACGAACAGGTATAAAGACCTGTGAATAAAGCTAAAAGTGGGTAGGATTGAGGGTGGGACAAAGGGGTGGGTGGGGTGGGTGAAAGAGGCAGAGGGAAAATGAAGACAACTGTCCCTGAACAACAATAAAAAAAGAAGAAAAAGTCATGTATAACCAATGTTGCCTCACTATCTTTGGAATTTTCATGCTTACGTAAATTTTTCATCAGCATGTACTAAAATTTGACTTCCTCCCATTACACATTCTCTGTTAATTTGATTATTAGCACAGCTAGAACTTAGAAAGTGGAAGAAAAAATGTTCATTATTTTTAGTCCCCATAGTAACCTCTATGTGTGTTTTTTTTTTTTTTAATTCAAAAGTGGCAAGATTCTGAGGCAAGGAAATCTGGCTCTTATTAAGAATGACAAAAATTGCAAAATGACAGAATTATATATTTCCTCTTCTTCCCTTAGCCATAATCTCTATTTAAAGATCTTAGTCAGGAGGTACAGGAGGAAATCTGCATTATAAAATGCAGACAGTTATCTCACACAGAAGAAAAGCAGAAACATTTTATAGTAAATATCATTGACTACTGACCCCAGGGTTTCTGACTTGACAAAATCCTTTCACCAGAGTTTTCTTAATGTCGTATCTTTTTCCACCCCAAACATCTTTATTGCCAACAAAATTATTTCATAAAACAAGAATAAGGAGATAAGTGTTTTCATTACCACCCAGATATCTGAAACTGCATAAGAAAAAAAATGGGCAGGGAGGGAGATTGATACAAGACAGCCTGCCATGCTTTAACATCAAAAACTATCCTCAAGGTTTGTCAGAGAGAGGTTTCCCTGGGGTCCTTTCATTGCTATTAACTTGGCAACCAACTCAGGAATCAGTATAGATCCCCACGCGAATCTAGAAGAGGGCTTCTATCTATTGCAGTGTGTGTATATCAACACTAGTACTGATAATCATTGTCACTTACATAGTGCCTACTACATAATACTCATAGGTCCCTGGCATATTTATATACAATATATAATACATATGTACACACAATACACACATTATATCACATATGTGACACACATGTGTATATAATATATACACATGATGCACACACATATCACACATATATGTGTGTACATATAATATTACGTGCATAGGTAGTATATATTTTTTAACCCTATATATATGAGGCATCTGAAAAAAAGTTAACATGTCAAGAAGTTAAGAACTTCACCACCTTCCCAGGAAATTATGGCTTCAAATGTAGTTCTGCAGCCAACAAAGGGAATATTACTAAACCAAGCACTTCTTTAAAATGACAAATCAGCACCCTGAATGGTATAGTTCAGTGGGTTGGGCATCAACCCACAACTAAAAGGTCGCTGGTTGAATTCCTGGTCAGGGCACGTTCCTGGGTTGGGGGCCAGGTGCCCGGTTCGGGGAGTGCCGGAGGCAGCCCATCGATGTTTCTCTCCCTCTCTTTTTCTCTCCCTTCCCCTCATTCTAAAAATGTATAAATAAAATCATTTTAAAAGCAATTATAGATTTTAAAAATAAGAAAATAAATAAATAAAAGTAAAAAATGACAAATTACCAATTAGGGAACTTAATACATTACAACAAAGAGTGTTCAAAATGTCCTGGAGAAAATGCAAAAATTACTAAAGCTGTAATTGTGGAAATAGCAATATAAAATGTTACTATATTTCTTTCTAGTTAGATTTTTCTAAATTGGCTTTTACAGGCCATGATCTGGAAGGAGTAAAAACTGTTCATTTAAGTTCATGTGCTTGAGAACCCCACTCTGTCATCCCCATTTTCTAATGGGGCAACGTCACTTATTAGAGATTAGTCTTGTACTTGTTTGTAATTTGTGGAGTTTAATATGTGAAAATACATTCTTAATAGCAGGAATTTTCATTATAAGATTTCTAAATTGTTTTTAACACCCCCCACCAAAAAAAAAAGCCTTGCAGAAAATATTTCCACACACTCACTCTTCTCAGGATACTAACCCAAGCAATCAGGAAAGAAATAAGCCTATTGCAAAGAATGTGCATACACCTTTGTGTGTATGTGTGTGTGTGTTTTCCAAAGGAATGTTTCAAAATACGGCCAGCTGGAGAGAATAGCAGCCAAGGGCTCACTTACCCTAGTTCTGCATCCACTCACGCCTCCCACTACCATGGATGCATTACAAATTCTAACTCAGATTAAACGTATTCTGAGAAAATCCTGGTATACTGGACAGAGCTCAGGGCCACGAGGCAGCAACTCAGGTCTCAGAAAAGGGGGTTCCTGGTCTGTCACAGCCATGTGACCTTGGGCAGTCACCCAGCTTCTGGGTCTCAATTTCCTCTTCTGCTAACGAGGGAATGAGGCCAGATGATCTAAGGTTCTTTCCCGCTTTAAAAGAGAATCAGGCCGCGATGTGTGCTGTTTAATGTCCTTATAAGTAGAACATTTTGGCGAAAATGTCAAATCAACAAACCACCAAAAAGAGGCACAGTGGGCAGTCATTCAGCTAAAAAAAGTGAGCATCTGAAGGAATGGAGTGAATTCAGTTCATTTCTGACCTGCATAGCTCACTTGGACCAGTGTGAATGTGCTTGTTTATATAGGTGTTGGCCACAGGATGACAACAAGCCCTGTGTGTGAATTTCACACCCTGGGGAGTTTCACAGTGACATGTCACATGCTCACCATCAGAAGAAAAACCACGGTACTAATAAAATTTAATTTCCTGATGCCACACCAGTGAGGCTAAGTATTTCTGAGTGCACTTGTATTCTTATTTTCCAGTCCTAAGAATGGCACACTATCTACCACCTAACAGCATGGTACACAAATTCACTGAGAATTGTGAATGAAGAGATTTTAGCCTAATAAAAAAGGTAGTCTTTAATGCACCAATTCTAAGAAAAAAGCCCAAGAAATAAGCTGCAATTATAGCGTTATTCTATCAGCTCATCTTTGATCATATTTTCTTTGTCTCCTCCAAAAGAAAGCAAGGCAGTTAGAATTTAAATAGTAAAGAAACAGTCTCTCCAAGTGACCTCTATAGCAGAAGAGGTTGAGTCTTTTAGCACGACAGGCATACACATGTCCTCCTGAGGACACTGTAAGTCATGAGGAATTCTGCTTAGACCTTCGCCTTTCAGACCCTGTAGCCTGGAGTTCTCAGTCCCACAAGAGCAAGCTGTGCTGACACCTGAGCTGGATTGGTCCACCTTTAGGAACCAGAATGAAGAGGGACCTGTGCCGCCTCCCTCCTGAACATTGTACACGCTGCGATGTTCCTCTAGTCCAGCCCAGTAGGTTTGGCACGAAACATCCCTAAAATGAGTGCATGCAGAATGCAGAGCTGTACTCCAGTCCTCCCCAACCCTGTCTCCAGGGACACCCTTGTGGGTGGCATTGCTGCTTACCCTTTTCACGAGGTAGCCCTCCCTGATCTGCTTTGGTTCCATGCTGGCTGGGCGAACGGATGGCTGGGTCCACTCAGCAAGTCCTCTCGGAAGCTCAGCCTCCTCAGAGAGCTGAGGCAGTTGTGGGCTGCTTTTCTATAGTGAGGTTCCTTTCACAATTTCCCGTTGGCTGGCGTTCGCATGATCACATCCTCTTCCCCTCACTGGGGTGGAAGGTCAGAAAAAGGAAATGCAGAGAGAAACAGCCCATTCTGTGCTAATGCTGGAGACGTATGGAAAGTACAGGTGTACATTTTTATTACCACAAAGAAACTCATTCCCTTAAAGAGAAGGAAACTGGTCTAAGGAAGAGGAAAATGAACAAGAAATTCTCATTGGTAGAAACAGCCCTGGCTTAGATATCATTCTTGAGATTCTGAACATGCTTAATAAAAATGCCAAGAAGTTGAAAACCAACAGTTAACATAACAAAGGTAGTGACTAGTAAATGAATGCCTACTTTTTTGCCAGGTACTCTTCCAGGTGTTCTTGGGCCAGGCCTCATTTATTGCAGTCCTTACAAGAAACCTGTGGGGAAGAGTTTATTATTGTCTCTGTCTTAGACATAAATCACTTCATGCTCAGAAGAGAAAGCACTTGTCTCTAGGCAAAGAGATAGTAGGTAAGAGACAGAACCGGAAAAGTAGGGAGAGACCTCCCAGGATACTGAGAACCACGTGTAACACAAAATGTTAATCCTACAGTAGCTTGTAAAAAAAATATATATATATATATATATATTTATATATATGTAGTTTGAGAAACTATACTTTACAGTCCTGGCTTGGTGACTCCCATTTAGATGAACAAGTTCTACAGCAGAGAATCCTTTTGTAGTACTGTTTAATCTCGCATTTCTCAAATTTATTTAACTGCAGAATTCTGTTTTGAATAATTTCTACTAACATTCTTATAAGTTGAACTGTACCCCCCACCAAGAGAAGTCCTACTCCCCAGTACCTTAGAACGTGACCTTACTTGGAAATAGAGAGATGTAATTGGTTTAGTCAAAATGAAGTACTAGAGTAGGTGGGCCCTTAACCCAGTAGGACTAGGGATCTTATCAGAAGTGGGGTCAAACCCAGAGAGCAGACAGCCGTGTGACAACAGAGGCAGAGACTGGAGTGGCACATCTGCAAGCCAAGGGTTGCCTGCAAGCACCAGAGCCAGAAGGAGCAGCAAGAGTCTCTCCTAGAAGAGTCACAGGGAACAGGGCCCTGCCAACACCTGGATTTCAGATTTCTAACCTCCAGAACTGTAAGGCAATAAACTTCTATGGGTTCAGGCTACCCAGCCTGCGGTCCTTTGTCACAGCAGCCCCAGGGAAGTAACTCAGCTGTGAAAAATGAGCCTTCTACACAACAAACTTTGGGAAGGTTTATCTGGCCATGTGAAAATAGTCAGGCTATGTAATCACTCCGTGCCTCAGCTTTCTCATTTGTAAGATGAGGATAATAACACGTATTCTGACCCCCCTCAATGATGAATTCAACAGAGAGTATAGAAGTAAACACAGGACTGGATTTTTGACTAGTTCCCATCCCTCATTACATCAGTCAGCATGTGTTGGCTGCAGTCAGTAGAAACCAATTCTGACTAACATGGGCAAATAGCAATTTACTAGAAGCTCACAGAGTCAAAGAAAAAAATGAAGGCTCAGGTCTTTGAGAGGATAGAAATCAGGAAGCAAGAAATAATGGGTGGTTTCTTTGAGACACTCAGCTGAAAGAATTTCGGTGGTTTTCAGGCTCTGCAATAGTTTCCAGGGACCGGGCCTCTGACGAGAATAGCTTGGCTCAGTGCTCACCTCTCAGCCCGCTGACAGGAGGGCATGTGAACCCTCAGCCCCTTCAGGATGGCGCCTGGCGGGGGAGGGTTTACCCCCAGAGTAAAATCAGGGCACTTTGGACACCAGAAGAGTGAAAGGTCCCTGCGTGTAAAAACTCAGAAAATCCAGCAACAGGGGGGATCTGTTCTTGGGGTTTTCTAACAGCCTCCTGATTCACTCTCCCCCTTTATTCCAACTCCATATCTAACCAGTAGTCATCGTCCCTCCATTTTCACTTTTCATTTTATGTTCATGTAGATTACATAAAATTATAGATGGCTTGCTGTCAATTTCTTTTTTTTAATATTTTATTTACTTATATTTAGAGGGGAAGGGAAGGAGAGATGGAGAGAAATATCAATGTATGGTTGCCTCTCGCGCATCCCCTGCTGGGAACTGGCCTGCAACCCAGGCGTGTGCCCTGACTGGGAATCAAACAGCGATCGTGTGTTTCGCAGGCCCGCGCTCAATCCACTGAGCTACACCAGCCAGGGCTGCTGTGAGTTTCTAATTGCACCAGATTAGTTGAAAATTGTTAGAAAGTTTGGGGGAGTAGGAGTAGAAAAAATAACATTCAACGGCACCTGAGCAAAACAGAATCCAAACAAAGGGATGATTTCTATGTCTGCATATAAACAAGTGTTTTGCGATGTCTATTTTTTTAGGCAATGGAAACAGTTGGTAGATTCACCAAGTCTGGTTTTGTAGCTAAACTTACCTCGTTGTGTTTAATTAACAAAGTGACTTCCAAACACTAATGTTTTCTCCCTTTGTCCAAATATGATCAAAAGTCTTAAAGAATCCTTACTCTGAAATATCATATTTTTTAGATGTGTACAGTATAAAAGCAGCCCCCTGTGTTCTGAATAATTTACTTAAAGAATTATGTTTTCAATGCTTCTATATGCCCTGGACTAGATGAAATGACTTGCCACCAAGTAGCTTCTTAAATTTGTTAATCAGCTGAACATTACCGGGATGGATTAGATGCACCAACTCCTCCTTTCCCTGCCACGCGTCATCATGCCTGCTTAGCGACACCTAGTGGTCAGTAGAGGGAACTGTCTGAATCAGTGACATATTTAGGACTTTCACTCCTGTAGGGTACAAAACTGAAACTCACAGACACAGACAACGGTATGGTGGTTACCAGAGGGAAGGGGGTGGGGAAGAGAGGGGAGGAAAGAATGAAATATTTGGTGACGGAAGATGATTTGACTTTGGGTGGTGGACAAGCAATAAAATATAGAGATCATGCACCACAGAAATGTACACTTGAAACCTCTATGAACCTATTAATGTCACCCCAATAAATTTAATAAAAATAAAAAAAATTAAAAATAGCCCTGGCTGGTGTAGCTCAGTGGATTGAGCATGAGCCTTCGAACCACACGATCGCAGTTCGATTCCCAGTCAGGGCACGTGCCTGGGATGCAGGCCAGTTCCCAGCAGGGGATGCACGAGAGGCAACCATACATTGATGTTTCTCTCCTTCTCTCCTTCCCTTCCTCTCTAAAGATAAATAAAATCTTTAAAAAAATTAAAAAATAGTTTAATCAAATGCTCTTCTGCCCTGTCTGATTCCATCTCCAGATCAGATAATTAGAACCTCCTTCAATATCTATTTTATTCGTGTGTGTCTAGGCTTGCATTTAAAAGTCATTTTCTGTCCTTCTTCTAATTCTCCCACATTGGGTCAATGCCTTGAAAACATTTGTGTAGTGCACTTTGTTGGCGTAAGGAAAAGTTAAGACTTTGGAGTAAGCAAGAAAGAGTCCTGCAGGTCTGCCCTGGAAAACTATGCTTCATTTACACACGCATTTCCAGGGTGTCTGATTCTGTGGCACCTGTGTTTTCCCTTGTCCTGGAGTCACTTTACAGCTCTGTAAATTGTGGGTAACTCATAGCAATGCAAATCATTCTTGTCCACAGACATGCAAATAAATTCTGTCTGCTAAAGCTTCAACCGACTCTACTCCACTACGCAACCCAATTCCACCTCCCTAGGAAAAAACAGTTTTTGTCCATTTGTAAATAGATTTTAGGATTCTTTTACTTTATGTAAATTTGTCTTTGACTTCTCCTTTGAGCCAGTTGTGACTGGTTCCCTCTTTAATTCATGAACTAAATACAATTTTCAATGTATTATATGTGAGTCATGGTTTTATTTCTAAGCACTTTTAATTGATTTTTAAATTAAAAAATAATGTATCCTTTAGTATTGGTAATTCAAAAAAAAAGACCTTAGCCCTGGCTGGCGTAGCTCAGTGGATTGAGTGCGGGCCTGCGAACCACACGATTGCGGTTCGATTCCCAGTCAGGGCACATGCCTGGGTTGCAGGCCAGTTCCCAGCAGGGGACTAATGAGAGGAAACCATACATTGATATTTCTCTCCTTCCCTTCCCCTCTAAAGATAAATAAATAAATAAATCTTTTTTAAAAAGGCCTTATATTTGTCTGAGAAATAGCAGGATACTGCTAGTGCCAAACCTAAATTAAGGGAGGGATAACAAAACCTGTGACGCATCTGAGGGTTACCCTACTTGCAAGCTAACAAGTTAGTCAGCCACAGTGCCGTGACAGCTGGCAGAAGACCCCAGATCTCTGGACATGACAATGGGACAAAGGATGTTGTCACTCATAACGCTGTAAGGAGGATAAGCTTCATGCATGTGTTGTTTCTCTTGCCCCCAAATGTTACGCGGCAGAGTGGAGGAGCCCGGAGGGATGCTGCACGTGCAGGAGGCTTTCTGCCCAGCGAAGGAACCCTGAGCTCACGGGACCCAACTCTTTTAACACAGGCCACAAGCACACCTGCCTGAATTTTGCCTCAGAGGGAGACATTGTCCTTTATGCACTGGACAGTAAATACATGTGCCCTTGCTCTGGAAGGAGACACTATATTCGACAAGGCTGTTGTTCACTAAACAAACATCCATGAAAAGATAGTAACTCTACTTGCATTTATAGGGAAACACAAGAGATCCTTGGAAAGTTATCTCCCACCTAAAGGAAAGCCTTCAGTGTCAAATTCATGTAAACACATTAGAGAACATCTAGTTGGTGCCCAGTGGGCCTCAGGCTCAAAATGGGAAAACCAGCCCACATACTGAGCAACTCCCTCCCAACAGGGACACAGACACAAAATTCTTGTGGAAATGATAAAAGAAATACAAAAGTATGAATATACATATACCCATTTGCTTCGAAAAGCATTTCTACGCAGGTATTTTCTTGCTTTGTCAGCTGACAGGGCCTAGAAGCAACAGCACCCCGGTAGCAGCAGCACAATGCTATGGGCTGAAGGTTGATGCTCCCCAGCCCACCCCAACTTCGTATGTTGAAATCCTAGTCCCCAGAAGTGATGGTATTAGGAGGCAGGGACTTTGGGAGGTGATTAGGCCAAGAGGATGGAGCCCTCGTGAATGAGCTCACCGAAAGACCCAAGACAGCTTTCTTTCTTTCTCGTTGCTCTTTTTTTCCTGTGGGGTTACAACGACAAGACAGCAGCTTGCAATTCAGAAGAAGGGCCTCACCAGAACCCAGCTATGCTGGCACCTGGTCTTGGACCTCTCACCTCCAGAACGGCGATAAATAAATTTCTGCTGTTTATACGCAACTCAGTTTGTGGTGGCTTGTTACTGCAGCCTGCATGAATTAAGACACCAAACAGGCATCCAGATCTTGACAGAGCAACCTCCAACAAAAGGAAGTAGGGCTCTTTAGTGAAATAGATGATTCCAGCGACAGAAAATATACAAGATGGGCCTGGAGCATCTTAGAGTAGCAGAAAGCAAGCAAATGTTAAGCATAGTTTTAATTAAATAAATAATAAACCACAGTGATGAGTTATGTCACAGGGACACAGGGACCAACTGAAAGAGCCCAACCACCTAAGCTGGAACAACTTGAGCAACAAAGTAAGTAAAGTAGTATTAGATTAATAGATTAGTCAATGACTGAATAAAACTTAGGGAGAATAAGCAGATCTGTTCGAAGACTTCAAGAATTCTAACAAATTCTAACAAATACTCCACCCTCAAGAGGATGTAGCGTAGATTCCCACTCCTTGGTTGTGGGCTGCGCAGAAGAGAGCTACAAGAAAGCTCGTCCTTGGCTTTCTTCTGAACAGTAGAGTACAGAAAGAGGAGAAAAGATTAATTTTATGGCCCAGAAACCAGACAAACACTGCTTCAGTCAGGTGATCAAAATCAACATCAGCAGTGATAAGCCAGGGTGAGAGTAGGTATGCACCCTTGATAGTAATCATGAGAAAAATACCAGAGCAGCCTCAGCTGGGCGAGATTCTGCAAAATACTGGACCAGTAATTCTCACAACCGTCCAGTTCATCAAAAATAAGGGGGTTCTGAGAAACTCACAGCTAAAAGGAGCCTAAGGAGACATAACAAATGAATGTTATATGAAATTTTAGATGGGATCACGGGAAACAAAGGACATTTGGGGAAAACCAAGTAAGTCTAAAGGAAGTATAGACTTTAGTTAAAATAATGTAGCAATATTAGTTAGTCAATAGCGACAAATATACCATATGAACGTCAATGTTAATAATGGGGGAAGCCAGGTGTAAGGTAAATGGGAATTCTTTGTACTGTCCACGTTTTTCTATAAATCTAAAATAATTCTAAAATAATGTGAATAGTGTAATGAAAGTGCATTTCCAATTCACCTTCATCTTAATCTTCATCATATGCAAGTGGAGATTCTGATGCAACCATTTCCGTATTGTGGGGCTCACCTTCTATTTATTCAGAAAGGCCTTCAATTCAGTAAGAACAGTTTTGCAATGAAAACTTTTGTTTTGTCAGGTCTTCCTGTCCCTCTGAGGATTATGAAAGGATAGAAGACTGCTTTTTTAAAAGGTATACTTTGTTAAGTTCAAGATTTTAATGCAGTGTATAACTCTTTGGTTGTCCCAAGATGGAAAGCACTCAAATCTCAGATTTTTAAAGAATTCATTAAATAAAGGTACTACTACACTACCAACAACCACCAGCAACTATGAGAGTGGATGCCCAGACGAATCCCACTCACATGGGAAAGCTGAGAGCACCCGCTGTTGCAGAAGGTGTCTGCTGAAAGTTGACAGAGGTCAAGTACCTACGAGTCGTGCTGCAACATTCAAAGGGTGGCAAATGGAGCCGGCAGCGCTGCTGGGCACCTTACTGTGAGCCCACTCCTTGTGGAGAGTGGACCACCCCAAGGAGACGGGCGGAGGGGGTGGGGGTGGGGAATGCTGCTGCTGCCGCTGCAGACAACCGGCGGTGTTCCAATGAAGGGGTGTGTTAGGGGAGCTGAGGTTTACAGAGCCCTTGGGCAGTCTGTTTAGAGCAGAGTGAGGGGCCAGATACGGGGGCAGTTGTAGGCCAAGGTCCAAGCTGCGTCTGGCAAGCCCCCACACCCTGCACCCCGGCGCGCGAGTTAAGGCTGCCTTGGGGAAGGGCTGCTTTTTTGTTTTGTGCAATAGTACTCTCCTCCAGGTAAGCACTAGAGGATGAACTCCTGCTTTTTGCAGATTAGATAAGCGGGCTATGGTATGAGCCTTTGTTCTCAACTCTAGACAGCAACAGAAAAATCCTCAACTATATTGCTAACAGTTTTGTCAGTGCTTTGTAATATGCGTATGTTATAATGAATATAACAAGTTTCCTTGGGGACTAGGTGACAACCCTTAGAGGTTAGTTACCCCAGTTCTAACCTACTTATAAATACAGTGGTGAACAGTTTTAGATTATCAAAATAATATGAATTTGCAACCATTTTAAAGTACAGAAAGAAATGAAATAAATATGGAAATAAATGTTCAAACTAGTAATTTTATATAAACATGGAAATAAATATTAAAACCTGTGATTTATGTATTTCAATAGGGTTATTTCCATTCCATCAGTGCAGGTAGAAGTCTCAGCAGTGCCCCCTTCCACCATCGGCCCACGCACAGAAGAAGGTCCGGAAGGAGGCACACAAAACTGATCACGTGACACCAAGTATTTCAGGAAGTGGGAAAGAGTCATGAGAAGTAGGGCTTTTGGCCCTGGCTGGTGTGGCTCAGTTGGTTGGGGCATCATCCTCTAAACTGAAAGGTTGTGCAATGGATTCCAAGTCAAAGCATTTATGGAAGCAGCTGATCGATGTTTCTCTCTCTCTCTCTTCTCTCTCCCCCTTCCTCTCTCTAAAAACATTTAAAAAATGTACTTGGGTGATGATAAAGAAAAAAAGGAAGTAAGGCTTTCACTTTATACTTTGGTCACTTCTATATTGTCTGAACTTGTTATGATGTGTGTGCATTACTGCAAAAATTTTGTTCAAATCCAATGAGCATTCACCGTAACGATTTACCCAGAATTGTCAAGCGCATGGGAAGAGTGGACATCAGTTCCACCCTTTGAGAAGGCAACTAAAGAGTGTGCATTAAAAGCCTCAAAAAATAGAACCCTTTGACTCAGTAATCAGAATTTCCCCTAAGAAAATAATTATACTTGTGGGGGAAGTAGCCATGAGACTGTTCTTTGTAGCATGGTTTATAATAACGAGATGCCTGGGAGTGAAATCTAAATGTGCAAGAGCAAAAAGCTTGGTTAACTGAATTAGGAAACATGTATAGAATAAAATAAAAGGCATTCAATAGAAATAAGTGCAAACAGAAGGCTACAAACCAGCTGGAGACTTTATGTGCTAATTTTTAAGCAGCAAACATAGACCTTTTATTAGGCTGAAAGGTGTTGAGTTCTGCAGATGATCTAGGTATTGTGAAATTTTCAATTTTTTAATGAGCATATTTAATAATGGTCCATAAGTATTTCAATAATAACAGATACAGAGTGCTGGGACATTTTGTGGTATGGCTTTGGTGTCCAATTAACAGAAAAGTAGCATTAACGAATGCTACAGTCCCCCCCACCCCCGCTTTGGTGTAGCTTTAGCACATGGAAGGCTCCAGAAGAATAAGCACAGCTTGTCTAGGGCTCTGTCCCATCAGCACTTCTGCTGGCTGCAGCCCCCTCTCCTGGGCTGCGTAACAAGGCACGTACTCTCGGTGCAGACATCAGCACCCTGCGTGTCAGGCACCACAGCCTGCATGCAGCAGGCCTCAGCAAGCATCACCTGCTATGGTGGTTGCATGGGCTGCAGGAGAGAACCATCCCGAGGGTCAACAGGAGAAATCCCTGGTAACCCATAGGGCATGAGTCCACAGGAGTCACCACCCACAGATTCTCCAAAATACATGAGGAACCAGAGAAGGGGGCCAAAACTCCCATCACAGAAGGTATGTGCAGAGCTCAAGAAATACACGTGCAACTTTTGTTGGGAGGCTAAATTTTTCCCCAGATTTTCGGGGCTGGGACACATGGGTTTTATGTCTGCTTCAGGGTCACTGGATACCAAGGGCATCTTCAATCTGCAACATGTTCAGGCAAGGTCTTTCCAAAAATGGGCTTCTGAAGATATAGCTGCTTGGACTTCCAGTTGTCACTCATCCTTTTTGCCTTTCCTGCCAATGTCTAGATTAGCTGAGTGGCATTAAATGTAGCTGAGGTCACTGAAGAGATTTTTGAATAAGCTATTTTAAAAGTTACTGACATCATCAGCTCAGAGCTGTTATTCCTAAGTCAGCAAAACGTCTTCTCCACCGCAGCCGCAGCCCTTGCTGCTTCCTGCCTTCCTGCCCTGCCCTGCCTTTCTTCCTTGCTGCTCAGGACACAGTCGGGCACCAGAGCTGGGGGGCAGGACCAAAGCAGAGTTAGTGGGGGCTTCACCACCTGTCTGCCTCCACAAGTAGGCGTTCGAGGTGCTCTGAGGGGCATGCCACAGCATAAATAGATAAATAAATAAGCCCTAAATGGGAGCAGAAGCTGGGAGTGGTATAGTAGATATTAAGCCACATAGCATCTTACTGATTCCATCAAGATAGAGGTTAAAAATAATATAGCCTAAAGTGTTTATTTCACTCCTCTCAGACTTCACAATCCTGTATTGCCTGCTTTCCACCGTCTGAAAATAGTCGTTACATGTGTTTTGTTAAATGTCCTAGTTGTTTATTACAGAATGGAAATTCTTGTTGCCATTAAAACTTCATGCAAGGAAAAACTACAAGTCAATACTTTGATTCTTCATAATTTATCAGAGAGTTATAGAATGTCTCCAAGGTCAATTTAAATGGCAGTGTGATCATTTTAAATGCACACAAACAACAACACCAATTCTTACCTTTCAGAGGTTTTATTAAAATCTGTATGGACTAAGTATGATCATTTCTGGGATTTAGGTACATTTAAATGTATACATGGAAATATATACATTGGCCATGAATTGATAATTGTTGGAGTTAGGCAATGAGCACTGTCTACTTGTTTTAAAATTTTTATAGTGAAAGTTTTCTGAAATCAAGTGTAAGACTCTCGATTTTAATGCCCCCTCCCACTGTGTCAACTCAGGAGAAATGACCTGAGAGTGGGTGTTTGATGGTGGGAAGGGGCAGACATGAAGGCATGCAGCACAGAAAAGAAACTGAAGGGAAGGGAAACTGAAAAAGCCACAGCAATCTTCAACTGCCGCATCTTACCGGTTGAGGTGACCGCTGTCCCTCTTAACCCCAAACCCAGGACGCGGCGCCGGGCCAGGCTGCCGGTGGGTTCTGCACTCCCCGCGTGGCTGAGAGGTGGCAGAAACTGCTCAGCGCACGTTGTTACCGCTGCCATGCGCCGGTCCTTATTTTAGAGAGTGAGATTTCACAAGTCGCAAAAACAATCTGTCTTATCAAACTCCTGCTAAATAGAACCTGAATCACCATGGTAACAGCAAAGGCAGGCGTGGGGGAGGGTTGCACACTTTGTCAGGTGAAAAGCAAAAGTCAGAGAAAGCATCCTATCCATCCCTTAGGATCCAGCCCAGACTTCCGTCTCCTCTCGGTCCCCATGGCCTCCTCTATACAGCTAGGTTACAAAACACAGTCTGTGCATCCAAGGCAGGTATCAATACCTCCATTTTGTAGAAGGAAAAGTTGAGGGTCAGCAAGACTAAGAAATTCCCTGAAGTCTAATAAGTGCCAAAGCTAAGAGTGAAGCCCAAGTTCACCTAGCCCGGGCCCACATTCTCCTACTTCTGACTCTGCAGCATCCAGCGTGTGTGGACGCTCATTCAGACGTTGGCCGTGTAACCCTGTATATCGTGGCTCATAAAAATGAACAAAGCAGACAACATTAAAAGGCGAAGGTAAACATGAAAATACTTTCAAGCATTTAAAGGTCCAGAGTGTTTTTTAAGATCTTATTTATTTATCTCCAGAGAGTGCGGAAGGGAGGAAAAGAGAGGGGAGAAACATTGATGTGTGAAAAAAGTCCGGATTGGTTGCCTCTCCAATGCTCCCACCCACCCAGGCGCGGGCCCTAGCTGGGAATCAACCTTCAGTCTGCGGTTGTTCCCCACCCCACAAGCCCCACGAGTCAGTGCAGGTCCAGAGAGCTCTGAGAGCCTGTATTTTATTCTTCTCTCCCAAATTTAAACTAAATAAGAACATAATATTAGAATATAATAATATGGGAGAAATTTCTTTCTATTATAGAAGCCTGAGAAGAGACACACAAAGAAGAGCTATGTGGGGGATGGCCCAAACAAGCAATATTCTAAGATAACAATCAGTATATCTGAATATAAATATATATCTAAATATAATTAATATAAATAAAAATTAAAGAGTTCGGGTGTACTCATACAGCTCCTCAAATAAGCAGTGCAATGTAAATCAGCTTTATTCTTGCTCAGTGGCTACAATAAATCCCGTGTTTAAACATTTCAACATGTGGTTAGAGAAAAGGATATTTATCATCTCAAACTCGTTTCTAAGTAAGGTGTTTTTATTTGTCATTAATGTTATTTGGGTATATTGTTTATTTAGGAATTTTTTATGTTTTGCAACATAAATACAAATTTTATCTTCAGTGCAGCTGCCTGGTCATACTTGAAGATGGAAATCAAGGGGGCACTCTGGGAGGAGTACTGACTACGGTCAGGAGGCTGCGGTTGGGATAGAACACCCATCACTCGCCCCTGCTGCCGCTGAGGAATTCGAACTATGTTTTAGTCTTTGTGTCATTGCTTACTGAGGATGTGACATTCTAAAAGGACCCATGCCTCACACCTTATGCAAGAAATTAATGCGATAGCTCTAAATGTAAACCCTAAAACTAGAAAAACTTGCGGAACAAAATATCATTGAGACCCTGGGTTAGGCAAATATTTCTTAGATACAACAGCAACTTTGTAATGCATAAGAAAATCAAATTGATGAGTTGAATATTTCAAAATTAACAACTCTCGGCCCGGGCTGGGGTAGCTCAGTGGATTGAGCATGGGCCTGCGAACCAGACGATCGCGGTTCGATTCCCAGTCGGGGCACATGCTTGGGTTGCAGGCCAGTTTCCTGCAGGGGCCAGTTCCCTGCAGGAGATGCACAAGAAGCAACCATACATTGATGTTTCTTTCCTCTCTCCTTCCCTTCCCCTCTAAAAAGATAAATAAATAAAAAAATATTAAAAAAAATTTAACAACTCTCACTCCTCAACAGACACTACTATGAAAATGAAAAGACAAGGCACTGACTGGGAAAAAAAAATCTGCAGATTATATTTCTGTCCTGTATCTGGAATAGATGAGGAACTCACACAACTCAATTATAAAAAACAAACAATCCAATATAAAAATTGTCAAAAAGAAAAAAAAGTTAGTACTTGGTTGAACAAGGACCTCCCAAGGATGTCCACATCCTATCCCAGAACTTGTGAATATGTTACTATTACCTTACATGGCAGAAAAAGGCCTGCAAATGTGATGAAATTAAAGATTTTGAGCTGGGGGTTTTCCTGGATTATTCAGTTGGGTCCAGTGCAACCACAAGCATTTCCGTAGAAGGAGGCAGGGGGGCCCGTGTCAGGAGGCAGCGTGGGACAGAGCCCAGGGAGGCTGAGAGGCGCTGGGCTGCAGATTTGAAGACAGAGTCTTCAAAAGGCTCCAGAGTCAGAATGCAGGTACCTCTGGAAACCAGAAAAGGCAAAGAAATGTTTTTCCCAGACTTGTCAGAAGAAACTGTCCTTCCAACACCTTATTTTAGGACTTTTCACCTCTAAACTGTAAGATAACAAATTTGTGCTGTTTCAGGCTGCTAATTCTGTTGCCATTTGTTACAGCAGCAACAAGAAACAACTGCCTACTCATACATATATATATACGCATATGCATATATACACACATATTCCCTTCATAATTTTTCTTTAAACTTTTTGTATTTTATGCATTATTCGGTGTGTGTGTGTGCATAAAGAAAACAGTTTAACTGTTCTATGTATGCATAAAACATAAACAGTTTCAAGAAACATTATGAAGTGAGTATGTGTAAACACCACCCATGTCAAGAAACAGAACACTTCGAGCAGCTGAGAAGGCCCATGTACCCTGACCCATCATATATCTCTCCCTCCTCCCACAGATCGCCTCTCTCTGAGCTGCATGATCATTCTTTTCCATTTTCCTTTATAATTAAAGTGCATACATGAAAGTGTACCTCTAGCCAGCATAGTGATTTTGCTTGCCTTTCAAATTTTTTAATTGTGGTAAAAGACATAACATACAAATTTTCATCTTAATGATTTTTAAGTATACAGCTTAGTAGGATTACATACATTCATGTTGTTGTGCAATAGCGCTCCGGAACTTTTCATCTTGCAAACTGAAACTTTATACACATTAAACAACTCCACTTGCCCTTCTACCTACCCCTTGGTAACCTCCCTCCTTTCTGTTGCTATGAGTTTGACTACTTTAAATAGCTCATATAAGTGAAATCATACAATATGCCTCTTTTTGTGACTAGCTCATTTCCCACATACTATGGTATCCTCAAGGTTCATCTATGTTGTCAAATGTATGAGAATTTTCTTCCCTTTTAAAGGCCAAATACTATTCCTTTGTATGTATATATCACATTTTGTTTATCTATTTGTCAAAGGACATTGGGTAGCTCCCACCATTTGGCTATTGTAAATAAAGGTGCTGTGAACATTATTGTACAATGATCTCTCCAAGACTCTGCTTTCAATTCTTTTACATACTCATAAGTAATATAGCTGGCACATACGCTAATTCTACTTTTTATATTCTTGAGGCAACACCACACTGTTTTTCATAGTGGGTGCACCATTGTACATGCTCACCAACACGAAAGCTCCAATTTTTCCACATCCTCATCAACACTTGCTATTTTCTGATTACTTGATACTGGCCATCCTATTGGATGTGTGGTGATAGCTCATTTTGATTCTGATTTGCAGTTCTCTAGTGATGAGTGATGTTGAGCATCCTTTCATGCCCATGCTGCTCATTTGGACATGTTCGGTAGAAAAATGTCTACTTGAGCCGTTTGTCAGTTTTCAAACAGAGTAATTAGGGTTTTTGTTGTTGAGTTGTAGAAGTTTATTTATCTATTCTGGATATTAAACTCTTACCAGATATATGATTTACAAATAGTTTCTCCCATTCCATAGGTTGCCTTTTTACACTATTGACTGTGCCCTTTGGTTCAGACAAGTTTTTAATTTTGATATAGTCCAAGTTATCTATTTTTGCTTTTATTGTGTGTGTTCTTGGTATTATATCTAAGAAATCATGGCCAAACCCAATGTCATTAAGCTTTTTCTCCTATGCTTTTTCTAAAAGCTTTATATATTTTTTACATGTGAATGCCAGTATTTCCAACACGCTTTACTGGAAACACTGTTCTTTGCCACCCTGCTAAGGGTCTTCACATTCTTGTTGAAAATCATTTGACCATCTATGCAAAGGTTTATTTCTGGGTTCTCTATTTTACTCCATTGGTCTATGTCTGCCTTCATGCCAACATCAAACTGTTTTGATTACTGTAACTTAATTTTGCTTGAGACAGGAATGGTGTCCTTGGATGGAAAAGTCATTGAGGTAGAACAAGCCACTTAATAAACCATCATTTGAAAGTGGTAGACGTGGACCACCACCTCCACCTCCAAGAAATGGAGAAGAGGAAAAAGTGGAGGAAGCAAGGGATGTCCCTCACGTGGAGGGCACATGGGTGATGGTGGCTATTCCATGAATTTTAACATGAATTCTCCCAGGAGGCCGCTTCCAGTTAAAAAGATGGCCACCACAAGAAGTGGGGGTCCTCCTCCTGAAAGGCCAGCTCTTTTAGGACCGGTTGGCAGCAGCGGTAGAGTGGGAAGACTCCTGTAGGTCGAGGAAGAGATATGGCGGCCTGCTTTGGAGGGAGCCCTGCCTTCCGGCAGAGCTGTTTATGTGTCCATGAGAGAAGACGGATATTCTACTAAAGACAGCTGTTCAAATAGAGATTACCCAAATTCTCATGATCCAAGAGATTATGTGCCACCACGAAGAAATAATACTTAACTTAATTATGGTTTTTCCAGTTCACATGATGACTATCCATCAAGAGGCTGATAGACATATCTTGGCTTTGGTCGTGACCATGACTATTCAGATCATCCTAGTGGCAGGTCCTACAGGGATTCATATGACAGTTATGATAACTCACGTTGTGCTCCTCCTGCACGAAGGCCCATCACTGTACGGTGGAAGCAGTTGCTATGATGATTACAGCAGCTCACCTGTACGTGGTTGCCATGGAGTCAGATATTCAAGCAGCCTAAGTGGTCTCTACTCAAGTGGTCGTCATCGGGTTGGCAGACAAGGAGAGCTTCCCCTTCTAGGGAAAGGTGGTACCTTCCTCCACGTGATTCCTACTGCAGTTCAAGCCACAGAGCCCAGAGGGGTGGTGCCCTGGAGAAAGCCAATCTGAGGGGGTGGGGTGGGCCAAAGCAGAAATTAAAAACGAAACTTTGGACCAAAATCCCTGCTGAATGAAACAAA
The DNA here is from genome assembly GCF_014824575.4 of Sturnira hondurensis. NCBI lineage: Eukaryota > Metazoa > Chordata > Mammalia > Chiroptera > Phyllostomidae > Sturnira > Sturnira hondurensis. Next base: position 16,866,000 of record NW_028079044.1, on the reverse strand, counting down.
CAAAAGGAGAACCTATTCTCTCATAACTACCCAAGGAGTACTAAAAGAAAAAGATGTGTTACCTTTTTAAAATTTCCTAAGTTCCCCTTCCATAATATTTATGTTCTTATAAGGAAAAAAGTAAACATGTTTAATTTTATGATATTGCTTTCAAATGTTAAATGTGTTAAGGGTTGGCTTGTGTTCTAGCATTGTAATTTTCCAAGTGTCCCTAAAGGCCACTTTCTAAGTTTTCATCCAGTAAATGAGACAAGCAATTCTAAAATCTTCTACAGACATCTAGTCATCTAAAATGGAGAGATGCATCCCAAATCCCAAACAAGCTAGCTATTAAGACAGTGGTTGGGGTATGGTACTCTTAGAATATCGTACTGTCTTCAAAGGGAAATCTCAAATGTTCTCAGCATGAAAAACCTGAGACCAGATGCTTATGTAAAGAAAGTGCTGTTCTGCCCTGGCTGGTGTGGCTCAGTGGATTGAGGGCCGGCCTGTGAACCACAAAGGTCAAAGGTTTATTCCCAGTCAGGGCTCATGCCTGGGTTGCGGGCCAGTCCTCATTGGGGGAGTGTAAGAGGAACTGATCCACGTTTCTCTCTCTTTCTTTCTCCCTCCCTCCCTTCCCCTTTCTCTGAAAAAATTAATTAATTAAAAAAGAAAGTGCTGTTCACCAGGTAAACTCAAAACCAATGGGTAATGCTGGCCACATTTTGACTTTCTGACATTTCTTTGGGAATATACAAGAACCTCCTCTTCCCCCGCCCTCCCCCAATAAAATTATTTAAGTGTGTGTTAAGCAACTACAGAACGCTTAGTAAAGAGTTTGGCCAATACCAAACAGTAATAATAAATAAAATATATCCATTCTAGTGCTGGTAGATATTTGATTCTTTCCCCATATTTGTAATACTATTTTGGAAATGGATTGCTGCCATTTGGTCTCCTTGGGCTTTAAATTCGTTTTCATAGCCACCCGAGTATATTTTATAGTCTCCTTTGACATTCTTCATCTTTGTGATTTCATCTTTTGTTACCAGAAACATTTTACTCGTAGGTATTTTATATTTCCTATCTACTATTCTAATATCTGAAGTTCTTGGTAGTCTAACTTTGCTGTTTATTAACCGTGTGGAATCTCACTCTCTTTTTATCCACATGGTTTTTGACTGCGACTTCATTTGCCTCCTGTTCAATTCTCTTCTCAATGGCGCTCAAGATTCTTTGGAAAGGGCTCATGGACAAAACCAAGGGGGAGGGTGGAAGCAAGGGAGGTGGGTGGGTTTGCAGGGGCTGGGGAGAAAATACAGACAACTGTAATTGAACAATGATAAAAAATTTCAAATTAAAAAACCTAAAAAAATTCTTTGGGTTTGTTTTTGTTTTTTCTTTTGGAAGTTTCTCTATTTGCTGTGATAAAAGCAATGTAATAAAAATTGTGCTGTATGTAGGTTACAGTTGTTTTGTAAGAGGAGACTCTGGTCCACCATCACGTCAAAAGCAGAAGTCCTTCAGATGTCATTTTGGGGTGGTGAGGCCTCAGGGTCTTGCTTGAGAACAATAAATGGAAATGACTCCACTAAGCAAACAAGCTGTTTTGTTGTCGTTGATTGTTTGCTTGTTTTTTGAATGAGGTAGACAAGAGCTGGTTAATCCCCATTGAAGACAAAAGCTAAACCTGGACCGCAGGGAGAATTTGTAGCAATTTGAGGAAGAGAAATAGGTAACTGGAAAGAGGAACAAACTCTACTAGATCAGTTTGATTAAGTTTCTGCTGTTGGGTGAGGAATGTGAATAACAAGCCAACCACAGATATGTCTGTGCGTGGTTAAAAACAAATTGTGAGTTTTGACCTACTTTGGAAGGAGCAGTGAAATTCTGAATTTGGCTCTGAAGCCCGTGAGAGTGAGAACTAGGATCTGTTCTGTATACCAGGTGATACTGTTACAGGACACACCCCCGGGGTCTTTCATTACTCCTGGTTCTTTACCCAGTGCTGTATTAAGAACCGTAGCTCTCAATGCCAGATTTTGGTAAAAAGGAAAGGAATTATTTAATTAAAAGTTATACAGGTTTAGAATAATGGTGGAATTCTCTGTTAAACCTCACTCCCTTTAGAAACAAGGATACACCACAAACACACAGTCTTGCCCTTCCCCTCTGCCCAAGCAGGCCAGTGCCAGTCGGAAGTACCACCTTCCGGAAGGAAAAAAAAACAACACAGGATTCCGCAGCTCGTTTCTCCTGGTTCCTCCCAGTAATCTGTGCTCCGCTGGGTAGGTCTCCCATGGTTCCCAGAACTGAGAGCGGTGTCGCCAAGATCTTCAGTTTTTAATCCAAAACCACATGGCACCTCCTCACGACCAGCTGGCAACAGTCCTTTCAACCCCTATCGACCCTCACAGTCCCGCATTGTCCCATGTTGTCCTCCTTGCACAGGGCGGCCCACCTATTTGTTTAAATCCCAGCCTGGGTCCTCCTCCATAACCCAATTTCCGACTCCTCCCACAGTTGGCTATACCTGCTAGCGATATTTTCTGACTTTCTTGGCTGCCGTGGTTAGTCCAGGCAGGCATGGCCCCGTGGCGTGGAGCGAACCGTCTCCAAGTTTCCCTGCGAGTGCTATTACCTGGGAGCTGCCTCCCAGTTACATCATGGGTCAAAGTCACACCCATCTCCCTGGCCCAGGCAGACTATTCAGTATTCCTGAGGCTAGCCTGCAAAATTGACACGCAAAATAACTCTCAACCCCTGCCCGCTGCTTTTCCCAGCCCCCAGGCTAGGCTTATAGAGGGTTTTGGGGCTTCTTAGCCTACACCCTGTTCTGAACCCTGCTCACTCCACACCCATTATGATATCTGGAGGATAGAACTTAACCTTGATCTTATTATTTTAGTCTCTTGCAGAAGTCTTCACTTTGTTAAGATATAATGTAAACCTTGTGGGCAAAAGGGGGCTATATACTAAACCTGACAAGCTAAGGGGGGACCTGCATGGCAGCCTTATAAACACAGAGACTAAAGTAACCACACAGGATGGACTGAAATGAAAACTTTCTCACTAAAAGTGGTTCATGGCAGGTGGTCATGTCCTAAGCTAGACTCTTCCCTGACAAAAGTTAGTCTTTACCTTAACTGAGCCTGTCTATTGTCTTTTTGTATCTATGATAATAAAACAGTGTGCAGCCAAGAGGGAGGGCCCTAAATACGGATTTGGAATGGGGTCCAGACCTCAAGGTGTCCAGGAAATATTAGAAGGACATGTAGTATGTGCTCACACTTTCCCCGCACAGGCGTGAGTTGGGGGAAGGGACAAATGGAGCAGGGCCATTGAGAGCTGTTTTGTACAGCAACGACTTTACAGCTAACCTCTGGCATGGTCATTTAACATATCTATAACCTTTAATACCTATAACCTATAACCTTTTAACATAGATATTTTAAACAACTGTGGCCGCGCTCTGAGCCAGGGGAGTGGAGTGACTTCCACCCAACATATAACTAGGGGCAGGTCCCCCAGGTTACGTGCTTGCATGAGAACTTGGAGATGATTGGCTCCACGCCATGGGGCCATGCCTGCCCAGACCCACTATGGCAGCCCAGTAAAGTTGGAAGGATATGAGAGTGCTGGCAAGTGTAGCCAATTGTAGGAGGAGTCGGAAATGGAGCTGCAGAGGAAGATTGGCCCCGGGGATTTAAACCCAGGTGCAGCAGCCATGTGAGAGAGAGGGCCACGTGCAGCTTTGCGGAGAGAGCCACGAGCTTCTGGCAGGGTGGGGATCCCCGCAGCCATGGGAGAAGAGAGAGCCACCTGGCTTTAGCAGAGAACTCCCACCTGGCTTTGGCAGAGTGGCGACCCCCTGCTGCCACAGCTTTGCCAAGAAGAGGATCATGCACTTTTGGCCAGAGTGGGGACCCCTGCACCTTTGGTAGAAGAGGACAATGACACTTTGGGGTGCTCCCTTTGGCCGTGTGGCCTGAGGAGCAAAAGGGACTTTGCCTAGAATAAGGGTGAAAGAACTCTTGCCAGTAGGCCATGAGAAGCTTTGGATTAATTAGAGATCCTGCCCAGACGGCGACACAGCTGATGGTGTCAGGAGCCTGAATCACAGACATTTGCTTCTTTTCCTGAGATACAGGACCCCAAATTAGGTCAGGGGGAGAAGGAAGCACTGTGGACATCTGTGGGTATCCAAAAGGATTTTGATATCTTTTTTTAAAATATTTTATTTATTTACCTTTAGAGGGGAAGGGAAGGAGAGAGGAAGAGAAACATCAATGTATGGTTGCTTCTTGTGCATCCCCTGCTGGGAATTGGCCCCTGCTGGGAACTGGCCTGCAACCCAGGAATGTGCCCTGACTGGGAATCGAACCTCGATAGTCTGGTTCGCGAGCCCGTGCTCAATCCACTGAGCTACACCAGCCAGGGGTTTGGATTTTGATATCTTAATGAAGACGTTAGGTCACTACTTCAAGTCTATATAGCTTTAAATAAACATTTCCTCTCCTTTTCACAAATCTCTGGCATTGAGAGATGTCTTTCCTAAGGCAGCGGACAATCAAACCTAGCAGGGGGTCCTTTTGGTAATAGTATATTGTACCCCCTTGTCCCTGTGTGGGTGTGTTCTGTAACAGTTTTTGGCATCCCTGGGTGGGCCAATAATTGCCCCTGGTCTGTTCTGTAGCAATAACATACTTTTGGAATGTCAAGGCAATGTCCCTATTTCCACACTCCTGGGGCATAACCCCAGTACCAGCACAGACCACACCCATTATCACTGTTACCCTGTTGTTGACTGTTAAGTATCGTGTATACCCACCCATGTAAAAGAAGTGCATGTCTGTTGTTTTACTTTTTATCCAGTCCGAGAGGCTCCCCTCACCACCCACTCTGTTTTCTCCCACCTCCCTAATCTATCACCACAGGATTTCACGTAACCCTCTTCCACATCCTCTTTCCGTTGTGATGTTTAAAATAAGGTGCAAAATTACCATTTTTCTGGAGCATTGCTTCAGTCTGTTGAGTTTCTGCTTCCCAGCAATTGTCATCAGTTTGGTTCAAATAAACTCACAAAAATTCTTACAGGTTCGGACATTTCTTACATTGACAGTCTCTTAGTTTTTACAACGTACTAATATAAAAACTCATTTGTAGAACATTCTGTCTTTTGTGAAACCACATTTTAAGATATTTATTAAATTACTCAGTGTACTTTAAACAAGAACCCACACACGTACAAAATTTCGCCTTAAATTCAGTGCCAGGAAGAAAACCTTGTCTCTTTAGAAAAACATGTTTGCTTATTTTTATCAGGCTAAATTACCCATACACTTCCTGTCTCAACTTTTTTAAAAGTGTACCCAAAAGTCAGATCTGAGAAAGCTCAGTTGTGGTAACCAGTGAGCGGTCCCATCCCCACCTCGGATCCTGTTTGTAACAATAACTCAAGTATCCTTTCATTTCGTAGCACAAACATAATACATATTTGTTATTCATGCTAGAAAATATAAACAAGAAAAATGAAAGGAAAAAAGGCAATTGTTACTTTCAAAACTTTATTTTACATTCTCTGATTATACCATCCTCACTCCCACACCAACTTTATTAATATGATTTGGTTGCCAAAGGAAACTGACTCTGACTTAAGGGAAGAGATTTTTCCTTTTCCTATACGCATTTTGGGTCCATCAGCTGGGGCCCTGCAAATTAGGCTGACAAAAGACATATTAACAAGGGAAAGCCAAACAGGTTTATTAACACATGAATCATACTTACCACCTGGGAGCACCTAAGGATGTGGCAGAATGCCCAAACAGGTGGTTAGAACATGGGCTTATATAGCATTTTAGGAAAAAACAATAATTTTGTAGAGACGTGGCCAGGCAAAGAAAAGGGACTTTGTGCTTCTAGGAATGGCAAATTGTGGGAAGGCAAATTTATGGGGGGAACTCATGGTAGATAAGGGCTAGTTTCAGCAAGGTTTGTAATACTGATCTCTCTGGTGCCATGCCTGATAAGGGTCTAATCTCGGTGATTAACTTCTGGCTTTCCTTGTAGAGAGGGGTGGGAAAAACACCTTTACAACATTCGGTCCTGCTTTTAGGCAAATAGGGCAAAGAGCTTTCCTGCATCTGCTCTTCTCAGTTGCCTTCAGCTCAAACGAACCCTTATTCCAAAGTGTTATAACTCTTGTACCCTTCATTGACTTAAATAATAAAAAGCAATTGTTACAAGGATACTGGCGAGTTCCTATAATTTAAACAAAACACCCAATTCTCAGAATGCACAAGAACCTTGGTGGCCCTCAGGCCCCAGCAACAGGACTCAGTCCCCCGAAGACTGGGTCATTGGCTGACTCATCTCCAGGCTGCTTTTGTCCTGATGGATGGCCAGCACAGACCGCTGTGTTTGGCACTCCCACTAAGATTGCATGTGCAGTGAGCACAGGGTGGTTCTGTTGCCATAGAAGCAAGGTGGATAAAAAGGGGTGTTTTCAAATGTTGAGCCATCTATTTTTTCTCCCTTCTGTGTGGTCACAGCCAAGTGTTCATGAATTTATGTTGCTCCACACCTATCATCACTGCTGTGAGGAAGAATCCCTGGTCTGGCCCTTATTCTCCTGGTGGGATTCCTGAGCAAGTGTCAGTTGCTAAAGCTCATGGCTTCCTGCTGCCTCCATGCTCTTCCTGCCCCTTGTCCCACTGAGGACAAGAGTCCACACTGGACACAGTCCCCCTAAGTACACTACATATAATTAGAGGAAAATAAGGTTCGATTATGTTCATTTTATAAGTAAATAGTGGGTGGTGTACATCTGTTCTATACCCTCAGCAAGCGAGACACAGGCAGTATCTTCAGATGTGTATCTAATACAGAGTTTCTCAATAGTTATGGGAACACTCATTTATGGAACACTAGTGCACTAGCAATATTAATATTAGTTTTGAGGAAATAGTTTTAAGTATATTTTATCGATTATATTATTACAGTTATCCCACTTTTTCTCCCATTTATCCCCCTCTGCCCAGTACCCCCATTCCCTCCATCATTCCCCCTTAGTTCATGTCCAAGGGTTGCACATATAAGTTCTTTGGCTGCTCCATTGCCTATACTATTGGTAATCTCATCCTGTCTATTTTGTACCTACCATTTATGCTTCTTATTCTCTGTATCTTTCCCCCCATTTTCTCCCTCCCCCTCCCTGCTGATAACCTTCCATGTGATCTCCATTTCTGTGATTCTGTCCCTGTTCTAGTTGCTGGCTTAGTTTTTGATGTTTTTAACTTCAGTTGTTACTTGTGAGTTTGTTGTCATTTAACTGTTCATAGTTTTGATCTTCTTTTTCTTAGATAAGTCCCTTTAACATTTCATATAATAAGGGCTTGGTAATGATGAACTCCTTTAACTTTATCTTGTCTGGGAAGCACTTTATCTGCCCTTCCATTCTAAATGATAGCTTTGCTGGATAGAGTAAGCTCAGTTGTAGGTCCTTGTTTTTCATTACTTTGAATACTTCTTTCCAGCCCCTTCTTGCCTATAAGATTTCTTTCGAGAAAAGAGTTGATAGTCTTGTAGAAACTCCTTTGTAGGTAACTGTCTCCTTTTCTCTTGCCATTTTTAAGACTCTCTCTTTATCTTTAATCTTTGGAACTTTAATTATCATGTGTCTTGGTGTGGCCCTCTTAGGTTCAACTTCTTTGGGACCTTTGGGCCCTTCTTAGGTTCAACTTCCCCAATCTGGCAGGAAGCTCAGAGAGACTTCCTGGAGTTGTACATCAATTTCCTTTGCCAGATTGGGGAAGTTTCCTTTCTTTATTTTTTCAAATAAGTTTTCAATTTCTTGCTCTTCCTCTTCTCCTTCTGGCACCCGTATGATTCAGGTGTTGGTAAATTTAAAGTTGCCCCAGATGTTCCTAAGCCTCTCTTCATTATTTTTGAATTCTTGTTTCTTCATTCTATTCCAGTTGAATGTTTATTTCTTCCTTCGGTTCCAAATCATTGATTTAAGTCCCAGTTTCCTTCCCTTCACTGTTGGTTCCATGTATATTTTTCTTTTTTTTAAAATATTTTATTTATTTATCCTTAGAGGGGAAGGGAAGGGGAGGAGGGAAATATCAATGTATGGTTGCTTCTTGTGAGTCCCCTGCTGGGAACTGGCCTGCAACCCAGGCATGTGCCCTGACTGGGAATCGAACCGCGATTGTGTGGTTCGCAGGCCCGAGTTCAATCCACTGAGCTACATCAGCCAGGGCTCCATGTATATTTTTCTTTATTTCACTTTGTATAGCTTTCACTTCCTTTTTTTTTTGCAGCCGTACTCAATCATTTCTCTGAGCATCCTGATTACCAGTGTCTTGAACTCTTCATCTGATAGGTTAGCCATAACCTCTTCACTTACATCTTTTTCTGGAGTTTTGATATGTTCTCATTTGAGGCATATTTTTTTGTCTCTGCATACCCATTACATTATAATGGGTGGAGCCTTAGGTATTCACCAGGGCGGGGCAACTCACTTTGCTACATTCCAGCACCCTATGTAGGGGAGAGGTCAGAGCTGGTACAGTGCCACTTGCTCAGCTTTCACCCCATTTTTAGTCACTTCTCCCACTTCCTGCACTTCCTGCACCTGGTGCCCTTCCAGGTGTTTCCCTGGTGCAGATACTTGGGTGAGTGGGCTTGTATATGTTCTAGAACCCCATGGGCTCCTCAAACGGACTCTCCTAAGAGACTAGCAGGTTTTTTTGCTGCTACAACCTCTACAGATTTTTACAACCAGAGGTTATGAGGCTTTAATTTCCCATAGCTGGAACTCTGGTTTGCGTAGTCTGTCCTGGGCTGGGATTGCTTGCTCTCCGGTTGTTTTTACCAATTTTTATCCACACATAAACATAGGACCCTCTGGTTTTCCAGCCGAAGCCTCAACTTGCATCCTTTCTGCCCTGGCTGCCTGACTCTGCCCCTCCTACCCACCTGGGTGAATGTTTCTTCTTTAAGTCCTTGGTTGTTAGACTCCATAAAGTTTGATACTATGGAAGTTATGGTTATTTTTTGTTTTTAAATTGGTTGTTATCCTTTTTTTGGTTGTGTGAGGAAGCAGACTGTATCTACCTATGCCACCATCTTGGCCAAAAGTTGAGAAAATAGTTTTGACGGTCAAAATATGTTTGGGAAACATTACATAGATAATTATGTAATTACATAAACATTACATAGTATTGCATTTTTGAATATACAAAATATACTGTATCAAACTAAAGGCTCTAGAAAGTTCTATAGTTTCTCTCTAAATATAGATAGATCTAGAGAGATAAGCATATAAATAGATACGCACACACATAAACACACATACTAAAATAACAGTATAAAATATACATTAAATATACAGTGATTATATTCTACGGGGTAAGTAGAACTATAGATAGGTTTTTTCTTTATTTTGCTTGTCCTCATATTTTGATTTTTCTGTAGCATATAAGAGAAAAGTTAATTGATACAAATATATAACAATTTAAAGATTAAATATCTGTTCACATAACAAATGAAGAGAATTTCCTCTTGTCAAATACCAAAAGTGTTTGATAATGTCTCCAACTATCTATTAAGGTAAGCACATTGTTCATTAAATATCTGAAGTAGATATATACTGAATGAATATAGCAATATCAGAGTGCCTATAAGATTTATTACTTCATGATACAAATATTAACTTACATTTACACAAATATTAATCCCTGTTACATACTTTGTTATCAATAAAAATTTTCATATTCTTTGTCATTTATAAGTAACAAGGATAGTATTTTAAACTTATTTAAAATATTTTTTTAGGTCAGGAGTTGACAAATTTTTTAAGTAAAGAGCCAAATAGAAAATACTTTAGAATTTCTGGGCCCTACAGTCTCTGTTGCAATTACTCAGCTCAGCTGTTTTACTACAAGAGCAGCCATAGGCAATACCTGAACAAGTGCGTACAAGCTCTGTTCCAATAAAACCTTATTTATGGACACTGAATTTGAATTATATCATTTTCACCTGTCACTAAATATAATAGTTATTTTTTCCAACCACTTAAAAATTAAAACCATTCTCAGTTCATGGGACATACAAAAATAGGCAGAATCAAGTTTGGCTCAACGGCTACACTTTGCTGACCCAGTTTTACATTTGTGTGGGCAGTGACCACTAAAAAAATAAAAAATTATTTGTTTAAACAGATATGCCTATGCTCTTGGGCTCCCTTAACCTGACATTTCCTAGAGAGAATGATTGTATTAATAAATGCTTTCAGCCCTGTGGCACCTGGCCTCCAAGTTGGCCCCCAGTGATATGCAGCTCCTGGTAGTCACCCCTTGTGAAGTTCCCTCCCTCCCTTATCACAATAGTATATGGTAGTGGTGATGGTATGTCACTTCCAAGATAAGGTTATAAAGGCTGCAATTTCGGTCTTGGATCTCTGCCATTATGCGCTAAGGCCCACAGGGCAAGGAACTGAAGCCTATGGCCAACAGTCGGAAAGGAACTGCAGCCTCCTGACAACATGCATGCGAGTGAGCTTGGAAGCAGACCCTCCACCCACAATGAAACCTCAGGACGTGGCATCCTTGGCTAACAGCTTGAATCCTTGAGACTTTGCACCAAAATGACCCAGCTAGATTCTCCTGGGTTCCTGACTCCCCCAGAAACTGTTAAGGTAATAAATGCATATTGTTCTCAGCTGCTAAGTTTTAGGGTAATTTTCTTACACATCCATTGGTAAATAATACAGCTCTTATGTTAGACCAAGATCCACTGGGTTTCTAGTACCAACCCCTCTGCTCTGACTCAAAATCTAATCCTTTGTGTGGGTGCTTACTCCATGAACCCTGCCGTACTCAGACACTCCTTGAAACTGACTTAACTTCACCCTTTGGAATGTCTATGTGTCATATATGGAAGTAGTGAAAAAAGGGGGGAAAATACCCTGCACATTATTTTCCATAAAACATTAGTCAGATTTTCAGAATCTAGTGCTTTAACAGCATTGTTTGGTCTGAAGGGGAAAAAAAGGAGTTTATTTGCTCCTCCTAACCTGTTGTGTAACTCCCCATCTGCCCTCATTCATACTTTCCAGCATCTTTTCGGAGCCAGTATATTGTGCTCTAATGGACAGTTTTGTCATTGAGAATTGTGCTTTGATTTTCAGTCACTTGATTTTCCTTTATAACACGCAATCTATTCCACTGTTTATGGCTTCTTGCTCACCCGTTTTGCAGGTCCTGTGATGATTTAAGATGACATTTGGTAAAGCATAAGGCAGGAAAAGAAAAAAATACTGGAGCCCATCACATGCTGCTGATGAGCTTGGAGCCAGGCAAGTCATCGTTAGCAGGAAATTGTCTCACCGTATTTTGTGTAATTTCAGAACATGACAATGTCATGATGTCCACAAATGCCTTATACACATTTAAAAAAGAATTGGGGTTGTGCATTCTGTTTCAGTTTGGGGACAGTTGAGGCCCCTGAGCATGTAGGCACATGTGCGCGTGATGGAAAGAGAGGTGGGGTCAGGACACGGGGAAAATTCAGATGCTCTATCTTCCTTTATTCAATTTGTTTCTTAATTAATTGAAAAACTACATGTAAAATAAACTTCAAGAGAGATCATTAAAAATTCCTACCCAAAAAAGGGGAAAATAAAATAAAAGATAAAAAAGTAAATAACAACGATCTGCTCTTTAAATTCCGTAGCCATGACTTCCCTGTGAGATTAGACAGGGTCGAGGTTATTACACGCAGGGAGCCAAAGCTGACTGTCTCGACAAGGGTTATCAGTGGTGATAGGCTTGCCAGGCACCGGGCTAGCATCATCTCAGTTCAAATTCCTCTCGTTTGTTTCTGTAGTTATTTGCTTGCTAGCACCTTCAATGGCCCTTCTTTGGGAAAAATCACCCTATTACTTGGGGAAATTATTATTTCTCTCCAAACATTTGGTTCTAAAGTGTCTAGTTTCAGTTATTCCGGAGGCCCGGCTGAGCCTTCCGTCTCCTGTGTAGAGCTTCACTGACGCTTTCCTCTGTTACATAGCATAACCAGACACTCTCCACGCTGGTTAGAACTGAGTTTCTTTAGCAAATGAATCCTGACTCAATTAATTGCTCTAGGTGTTGTGGTGTAAATAAAAGCATAGGAAATTATGGTCTGCTTGAAACAGAAAACATAAAAAAGAAAAATCAGGTAGTTATGTGAGAACATATAAATATATCAGTAATCAATTACTAATTATCTGGTGGTATATGAAGTGGCTTTCAGCTACAGTGCATTTAAAAAGCAATGTTACATTTGTGAAACAAAATTATTAGAATTGCCGCAACACCTGCATGGTAAAAGGCATTTCATAGTTATGACCATGTGCTAAGCACCAAACCCCTCAGCAGTCAGACACGAGCCATAACAGTGCGTCAGCCTGACAGTCTGTCACTGGTCTGTGAAAATTTGAGCTATGCTCTATTGTTGAATATCTGAAAGTTTAAGTATTATTAAAAACCTTAGAAAACAAAATGCAAGCATCTTAACATGGCAGAAAACTTTGAAGTATTTGAAAAAATAGAAATATGGGAAGGGGGGAAATACTAAGAAATTGGCATCCTTGTCACATGCATTTAAAAGGGTCAAAAAAAAGGAAAGGAAAGGCTGTAGGACCGGAAAAGGTGGTGATGGTTTGGGTCAATCATAGGAGACTCAGTGACTGTCCCTGGTTTGATCTGCACTGAACTAAAAATGTTTGCAGCCTAAGAACAGAAGGTAGCTTTAATGTGTCTTTCTGGTAGATGGTCACGTTCTCAAAGTAGCATGAGTTTTTCATAGAGCATGCTGAAGGAAATGGCAGTGGCTAATGGCCTGAGTATAACACACGAGAGCCCTGTTTGTAAACACTGAGAAATGACAGCTTGGTGAGGTTGCTCAGTGTGAAGATGGCGAATGGTGGGGGAGGGGAGCAGAGAGAAAAGGTAAAACCGTGATCATCATCTCAGACTGCCTGTGGAAAATACAGGACTCTACAGGGACAGGTTGTTTGATGAAAAGCTCATGTTTTACAGGCTTCGTTGTGTTATTGGAGGGCCTTTTTGTAGTCAGGTAATGTGTGTGACATCCTGTGTCCCTAGAAGTAGTTGTATTGCCTTCCCTTTTGGAGAGGAAAGAAGTTTCTAGAATAATGAGTGTGTAATAAATATTATATTAATTTTGCACTAGACTTTGAAGGATTCTGTATTTGTTATGAATTTGGGTTATCCATGTTCATCTTCTCTTCTAGTCCACCTTTGCCCACAATATTCCACTTAGTTACAATTTGACTACCCCAGGATTACTGTAGGACTTCAAAGGGAGTATTGGTGAGGGCTGGGCTAGTCAGTAACAACTTAAGGAGAAGGCAAAACTTGACTTGGAACTTGATGGATGGAATAAATACAAACAATTCTGAAGAATTCATGCACTGATTGATTCATTTGATAACTATTGAGCACATACTATTTACTAGGCTCAGTTCTAGGTACCGGGAATAAAGTTGCAAATAGGATAGAATCTCTGCCCTAAAGGTATCCCTGTGCTGATTGGGGAAACAAAGTATAAGCAGACAAGATGGTGATGAATACTCTAAAAAAAAGCTAACTAGGTAGCCCTGTCTGGTGTGGTTCAGTGGATTGAGTGCCAGCCTGTGAACCAAAGGGTCACCTGTTCAATTCCCAGTCAGGGCATGTACCTGGGTTTCAGGCCAGGCCCTCAGTAGGGGCCTCGTGAGAGACAACCACACAGTGGTGTTTTTCTCCCGCTCTTTCTCCTTCCCTTCTCCTCTCTATAAAAAGAAGTAAAATCTTTCTTAGAAAAGGTTGAACACAGGGTGGGAAATTTACACTTGTCTAATGAACATTTGATCCAGGGCCAAAATGGAGAGAAAGAACAAAATGCAGAGGCATAGCATTCCAGGAGTTCGTGGGAGGGGATAATGGGAAGTTAGTGTTTCATGGGTGCAGAGCTGGAGTTGAAGGTGATTGTGGAGTTGGTGGTTGGTGGTGACTGAAAAACGGTGATCGTACTTAATGCCATAGAACTACACATTTAAAATTGTTGATTTTATGTTATGAATATTTTACCACAATTTTTTGAAAAGTTTTATATCAATATCAGAAAGAGTAGAAAACCAACTCTATGGAATCTATTTTGAATTGAATATCTGTTTGTATTTGTGGAGAAAAGGTGAGTTCTGTGGAACTGGTTGTTCACAGATAACATCTGTATTGGGAAATGGCAAGTTTTATTTGGACGCAAATTCCGATGCTACATTGGTCCAGAACAAATGCAAGCTTGAGCTGATGTTAGATCACCATCACTGAGCCGAAGTCTGCATCGTGACTGTGCGAGGAGATCACTGAATTCACCCTCAAGAGACGAGCAGAAAAACAGGAGGCCTATTGCTTATCACTATGGATACGAAATCCTTTGAGCCTAAGGTAGGATTTTGAATTCTTCAGAATTGGTCCAGGGGGATGGCTTTGTTTTCAAGTCTAGCAAATCAAAGGGGGAAAAGAAGTCCTAATATGAATATACAGTGAACTAGTTGAGACCTCTGGTACTACGAGAGTGGAGCCTGGCACATCATAAATCATTGACGTAAATCATTGGCATAAATCATTGACACTGATTTAAAAATGAAAATAAGAAATAATGCCTGCAGATGCTAAACTGTACCTGAATGTAGATTGACTGAAAAGGAAAGTAAAGCATGCTGGATTTGGATTCCATGCATACAGGGGTGCGCAAACGTAAACTTACAGTTGTGAGTAGGCAAAAGAGTTTATTCTTGTATTATTATTTATTTATCAAGTATTGTGTTATTTATTTGTATGAATATTATTATTATTATTTTGTATCCTTACTTATGATCTACCTTTTAGGTAATGAAGGCTGGTAATTTAATCTAATTTGCCTACCCCTGTCTGTACACACACACAATGTCCCGTGTCATAACCGGATTATTTTTTGATGTCTGTAATATGAATTCACCATAAAGACTGGGACAATGAACATGGAATATTGTTAACCCAAATCTTCTGCCAAGCCCACCATTCATTTTGAGCTTAATTTACCAATTTCCAAATTTTCCCAATTTCCATCATTTCTAAATGATGATAATGGTTGCCCTGTTGACAATGTTTAAGGTCATCAATTTGTGGTAGTAACACTAGACTCCTTAAAAACATATTAAGTATATTTTTAAATGAACAAAAACAGCTACAATTTATTGAGCTTATATGTCGCTAATACTGTTCTGTATTTTGTGTAATCTCATTTGGTTCCGTGAGCGTTATTTATGCTCCCACCATCACTATAGAAATGAAAACACTGAGGCCCAGACAGGCTAAGTAGCTTGGCTTGCTCCAGGTCACCCAACCTGTACTCAGCAGAACTGGGATACAAATACAGATCCATTAGACTCCATACCCAAGTTTGTTACAGATTTGTATCAGTAATGAGAAATTGTCCAGTTACTTTTGCATTTATTAATTCCATTTTAAGAAGCTGCATTTTATTTCTGAAAATGTTATTCCTGACACCTTAGTAATACCTCATGTATTACTAAGCAATTTTTTAAAACGCTTTTCATTTCTTCATTTAATTGTCACAATATTGGAAAGGAAGTATTTTAATTCCCATTTTACAATAATTAGAATTGAAATGCAAAGATTTTAAGTGCTTTGCATAAAGAAACAATTAGTAGCTGATGCAGAATTCAAACTGAAATCATCTTACTCTTCAATACACAAGTGGAATCTAGTTTGAGACAGAAGAAAAGTTGAAAAAAGTAAAATTTCCAAAAACACTTTAAAATAATTTCAAAGGAATATCACCCTCTTTCCAGTCCCCATCCACCAGAATAACCATTGTTTGCTGTGTACCTCTGATGCTTTTTAAAATCATTAATAAAATACATACAAATTCATATGGTTTTAAATTTGTGTTTTAAATACTATCATGCTATAAATATTACTTGTGATTAGATTATTTTCTCTTTGCATTATTCCAGATAAATCCAATAGATATAACCAATGACTTTTCAAGATATGGAAGATTTCCCATATTAACATATGTAAAACAAGGTCAGGAATTCAATTTAACAAATATTTATGGAGTACTACTATGTACCAGCCTAAGGATATGGCAATGAACAAAAACCAGACAAAAATGCCTTGCCCTTGGACTTCCACAGTTTACCACAGGATAGCCACCTCACTCTTATCATTAACAGTTTTAGCTATGTGTTTGTCAATACAACATATAAGTTATTATTTTAACAAATGCATACATTTTCCAGTATGGGCACATACAAATGTATTTGGCCATTTATTTTTGATATTCAGTTTATGCTCTGTTTTGAGTTTTATAATCCATGTTGCAATAAACACCCATATTACACATATCCAATGTAAGGACATGTTTATTTCCTCTGAAAGGTAGGCCTTTAAAAGTGGGATCATTTATCAAGGGCTACGTATGTATAATTTTAAACTTTTAATAAATTCCTCAGATTACTTCTAATAAACAGTTGTAGCAGGTATATTTTTCTACCAGCTTATAATAGTACTGAATTCCCTACTTCTTTTTAAAAATATTTTACTTATTTATTTTTTTTAGAGAAAGGGGAAGGGAAGAAGAAAGAGTGGGAGAGAAACATCAATGTGTGGTTGCCTCTCATGTGTCCCCTACTGGGGACCTGGCCTGCAAACCAGGCATGTGGCCTGACTGGGAATCGAACCAGCGACCCTTTGCTTCCCAGGCCTGTGCTCAGTCCACTGAGCTACACCATCCATGGCTCCCTACTTCTTAATTTTAAGTCTTTAAAAGCCTGCCAACTCTGTGTTCCTCCCAGACCTCACCCTGTGTGTCTTCATTTGCTAGTCTTCCTAACTTAAATCCTTTGTTATGAAACTAATTATAAATACAGTGGAAAAAACTTTGCCAAGCTGATAGGCCCAAACAGTTTTGATATTACTGATTCAGTTTGCATCCCTCTAGCTCTTATACTAGAGATGATTGAGCATCCTTACACATGTCTACTGGTATTTGCATTTCAAATTAATAATAACTGCTATTAGAGCCAGGCATTGAAATGTGCATGTCTCACTTTTTCTTTACCACAACTCTATCAGAGAGATAGCATTTGCTTCCACCACCCATTTTACAGATGAGAAAAACTGTGTCTAAGAAGTCATGAATCCCAAGGTCACAGAACAGGTGAAGTGGTAGAGTGTGGACTTTGAACAAGTCCGACTGTAGAACTTCTGGGCTGAACAACTACACGAACCGCCTCTGCTGCCAGGACCACTTTCAAGCATCCCCTCCAATCTGACTCCCTCCCTCTGAGTGGGACCAACTTGGTTAAACTAGCAAACACCTGAAGGGCCCCTTTGCAGAAGACGCTATGATAGATGTTATTCAGTGATCTGAAAAAGCAAAGCTTCTGCCCCAAATTCTCACTGAGGAACCAAAATACATTATATGTAAGGGATATATATATGTACACATATATCAGTTTTTAAAGAAAAATACCTTTCCCCGTCAGCAACTCGGGTGTGACCAACTAATCTAACCAATCACATAAAATTCCGCTGCTCCACAGAATTTAAAATACTATGCAGAATAGTGTAGGGAATAATGTCAACAACTCTGCAATGAGAGTTAAAGCTGATTTGTTTTTGTGCAATAATGTGGGAAATAAATTACGCTCGGTGTCTTCCCTAACCCTCTTCTTTATCCCCCAGGTGTGCTCACCATCCCTGGTACTATCCACCTAGGTAGTGCTGAAGCTCGCTCACTCTCCGCTACCTAAAGCCATCCGCAACAGAGCCCTAATACCGCTGGTCTTTCCTTGCTTCCAAAGTCACGATCTGTCCATTGACTTCTTCCCCGAAGGCTCTCTAATCACACTTAATAGGCCAACCTAAGCTCTGCGGTGTCCGACCAAGTGCTCTGCCAGTAGTCTTTTATTGAGGATACCACCCGGCCATCATCCATCAGCTGTGCCTTAAGAGAAATGCCAGTTGCCTTTTACAGGGTTAATCGTTAATCCATCAAGATCTGTAAAAATGTGTGTCACTCATTACATTGAGACAAGGATATGCATAATGAAAAGACACACTCACAAAGAGGTGTAGATCCTTGAATATTTCTTGTTTTCTTTTTCTTTCCCTTTTTCTGGCTTACATCCCTAATCCAGTGTAGTTTACAGTCCACATTAGAAGGAACTGCGCCTTTACTCTGCCATTTCCCCTACGCTTTGGAAAGACTCCTATTTCCTGAAATTAAAATCACTGGCTAGCGGTTTCCTGCCCCGTGGCTTCCCCTCTCCCTCTCGCCTCTCAGCCCCCTCCTTCCTGCCAGGAGCCCAAGCCACGAGCAGTGTTGTCCACATCTCTTTGCCGACCGAGATGGCATCCAGATGCCGAGGTCTCGCTTCTTGGTGTGGTGCCGCTGAACCCCAGTACCTACACCCTTCCTCCCAATCCTCCCCACGGACCGAATCGCGCCGCTCTAGGAGGAGCCTAAATATTCTCTTCTCCTCTAGTTGCAGGGGATTGTGGTGCATAAACAGGATTAACTCTCTCGCCCCCAGCTGCACTGATCAACTCGCGGCCTGCGGGGCCGGAGGGAGCCCACTGGTGCTCCGAGGACGCAGCGTTGGGAGCGGGGGATGGGGAGGCTCGGGGCCTCGCAGCTGTCCTTGCGGTGCGCCTCCTCGCCGAGTGGGGCGGGGGGTCACAGCCTCGGGAGCTGCTCCTCAAAAGCCCGTGAGGACTGCCGCGACGGTGCGGGCTACTAACGGCAGCCTCCCCTCCGCCTCCTCCCTCTCTCTCCCGCGCTTCCCCTCCGCCCATCCTGCTCCAGCCACTCGCTTGCAGCCCGCGCTCTCCTCCGCCCCCCGGAGTCTCCGCGCCCGCCCTGAGCCCAGCCATGGGGGACCTGCCCGGCCTGGTGCGCCTCTCCATCGCTTTGCGCATCCAGCCCAACGATGGCCCGGTCTTCTTCAAGGTGGACGGGCAGCGCTTCGGCCAGAACCGCACCATCAAGCTGCTCACCGGCTCCTCCTACAAGGTGGAGGTCAAGATTAAGCCCAGCACGCTGCAGGTCGAGTGAGTGCGGGAGCGCGCTGCGGGTGCGTGGTCCCCCTTGGGGTCTGCGCAGAGGATCGAGGCCCCCGGGACGCCTGAGCCTCCCGGCACCCTCTTGGCTCGCGCCGCACCCAGCGGGACCCAGACGTGGGGGGCAAAAGTCAGCTCCTTTTCCCTGGGTCCCCTCCTCTGCCTTACTTTTATCTTTCCTTTATTCTGGCTTCCTTCCACCCATCGCGGGATGAAATGTTTGAAATAGCCACAGGAAGCCAGGGGTTCAGCATTGTTTCTGTCTGTTTGTAACTAGTAAATTTTTTCATCCCTTCTGTCCAGCCATCAGCGCGGATCCCCCAGGCGCCCGGGGTGGTGCAGATGGGGGGCAGCTCGCCACAGGGGTTCACCTTTCGCAATCCCGGACCTCGGCTCTCTCTCAGGTCCTGGCGTCCCACCCCGATCTGCCCACGAGGCTGAAGAAGGGAGAAAAGCTGAGGAATGAAGTGTAAAGGCGGGGGCGGGGCGATTATTGGGGTTCCCTGAGGATGCTTCCCACTCCTCCATTTGCCCTTACGTGGCTGCGGACCATGGGGCTGGAAACGCAGCCACAAGTCAGAGCTCAGACTTCTCTGCTTAGCCTCGTTGGATGATGGTTTTCTGTGTCTGGGGTTTTTCTATTTCTCCTGAGTTATCTGTTCAGCCTGGTGACGGTGCCTGGAATTAACAACATCCTTACAACAAAAATACGTTGTTGTTTTTTCAGTTCATTCGTGTCAGGGATTACTCCTCCCCCACCCCACAGTTGATGTACCTAGCAGTGGTGTGGGAGGGTGCAGTAGCTTATGAGGAAGTACCCAGGAGTGAAGTGCTTTACCTCTCAGCCTCCACCTAAGCATGATGTGAAGTCCAGCCTGGAAGGAGGAAATAATCAGCATTTATGTCATCCACCGTACACTGAGCTGGGAGGTGGGCAGGGTGTGCTTTGAATCCACCAGGCACCTTTTACAGCTTAACTGTCCATCTGTCATTGTAAGTCAGTAAGCTTGAATTGGCCTCCTAGGTGGCAGGCCCTCATGCAAGGACATAGGACCAAACCTGGGTCGTGTGGTGCTCCTGGTCCATTCATTTGTCAGGATCCCATACAGCTTCATGAACCCCTTACCTTCACATTTCCCAGTGTTCTGTGTGTCTCCATGGGATCCAGACTTTTTCTTTCCTTTCTTTCCACGTAACCTCTTCTCTCAAATTACCTATTCTTTATGCCATTGTCTTCAGGGTAGTTCTCTATTTTTCAAGCTAATCTAAAAATAAATTTGTATTAATGGCAAAACTATTTTTTCTAGTTACACTTTAACCAGTCACATGACTGGTTCCTAAACGTTCAGAACTTTCTATCATGCATAAGGTCTCCTTTAGTCATACCCTGGAGGGTTCTTGCCTAGGGTTGTGGTCAAGACCAGGACCACAAGCTAATTCCTACCAAATGTGCTCAACTCACATCCATTGCAGGAATATTTCCATTGGTGGCGTGGTTGTCCCACTGGAACTGAAGTCAAAAGAGCCTGATGGGGACAGAATTGTTTATATGGGCACGTACGATACAGAAGGTGTGGCCCCAACCAAGAGTGGAGAGCGACAGCCCATCCAGATCACCATGCCGGTAAGGCCTGCTTGGGGGCCCAGGGTGTGGTACACGGGCAAATAGAAGCCACAGGAAAGAATTACTCTTTCCCCTTAAGAAAAGTATAAAATGAAATATTATGAAGTTATGAAATATTATTTAAATTCATGGTTTCACATTAGAATCTATTTGTTTATAATATCACAATGTAACTAAATAATCCATACTTCTCCAAAGGTCAGTTTCATACTAATTTTTATATGAGAACAATTTTAAGGCTCTTTTTACACTTCCTGATGTATTCCATTGATCTGTCTATTCTTATGCCAGTATTGCGTTGTTTTAAATACATTACTTTTTAATATGTGTTCAAATATTTTGGAACTGGCCACCTTACTCAACGTGCTTACTAAAATTTTTCAGTTAGTGATCTTGTGTTTTTCAGAGAGAAAGTCATAATCTATATATAACTGCCATTTTCTGATTTTTTTCCTGGCTTGATTGCATTGGCTAATGTCTCTAGAATACTTTTGAATGCCAGAGGTAATAAAGGATATCTTTGTCTCCACAGTTATAATGTTAGGTACAATGTTAGTTTGAAATATTTATTATGGTAAAATATCTGTTTTTCTAGTTCATTAGAAGATACTTTTTTGTAGACTTTTTTTTAGATTTTTATTTATTTATTTCTATACAGAAGGGAAGAGGGGGAGAGAAACATCAGTGTGTGGTTGCCTCTCACATAGTCCCCACCAGGGACCTGGGCTGCAACCCAGGCATGTGCCCTGACTGGGAATCAAACTGGCGACCCTTTAGTTCACAGCCTGTGCTCAATCCACTGAGCCACATCAGCTAGGGCAAAGGATATTTTTTTAATTGAATGTATGAAATTTCTTCTAATTCTTTTTCCCATCTATGGAGACAATTTATCTCCTTTGATATATTAATATAACAACTATATAATACACTTTCAAGTGCTAAAATATCTTTATTTTCTAAAATAAGTCCTCCTTAAACATAATGTATTATTTATAATATATTCCTAAATTTAATATGCTCATATTCTATTTAAACATTTTTAATTTTTATTTTACAAGTTTTTAAAAATTTTCTTGGCTTGTCAGCAAGAAATATGATATATTATAACTAATATATATGATGATTTCCTATATATTAGTTACTGGGGGAAAAGTGGTAACAAGATAGATATCCCTAGCTTTATGGAGTTTATAATCTAGAGGAGCAAAACATAATTTATACATGGTTATCAATAATGAAGCAAATTATTATTATATAAAGTGTAGTGGAAAATAGTGGTGTTTGCCAAGCACATACGAGGGTCTTATCCTAGTTTAGGGTTGTGAGGATGACTTTCTCAAGGAGGAACTAAAGGATGAATAAGAGTTTGGGGAAGAAGGAGCATGTGAGGAAAGAAATACTACTAAGGTCAAGAGGGTAATGTGTTCCAGTGAATGACAGAAGCCCAACATGGCTGCAGTGGAGAATGAGACAGAGACCGGCTTATGATAAAGCTGGAGAGGTAAGTGGGGGATAGATGTTACAGGACCTTTGCTTTTAGATTTATCCTAATGCCTATAGGAATTCATTGAAGGTTTTAAAATAGACTTTGATATAGACTTACATATAATAAAATGCATCAATTTTAAGAGTATACTTTCACAGATTTTGAGAAATGGGTACTACTGTGCAGTCACTGCCCTGGTAAAAATATAGAACATTTCTGTCACCTGAAAAAGTCCTTCATGCTCAGACCCTTAGCTCTTTGTCTCAATAACTTCGTTTTAACTGTTCTAGAATTTCATTTCTAGAGTCACATAGAAAGTATATGATTAATTTTATGAGAAATATCCAAACTGTTACCATTTCATATTTCTACCAGCAATGTATGAGAATTTTCATTGCTTTATGTATTAATTATGTATCAGTCTTTAAAATTTTGATATGCAAAAGACCTAGAAGAGTCAAAGAATTTTCTTTCATGATCTATACTATAGTCTTTAAATCAGGTTGCATACATCTTCCAGCTTTGTTTATTCTGAGTTATTCTGGCTACTCTAGGCCCTTTGCATTTTTATATAGATTTTAGAATTGTCAGTTTCTCCAAAAATTGGGATATTAGTTGGTTTTGCATAATATATGTAGGTTAATTTGAAGACATTTGACACTTTAATATTGAGTTTTCCAACACATAAATATGAAATCTCTATTTACATCTTTTAAAATTTATCTATAATATAGTACAGTGTTCCTGTACATATTTTCATATTTTGTTAAATTTATTAGCATTCAGTTTTTTAATACTAAGAATGAATTTAGATGTAGGGTTGTTTTGTTTGTTTGTTTGTTGTAAACTCTCCCTTTATCAGGTTAAGGAATCTTTTCCCTTTTATCCTTAGTTTACTAGGAGTTTTTATCATGAATTTTTTTGTCAAATGGTTTCAAGTATGTTTTTCTTTGTCTTTTGAGGTGATCATATGTTGTTTTCTTTTTTATTCTGTCTATGGTGAAGTATATATTTTTTTCAGTGTTAAAACAACTTTGATGCCAAAATTAAATACCATTTAGTCATGGTGTATTCTCTCCATATTTGACTGGATTTGATTCATTAATATTTTGTTCAATTTTTTATATCTATGTTTCTTAAGGATATTGATTTGTAGTGTTATTTTCTTGTAATGTCTTCATCTAGTACTGGTATCAGGTAATACTGGCTGTATAAAATTGTGTAGAATTGATACTGTTCTTCTTCAATTGATACTGTTGGGTGAATTCACCAATAAAGGGATGTGTTTGACTTCGTTTGAAGGTTTTTAGTTACAAATTCAATTTCCTTAGTTGATATTGGGCTACTCAGGTTTTATTTCTTGAGTTAATATTTGTAATTTATCTTAGATGCCATTCATTTATATCAATTCTGTTGTCAAAATTTATTGGCTACAGTCGTTGATAATAATTCCCCACTGTCCTTTAATGTCTTAGGATCTCCAATGACGTCCACTATTTCATTCTTAATTTTCATAATTTGCCTTTTTAAATCTGATTAGCCTAACTAGAGGCTAATTAGAAAAGTCCATCTAATCGGTAAAATTACCATCAATTTTATTGGACTTATAAAAACCCAGCTTTGATTTTATACATTTCACTGTCTGCTTTTCTACTTCATTGATTTCTGGTCTTATCTTTATTTCTTTACTTTTTTGCATCGAGCACTTTTAATTGAATTATGAGACATATATGTATAATGTTTATGTATATTTTATGTATATATAAAAATGATCCCTTTGCATACTGTACCATTCTGGTTTCCAGGAGTTTGACTATAATGCACGTAAGTGTGGTTTCTTTATACCTCTTTTGCTTGGGCTACATTGAGTTCCTTGAATCCATAAGGCATAGGTTTTTATTTTTTATGAAATTTGGATTAGTTTTAACCATTATTTTGTTTATGAAAGTATTCAACTCTATTCTCTCTCCTCCTTGGCATGTAGCACTCCATCGATACATATGTTTGACAGCTTGGTATTGTCCCACAGGTTTTGTAGGTCCTGTTTAATTCTCTTCAATTTTCCTTTCTGGTTCTTCAAATCAGGTCATTTCTAGTGGCGTGTCCTCAAGTATGCTAATTATTTTCTTCTGTTATTTCAAGTCTGCTATAGTGCTTATCTTCTCATTTTCTCTATCACTTTTTTCAGTTCCAGAATTTTTATTTGTAATTTTTATAGTTTCCATTTCTTGAGATTGACTGAAACCATCTTCCCCTTTACTTCCTTGAGCATATTTATAATCTCTGGTTGTAAGTACTGGTCTGATAAACCCAACACTTGGCTCTATTTAGAGTAACTTACTATGTAATACTTTCTTTTTTCTTGAATATGGGTCATACTTTCCTGTTTTCTTACAAGCTTGTTAATATTTGATTAGAAATGAAACATCGTAGATCATATATTATAGACTGTAGTTTCTGCTTTATTCATCTGAGGATCATTATCTTTATATATTCTAGCATGCAAAAAACATTCCTGCACTCAAACAACAACATCTATCTGTCTTGCCAACAGTGTGTAGCAGCTGATGTGTCTACTGAGTTTTTTCAACTTCTAGTTACTAATTTTCTAGCCTAATCCCTTGTGCTGGTGGAGTTGAGCAGGCAGCCAAGGAATTACCATATTTTGCCATGTATTATGCACACCCACGTTTTTGGCCCAAACTTCTAGGAAAAAAATCTTTTATTTTAATTTTTTAGTTCAATATTTTATTTATTTATATTTAGAAGTGAAACTCATTATCTTATCCCAGGGTATTATTTTGCATACAGATATCATTATTGCTTTCTAGAGTCACACTTTTAACACATAAGCATAAATGAAATAATTTAAAAGGGTTATGTAGATACACAATTAATACTACCCTTGTATAATGTGCATCCTTATTTTCCCCTCAAAAATTTGGGCAAAAAAATTGTGCATTACACATAGCAAAATACAGTAGATGGTTTATGCTAAGATTTTGGGATTCATCCACCCTGAAATCCCCCTAAATTTTCATCTTCTCTGCCAGTGCTGAGACCTTTGCCTAGACATTTCAAACAAGTAAGGCTCTAACTTAAGTTTGGGGATGCAATCAAAAAAGAAAAAAAAGACATTGAACTTACAACACTTATTTAGTATAATGTTCTCTTTCAAGGATTGACTCTTTACTGGTTTGTCTGCTTCTTCAGCAGGTCCCTCGGATGTCCCCTTCTCACTAGCCCATACATGAAGTTAGCCAGCAGCTATGCCAGGGTTACAGTCAGATTTTGGGTCTCACCACTACTGCAGCCCTCCTGCTTCCAGGATTTTCCTGGAATATTTCCACGACCCCACCATTCTCGAACCCTGTCTTCTGCCGCTTCTAGCAGATAAAGCTGTCATTTTCTTCTGCCAGACCAGCATGGGATTGAGGAGTGCCCTCAGACAAAAAATCAGAAAAGCAGTCCTTACCCGTTGTGGTTGAGGTCTTTCAAGGTGACTCCCTTCTGGTTTCTGTCCTGCTTTTAGTTACTTTTTTAAAGTTTCAGTTTTTGTTGCTATTTTATCAGACTTTACAATTATATGTGTAAGGTTCACCCAGCAATTCCACTCCACCACTTCTCCCCTTTTTAAAAACCTCTCAGTGTTGGAGTTCTTGTTCCGGATGCTGCGATAAGATTTGCATGTTGTTAAAAATCAGTCCAGTGGCAATGTGTAAAATGGGAAAGAGACAGAGAGTGAGGAAACATTAGGAAGCTTCCGCAGACTAAGTTCTGATGTCAGGTTTGATAGCTTTATAAAACGAATTGGGAGCATTCTCATAGTTTGTGTTCTGAATCCATTTTAATAGAGTTAAGACTTAGCTGTTACTTGAAAGTCTGACAGAATTTCTCCATAGGAGTCATGTCCAGAATAAAGTTGTTTGGAAGAAATATCTTCAACTTGCAATTTAGTCTAGAACTTTTGCTTTTAGGGGGCTTTGTTGAGTTCATTTCAGTTGTTTTTCTGACAAAACCATCTATTTCTAGAGTTTTAAAATGCATGTTTGGACCTCTAGAAAACTATTTTCCAATCACAGAGCTAATAAAAAGTGGTTGGATCAAAATAAATATTCTACAGAAAAGAAGCATTCTTCCACTTTTAGTATGTCAAGAATAGCATGCATAATTAGAGTTGAAAAGAAATATTAACTTGAAGCAGAACTGCATATACCAAAATTATCAGAATTTTAATGAGACCCAGAGGGCAGGTGAGCTAACTGAGATGTTCATTCTTTCACTACTCTTGTTCTGAGCACTGGGTCGAGTGCAGAAGAGGCCACCATAAATGAGACTGTACCCTCTCTTCCAAGTGCTCAACTTCCCCTCCTTCTCTCCATCACGGGTATGAACTGGGGACCAGAGCTTAACTTCCTCCATTTGCTTCCTGAGGCTGCTACTCCCACCTCGGTCTCTGGTCTCAGAAAGACCAGGAGGGCACTACTTTTGCTATAGGTATAAACAGAACACAGTGGAAGAAGATTAACTCAGGCATTTGGAAAGGACTTGATTAAAAACTTTTTAATTGGATCTGTAAGGTGAGAATTTCTGCATCATTCTGAATGGCTGAAGTACACGTATTTTTTAAAATGTGAGAATGATTCAGACTTAGTCATGAAAAGAAAGCTTTTGTGACTTACAGGAAGTCTGGATTGCCTATACAGGTATACGCTAAAAGGCTTAAGTTAACCAGATGCTTTGCAGGTATGTTGTGGGGCTAGGGTCTGCAGTCTCTCTGCTGTGACTCCCGTCATGAGTCACAGCAGTGGAGCCTAGGTTCTTACACAGGAGCTCCACATCTAGGAAAAGCAGGTGATTGACAATTGATTGTTTCAACGGCTTTTAGGTTGAGCACCGGCCGTGCATTTGTGCCCTATCTGTGATAGAGTTAGTCTATGGAAAACAACTGAAATTAGAGATTTCCTTATCAAGTCAGCAACTCTAAAGTTAAATTCCAATTTCATCCTAGTAGTTAAAGCCTTCCGTAGCCCTTTACCTTACTTTATGATTTTTAGCACCAATGTGTCAGAGCTTAACTATTGTAATTTACAGGCACAACCACATTTTCATAGGTAACAAGGAAATCTTGGGATGTCCAAGTAAATCCAATCAAGTTGGTAAATCGAGGGAAGCTGAATTAACTATATCTGAAAAATTTCTTATGAATCTAAAGTTCAGAATACATAATACTTCAACATACACATTCTTTAAAAAACTTGAATCATTGGGTAAATGATGCTGAGATAATTGACTATTTGGTAGAAACGTCATTGTCATTCTCTCCTGTTTTATACTCCAAAATTTCCAGATGGATCAAGGGATGATCTGTAAAAAGCCAGCTTTAAAAAAAATTAAAATAAAAATAATCTAAACCTAAAAGAAATGGAAGAAATCCAAAGGTCAAAATTAAAAGCTTTGATTATACACAAGGTAATTTTTTCTGTCAAACATCATAAACAAAGGTAAATTAAATTTTTATTAAAAAGTAGTTTAAATTAAAAGGCAAATAACAATTGGAAAAAAGAATTGTCACGTGGATGGTCTAAACTGTGTTGCCTTCATTTGCTACCGCCCATGCAGAAGCTGCTGTTGCCCGTAGTAACTCTCCTCTCAGCTGCCCTTTGCTGCCACTGAAGCTCAAGTCAGAAGGAAGTTAAATGCCACCTGACTCAGGCCAGCAACAATGATTTCTATTCAAATCATTCCACAGCCTCTGGTACTGGGAGTTAATAAAGTGATAGCTCAGCTCTGAAAGCTCTGAACTCCCACTTCAAAAAGCGATGTTGACTTGTGTGTTGACATGACTAATTCCCCACTTCTCCCAAGGAGTCCAAGTGGAGATTCTGTCTGCACAGATCATAGTAATCGTCCCCTTCGGTTGGCCGTCTTCAGTGGGAGACTGGTGGGAGGTGAGGGGAGGAAGGCAGGGAGGCGTCTGAGCTTGGCTTGAGGCTGTGTGTCCCTAAGGGGGCAATCTTGCCCGTGTACACACAAATAATATAAGTTGTTCCCCATGTCAGCTCTGTCTTGTCACTTGGCAAGATCTCTAACTTAATATACAAAGAATTCTTAGAAACCTATAAAAAAAAGATAGCCATAGAATGTGGGAAATAGAGAAATAATTTTTTAAATAGAAAAATAATTTAAAAACTAAACAGACAATTTGCAAAAGAAGTACACGTGTGGAAAATGGCTTACTTTAACTATGATTTAAAAATACACATAGTGCAATGCCAAGTTTTACCTACAAAATAGATGAAATATTAAAAATACCAGTTTTTTAGTGCTGGTATTTTCTTTATGAAATACAGTGGTTTTTACAAATCAGTATTGTACTCTGCAAGCTTTCTAAATTCACATATAAATTCTAGCAGCTTTTTGTTAGATTGCCTACCATTTTCTCCAAGCATAGTTGTATATATGTGAATAGAGATACCTTGGCTTCCTTTGTTTTCCCTCTTGCCTTAGATTGGAGGTTGGGACTTCCAATACAGCGCTGAATATGAGTAGAAGGAGTTGATAACCTTGCCTTTTTTTTTCTTTTTGACAAGGAAAGGACTGAGTCTCTTACCATTAAGGATAATGTTAACTATAGGGTTTTTTTTTAAATCAATGTTCTTTAATCAGATTGAAAAATTTTCCTTCTATTCCTAGTTTGCAGTTTTCATCATGAATGAATGTTAAATTGCCAAATGCTCTTTCTGTATGTATTGACATGCTTATATGGTTTTTCTCCTTTAGTTTCTTAATGTGATGAATTACATGGATTTTCAAATATTGAACCGTCCTTGAGTTCCAAGGATAAATCTCTCGATCGATGTACAGTCCTTATTATATATTGCTGGACTTGATTTACCAATATCTCAAACAAATGAAAATTATAAGCAAATTTTGTGCATAAGTCCATGAGGAATTTCCATCTATAATTTCCCTTTACTTGTAACATCTTAGTCAGGTTTTGATAGTAGGCTAACATTGGCTTCATAAAATGAATTGAAAATGGTTCTTTACTCTGATGTCTGAAAGAATTTGTTTATATTTTCCCCTTCAACCTCTGAATTTATCCATGAAGCCAATTGGGCCTGAAGTTCTCTTTCTGGGAGGATTTTTAGTGACAAATTCAATTTCTTTAGTAGATAAAGAAAATATCTTTATCAGTAGATAAAGATACTGATAGTTGTATCTTTCAATTTGTCTTTTTCACTAAATATATAGGTGTAAAGTTGTTCCTAATTTAAGGTCTAGGGGATCTACAGTGATGGTACCTCTTATTTCTGACCTTGGTAATTTGTTTTATTTTTTCTCAGTTTTGTAACAAAGTTATCAATTTTGAAGACATTTTCAAAAAAACAGATTTTAGTTTTGCTAATTTTTCTTTACGATTTTTCCCTATAGTTTCTCTTTGTAGTTTTTCCTTTTCGAGTGTATGGATGTGCTCCTTATTGCCTTCCTTCTTCTTCCCCTGGAGTGGCTGCACTTAAAAGGTCAACAGCATTGCCAACTGTTGTAGGGGATGTAGAGCAACTGAAACTCTCGAATCGCCCGTAGGAGTGGAAAATGGCAGTCACCTAGGAAAGGTTGGATGGTTTCTTACAAAGTGAGAGATGCTTTATAAGACCCAGAACTTTTGTCCCTATGTATTCAGTTAAGAGAAATGAAAAATATGTATTTCATAATAACACTTGAAGTATTGCAGGAGTAAAGGAGTTTGGAACCTAGTGGGACTTAATGGGCCATGCCACACTAAAGCCACAGATGCCTATTTATGCTGAATTTGTATAGTAATGAAGTAACACCACATTTTTCAATATAATAAGCTTGTTCTGTGCTCCCAAGCCAATGGATTTCTGAATGACTTTATTATTGGCGAATACCACAGGTCTCCAGTGGAGGTGGGTGGCATGGTGAATACATGGAAGTACTTTGGGATTCTAGGCCAGCGGGTAGTAAGACCACAGAAACTGTTTAAAACAGTCTCTTCAGATTAATCATTTATTACTGGAGACAACAAATGTGTCTTCTACCCTTGGCATCTGATGGCTTCTCTTTCACATTAGTTGTGAAATAAAAATGTACCAGGGCTTGAAACTAGTAAAGAGACTGTAGCAGATGTCCAGGTATGTAGTAGAATGTTATTTTCAGAGCAAAATAGACTGGGTGGTTTAAACAACATTTATTTCTCACAGTTCTGGAGGCTTGAAGTCTAAGGTCAAGGTGCCCACAGATCTGGTGTGTGGTGAGAGCATGCTTCCACATTCACAGATGGCTGCTTTCTTGCTGTGTCCTCACATGAAAGAGAGCAGAGAGGGAGAGAGAGATTAATCCTATTCATGAGGGCTCCACTCTTGTAACCTCTGAAAGGCCCACCTCCAAATACCACACATTGAGGATTTAGGGTTGAATATTGGAGAAATTCAAACATTCAGTCCATAGCAGAGTCCCAAAGCATCCAACAGGCGACAATCCATGTACGTTCTCACTCAAGGAGAAAAGAGAAAACACCAATTATCAACGCTTAGTCTTTTGCTTATGTAAACAATTTGGTACCGTGATGACAGTTCCTAGATAGGAAACCCAGGTTCTTGACCTGCCCCTGTCCTTAGCTGGCTTCCTACTCTGAACCAAGGGCAAGTCACTTGACCTCTCTGAATCTTAGTAAAATGGAGATGTTAAAGTTGGTCACAAGACCAATGTGGAATGACATGTGAGAAAGTGTTACATAAAACAAATAGTACTATACAAATGCACACAATTATACCTGCATAAACTGCATCACCCATGGAGCCTGCCTGGGCAAAGTCTCCTTGGAAAGCACAGATGGGTTGGGAGTGAGCAAAGAGCCTATGTAATTGCTTCTGTTCTTCAAGAAGAATATCAGCTTTTAAGATTCCATCTGTTCTTAGGCAGAGGAGAAGAAATTCTGAGCTGAGATGTAGTGAGATGCACAGAAAAGAGAACTCCAGGAGAAGGAATAGGAAGAAACGAGGCTACTGGGAAGTGAAAACAACTGAGGCATGGTAAAGAGGAAAATACATGCACAGTTAGTCCGGTTAAGTTTACTACACCATGCCCTCGGGTCCAGCATTCGGTAAAGGGGAAATAAAACCAACACATGAGGCACCTCGTACGCCATTTGTTAAGCTGTGAGTATTGCTGTCAGCAGGTTCCTATTTTGGTCTCTTGTGTTACTGAGAATTCTTAGGCTGAGACTTCCTTCGTTTTAAGATTATTCAGACATAAGTTTCTTCTTACCCGTGGTCATAATTACCTTAGTTTGTTTTTTATTTGTTTCTTACAACCAACTTTAGTCTGTTTCTGCAAAAGGCCTCAGCATTGTTTCTTCTACTTACCCAGCACAGTTTCAGGTTCCTTCCCTCAAAAGATTAGCTAGTGTTTGTAAAATATTTTTACAACTTTATTTAATCAGATTGCACTTAAAATGTGTAATGCCCTATGCTGGTCAATAATAATAAGTAATACTAAACCCTCTTTAAAGATCTTGGTGATTTCTAAAATGAGACTTAATTCTACTCTTACTAATTATATCCTGTTGTATACAAACTTAGAATTTTCATTGGCATCTATGTGGAAATCCCTAGGATTTGGGGAATATATATCTTACATTTTCAGAGATGAAACCCATTTCACCGTTTAAAATATTCTTTCTGATTATAAAAGTACATATTTATTGTAAAAAATATCTGAGTAAAAAGATAGAAAATGACTCAGTTTCTTTACTTAGAAGCTCTATTATTGTTTTTTCATTTTTTCCTATTACCTTATTTTATATATTTGAGCTCATACTATATATAAACTCTTCTTATCCATCTTTTTCTTGTTGGCATTATTCTAATCACTTTCTCTCATCATTAAAAACCCTAAATGCCCATTTAATGGATATGTGGGGGAGGCGGTAAAAGTAGGTTTACAGTTGTTCGTATGGAAAATAATATATAATTAATAAATAATAATACAAAAATAAACTCCATGTTTCACGTACTCCCAAAGGTAAGCCTACTTTTGCCTCACCATGTATAAATCCATCCAATGACTAATTCACATTCTCATAAAGTTTTCTTGTAGTTGGTTGCTTAGCTTTTGGTATTTAGACATTTTTTCCAAGTCGATAGGTAAATAAGATCTCAGTAAAAGTATATTGCATTAATGAATAATAATAGTACATTTGAATATCTTCATATATTAGCCATTTTTTCTTTTTAATGATCTGTGTTCTAGTTTTATCCAAATGAGCTTAGTAATTCTCACTAATTAATTCATATAATATTTTATATTAAGGATATTAACAATTTGGTAGTACTTGCAAATACAGTTTGGCTTAACATGTTTTTTCTGATTATTAAAGTAAAAGTCGATTATTAAATTTTGAAAATACAAATGAGTACATAGAAGAAAATAAAACTTAATCCATCAGTATTTCCAGCATTAACATTTATAATTTTAATTGAATTAATACTACATATTTTTATTGGTACTCTGCTTGGTTCAGGTAACAATATAAAAGTTAGAAAAAGTTTATTAAATATTTACATTTAGAAATGCTACATAGTATTTTATTTTTATAGATTTGCCATAATTAATGTCTTAAACATGGACATTTGGTGTTCAATTTTTTACTACTCTAAATTCTGTGATATTCTTAAGAAAAAGTGGAGGTGGAATTGCTGAACCAAGTATATCCACACCTTTCACTTGGTATAAATTACCAAAAGACTGTATAATTAAGTTCCCATTGGCAATATTTGTAATACCTGTTTCCTTGGAGCTTATTAAAGAGCAGTACTCCTATTTTTAATCAACTCTGAGGTACAGTCTACATATAATAAAAACAAGCACTTTAAGCACACTGATTAGCGAGTTTTGAGAAACGTATACAGATACTCCTAAAACCACCCAAACATTTTCCTCATCTTAAAAAGTTTCTTATTGCTCATTTTCATCAGTCGCCATCCTTTCCTCCCTCCCTAGGCCCTGGGTAACCACAGATGTTCCCTGATGGCATAGATTATGTTCTGTCACTACTATGGATTCTTCGGGGTCTGGATTCTTTTCCTCAGCATGTCTTTGCAATCCAGAGCCTGCCTTGTTGCTGCCTGAATCAGTATGCTCCTTTTTACTGTTGAGTAAAATGCCATCTTATACACAAATCCTGTCTATTATCAGGTGAATGATGAAACATTTGGGCTGATCCCAGGCTGAGGCATAAAAAGCGGCTGTGAAATTGTACAGATCTTTAAGCCACGACTCTCTAAACAGAGATACTTCACTTCCATATCTGGGAGTAGATCTCTGCACATCATCCACTCTTTCAAGTCAAGCAAATTTCCCAAAGGAAAGCCAAATCTTGTTTTCGGAATTAAATTAGCAGGATGAGGCAATGGAGCAGGATATAATGTTGAGAGCATCTTGGAAAGCTGTCTGGGAGCACCTGACCACCCTCCTCCCATGGCAGCCTCAAGCAGAAGGCTCTTACTTCTCACTGCCCTTCCTGTTTATGTCTTCTGGCTCCTGACGCGTCTAAGAATCCTGCCAAGTCAGTCCCCGTCCCCTCCCAGGACAGGGAAGGATCTGAGGAGAAAATAACGACAAGCATCATGCTGTTTAATGCCAGCTCCCCTAAATAGCTCCAGGAGGTGGTGGCAGGGTCAGGCTACCCCACAGCCACTTGAGCACCTGCCCAGTGGCCTCGAGGGTATTCTGTGCCCTCTTCTCAGCTGCATGGGAATTGCTCTCTTGTAGCTCAGAAGACTTCTGTGCACTTATTTGCAGGGCCTACCTTCTGGAAGTAGAGTGCACACTTCTTGAGAGTAAGACTCATGCCTTATACAAATTTTTTTTTTATGCACAAGACACTTAGAAGGCACTCACATATGGTTCTGGATGTGGTGTAATCAAAGCCTGAGGCATAGGCATGGATTTTGACTTATAAACACTTGGTAATATTTGAAAATGAAAGTAGGGTCTTTAACAATCAAATGTTTCCAATGAAATTTTCCCTGGAATTGAAATTGATGATGGAGGGGGAAATTGTATTTTATCTTGTACTTAAGTTATTTTGTACAGCTGTGTTTTGAAACAGAAACCAAAAGACAGCTATTAAACAGTATTCCCTCTTCCCTTCCCAGTCCCCATTTCTGTGGCAAACTCTAAAATTCTGAGATTCTGCCCTGATTGGTGTGGTTCAGTCGGTTGGGTGTCCTTCGGCAAATCAAAAGGTCACCGGTTCAATTCCCAGTAAGGGTGTAGGCCTGTGTTGCAGGCCAGGTCCCCGGTTGGGGGAGTGTGAGGGGCAACTCATCAATGTTTCTGTCCTTGTCTTTCTCTCTCATTTCCCCTCTCTCTAAAAATAAATAAATAAAATCTTTAAAAAGAATTTAAAAAATAAATAAAATTCTGAGATTCTAAGATGTTTCCCAGAAATTAAATTTGAAAAACGGATGCACTTGGGGAGTTCTTGTTATTAAAGACAATACAATAGCAAATGCCACTCATACAATGGGAATAAGATTTCATAAAGACATTTTCAGGGAAATGACTCCCATAACAAAGGAAGATAGATAGTTCATTAAAGTAAAGATCTAAGTTTGCCAAGCCAAAGAGCCTTGATTGATTATCCCAGCAATGTCAGACCTCACTGATGTTAACTCTCGTCTATGGCTCAGGGCAGAATGAGGCTCTCACGGGGTGTGTTTCTCTTCCCTCAGTTCACTGACATTGGGACCTTCGAGACAGTGTGGCAAGTCAAGTTCTACAATTACCATAAGCGAGACCATTGCCAGTGGGGAAGCCCCTTCTCTGTCATTGAGTATGAATGCAAGCCCAACGAGACACGCAGTCTCATGTGGGTGAACAAGGAGTCCTTCCTCTGAATTCCTCTGAAGATGGCTCTTTCTGATGTTGCTGGACAATCTCACCAGAAATCTACTTTCAGATAACCCAGCACAAGTTTTCACCAAGGCGCACCACACCATGGCTGTTTTCCGTTGGGTGCCAATGGCCTACCAGCCCCGATTATCTTGAAAGTGTAATTCCCCTCTGATGCAATGTCCCCGACAAAAGAATATGACATTCCCTGCCTGGGAAGCTCCCTTTCTGTACTTGTGTTGGCGTTCCTGCATCCAGTTGTTCTCGGTCACCCTATTGGCCGCTCGTGAGGACCTCCGTGGAATTGACAGGCGTATCCCATCCTTAACTGTTCCACTGAATGACCATGGTGTTTTGTTTCTAAATTGAGTGGTTTCCCCTTTTTTGTTAGGTGTTAAGTAAAAAATAACAATGTGTGTGGGCTCTCTCCCAAGGGTAATGTGGTAACATGTAACCCGCAATGCTTTGCAGCTCTGGAAGCAGGCTTTGTGAAGATGTAATCCAAACAGCGGTGAATGTGATCAAATGTGCTTCCTCTAAACAGCCCAGCTTTTCCAGGGAAGGACTGTGACAAAATAAAGGGAGATATAGTTACCAAGTATTTATAATATATTAAAACTCTTTCAAGTAAGTCAAGGTATTGTGCTGTGACCTGGTGGAAATGGGGGAAGCATGGGTGTGGACCACACTGCCAGACAGGGTGACAGGAGTTACAGGGTGGTCTCCTCCATCCTGGTGTGCAAGCTCACACATTGACAGCATCCCTACACCCCCTTCACTTGAACTTTGTAAACCTGTGTATGGAACTGTAATCAACTTTTGATATTTCTTAATAAAGGTGTTGAAAATCATGCTCTGACTTGCCTTCTTAATTTGGGCCATCCCTGTTCAGCAGGTGGACCTCTGCCCCTGACAAGGTCCTCTCAGATCCCCATCGGCACTGCAGGGTCGGGGGTGGACCTGGACTGGAGTCAGCCCTTACTCATAAACCAGCGCTGACAATCGCCAGGAGTGCTCCAGCCTGCTCGGACTGGGCTGGAATGGGCACAGGCATTTGGTGGGTCAAATGCACTTGTCAAAAAGCACTTGTCCCTGTCCTCTCTCCATTCTTCCGTGATGACCACCTCCTCAGCAGCAGGCTACGTTGCCGAGCAGATTGAGGACGTGGTGCTGTAACAGTATGTGGACACCGGGGTGGACGCCTCCTCACATGCCCCGGGGGTATTGCAAGGTACCTGGTAGGAAGCTCATTCTCCATGAAGCTTGAGGATGGATTCCTAAGAAGGAAAGAAATGTCCTGTGAAAAGTAACAAACGCCCTATTGTGTTGGGAAATGTTAGTTGGGGATTTATTTTTTGCTACCTGTGAATAAACACTTCATGTAAGAATATGCAAGGTTAATAGGAGTAATACAAAGAATTCTTTTACTGCAGCCCTGAGTTTGGAAGGCTAGCACTGAAGCCCTTTCCACCTTTGCTGCCTACCTGCAGTGAAGCTGCGCTGCCAGCAGGGTGCAGCGCTGCCCTGGATTTGGGCTAGTCAGGAATGAGGTTAGGAGAACAGTGTAAACTCAGTTCTCTCAGTTTTCAAAAAACAATAGTGCTGATAAATGTAAACATTAACCCATTTCTACTTATGATTATTTTTAAAACCAACCCTCAATTATTTAAGCAGACACTGAGGTATTTAAAACAATGTATTTACTACAGACAGCTGCTTAAGTTTTCTCCCCGCATCCAATAGAAAGGCAGTGATTAGAAGGTAGGGAAATATGAAAACTGTGTATTTTAATCTAGTGAACTATTTGATTAGTAAATATTTTCCTTGTAATACAAGGAGTGTCAAGCTGGTGATTCATCAGACCTTGGAATTTGTTTTGGGGGGGTGGAAGTAATAGCATGGCTTTTGCAATATTTCCACGTTCGTTTTTTTTAACAAGAAGCCTCGGTTTGGGGTTTTGGAATGATGTGAGGCAGAGCCAGGGGAATCCGGCTGTGTTGGTGCACACAACGTCCCACCCAGGAGCCGGAAGTTGAGCCCTGGGCAGGGGCTGCAGCAGCTGAGTCTGAGGGCGCCCAGGTGCTCATTCCACCTCTCTATGTCTCGGTTTGCTTGTCTCCAGAACAAGGAGGTAGGCTAGGAGAAGTCTAAAGCCCTCTAAGATTTACAGCTTTTACTTCTACTTTATACTCCTTTAAAAAAGTGTGTGTGTCTTCCCTTGGGGCTAAGAGGTAAGGCTGAATCAAGGGAGGTGGGGAAGTGATAGAGATGAAGTAAACAGGAAATCTTAACAGCTAATCTGCCACGTTAAGTGATCTCTCCTGGCATATACTGTTCCACTTATGATTGGACTCCAGCCCAGTGTCCCTGGCTCCTTCTCGCGTAGCTCCCCTCCTACTCCAAAACTTGAGTGCTCAGCTATATCAAGCTGCTGCGTTGTAACTTTGCCCCTCAGCCATCTGGAAGGGTTATTTTTATACAAGTTGTAGCCACATCTCCCTACTTCGAAGCATCAGATGGCTACCCGGAAGCTTGAGGAACAAGGCTATGCATCTAATTATGTTGATGACTAAACCACTTTTGAACCAGTGGAAGAGTGGAAACGCCTTGTATTTATATTTTGTGACTCCATGATTATTGAGAAGTCACCTATCTAGCCATCGAAACTATCTGGATCACAGCTGAGAACAGAAAACATGCCAAAAAATAAGGATCCCTGTCACAGAGGTGACAAAGTCCATTCATTAAGGCTGAAGTCCACTCAAAACCTCATGACTCCCACTTTCAAGACAGTTCTAACGTATAGGGTGATCTGGTTTCTTGCATTCAGGAAATTGGAAACAGAATTACTAGGAGAATGGAGGTCGTTTGTGGAGGTAGGTATACTGAAAACAATTTTTTTCACAGACAGAAGACAAAGAAAAGTGTAAAAAGCAGGTAAATAATTCAACAAGCATCATAGGGTCGTGGCAAGTGTGGCTCAGTGGGTTGAGTGAGAATCAAAGGGTGACGGGATCTATTCCCAGTCAGAGCACATCCTGGGTTGCGGGCCGGGTCCCCAGTAGGGGGTGTGTAAAAGGCAACCACTGTTTCTCTTCCTCTTTTTCTTCCTCCCTTTCCCTCTCTAAAATAAATAAATAAAATCTTTTTTAAAAAAAGGTATAGTAGGGATGCTAGAGACACAATTCTGTACTACATCACAGTGGTTTTTGTGGATCCCAAATAAAAACCGATAGACACAATCGTGGCCCTGATTCATTTAGGAAGGTGATCCACTGTCTTTAGAAATGTCACATCATGACTCAGTGTTTAGGAGTTCTGATTCCGGAGCCAAGATCCCTCAATTCAAGTCCTACCTGAGCCTCTTACTAACTGTGTGACCTTAGGGAAATCACTTAGTATCTCTGTGCTTCAATTTTATTATTTGGAAAGTGGAAAAAATAATAATATTTACTTTGTAGAATGGTTGTGAGAATTAAATAAATGAATGTATGTAAAACCTTTAAAGTAGTGTCTGCACATAATATTATTCAGTATGTTTTTCAAGAGAGGTCAAATTACATTTTCAAACAAAATTATTAAAATGCCAAGAGAAAAATTGAAGGCACTTAAAGGAATAAAGCTTATTTTCCTAGGATAATCTATGCATGGATTTGAAATAAGGGCCAAAGTTTGTGCTCTTGTTTAATACTAAAAATAAAAGATTGCATACAGAGATAACATTTTAATTATTTAAACATAGTTTGAAATAGTATGTTGTAAGATATGCAAGGATATGTCTTCTCAATCAGGCTTCATCAAGTCTCTTTTATAAAGACCCAGTTTTGAATAATAAGCAAACATCAGAACAGAACCAGAGAACTTAAAATCTTGGAAAGGTCAGGAATGATGTCAAAAATCCCCTGTGTTACTACTTTTAACTCTCTTGACAATTCGGTGAGGTGGGTAGCACATGTCACAGCTTCATTTTACAGAGGAGCGAAATGTCTCAGAAGTTTAAAAATAAGGCTCGAGTTTAAACAGCTATCTTAAAAACCACTGTATTTGATTTTCAGTTTTCTCACTTATGAAATGATGATAAATTATACCACATGAGAAGCACCTGCTTCCTCTTGTCCCCATCCCCTTCCTCCTGAGGTCATTTCATTTAAAATGACTTCATTATGTGCCCACCTTCCTGCAGTGTTTATTTTTTTAACCTGGTAGTTTTGCTTTAATTTGTTTGTGGCCTAGTAGATTAGTGGTTTCTCCCAAAGAAAATGACTGTGGGTATATTAAAAACACATATACAATGTCCCTGGCTGGTGTGGCTCAGTGGATTGGGGGCGGGCCTGTGAACCACACGATCATGGTTCGATTCCCAGTCAGGGCACATGCCTGGGTTGCAGGCCAGTTCCCAGCCAGGAATGCATGAGAGGCAACCATGCATTGATGTTTCTCTCCCTCTCTCCTTAAAAAAAAAAACCATATACAATGAATTATTGCCAGTGAATAGAAGCATTCAATTTCCAGAACCTCGGTATTCAGTCTGGAAACCGATAGTACCCTACCCAGCAAGTTATTCAAAGATGATCTTTTTCTCTCTGAAGTCGTACCAACTGCTGTTACAGCACTAGATAAGATTAATTAAATTTCCCCTTAGTAAATATAGTATTCCATCTCTCATGCACTAACCAATGAAAATGACAACAATATTTTTAGCTTGACCCTAGTGCTTTAAGAGTAATCCCGACAGGCACTCTAGACTCTGGCCACAGTGAAGCTGTGATTCTCCTTCAGACAGAGCAAGCCAGAACGCTTTCCCCGCCACGCACAGTGTGTTCCCTCTGCTTGGAAGGCCCTGCTCCATTTCCTACCTAGCAAATGCCTCCAAGTGGCAGCTTAAATGTCACCTCAGCTATGAAGGCTTTCCTGACTCCTCTAAAAATGTCAAGTCAAGAGTAATTGTGAAATACTGTTTACTCAAATATTTCATTTTATTACCCCATTTCTGAAAAGCGTCATCAGCCTCCATCTGACTCCTGCTTTTCTTAAGTCGTCTGGACGACATCCACGAATTCTTACTGATGGTGAAAATGAGCTGACTCAATAAAAAGGTAATGAGATTCTAGAAAGAGCTGGCTGGCTGGCTGGCTGACTGAAAAACCAGCCATTGGGAGTTTGGAACATATTAGCCTTTAGTGGGTTAGTTCTGCTCCATTTAAAGGAGACCAACCAAGGCCAGTGGAAGAGAGAGGAAAAGCTTCTGAATTCTCTTACTGACGTTGCTTTAAGTGACTGTGTCTTTTCAAGTTAGTTAATAATGACGGCCTTGAGGTGCATCGTTCTTTTAAGTAGTTTATTTCTGCCCGGGTAATTATTTGTGCTGCCCTGCAGTGTTTCCAGCCCTTCCCTTTCTGTGCACTTGGTAGGATTGCACTCCACAGCCTGGGGTAAGTTCCCCCACCCACGAGTTGTGAGCAGAAGTGATGCATGTCCCTCCAGGCTGAAATATCCAACTCTCTGTGCCAGACCCCACAGAGCTCT
Source organism: Sturnira hondurensis (assembly GCF_014824575.4). Taxonomy (NCBI): domain Eukaryota; kingdom Metazoa; phylum Chordata; class Mammalia; order Chiroptera; family Phyllostomidae; genus Sturnira; species Sturnira hondurensis. The sequence continues at coordinate 16,825,274 of NW_028079044.1, read as the reverse complement.
CTTCCTCTTGCCAGGACAAGCAGCCACTTGCAAGAAGATCCATCACGGAGGGTCCTGGAGTGAGAGGATATGGAGCAGGGCCCTAACCGACCTTTGTCAGACCTGTAGCATAAGCTTGCGAAGGTGATCCACTGTCTTTAGACAAGCAAACTGAGACATAGAGAGGTGGAATGAGCACCTGGGCGCCCTCAGACTCAGCTGCTGCAGCCCCTTCCGGCTCCTGGGTGGGACGCTGTGTGCACCAACACAGCCAATACAGCCAACACAGGATTCCCCCGGCTCTGCCTCACATCATTCCAAAACCCCAAACCGAGGCTTCTCGTTAAAAAAACGAACGTGGAAATATTGCAAAAGCCATGCTATTACTTCCACCCCCAAAACAAATACCAAGGTCTGATGAATCACCAGCTTGACACTCCTTGTATTATAAGGAACATATTTACTAATCAAATACTTCACTAGATTAAAATACACAGTTTTCATATTTTCCTGCCTTCTAATCACTGCCTTTCTATTGGATGTGCGAAGCATTTTATTGTGAAAAATGTTGACATACGCAGAGAAGTTGAAAGAACCGTGCAGAGAACATTCACATACCCATCACCAGGATTTCACAATTCGCATTTGGCTGATTCGCTTTGTCACTTATCTGTCTATCCATCCGTCCTTCTATGCCGTATCAATCCATCTTTTTAATTTTTTCTTGGAGGAATGAGAAACTGTTGTGAAACACTACGGCTACGATTTGGACTTGCTCGTGGGGTTGTTCTGTATCACAGCGTCACTTAGACGTTCCGGGTCTACAACATCTGGGGAGTCCTGACCAGCTCCTCTCCTTTCCTGCTGAGGGTCCGAATGTGGAACTACCCCAAAAAGAAAAAAGCATTTTTCCAAGGCATTATTACCTACCAGGGAAAATTTAGAGTCATTGGATGAATTAGGAGACAGATTAAACCATCTTTTTTTCTCTTATGCACTTAACAAGTGGCACAAACTCGGACTGAACTAGTTTGAGCAGCACTCTGTGTAGAAGCAGAGGCGTGGATTAAGTGGGGGACAGAGAGGCGACAATCACATTCACTGAGTGTCCGTTGTGTGGCAGACATGGTATATACACTGTAGCATTATGCCTTCCAAATCCCCTTATAAATTATATGTGATCCCCATGGTTAAAATGAGTGTATTCAGCTCAAAGAGGTTAGGCTATCTACCCTAGGTCACACAGTGTGAGTGGAAAAGGCAAAATAAAAACCCAGATGTCTTCACCACACTCACCCGCCTCTAGAATTCTGCGAACACTGATTTCTGACGGCCCCGAAGCTGATGTCGCCCCCACCTGAGAATACCCTTCCTCAGCACCCCCCGAGGCGGCCCCGGTGCTGGGGGCAATCTCCCACATTGTTTGAAGCAGAAATTGAAATGTCAACGCCATTTGACAAGAATATTTTTGAATGCTCAGAAAGGTTCAACAAATCCATTAAACATAGGAGCACTGTGATTTTCTCAAAGCCAAAACATCTGGTTTTTCCTTTGCCTGTATCAGTCACTTTCTCTGACCAACACAAACACACACACACTGTATTTGTCAAACTATAAGACCCACCTTTACCAACCCCCCCAAAATTTGGGAGGAATAATGGTTGTTAATGCTGCTGTTGAGTTCTATTTACATTTACATCAGTGAAATATTATGTTATTTATGTTATTAAATATTTTATCACATTTTTGCTTCAAAAATTTTTCCTATTTTCCTCCTCTAAAACCTAGGTGCGTCTTATGGTCTGAAAGAATACGGTATAGATATTCTAAAATACTAATTTTTTCCAAGTCAAAACCCAGCTGAAATCTTAATCTTTTTACAGTTTATTGTTTAGGCTCGTATTTTGTTGTGGAATAGATGCGTGTGCATGCAGTTAGTACTTATGTCCCCAGATTTAGATGGTTATATATTAGGATTTAATTAATGTGACCACACTGAGAATTATTTTCAGAAGTTCCATGGTTACAACCTAATTATTTCAAATTTGTATTAGCTAAACTCAGATGAATGGGTGTCATGACTCTAAGTTTAAATCAGCAGGTTCCCATTCAGGACAAGGAGCTCTTCTCTGGGCTAGGTGGCTCTCGCTTGCCTGGGTAGGCAGGGCTAGCTCAGCCAACTCACCTGGGAAGACAACCAGGGGCCCATTTAAGACTTGAGAGCGTCGGAATGTATTCTTACCCTGTAGATGTAATCCAACCCTAAATGACAAGTTCCTCCACATACTGAACACAGACCATCTTTCGTAACTTTTCTGTAGAGGTTAACCTTTCTCTGCTTGTTTTTGTGAGGGCAAAGCTTTAAACTAAACCTTAGATATACTCAATGGGGCAGTATGAGGGAGTTCCTGGGATGACAGAACTATGCGGTGTCCTTATCACGGTATTTGTGGTCACACAAATCTTTATATGTATTAAAATTCATAGAACTGTACACACCACACACATACACACACTCATAGGGTTTGGTTTGGTTTTTTTACTGTATGTTTACTTTTTTAAGACCTGAAGACGCGAATGTAAAGTGGCCCACGAGTCAGGAGGTCGGCTGCCAGGGCTGGCCCATCTGCACAAAACCTCAGGGGGTAATTTCGGGGGACACACTACTGCACAGACTTCTCGAGGGTGCCTGTCGGGGTGGCTCTCTCCTCTTTCCTTCACATAGACCCGTCCTCTGGGAAACTGACGGTAACCAAATGTCCCTCATAAGCCATCAGAAAAGAGCTCACTGCCTTCCTCCTGTGATCTGCTTTGAGCACCTGTGTGTCTTGGCTTGGCCCTTAAGTGGTGTCTTTGTTCTGTCTAGAGTCACGAAGCTGAAGAGGGGCATGCTACTGGGGCCGGGCGTGAGGGGGAAGAACCTAGAAAGTGTGGAGTCAGAGAAGTACTTAAATCAGGATCTGGGTTAATTCAACTGGGTTAACCTCTTTAGATCTGAGGAGATCAGAGTCTGTAGAGCTGAGAGAAGCTTCACCAGAAGGGAAGCAACAGGAACAAGGAGCCAGGACAAGTCCAGGCAGACCCATGTGGGGAAGGTCAGAGCCCCTGGACCTTTGAGAGAACTGGTTCTTTGAACCTGGTGGACATCTGCTGCCTAAAGGTTCTGCCTTCTGAACCAAAGCCCAACCCATGCTTTCCACTGTCTCTGCAAGATCTGGTAGGTTAGTTGTACGGTCTTTACTTTGCCAATGTGATCCTTGGCAGTTCGGCATTGTCTAGAACCTGTGTGTCTTTTCAAAGTTTATCTATCTTGGGAGGAAAATTGTGTGAGCAGATTTGAAGGCAGGGTGGGAGCCACCTGCTGAAGACACCAGTGAGCATTTGGCAGGGTGGGTGGGGAAAATGAGACAGCACCGAGGGGAGGGGGCTGGGAGAGATCCCACTCTCCCCCTCCTGCGTGCATCTGGTGCCCCGGAGCTGTTCCTGAATAATGCCTCTCTAACGAGTTGAGTTGGCGTGAACCTGTGCTTTTTCCTCCCTCAGGGAATGAGAGAAGGCAGGCTTAAAGTTGCTAAAATGCTTGGAGAACATCCAGAGAGAAGCTTGACACAAATGCAACATATTAATGAAAACAGCTCGGGCCTGGCTAAATAATGACTATTCTAAAAAACAAACATATGGGAGTCGAAGATGATTGTTCAAAAAAAAGAAACAATCCGGCCTTTGTATTTAGAGCCTGATGCTTCTTTAGTCTTCACAGCATCCACTTCACGGTGGCCTTCTCAACCGTGGGCTGGCATCTATTTATTCTCAAGGGTGCCAAGAACAACCACCTCATGGATCTTTTATGGGCAAAGGCTCATTCTTCGATGTATGCCAGCTTGAAGAAGAAATGCGTTCTTTGCTTTTTTTTTCAGATTATTTGCTTTTCGTTCTAGGGGAGGATTTCTCATGAGCCATCAGAATTATTTGGGGTGCTTGTTAAAATGCAGGTTTCTGCACCCCACCTTTTCATACCTGCCAAATTAGATGAACGCTGAGCAAATCCAAAGCATCTGCATTTTAATAAGCACCTTAGATGATGCTTATCAGAGTAAGGTTTGGAAATTACTGCCCTCAGGGCTATTCATTGCAATTCTTCTTTTTGACGTTCATTTAGTCATTCCAAACACATCCATGTGCCAGCTAGTCTGTGTGGCAGGAATTGGTGAGGGCACTACCGTAAGTATTCAGATTGCTCATTGTCAGATAAATACCATAAAATGTGGTAAATGCTCTAATAGAGAGGGATATAAAATACATGAAAGGCTAGAAGAGGAGCCTGCTGGAGTTGGAGGTGGCTTCATAGATGACGCTTGGGCTGCATCTTGACAAATGAGTGCAACCTAATCAGGGCAACAGAGGACAAAGCACATTTTGGGCACAGAGAAGGTTGTTGCAGTGTGTTGGCACAGGAGGACACACGGTCCACTCTGGAAGCAGGGATTCTGAGCTGCTGGAGTGGAGGGAGGGTGGGAGAGGAGAGAGCCCTGGACCACATAGGGAGGAGGTTCGCACACCTGCTGAACGGTTTGGGCTTTGCTCTACAGAAAATGGGAGCTGGAGGGATTTTTTAAGCATAAAATAGCAGAACAATCTGTGTGTTATAGAGTGACCTCTCTGGTGGAAGTTTGGAGGCAGGGAGAGGGTTAGAGAAGCAGTCTGCAGAGGTGAGGTATGAGAATGCTAAAGCCAGACAATGGCCATGGTGGCAAAGGGTCTGCATGGAAGCAAGAGAGCTCTCCGAGGTGGAGTTAATGGACTGTGAGAGGACAGGAGAGATGGACGCTTGGACCCAGATGGCCCATTGCCAGCTTAGGCCACAGGATGGAGAGGTAGAGGGCCTGTCTGCTGCTTAGGGCAGGGAACACGATAGAGACCAAATAGGCAGGGGAATTGGTAATGGCTATGGCTAGCCTGAGGCAAGACCCTCATCTAAGGGAGGGCATTCCAGGCGGATTTTGACAGCTGACCCGACATTTGAACTTGTGAGCAGGTTGTAGTGTTTGGGCCCACTGGTGGTAGCTTCTGCTGTGATAGGGAATAGATTTAAAGATATGTCAAGCAATATATATATATATATATATATATATATATATATATATATATATGTTTTAAACCAAGAGCATGGAGAGAGATTGAGAGAAACAGAGGTAGAGGCAGAGACAGACAGAGAGAATAAAGAGAGAGACTGGGATTTGAGGAAATGCACAGATCACTGTACATAAGGACAAGGACTGGGACTGGGAGAGGAAGTGAAAGACCCTTAACAATCTGCTCTGAATTCTTAAGTGCGTTTTTAAGTGTGTTAACAATGAGCTTTACCAATGCATGCTTCTGTAACGTTTTAAACCGATTTGCAAAAGGACGCTTACACATCTTCCTGGCTGCCACTAGGTGGCACTAGTGACAGGAGCGATGGGACGGCCTTTAAGCCTCCTGTGTTCATCCGCCGCGCCTGCACAGGGGTCTGACTTGTGACTCTGAAGGGTGAAATAAATTAATTCACCCCTTATTGTCAGCGTGTGTGCTTGCAGCTTAGAGCTCAAGGCCCTCAGACTTCCCTTTTATTCCCCTTCAGATATGAGATACTGGATTTTCTATTTCATTTGTATCAAAACATTTTCGAGTAAAAAAATGTTTTTTCTGGCCTTGGCCAGTGTGGCTCTGTTGGTTGGAGGGTCATCTCATAACCAACAGGTTGCGGATTTGATCCCAAGTCAGGGCACATACGTAGACTGTGTGAACCCGGGGGCCAGACGTGTGCAATCCCTGTCTGGGCACCAATTCAGGTCTGGGCATGTATGGGAGGCAACCAATCGATGCTTCTCTCTTGCATCAATATGCAATCAATATTTCTCTCTCTCCTCCTCCTCTTTCTCTCTTGAAGCAATGAAAAAAACATCTTCAGGTGAGGATAAAAATAAATAAATAAAACATAAGGAATGTTCTTTCTGCATTAATCTAAGATGTACATAGTTTGGTTTACATATATTCAGATTCATCTCAAGATCTCCACTCTACAGTTATATTCCCAAGTCAAATCTTAATTAGATACATACAAATAACTTATCATTTCTCTGTGATGGTACCCTTTATCTGAGGTTCCTTGATTCCAAGACCAGGCCTTTCTTTCCATCTACTTATCCTTAATTTTCTTGGGTAGTCACATCTTCCATCACCATGAATGATGTGAGCAAGAGAAGGAGATGTTACCACGTATTATCTACCTCCCAAGGTAATGCAGCATTTGTGATTTCACCTTTAGGGGCTTTTTCCTTTTTTAGGGGGGCTTCTCTCCTCTTCTGTCATGAAGTGGTCTGAACTAGCTAACAGGTTGTCCTTTGTTCTAAAGCAACATTTCATTCCAACACTAGCTGCCAATATTCCTAATCCTAGAATCATCAGAATCTCACAGGACTCAGTGAAAACACTCATGGACTCTCTTTGGGGTGCCAATGAGGCCAGCCTGGCACACACAGAGCTCCTAGTCCCACAGGGTCAAAGCCAAGAGGTGTCTGCACTGGCTCCTGGTCTTGATTCTTACTGGACCTGACATGACTCATCACCTTCTTACTCCCCACCCCCACCACACATTGCAGCAGGGGCCGCCGTTTGCTGGGTAAGCCCTTGGAACAAACCCAAGAAGAAAGTGACAGATGTGATAGAGCTGTACTTGACACTCCCCACGTGGCCAGGTGAGTCACCCGTAAATGCCAGAGGGGAAAGTTAGAAACATTCCATGCAAAGGACACTTGACATTAAATGGATATTAGCCACTGCCTATCACTAACAATAACAAAGACTTGTTTATTGAGCTCTTGCTATTTGCCCAAACCTGTGCTAAGAACTTTATGTATTATGTCTTACTTGATTTTCTCAGCTACCCCGTGAAGTAGCAGTATTGCTCCCATATCCTTCATAGATGAAAACAGAGAGACTAGGAAAGGTTCAAGAGACAGGATCAGGTTTATGTATTTCCAAGTTTGTCTTGTGAATTCCCGTCCTATTCTGAAGACAGTTAAGGGCTCTGATTCTTCAGAGATCTGCTTACCGAGGACCTTGACCTTTCTTCATCCTCACCCCTCAGTTCACTCTGATTTTCAAAGTCAAGAAAAAAGGCCAAGGCAAGAAAGTGAATGTAAATTTATCCATGTGCTTTGTACATATGTTTAATCTTAGCCATATATATATATATATATATATATATATATATATATTTAAAGTCAAGAACTATGGCTTTTTGTCACTTTTTGCCTGTTTCTCAGCCCCTCCCATCAGATTTCACCCACAGTGGTGAACACTGTTCACCACAGTTCAGAACACTGTTCTGAACACTGCGTTGCTTCAGTGACTGGCTGGCCCCTTGTCCACATCTGAGGTCAGGAAGGTTAGTGATAGGATATAACTGAAAGTCTGTGCAATTTTGTAGGTCATGGTTATTTTTACCACTTGTTTCTCCTTACCATGAATCCTTAAAAATTAAAGGTAAAGTGGTTTCACTATTGAAATATGTAATGTAATTTTATATGGGTTTAATTCTATTATTTTAAGCAAAATGAATTAAGCATGATTGATTGAAAGTAGTCAACAAAAATAAACCCACCACAACCTTCTCTTTCCTAGGACATTGGAGTAGGAGCTAGTTTTCATGATATAATTAGATAGGGACTTCTGTGACTTAATTTAAAAGCCTGAGTTATAATCACCTTTCTTTTTTTTCAAAACAGTTTTCTTCTCGGCTACCCCTGGATGAACCTGGCTAGGCTTTTTCAAATTCAATGATGTCAGGTCCGCAGGGAGCAAATTCGAGACTGCACAATTCCCATCACCTGTTAGCTGGGGAGATCTCTTATCCCCAAGGTCTAAGTTCAGTTCCAAAGGGCATGTTTTCTTTTCAACATACACAGTTGCCCCTTATTAACAGGAATGGGTGTTGTGTGTGAACATGCACAAGACTCTCTAAACCTCCCAGACTTTCCCAAGCATGAATCGTATGAGGCTAAAGTAAACACATTTTTGCTTTTCCGCTCCATTCTCCTCTGCATGTAGATAGAAGCTGACACCTGAGTAAGAAGACAGTAGGCGATGAAATGCCAACACGCACAGCTTCTGCATATGTTATCTGAAGGACGTGGTTTTTAAAATGGGTTCCTTTCTTCTCTGTTTAATTCTTGGCCTGGCAAGCCATTGTAACTCTGTGAGGGAGGCGAGAAGGCATTTCTGAACAGGTTCTTTCCCTGCCCAGGTGTACAACATGTGGCTGAGTGAGATATACCCAGTACTGCATTAATGTCCTTTTCTGATATGCTTGCATCCTAGTCTGCCTTCGGTTGATTTGATCAGTATCAGATACACTGGTATCATCCAATGAAAAACAGGCATGAAAAAAAAAGTGACTGGAACATGAATAACAAACTGTTCAAGATGAGACAGTCCTAGAGGGCTGGCTCCACTCACCTAAGAGGCATGTACTGATGCCAAATAAGCCAAACAGGCACTCCTGTTGGACTAGTGCTTAATAGGCCCCAGAGGGAAAAGGGGCAGCTCAGTGCAACTGTCTCTCCTGATTTCCATGTGACTCATGATTTAGACAGCTTCCTAAAGTGTGACGGTTTTGAGAACACCAATCTGCCAAGGCCCTTAAAATGTATGTAGTTATCAACAGCAGCAGGGACATTGAGCATGTACTTGAACTCAGCAATTTCTGCATAGGAAGCGCTTTCCTGATGTTTACAAATTCTTTGCCAGAAAAAAAAAGAGTGGAAATAATATGATTAAGAGCAATATTAAGACTCTTTCATTTTTTCTGAAACAATGTTCAAGGCCATGAACAACTCACCCCTCATTGCAGGTATCGACCTACAAAACACAAACAGTCAGCATGTGGTTAACTTTTCATGGCTGTTGGCCTCAATTCCTGGCTCAGGAGATGATACAAAGCAGCTCAACTGGTTTTGTCTTGTTTGAGAGACCAAAATTAAAATTTCAGGACTTATTTGTTTTACCCCAGACACAGGAAGGAACACAGTCTATCAGAAAAAGTCATAAAGACAGTTTTCCGAATAGATGGACCTTTTTAACATAGTACCAATCTCATAAAAAGTAAGTTTTTAAAAGGATTTTTTAAATGTGTGGTTTTTTTATATCTTTCTGTAGTTGCAACTTGACACTTTAGGTTTTATGCTCATCTTTCAGCTACTGGAATATTATAATCTAGGGAGCGACGGCCTAAATTACTATATCCATAAATATTCTAGTGGAAAACATTTGCAAAGCTCATTTTCAGAAATATATTGCAGTACCTTGAAGCTGAAACCTATCTCATAAGACCAAATTCAATCCTATTTTTCTATATTACAGTCAACAATTTCAAGTTGTTATTTTAAGTATTACAACTTCAAAAGTATGACAGAAAAGAGTTATATGGGTGCTCTATAAACCAATATTGCAGTTTATATGGGAAAAAACTACCCAGTGATGGTGAATTCTATTTTTCATACTACCTTACACTGTGACTTGAGCCGTCTCTAGCATTTATTCGTGGCTAGGATAAGTGATTTTCTGGAAAATTAAATTTGGACAAATGTATGTTATGCTGGGTTTTGACATATTCAATCTCTTTCTGTTTTATAAAAATCATAAATCAGACCCTAGTTGTCCAATTTTTAGCTTTTGAAAAAGAAATAGCGCTAGATGTTTATTTACCAAATGTAACTACATTGAAGTCATCACAGATATCTTTGGCTCATTCCTAGGATTCTTGTAATCACAAATTACTTGCTTAGATGAGTAGATGTGCTATGTTAGCTGAATGTTCGAGAGAGTAAAGTTGTTTTTACATTGTGTTGCCCACTATACAATATTTTATACTAGTTACTGCTCAATGTATGACTGAGAAGGGTACTATGCTTTGGCTAATAAGAGTCTGTTATGCACGAAATGGGTGGGAGAGAGAAAGAGATTACACAATAATCGCAGGATTACCTTACAAATTACAGTTATTGAGACAAAAAATCTAAAAGTAAAACCACAATAAACAAGTAAATCACTTATTCAAAAAGGGGAAGATCCTTTTTTGTTGTTGTTGCTCTTAGTCTTCATGGTTCTTCTTANGGTACTATGCTTTGGCTAATAAGAGTCTGTTATGCACGAAATGGGTGGGAGAGAGAAAGAGATTACACAATAATCGCAGGATTACCTTACAAATTACAGTTATTGAGACAAAAAATCTAAAAGTAAAACCACAATAAACAAGTAAATCACTTATTCAAAAAGGGGAAGATCCTTTTTTGTTGTGTTGCTCTTAGTCTTCATGGTTCTTCTTAAATTCCATTTTCAGTCTATTTAGAGGAAAAGTTTGAAGCTCACTAAACAACAGTAGGCCTCCAAGACTGAAGTGTTCGCATTACCAAAAATCATTTGCCATTGTAGTTCTTGGAAACAAAGGGCTAACGTTTTTGAGAGTCTCCGTAGGACACACAACCACTCCTGCCCCACACGCTCTATCCACCTACAGAGAAGCAGAAATGTTTTTGTACACGAGGAAGGGAGGAATGATTCTCTGCCTCACTTGTGAACAATGGAGCTCCAATTCCAACCTCCGGGGCTTTCTTTTCCGGCTAGGCTACGTCTTCCACATATCCCCAGTGTGAGTTGCTTGGTCTGCATCCTCATCTCCCTGTCTGGTAAAGGGGAAGGGGAATAATAATGCTCTCACCACAGGGGTGTTGGTAAAATTTAATTAGGATTTGTAATGTGCTGCATTAAGGTCCTCAGGTAATTCATAACTTAGAATTTATATGGCACTTGATCACTGCTTATAGTTTTTAAAACAGTCCTTGGTTTTTTTAACTCAGGCAAAAAATACAAGTCCCTCTACTTTGAGCAGTAGGGTTAAGTGGGGAATATTATGGTTTTCCTAGGAACAATTACTTTCCTGAGGTGAAAATATCAGCATGTTACAAAAGCTTATTTCCTCAACTTTAGACTATGAAAATAGAGTTGCTTTTCATTTATAGCTGATAAAAAGCAAAGGAAGAAAAGGATTTATGAAAACCATTTTAATAGTTTATTCTGCCATCTATTGTGGTGTTTTCAACTACTCACTGCTCAAGGGGAGTCAGTTCATCTGCTGTCTCCTGCCCGCGATGATAGAGTGGAGAGCCCACTCTGCAAAGCAACATTCTCAGGCTGTAGATAAGAAAACTGAGCCCCAGTGAGCGTAAGCAATGGAGCAGGGATTTAAACCCACACCACGGAACACAGCCCGCATTCTCTTTCCACCACCTCCAACAACCGCCTTCACGAAGTTACCCCTAGAGCTGCTTTGCCCCGTACAGACGGGTATTTCTTCTCTTTGTCCCTATCCGCTCTGAACTTAAATATTAAACTAAGACATTCTAATAAAACTTTAGTCCCCCCCCACAGAGCTCAAGAGTACCCCCAAATCATCAGTTAAAGGTTATTTTGAAGGATAAGTAGTTTGAAATCACTTCAAAATGACACTTTCATAAAATTTGGTGAAGAAACAAGAGCCACATATATCCTTTCTTGAGAGGTGACTTAGTTTACTCAGTCTTTGTCATTTTTCACGCTAAATTGAAGTGCACATTATGTTACCAGAGCCTTTTAAACTTTGTATTAAGGTATAATATACATACAAACACAAAGTACGCTTAATTTTTCAAACGTCTAAGATTCATCCTATCTTCATCTTGTAATAGGAGAAGATGCCATTTCACATCTCAGAGAAACGTATACAAGTAATAATGAACTCTAATAATGTATAAATTAGCTCACATACTTGAGGGTGCCTTGAAAGGTTAAGCTCATTATTTAAATTAAGGTATTATTATTAAAGTATTATTACACTTGTGATTGCTATCTTAAAGAATAATAATGTATTTTATATGACTTTGGACTGCAGGCAAGATAAGATAAGATAACAAGATGGTATAGGCACCTCTGCACACTATCTTTAAATAGTGATCAATAACCTGCACAATATACGAACATGGATAAAGTTTTATTCATACAATTTGCCTCCACATAAATTGCATAAATCATCTTCATGGCCTATTATTAAAACAGTGTGGCCTTCAAGTCCAGAAGTACTTAAGGATTTGATTAGCAATTGAGAAAACTCAGTCATACGTTGATGTCCACCTTTGTCCTTTCATTTTCACTCACTCACCCTGTTAACACTCACTGACAGTTAAGGGAATGGAGGGCCCTTCTCAAACAGATATCACTGTTCTAAACTAGTAAATACCAGACTCCTAGTTGTGGAGACTGGATGATGTTCCGGGCTTGGAACACAGATTTACTGAAACATCACCAGTGAGCAGAGGTCTTTCATTGTAGTTGGTTGCACCCCTCTTATCTCTAGACAATAAATCATCCCAGCTCTGCCTTAATTCAGGTGCAAGGACATAGCCCACCAAATATCCTTCTCTATGTTAAGACTCAAGTTAAATGAAAACATAATAGCCATTCCCCACACACCTGGAAAGACTGGCACGGACCTAAGCCCTGTTCTCAGCGTCTGAGCAGCCCTCTGGGGACCGCAGCGCAGGCGCGCAGCTCCCTCCGGACACTGGGGCTCTGGCAGCATTAGCAGAAAACACCCCGAGGAGATTCCTCTGTGGGCCCAGATTCAGTTTTTGTCTGCCTGGTGAAAAACATAATTCTTCTCCAACAAGTCCCCTAGGATTTTCCCTAGGAGGGCCATATAACACTAAATGGACCCATGTTGAAGAACAAGTTAGCTATGGGAGAGAGAAAACAATGTCCCTTAAATCTATTGACTGAAACGTCAGTAATTTGAGTCTAACTTGTTATATGAAGTTGATTAATTATTCTATTATACCACTAAAATCTGTCGATAAGGTTTCATGGAAAAAATCATATTTTAGGGAGTATGAAATATAAATGCATGTATTAAAATATCATAAAAACTCTCTAATTGAAGAGCTTCATTGAGAGTAGATTAAGTTATTTATGAAATGTGTTGTTGTCCAATACAATGATCTATTTTAAATCATTTGGTTTTCTAACTTTTTTCTATAGAGGTGAAATTTGTACACTGTCTCAGAGCAAAAAAAAATATATATATATATTTACATAGAAATATTTTTAAAGTTCTTTATTTAATAAACATTATATAGTCCTAAAACTTAAACAAACAACCAATAAAATAGATGTCATAGGGTAAGGGGTGGGGGCATCGGAACTGATTCATGGACACATAGTACATATTCCTGCTAAATCAGACAGGAATTCTAGGCCAACGGATAAAAAGCTATTCCGGTTTCTCTCATAAATGCATATCCATATTGTAACAACTCCCATGGTGAGGAAGAGTTTTCATGCCAGTGCCATGCTGTTTTGATTACTATGGCCTTGTAGTATAGTTTGATATTTGATATCAGGTAGGGTGATTCCTCCAACTTGTTCTTTCTCAAAATTGCTGTGGCTATTCAGGGTCTTTTGTGGTTCCACATAAATTTTTAGAATATTTGTTCTAGTTCTGTGAAATAATGGCATTGGAATCTTGATAGGAATTGCATTGAATCTATAGATTGCTTTGGGTTATGGACATTTTTAATGACAATTCTTCTTATCCATGAACATGGTGTATGATAGCAGTGAAGATCAAGTTTCCCTCTTTAAAACTTGACTTCAATTGCTAATAGATTTACTAAATTAAGGTTGGATAATCACTGCTCTATGAAAAAAATTGCTATGAGAGGAAGTGTTTTCAGGTATCTAAAGTAAATGATAAAGGATTTCCAGGAGCAGAGCCTGCGAATATTGAAGGCTCAGATGCCCTTAGTACAGGCCAAGTCCTGCTCGGGAGGGAGACTTGCTGGAGGCAATGCAGCGCGCAGGACAAGGAACATCTGAGATACTGACCCCGGAGCTTTGGGAAGAGTTTCACCCTTTGGGCTGGGTACTAGAGGAGGAGAGGAACTAACTTGAAGAATGGCGATGAAATCTACATTGCTCCCTCAGGAGTGCAACAGGGACGGATTGAGCCTTGGAGACGTGCTTGTTTGTGACGTCAATGAACAGTACACGAGTGGACCTTCACCATATAAGAATCTAAAAAAAAAAAAAAAGGAAGTGTACTCCTCTTTCAATGAATGCTCACTCCCCGAGAGGCGCAGGTGCAGTGATTCATACCGGCTCTAACACTGCTGTCATTGTGGCCGCCCTTCTCTCCCCAGGACGGGAGTTTAAAAATACGCATCAAGAGAGGATAAAAGGAATAAGATATTGTACCTCAGGCGGGCATTGTGGATATGATGATATGTTGGCTCCTACAGGGAAGGAATACCCAGACTCCTGTGCAATGCTAGTCAGAAGTCACGGCGTCTCTGGGGGAAACGAGGGAGAAGGCTCAAACTGCGCAGAATGGTAAAACCGTCTGTTTGATATTGCCATATAAATGAAGAAAGGAGAGCTGGTGCCTACACAGCTTCCGGTTGGAGAAAATGGGGCTGTCTAAGCCAAATATTAATAGGAGTTTTTATAGAGACAAAACTTATCTTATTACTTAAATGAAACAGTTTTACTCCTTTTTACTTGATTGAAAATTTCCACTCTGCCATTAATTTGTCACTAAATATTTCACCCCTAATCTCTCTCTAAGATTTTATCTATTTCTTTTTAGAGAGAGGGAAAGGGAGAGAGAAAGGGAGGGAGAAAAACATTGAAAGATGTGAGAGAAATGTAATTCTTTGCCGCTCCGACACACAGGTCTGGGTACGGAGGACACCCTCCCCCACTACCCAGCCCCCAACCCAGGCACGTGACCTGACCAGGACTCCAACCCCAGACCTTTTGCTTTGCAGGAGAATGCCCAACCAACTGAGCCACGCTGGTCGGGCCTCAATCTCTTCTGCCGGTTGGGTGATATTTGCTTAAATTATTGTAATTTTAAGTGACAGTGTAGTAGAATAAAAAATGTTATAATGAATAAAATCAGTGATATAGAATGAGGGGTCATTATCTGCATAGAAACATGGTATTTTTGGTATAATAACTCAAAAACTAAATTTATAAAACAACTAAAAATAAATAAACAAATTCTATATGGCGCTTTCAGAGATGAAGTCTCTTGACTAGTTCAAAAAGTGTCCGTCGTCCCTCCTCTTCAAACATTCACTTGATTTCCTTAATTTATCTAGTTATATAACTGCTTCTGTGACTTATAAACAAACAGCCTTGTTGCTTGACAATTCTGGATCTGTGGGTTTGTTCTGCTGTTTCCCTGTGTAGGTTGAGAGCTGCATAATGATTTATTCTTTTTCCGCCCCTGCCTTCTTTTCCTACTTGGCTTCCTTTTTTTTTCTAAGCAGGTTTAAAAAAATCTAAGGAAACTACGTGTGAAAACAAATCCTGGTGCTATAGGATGGAGGCCATTAATTTAAATACCATTTAAACACACACACACAAAATCAAAACATGAAGGTCTCCGACTCGGAGGAGGTGCTCACGGGGAGACATGTACTTTTCAGCATCCCCTTGAATCTTAACCGTATGCTTTTTTGTATAAGGCAGCTTTGATTCCCCTCATTCCCATGCACGAAACGCTCATAGCTTCAAAGAGAGCTCTGCTTGCAAAAGATACACGGGGGTGTAGTTCTGGAGGAGAATGGGGCTAGTAGGCAGAATGTGGGGGAATTAACATGCCAGTCTGTGCTTTAATTCCAGTGCCACCTCTCACTGGTGTGCCCGTTATAACACTCACTGCTGACAAATTAGAGACATTCTATTTTGGTGATTAGACCTAATCAATTACCTGGGACTGAAACACACCTAATTCTACCTTAGAGAAGTTGAAGTCCAGGTTGATTTTTAGGCTGTGAATTCTATTTATTTTTGATGGTGCAGTTTCAGTACAGTTTACATGGTGGTGTGGTGTGCCATGCACTGCTGCCAGTTTGTGTTGCTGATGGAATCTTCAGGAAACATTTTTATTACATCATAATTTAATGCAGGTAAAATAAATCTAGAATAAATTATTTTGGATTTTTAAAATCTAGAAAGTAATGCAGTCTTAAGTAAAGAAAGACAACAGAGCCTTTAAATACCTTCAAAGATTACCTGACATTTTAATTCATTTCCTGTTGTCTATTTTAGAAGACCTTTATTTCTAAATATTTTCAAACATTTTTCTCTCCCATGTATTACCTTTTCTTCTACCACTAGGGGCATTGTAAGTCATTTTTGTGCCAAAGTAGCTCTTAGAACATTAAAGTCTAATCTACTAGTAGACTTTCTTCTTTTAAAACACCAGAGAGTACTTTATTAGCTGCCCCAGGGCAGCAATAAGGGTCTTTTGAAATTGCAAAGGGCCTCTTTAAACGCTGTCTTTGGACATTTGGTCCACATCCGTGAATGTAAGTAATTTGTGATTAGGGAATATTTGATGATCTCTGTATAAGAAATCAAATCTACCCCCTCCCTTAAAAATTGTTTTGTCATGGGAACTTTTTTTATGTTAGTGCATTTCCTAGCTTTATTTTTAAATGAACTTTTATGTGTATGTTGTCCATAAGAATATCCGATGCTCTCTGCCCTTGATCCATGTGATCCAGGTTGAAATGGGAGTGGCAGGCCCCAGTTCTGTAGCCAGCAGACGTTATGAGATTCTGAAGTCACTGAGCCAAGAAGCAAGAGAAGCCTCGTGTTGCTCTCAGAGGCTGCAGCGGGAGCCTGCTGGGGTTTGCTCTGGAGGTTTTCAGAAAGTCTGTGAGAAACATAGAAGCTCCAGCCTTTAGAGCTGGAAGGGATGATTCCTAGCCTTCATCTCTTCTCAGTCCCTCCTGTTAGAGATGAGAAAATGCATCCTAGACAGGAATTGTGGTCTTGAGAAGCATGTTTCCTATTTTTATTACTTTTTAAAAAGAAATTTTAAATTCAAGTTCATCTTAATTTTTATACCCTACTAATGGACAGGAACGCCTGAATGACTGTCTACATGGTGGAGAAATTGGAGGGAAAAAATCATTTTCTCCTCTGAAAGGACTGAGAAAATACAGAGCAAACCATTGGATAAAACTTAAGCACCTGGATCTGTAATGGAGAGTGGATATACTCTACTTACATAAAGCTGCCCATATTAATCTTAGCAAATATTTTTTTTTAATTTTTAAAAAGATTTTATTTATTTTTCTTTAGAGGGGAAGGGAAGGAAAGAGGGAGAGAAATATCAATGTATGGTTGCCTCTGATGTGTCCCCTGTCAGGAACTGGCCTGCAACCTAGACATGTGCCCTGAGTGAAAATCGAACCGCGATCATCTGGTTTGCAGGCCCGTGCTCAATCCACTGAGCTACACCAGCCAGGGCTAATCTTAGCAAATATTAAACCCAGCTTGTTACTCTAACCTGATTTTTCTCTCAACACTAGAGTCTACATGTTAAAAGTTTCTTTTCTAAGTGTACTTTACAAGCATTAACGGGGTTCAGTTCCTTTGTAAACCTAAGAAAGAGTGTGACCTTGGAGTCCCACCAACTCAAGGACGCTGACCATAAAGATCCACATCGAGACCTGCAAGAATACTGCCTACATGTCCACAATCCCTCCCCCTGATCTCTTTGTTCTGCTTTACCTCGTCTCTTTCCTATTAAAAACCTCTGCCTGCGCTAAGATGCATAATTTTAAAACTAAGATGCGTAACCATAATTTAGTATCTCCCAGCTAGTAATGAAAGTAATGTCAACCCTATGCTCTGGTCCTCCTTGCAAATGCAAGCTATGCTGGTGCCAGCCAAAATCACAGGTCTCTGGGGAAGGGAGGAATGCTGATGCAAACGGAGAGATAAGCCTTTCCGTTCCCCCTTCTCTGACTCCCAAGAGAAACAGCATGTTGGTGCTCACCCTAGGGATCTTCCCCCTCCCCAATCCCTACCAACTCCCTATAAGAATCACTGACGTGACCAAAGATGTTAAGATGGACTTTGAGACACAAGTGCCCCATTTTCCAGGTGGCTGGCATCTGAATAAACCACTTTCCTTTATACCAGAACCTGTCTCTTGCGTATTGGCTTTCAAAGATGCAGGTGGTTGGGCTTGTATTTTGGTTACAGATCTAATTCACCAACTTCCATGTTAGTAAAACATACCATCATCAGATGTACTTTATATAATCACTAAACTCCAAGTATGAAATATAAGACAGTGTTATTGAAACCTACATATTCTTTGCAATGGAATCATAATTGGTTTTTTCAAAAAGGTTGTTTAAAAATCCACTTTCTTATTTCACATATCAGCTTCCTGTGTACTTGGGAATCACATTTATTTACTGTATAAACAAAATTAAATTATTTTTAAGTTTACTGTTATATATTATTATCCAGTGAGTAGAAACACCAGTTGAGGAAACAGTAGAGAAGATTATATTTCTGCTATTCTAGACCAAAGCCCAAAACATTCTAAAAGAGAAAAAGTTGGTGAGTCTATGGCCATGAATGCTCCCAAATGTCTCCGTGAGTTTGTGTAGTGTTTGGGAAATGTGCATTGCTGGTGGGAGGCTATAGTGGCACAAACTTTTTTGAGAGTAATCTGACTACATATATTTCTTTAAAGATTTTATTTATTTATCTTTAGAGGGGAAGGGAAGGAGAGAGGGAGAGAAATATCAATGTATGGTTGCCTCTCGTGAGTCCCCTGCTGGGAACTGGCCTGCAACCCAGGCATGTGCCCTGACTGGGAATTGAACTGTGATTCTCTGGTTGGCAGGCCCGCACTCAATCCACTGAGCTATGCCAGCCAGGGTTGACTACACATATTTTTAAAACCTTTAAAATGTGTATAGATTTTGGTTCTGTAATTACTCTACTACAAATGTATCCTTAAAAGAAAAATCAGAGATGTGCACAAAGATTTACAAAGACGTTTAGTATTCTGTTGTCTCTAATAGGAAAAACTAAACCTAACTAAAAGCAGAATTAAGTTGCAGAAGTTTTTTAAAATAAATTAAGGCATACATTAACATTGTTGAATGTATAAAAATTAAAAATCATGTTCTCTAAGAATATTTACAGATATGGGAAACATTTCTCAATTATTAAGTAAAAATGTATGCTACAAAATAGTAGGTCCCAATTGTATATATAATTTTTTTCTGTGTATCTAAATAGAAAAAAAAATTGGATATACAGTACATCCAAATCTAAACAATAATTATCTCTTGCTGGTATGATTACAGATGATTTTCCTTTCTTTGTAGTTTTCCTTATGTAACATATTTTCTCTAATAACCATGTTGATCCACTGGTTTTCCTCCAAGGGTCCTTTAGAATTTAGCTATATTATTTATGTCACCAAACAATTACACAGTGTCCAGAGTCAGGCAAAAGAGAGGAACAGGCTTACTCCAAAGTGGAAAGTTCTGAGTAGCTCCCACTGTGGAAACAATGGAAGTAAAGGATAGGTTACTAACATCTAATATTTAGCCTCAGTTTCCCCATCTAAAAATGCCATCCTAAGCTCTGCCCCAGTTATGGTCATTAACCATAATTAATAACATTGCAATGGCATTGTATTGCTTCCCTACCCCCAAGAGAAGACAGTGGGAATTTCTGAGGTTGGCTACCCAAAGTCAGTTCATCTCCAGTTCATCTCCAGTACCAGTGGACTAGAACTGGTAAAACTTGTTCCCTTTCCTAGGGGTCAGCTTGATTCTGGTGCGTATACTTTTTCAAATGTCAGATGAGTTAAAATTATGGATAGTCTATGCCAAACTAACCTTTGTTTGCTAATTTACTTATTTCCCCTCGTTTAGAAGCCAAGGTCTACCATAAAATTCCCTGAGAAAAACCCTGACATTGGGAAGGACTGGGTTCAGAATGTTTCATGCCCTGATTCACCACTAAGGAGTGTTCGTTTTAGATGGAATATAAAACTGAAACACTGACCTTCTGTTTATTAAAGATCTCTTAAGAATCTTTGTGGGCTGACAGGGTCAATACTTTCTCCTCTGTACATCCTTGTTACATTCTAAAAGTTCTCTATAGTGTCTTGATTGTTACTTGGAATCTATGAGTATATTAACACTGTGGATAAAATGGAAAACTAAAATTATAGTAAAAAGTAAAAATCATTAGTGAAAATAAATGAAATCAGTTATTATTTCTCTGAAGTTGCTAAAAATATATCAATTTAAAATTTTCTTGTTTGTTATAACATATTATTTGATTTTGAAAACACTACAGTAAACATTTTAATGTAGACTATATGTATTTTTGTCAGTAAAGACACTGACAATATTTTTATATTTGTTTCTCTTAATGTACACAAACACATTTTTCTTCTGACATTAGCATATTTCATTTGTTCAAATATATTTTTCTGAATTTTTTTGAGTGTCTATTATATGTTTGTTTAAACATTGAGGGCACCTAGGGTAGGTTCAATTAACTTGTTACATTTGGCCCTAGCTGGTGTAGCTCAGTGGATTGAGCACGGGCCTGTGAACAAAACGATCGTGGTCTGATTCCCAGTCAGGGCACATGCCTGGGTTGCAGGCCAGTTCCCAGCAGGGGACTCACGAGAGGCAACCATACATTGATATTTCTCTCCCTCTCTCCTTCCCTTCCCCTCTAAAAATAAATGAATAAGATAAGAAAACTTGTTATATTTTAAATTTGCATACCCAATAATAAAGAAACATTATATTAGTGGTTAGTGATGAATATTTTTAGGTAAAGAACTCAGATGAATGCTATTCAATAGAATTTTCTGTGAGGTCCAATATAATAGCCACCAAGGTATACAGCTACCAAGCACTTAAAACATACCTCAGGAGACAAAACTGAACTTTAATTTTCTTCAATTTTATTTTAACTAATTACTATTATCATTTATCCTTACCCAAGGGCACGCTTATTAATTTTTAGAGAGAGGGGAAAGGAGGGAGAGATGGAGACAAACATCTATGTGAGAGAGAAACATTGATTGGTTGCCTCTCGCACACTTTCTGACTAGGGACCAAACCTGCAACCCAGGCATTCCCCCTGACTGGGAACTGAGCTTACGACCTTCTGATTTACAGGAGGATGCTGCAACGGAGCCACATCGACCAGGGCCGATTGTAATTTATTTATTTATTTATTTATTTATTTATTTATTTATTTATTTTTCGGTCTCAGTCTGTTCTCCGAACACACTCCATCACCTGGTTTCCAGAACTCAGGTTGTGCAGTGGTCTCGTCATCATCGACCAGGGCTCACAGGGACAACGAAAAAGGCCTCCCTAAACGTCCCCCATCTGTAGCCTAACCCCTTGCTCCTCATCTCATCTCCCCGCCCCCGGTTCCCTGGCCCCACTTCGCCAGACTCGGTTTCATAATCCTTTTAGGCTCCGGGCAAGCACTGCCACCAGCCACAGGGCCCGATCATATAAGGAAAATACTGCAGGCTCATCCTGGGGGTCGCAACCGGACCCGGGGGCACCCCGCCCTACGACCGACCCTCCCCTTAGGGCATCCCTCCTACACCACCCTCCCCGCCCCCAACTCTGCGCCCCACCCACGGCAGAGCCACCGGCCCTTGGTCCTTAAGGTAAATAAATATTCACATAGAATGTGAGAGCTAGTGTCTCCCATATTACACAGCACAAACATAAGACTTAAATTACTACCCAAATTCACACAGAAATGGACTGGAACCAGAGGTGGAATCAGAACTAGAGTCTCACCCTAGTCTGACACATTGTCTTATGTGGAGCACATGTAGATATAATGACTGTGTAAGTATGTTAGTAAGTTAACAAGTATGACAAACAGGTATTCTCTAGTGTCATAATATTGATATGTCTATTTTACATTCAAATCGTATTTTCTGTTACATTGAAGTAAATACTGTTTAGGTAAATGCTATACGGTAAACACTCTTAGTAAATTAGTAAAATGGAAATACTATCAAAGCCTATATAAATGGTTTTTGTAGTTCTCATTTTTATATGCAAGAGACCAAAGAAATAAGTGATGCTTGTAATTCAGAAAGACTATTTCAAGACATAATCTAAGACACCTCAGTGGATGTATTCAGATACGAACCAACTGCCTGGACTTCTCCGCCTGTTTGGCCCTCCTTGACCACACTCTGTCTTTCCTCTGAACAGCTCTTGGGCAGCTTCCTGCTCATCCTGGCCGCTGAGTCCGTTGTATTTTCTGTCACTTCTTTCTCTTTCCACTACTTATGGAATAAGTATACGTTATGTAACGTATACACTCATGTATACGTATAATAAGTAACGTATACACTCATGTATACGTTACCTTTGTTTTTGCCCTTGGTCTAGTCCTATTGCTTCTGTGTTTTCTAATTTCTATCCTCTGCCTCATGGTTTCAACTCTCATCTTCATACAGATAATGACCCAACCAATTATCCTTAGTATATGAAAAAATAATCAACACAGAAAGGGAATAAAGCCCATCACGTGAAATGTTAACAGCCTTAAAAAAACACTGGAGTTTTCCTCCAACATTTGAAATTAGATGTGGATTCAAGAGGTTTAGGAGTAAATCTTAGGAAGCCCTTTTCCCCTTTCTTTTTGGTCCAGTAAGTAGTGTAAAAATAATGTACATAACCAATTTATCACATAAAATTTGAAAACTTTTCCTAATTAAAAAATATTTCTAATTTGGGATTCATCTGAAAAGTGAATAAGAGTTTATTTTCAACAAATTCAATGTTATTAATTCCCTTATCAGAATGAGAAAATTTGCATACAACCCTTTAAAAAATTTTTTTAATTAAAAAAAATGTCATCCAGTATGTGGAATACATCTTCCCCAAACTCATTAATTCATAAAGCTACATATTTTTAAGAGCATTGTTTTTCTATTATTGTCTTCTTAATAGCAAATATAGAGTTTTAGCTATGTGATAATTTACATAGGCTTTGTAGGAGGGTCATTGTTTACAGAACTTTGTAAAATGGTTTCTATGGAGAATGAGGTTACAAGATGAAATTTAGAATCCGTGGTTCATGCCTCTGCTGCTTAGGAAGAAGGAAACTGGCCATTTCTCTGCCACCTCAGGTGTCAAGGAACCTCTTCTCAACTACTCCCTGGAGCCAGGGGCCAGCTGGCACTCCTGCTTTCTTCTCTGTACAAAACAAAAAAAGGAAGGAAGGTAATCTATTTTACACGCAACCCCAGTGCCCCCTGAAAAAGAAGTCTATGATGTGAAACTAGGTGGAGAAAGATACAAAATACTCTTAAATCTGGGTTTTTGAGCTGGTACATATACATTTATCCAGGAGGACTGATAGTTGCTTCCTCTTCAAGTGGTTTTAATTAACTCTCCATTTTAATTGGCATTTTCTTTCATATAGAAGTATAAAATTAAATATGGTTTCCAGTCAGTATTATGCAACGTAATCATGAATAAGAGCAGATATTTTGAGGTAATGCTGCACTGGAATACCTTAAAAACTACAGGATTGGTAATTTGTTTCTTCTGTCATCCTTAAATATTATATGTAAACATATGACAGTGATCAGTCCTTTAAGAATAAGGCAGATTTCTAGATATCACAATGACCTTAAAGGTCTACACATGACCAAATTTCCTGTGACATTTCTAACTTCAAGATAATTGCAGAGACACTGAAGCTTGAGGTTGCCTAATAGTCCAATATAACTGTAAACATTACTTTCTTAAAACTTTCTTTTCCTTTCATTTTCTTTATACTTAGCAGCTTTATTACCATCTCTGAGTTTTTTCTTTTTATTAACACTAAAAAGGGAGAGTTTGAACATTTCACTTTCAATCTGTAATTTTTTAATTTTTATTTATTTATTTTAAAAAGATTTTATTCATTTCTAGAGAGGGGGGAAGAGAGGGAGAGAAACATCAGTATGTGGTGGCCCCTCACACACTCCCAACTGGGGACCTGGCCCACAACCCAGACATGTGCCCTGATTGGGAATTGAACCAGTGGTCCTAGGGCTTGCAGGGAGGCACTCAATCCATTGAGCCACACCAGCCAGGGCTCAATCTTTTTTTTTTTCAACTTGATTCCTTTTTAATTCTTCAATGGAAATATTTTCTTAGAAATATGTAATCCAATAAATTTCGTTTCTTTCTAACCTGCACTTCCAGCTTCCACTTGGGTGCTTCTACTGGGATATCTCATCAGCACCTCAAATATAGCATTTTAAAATCCATACTCATCTCTCTTTATTCAGCAACCAAACTTCTCCCGACTTCTCCGTTTCTCTAAAAGGTGGCACTATTTTCTGTCATCCAAACTAAAACTTTCCATCTTTGATGTCTCCCTCTTCTGTTCCCTAGATCCACTAAGTTGCATAGTCAGTCCATTTTTGCTTCCTGTCTTTCATATTTACTCCTTTCTTTTCTCTGCCATTGGCAATTCTCATTATCTCGTGCCTAGTAACAGCTGTTACTGTTTCTTGTAACTGGTATCTCTGTCTTCAGTGTCTTTCCTTCCAACTTATCTGACATCATACTTCTCAACAACCATCTTTTGGCTGCTAAGTTTTCTGGATAAAGTAATCCACTTATTAGAATCTTTTCTTTTTCACTTACATATTTTAAAACATGTATGCTTTTGGCAGGACATTTGGTACCTGTTCCCTCTCCTACCAAGTTTTACACCAAAACAATGGAAAAAGACAAAAAAGGAGAACTATTTACCACATCTCTTTCTCTCTCTTTTTTGGCCTTAGGGGGAAAACCTCGGTATTAAAAGTGCATTTTAGATTACTTTTCTCAATGGATTTGGAATGGACTAATTAGATTCCATGTCAAAGATGCAACCTGCTACATGCCTGCATTTTATGCAGTATAAGATAAAGCTGAGAGAATGTAAGTGGTGAACTCTGGGAGATTTACAATATGTGAAGGAGCGAGTGCACTGACTGACTGTCTTGTGTTTCTTGCTTTGGTCAGTAACAGAGGTTAACCCATCTTTCATAAAGCCTACATCTTGTATTTCTGATTTAGTCATAATAGACATTTGTTGAATGATTATAGTCTAAATTGGCTCAGATTATGAGCCAATTCCTTCCAAACACACACACAACATCGGTTACAGCGACTATCTCTGAGAAGTGGATTTAAGAGTTTTTAAATGTAGTATTTATTAAAATGAGCATGTCTTAATTTTACAATAAAACTAATACTCTCAAATGACACACATTTAGTTTAGGAACTTTCCCGTTTTGGAACATATCAGTATCTAAACACAACATATCTAAATCAAGAAACTTAAATGGTGGAAGAAACTGTCATTTCCGGACCATTCCAGGATACATTCACCATGTTATTAGTCTGAGTTACTTTTTCTGGTTCATCCTGACACAAAACCAAAATAGTTCTTAAAAAGAAAAAAAAGTAGGGGAGGGGGTAGACTAGGGCACATACCTGAGCCTCTATTAGAAAAAAACAAAAACAAAAACCCAAAACAGTGCTATGGCTTTTTATAAAATTCTCTAGGATTTGTCAATAAGGAGTTTCTAATCATTCAGAAAATGTTCTTTCCCTCTCTTCCACACTTATGCAAAGATGAGTTTATCAAAATTTGAAAAGGAATAACTGGTTAAAATTGCTGCGAAACGTTTTCTTCACTATCCTTATCACACTTCTCCTGTCAGCTCTCTTCTATTTTTCCCTGAACATAACTTTCTTTCCTCCTCCTGTTTTACTGGACTCCATTTCCCATTCTAGTCTATATTTTCTGGGAATGGTAACCGCCACCAAGTGGATACAGCCTTACTCAAGGAACAAGTGGGCGTCTTCCTTCCGAAAACAAACACCGATGCACCCTACAAAAGACAGGTTGGGCGGTTTAACGAAAATGCTGAGCTGGGTGGGGAGAACCTTGGCGCGAGTGGGAAGCAGCCCCTTTACTCGATTGTCCTGTGGCTCCCACGCCTTAAACTGCTTTTCTTCCCTAAGTTTCCAACCCGGCTCCTGACCGTGCCAACCAACTCAGACTTGAGTGTAGGCCTGCAACTGCTGCAGCGGGGCAACAGTGCAGATGCGCTAAATTGCGTCCAAGTCCGCGCACTGATGGAAAGATACCCCTCTTCGGAAGCAAACTGATTCTCTCCAGCTTGGATTTTTCTTTTTAGTGTGATGTCTGGATGGTTCTCACACTCTGGTAGCTCATCTGCTGCTCTTCCCCCTACTCCTGCTCCCAGGCACCCCTCCGCTCCGGGCTCCCTCACCCCTCGCATTTCCTCCCTCCAGGGAACCCTTGCATTTCCTCCTTCCCCATACAGCCCCGTCTTCCCCCTTGCCCGCCTCCAGCCACGTGACAGGAAAAGCTTCGCCACGCAACGTCACCGACGTCCGCGACCCCGCCCCTGTCCTCCCACAGCACCGCACGCAGGGGGGCGGCCAGCGGAAGGCTGAACGTGTCGGCGCGCTCTGCGATCCCCAACCAGAGCTCGCCAGAGCGCCACGGCCACCGCGAGCGAGCCGCGCGCGGGTTCCCGGATGTGCGGCGCTCGCGGAAGCCCCGCCCCCACCGCCGGCTCCGCGCGCCCCCGCCCTCTGCCCCGCTGCGCTCTGCTTTCCCCTCCCTCTCCCGCCCTCCGTTTTTTTTCGTGCCTGGAGGTTGCGGGTCAGCGCGAACCTCTGCAGTGAGTCCGTCACGGCTCCGGCAGGAGCTTGAGCGCGAAGCTGCAAGCCCCCAAGCCTCCTGCCCCCCTCTCTTCTCTCTCCATTCCTCTTTGCCTCTCCCGCTTCTCACCGTCTCTCCTCTTGCTCCCTCAGTCTCTGAATCTTGACTTTAATTTTCCTTCTACTCCGCCCGCTCCCGCGTGCCCAGTCACCCGGACGGCGCGGGGCCCCGCGGCGCCGCCTCTCCTACCAGCCCGCACCCCCTCCCTTGCGGGCGTCCCGAGGGCCGCAGCCGCCCCAGCCGAGCGCAGCTGGGCCGCAGCCGCTGCTGTTGCCGCTTCCCGCAGGAGCCCGTTGAGCGCCGACCCTCTTCTCCGTCCGAGCGAGCCGCCGACCGCTGAGCAAAATGGTGAGACCTCTTCCCTAATGCACCAGCCCTTCCCCACCCGCTGCTTCCAGGGGCGGGGGCGGAGGCGGAGGCGAGCCCCGATGCCCCGGGTCGACTGCCCTCGGTGGAAAATTCGAGAGACCCGGCCCAGGCTGGTGCCGCGGCGCATCCGAAAGCTCTCAGCGGCCTGGGTATCTTGATGGCCGCGGGGGCGTCGCGCGGTTGCCTGACAGGACAGTGGGGCCCCCGCGCCCGCCTCCGGGCCTTTGCGGCACCCCCTCCCTTCCGGCCTCTGGGATTCCGCCTCTGCCTCGACACCTCCCCCCCTCCCCCGCCGAGGCCATCGGCTCGGTGCGGTCCCCTCGCCGCCCCGCATTACTTCTTTCGGACCCTCTCCAGTGTGAAGCTCCCTTTCACCTCCCAGACTCTGTAAAGTTCGGGGACATTCCAAAATCCTATGGAAATAATGTGTGACAAATGGCTGTTTATATAAGACCCAGTTTCTCTCCAGGGCTGCTCTTTTCTCCCACTCACACTCCATTTTCAAACAGTGCGTCTTGGCAGGAATCCTGCCACTTAGTTCCCCCTCTCCGGTTGATGTTTATTTCGCTTCTGTGTGCAATCTTTCGGGGGTTCTCTCGCTGCTGCTTTTTTCTGCACTGGCGAACCGGAAAGGGCCATGGTGTATATTCATGAAAACATAGCATAACTCGGTCTTTGATAAATGGGGATGCCTTTTTAAAAATGCTTTCTTACTACCTAGGGTTTTCTTTGTTACCTTCGTAAGTCTCTTTCTTGTGGCTGTTTCTGAATCATGGCGATTTAAATTTGTCTTTCCTTACCCACAGTAATCCCTAGGTAGAATTCACTGCTGTAGTGTTTCAAACCGACGCTAGGGGTGTGTCTCCCGCCTCTGTCACTGTAGCCAAGAAATCAACGACGCCCTTTTAGCCAGTTACCGGTTCTCTCTCTCCCGGGTGGCCGGTGTAGTTTCCTTTTGTAATCAAGAATTGTGTACAAGGTAGCAAAGGTTCGCAGTGCTTTTCCATCTGTATCAGGGATTCGAATACGTGATTTGGTTGCTTAATGCTTTTTCTGAAAGTCTTTAAACATTTTCAGGAGATATTTAGATTGACCTTAGGTAATTTTTTAAATTGCATTGCATCCTGTATGTAGAATTTGGGTATTTCAAAATAGAGTGATGGATTAGTGAAGAAATCCTATTGATTGCAACTTAAAGTCAATTTGGCGTGAATGTGCGGGAAGAACGTGAAATTAGGATGTTTAAGTCTGCTTTTATTTAAAATACAGTTAAAATTATTTTAAGTGCACTTATGAATATACTTAGAATCCAAACTAGAATAGACTTAATAAATGACTAGTGATTTTGGTATGTATAAGTTTTTCACTGACAGTTTGGGAGGCATCTCAGAAACAACTTTGGCTCACAGTCAGAAAATTTAGGCTTTTTCAGGCTTTAAAAACAACTTAGATCAGCGGCGTTCATACACAACTTCATTATACCTGTATTTTACTTGAAGGTCAGGATCTTGAAGATCTTCCTGTATTGCAGCGGGTGTTTTCACCTGTATTTATAAACAGTAAATTTTGAGGAACAATGATTCATTGTTTTGTTGTTTGTATATTGTATAGAAAAATGATCTAGTTTGCAAATAGTTTTGCTTTCTTGTAGTGTTTTTTTTTTAACAACAGACTGGATTTGGGAAATTCTCCTTTGACTCTTAAATTTATCTTTCAGTTATATTTAAAAAATATACCTGAGTGCAAGTCTCCTAGGAATTTCCCCAAATCTTACTAATGGTCGGTTGTCTTTGGTAAAGTAAATAAATAGATGTTGCTGAATAAATAAACATATTTTCAAAATTTCTTCTCTAGGTAGACATTTACAGTTTTAAACTGTCACATGTAAAGGAATGGAAAAAATTAAAAAGAATGTTTAGGTTGCTGTGATTGAAAACATTTTTCTGAGTAATTTTTGAAGGAGTAAATTTTGGAGGGGCATTTTCAGAAACCAAGTTAACTTTAAACAAAAATAGTTCTTACTATGTGCTCAGTGTAGTTTAGAAAGGTGATGCTGGTTTTGTATCTGTTATTGGGACAGGTATATGGGTTTAATTTGAGTGCATATATGAGTATAGTTCATAAGTCATTACTGCGTAGGTAGCTACTTTAAATTTTGTTACTTAGGGCAACCTTAAATTTTATAACTTTATGATTTTGTGTTTTTAAACTTTTTATTAGTTCAGATTCTTTGACAAAGAAAGGCTACTTCCAGAACAAAACCCAGCAACGTGTCCTATGGCCAGCAGAATTAAAAATCACATCAGTCAGGAGAACATTTCTTTACTCATTGTGTCCTGTGGTGTGTGAGAAAATTAAAAGGGCTCAGAGTACAAGGTAAAGAAGCTGACTAAGGGTAGGTCAGGAGAGAGGGACACAGACCACTGTGGGAGGATTAAGCATCTGTCATACATAGCAAGGCAAGCAGAAGTACAAAGCAGTATAAGGAAGTCAGCTTGGGCCAGAAGGATTTAAGAGTTAGACAGGGCCCAGAGTCTGGGCAAGCAGCAGGGATTCATTTATGTTAACAAATACTTAAATAAGATTTTGTCTGTTGTTCACTGATTATTGTGCTTGGTTGTGGAAGATCATAAAATGGCAGTAGGTGTGAAGAAGGGTAGCATGAGTTACCCTGTAAATATAATATGCACAAAGCCAAATAAAAATTGAGAGAGCAAGATCAGTTTCATCTGGGGTTAGGGAAAGGTTTGTGAAGGAGGTGACCATTGAGCTGAGGCTAAAAGGATGATTAGATTGTAGTAGGCAGAGGTGGGGGCAGCTAGGAAAAGACTCTTTAAAATCCGTGAGATAGGGAGAGGGAACATATATGAAGCACTGATAACGTAAAATGTGGTTCCTAGATAAACAGCATCAGCATTATCTGGGAATTTGTTAGGCTCTGCACTAGGCCAGCTGAACCAACCAGCTTGGAATGGTGTCTAGCAGTATAGATTTTCCAGGCAATTCTAATGTATCATACTTTTGGTCTATAGGATGCATCCCACCCCCAATTTGGTAGGAATAATGGTTGTTAATGCTGCTGTTGAGTTTTGTTTGCATTTACACTGGTGAAATACTGTGTTATTTGTGTTACTAAATATTTTACCATATTTTCTGCTTCAAATTTTTTTTCCTATTTTCCTCTAAAACCTAGGTGCATCTTATGGCCTGAAAAAATACAGATCTGGTAAATTTTGAGAGTCACTGTTTGGAGAAGAGCAAGAAATGTATTTGTTTAAATTTTAGTTGAGTATCTCTTGATATACTTAGCACTGACTATACAAACATAAGACATAATAGTAATTTCCAAGGAACTTAAGTAGGATAGATAACTAAATATGGGTGCTGTAAGAGCACGTGTCAGGGGAGAGACTTAATCTAAACTGGAGTGGGGTGGGGCAGGGAGATCAGTGTCACTCAAAGAAAGCTCTGAAGAGATGGTGTCTGAGCTGAGTCTTAAAAGGATGAGTATATAGCCAATGGAGAAGTTGCTCTAGATGAAAGCTTTGTGTTTAAAGCCGCAGAGGCATGAGATATTCATGTTAAGGGGTTAGGGTAGAAGGGAGAGACGGTGTTCAGGTAGACTGAGTTAAGATCATAGTGGGGTTTGCATGTCCTCCAAAGGAGTTTATATTTTTCCCCCTAAAGCCAGTGGGAAGTTGTTATTTTTAAGCAGGAAAGTGACGTTATCACATTTACAATAGTTTCTCTGCTTTTCTGAGGGGTCTACTTTCTAAGACTCCTGGTAGATGCTTGAAACCAGGGATAGTACTGAACCCCATGTACTATAGAGTGTTTTTTCCTATACGTACATACCATAAAATTTAACTTATAAATTAGGCACAGTAAGAGATCAACAACAATAACAAATAACAAAGCAGGACAAGTGTAACAGTATACTGCAATATAAGTTATGTGATGTAGTCCCTCTCACACACAAGCCAGGCAGCTACTGAGTGACTAACGGGCAGGTAGCGTACACAGAGTGGATCCTCTGGACAAAGGGATGATTCAGATGGGCGGGATGGGGTGGAACTGAGCAGGGTGGTGTGAGATTTCATCATGCCCCTTAGCATGGCACACAGTTTATAACTTATTTTATTTCTGAAATTTTACATTTAATACTTTTGGACTTTGTTTCACTACAGATAACTGAAACAGTGGAAAGTGAAATGTGGCTGAGGGGAGACTGCTTTTTTAGAGATCAAATTGATGGCCATGTTGAATAATAAAATAGGATAGATGAATCTAGACATGGGGACCAGTTAAGGAATTACGGTAATTCATGTGAGAAATAAGGACTTGAAAGAATGTAGTGACAGTGCATATGGTGTGAAGGTATGAGACATGAGACACACATTTAAGAGATAGAAGGTAGGACTTGGTGACTGTTGGATTATGGGGAGAATCCTGTGGGGCTTCTGGCTTGGGTGACTCTAAAGGTGATAGTGCCATCCATTCAGCATATATTCATTGAGCACCTCCTTGGATAGAATCCGGTTTAGGGATACATGGAAAATGTTAGCCACCCTCAAGAAACTTATAGTTTGCTGGTTTCATCTCTAGGCTTCTATTGTCTTTTGGTAGTTAATGTTCAGAATGCTGTGTTGCAGGATTCTGAATTCAGTACGACAGGGTGCTCTGAAATATTAACAGTCCCTGTTGCATAGATACAATAATGGCCAAGGAAATAGCAGGAAGAACTTCAATACAACAACTATGGGACATTTGTACAATGGAATACTACTTGGCCATGAAAAGAAAAATTTCCCCTTTGCCACAGGATGGATGGACCTGGAGAACATTACTCTGAGTGAAATAAATCAGAGAAAGACAAATACATGATTTCACTCACATATGGAATCTAATGAACAAACTGAACTAACAGGGAAAATGGGGACAGACTCATAGATGGAGAGCAGGATGACAGCTAGTAGGGGAGTGGGTGAAGGGGTGGAGGGATTCTTCGAAAAGGAAAAAAGGACTCATGGGCATGGACAACAGTGTGATGATTGCTGGGGGGAGGGGGATATAAGGGGACTAAATGGTAATGGAAAAAATACAGTAAAGGTTAAGTTTAAAAGGAAAAGAATTTGTTAGTTTGGATATAGGAAGAGGCAACATGTTTGAGCATTGATTCTCAAAGTGTTGATCCTGGATTCTAGTAGTATAGCCATCACCTGGGACTTGTTAGAAATACACGTTGTCTGCATAGAAGATACGGGACAGTGAGATTTGGAGGAGTGATGATGATTTATATAGTGGACATGTTGAATTCAAAGTAGTCATGGGTCATCTGGGTAGATAAAGCCAACAGGTAATTGGCTCTATATCTAATCTGTATCTGGAGCTCAGAAGAGAAATTGGGGTTGGGTTAAGGATTTAAGCATTGTCTTTGTATTTCTATTAGGTGTTACTTGAAGCCATGAAACTTGCTGATACCCTGTAGCGAAAGAATATAAAATGAACAGAGTGCAAACCTTAAAGAACATTGCATTAGAGGCAGGTAGAGGATGAGGAGTGTGTGAAAGCTCAGAATAAATAGCTATAGGAGTAGTTGGGATATTAGAATGATGTCGTATCTGAAGGAGTCTGCAATGTCCAGATATTGCAGAGATCAGGAAAGAGGAGAACTTAAAGTGTCTTCAGGAGGGATCAGGTGACTTGGGAACAGTACAAAAAAAACTACATACTGGTTTATACTGGTAGCAAGGAAAGCCAGGATGCAGTGAGCTGAGGAATAAATAGATGGTGGCTAGACATTGAGTGTAGATAGTTGTTTGGAGCTTTTGACTACTGGGAGAGAAAATCAAAGCTAGAGAGTATAGGTTTGATAGGAATTTATTTTGAGGCTAAGGGAACATGCCGGGAAATAAGGTGCAGTTGAAGATTCAGAGGGATTAAGATGGAATTATTGGTAGTTTGAGCAAGGAGGTAGGAAGGCATATGACTCTCCTTAGACAAGAGAAGAAATTTTTCTTGTCTGTCAACATGAGAGGTAACAGGATGAAAATGAAGGCTAATGTAGAGGCCTTAATTTTTAAGAGAGGAACTCAGTTAAGTTCTGGGTAATGAAAATAAGATTTCAAGGGAATGTAAACTGAGAATGCAGAGGCTTATCTTTTGTTTTTTCATTGTTATATTCCAAATATTTGGTATATAATAGGTACCAAGTAGTGTTTGAAGAAGGAATATGTAAATGAGTAAGTGGACAACAGGACTAAGTGTTGATGAGATGGTGGAGGCAGTGAGTGTGAGTTCCTTTTTTAAGACATTTATGAAGAAAAGGATAAAGAAAAGTTTAATAGTTTACAGTTAGGGTAAATTCTTTTTAGCATACAGAGATGAAGGTATTCTTTAGAAAAAGGAGAAAAGCCAGGAGAGGGACCTGTAAGAAAGAGGACGATTAATAGAATGAGCCCTGGAAGAGATGGAAAGAGAGGGATTAAACAGCAGGAGGGACATCAAAAGAGAGACAAAATCAGGGTGAGGAGAGTAGGCCAGAGCAACAGATAAGTGGTTGTTTTAAAAGTTTTAACTGTATTTTATTATTACCATTTACTCCCCTTTTTCCTTTTGTTCTTTTTCCTTTTTGTTCGATGCAACAGATATGTTTTCATGAGACGTTCATACCATACGGCTTAAAAATCATCTCAGTGTCTTGAGAATAGTTTGAGGCAAGATAACCTGCTGAAGTTGAGATTGAGGTTGAGGCAAATGAGGTAAATTAGAGGGTGAAGAGTATAGAGAAGGATTATAATATCAATTCTGGGGGATTCGATAGACAGTTAACAGGGCATTAAGTAAATATTATTAAATAGTAGGTGGACCCAGGAGAAGACAACAGTGGGCCAGTGACCTAGGAAATGAATCTGGAAAACAAGAATTTTAACGAGAAAAGAGTTTACTGCTTTGTCAGTCTTTGCTTTACTAACTTCTGATCAAATTTCATGGCACTAAAAGGAATGGATTGTTTTCTGAGTTTGGTTTTTATTGTAAGGGAAACAGTTGTAGATTGATATTGTTAGTTTTTTTAAAGTTCTAAAGACATTATTAATACAGTTGATTAAAAATTAAAACACACCAAAAGGTATAAAATGGAGAGAAAAATCTTTGCTGGTCAGCCCTTCCCCTTGTATTGATTATAATTTAGTTTTTATTAAAAAGATTACGAAGGTCAAACTTGGAGATTTTAATGATGCCATGCTGTAGTTTACTCTTTGCAATCAGTTTATTTCAAGATTTTAAATTGTATTTCAAATGTAAACATTGAGTCAATAACAGTTGAGCATAATTTTTCTAATGAGGTAGCGATTTCATAATGGTCGAAGTTGGTACTTTAAAAGAGTCTGAACTATGATAGTATTGTTATGAAATTACTCATAGTGACGATAATATATTACTGATATATTGTACTTTTCCCACTTACCACCTTATTAAACATTAACTACGTGGATAACAGTCACTACTTAAATTAAAAAGAAAATGACCTTGGAAGTGTAGTGGATAAAGCATCTATTTTATTTCAGGCTTACCAGATTAAAACTATTCCTCACTTTTAACCTTCCAAATGAGCCTTTTCTTCAACGGCCTACAGCTACTCTGTCCCGTTCTGAATTGTTTCCTTGGACTTCCTCTTTGTGGTCATGAGTTTGACAGTGTAGTTAAAGCCAATGTATAGATGTAGCACAGGAGTAAAATTTTGAAGTGGAATGTGACTAATATATGTTTCTGGGTTTGTCTTTGTTTTTTATAGTCTTGTACTATAAAATATTTAAAACACTTGAAGATTTCTGTAGGAAATCCTTTGAAATTTAGCACTGATAATCAGGACAAGTTCTTCTAGGTTCCCTCCTCAGAGTTTTGTTAGTTACAGACCTTCCTTACGAGCATCATAAGGAGGGTCATGTTAATACCACTCTTGTTACCTGTAAAACATATTTGTAAATGAAATAGCAGTTTGATTTGTTTCTCTGGAAACATCATTAAATTCATATATCCTCTAGCCAGGTCTTTCTTGTCTTTCATAAGTAATACAGAGTATTTATTTTTATTCATGTGTTAGAATTAGGCATGCATTTTAACACTTGGCCACAAGAGAACGAAGCATAGCAGCCTACAAAAAGGATCAAATCTTTATCATTAGCCTTATTAGAGCTATTAGCATTTTTATTTATTCTTAAAATTTTTTCTATGAGGATTTTTTTTTGCTTAATCCCTTCCCTTTTCCATCCAGCACCCCCCAACTCTTCTCCCTTCTGACAGCTGTCAGTCTGTTCTCTGTATCCATGACTCTGTTTCTATTTTGTTAGTTTATTTTCTTGATTATATTCCACATGTTTGTGAAATCATAGGTATTTGCCTTTCTCTGGTTTATTTCACTTAATATAATACTCTATTTGTATTCTTTTCTTAAAAAAGATTTTATTTCTTTATTTTTAGAGAGAGGGGAAGGGAACAAGAAAGAGAGGGGGAGAAACATCAATTGTGGTTGCCTCTAGTACCCCTACTTGGGGACCCAGCCTGCAACCCAAGCATGTGCCCTGACTGGGAATCGAACAGGTGACCCTCTGGTTCACAGGCCGGCGCTCAGTCCACTGAGCCATGCCAGTGAGGGCCCATTTTTATTCTTAATCTGCCTAGTTTCAGGATGATTTTCTTTCATATTTTCCTGAGTGTGATGCCACAAGCAGTGTCCTATTAGAGGCATGCAATAAAGTGGCATCCTGTCATATTTACTTGTAAGGTAATTTTTAATAAAAACTAGAATGTTAGGAAAAATAGGTACTAATAGATAAGTGAAATCTGTGATTTTTGTATGTGCTTATGTTGCAACAGTTTCCTAACAAATAGAATTCTGTGACTTGTAAACTAACTCACAATATTTATCAAGTAAATAGTGAATTTATGTACAGGTAAACTTCATCTCTGCTTTTCTGTCTGGTCGTCACTGTCTCTCTCTACCTTTACCATCATATTTCTTGACTTTTCGTCTCCTTTTGCTCTTTTTGTTTCTCAGTCTGCAACAGTCTAGATCCTCTGATGTCCAGTTAAGTAGATACTAGCTACCTGTGGCTGTTTTTAGTTAAAATAAATGAAGTGGAATTCAAATAAAATTACAATTTAATTACATGAATTAAAATGAAATAAGATTATAAGTTCAGTTCTTCAGTCACAACAGC
Source organism: Sturnira hondurensis (assembly GCF_014824575.4). NCBI lineage: Eukaryota > Metazoa > Chordata > Mammalia > Chiroptera > Phyllostomidae > Sturnira > Sturnira hondurensis. The sequence continues at coordinate 16,788,990 of NW_028079044.1, read as the reverse complement.
TGTATTACAAGGCTCAGTAGCAACTTGTTGCTAATGGTTATTCCCTTCAGGTAGGTAAAGACCATTTACTTCCATTATTGTAGATGTATCAGCATTTCGCTGAAACTTAGTGGTTGGCAGTAATCTTATAAACCAGCATGAGTTTTGGAGTTGGAATGATTTGAAGTTTTAGATTCTGATTCTGCCATTTATTAGCTGTGTGACTGAATAAGTACCATAAACTCTCTAGGCATTATTTAGTACATTGTAAATCGGAATAACAGTATCTCAAATTGTGACAGTAGTGTCTGGAAATCCAGTAGGTACTCGTTAAATTTACTTGGTTTCATTCTTCTTCCATGACTTCTTTGTAATATTGGATGTTGTTGGAAATTCTTAATTCTCTCCTCTTTTGGCTTCTGAGACTTTTAAATATGATTGTATCACTTCCCATTTAAAATTTCGTATATTATAAAACTAAAATATTTGACATAGCCTATAGACTCCATAGGTTCTACCTGTTATTTGCTTCAGCTTCTTCCACATGTTCCTGCTTTCTCTCTATACTGTAGCCACTATGTTTTTCTGTTTATTCTATCATCAGAGCCTTTTGCATGGGCTGTGTTGGAATGCCTCAGTTTCCTCAAGGAAAGGCGCCCGCAAGGGGAGCCTTGTCCCCCTACACCATGTTAGGCTGTATTCCTGTGTGCATTTTTTATGTCGTCTTGGTAGCACATGATTAATTGGTGCTGTAGGTGATGGCTAGCTTTCTGTCTTCCCATGATTCAGTGTGAGCTCCCTCAAGAGTGGGCATTGTGGCTGTATTGTTCTTCACTCTTATATATCCCTGATGCCATAATAGGCCCCTTCCTACATCCTGTAGAAATTCAATAAATATTTGTTAAGTGAATTCTTTGTTTATTTTCAAAGTTTCGTAATATTTTACATAATGGTTTGTATTTAAGTCTACATCACTCGCCAGTCCATGAATCAGATTGCTTACTGGGTGGATATTTATTTAAATAAGAATATCTGTAAGACACCAAACACTTCAACATAACAAAAACTACATTATTATCATCTTACTTATGCTTCATTATTCCCTATTTCTTCTTTTCTTCCTAATTTTTCTTAATGGAAACCCTATCTGTCCATTCACTGCTGTCTGGAAACCTGGTATTCCTTTCTCTCCCCTTTACTACTACCCATGTCTTAAGCAGTCACCAGTTGCAGTCTGTACAAAGAGGGACTTCTGAGCCATTTCAGTCTGGCTCCCATACTATTGATAAAGAGGAAAACGGGTAGATATATAATGTTCCCAGCATATTAGTACTTCATGCCATGAAGCAGTGGCAGCTAAGTCCAAAATACACTAACACAGTTGAAAGCAGTGAACTGAAGAATGCAGTACTGTGTGCTCTCCATATAGTCCACATTCTTTCTCTTGACTCAGTTTGGCCATGGATCAGTGTTGGAAGAATTTATTTCACAATTTTTCCAGATGTTTGTGCATTTTCCCTTTGTTTTTATAATTTAGCTGGAAACAGACCTTGTACTTTTTTCCTGTTACTTTCATCTGTACCTTTAACAAGCCCTATACTTAATTAGTACATCTTATGCTTATTAGTATTTTTGTTATACTCTGGTTACAAAGTGGCATGGGTTTTGAGTGACTGCTTCCAGCTCTCCCTTAAGCCATGTTCTTTTTAATGCATAGTGTTAGGAACATATGAAGTATTTTCAGAAATGTAAGTATTAAGTTATAGCAAACATGCCCTCATTTAGGTGCCCCAAATGTGACTTGTATCAGCTTCTTCATCCCCATTGCCACTGACATTGTTGCAGTCCCATGTATTTCTCCGGAGGACTATTTCTATAACCTACTTAATGCTTTGCTCTTTCTGCCTCCAATTTCTTCCTCCTCCATTCTGTCCTCTGTATTGCCACTAGAGTTTTTCATGTGAAGGGAAACTCTAGTGTCATCGCCTTATTTGAATGTCAGTGCTACATCTTTTAGGATTGAAAATTTAAACTCCTTTCATTAACACTCATGTTCTGATCCTTAATTCTGGCCATTCTTATGCTTTATCCACATCAAGTCACTTGATTCTCAGATGTTTCATCCTTTTTTATTTATTGGTGCATTTGTATATACTCTTTCTTCCATCAGCAATGTTCTTTCCCTTTTTCTGTCTGGCAGACATCAAGATCCCATTCCAGTGGCATTCTATGAAAACTTTCCCACCTTCCACAGGCAATTAATGGCCATTTGTAAATAACTTCTAATGCATCCTATATTTCATTGTGTTTAATTGTCTTTCCTCCTAAACTGTGGGCTACTCTAGAGCAGGGAATGCATTTTAATTCATCTTTGTAAAGCCAGTTCCCATTATAGGTTCTTTTGTGGGACTTAAATGTAAATGATGATGGGTGAGTAGGCTTTTGTCCTGCTGGCTTGGGAAGCCAACAGCGGTGCAGTTGAGTTAAATTTTATTTATAGTCATTGCTAGAGGCAAAAATGACAAAACTGAAGCTGCCCCACTTGAGGCACATGGTGAGAATGTAGAATTCTTTGGAAAAGATAATAATGTTGGCAAAAATAGAAAGCAGCAGGAAGAGAGGTGGGCCAAATATGAGATGGATTTATTCCATCAAAGCAGCCATAGGCATAAGTCTATAGTAGAGCTGTAACAAGGTGCTAGGTTTCTTCTGGTCACTCTGCTTGTCCAGTTTGAACTTAACATGTATGTAGCAGCTATTTGGGCATTTTATCATTCAGTCTAGTCACTTGACTCATCAAAGAGAGTTGTATAGTGTCAATCAGTTATTTAGGTGCTGAAAGAATACTGTAATTTTTGATTGTGTCACTTTCAATGAATTTTGTTTGATACTATGAGACATAATATGTGATGGGACAAGTATGGAATATAGAATTGGATGGATTATAATAGAGTAACCTGAATCTACAAAATGGCCACAAGACTGCCTGATTTAGAGTTCTCGTGGGTGTTGGGCAAGGTAATTACCCAAGGTGCCTGTAAAGTGCAAAACGCTGTTTAAATTTTTGAAAATCAAACTACTAAAAACTTGCATGTGTGAGTAGTAGTCTTGGCAGATCTGGATTTCATATACTTCATTTTAGTTTGTGTGCAGCTAACAAAGTAGAAAAAATACCAGAGTGTTTTGGGCTACAAGTAATAGAATACCTACCTAACTAAAAAATGGTCCAACAATAAGGAATATATTATTTGCCAAAATGAGAAGCCCAGAGCCAGAGTCACTCATCAAATTCCGTCATGGACACAGGTCTTAGTTTACTGTAGAGCTCGGCATGTCGGGAGAGAGTTGCCGCAGTTTCGTGTGCCAGCATGTGTCTGAAGGTGAGGGCGGGGGAGTAGTACTTCCTCAGGTTTTTCTTTTTATTTGTGAGGAAGAAGGAGAGGAAGAATTTTCTTGCAAGTCTCATAGCAGGTTTTTTCCTTAGGTCCCATTTTATTCTTAATGTTTCTTTGCATACCAGAAAAAGATCAAATTCGCTACTCTGGCAGGGTTTTTTTTTCTTCCAGTTTTATTGAGAAATAATTGGCATACATCAGTATAAGTTTAAGGCATACTGCATGATGGTTTGATTACCACAATAGGTTTGGTTAAAATTCAACATCTGATACAGATACAGTGAAAGAGAAGAAAATTTTTTCCTTGTGATGAGAACTATTAGGATTTACTGTCTTAACTTTCTTATGCATGATACAGCAGTGTTAACTATAGTCATCATGTTGTACATTACATCCCCAGCACTTTTTTTTATCTTACAACTAGAGTTTCATACCTCTTGACCGCCTTCCTCCAAGGCACTTAAATTCTTAAAAACTGGCTGTAGCTTACCACTTACCACTGATTAGGTCTTAGAGCAGAAAAAACAACCTCTTTTATTTTAAAGTACAAAATATACTTTTATTTTGTACACTGAGCAATCTCTTACTTGGTACTCTGATGGGATTGTAGGCAATGAAAAGTATATTCGGCTTCTGATATTATACTGTACTGCTTCCCTCACCGGTACATGGCAATTATTCTGTATTGTTAGCCTATTCACGAAAGTATTTTCTGTACCTAGTTTACCTTAACCAAAATTCCGTTTCCTTTCAAAGGATATCATTTGCCTTGCAGCCCCTTCTGTTGAAGGAACTCTGCTCCTTTTAAGTTAGAGGTGGATGGGAGTTGGCCATTGTGTTAAATCAGATGTTGGAAAGCGTTTTCTGTAAAGGGCCAGATAAAAAATATTTTAAGCTTTGTGTGCTGTACAATCTTTTGCAAATTCTAACCTCTAGCATTGCAGCTTGAAGCAGCTATAGACAACATACAAACAAGCAAGCATGGCTGTGTTTCGATAAAACTTAACTTACAAACACAGTTGACAAATTGTTGTTTCAAATATAAATAAGTAAAAGCAACAAAAAAAGAAAAGAAAAAAGATAAATTGAACAATAAAAGATAAACAATAAAAGAAAAAAGATAAATTGAACATCACCAAAATTAACATCTTAAGTGCTTCAAAGGACACCAAGAAAATGAAAAGACAATCCATAGAATGGGAGAGAATTTTGGCAAATCATAGATCTGATAAAAGACTCCTATCCAGAATATGTAAAGAATTCTTAAGACTCAGTAACAAAGACACACCCAAGTAAAAAACAGGTAGAGAATCTGAGTAGACATTTCTCCAGGGAAGATAATCTCACATTCAATAAGCACATCAAAAGATGCTCAACATCATTAGTTATTAAGGAAATGCAAATCAAAGCCACATGAGATACCACTTCACACCTGCCAGCATACAAAGACCAGATAAGTGTTGGTGAGAGTGTGTAGAAATTGAAACCCTCCTAACATTGCTGGGGAGAATGTAAATGTTGTAGTTGCTTGAGAAAACAGTTCTTGAGGTGTTAAACATAGTTACCTGGTAATTCCATTCCTAAGCAGTATATACCCACAAGAAATGAAATGAAAGTTTGTATGCGAATGCTCATAATAGCATTCTTCTTCTTTTTTTTTTTAGAGATTTTATTTTTTGTTAGAGGGGAAGGAAGAAGGGGAGGGCAACAAACATTAATGTGCCAGAGATACACATTGATCAATTGCCTCTCTCACACACCCCAACCAGGGACTGGCCTGCAACCCAGGCATGTGCCCTGACTGGGAAACAAACTGGCGACCTTTCTCTTCGTGGGAAAATGCCCAACCAACTAGGTGACATGGTCAGGGCTGGTATTACTCTTAATAGCCATTAAAAACCAAAAAAAGAAAATGGTCCAAATGTCCATCAGCTGATGAATGGATAAATAACATGTGCTCCATGCATACAAGGAAATATTTGGCAGTAAAAGTATTGACTGTTGCTACTACGTAGATGAACTTTGAAGGTATTGTGCTAAGTGAAAGAAGCCAGTTACAGAGGAACACACACTTGATATATAATGTCCAGAATAAGCAAATATACAGAGACAGATTACTGGTTGTCTAGGATTCAGGCGCAAGGCAGAGAGATAGGGAATGACTGCCCGTGGATGGGGCTTTCTTTTTGGGGTGATGAAGATAGTCTAAATTTGATTGTGGTAATGGCTGTACAACCTTTGGGGATGTAACACACAGCATGGTGACTATAGTTAAGAACATCATATTGCATATTTGAAAGTTGTTAAGAGAATAGGTCTTAAGTTTTCATCACAAGAAAAAATTTGTGGTAACACGTTAACTGTAATGTGATCATTTTGCAATATACATAAATACTAAATCATGCTGTACACCTGAAACTAATATAAAATGTCAGTTATATCTCAGTTAAAAAAAAGATACCACTAAAATAAAACCCAAGAGATAGTAGGTCTGATTTGGCCTGGGGCTATAGTTTGCTGACCACCCCCCCCCACAACAGATTATTACTTATTTAGTCTCCTACAGTCATTTTCTTGTATCTGACTGTCCCTCCCTCCCTTCCTTTTAAAGGTTTTGTTTATTTACTTTTAGAGAGGGAGAAACATCTATGTGAGAGGAAAACATTGATCCATTGCCTTTCTTACACACCCCACCTGGGAACAGAATCCACAGCCTAATTAAGCATGTGCACTGACCCGGAATCAAACCTTTGATCTTTTGTTTTGTGGGATGATGCCCAACCAACTGAGCCACACTGATTGGGGCTGTACTTCTCTTTATTTATTCTCATTGTTATCATCTAACGTCTTTCTGGATGCTCTAGTTTTCATTCAGAATTTAGGTTCCAGTGTCACACATTTTCCCACTAGGTTCCACCATCACTTGAAGTCATTATGCACATCCTGTTTTAGTGTTCCTTGACCCTCTCCATTTTACTAACCTGTACTTTCTCTCTACTTCCACTGTTTCATATGGCCATAGTCAAGGTGATCTCTTACCATCATCCAGAACTATTCCACTGCTAGGACTTTGTTTTCTCTGTTTTGATATTATTTTCTCAATTATAATGGCTTGAAGTGCTATATCTGTAGAATTTTTGTTTGGTTTGGGGATTACATGTGTTTTTAAATTAAAATACAGTACCAAATTAGTATTGCTCTATACAGGAAGTTGTTGGATAATTTCCATGTAGTAATAATTTATATTTTCTATCCCTTTATGACATATCCTCTCAGCTGTCTCCTCCTGTCTCCTACCCTCTTAGCATCATGTTTCTGTGATTGTGACGACTGTATTAGATGCATGAGCACTGTGTTTGATGTTGCTGTGCCTGTGTGAGTTGGCCTTGATGAGCCCCTTGAATTTGTGTTCTAAGATGAAAAGAAAATGGCTTCGATAGCTTCCTGCTTTTCTTGTATAATGCAGAACAGGTGTAGCTCTATGCTATACAATTGGTAAGGATACTGTGGGAATTACATTAGTTTAAATTAAAATTTGGTCTGTACCACTACCAGCTGTGTGACCTTGTACAAGCTTCTTAACAGTAACACCCATTTATCCAGAAGATTGTTTGGAGGGTAAATGAGATGTATGTAATCTCTAACAGAGGGTCCAGGACATATGCGTTACTTCATTTTCTTGTGTTGAGTAAACTTTCCTTTGTTCCATTCATGTTTGTATTCACAACGTTAACTTTTAAGATTAGTTTCTAGATCGATCAGTTTTTACCTTTTAAAAACTCCATTAGAACTTGACAAAGCAACCTTCATTGTGTTTCATATTCAGTTTGAACAAAAAAGTAGTTATTGCAATTTAAATTAGTATATCTGAACTGTCTGAAGGATTTTAGGACTTTAAGTAAAAAATTGTCTTAATTTGAAGAAAATTAATTCCATTGTTAGAATAAAACCAGATGAAAAGAGCCGGCAGGTTTTTTAAAAGAGCTCTGCATTAATAAAGATTTGTTGTGTGTCTGTTGCTTCTTGAGGGATATTTTGTACATTTGGGAATGAAGTTTTATTAAATCCTTGGCTTTACTGATTGCTTACAGTGTGTTAAGTACATTGTAGGTTATCATTCTTAACCTTTTGGACAAATACTTTGTCTTCTAAGAGTTTTCTTGAGACAGGACTTCTGGCCAAGATGGAGGCATAGGTGGAAACACTGTGCCTCCTCGCACAACCAAAATTAAGGACAGTAAACATTTAGAAACATAACAGACAGAAAATTGAACTGTATGGAAGTCTGAGAACCATTCAACCAGACCAGTAAGAAGGGTGGAATTGGCGGCCTGCAGAGAGGGATCAGGCAGGAAAAGGTGGTGGCTGGTAGACCCTGGGCACACAGGTTGCGTGGGGCTAGCGGACCTCTGACACTGGGAGGAAACGAGCAGAGCACGCAAGGTGGCTGGCTGACTGTAGTCACACATTTGGGCGCAGATAAACTAGGCAAAAACAGGCAGTGAGACAGACTGCGCAACCCAGGGCCCCAGTGCTGGGAAATAAAGCCTAAAAGCACCGATTAAAAAGGTGCGAGAGAGACTCCCAGCCTCACAGGAGAGTTGGTTGAAGAGACCCACAGGGTCCTAGAATGTACACAAGCCCACCCACCCAGGAACCAGCACTGGAAGGGCCCAAATTGCTTGTAGGAAGTGTCAGAGGGGACTGGAATCTGAAAGAGTGTGGAACAAGCGCAGTTGTTCCCTCCCTAACCCCACCTCCACACACATACAGCATCACAACCCAGAGATGTGGATTGCCTTGCCCTGGTGAACACCTAAGGCTCCGCCCCTCATACAGAACAGGTGTAAACAGACCAAAACATTATGGCTCAAGAAGAACAGCTCAAAGCCCCAGAGCCAATACTTCTAAGCGACCAAGAGATACCCAACCCATCAGATGCACAGTTCAAAGTACTGGTGATCAGGATGCTCACAGAATTGGTTGATTTTGGTCACAAGTTAGATGAAAATATGAAGGCTACACTAAGTGAAATGAAGAAAAATGCACAGGGAACCAATAGTGATGGTAAAGAAACTGGGATCAAATCAAGGGAGTGGACCAGAAGGAAGAAAGAAACAACCAAACAGAAAAGAATGAAGAAACAAGAATTCAGAAAAATGAGGAGAGGCTTAGGAACCTCCAGCACTTCTTTAAACGTTTGAACATCGAATTGTAGGGTACCAGAAGGGGAAGAGGAAGACCAACAAGTGGAAAACAAATATTGAACAAATAGTAAAGGAGAACTTCCCCAGTCTGGCAAAGGACATAGACTTCCAGGAAGTCCAGGAAGCTCAGAGAGTCCCAAAGAAGGTGGACCCAAAGAGGAACACATCAAGGCACATCATAATTACATTACCCAAGGTTAAAATGAAGGAGAGAATTCTAGAAGCAGCAAGAGATAAGGGGACAGTCACCTACAAAGGAGTTCCCATCAGACTGTCAGCTGATTTCTCAAAAGAGATCTTACAGGCAAGAAAGGGCAGGAAAGATGTATTCCAAGTCATGAAAGACAAGAGATACATCCAAGATTGCTGTATCTCACAAAGCTTTCATTTAGATTGGAAGGACAGATAAAGGGCTTCTCAGATAAGGTCAAGTTAAAGGAGTTCATCATCACCATGCCCTTACTATATGAAATGTTAAAGGGACGTATCTAAGAAAGGAGAAAAATATAAACAGTGAAAGGACAGGAAACTCAGTTACTAACAACCACACCTAAAACGAAAGCAAACTAAGCAGACACCTAAAACAGGAGCGGAACCACAGAAATGGAAATCACGTGGAGGGTTAGCAACAGCCGAGTGGGAGAAGGAGAGCAGGGAGAAGATACAGAGAATAAGTAGCATAGATGGTGGGGAGAAAATAGACTGGGTGGGGCAAGTGTGGGAAATGTAGAAGCTAAAGAACTTAATGACACATGGACATGAACTAAAGGAGAAAATGTGGGGGGAGGGATGTGTAGGGGGAGGGGAATGAAGGGAAATGGGACACCTGTAATGGCATAATTAATAAAATATATTTTTAAAAAAGTTTTCTTAAATGTTGGAAGCCTCATTCCTGGAAAAATTGTGAGTTCACATAGAGGTGATTGATTGATAAATGAAAAAGTTTAAAGTTCACATACCAGTTGTTTAGGACATGATACATTTTTCAAAGAAATAAAAAGGATAATGAAGATTTACAAAAACATGTTTCAGTAATAATTCAAAATGTTTTAAGTATTTTTTTGTGTATTATACATGGAAGAATAACTAGTAAAAACAAAAAAGTGCTTGGCTCTCGTAGAGCTTGCAGTGTAGTAAGGTAATCATAGTAGGTAACTGATGCCATGTCTGGAAACAACTCCTTTGCATTTAATTTAGGTCTAGTTGAAAAAGAATCTTGGTCCTGACCAGTGTGGCTCAAGTGGTTGGGGATTTTCCAGCAAAGTGAAAGGTTGCTGATTTGATTCCCAATCAGTGCACATGCCTGGGTTGTGGGTTCAGTTCCCTATTGAGGTATGTATGATGCAACTGATCAATGTTTCTTTCTCACATTGATGTTTCTCCCCCGCCTGGCAAAAAAATAAATATATAAGATCTTAAAAAATAAGAGATAGCCTGGTTAGTGTAGCTCAGTGGATTGAGCATGGGCTGCGAACCAAAGGATCCCTGGTTCAATGCCCAGTCAGAGCACATGCCTGGGTTGCAGGCCAGATCTCCGAATGGGGGATGGGTGAGAGGCAGCCACACATTGATGTTTCTCTTCCTCTCTCTCCTTCCCTTCTACTCTCAATAAAATTAAATAAATCAACCAAATCTTTAAAAAAAAAATAAGAGAATCTTATTCCATCCACACCCACTGTAGCTGTGTGTCTACTCAGAAAATATTTTTCTCTGATAGGCCCACAATAATGTGGTTCATTTTTGTGTGTTCATTAAATAAGAAAGTACCTAGAATTGTGTGTTACAATAAATTGGCAGATCATTTAAAATACTGCATCCATGAAGGTTATTTTAAAGATAATTTTGTAGGGCTACTGTTGGTAATTACTCTTAGTATAGCAATCTGCATAATTTAGAGTTATTATTGATCAAATTAAAGTTATACTCTTTAATAGTATGATTTAGTAAAGTCTGAACCTATCAAAAAAAGTAATTGTTCCTTTTGTCACTCTTAATTCTTTCTGACTTAAAATTTTTCCTTGGGTGATTTTTTTTTGTAAGATTTTACTTGCTTATTTTTAGAGAGAGGGAAAGGGAAGGAGAGAAAGAGTCTGAGAAACATTGGTGTGTGAGAGAAACGAGGGTCAGTTGCCTCACATACGCACCCCGACTAGGGGCTGACCCCGCCACCCAGGCATGTGCCCTGACACCGAATCAAACTGGTGATCTTCGCTTTGCGGCATGATGCCCAACCAACCAGTCAGGGCTCCTTACATGATTTTTAAAACCATATTAGAATATGAACCATAATAGAACCAAAGTAATATGTGTGCTCCATTATGAGAAAATATTATAGTGTACTATAGATCATGATAAAGCTATAATAAAATACTAAATTATTAGACTAGAACCATATTCTGCTGATTCTCTTTGTATTTAATCATTCACTTTGTTTTTGATGAACTTCTCTTGTATTAGTTTTCTAATATTTTATTTTCCATGTTTTATGAACTTTTTCTTGAGTGGTGAAGACTACCCATCTGTATGCTGACCATTTCAAGTTGTATCTTTAGTATGATCTTTCCCTTGAGTCTAGGTTCTATGCTTGCTGGTACATCTACCTGGATGTCCATAGACCCCTGCATTTTAAAAATTGTATTTTTGAAGAACCTGAGAGCCTGTAATATTTATTACTTGATTTATGCCTAACATACTGCAATGCACAAAGCATTTGAATCCCTTCTCCCTCTCACTAATGGTTCTGTAAAAGGGTATAAGTAGTGGGCTCTTGCCTTTTTTACATGCAGAAAATTGCTTCAGAGTATTAATAACCAATATAAAGATACAAAATCATATAGTAAAACTTACATTTAGGTAGCCCAGTAAAAATAATCGGGTGTGCTTAGAATTAATCATAGTTTAAAATGATTAAAATGAATTTAAAATTAGATGATTAAATTAGGCTACATGAAAGTTAAGGGCCTTTCTTCAAGTGACACCATTCTGAGCTAAAAGGACCCCGGCTCCTTGGAGAAATAGCTGATTTCAGGACTGGGACAGAGAAAGGACAATGCTTGGAACATCCTGTGCCCAGGACATAATAAGTGCCGAGAGGATGAGGGGGACTTGTTAAAAGGACACAGGAGCCAGACTGAAGGGGAAGGACTCCCATTGGCCAAATGTGAGACAATTTAAGAATCAAATTTGATAATGATAATAAAAGATTATAACTCATTAAAATAAAACCCCTGCTTTCACACCAAAATACATGTAGAAATGGAGGAGAAAAGAAAGCCTTCCCCTATAGGAGAGAGGCAAATAATAAATGTTGAAGGAATGACAGAATTAGAAAACTACCATATGGCAATTATATGAGTTAACCTATTGCTCCATAACAAAGTACCCCAAAATGTAGTGGCTTAGAATAACACACATTATTTCACAGTTACTGTGGACTTAGCTGGGTTCTCTGCCTCATGTTCTATCAGAGGCTGAAATCAAGTTATCAGCCTGGATATGAGGTATCATGAAGGTTTGATTGGGGAACGATTCACTTTCACACTCACTCATTGGTTGTTGGTGGCATTCAGTTCCTTGTCAGTTGTTGGCTGCAGGCCACCCTCAGTTTCTTGCTATGTTAGCTTCATTAAAGCATGTAAGCTGAAAAAGCTATAGAAAATGACTCTTGGCAAGACAGAAATCAGGCTTTTGAAACCTAATCACAGAAGTGATGGCCTGTTAATGTTGCCATATTTGGTTGGTTAAAAGTAAGTTACATAAGGGATGGGGATTGATTATGCAAGGCTGTGAATACCAGGAGATGGTGATCAGGTTAGAGGCTGGCTCTCCCCAGCAGTCATAATGTAATGAACTCACACAGAATTATCAATGGATGTTAAAAGCGAATGGGGGAAAGTTCGTGGAGTAACTTGATTATTTAAGTAGTCTCTAACTTCCCATGAGATGCTTATTAAGTATGAAGGAGAAAATAATAACTTTGCAATGGAGAAAGCTGGCAGACCTTAACTAAGAAAACATTACCAGTAATGAGAAAAATAATCATCTCTCTCCTGGTATCTGGGAAGAACATATCACTAACTTGGTGATTATTTTACTGGAAGGGTATAATCTGAATCTAATAATGATGAAGCATCAGGCAAATCTGTTGAGGGGGACAATCTACAAAATAACTGGACAGTAATCTTTAAAAATGTTCAAGTCATGAAAGACATAAACAGATTGAAGAATTAATTGTTCCACTTTAAAGCATGCTAAAGAGAGACATGACAATTGAATACAATATGTAATCCAAGATTCTTTTTTTTTTTTTTTTGCTATAGAGAATGCTATTGGGGAAAAAAGATTTTAAAGAAGAATGCTATTGGGACATATTTATGTATTATAGGATAATATAAAGTATTATTATAGAACCATAATAGAATACTAGGACTCGTAGAGTTATATCCATGGTGTACTGGTTCTGTTGCTGTATTGAGGTGTTTTCTTTTTCATTGGTGAATCTCATTTCAAATTCTTTAAATGTTGTTATTCCCTATTGGCAAAATATAAGACAGATCTTTAAACTGTATCAACAGTTTTCACAAGTGGTCCGTGGATATCTGCAAATCCCAATATCATTTCAGGGGGTTCACAAGGTCAAAACTGTTTTCATAATAACACTAAACATTATTTGTTTTTATTCACTGTGTTTACATTTGCACTGGTGATGCAAAACCAGTGGTTGTAACTGCCGATACCTTACATCAGAGGTGTCAACTCATTTTCCCCAGGGGCCATATCAGCCTCGCAGTTGCCTTCAAAGGGTCAAATGTAATTTCAACTCCCTAACAGTTAAATGTAATTTCAACTCCCTAACAGTAGTTACATTTATACAATCCCAAAATTATTTCGACCTTTTGAAGGTAAAAGTGAGGCTGATGTGGTCCTTGGTGAAAGATGAGTTTCACACCCTTGACTGACTTACATGAATCAAAACAGTGACAACATATCGTACTTGTAGTCCTTTTAATTCTTCACTGCCATGCATTTGCAGTTTGAAAAAACACCAGCTTTGCTTAAGAATATCCTTGGTAAAGCAGTAAAGAGTATTTTATTAAATCTGATTATTATGTATGTATATATATCTTAATACTCTATATTGTAAAATGATATATGTGCAAGGTACCACTTCTGCATACTGAAATTAAGATGGTGGTTTTGAGGAAAAAAACAAGTATTTATGTGATTTGCACGCTGAAGGAGCTGTCTTTTTCATAGAACACCAAAATAACTTGAGAACAACTGACAAAATCTGGTTATTCACACTTGAATATTTGGCACATATAGTCTCAAAAAGGAGCAGTGAGCCTGCCACCTCAACAGCTTGATACATAGGAATCATGAAAGAAATAGAAAACCATGAAATAAATAGAAGATATAAAGAAGGACAAATAGAACTGAAAAATATAATAACTGATAAAGTGGCTCAGTTAGTGAGCAAATAGAGCAAAGGAAAAAATTAGTGAACTGGTAGGTAGAATACAGGGAAGTGCCCAATCTGAACAACAAAAAGAAAATACCATATTTTGGCATATTTATTGCACACTTGTTTGTCCAGATTTTTGAGGGAAAAGTAAGGATGCGCATTATACATGGGTATAATTACTACACACTATGGGTATAACTAATAGGACAATAATCCTGTGTATAATGTGCACAAAAACGTGGGTGCACATTGCCACGGGAGCACGTTATACACAGCAAAATATGGTAGACTGGAAAAAATTATCTACAGAGCCTCAAGAAACTGTGGGACTATAAAAAAGATTTAACACTGTGTCACTGCATTCCCAGGAGAGGAAGAAAGAGGGCAAGGATGAAAAAGTACTTAAGGAAATAGTGGCTGAAAATTTCCCACATTTGTCAAAAGATGTTTAACCTACAGATTCATGAAGCTGAGTGGACATTAGGCAAGATAAACCCGTTGAAATTTATAAGAAGATACCTTAAAGTTAGACTTCCAAAAACTAAAGAAAAATTAATGTTGAAATCAGCTCAAGAGAAATGATACTTTATATAGAAGGGAGAAACAGTTCAAATGACAGGTGTGTCATCAGAAACCGTGGAAGCCAGAAGGAAATGACACATTTTTCAAGTGCTGAAAGAAAGGAACTATTAGTCCAAAACCCTATATCCAGAGAAAATAACCTTTTGGAATAAAAGGGAAATGAAGACATCTCAGATGAAAGAATTACAAGAATATGTCTCCACCAGAATATACCCTAAAAATTGCTAAAGGATGTTTTAAAAAAAGGAGAGAAATGGTAGTAGAAGGAACACTTGGAGCATTAGGAAGGAGGACAGAACAATTTGAAGTATAAAAGTTTGGGTAAGTACAATAAGCCTTTGAGTTTCCTAAATTATGTTTGACAGTTAAGCAAAAATTGTAGCATTGTGTGATGTGATTCTAAAGGTATGTAAAGAATATTTAGGACAGCTGTAAGTTATATATAATGTGATACATAGAGCAATCACTAAGAAAGCTGTATAAAGAGATATACTTGAAAGTACTAGATAAATCAAAATGGGATTTTCAGAAATGTTCAGGTAACCCACAGGAAAACGGGATAAAGAAAACAAAGAGAACAAAAGGGAAAATGGCACATTAATCCCTAACATGTGCATCATGACATTAAATATAAATGGTAAAATATACCAATTAAAATACATATATTGGCCAAGCAGATTAAAAACATGACCCACTTCTGTGATGTCTACAAGAAACTCACTTCAAATGTAATGATACAGGCATATTTAAAGTAAAAAGAAGAAAGAAGGTATATCATGCAAGCAAGCATTAATCTTTAGGAGTTAGGAATGACTATATTAATATGAGAAGTAGACCTCATAGCAAAGAAAATTACCCAAAACAGTGAGTGGCCACTATATAATGATGAAAAGATAAATCCATCAAGAAAACATAGCAGTCTTAAATGTGTTTACATCAAGCAATAAAGCTGCAAAGTACAGTATATGATGCAAATACTGATAGAACTGAATGGAGAAAAAAGGCAAGTCCAAAATTATACTTGGAGACTTCAACAGCTGTTTCTCAGCAAATGATAGAACAACTAGGCAGAAAATCAGCAAGAATATCGAAGCACTCAACAGTAGTTAACGATTAGTATGTAATTGACACTTACAGGACACTACTGAATAACAGTGTATACCACCTTTTCAAGAGCCTGCAGAACTAGACCAGTAAGTTGTGTATTGGGCCATAAAAACAGACCTCAGCAAACATAAAAGAATTGAAATCATTTTAAATGTGTTCTCTGACAACAGCAGAATCAAACTTGAAGTCACCGACAGAAAGATGCCTGGAATAATCTTTGAACACTTGAAAACTAAACAGCATAACTCTAAATAATCCATGTTCAAAGACAAAGTCCCAATGGTAATTAAAGATATTTTGAACTGAATAAAAATAAGAATGCAACCAATTGAAGTTGGTGGGACATCACTAAAGCCACACCGAGAGGGAAACATAAAGCACTAAATGCACATTTTAGGAAAGAGAAAAATATCTCTGATTATTTAAGCTCCCATCTCAAGAACCTTAAAAAAATCTGCAAAAAAATTTACCCAAAGCAAGGAGGAAAAAGGGACTAAAGATGAAAGCAGAAATAATTGACGTTGAAAATAGAAAAACAGAGAAAATCAATGAAAAAAGAACTGGTTCTTCAAAAATATCACTGAATTGAAAAACCTCTAACAAGACCAAGAGGAATAAAAGGTACCAATTGCCAATATCGGGAAGGAGTGAAAAAGAGGTATCACCATAGACCTTGCAGACATAACACAATAATAAGGGAATACTGTGAATAAGTACATAAATTTGACAACTTTGATATAATAGACCAGTTCCTTGAAAAATACAGACTACCACAGCTCACCCAGAATGAAATAGATAATTTGAATAGCCCCCCTTGCCTCCGTAGCAGAAATAAAAAGGGATGGACAAAAAAGAAACTGTAGGTTCATATTCTAGTATTAAAGTAGATACACAAATCTTTAGCAAAAATATAAGCAAATAAAATTAAGCAGTACATAAAAAAATACACCATGACCAAGTATGGTTCATTGCAGGGATGCAGGGCTGGTTCACTATTTTGAAACTCAGTTAATATAAATAACCTACATTATTAACATGCTCAAGAAGAAAAAACACATCACATCAGTTGATGGAGAAAAATAATAAAATTTAGTCCTCTTTTATGATTTAAAAAAACTTAGAGATGTAAGATATACAGAAGGAACTTAGTTGGGTAAGGAATATCTATAAAAACATATAGCTAACATACTTAATGGCAAAGACTAAATGCTTTCTCCATAAGATCAGTAACAAGGCAAAGATAATAGGCTCTCAACACTCTTTCAACTTAGTTCTAAAAGTTCTAGGCAGTGCAATAATTCAGGAAAAGAATACAAAAAGTATACAGGTTGAAAAATAAGAAAAATTGTTCCTATTTGCAGATGGTATGGTTGCCTACATAGGAAATTCTGAGAAACTTACAAAAAACCCAAAAGAAAACCAACCCTGGAATTAATAATGACTCCAGTAAGACTTCAGGATACAAGATAAACATACAGAAATCGTGTTAATATTGAGTGGTAGAGAAAAGTAGGATTTGCATAGGTGTGATTTAATAGATTAGTTTTACACTGTAAAAGTGAGTATTAGGTAGGATTATTTCTGGCCCCATTATACAGTAGTAAGATCTTTAACATAGCATATTATATATCTTCAGGCATTCCCTAGATAAGTCCAAGCCAGAGTGTGGTTTTGGTGGCAGCATTTATCAGGCTAGATATTTTTAGGGGTTTTCCCTTCCTAAAATCATTTGAAAAGTACAGATATGTTTTTTACTTCTCCTGGAAAACTAGTCACTGTTTAACATTGGTATACTGTCTTATATACCACTCTTGTTATATGATAGCATCACTAACTTTTATAAAGTATCCATAAAATCCCTGGTACCAGATTTGTTGCTTGTAACTATGGATAATGTTCGATTTATATTGCCAACAACATTTGCTTCTGAGATTTACTGGCTGCCCCTTTTTCACGCTAACTGTTGTATTGGCCTGCAAAATAAAATAATAAAAAATTAAGTATACTGTATTTGGGAAACTGTCTCTTGGACCAACAAAATGCTTTTAGTTTCTGTGTTCTCTCTTCCTTTCTCTCTGTGTCCCACTCTTCCTTATAATTAAATACGTCTAGCATCTTCATTACTAGTCAAAAAATTTTTTACTGTAGCTTTAAGAAACCTTGTACTCATCTAGTCTTATTTCCTCCATGGAGAAGTCAGTGCCTAGACGGAGGGTCACTTGTGCACTCACAGCTTGAAAGACAAAGACTGGTCTCTGGAAATCTGTTGATATCAGCTATTTTTATCTCTTTTGATCTTTTTGTTTCCTTTCCTCCAATTCACCTATCCACAGTTTCATACCATATTTTTTACTTCTAAGTATAAAGAATATCTTCTAGAACAGCAGTTATTAAGGTGGTCATTGATTTTTACCCTTTGGGAAAAAATTGATTTTGATTGATTTTGTTGCAATAATCACATTAAGTAGAAAGTTGGTAACCTTTGTTTTTTAGCAGATAAAAACATTTGGACATATTTAACTTTTTCCTTCAAGACAACATTGTCCAGTATTATTTTAAAAATATACTTGATTATGATTATCAATTTTGGTCCACATTAAATTAGGAATAGGAAAGTATTTTCTAAAGAAATTTTCTGGCAAAGAAATGAAAATATTTTGCGACCCCTTTTATCTCATTTTCTTAGAGTTACTTTGATCTTAAGGGTGTGAAGATACAAGAGAATAAAAATAAATGTTATAGGTGCATACGGTAAAGTTTAGAATGCTTTCAAAGGGCATGCTGTCAGAATATTTAGTTATTCGTCTGGTAGACTTGAAGAGGTGACAGCATTGTCTTACTTGGTTATGGGCTCTCCTTGCAAACTTTAGTGTTAAAGTACTACTTACTTAGTGTACATAGGACCTTGTTTTAGTGTATGTAGGACCAGATGCTTAATAGATGCTCATTATGAAAAGTGAACATCAAGGAAAGTGAACATCTAAAGTTCTTTTTTAAAGTATATTTTATTGATTATGCTATTACAATTGTCCCCTTTTTTTTTCCTGCCCATAATTCCCCTCCACCCTGCACTGCCCTCCAACGAGAATTCTCCCCACCCTCCACCTTAGTTCATGTCCATGGGTCATACATGTACATTCTTTGGCTTCTCCATTGCCTATACTATTCTTAACCTCCCCCTGTCTATTTTGTACCTACCATTTAAGCTTCTTATTCCCTGTGCCTTTCCCCCCATTCTCCCCATTCCCTGCTGATAACCTTCCATGTGATCTCCATTTCTGTGATTCTGTTCCTGTTTTAGTTATTTGCTTAGTTTGTTTTTCTTTTTTAGGTTCAGTAGTTGATAGTTGTGAGTTTGTTCATAGTTTTAATCTTCTTTTTCTTAGATAAGTCCCTTTAACAATTCATATAATAAGGGCTTGGTAATGATGAACTCCTTTAACTTGACTTATCTGGGAAGTGATTCATCTACTCTTCCATTCTAAATGATAACTTGGCTAGATGGAGTAATCTTGGATGTAGGGCCTTGCCTTTCATGACTTGGAATACTTCTTTCAAGCCTCCCTAGTCTGCAAAGTCTCTTGATGTTAAGAGCTCACCAAACATTTTTTCCAAAATGGCTGTGCCATTTTGAGGTTCCGCCAGCAATATATAAAAATTTCAGGTGCACTCAACATTTTCACCAACACTTGGTATGTCAACATTTTTATTTTTAGTCACATATACTGTAAGTCTGGTTGTTAGTTTTCTATTGCTGTGAAACAAAATATAAACTTGGTAGCTTGAAACAGCACCTATTATTTCATACTTAGTTCTGTAGGTCAGAGTTCAGGACAGGTTCTCTTCAGGGTATCACAAGGTTGAAATCCAGATGTCAGTGAGGCTTTGTTCTTGTCTGGAAGTTCTGGGTAAGATTCTTATTCCAAGCTCTTTTAGGTTTTTGGCAGAATTCAGTTTCTTGCAGGATTGGGTCTCTGTTTCATTGTTCACTGTGAGCTGGCTCCTAGAGATTGCCTGCATTCAGTGGCACATGGCCCACTTCATCTCCCTTAGGTTGAATTCTTCTCATGCTTTTCATCTCTGACTTCTCCTCTCTGTTTTTAAAAGGCTCTTGTGAGTACAACAGACCCACCTGAATAATCTTACCCTAAGATCAACTGACTTGGAACTTTAAATGCATACACAAAATTCTCTTGCAGCAGAACCTAGATTATTGTTTGAATAACTGGGAGAAGAGGTATACCAGGGGCTGGGAATTTCAGAAGGCCACCTTTGAATTCTACCCAGCACGTAACCATTTACTTGTTACGCATTTTCAGCAACCCTTTGCATGTTGTCAACTTTTAGCCATATATACAGTAGTTGCACATATACTGGTATTTTATTGTAATTTTAATTTCTCTAAGGTGTAAAGCATCTTTTCATGTGCTATACTATTGTTGTAAAATTCAGGTCTTTGTCTCTTTTTAAATTAATATCCATTCATTTTAGCATCGTTTTTTGCAAAGATTTTTCCCCATTGAATTATTTGAACACCTTTGTCAAAAATTACTTGACTGTGTGTGTATGAGTGAGTGTGTGTGTGTACCATTCTTTAAGTCAGAGAGAGCAAGTTCTTCAGCATTGTTGAAGTTCAGAATTTTTGGCTACTTAAATCCTTTGTATTTCCATATACATTTAGAATTGATTGATTTCTATAAAATGTTTTACTGGGATTTTGATTGGAATTGTTTTTATCAGTAGATGGGTATGAGAGGGTTGTCATCTTAACTAGTTTTCTGATCTATGAACGTGATGATAATAGGACTCTTTTTTAAGGTCATCTTTAATCTCTCAGCAGTATTACATAGTCTTTATTGTATAATCATTGCACACATATCATTAACTTTATTACTAGGTTTTTGTATTTTTGTTGGTTATCTGAATGGAAGTGTTTTCTTAACTTTCTTTTGTAGTTGCTTCCAGAATTTCTTGCATCTTGTCTTACTGTACTGATGCAGATGTCATTATCTTGTTTCTGATCTTAGGTAGAAGGCATCTAGTCTTAAATCATATGATGATGATAGCTATAGGCCCTTTGCAGGTAGCCTTACAGATCAAGCAAGATCCTAAGTTTCCTGAGTTTTTGTAATTTTATCATGAATGAGTGTTGAAATTTGTCAGATGTTCCTGTTGTATCTGTTACGAAAGTCATGGTATTTTTTTTCTTTTTTTAATCTGTTAGTGTAGTGAATCACGTTGGTTTTGAGTATTAAACCAACCTTGCATTGCTGGAATAATTCTCAGTTGGTCATGATTTTTTTTTCTGGATTTAATTTGCACAAATGTATTTTTATTTTTAGCTTCACTTGAAGAGTTTTTTTCTTTGGCTTTTTTAGAGAGAGAGGAATGGAGAGAAACATGAATGTGAAAGAGAAACATTGATCATAGGTCAATGTTGCCTCCTGTGTAGTGGGACTAGGGATTGTCTGTGCCCCACCTGGGATTCGAAACTATAGCCTAGGTATATGCCCTGACCGGGAATCGAACTCTTAACCCTTTAGGTACAGGATGACGCTCCAACCAACTGAGACACACTGGCCAGGGCAAATTTGCTAACGTATTTGTAAGGATTTTTATATCCATGGTCATGAAAGGAATATTGAAGTATAGTTTTCTTTTTTGTAGTTCCATTATCTGATTTTGCTGTCAGGATAATGATGTTCATAAAATGAGTTAATAACTATTTTCTCCTCTTTTACTCTCTGAAGGGATTTACATAGTGTTGGTATATGTTTTTGAACCTCAAATACATTATAGTATTGACCATTGAAGCCATCTGGGTCTGTAGTTTCCTTTGTGAAAAGGTTTTTAACTCAAACTCAGTTTATTTTAACAGCTATAGAGGAGTTCAGCCTTTTTTTCCTTGAGTCAGTTTCTGTAGAATCTATCTTTCAGGAGACTCATCCATTTTATTTAAGTTGTACAATTGATTTTCATGTATTGTTTAGAATATCTTTTATCTTTCTTTGAAGTTTTTGGTTTTTTTTAATCTTTCTGTTTGTCTACTTTTTGTTTTGTTAATTTTTTTCTCCTTGTTTTTGGGTTTAATTAGTTAATTTATTTTTTTTAGGTTTTTAAGGTGGGAACAGTTATTTGTGGTTTGGACTTCTTTTGTAAAATAGCATTTTCTTCAAAGTGCAGCTTAACCTGTATCCTGTAAATTCTGATAAGTTCTGTTTTCACTCTCTTCAAAATATTTTCTGATTTTTGGTCATTTTCTCTGTGACTTATGGGTAATTAGAATTGTGTTGTTTCATTTCCAAATACTTAGCTATTTCCAAATATTCTAGTTTAATTCCATTGTAATGACATAGTCTGTATATTTCAAACCTTTTAAGTTTATCAAGAGTTTTTAAAGATTTTCTATATTTATTTTGGGGGGTGAGGGAGAAAGAGAGGGAGAGAAACATTGAATGGTTGCCTCTTATGCACACCGTGGCTGGTGACTGAACCTGCAGTCTAGTCATGTGCTCTCACTGGGAATTTAACCGGTGATCTTTTGCTTTGTGGGACCATGCCCAACCAACTAAGCCATACTGGTCAGGGCTGTTGAGAATTTTTTTGAGGCTCAGAATAATGTCTGTCTCTGTCAGTGTTCTGTGGGAACTGGAAAATAATATTTTGCTGTTTTAGGACATGTTAATTGATATAGTGTGTTCAGACCTTTTGTAATGGTACTGATTTTTTATCTTACTTTTTTTCTGTCAGTTACTGTAAGAGAAATGTTAAAATCTATTATGACTGCCTTATTTTCCTTTCAGTACTCTTAAATGTATAAAATAAAAGGCTTCTGGGACCTGATTACTGTGCGTGTGTGTGTGTGTGGGGGGGTTTCCCCATGGATCCACATATCCACCCAGTTCTGGGATACCAATTGGGTGTGCTATAATTTTACTTAATTCTGACACAATCTACCCAGAGATAGCACCAGATTCCACAGTTAAGGCTCAGTCCTGCAACACTACTCCTCTTTCTCCCCTCCAGATGCCAGTTGCAACTTCAGGTTGTTGCCTGGGGTTCTACATGTTCAACTGGCTATAGATTGGAGTTTCAAGTAGTACTTCCTTGGGTTTGATTAATTTACTAGAGCAACTCATATATCAGAAGTACTTTACTTAGTAGATCAGTGGTTTATTATAAAGGAGCTAACCCAGGAACAAGCAGATGGAAGAGACACATAGGGTAAGGTACAAGGGAAAGGGCAAGGAGCTTCCCATGCCCTACCTACCTTGGTTCTCCACTCTCCCTGTATCTCCACATGTTTGTGTTCAATAACCTGGAAGCTCTCTGAACCCTTTTGGCTTTTTATGGAGGCTTTATTAGAATACATAGGTGCGATTGATTGTATCATTGGCATTGGTTTTTGGTTCAACACGCAGCCAATTTTTAAATAATGTAATGTTTCCTAGTATAAGAGCTTGACAGTATACATTCATTTTTCTGTCTCACATTTGTGTTGCTGTTGTCAAAGATTTTACTTTTACACCTTATATACCATACAATGCATTGTTAACCATGTTTGTGTTAAATAGTTTAAAAATGAGAATAATGTCTTATATGTACCTGGAAAAAGCATTTTGCTTTTATGTTTGAAAAGTATTTTTGCTGGGTGTAAAATTAGACAGGTGGAGGTAGAAATAAACTTTTGAACCTTTATTTATTTACTTTTAATATGTTTTATTGATTATGTTATTACAGTTGTCTCATTTCCCGCCTTCATTCTCCTCCACCCTGCATACCCTCTCCCTCCCACATTCTCCCCTCTAGTTCATGTCCATGTGAGTTAAGTTCTTTAGCTTTTACATTTCCCATGCTATTCTTGCCCTCCCCCTATTTTCTGCCTGCCATCTATGCTGCTTATTGTCTGTACCTTTCCCCTCTCCTCCTCCCACTCCCCTGTTGCTAACCCTCCATGTGATCTCCATTTCTGTGGTTCTGTTCCTGTTCTAGTTGTTTTCTTAGTTTGTTTTTATTTAGGTGTGGTTAATAATTGTGAGTTTGCTGTCATTTGAGTATACATGTTTTTTATCTTCTTTTTCTTAGATAAGTCCCTTTAACATTTCATAAAATGAGGGCTTGGTGATGATGAACTCCTTTAACTTGACCTTATCTGAGAAGTACTTTATCTGCCCTTCCATTCTAATGAAAGCTTTGCTGGATAGAGCAATCTTGGCTGTAGGTCTTTGGATTTCGTGACTTGGAATACTTCTTTCCAGCCCCTTCTTGCCTGTAAGGTCTCTTTGGAGGAATCAGCTGACAGTCTGATGGAAACTCCTTTGTAGGTGACTGTCCCCTTATCTCTTGCTGCTTCTATAATTCTCTCCTTCATTTTAATCTTGGGTAATGTAATTATGATGTGCCTTGATGTGTTCCTCCTTGGGTCCACCTTCTTTGGGACTCTGAGCTACCTGGATTTCCTGGAAGTCTATGTCCTTTGCCAGATTGGGGAAGTTCTCCTTTATTATTTGTTCAAATAAGTTTTCCACTTGTTGGTCTTCCTCTTCCCCTTCTGGTACCCTACAATTCGATGTTCAAACGTTTAAAGAAGTGCTGGAGATTCCTAAGCCTCTCCTCATTTTTCTGAATTCTTGTTTCTTCATTCTTTTCTGTTTGGTTGTTTCTTTCTTCCTTCTGGTCCACTCCCTTGATTTGAGTCCCAGTTTCCTTCCCATCACTATTGGTTTCCTGTGCATTTCCCTTCGTTTCACTTAGTTTAGCCTTCATTTGTTCATGTAATTTGTGACTAAAATCAACCAGTTCTGTGAGCATTCTGATCACCAGTGTTGTGAACTGTGCATCTGACAGGTTGGCTATCTCTTGGTCACTTAGAAGTATTGGCTCTGGGGCTATGAGCTGTTTTTCTGCTTGAGCCATAATGTGTTGATCTGTTCTCAGCTATTATGTGTGAGGGGCGGAGCAACCCGAGTCTGGGTTGTGACGCTGTATATGGGGGCGGGGTCTGAGAGGGAAAAAATGGCACTTTGCTCTATTCTCTGTTGCGCCTCAGTTTGGGCCTTTCTGGTGCTGATACCTATGTGGGTGGGCTTGTGTGCGTTCTAGGACCCTGCGGGTTTCTCCAGCGAACTTTCCTGTGAGGGTGGAAGTCTCTCCCGGCGCTAGGACCCTGGGTTGTGTGATCTGTCTTGCTCCCCAGTTATCTGCACGAATGTGTGGCCACTCCGGCCAGCCAGCCACCTTGCGTACGGTCCCTCACTTCTCAGTCACCAGCTTGCTGGGTCTGCCTATTGCCACCCCACACCTGGGGGTCTGCCTGGTGCCGCCCTGCCGCCCGGGGTGCCTTGCGTGCCCAGTGTCACCACTTTCTGTGCCACAACCCTTCTCCACTCCTCCACTGGACTCCTCCAGTCTACCAGTCTGGATGGAATGTGTCTATTTTAACTCCTTGGTTGTCAGACTTCTGTACAGTTCAGTTTTCTTTTAGTTTTGGTTGTTACTTTGCTTCTGAGTTGTTGTTGTCCTTATTTTGGTTGTTCGAGGAGGCACAGTATGTCTATGCCTCCATCTTGGCTGGAAGTCTTTGATATATGGATTCTAAGCTTAGAAGAGAGATGAGGCATTCATGTTGGTGGGAAAGTTCTGAGGAGTCCTAGCCAGGTTTCTCCTTGACTCTTAGTGGATGCTGGCTAGCAGGGGGTGATATATGATGGATGGCATCATTTGTAAGGAATTGAGAA
Source organism: Sturnira hondurensis (assembly GCF_014824575.4). NCBI lineage: Eukaryota > Metazoa > Chordata > Mammalia > Chiroptera > Phyllostomidae > Sturnira > Sturnira hondurensis. Next base: position 16,763,519 of record NW_028079044.1, on the reverse strand, counting down.
CACTGTGAAGGTGGGTGTGGTAGAGAAACCCAAATCTGGTTTCTGAGTCCTCCCTGAAATTCACATAACCCTTTTGCCCTCACTTATAAAACAATTATAACATTAATTATTTAAAAACTCACAATGATGATCCAGAGTATCATTATACTCTTTTTAGAGCCTTGCAAGAAACATAATTTTAGGTCTGGTAAAATAAAAATTTTTAAGTGTATTTTAAAAACATAGGCATGAAAGGATATATGAGGCAGTAAGTAAAAGATAGGAATCATGGTAAGAATTTCTTTTATCTTTAATGTATATTTGCTATTTAAAGTGATCTAGTAAATTAACCAGTTCTGGAAAATTGTAGTTATCTGCTATAAATTTGAATTATTAGCAACATGATAAGACTTCAAGATATTAATTTACTAATAAACTTTTTTAGACCTTAAATTTACATAGAATAAGAGATACTTTTCAGAGTTTGAAAGCTAGCCAACAAAATTAAAATGGTTTTTTTGAGTATTCAGTAACTTCTTAGGGTATATAAGTAAATACAAGAATGGACAAAAATAGCTTAATAATAAATAATACAAGATTAAATTCTGTTCCATGTACTCGCAACTGTAAACCTACCTTTGCCCACCTGTGTATTTAAATGTTAATCATATTGCAGAGTTGTTGTCCGTATTAGATTAATAAAAGTATAGGATGCATGGTACTTAATTTCATCACTGAACTTTAGAAACTCAATTTCCATTGCTTTAAATTCTGTGGACTTTTAAAACAGATCTTTATGATTTTTGCCTCATGTGGATCTGTTATACTTAGAATTTTGACCATTTTAGATTTAGAAGTGCTCCTGGTTCCATTTCTAATTAAATGGTGTGACCTGTTCCCAGGCACATAACCTCCCTGGGCGTAGCTACCGAGATTTATTTGGTGTAAGCATTGACCCAGGGCTATAGTTTTTCTTGAGTATTTTTCTTCTTAAATAAAATTCACATAGAATCCTAGTATAAAAACAGGTAGTTGGTTTTATGTGTTTTTTTTAATAAATTAGGAGTTTAGAGAAATTATATTAACTTAGAATCTAATTTAGAATAAGAATCTAACTTAGAATAAGATGAAAAGAAAAATTTGAATTGGCTGTCTGACACTGGACCCATTTCCCTATTAATATTTTTCTTATTTTAATTGCACAGCATGTAGAAAATTATGTTTCAGTGCAAGTATAAATGGTAGTAAGCTTTTGCTTTTTTTTTTGCTAACAGCTTTGCAGTCTAAGGAAACTCTTCAGTTAAATAGAGATGGCAGAAGCCTTATTCTGAGCTCTACCTCAGCAAGACAAGTTAAAGCATTAATAGTCTCTAGTGTGTTAAAATTTGGTATGCAATATGTTTATGCTATTAAACATATTGAAAATAAATTTTAATCAAATGTCTGTGTAAGTCTTAAGAGTTAGAGACATGACTCAGGCCTGTTTGATTCAAGAGCATTTCCTATTGTATACTTTTTAAACTAAAAAATACAATTTTTAGATCTCGATAGATTATTTTCTGGCTTATTTCTCCGTTTGACTCAAACAGCGTGACTTAAAATGTTGAACTTTATAAAGAAATTTGTGCTAATTTTTCTAACAACTTTTTTTTTTTCCTGCAGGGAAATGAGGCAAGTTATCCTTTGGAAATGTGCTCGCACTGTAAGTCAAATATTCTTGTTATCGAGAGTTTCTTTCACATTCACATATCTCTCTATATGTATGTATATCATATTCTATATGTCTGTATAGCAAAGTTAGGCCATAATGATCTAAAATGGGTAGTGAGTTTTACTTACAGTCTTAAGTAATCAGAGTAGAGAAATATTTTACAGACTTTTATTATTAGTATCTGCAGTATGCTGTAGTTACAAATCAAATCTCAAATCTCAGTTGCTTAACCTATAGATAAACTAATAGTCATCTTGTGTTTACATAAAATAAATTACTTATTGGAGGCAAGTTTCTGTGTTTTAAGAACAAGTAGCTACTGTAAAGATGTTTCTGGGGAGAATGAGGAAGTGTGGGTGGGCTGGTTATTTCTAACTATTGGAGAATGTAAAAGCAGAACATGACAGTCATAGATATTCTTGATTCAGAGATCAGTGAGAGGACCAAGGAGCTTAATAAAAATCATAAGGTTTCTTGTGTGGAAGGCTAGTGATCAGGGAGAGGAGGATCCTGAGAATTGGAATGGGGACATTTGGTCATTTAGGTATCATCAGGAGGTCCCAGAACTCGCAAACCATTCTGCATCTTTCTTGACCTTTCCATCCCTATTTGATAGAGTTGGTGCTGCATTTTTTTTGAAACCTCTACCTTGCAACAGGTGCTTCTTCCTTTTTTTCTTCATTAAAACCACTTTCCTTGTTGCTCATTATGTTTCATTAGTTTGCTTTCTTTTACCAAAACACTTGTCAGTTCCATTCTTACCAACATCTGTGCTTGTTTATGAGCTCTGGGTAGATGACCTTGTATAATAGATTTTTTTTCTTAATTTAACAAGTGATAATTTATTTAAAAGATTGACTTAAGCATCTACAATGGCAACTTCAAGTTTAATTCCTGACTCAATGCTGATGGAAGTAATCTGCTTAACAGTCTTTAGAAGTACTGTACAAGTCAGTGAGTTGCTTGTGGATCCTCATCTAAAACCTATCCCAAGTCTCAGAATTTTCCTCACAGGTGTTTTACTTGTACTGATCCTTAGTCTTGGTAGGCATCTGAACTGGACCTTTTATTTTAAGGTCCTTTTCCTTTACGCTTCGGATCAAGTCTCCATACACCTTCTTCCAAGATGATGTTGCTGCTGGTTAGAGTAATTCTAAATCGCTTGATCTCCACCTCTGGTTCCATGGGTGTCTTTTTGCTCTTTAAAAGCCATGGCTGAGGCACAGCTTCCTAGCAGACTTGTTCCTTGGGGGGAGTGAACAGTGGTGAGGCAGAAGCGGGTGGAATGGAGGTCTACTGCACCTGCAGCCTTGTCTTCCTCAAAGAGTTGTGTCAAGTTCTTTACTTAACTGACTTCATCGTCTTGGAGCTGTCAGCCTAAGTGTCACCTCTTTGGAGTTGTTGTCTCTCTCTCCTCTTCTAGAATCTCTCTGTTAGAGGTGGTATGTCCTGTTTTTTTTTTTCCTTGTAGCAGCCACCATAAGCTGATATTGTTTATTAATCCATTTTATCTATTTTGTAACTTTTACAATTTTTTAAAATGGTGACACTCTACCATCAATTACCCACGATTCTGCCATCCCAACTACTATTTACATTTTATTTTAAGATATCTTCTCAGGCTTTTCTTTATGAATTTCTTACTAGTTATGATCATATGTTTCTATTTAACATGTTTTCAACATATTGTTGAAATTGACCAAAACCAAACCTAATTATGACTAGATCAGGGATTGGTAAACTACTGCCGATTGGCAGTTTTGTTAATGAAGTTTTAGTGGAACACAGTCATGCCCGTTTCTTTACATGTGGCTGTTTTTTATGCCACAATGCCAGCGTTGAGTAGTTGCAGCAGAGACTACAAGGTCTACAAAGCCTACAATAATTACTGTATGGCCTCTTACTGAACAAGTTTCTTGGGACCCTGTTGTAGATTGTAGTGGTCTTCTGGATTTGAGAACTATCACTTCTACTACTGCCTGACCTATCTGAAATATGGTCAAGATAGAATTGTTACAGGCTGGTGCTTTGGGTGTTACCTAGATCTAGAATTGTCTCTGGCCAAGTTAATGTGTCGATATTACAGTTTCTTTAGAATCGAAAGGGTTTGCTTAAAATTGTACCTTGGCACTCACTATTCATTTTGAGCATGTGATAATTACCGTATTTTGCCATGTATAATGCTCATTTTTTTGCCCAAATTTTTTAGCAAAAAGTTATTCCATACCATGGGTATAATAATCCTGTGTTTACATGCACAAAAACGTGGGTGTGCATTTTACACAGGACTGAATTATGCACGGTGAAATAATGGTATTCTTCCAGTTGCTAATGGCAAGAAGGAGGTGTTTGGAAGTCTGATTAGCCAGGCTTCAGGTGCAAACGGATTTGAGTAGGGTGTTGAGAGTAGTTTTTGTGTCTTGGTCAAGAATAGAGATCCTAGAGGGACAGTACTTGGCAGGTTCTTATCTCCTCCTCCTCCTTTACCTGGTTGCGGAGGAAAACTTATCAGGGCAAAAAGGCAAAAATGGATATTACCTCTCTAATATCTGGACATCTATATGGCAAAAGCCAAGTTTTTGAAACGTGTAGTATTTGAAATAAATGCCATACACTGTTACAGCTGTTTCTTTCAGCCTTATCCTCCAAATTTAGGTCTTTTTTGTGACTACATCTATGCCTTAGTGAAACTTGAACCTTGTCAGGAAAGGTTTGTACTTGTCTGTGAGTGTTCAACCTGCAATGAATCTATCTGACTTCTTCTGTTACCCAGTAGATATCTTTTTTTCTCTGTTCCCTACTTGGTTCACTAGAATACAATGTACTTTTATTGTATTTTATACATGATTTGGAGTAACTTCTCCCAAATGAACTTGTCCCCATTAAAACCACCATTTTTTCCTTCCACTCAAACATTCTAGGAAAGTTTTTCCCCTCATTTACAAACCTCCATTATTGGAAGAGCTTGCTGTTGTCTGTAAACAGCTAGTCATATATTGGAATGTTAAAACCAATCCTTGAGGCACTTTAATATTTATACTTCCCCGTTCAGGTTAAATCCTACCATGTCTTCTCATCCCTTTAAGACCCAGCTAAAGTCTGTGTGCTCTGTTAGGCCTTTTATCCAGCTTGCAGTAGTCCTCTCAGCTCTTCAAGTAGTAACTCCTTTGTTCTTTCAGTATTAAATTGTACTACTTTCTAAAAAGGTAATTAGATTCTAAATCGTGTGCTGTAAGGTATTGTCTTCACTCCTGTGACACACAGGTAGGCACCCACAAAGTGCTTAAGGTCTAGTTACTAGGAAAAAGAGAAATGCATAAATTATTATAATGGAACTAAACCATTAAAATAAATAACAGACAAATATCCCAGGGAGGGAAAATTATCCTTGGATGAGGAAATTAAGAAAAGTTTCATGGAAGGACTGACTTGAAATGGTTTTTGAAAGCTATGTTATATTTCAATACTGATGAATTCTTTCACCTCTCTGGTCATTTGTCCCTTTCACTCCCCTTAAATTGCATCTAGATTTTCAGCATTCGGTCCAGACACCTGCACAGTCATTTTTAATACCCCATTTTCACTCAATGATTACTCTCCTAATTTTTAAGAAAACTGAGAACATTTTAAGTGTTAACATAATTACCTTGTTACTGCCAACCCCCCTACCTGCCTTCTACCATCCCTCTCAAACACAGAAACTTCCCCAATTACATACTCATGCTTACTGCCTCCTTCCCTTCAGTGTCAGAGTTTGGGTTATACCTCCCTTATTCTAGGGTCAGCCTCTTTGCCTGTGGTTTTGAACTCATCCTTTCTCATCTCCAGGACCGAATTTTTTGTTAGGGTCTGTTTCTCAGCTGCTCCATCTCTCTTCAGTGTATAGACATAATGAACAACTCCTTGATCCTGATCATACACCTTCCAGGGTTTTTTATTCTTTTTCATATTTGAGCTTTTCCTGAAAAGAAAAGTCTATATAGTTATCTCCATTTCCTTATTTCTGTTAATTTCATGGCCTTCTGCAATCTGGCACTCATTCCTTACTACTCTATTGAAACTGTTGTTGTTATTAAGGTCACTATCATTTTAAGCACCTTCATTTCTTAATTACCAAATCTGATGGATTTTAAAAAATGTGTAAAATCATTTGTGACATTTGGGGAAATTTGAGTATTGGTTATTTAATATCAAGTAATTAACTTAATAATTGTAGGTATAATGTTACTATCTTTTTAAAGTATATTTTAGAGATAGATAATAAATTCTGAACAGTTACAAGGAAATGACTTATAAGTACAAAGCCTGGCATAAAGCAGATGGGCCGAGTATCTCTTGACTGAATAAGCTAGTAAGAGTTTACAGCCAGACTAGCTGGTTGGATAGACAACTAGTTGGATAAATTTTAAAGGCTGTCTACATTTAGGAAAACTCAGTAGTTAACAATCACCGCACTTATTTTTATAAATAATAACAACATATGTGCCAGGCACTATTTTAAGTATTTTGTCAACCTTTTAAATCTTCATGAGAGAGGTGCTATTACTTTACCCATTGAGTAGATGAGAAAGAGAGGCGGAGAGATCTTCAGTTCTGGCCTAAGGTCACACAGCAGCAGGTGAAGGAACAAGGCCATGGTTTGATCTCAGGTGGTCTGCTTTCAGATTTCTCTGTTTGTCTACACGTGAAGGATTTTAGGCAACCTGGACCCAAGACATAAAGGTATTGTATTCCCTGATGACTTTTTTTTCTCAATTCATTGTTCACTTTTTCTTGCCTTCACTTATTCTAGGCCATTGTGACTTCGTTTCTGTCTGTTGGCTAACCTGTCTGGGCTGTAATGGAAATGTATACTCTGTTGGGGTGATTTGCTCAAAGTTGAGACCTTACTTGTAACTTGGCATGATAAGTTGGAAAACTGACTGTGCAAGATACTACTTCAGATAGTTTAAGCAGTAGAGTAGATTAGGGCACAGTTGGAAGTATTAGTTGGAAATCAGATTCAACTATTTTTTTTTTTACTGTTGATAAAACCAGTATAATTCTGAAGAGATTTGATAAGATGAAGTACAGGGTCTATTTTGTAGACTGAACATAGATGAAAGACTAATAATAAAGATTTCTAATTTTTTTTCATTGGAAGGTGACCCAGGAGGAGCTTGGTAGACATTTAAAGAGCGTTTTCTTTTGCATATGAACTACATGTAGAAATCGCAAAGACATATTTAGCTATATGGACACTGCTCTGGTTTTTATATAAACAGACTTACTCACATTCAAGAAATTTTGTTTTTGGTTTCATTATTTACTCGTGACTTGAAAGTGTAAAGATATTAACTTTGTGCTGTTAATTTCTGCTCTCAGTCAGCTTATCTCATGTCTGTATTCTTAGACTAGGGCTTTTCTTTGTTGTGAAAACAAAACTTTTTCAGAGAATAATTTGACTTCCTCTTTTATATCTACATTTCTCTATGTTTCCTTTCTTTTTTTTTCTTTTATTTTTTTAAAGATTTTATTTATTTATCTTTAGAGGGGAAGGGAAGGAGAGAAGTATCAGTGTATGGTTGCCTCTCGTGAGTCCCCTGCCGGGAACTGGCCTGCAACCCAGGCATGTGCCCTGACTGGGAATCGAACGATAATCGTGTGGTTCTCAGGCCCGCGCTCAATCCACTGAGCTACGCCAGCCAGGGCTTCTATGTTTCCTTTCTTAAATGGACTAGATTAACTCCAGTTCTTAATGTGTGTTCTAAAAATTCTGGTTTTATTCCCAAGCCTTTATTCAGAATTTCTGGAATCTTTGGAGGAAGCTTTTATTAGTATCCTTAAAAATTCAGTTTGAATGTGAACAGGTAAAAGTTTTTAAACATTTTATTCTTAAAATGCCATTTATTATGAAAAATTTTTGTCATTAACTTTGAAATTGACTTACACATTTGTTACTCTAGATTAAAAACTTCATGAGTGTATCACATAGTTCATGCTTCTTAAACACTATCAGCCATGAATTATCATTTACTTAGTAACTTAATGATCCTAAATTCCAGTTTCACCTCATTCTCTGAGAGGTACTTCTATTCTGCTTTCTTTCAGTAAAGTTTTAGAGCTGTAATGAAGAGGGATGAAAGGTTTTCTAAAGTATTGTTCATGAACTTGAACACCTAAGCTTTGAGTTGTTTCCTTATTCTGCTGTTACAGTACCTGTTTTTAAGTGCTTGGATTGTCTACTGTAGTCTAAATATTTCAGGTTTTTAGGTAAGTAGCCTTAAGAAAAATGTTAGCCTTTTAGAATTCATACTGTCAGTTTTTGACATTATGACAGCACTTACTGATTTGTCAGTCATTCCAGCAATGAAGTCCATGATGTAATGATTTAATAGTCTAACACAAATGTGAAAAAATGTATATTTGTGATGTAGAAGTCAGTTTTTTTAGTTGGTAAAAAGCCTAGCTAACCATTTCCCAAAGTATAAATTCTTGGATCTCGCTCAGAGTATTAGAGGAAAATATATGAACAAATACGTAAGTAAAAAAGGACTTGGGAACAAATACAGGGAATAGCATTTGTTCTAAAAGAAATTTCAGAAAATGTATTAGGTAAAATGGAAGCACAAATCATCAGTGAAATAATGGGTGAGAATTTCCCTCTCCTGAAAAATCAATCTAATCTGATTGAAAGAGCATTCTTCTGATAGTCAAGAAGGTTAAATGAAAAAGACCTATATTTACTTAGTCTCGACCTATTTTATACTTTTAAAACTCCAGGAGTATAAAGAAAACACTTAAACAGTGGGGGAAAAGCTGCCTAAAAAGACTAGGAGTCTGTCTACTGGCATTAGATTTCTCGGCAGCAGCAGTAGTTACTAGAAAGCAGTCAGGCAGTTCATTCAGAGTTCCAGGTTCCTGAACCCAGAATTTTACCAACCAAATGTTTGTTCAGGTGTGAGGTCAAATTAAATACAACTCCAGAAATTTAAGGACTTGGGGAATTTACCTTTTTTAACTTCTTGAATATTTACCTAGAAAAATGAAATAGGAGATAAAGATGAAACGAGACCCAAGAACTGAATCTCTTAAGACACCACTAAAAATCCCAGAATCATAACTGTGCCATGAACATGGTTCAAGTTAGAGCAGGAAATTGAAGCATTTATGAAGAATGTCTTCAAGAAGAAAGTAAAAGCCATTATATAAAACATGTGCTGGAATTTCTTGATGTGTTAAGTAAGGTAAAAGGCAAGTCATAAGAAAGAAAAGGCGGAGTCTGGTGGGGGTTACAGTGTGATACTCTTGGTGATAAGCTAGATTGAAGTGTGGAGCAGCTGTAAATAAGTCTTGAATAATTGGTGCACAAAGTAAAAAAGATTCTTGAATATGCATTCTTTTGTGAGATACCATATTTTTTTGAGAGTTGGGGATGGGGAGTGATAAAAAACTAAAACGTTCAACTAACGTCTTTAAATGCAACATAACCAGAAAAGATAAGAGAAAAGCCTGAACTATAATAGGTTGGGGTTGAATTTATCTTGTTACAAACAATGAAACAAGTCATTAAGAGCCGTGTCTTTTGAAAAGGATGTATTACTGACCAACACAATATACTTAGGCTTTCTAAAAAATGAGTGACTTTTAAGCTAACTTATTAATAATATTGAGAAAACTTAAAAGATGTATTTTTATGAGCTTAATAGATAGATTAGGAGACTAGATTCTGTTAAGGTATCAGTTCTACTCGGATTGGTCAAGACAATCAATGCCTATCATATTATCAGCAGGCTTTTTATAAAAATTACCAAACTGTTAATTTCATGTAGAAATGCACAGATCTTGGAAGAGCCAGGACAATTTTGAACAAATTCTCCCTGATTTAAACATTTACTATAAAACCAAGACTGTGGTATTGGCATAAGATAGATGAAATCAATGGAAAAAAGGAACAGAGTAGAGGTTATTGACCCAAATATTGAATATACATACATATTGATGTGCCTGTGTCCATATTTCATAATATGCTTTTTTAATTCTCTTATATCTATCGGTAGGGTGCTTTCTTTGCTTTGTTCTGTTGTCAAACTATTCTTCACAGAATGTAAATATTAAACTGCTAGTTTATACAAAACGTTGTTACAAAATTGTGGGGGTGAGTGTTTGAATCTGCTTATTAGGAAGGTTTTATTTGTGACGTGTCTCTACTGCACCCCCTGGTGGTTTTTATTTCTTATTTGGGGTAACATATAAATACAGTCTTCACTTTCATAAGTTAAATTTTACAAAAGACTTTAAAACTTATAAATTAATCTTTATTTTAAAAAACTACCCAATAGCTTCTGTTAACACTATACAGCTTTGTGCTTGTGGCAGTCATTACAAGAGTCACTTACTACCTGTTTCTGCGTAGGTAATTGTGTTAGGTCTAGTGGCTCTTTCCAAAATACCTTTAAGGTACGTATTTTGAAATCCTTTTTCAGAGTAACCTAATAGTTAACTTTATTGCATAGTTCTAAGTATCCTGTCATACCAAAAAGATTAGGGAATCTCTTTTTAGAAATATTACAAGTAGTCGGAATGAGGCTGGAACATTTTGTGGTGCCAGAAATGAAGGAAGTGCTTAAAATCGCAGTTGTTGAAATTTCATGTGGGAACCAACTTAAAGACCAAAGCTGGAACAATTTGACTAACAAATAATGAAATTACTGGATTTTAACCAGTAGAATAAAATAAATATCCATAAATTTGTGCTGATTTAATAATCAAATACATAAATGGGAAAAGTTTTTCTAAGGAGTATTTCAATTAATATAGAAAGAAAAAGAAAGTCATTATCAGGCAAATTCCATAGTAACAAAATCTTGCCGATACGATCTACCAGTGGATGCTAGAATTAGGCCAGAGTTTTAGGAGAAATATTTGCGTATTTTTAAAAGTATCCCTTCCACCTGATTTTTTTTAATACAAAGGGAAAGGTAGTAGATTTTATAGCAAAGAAATCCGCTAGATACCATGTTGACTGGCTGATGAAAATTAACATCTCTAATAAAAAGACATTGACATCATGAACCCCTTAATATAATGCATTACGGAGGACATATCATTTCTATCGGGGTCTTACCCCAAATGCCCAAATTTATTCTAATCATGAGAAAACACCAGCAAGTGCAAACAGGGATGCTTTACATGACACTGGGTCAGAAGTTTCAAGGTCATAAAAGACAAGGGAATAATTAAAAGCCGTCATGAATTGGAGGACACTAAGGAGAAATTACAGAAAAGTTAGAAAAATAATAGAGTTCTCAAATAATTTTTACACAATTTCCTCTAATGCTAACATCTTACAGAATCATCATGCGATTATCAAAATCATGAAAATAACAGCAGTACTATATTTTGTCTTTCTTGTTAAATCATTTATAAACTAATAGGTAATACATTATTTATGAAGTGGCTATTAAAAGAATTTCCTGAAGAAGCAGTAATAGTCTTGTTCCTGTTTACTACTGCACAGTTACTGGGATTGCCTAAAATGTGAGGAAAGTTTTCAACTTTTTTATTTTTCAACTATTCTGCTTATTTATTTACTTTTTTGATTTGAAAAACCTTAAAAGTTACCTGTAAGAACTTACAAATTGCACTTACCATTTTTTTAAATTTAATCCTCACCTAAGGATGTTTACTGATTTGAGAGAGAGAAACATTGATTGGTCGCCTCAGGTAAGAGAGATTCCTATATAACTAGGGATGGAACTCGCAACCTGGGTATGTGCCCTGACCAGGGATCAAACTGGCATCCTTTTGGTTTATGGGATGACACTTTAACCAGCTGAGTGACATGCCAGGACAGTTATTTTTACTTTTAACTCTTAATGGTAGAAAAGCAGCTTGTTGTGAATTTAGTAATAACAGCGCCTTAAGAGCCAGAGACTAGATCTCTGCTATTTTGGAATCTCTTAAATTCCTTGTTTTAAATGAGAAAATATATACTGGTACATGTAATAAACAGAGATGATTGTTTCTCAGTCTGAGAGGGTAATGAGTGAATATGCAACCTTTTATCTCATAATATTATATTGCTCTAGTATTAATGTATCCCAGTTTAAAGTATTTATTAAAATTTACTGTGGCAACAGGAGCTCTCTAAAGGCAGATTTTCAATAGGATTTGTGAAATCACTTGTCAAAATGAGTAACCATCTAGATACCATATTTATCTCTGAGTACCATATTTTGCTGTGTATAATGCGCTTTTTTTTTTTTTTTTGCCCAAAATTTTGAAGGAAAACTAAGGATGAGATTATGCATGGGTAGTGCATGGAATACCTTGTGTCTGTTCTTGTGTTTTATAATTATCTGTTAAATAAAATTTCTTGTACCATAATATGTAAATAAGAGATTGAGTTAAAAAATTACAAGATTTTTTTCCTGAAAGTTAGGGCCAAAAATGTGGGTGTACGTTATGCACAGGCATGCATTATACTCAGCAAAATATAGTATGTCATGGTGGGCAATGTGTCAGCAATTTAATTTGGTGTTTTTTGTGGAAGTAATTCTTAATAATAACTACTTCATGAACTCATACTAAAAGATCTAAGTTTTTGGTCTTTTGCTTAAATTTTAGATTTTTATACACACACATACACACACACACAGGTCAGGGCAAAAGTAGGTTTACAGTGTGAGTATGTGGAGCACAGTTTATTCTTGGTATCATTTTCCATATGAACAACTGTAAACCTCCCCCATATGTTATTTTAATGTGATTCTTTATCTCACTACTTGGTTTGATTTAATTTAAGTTAAAGTAGCAAAATAAAGGTATCCTTACAAAAAGTAGAATAATAACATCTGTTTCAGCTTGGCAAAACATATGAAAAAGAGTATCTGAGTCATAAGATGAGTCAGGAGGATTAGGTTTGTGGGTTCTTTTTTTTGGGGGGTGTCCATCTGTTTTAAGGGAGTATGGTCCCAAGCAGTAGGAAAAATCTTTGATGAAATTTGATGCCAAAGGTTGGAATTTGTTCTTTAATATTTAACTTGTACTAAGTGAAGATCTGAAACATTTGATGGTGCTGCCACGGTGGGTTTGATCTATGGTTTGATCTGTTGTAGAGATCTGTGTTTAGTTTGGAGGCAGTTGGTAAACGCTGATATTTCAAGACTTGAGACCTGTTTTGTCCTTTAGGATCCTCTTAATTTTTTAACACATCTAGTCTGCAGTGCTGGCAAGTGGGAGAGCTGAATAACTGCTTCTATCCCGACAGTAACAACCAAATAAGTCACTGTTTCGTTTCTAAAAAAGGACTGTTTACCTTTTGTTTTAGAAAGCTAGCTTTCTTAGATCTTGGCTTTTTAAAATACTCATTTTATTTAGGTATAGATTCCTTCACTGCTCGGCTAGCCCCAGCTAGATAGTAAGTACAGAGTAATCTAGTGTTTTACTCATCACCATTGTAGTCCAAGCAGGAAGGAAGGGACAAAAAGGGGAAATGAATGAGTGGTTGGAGAATGGATGACTGCCTTTTTCCAAACTACACTGACTTCTTAAGGAAGCTCAAGATGAGTTGTCACTACATGGGGTATGTGAGAATGTTGGTGGATAGAAGATTAGATGGAGGTTGTTCCCTCCAAGTCATACTTAAGGGGCTTTAAAAAAAATAGTTATTGTCAAGTTAAGTATCATCACTGGTACCTTGCTTTGCCTTGAGGAAGGTTTAAATGACTCATCCAGAACAGGTGTCAACAAGTTTACTATGTTTCATACAATATTTAAAGCAGATGAAAGTGAAGAGGTTTTAAATGCTGCTTTTTAAGGGCTTTTGCTAGAGACTGTGTTCATTATACTCATAACAGCAGAATATAGTTAATATCCCCTTTTATTCAATCAGGAAAATTAATAGGGGTTTCATAAATGGAGTGTTAAGACAAGGACATTCCAGCAGAGGATTTATAAAGAAATGCATGCATAAAATTTATGCTGTCGAAGAATTGTGCCAAGAGCATTGTAACTAAGGTAAAGGTAATGGGAGGGAGGGATTTACATTAAGGCTAAATATTATCAAGGGCCTAGGACTTTTTATCCTGTAAGTACAGAGCCAGCAATTTGGCTGAATATAAGTTTTAGAAAGATTACTATTTGACAGTGTAGGAAGGGTTGGTTGAGCCAAGTATATTTGATGATTTATGATTCATTTTTGTTATTATTAATGTTTTTAATATTCCTTATTCATCAAGACTGTGTAATGCTGTCTTCTGGGTTAGTGGGGTTTTTCAGGTAATTGAAAGATAATGTTTGTACTTCAATTTCAGTTTTGTAATGTAAGTTTCTAAACTTATTCATGTCCCCTCCTCAGTAAATGGAATCTCAGTTTCCATAAATATTATGGCACTGCATTTCTGCCTTTTCTTCTTTTCCATTAATGATATAGTCCAGCTCTTGTTAAAAGAAATGACTGATTTATCCGCATGCTGTTTGTTGCGACACTGTCGTCTTTTCTTTTCCACTTGTAATCTACTTTAGTTGTTTGTTATGTTCAGTTTCCTCGTCACCTTTTGTAGTCTGTAGTTTGAAACTAAGACAAACTAAAAATTGCTAGAAGAGAATAGTAAACTCTTCCTTGGTCTGTACCTAGAATTAAGCCAAGCATGAAGGAGGTGGCTTTCAGATATATCTATGAACTTTAAGAACTGTTCGGAAAGGTTTACTGATTGGTGTCTGGTTAGATAAGTAGTTTTACTTTAAATACTGATGGCATTTTGATCAACTAAGTTTAAAATCCAAAACACTTAGAAATAATACTCATTTAAAATCTTTATTGAGCACCCTGGTTGGTATGGCTCAGTGGATTGTGTGAGGGCCTGTGAACCAAAGGGTTTCCTGTTGGATTCCTGGTCTAGGGCACATGCCTGGGTTGTGGGCCAGGTCCCCAGTAGGGGGCGTGTGAAAGACAACCACATATTGATGTTTCTGTCACTCCCTCCCTTCCCCTCTGTCTAAAAATAAATAATATGTTTAAAAAATGAAAACTTTTATCAAGCACCTATTATGCTTTTATGCAACAAATGGTGTTGCCTTGAGGTGGCCGAGACATGTATATAAGTCCAAAGCATGTGTAGGATTTAATTTATTAAGTTTGTTTCTTCCAGGAGTAAGAGTATGTAATTGTATCATGGAAAATAAAGTTTATTTGAACAGTTCTGCTATTATCCATTTATTTATTTCATTAAAGAAGGAATATTCTTTAATAAAAGGATAAAATGCTCTATGAAGTTAGTGTTCATGAAGTGTATATTTGAAGTTTTTATTGGGTTATTATATCTGTATTCTGCAGTTTGAAGCAGAATTTAGATGAATCATTAAAGAGCATAAAGGCATTTCCGCTGTACTACAGCGTATGTGTTCCTGAATTACCTTACGTGCTGCAGAATCGTGACTGGGAAAAATATGGACAGGGCAGAGCACTCCTTACGTAGTTTTGTAACAGAGCACTAACAAAAATCAATTTGACCTTTAAAATACTGACACAGGTTACCTCTGCTGTTTGTATGAAGCCCATAGCTGTCCACCTAATAGCCTTAAACTGGGGCTTGTGTTTTCTGTTTTGAGGTACAGGTTCTTGAGGGTATTTGCTTCAGCAGAAACTAATTCTGTAAAAATTAAATAATGGACCAGGATATAGTCATCTTTCATAATGGCTTTTTCAGGATGGGGGGACATTGGGCCAGCAGAAGTAGATGAGAAATTGTCTTTGCAGCTTGTTCATTTGCACCCTTAGTTTTCACCAGATAACAATGTTGAAAAGCCTTGGGGTTCTTACAGCCACTAAACATGATGTTATTTCTCTAAAGAGATACTTGTTATTTTTCATTGTTTTTAAGGTTTTCATATTTTATTAAGACTTTCTCTTTAACTTGAGAATACTTGTCCCTGATCCCTTTATAACATTGCAGGAAAAAACCTCTGAAAATAGCTCTGGCCATGTGGCTCGGTTGGTTGGAGCATTGTCCTGTGGACCCCAAGGTCATGGGTTCAGTTCCTGCTTAGGGCACAAAATTGGATTGTGGGTTTGATCACTGGTTGGGGTGCATGCTGAGAAGACAGCCAGTCAGTGTTTCTCTCTCAGGTCGATGTCTCTCTGTCTCTTTCCCTCTTTCTCTCCCTTCCTGTCTTTCTAAAAGCAATGAAAAAAATGTCCCCACGTGAGGATTTAAAAAAAACCTTGTGAATCAATGACATTACTTTTCTCTACTGATGTCACTTCTCTACCAACTGCTATGAAACCAGATTCATGTCAGAGCAGCATCTTCTAGTTGTACAGTATGTGCTTTAGTGGTGCAGGTAAAATGATAGTTCCTATTCCACTTCAACAATAATTTTAGGTTTTAAAAATATATACTTTACCTTTGAAGTTCCTACAATGAGGATGCCATGTATACTTGAGTTTCAAAACAGTTTCAATCTCAGTATCTAATATCATGGGCACATGTATCCCTGCCTAGTACGTAATATATGCACCAGAAGAGGGCGCTCGTACCATCGTGGTGGCACCCTGGTCATGGGCTTCTACTTTCTACTGTAAGAAAGAAATGTAATTTTCTATATATTTATATTTTTTAAGTTATGAAGAAAATTATTTATGTGAATTAGTCTGATTTTTTTTAAAGGAATGAAAATAATAATGTAGTTTAGAAGAAAGTGAAGAAACCTTTTTAAAGAATGCATTATGATAAGAGACCTGATGCTGAATTTTGATAGATTAATTATAAAGTAATGCAAACATTTTTAAATTTAATTTTGTAGGTTGTGGGCTGCTTTTTTTTTTTAAGTCGGAGCTATGTTTAATTTGCTTGTACTTAGAAAAGAATATTGAAAAGACTGGCAGAATTGCCTCCAAGAAGGGGAATTGTAAATCTGAAAAGTGGGATGAAAGGGAGGCTCTGAACTTTGAACTATGCTCAAAATTTGTAACATGAACTATTAGAAATAAAGTAAAATTAAAATGTAAACAGAAAAGTGAAAGTCAAGGTGCTTAGGCACAGGGCAGAGGTTGGTTTAGCCTGCCTGGTAGGAGCCACCTGACTTCCACGATCAGCTTAGCATTGTCAGTCCTATTAGATAGATACTTTGGTGTACTCAGCATATTGTTGGCTGTATGTTATGATAGGTGCAGACAAACAAAAGGGTGATTAAATAAAAATGCGTATGATGTACTTTCTCTGTTACAGGGAACTAGTCAAAAGTATATTTAACTCTCTAATTAGAAATTAAATGTTTAACTGCTGGATGCTTTTTCATTCTAATTATAAAATCATTTTGTAAGTTATACCTCTCTTTTTGTTTGGTTTCAGTTGATGCTGATGAAATTAAAAGGCTAGGAAAGAGATTTAAGAAGCTTGATTTGGACAACTCGGGTTCTTTGAGTGTGGAAGAGTTCATGTCTCTACCAGAGTTACAACAGAATCCTTTAGTACAGCGGGTAATAGACATATTCGACACAGATGGGAATGGAGAAGTAGACTTTAAAGGTAAGAAAGCAGTTTTAACATCACAAATTGTAGTCTTAAACAGCTGTATGTACAACAATGTATGAAAAATTTTAGTGTTTCAATGCCTTTATATTATTGGTAATCTTATAATCATAGATTATGTCAAAATCTCAAAATCTGTGGGATATGAACCTTAATGAAGTAAGATGTTTCAGTTTTTGGTTAATAAATGATCAGATTGTCCTTATAAGGTAATTTTAAAAAATGAAATTTAGTATTTTGTTTTGAGAAAATTGGTCTCACTTTAGGGAGACATCACATTAGAGGCTGCATTTTTTAAACCTTTTATACAGAATGAGGCATATACTAAGTCATCAATAAAAAAACAAACTGTAATAATAAGGGTATGGGCATTACCGTAGAAAGGATCATTTTAGTTCATCTAGATTTGACAAAGACACGTGGTGGTGCTTTTGATGTTAACATGGTGCATAATTTTGCACTCGATTCTGTACTTTTTAAAGCACAGTTTGCACTCGATCCTGTACTTTTTAAAGCACAGTTCCCAACGTTTTTGGCACCAGGGACAGGTTTTGTGGAAGACAATTTTCCCACCAACCAGGTTGGGGGGGGGGGTTGGTTTCAGAATGATTCAAGTGTATTAAATTCAGTCTCACCTCCTGTGCAGCTTGAATCCTAAGAGGTTTTGACCCGCACCAGTCTGTAGCCTGAAGGTCGAGGACCCCTGTTTGAAAGTAAATCAACATTTCTTTCCACTGGGGAATAAATAGATTTTGATGTTTCAGTTTCAGGAACTGAGCTATGTAAGTGAAGTGATCTAAAAGTGATTATGATTCACTCTAGTGGGCAGAGAAGAAAAATTACTATTTTCATAAAACTCCCAACAGTTTGTCTAAATAATTCTGAATTTTGGAATCAGAAATCCAAAATTATTTTTGTTCTGGGAAAACCAAGTATAATCTTTATATAAAGTCTTCCTTTAGTAGTCATATTTTCAAAGACGAAAGTTAAGTAGCTTAAAGAACATGGTTTTGAGTGTTATTCTCTGTGATACATAATAAATATTTGTTAAATTCACTTTAGAGAACTTCAAGTTCAAATTTCCAAAAACATGTAGTACCTTTTTTGTTGAGGTTTCACATTTGGCACTTTGCATCTTCAACATTGCTAAGTATTATTTTCTTTTGCAACAAGAAAATGTACTCTTGTGGGCATGTGGGATTTTTTTGTGTGTATTGGGTATGTGTTGTTTTTCTATTCAAAAAATTGAAACTTCTGACCTCTGAACATGTTTTATTCTTATTCAGAATTTATTGAGGGAGTCTCTCAGTTCAGTGTCAAAGGTGATAAGGAGCAGAAGTTGAGGTGTAAGTACTTTTCTTCACTGAGTTTTTCTCTCTTATACCACAACTACCCCATACTGCATTATAACCTCTTTTTAAAATATTCTAAAAGATATCTTTTATTCCTCATCCTTAGTAGACATAATAGAAGTTTTATATTCTGGAGAAAACCCTTTTAAGACATTTGTAATTAGTAATTTTTAACAATGTGTCGTAGTTGCTTTTCATTTGGGTAGAAGGAAATAGAATTTTCTTCTATTTAAAAAAATCCTATAAACTATATATCTTGGATAAGAGGGTTTTTTTATGAAAGTGGAGAAAATACTGTAATATGACTAGGTTTACTTAGTTTATACATACTGTTTCAGAAATATTTACCCAGAAGCCCACTATTTTGGTTTATGTAGGTAGCCTCCATTATCGTGAATATTTGATAATCTTTTTTAATTATTCAGTTCTTAAATAGGGAGACAGTTTATTCAGTAACATTCTCTGAAGCACAGGATATATACAAACATCCTTTGTAAATAAACTTTTGATATAAATGAGCATAACAACAGCAGCAAGTGCTACTGTCTTTTGAGCTTTTACTGCGTGTCAGACACTGTTCTAAGCAGTTTACATGTATGATTTCATTCAGTGCTCTGAAGAACCTGGAGACTAGGAACTGTTACTAGCCTCAATTTTATATGTGCAGAAACTAAAAGCTTAGCAAGTTTAAATAATGTACCTTAGACTACACTTACGGACCCAAGCTCTCTGGATTCCATTGCCCATGCTCTTAGGCAGTTAGTTACAGCATGTTACAGTACACTGAAAGGTGGCATCTGTGTGTAGAAAGGAGCCATCCTCATAGTTACAATTCTAGATGTTTGGCAACTTAACCGTTTTCTTTCTCAGTGAAATCATTCACTTGTGATGTCTTCTACTTGCCATTGATATTTTTTTACTCTTTTTAGTTGCTTTCCGGATCTACGACATGGATAAAGATGGCTATATTTCCAATGGGGAACTCTTCCAGGTGCTGAAGATGATGGTGGGGAACAATCTGAAAGATACACAGTTACAGCAAATTGTAGACAAAACCATAATAAATGCAGATAAGGATGGAGATGGAAGAATATCCTTTGAAGAATTCTGTGCTGTACGTACAAAACATCTGATTCTTACTTAGTTTCATTTAAAAAACATTTTGAAAAGCACTTAATAGAGAACTTCTTACAGTTATTTTGTCATAGAAAATTATGTACCTCATTTTTTCTAATTGCCCCCATTTGAAGTTTTGAAGTGTTTTCATTGTAATTGTTAGTGGATAATAATGATTATTCTCAAGAGTTAATACAGGGGTGGGTGGACAAAAGTACATTTACAATGTGAGTGGTGAAACAATTTATTCTTGTATCGTTATTTATTAATTATTGCATTCTTTTTATGCGCACAAATAATTGTAAACCTATGTTTGCCCACCCCAGTATTCTCCGCGATTGTCTCATAAAATGCCACAAGACCTCTATTAGTATTTACTTACAATTGTTAGTTCCCCAAATTAGATCAGTTTATGTTCTTAAGATTCATTTAGAAATAAACATGTTTCAAAATCCTTTTGTGGGAAATACATGTTCATGAGTTTCAGAAGCTTGGTTTCATGACGACAGCAGAGATGGACTCCCTTGTCCATCCTAAATTAAACTCACCAACTAGGCAGTGTAAATGGTGATTCCCCACCCCGCTTCCTTGTATAAGCTCCTGATGGGTACATCTGTGTTTAGGGGCAAGGGCTCTGCAGAGGTGGGGACTGTAGTTTGGGGGAGCCCTATAAATTTAACTAACTTTAGGTGGGGTATGGGGCAGTAGCTCAGCTTCCAGTTTACTAATTTTCTTCAGTAGGTCCAAGAATCTACCATTTGGTTTCTTGTCTCTGCTCTGCCCCTGATGCAGAGAGATGTTAGCTCTCTGATGTGTTATAAGGAGTTTTAACTGCAAGAATCCAGAGGAGTGCCAAAGTGACAAGGAAAAAGTTTTGATGTTTTTCAGTTTGTTGGATGCTTCCATAGGAAGATTTTCTCCTTTTTCTTCCCATTTTTTAAATTTAGGTCACACAAGGAACAAGGAATTACTTTGGTTGGTTGTTATGTAAAGACTGAGGTAGCTACTTTGGTTCTTACGTAGAAGTTCACACTATCCTTTTTTAAGTATCTTCCTTCATCTCAAGGGAATACTGTCTTTGCATTTTGTTTAAAAAAAATAGGGTGGTTGCTCTAGTTAAAGAGCAGGCTGGGTCTTTTCGGAAGAGTGTTAGGTTTGAGAGTTGAGACTTGAAACTGTTGCCAGGTGTTGCAGGGCCTTCACTGTGGTCAAAGATCATTGCAGGACTCCCGTGGACTGGCCTCGGATTGCGCGGGCCGTGACAACAGGCTGGTGGTGGCATCACAGGAGCAGCCAGTTTTCAAAAGAAGGAAAGAAAAGAAGAAATATCAGGCCTTGAGGGAACAGAACAGAAATGGAAACCTCTTGGAGTGATAAGGAAGGGATAAATGAAGACTGCTTGCATTTAATAAGTATAAAATGTAAACTAAAATTACATATAAATCACCTGTAGGGGACAGAAGTTAAAGTAGATCTTTGGTTATAGAAATGATGCTAAAAAGAAAAAAAAGAAAAAAAAAAGAAATGATGCTATTTACACTGAAGATATAAGCTAAGGTTTGAGTTCATTTTCCAGTATTTTTGTTAAATTGCTTTAATTTGTATTTTCAAGGGTCATAGGTCAGGAAGGGAGAAATGTTTTCTTTGTGTTGTAAATCAACCTTTCTGAACATTGATCAGGCCCTTAATTTTGGCTTTATTGAGTTCTTTTTATTCTGATTTCTCAAGCAATAACAGTGAAAGGGATGGGAAAAACTCTTTTAAAAGATCACATATAGTATATACCTACTTTAAAATTTTCACATTATTTAACATACAAATAAATGTATAAATAGTGACAAGATTGAAGTTGGTGGATTGAACCTAGGTATTCATTTTACTTCCTCTCAAAATGCTAATTAAGTTAAATGGATTAAGAAAAAAGGATTATAAACCCTTAAGGACAAAGTGAGCAGCAGAGGATAGCAACTTAATTTGGCAATTTATAAGTCACTAAACCGACTAAGCAGACAGGAGAAAATAGGAATTCTAAGCTGTCAGCTTGGAAAGCTTAGAAGAAGCCTGGTTTATAATGCAGAGGCCCCAGAATTGGTGGCACAAGGTAACTGAAGGTGGGGGTGGAGGTGGGGCTTTAAACAAGGAAATAGCTTAGTCTGTTGAAGAGACGAGAACACCAGGTCTCCTTCCTACTTTGTTCAAACTCTCTTGCCTTTTAGTGGGAGATTACAAAGGGTGAAACAAGTAGGGAAACAAGGCATAGATGTGGGGGGGGCGGGTTGGTGGTGGGGTGTGTGTGTGTGTGTGTTGTGTAGGAATTCAGTGAAGATAAGCATACTTGCATTTTGACAATTCCAGCTTTCTTCCTGATCAGACTCCCTGGCAACTGTACTTAACTCCCTCCAGTCAAAAGATGGGAAAAGCCCTCTTTGGGAAATCTGATCTTCCCAAAGTAAAGGTCCCACCAAGTCAACTCAAAGTGGTGTAGCCTGCTGTCTGTAGCCCCACCTTACACATGAAGGTTGCAGTGGCCTGGTTTACCACAGAAGTGGAGAGCCAAGGATCACCAAACATTAGAGGAGAACTTCTCATGTGGAACATAAATATGAAGCCAAGCCCAGAAACAAAACTTGGGAAAAAATTTTGCAAGTCCAGTAAAAACTTGAGAAGTAAAACAAAATGTGTCATTATTCTCAGGAATACAATATGTTGAATCTTTGAAACAAAAATTGAGTAATATATACAAGAGCTTTAGGAAATTTAAATTTAAAGGATTACTGTAGGACACCTAACACCTAAATGCTCAGTGTTCCAGAAAGAAAATGGAGGGGAGGGAAGGAAATCATCAAAAATGAATACAAAATAATGAACCAAAAGTAATGCGTTTACTGACTTGAAAAGACTAAGTACCCAGCATGGTATATAAAAATAATCTGGACCTAAGGCACATTGTCATGAAATTTTAGTGGAAACATAAGTGATTTTATAAATTTCCAAAGAGCTGGGGTACAGCGGTGGGGGCTTCATACAAAAACTCGAGATTCATTGTGGAAAGTCCTCAGAAGTACATTGGAAAGATGACAGTGGAGCATAGCCTTTATAGTTCGGAGAGACAGTTAGTTCCAAACCAGAATTCTCTACAGACCCAAACTAATGGAAGAATAAAGACCTTTTCAGGTATGCAAGGTCTCGCCTTTCAGGAAACTACTGGAGGATGTGCTCCCACTAGCAGTAGGGCCATAAGTCAGAAAAGAAGATAATGTGGGGTCCAGGAAGCAGAGGGCCCAACGTGAGAAAGAAGGAAATCTCTGGGAAGACGGCGAAGGGAGATCTGGAGATGGCAGGCCTAGGCAGGAGCAGGTTGGAGAGCTCTGGGAGTGATCTTAAACACACTAAAATTGATAGAATTATGTGTAACATGTATGAATGTGTTTAGAACCGAAGTTTGAGGTTGACCTGGTAAATGCACAGAACACCCAGCAAAGGGGAAGGTCAGGCAATTACTGACTGTAGCCAGTCAGATGTTCCGGAAAAAAGTTACAGTATGTGTTTCTGTTCTGCTGTAAATAGTGTTACACAGTCATAATTAGAATGCTGTGTTTCTGTCTAGTAAAAAATAAAGATACAACTATTGAAAGAGGGGTGGGATGTATGTGGGGTGGGAAGATAGATGGGAAAGATGTGTAAGAAAGAGCTAAATCTTCTCTCATGGGAAGTTAGTAATGCTTTTTTAACCTTGAGTACAACAAAAGATGATGTAGGAGTGTTATTTGTAGGTAAACACTGAAAGTCAGCTGAAAACGATTCCCTGGTGAAAAGAATAGAAGATGAGGGCAGGGTAGTGGACCTTCATAGCAGAAGTTGTACAAGTACTTTGGCTGTTCAACCTGTATTTTTCAAATCAAATTTTAAGCAGTAAGTTTGAATTAAAAAATAATACAGAGCCCTGGCTGGTGTGGCTCAGTGGATTGAGCTCCAGCCTGTTAATCAAGGGGTTGCCGGTTCGATTCTTTAAAAAAGTAAGTATAAAAGACCTAACTAATCCATAAGTGTTAAGTCGTGAGTGTGGCTAAATGTGCAGAAAATCTTATTCACTTGGTGGTACTTCAATATTTTCTAAAATAGACTGACTGAAGCCATATTTGGTTTTTGAGGACAGCTTTTATGGTCACATCTGGTAATCACTTAACTGAGAGGACTAAGGTAGGGGTCCTGCCCAAAGCCTGCTGTGCATGTCTTTGAGCTAAAATTTTTTTGCATTTTTATAAGTGGAAAAAGAAGATGCAAGTGAAATTATGCATGGCCTACAAAGCCTAAAATATTTATTATTGGGCCTTTTGTGGAATAAGTTTGCCAGCCCTTGTCTAGAACACAAGAAAATGCCTGTTCGTGGAAGAAAGAAGCCATGAAAATTCTAACTAGATACAATGCAACTTTTTTTTAAAAAGCAGCACAGCTTCTGAAAATGGTTAAAATACTATGTTTGTATATTATAGTTTTGGTAAGCTGTTTAAACTAATAAAAAGGAATGTTTTCAACATGGCTAAGCTTGATTTGTTCTGTTACAGGTTGTAGGTGGCCTAGATATCCACAAAAAGATGGTGGTAGATGTGTGACCTGTTTAAAGAGTACCACCCAACACTTTTGCTTTCTTCTCCATCTCTGAAGATCTGCTCAAGACGTCCAGCAATGCTCTCTGTGTATTTAAATGGAAGTATTTTTCTCTGTGAAGCCACATTTTCCAACATGAGCCTCATGAAGCCAACTAAGTGTTATTGAACTCTTCTCTCAATAACTCAGTGTAGCACTTTAAAGTCTGAAGGACAGCAACACGAAAGAGCATATATCAATGTGGTGAAGAAAGGGAGGGGGTTGGCTTTTTAATTTATTTTTCTTCATCTTTTATAACAAGAAAGTATCTATATATACATATGTAAATATTTATATATAGATATATGTAGCTTTCTATATGTGTAGTAGGTTGGCTTTAATTTAATATACTTGATTCAGAAACAAAATGATGAGTACAAAAGTGCCAAGCAGAACATAAAGCATCCTTACTTTTATTTCACACAGTTTTATATATAGGTAGAAGATTGTACAATTTGAGCCGGGTGTTAGGCCAGCTACTTTCCTTTTCCTGTGCTTTCTCCTTTGAGAGATTGACAAAGCATTTGTTAACGTCCTATTATTTACCTAATTACATTTTTGTAACAAAGGAGTTTGTAAACTTTATTTATACCTATGAATATATTTCCAGGGACTAAGTCTCATTGCTGAGCAGCTTCTACTACATCTCTGCTTGAGGAGAAAGTGTAGTTCAGTGCTACTTACTGCCAAGAGCTGGTTCTTGTGTTCATATAGTACCTGCACAAGGCTTACGGCTGCTTCCTTCTGTTCCTGTTACTTGGTCACTAGGAGCCATTATGTTTATTAAATGTCCCTAGTACTTGTAAGTTTCAGTTGTGATTTCATAAAGGCCTGAAGCTATGTGAGGCAATCATAATTTAACTTAGACAGTACTTAATAAAGCGTACCTGAAGAAAACATGTAACTGCATAGGATATCCATTTATTACTTGGGTAAATAATTTGTCATTAAACCTGTTTGAACCATAAAAATTCTCTTCTGTGTTTCTTTCAGAAGACTTGCAGCTAATATAAAACACGGGTGATACTTAATGTGCATGTATATATCTAAACACCCACATATATTTGTGACTCAAATGGAAGAAATTCTCACCTATACGTCACAGAAGAGCAAAATTTTATCCAATTTATACCTCTTGAATTTCTTTACCATAAGCATAAAGAGCGCATGAGGTGTTTTTTCTTGATTTGCCCATATTTGTAATGGATAACAATAAATTTGTGTGATATAAAAGTAGTGTATCATGTTCTACCACTTGTTATTGTCCCTTCCCTTTTCTGCAAAGGTACTGTTGGCTGGAAGAAAACATTTTGGTTAGCTTTCTAGGACAGTATTTCCCTATATAGTTTTTCACCAAAAACTGGTTTTATAGTCAGGAGTGGAAAGGGGCAGGTTGAGTCAAGGTGACCGAACCTTAAATTGGGCACACCTGCTTGCCATTGCTGTTCCTTCGACTGAGTGCTGCACACCATGGGCTCTGTCTGTGAGAGAGAAATCTCGGTGCTTGGTGTCCTTGCATGACATGGAGTTTTGCATGTAGATCGATTTAAAAATGTACCTCTTGTTTACATAATTTGCATAATTTTAAAAGAAAATATTGCCAAACTTTGGAAATGTTAATGTTCAAACTGAAAAATCTCCACTACATGTAACTTTCTTCCTCTGGATCAGTACGTGGCTTATAATCCCAGCCAGTGGTTTGATCTGTTCCAGTGTCAACTGCCATGTGCTCTGCTTCAAGGGGGAACTAGTCTTTTGTGAATTTTTTGTACATAAGTATTTGTTACAAATATTTTAGCAAATGCTTTCTATTTCTCTTGCTTGTGCATATCTTGGCTGGCGTTACAGAAAAATAGTGCAAACAATATTTCCTTACTGGGGAATGGGATTTTTTTTTTTAATTTTAGTGTGTATGGGTGGGGGGTGGAGGGGTGGTTTATGTTGAATGTTTAGTTTTTCTTCTGCATGAAACATCATGTTGTGGGAATCTTTAGAAAACTTCCTACTGTATGAATAAGAAAATAAAATATTTGGAACTTGAGCATATTCAGTGGTCTTTGGTGGGCTTCTACAGCTATCAGGGGTCTTTTGGTGGGGGTGATTTTTAAAAATCTGATACGTTGATGTTTGATCTTTGTAATCCATAGGTAAAGACATCCCGCTTTATCACTGGGTAAAAACACAAGTCATTATAACTTACAAAGCCCTCTCATTCTTTCACTACTCCTCACCCTTCCTCTGCTTCCAGCCACTGAAGAGACAAAGAAGGGCAGTGTCAGGGGCCAGGAGGTGGAAATGGGGGAGTGAGTGTTGCACGGGTAGTTTCGGTTGGGGAAGGTAAAGTTCTGGAGATGTGTGATGGTGATGATTGCACAATAGTGTTGAATGTACTTCATGCCACAGAACTATACACTTAAAAAATGGTTAAAATGGTGAATTTTATGTACTTACCACAATTTGAGCATACATAAAAGGGTGCAAAAGAATCTCAATTTTTCTGGATAGTTTCCAGGACTTAAATATTGTTCAAACTCCTGTGTATTGAAACATTAGTACTCAAAAACTCCCACATGCCCAGAAACTCACATTTAGCTGAAGTCCTTTGCCACTTCAACCTTTCACTTCCCTTGGGCATCATAGATCTATCAGCTAACCAGATCAAATTAACAAGTCCTAGCTCTCTCAAACCTAAAAATTTACTAGGTTTCTCTGACCAAGTAAGTAATTAACATTTGCACAGTATATTTTGCAAGTTGTAGGATGGCTGTGTACAATACGATGTCCCTGTGTACCCTCAGTAATCTAACATGAAGCATGCTGGCCCAGCCTTATCATGGCTGAGATGAGGAAAGTTAGGTCTTTCTTGTTCGCTTAGTGAACATGAGCTTGCTTCTCTACTATCCCAATTCTAGGTAGTGAGCTGAAGCCCAAATCTGGAATAACTAAGAAATATCTAGGTCTTTTTCCCTTAGTCGGCCACTGAATATTTAAGAAAATACTTTGCAGGCCCATTCTCCAGCCAATATTTAAATTGTTGTATGTCAGAAACGGTGCAAGATACCGAGTATCCGAAGGTGAGAGGCAGGTGTAATTACAGTATAACGTGACAAATGCCACAGAAACATGAATGTGCACGGGTGAGGTGTCAGTGTCCAGGCCTTACAGAATGCTTTCAAAATGCTCTGATCCAGGCGAAGATCAACTATCATTGTGACAGTCAGATTTATCTGATTACTTTTTCCATCATTCCCATCCCCCAAATCCGTTGTTTTTCCTCCAGCAATTTGTCTCCCTTTCAAACCCCAAGCAGTGCTGCTCCCCTGGGAAGAGAAATGCTAAAAACCAGTGCCCGAGACTCAAGGTGCTAAATGAAAGTTCGGTGTCCTAAATTTGTGAGTAAAGTGATTTACTACTGTCGTACCCATACTCTCTTCATGCTGCTGTGTGGCCCAAGGATAGAAATTATTTTGGTTTGGAAATTTTTCCAGCAATTTCCCATTGGATTCCCACCATAATCTAAATGCATCCAATCCCATGCAATACACAAAGCTGTCTAGGACAGTGGCACAGGTAACTGATGTAAGGGAAACGAGTTTAACAAGCATCCTTTCTCTAGTTCTTACATGAACTTTCAAATACTCCCATCTTCAAAGATGGAAAGTTCTGGTTGGGTTTTAGAGATGTACAAGCACACGTATCACTCAAGTTTAAGGAAGTGATTTCTTTCATGTAAATGCATAAACTGAGTCATAATGTTTAAATAGGCAGACACTAGTTAAAACATTCTATTACATTTGAAGAACATTTTCTTAGGAGTAAGAACATTCTATCATCTTACTACTTAAAAGAAACCCAACATACACACTTATATAAAAAATAACATTCTTTCCTCGTGTCAACCTGGTGATATAGGTCTTTAATTTTACAAGTCGCAAAACAGGTACAAAGATTAGCCTTTTTGGTTCACTCAGTGCAGCCGAACTGCTGCTTATGAATGACCCTACTGTAAAGTAATGACATGCCACCCAGTACTCGGGGTCATGATTCAGAGAGGTTTTCTGAGAGAATTCTTTAATTACAGCCCAGAGAAGAAATCTTCATAAATTTATAAGTAAAAAACTTATAAATTCATATAGAAAAGAATTTTCCCTCCAAATGAGAGAATCAGAAACTGCAAATTTCATACATTTAATTTAAAATAAAAAAAGTTATAATTAATGTTTAAGTATAATCCTGGTACTAAATGGTACTAAAGTTTGATACTTAAGTTACACTCAAAGTTGTTGAATGAACACCATTAAACTTTCTCTTTGTTTATTCTTCCAGTGGAGACCTGAAGTGACTGAAAAATCCTTCACATGGCTTCTTGTGACCACTTTGGAAGGGTAAGGTGTCTCTGTGTCCAAAGACAAAAGTCTCTGAGTTGAAATCAAAATCGATCTGCTGCTCTGCTAGCCACAGCCCGAATATTGCCATAAACCTTTGATGGAGGATTTCCTGTAGAGGAAAAAAAGCTTATTTATACAGAAAAAGACTCACATATATCCAAGCTACATGGAAAATGGTCTACAAAACTCTAAAAAAAAACCAGAACATTTTCTTTTGGATCTACCTTAAATCAACAAAAAGCCTAAAAAGGAAACCAAACGCAAATATTCTAAAAATCATTAATTCCAAGAGCCAAAGTATTTCAGAAAGACCTGGTCACCAAGGGAGAATCCGAAGTGTTTTCTGAGCAAATGGCTCCACTCCTGTAACTCCTGTCACAAGTTACTGACTCTGCTGCCCCAGGTGAAGTGGGACCAAGTGGATTCAACTGACTGATGCTGATCAGCAGCTCCCTCTTCGCTGCACCTGACACATGGCGTTGCTTGCTTATGTTCCGGAATGGCTCTTCTGTGCCCTCGTCAGAGGAAGGCAGCAAAGATTTCAGTAATAGACGCTAATAAACCCTTTCTCTTCTCTAACGGACGTGAAATCCAAGTAAAAGGATTCTGACCTTCTTCTCTTAGTCCCACAAAGATTCGCCAGCCCCCTGGAGTTTCTGTTTGCTGTCTTTCACATTTCCCTAAACTGACTTGCAAATATGGTTTAATCTAGATCCCCATCCTTTACTTTCCAGAGAA
The DNA here is from genome assembly GCF_014824575.4 of Sturnira hondurensis. Lineage (NCBI taxonomy): Eukaryota > Metazoa > Chordata > Mammalia > Chiroptera > Phyllostomidae > Sturnira > Sturnira hondurensis. The sequence goes on along the minus strand of NW_028079044.1, from coordinate 16,734,073 downwards.
AATACCAAAGAAACAAAATGCTATTACCCAGAATGAGGTTGCATATGGCAGTTCTTGCCATCTTGATGTTTTGGAAAGAGCCAAGGATGTGAACTTTCCTGCAAGAAAAAAAGTAGTAAAAGTCAGCAACAAAAAACATTTTCTTAAACTAAGTCCTATAATCCAGAAACTGAAAAATCAGGATACAGATGCTTCAGTAAAGGTTGTGATGATGGTAGCAAAACTCGGCAAATATGCTAACAGCCCACTTTGAAAGAATTTTATGATGTGTTTACTGTATCTCAAAAAACACAGTCAGACCTTGGTTCTTAAACTTCTCGCATGTTGAACAATTTGGTTCTGGACCAAGTTCATAGAAAAAGTCTTGGTGGTTGAACAGAACTTTGGTTCTCGACCTAACGACCCTTTCATGCTTATAACCTGTATGATCAGTCACCTGTATGATTTGGTTTTCGAACAAATCGCTTCTTGAACAGCACAGACACGTCAAGCGTCCGTTTTCCTACTGAAACATCCAAAGCAATGAGGCAGTAGTTGGAAGGGACTGTGGTCTCGGGACACACAGGCAGCACTGATTTCCCTTCTGCTATACTGAGTGTATCAGGAACAGGAGTTTTTAGTTTTATATCCTGCTCACATTATACTGTATTTTGCCAGATTAGCAGCTCATAAAAAATAACACTTATAGGCATATAGTAGTCCACTTCCTATGGCTTTATCATAATATAAATTTTTCAACGTGTGGATTTCCAATTAGCCTGTTTATAGCAAAAACTACAAAACAGTACATTAATTTTGAGTAGTGTAATTCAATTTGTAAAAAACAAACAAAAAAAAAAGCACACAACCATACAAGGTATAAGAAGTAATTCAATAGCAACATTATTCATAACAGTACCAAACTGAAAACCACCCCAGTGTCCATCAACTGTGAATGGATAAACAAAATGCAGTACATTCACATGATGGCCTGGTACTTGGCAATAAAAAGGGATTACTAATACATCTAAAAAAATGGAGAGACAAAACATGCTAACTAAAAGAAGCCAAACACCAAAGACTTAATACTGTGAATTTCTAGAAAAGGCAAAACCAGTGACACAAAACACTGATACATGTATGTGAGAGCCTGGGTATAGGTGGAACCATGGGGACCCATGGGGAACCTTCGGGGGGGCGAGGCTGTGTGGGTGGAGTGGGGCTGCAGGGCTGGAAACTGCCTCAAACTCATTGAACTATGTACGTAACAACAGGTGACTTTAATTGTACGTAGACCATATACCACAACAAGGCTGTTTAAAAAATTAACTAGTAAATTTTAACTTATAAATACATTTACAAGTCATACACTTTAGTATGATGATACTACCCATAATTTGATTAGCAAATCAGTTACATTTTTAGATTTCCAAATTAAAAAGCTAAATACAATACTTGATTACTTTTTTTTTAGATTTTTTAAAAATTTATTTATCTTTAGAGGGGAAGGGAAGGAGAGAAACATCAATGTATGGTTGCCTTTCGTGCGTCCCCTGCTGGGAACTGGCCTGCAACCCAGGCATGTGCCCTGATTGGGAATCGAACCGCGATCCTCTGATTCGCAGGCCCGTGCTCAATCCACTGAGCTACACCAGCCAGGGCAATACTTGATTACTTTTTAAAATCCTTGACCAAGGTACATTGATTGGAGAGGGAGGATGGACTTTGAGGGGAGAGAGAAACCCTGATGGCTGCCTCCTGTACACGCCCTGACCAGGGATGGCACCCCGACCTTCTGGTGCACAGGGCAGTGCTTCAACTAACCAACTGAGTCCACCAGCCAGGGCTATATGAGGTGTTTTAGAAACTTCCCCCTGGCTCCCTACTCCCAACTCTAGACTCATTCATAAAAGATCAAAATTATAATACGTCTGTCCTCAGGTAAAGAGGGCTACCAAGGTAGTATTAACAGTTATTCCTGAACTATAAAAAATATTAGAGCCCCTCAGTTTAGAGCAAAGATGAGACGACTTCAAATAAAATTATTTCTGGATTCTGGTGCAGGCAGATCCCTCCCGTCGTCTTCTCAATCCACTGCTCTGTTTCCCAACTTTGTGGCATTACGCAGTCTCTGAGCCAATGGCCAGTAATCCCAAGTTGGCCACAGAGCAGCTTCAACCTCACAGACAGGTCATCCTAGCTTGATGTCTTGCACCTTTATTTTAAGTCTGTATCTTCTTATTTATGATCACATTGACTGTTCTTTCGTTCTCACCCAACGTGCACTACTCGCCTTCCTTTTAAGAAAGGTATATATATATATAAAGTAAAGCCTCCTAGTGGCATTTAAAACACCCACACTGTGCCCTGGCCAGGTAGCTCAGGTGGTTAGAGTGTCATCCCAATACACCAGGGTAGTGGGTTGGTCTCCTGTCGGGGCACATACAGGAAGCACAGAATGCATAAATAAGTAGAGCAAGCGGATGCTACTCCTGTCTCCCTTCTCTCTAAAAACCAATTTAAAAACCACCTTTTGTTTTCCCCTGACTTACCAGATTCCTATGAGATATTTAAATTTTCACCTGTCCTGTGATTTCTTTTAGTGATGTTTCTAAACATTGCATTCATTGCCAATTGAGAAAAAAGATACAATTTCTAAGATTTTCCTAATTTAATCTGCTTTAAAGTCGGTACCTACCTATTCATCCAGAACCAAATGCTGACAAAGATTTAGTGGGAGTATTATACAAAAGCACCTTTAAAACCAGCAAAAGAGCAAATATAAATTATGACAATAATTTTCTCAAGATCACATACTTACACATCAGCTAAAACTATCCGCGTCCGTGTCACATTCTCTATGGTGAACTTGGTTTTTCCTCCTTTGCCAGCAATTCTTCCTATTGCCCTTGACAGGTGGTCTCCCTTTAGGGGCTTCACTAAATGAGACAAGGAAGACCTCAAGGGGCAAGCCACTCCAGTACACCACCCACTTCCACATAAAGTTCAATCACTAACAAAGTTTCCCCACTAACAGACATAAAAAATACATATATATATTTAAAAAGCTGCTAATAACACAGCTCAACTGATGCTCTTAGAAAGCTGAGAGTCACAACAAAGTCAGCAATTCAAAAGTACAGTGTTTGCATAATAAATGACTGCTATACACTCACCATCTGTAATTTCAAAAGACTCTAAGAAGAGGTCATCCAGCCTAATTAGGGCAAGTGCATCCTACAATATAAAAATAACACTGTGAAGCCCTTCCATTTAGATACCTGAGAATGAGTGTCAAAGTAAAATTCATAAACTGTAGAATTAGAAAACTCAAATTAGAAAAAAAGCCCCAATGCACTGAAACATTCATACTGAATACTTTTCAAGCCTCCATTTCCGATGTCATTAAATCACTCACCTCCACCTGAAACCCGAGAATAAAGGCTTTCACAAAATCAGCTGCTTTTGTCAGTGCGCTGACATCCTTGGTTTCTTTACAAGTCTGTTTTAAAAAAGGCACAGATTATAGGTGGGGATGAAAAGTACTCTAACTGAATACCAGGAACGATCTTTTCCTTTACTGTAATTTCCTTCTTTACCACCACCCTCCCCCAACATATTCTCCATGACCCAGTTTTTGCTGAAGTACTGTGGTTAATTTGCAAAACAAAACTTTCCCAGATCCAGAGGTAGACAGTTCCACCAAAAGACTGTCACATGACTGTACTCCAAGCCTTATCTGACCTGCGGGCTGACAGCAAGACTCCTCTGGCACAGCCCAACTGCACACACACTGGACTTCATCACCCTCAGACTATCCTGTAACGCACCCATACCCAAGGTAGTCCTCTTCCAATCCTGCCCTCCCTGCAAGTCGTCATCTCCTGGCTTCAATAATCATTTGTGCTGATGCTTCCCACTGCCATAAGTCCACTACTAACCACCAAGAATGGTTTAGGCAGTTTATTCAATAATTACAGAAACAGCAGCTACTCATGACATGCACAGCGCTGTAAATGACAGGCACTACAAAGGTGCTTTACGTGCTGCAGCCCTAAGCCTCATGACAACCGTAAATATTGAGTGACATAAAGGTGAAAATGGTAAGATTCGAACACAGGTCTAATGTCAAAACTGTCATTTCCTCTATCCCACACAGACCCACAATCTAACTGAAGAGACCACATATGTGGCAAATTTGAAACCATACAGGGTTGTGTAAGGGGACATTTAAAACAAGATCCCAGTCTTAATACTATATTTGATCTTGGGCAAGTCTCACAGAAACTACAGGTCTTCTGTAAAATAAAGAGGTTAGAACAAGAGATCCTGAGAGGTCCCTACTAGCATCAAGATTCAATTATCAGCTTGATGACTTTGGACAAGAAACTCCTCTGACCCTCAGTCTGCCCACATCCGTAAGATGTGGCTATGTCATCTACCTCTCAGGGCTGTCCTGAGGACCAAAATGATGCAGTGTGTCGGAAGGCCCACTCTGTGTCTGGGGTATAACAGTATCAACAAATGTTATCCAATGTTATCAACAAATGGAATCCAAGTTGATGATGCTGAAATACATATGACAGCTAGGCACAGTAAGAGTTTAGACACTGAAGGTATGACTGAAAAATGGACTGATCACAAAGAACTTGAGCTAGATCCTGAAAGATGAATGGAACTGAGGAAGGACCAAGGGTGTAGGGAGGAGAGGGCCTTCGTCAGAGGGAAGCCACCGGTACAGGTGATATTTTCCTTTGAAAAATGTTCAAAAAGGTGGTGAGGTGAACTTGGGATTCGGACTCCTAAGTGCAACATTCGGTCAAAACTTAACTCCTACCTTTCAGAGACGCTGAACGTACCAGGATACCATAATAAAAGCAGTGTGGTCTGGGAAAGTATATCTGGCTCTGGTACTGAGGGTGAGGTGGTGAAATGACGTAAAGCAATGTAACAAGGGAAACCTACAAGGAAACAAGTTTTGGCATGAAACCATAAAAACCTGAATGGAAGTGGCAAGGAAGTCCACTGTCTAGTTCTACATTTTAAACTTCACCAACTATTTAGAGTGGCACCTCTCAACTTTACCCCATTATTCTAGTCCCTTGGTGGAGCTGAGTCTATACATCAATCCTGATGACAGCATAACAATCCTCAAAAAGAAAGATTATGATTAATGTTGGCCTTTGATTCTGATACAAAATTGGCATTCAGAAAAAGTAGTCCAAAGTCAAATAATTTTGACTGTCTAACTTTTGGACTGACACCATAAAATAAATCTATCTATCTATATATATATATATAGAGAGAGAGAGAGAGAGAGAGAAACAGATATAAATGTAAGCACAGATATAACTTGGATATGTACATATAAAACTTATTTCTAAAACAATACATTTTCCCCCCAAAATAATACCATTAAAATATATAGTGCCTGTACCGAAGCAAGTACTTCACATTATTTACAGACTTCGGTTTACTTACTCAGCCTTTTCTCAGTTCAACACTGAACACTATAAAGAATATGCAAAGGCATAAATAGCCAGAATTTTGGTATGATCTCAGACTCAACTTATGAATTCAACTACTATTTGTGTTCAATGCAGACTCTGAAGGCATTTGAGAAGTTCAAATTCACTAAGTCAGAAAGCTGAAAGAAAACCATTTAACAAAGTAAATCCGACTGAGGAAAGTCTATGCATCCATTCTCATCCCTCAACGAGGAACCCTAGTACACTTGGAAATGGTCGGCATTCTCCTCACCCTGATTTCTACATTCCTCGATTTCAAGTTAAAGCGTATCTGAAGTCCCAAATGTTCAACAATAGGCGTAAATATCTTCAACCAGTTCTCTTTTAACGGTGTGTATCTGTTAGCTGGGACTGGAATTTTCCTTGTTTCTTCTTTCCCGTCCTGCAATAAAAACACACACTACTGAGCTGTCGGAAGAAATAGGGGTGGAGCTGTAAAGTGACAACCGAACCACACACAAAAAAGCTGCTTTCATCTGAACAAATCAAACTTCACCGGAGCCACTTAAGGACGGCACGCCAGAAGAACCCCTGCAGTATCAACATCACCCAGAGACCTCCAACTGGACCTCCCTCTGGCCCCTACCCTGTTCCTGTCCCAGGGTCCCCCCAGTACCAGGATCCCGTCCCCGGAGAGGGGCGGAAAGACCGGCCTCTTGGCCGGCCGGGCCTCCTCCGTGTCCATGCGACTCGCGTCCCCGTCTTCCCCGGCCGCAGACAACTCTTCAGCCTGCCGCTTCTTCGCTCGCCGACCACCTTTGCGAATGACCTGGGTGAAACCGTCCTCGGTCCCGGCGTTCCGCGACTCCATTTCGGTGGCCATCCTCAGGAAACTCCAGCCACAGCAGGCGCTTCCGGCTGGAACACGTGCACGGTTGCAGTGCGCAGGCGTACCTCGCAGGTTCTTGTCTCCTCCCACCAGTCTCAGGGCTCCGCCCCTTTTCCGAGAAGTCCCCACGCGAGGGACTTGAAACCGGATTTTTAAGACTATTTGCTGAGTAGGATGAGGGGCTGTTCTAACATATGCCGTATTCTTATGTTCTCCCTCTGGCCCTGACACAGCCAAAACAGTTCGTGATCTCTAACCTGTATATATGCTAAAGGCAATCTGTAAGGCAAAAAAACAAGTTTGTGCCATCTGTAAAAAAATGTCTTGCGTGATTTCAGTAGTGCATCTGGCATTATCTGAGACTACTAAGTCCGACTTGCCGAGGCGCCAGGGGGCGGATACGGCAAGCGGGAAGGACAAATTGTCATTTATGTTTGTAGTCTGGTTTCTAGGTTGGGGTTTTGTCAGGGTCGGGAAGTACTGGTTGACGAAGGGAAAATCGGGTGGATCATGTCGGCCTTCGAAAAGCCTCAGATCATTGCCCATATTCAGAAGGGCCTCAACTACACAGTGTTTGACTGTAAGTGGGTGCCCTGCAGCGCCAAATTTGTGACCATGGGCAACTTCGCACGGGGCACCGGCGTCATTCAGCTGTACGAGATCCAGCACGGGGACCTAAAGCTGCTTCGGGAGGTGAGTGCTAGGTTGAGACTGCCCAGTTTCGGGATCTGGGAGTGCCGTTGGGGGCCGAGTGTGGTTCCTGGGGGGTTGCATTCCTTTTTGCCAAAACCTTGGTACAGTGACCATCAAAAGCACAACTCGAGCTGCGCGGGAGTAGCCAAGTTGATCGCAGATTGAGGAATACTTTCGGTCAAGTCCTGAATTCTCAGTGGGCTAGTTCACCCGCGCCCTCCCAGCTCCTTCCTCCAGCCACCCCCGCAGTAAATTGTAGGTCTTTCGGGGGCGGTGCACAGTTTGTGGAAAATCTGTTAATTGGACCCTGTTAGTAAAAGGCGTTTTCATACAAGCAGAGCCAAAGCGGGCACCGGTATCCTACAGTGTAATCGGAGGAGGCCATCTACCATTTATTCTTTCAACAAGTCAGTTGGTTGCCTGGTAGTCCCAGGCTTCTGATGACAATCCCCGATCTCATGGAGTTTTCTAGTGGGAGAGAGAATCAGGTCAATAGTCAAACCGACGGTGCATGGATATAAACCGGAATGAATCCTCCAACATAAAAGCACGGTTCTCTTAGAGTAAAAACAGAATGGGGATGGGAAGAAACTATCCTGGCCAAATTGGAGTAGAGAGGGAGGTTTCCAGAGGAAGTGGCCTGGAAAGCTCAGTGGTGGAGGAAAGATTATCTTCCTAAGAAACAGGAGTTGTAAGCAAGGACCAAACGTTGCAAGATCTAAAAAGTATTTTAAATTCATGCTTTTTTCCCCCTGGGAAAAACAAGACATCATTGAAGGGCTTTAAGCAGTGTGTGGCATTAGGTTTACAAGTTTTGTAAAGGTCGCTAGTGAAAGAATTTAAAAAGAATGTTGTTAACTAACATTTTATACTTTCTTAAAGTTTCAAAAATGCCTCGATTTTGGTTGCCTGAAAAAATAAAGATCATACTCAGGTGTATGATAGTGTTGTAGGAGACTGCAGGGAAGGTTGACAAATCCAGGGATCAAAAGCTATGGAGAGAATCTGTTTGGAGGAACCGGAAGTTGAACTGGTAGGTAAGGGATGAATATAAGATAGTAAAGCTTAGATTAAAAGGTAGGTTGGGCCCCATCCCACTTTAAACTTCTGTGAGTGCCAGTTTTCTTGTTCGGTTTAACTGTCTTCTGTAGTCAGGGCCTCAGAGTAAAACATGGCTTGTTCTTTTCTGCCTTTCCTTAAATTCATCACTTAATCCCTAAGTCACCTGTTGCAATTCTAAGGTCCATCAGATTATTTGATATACAAGGGGGGACCCTAAACCCCCCAGAATTTGTTTGTTAAAAAATTATATATTTATTCTTTACATGATTAAACTTCAGTCACCTTCAAAGTACTCTCCTGTTTGATGCAGCACACCTATTGATATATTTTTCCCACTGCTCAAAACAGTTTTTGAACTCTGCGATTTTGATGCCTTTCAGCGCTTCTGCTGTTTTTGTTTCACCTCTTCTACCTTGGCAAAGTGTTTCCCTTTGAGGACTTTTTTCATCTGGGGAAACAAAAAATGTCACTGGCGGTGAGATCTGGAGACTAGGGAAGGTGGAACACGGTGGGAGGAGTGATTCTGGTTTTTTGTTTTTGGGGGGTTTTGGGGGTCAAAAACTGCTGAATAGTCAGCAAGGTGCGAGCAGGTGTGCTGGTAAATCACCTGTCATGAAATGGGCAAACATGTTGAGTCTTCAAAAAAAGAATTAGCTGAAGCTGATTCAGCTAAACACACCCTCTCACAACAAAGCTGATACAGATGGGTTCCCAGAACACTCACCTGGTGGGGGAAGCCTGTACCACAAGGGGCCTGCCCTCCAGAAGATAAGTCCAGTTCTGGTTGGCTACCCTCTGGTATGAAGTCCCTTCCTGGTCTCCACACAAGGTAACTTTTCTTATGTTGCACTCCTGCGGCACTTACTATCTGTGCCTGAAATATGTCATTCTGTCTCATTACTCTCTAATTAGATTGTAAGCTCCTGGAGAGTAAGGACAGTACATTTATTTATATGGTATGTAAGAAGCAGAAACTCAATTACTTGTTAAAAGAATGAGTAAATGTATACCTATAAAGGGTAATTTTTTTCTTTCAGTTTTATTTGTATTAGTTTCAGGTGTACAGCTTAATGGTTAGACAATCATACTTTACATCGTATAATTTGGGTGATTTAAATATCAATTTATTGATCATTTGATTGGGGTCAGGAATTTAAACAAATGGGAAACAGAATAGCAGAAAGAAATTTAAAGGTGAAGTGTTAGGAACAAATACCAACCAAAGCTCAACCAGGGAGCAGCTACAGGCTTGTGACGACTTTTTTATAAGACTGCATGATTTACCTGTTCCACAAAGTGAAGTCGTGCTCTCTGTCTCTTTTAGAGATTCTGGAGGGGTCTAACAAGTTTTTGAGATAATTTTGCTTCTTAGCAAAAGTAACGTGCTAATTGTAAAATATCTTAGAAATATAGATAGGAAAAATATCACCCATGATCTCAACCCTAGGAGTAACCACTTTTCATATTTCACCTGTGTCTTTTGGGTCTTCTTTTTTCTACCATAAACTATCTGCTGAGGACCACAGGTGTTTGAAAGATGTGTTCTTTCTCCTAATGAGCCTGCTGTTTAAAGAGCGGATAAGCCAAATGCAAAAACGTAAGAATTTACGTTGGAATTGGCCGTGATGGTGCAATGGAAAAGCACATAGACTAAGTACAAGCTCAGTGACCCTCCACTCTTACTGTGCATCATGATCACCTGAATGTGGGTTGTTACTGTTGGTTTTGTGTGTGTGTGTGTTTTAGAATATTCGTGCCTTGGTCCCACCTCTAGAAGGTCTGATGCACGGGCACTCTTGCATCTAGAGTAGACTGAAATCTGAAAATCAGTAGTTTTTCAACTTCCACCAGGTGATTCTGATGAGTCCCCGGTTTGGCTACAGTGGGGCTAGGTGAATGATTTTATTAAAATATTAGGAAGCATACCTGATTGTATCATTGGGGGGCCTCCTCAAGTCATGTACTCCAAAGCCTGTGCATCCAGGATAAAAAGGAAGGAAGGAAACGGGTCTTTCTTGGTGCCTTCGTTTTGGTTACTAAAGATAGCTGCGGAATGAGGGCAGGCCTCCCTGCGCAGCACAGCGGTTTGTCTCGTCACCCGAGGGTGTCTGGCCAAGAGTTTAGCGAGCGCTGAAATCCATCTTTTCTTCAGGCCTTCCCTTGTGAGACCTCACTGGTCTGTCAAAGGTACCTTTTTTCCTAATTGGCACAAAGGACGAGGGGCAGCCCTGAAAAATGGAACTGTAGTTGGGGATATTTATACTTTAAAATTTAGTAATAAGCTAATACAGTATTGCTTTTTTAGCCCCTGTGGCACTGAATTCACTGCTTGTTAGCATTTGGTTGACTAAACCTTTTAATGTCAGTGAAGCAGTGCCAGGATGTGGAGGAGGAAATACTGACAGGCTGTATTAGACTCACTCACAGACAGAACGAAAATAGCTCTCACTTACATCAGGGGCTTCTTTTTAGTCGTGTTAACTTAATGTAGCAAAGAGAACAAACATCCGGGTCAGATACAACCATGATGGATGGTCATTTTCACTCTCATGTAGCGGAGGGTAATGTATACTAATTATCATTGTGTATCAGCTTCACAAAGTAGAGCTTCATTTTTTCCTTAAGTTCTTACCAGAGAATGTGTTTATTGATTTTAGAGAGAGGGGAAGGGAAGGAAAGAGAGAGAAAGGTGAGTTGGTTGCCTCCCATACCTGCCCCTACTGGGGGTGAAACCCACCCCTATCAGAGGTCGAACCCACAATGTTTTGGTGTAAGGGATGATGCTTAACCAACTGAGCCCCCGGGCCAGGTTTTCTAGCAAGAAAAATCGTAAGTATTTTTCATCAGTTGGAGGGGCAGGGAAGGCGCCTTCTTTAGAGACGGTGACATTTGAAATGAAATCGAATTGGGAGAAGGAAAGAGCAGCCCAGGCAGTGGGGAGAGTGGAGGAAAGTGCCCTGGGGTGGAAGTGCCTTGGGTGTGTCTGAAGAACAAGGAGCCAGGGAAGCGGGGAAGCCGGAGAGCCGAAGGCCCAGTTTCAGAAGGGTTTTGTGTATTTTGTGTGCCATAGGTTAGGTGGCAGCCCTGTGAGTCTGTGCCTCTAAGTGTAGATGCATGTTATTTCATTCCATCATATTTGCAATAAACATCCACTTTTAGAATCTAGGAAGTGACAAAGTGAACCTACTACACTGGCCTGTCATGTGATAGGTACACACAGCATACATAGTTCTCAGTTCAGTTTCTTCTAAGGTGGGAATTCTACGTGTTCAGGTGCCAGAACCTCTGGACATTGTGCTGCCATTTGTGAAATATTTCATGAAATATGAAATACTGGGATAGTTCTGTCTCTGCGCAGGAAAGGGTTTTTCCAGTAGGAAAAGCTGACCATATTATAAATACTGTGATATCTACATCACAGGAGATTTCTTATCCTCGGTTCCAGGTTTTCTTGTTGGTGTTCATTTGCTAGTACTATTTAAGTTCAATTTCTGGGGGAAAAAACAACAGCTTTAAAAAATTATGTTATTAGCTGTGCTTGCATCGCCTAATATTGTTCTAATACTAATATTAGAACAATATAGAGAGGATTAACATGGCCCCTGAGCAGGGATGACATGCAAATTCATGAAGCATTCCGTATTTTTTTTAAAAGAGAGAGAAAAACTTATGTTGGTACGAAAAGGTTAGTGTATTCCAGGAGCATGGTTTGAGATTCTCTATTCCAGAGGGTCTGAAGGGAAAGGTACAGGAATAACACGGAGAGCAAACTTCGTGCTTCCCAAGTTTTTATTACCAGCATTGAAATCTTAGAAGAACTGTGTGCTCACTGGAGGCACTGAAAAGTGGAGGTTAAGCGTTTCTCTCCCATGACTTGGGAAGAAGACTGGAAACCCCATCAGAGGCTCTGGGCAATAGTAGCAGTGGGATTATGGGGAGCTGAACACTTCAGCTGGTGAAGAGAATTTCCAGAGTCGAGATCTCAATATGTGACAGAGTGCTCATGGCTCCTAATCCTCTGAGTCCCTGGAACCATACTCTTGCCCATTAGGGCCCACCTGGAGAGGTGGGCTGTTTACGGAGAGGGCTGTTTTCACCCTCTGCCTCAGGGTGAGAGGTCATGGTCATTCCCATGACCTAGAGCTGGGGCAGGCCAAGGCCCCTGTGAAACCCAGCGGATGAGGGCTCAGTAGCTCTTTCATCAGTGGCCTGAGCTGGAACTTTGAATTAGCTTAACCATGGAAGCTGTGTCCTAGCACTGGTAATGTGCTTCTCAGTAGTAATAGAGTGTTATTCCAGGTACTTTTCATTTGAGGGAAGAGGAAGGTGGGGAGGACCTAAGTGATTTGAAAACTGTCTGCTTTGCTAAATGGACAAAAAATTTTCATCCTCTGTATTGCCCCATTGTAAGATTTCTCTGCTTCATAAAATTGGAAAAATAACTGAAATAATATCAGTCTGATACAGTGAACCTTCTGTGGTTCTGTGCTTCCCATTGTCTTTTCCAACCGTGTTTTTGTGCATGACTAATTTTGTTTACTGGTCAATTTTAAGGAGGTTGTGAATGCTTTACTTTATACCTGGCTGCATAGTAATGGCTCACATATATAGATCCCAAACCATGAAAAAGCTCAGTAAGCTGAGAGTTTCCAACGCTTTGTGCCATATAACCACATCTTTGAGTCATGAAAGAAAACTTTAGTTGTAGTTTGTGGGAAGTGAATGTTCTTTTCTTTTTCTTTGAAAGTTGCTGTGTGTATTCTATATGGAAATGTCCAGCCAAACATTGAGAATGGCAGGGAAAGTATTTTTTAAGTTACATGGACCAGGCCAACCCCAGTGGGAGAGGTGGAGATTGGCACAGGACCCGAAGGGCTGCAAGGAGAGATGCCCTGGCACCCAGAGGGCTCTGTTCACCCAGATACGTTGTTCGTTGGAAAAAATTAAGTCAGAGGACAATATATGATGATCCTCTTTATATGAAAACAAACCTGGGTACGTTCATAAATGTATAGAAGGATGGGGAGGACTTCTGGGGAATGTCAAAGGGAGACTCACTTTTTGCCTTTTAGTCTTTAGTTTTGTTTCAGTTTTTAGAGGGAAATGTGTTACTTATGTAAATGTTAAAGCTAAAAAATTGTAAAGATTGTAGACGCCAAATAGGAGGAATAGTTTTGCCCTATCAAGGCTGACAGTAAATGGAAGGTGATATTATGAGGCTAGAGAGTGGTGTGGCACTGGCCTCAAATCCTGGCCTCAACCAGTTCCAGATTGTCTAGAGTTTCCATGGGCTGAGCCAGAGGAAACACAGACGCCAGGTGGGATGTCAGTGACCTGACAGGTCAGGCGAAGTGGGGTCAGTGGGGACTTTGGAGAAATGAGAAACACCGGAAAGTAAAAGATGGATGGAAGACCTGCAGTGGTGTGGGAGTGGGGAGAGCAGCATATTGCATGTGTGTACGTGGGAGGAGTTGGGTAGGCACCGACACAGTATCCCCCCCTTATCCACGGTTTTGCTTTCCACAGTTTCTGTTAACTGCAGTCTGAGAATACGGAATGGAAAATTCCAGAAATAAGCAATTCGTGGGTTTTAAATTACACGCCATTCCTAGCAGCGTGATGCAGTCTCCCACCATCCTCCTCTGTCCCACCCGGTGCCCGCACTGGATAACCTGTTAGTCACTCAGTAGCTGCTTTGGTACCAGGTTGATGGTCCCAGGATCTCAGCATCCCAGTGCTTGTGTTCAGATTATCCTTATTTTACTTACTAACAGCCCCAAACCATTCACGTGATTATAATAAGTACCTTGTTATAATTGTTCTATGTTATTATTAGTTATTGTTAATATCTTACTGTGCCTAATTTACAAACTAAACTTGATCATAGGTGTGTGCAGGAAAAAACATAATGTATATAGTGTTCAGTACTGTCTTCTGTTTTAGGCATCTGCTGGGGGTCTGGGAACGTATCCCCTACTGTATTTGGGTTGTTAACTCCTTGAGGGCATGGCCAGTCTTACTCGTCTCTTCTTCCCGTGTATCTTCTTCTGCCCAGGTCATTGACTTGCACATAGTAGGAAATCATTAAATGTTGAATGGTTGAATTGGGTGAATCTGTAAAGCTCTAGGCTTGCATATCTTTATCTATGACAGGGGGATAGTATATTAGGTAATTTCCAAGGACCCTTTCAGTGATACGGTCTTCTTCATGTGACTTCCATAAGCACATGCATTGGTGTGTGGTTATTTTATTAGTGTGACTATAGACAGTACTTGGAGCAGTAGGCTTAAATGAAATGAACCTGAAAAGATTGGCTCATCCATACCAATAGCAGTGCCTTTGGTCTACATGGATGTACAAATCTCTGTATTACAAGGGTCCCACAGAGAATAGGTCATAAACATTTTCTGTTTAGCAGGTTCTGCAGGGAAAACTGTAAGAGACTCATAAACATCTTTGTTCCTGTAGCCATCTGGAAAGTACAATATTTTCATTACGTTCTCATTTCTACAGAGGATTTTAAAGAGGAATACCGCATTAAGTCCTGAAAATTTTCATATTTGCAAACCAGTAGATATGGTTGAGTTGTTAGCATTTGAATGTCTTATTAGCAAAATGAGAGGAAAAGCAAAATTAAAACTCATTTTTTAGACAGTTATATACTGTTAAACTATAGGAGAATGACTAAAGGAAAAATATCATTTTATCAGAAAACATTTTAATTGCTCTTTATATTATGTGCCTTATTTAAATCCCATAATAAAGGTGTAAATGTCATTGGATTGTAAGTATGTAGCTGCTTACATAAATAATGTATCCTCTCTCTCTCCCTTTTATAAGATTGAAAAGGCCAAACCCATTAAATGTGGAACATTTGGTGCAGCATCTTTACAGCAGAGATATTTAGCTACTGGAGATTTTGCTGGAAATCTTCATATATGGTAAGATTACTTAATTAGTATGAGACGAGCAGTTTCTTTCATAGTCACGTTACTCTTCCTCTGAAAGAATTCTAATTTTTCTTTAGGTGTTTCAAATGATGTTGTCAATTTTTATTTCTACATATGCTGTTTGGTGCTTGCATTTAATGCCTTGCATTTGTAAATAAGGTCTGTCCCCCACCACCTTGAGGGATACAGTATATAAAAATGAACATGTAGAATGTGGGGGGAAATTAGATATTGTTTGCATTTCAGTAATACTTTTGGCACTACAAAGTGATACATTAAGTTTTTGTTTTAATTTTTTAATGTAGAACTCCGTGTTCTTTAAAAAAGTTTTGTAATGCATTCGCTAACATCTGAGCACAGCTTATTTGGAACACATCTGTTGAGCACATAGATAAGCCTGTTTTGAATGAGCAAAATCACAATTGTGCCAGCTGCTTTTTATCATGTTTTACCAAGAGTTATTTCTTCATATTTAAATTGAAGTTGAGTGAATTCAAATTCCTCTGTAATTAGTTTTCAGGAATATCTCTTCATCTTCTGAAGTACACAGTCATGTTCTGGAGAGAAACTGTCTTCCTTACTTAATGTTTTCTAATGTAACTTTTCTGTTTTCTGTTTATAAGTAAGCTTTATTTATAAAATAGGAATGCCCAACCATACCAAACCCCATGTGTGTAAGCAATAGCGACGTGAGACTTGTGTGAAGGCCTGACCGTAACAAGGCTTCCACTACTTGAGGGGCATGAGACGGAGGAGCCGGTGTGGAGGAGACTCAGGGCCCAGAAAGCGAAATCCGCCTCCAGGGGCTCGTGGTTCTGCTCTGCAGCCACCAGGCCTGGGCCAGGACTGTGGCAGCTGTTGTCGACATAGTTGTGTTTATTATTGTAGAGGTGAAAGGCAAGAGGTGGGTGTGGTGACGTGACCGCATAATTCCACGTACGTGAAATGTCCAAAAGAGGTAAATCAGTAAAAACAGAAAGTAGATTGATTGGTGGTTGCCAGGGGCTGAGGGAATATTACTGGGTGATAACTAACGGGTGCAGGATTTCTTTGAGGGATGAAAACTGTTCTTAAATTAGATTGTGGTAATGATTGTACAACTCTGTGAATACACTTAAAGACAGTGATTTGTACACTAAAAAATAAAACGAAATGTTGCAGATTCAGAAAATAACCAGGTGGGTACGGCAGCCAGTAGGCCAGCCCTTCGAGAAGCCTGTGCAGCTCCACTCTGGTTCCTGTGGGCAGAACACCCCCTGCTGCTGCCTCCAACCCAGAGCTGAAAGGTGCTTAATGCCCCTTCTCCCCTTGCCTCCATGTTCCAGACGTGGAAACTGAGGCCCAGAGAGGCATGAGGACCAGAGCCCAGGTTTCCAGCTCCTAACCCACCTGAGCATGCGCCCTCTACCTCAGGAAAAGGAAGGGAACACAGCAGCTAGGGCCAGCCATCCCCGAGGGGCCACCTTTTCATCTCTCAGGTTCTGGCTCTGTCTCCACATAAGACAGAACTGAGCGCTCTGCTGAGAGTGGCCCGCTGAAGATGACAGTCCTGTCCCTAGCAGGTTCCTCTTTGAACATTCCACTCTGGCCCCATCTAGGAGCAGTGTGGGCTTTCTGAGGCATTCGGGGCTTCCATGGATTCAACAGAACACAGGGAGCGTTTGCTAATCCCAAGTACCAGAGGAAGCTGTGGGAAGAGGAACCAGTGAGCCCAGTGCTGTGTGTGCCAGAGTGCTCTGGGGAGGCTGGGTGCTGCAGAAGTGACCCATTCAGGGCTTTGTCAGTCAGCCAGACCCTGCATTCCTGTGGCATTATCAGGGTATCTAAGCTTATTTTTATTTTATTAAATATATTTTATTGATTATGCTATTACAGTTGTCCCATTTCTTCCCCTTCATTCCTCTCCACCCCGCATACCCTCTCCCACCTAGTTCTCCCCCTTTAGTTCATGTCCATGTTTCTTACGTTCTTAAGCGTTTATATTTCCCATACTATTATTACCCTCCCCCTGTCTATTTTCTACCTACCGTCTATGCTACTTGTTCTTTGTCCCCCTCTCCTCCTCCCATGTGCTAACCTTCCATGTGATCTCCTTTTCTGTCGTTCTGTTCTAGTTGTTTGCTTAGTTTGCTTTTGTTTTAGGTGTGGTTGTTAATAATTGTGAGTTTTACTATACCTGTTTTTCATCTTCTTTTTCTTAGATAAGTCCCTTTAACATTTCATATAATAAGGGCTTGGTGATGATGAACTCCTTCAACTTGACCTTATCTGAGAAGCACTTTATCTGTCCTTCCATTCTAAATGAAAGCTTTGCTGGATAGAGCAATCTTGGCTGTAGGTCTTTGGATTTCATGACTTGGAATACTTCTTTCCAGCCCCTTCTTGCCTGTAAGGTCTCTTTGGAGAACTCAGCTGACAGTCTGATGGGAACTCCTTTGTAGGTGACTGTCCCCTTATCTCCTGCTGCTTCTAGGATTCTCTCCTTCATTTTAATCTTGGGTAATGTAATTATGATGTGCCTTGGTGTGTTCCTTCTTGGGTCCAACTTCTTTGGGACTCTCTGAGCTTCCTGGATTTTCTGGAAGTCTATTTCCTTTGCCAGACTAGGGAAGTTCTCCTTTATTATTTGTTCAAATAAGTTTTCCACTTGTTGCTCTTCCTCTTCCCCTTCTGGTACCCCTTTAATTCGGATGTTGGAACATTTAAAGATGTCCTGGAGGTTCCTAATCCTCTTCTCAGATTTTTGAATTCTTTTTTCTTCATTTTCTGTTTGATCGTTTTTTACTTCCTTCTGGTCCACTCCATTGATTTGAGTCCCAATATCCTTTCCATCACTATTGTTTCCCTGTGCATTTTTCTTCATTTCACTTAGTATAGCCTTCATTTTCTCATCTATTTTGTGACTAAAATCAACCAGTTCTGTGAGCATCCTGATCACCATTGTTTTGAACTTTGCATCTGATAGGTTGACTATCTCTTGGTCACTTAAAAGTATTGGCTCTGGGGCTTTGATTTGTTCTTGCACTTCAGCCTTTTTTTTTCGGTCTGGTCGTGCCTGTTACGTATGAGGGGCAGAGCCTTAGGTGTTCACCAGGGTGGGGCAACCCACATCTCTGGGTTGTGATGCTGTATGTGGGGGCGGCGTCAGAGAGGGGCAGTGGTGCTTGTTTTGCTCTCCCTCAGACTTCGGTCCCCTCTGCCACTTCCCACAAGCAAACTGGGCTCTTCTGGTGCTGGTTCCTGGGTGGGTGGGCTTGTGTACATTCTAGGACCCTGTGGGTCTCTCCAACGAACTCTCCTGTGAGGGTGGGAGTTTCTCCCTGCATGCCAACCCCCCACAGGTGTTTTCAATTGGTGTTTTGGGGCTTTATTTCCTGGTGCTGGGACCCTGGCTTGCGTGGTCTGTCTCACTCCCCAGTTATATGTGTGCAAATGTGGGACCACCACCTGGTCAGCCAGCCGCCTTGTGTGCAGTGCCTTGCTTCACACTCGCCCAGTCACCCGGTCTGCCTGTTGCCAACCCATGCTCGGAGTCTTCCAACTGCTGTCTGGGCACGCAGGGACTGTCTGCTGCCATTTTGTGCACCCCGGGGTGCCTTATGTCACCGCTTCTTGTGCCCTGACCCCTCTCTGCTTGGCTGCCCAACTCCGCCCTGCCTGTTGGTCTGGATCAATGTGTCTGTTTCAGCTCCTTGGCTGTCCGACTTACTTACAGTTCAATTTTCGGTCAGTTCTAGCTTTTTTTTTGTTTCTAAATTTTTGTTGTCCTTATTTTGGTTGTGTGAGGAGGCACAGTGTGTCTACCTACTCCTCCATCTTGGCTTGGAAGACTCCTAATGTAACTTTTTGATTTCTCAGAATCTGCTACTTTGTAATTAAATTACTTTGACCTATTTATCTATCTTAGACTCCTAAAATAAAATATGAATCTACTTTAACTCACCCTTGTTTTAGCTGCTTAATAATTAAGTTAGCATTTATTACAATGTATTAGTTCTTAAACATAGAGCCATATATTTTGAAAGAAATTGGGGAAAGACCAATCTGAATGTTATTTTCTAAAATAAATATATATATAGAACCAGTATTACTTATTTTCATTGATAAGTCTTATAATTTTATACTTAAAAAAGTAGTTTTTAAAAAATCTGTAAAAATGATAAAACAGCTTTTTTTAAAAAAAAGTTTATATATCTTTAGAGATGAGGGAAAGGAGAGAGAAAGAGTGGGAGAGAAACATCGATGTGAGAGAGAAGATAGGTCGCCTCTTGTAAGCGCCCCAACGGAGGACTGAGCCACAGTCCAGGCGTGTGCCCTGACCCAGAATTGAACCAGTGACCTTTTGCTTTTGTGTAATTATGCCCAACCAACTGAACCATGCTGGTCAGGGCAGTAAAATAGTTGTTTAAGTAGAACCTCAATCCTGTTTAGTATCTTGATTCTTTTACAGTAATGCTACAAAAGTAAATGTCGTTTCTAAACTAGATTGAACTATCTCAAGTCTGCTAAGTGAGATTTTACTAATCTTGGCTCATTAATAAATTGGGATTACATCATGAAGAGCTACACTCTTTTTTTTTAAGTGTAAGTTGTTGAAAGCTGACTTGTTAAAGAGAAATGTGGATAGAAGCTTCAATAGAAAAGCAAAAGGGGACAAGCAAGAAAAGGGATGTATTAACATAACCTGCTTGAGCCAGTCATCACCCAGCCGTCTGCTGTGGCCGCAAGCACACATAGTATTGTAATCGGTACTTGTCTTCAGTAACCTAGACCAACTGCGGCCAGTTTGACTGAAATACTTGTGACGAGGATGATAATAAACTGAAAAATGTAAAAGCAGATGAAAATCAGTATGGAATTCAGTGAGGAAATGTAATAATACATATTAAAGGGAGAGTGTGTACAAGGTACGCTGTGCTCATATAATAAACCTCAGAAGGTGAAACTACTTCGGAAGCATTCTGAATCCTTTGAATTTACTCTATATTTACAGAAGTAATTATCAGACTTCAGTCTCAAAGAGCCAGCAGGTTTAGGACTCCACCCCAGAGATCCTTATTGATTATGTTTGGGGAGAAGCCTGCGAATCTGCATTTATTAATAAGTGGATTTGGTAATTCATGTCCAGAGGTCCTAGGTAGATTGCCTTTGAAGAACCCTAAGTCAAGTGGACTCACGAGTTTGAATTCTAAGTTGGATAAATGACTGTCCTCATTGAGGGCTCAAAAAGTGCTAAAATGGAGAGAAGTGATTGGGAGTAATTGTACAGATTCATAGCAAAAACCCTTATTTTTAAACAAAACTCTAAAGCTGGTATGCATTCTTGCATTTCAGTAGTGGACTGAATGTCTAGGACATGCAGTGTGAGTAAGAAACTGTCCCCTGTTGTTTAGGAATTTGGAAGCTCCAGAGAACCCAGTATACTCAGTGAAGGGCCATAAGGAAATTATAAACACTATCGATGGTGTAGGTGGACTAGGAATTGGGGAAGGAGCACCTGAAATCGTGACTGGCAGCCGAGATGGTAAGTCAATGTATTTTAACTTTTTTAAATGACAGAGCTCTGTACAACAGTCCATACTTTCTATGTGGAAATCCTTAGTACCCTTGACTGACTGAATCTAACAACCTACTTTTTTAATAGGCAAGTTTGACTGCATGTCCCTGGACTGTTTCGTTTTGAGTATTTTGACCTAGAGGCCTGGCACCTCCTATTTTACTTTTGAGCCAGTTCAACTACAGTACTAACCATAGTTTCCCATGAACCTTGAAGGATTTAAAATTTCTTTATAGGTGTTCAAGGCAGCTGACAATATAATGTGGGTGGCAGCTTCTCGTTTTCTTTTTTTAAAAAGCAGGATCAGTACTTGTGAAAATTGTCACACGGACAGCTGGCTGAGGGCGGAGGTGCTGCGGCCCGTCCGTGGAACACTGTAGAAGGTGCCCAGTGTGCCCGCTCTGCGTTTCCGCTCTGCAGAGACTAGACAGGGACAGGTCTTCGGAGAAGAGTGAAGTGGAATTTTCTCATTGTCACTCAAGGGCGGCTGTGTTTCAGAAATAAAATATTCTTTCCAGTCCTAAAAACAGTACGGAATATAGAAAGAAAAATAACATTCAGACTACCACGCTAGCGTCATTCTTAGGTTTGTCTATACAACAGTCTGTAGTTATCGCTGTGGGTATGGTTTTGCTGTTACTTTTTCCGTTTAATGTTTTGTCGTCCATAAATGTTGCTGTTCCATATGGTTCTCAATTGTCATTTTAACGGCTGTGTCACATTCCATCCTGCGGATGAGTCACAATGTTTTTAACCATGCCTCTGTGATAAGCATTCAGTTTACCTTAAGTTTTTTGTTTATTGTTTTGGGAGAGTGACTTAAAAATAATGAAGGAATAAATATGATCATGTATATAATTCTTTTGGCATAAATGTATCGTATGGTTTTTGAAATTTATTGTCACACTTCCCAAAGTTGTCTTTTAACCTTACCATCTACCATAGGTGGGGAAGGTTTCCCGCCTGTCCTACCAGCAGCGATGTCCTTTCCCCCCTAATTTTACAGATAAAAATGGTACTTCATTCCACCTTGGGTTCTTTCTCTGTTTGCTAGTTTATTTTGATCTGTGAATTGTCTGTAGTCTTTGTTTATTTAACTATTGCAAACTTAATATGAATTTTATCGATTTGTAAGTGCCCTATAGAGTAATATAAACCTCTGGTTACATTTGCAGGAAATATTTTCTCCTTCAAGCAACCTTTTCGATGACCGATTTTATTTTATTCTTGGAGATAAATCTAGTGGAATAGCGCCCCCTTTTCTGTGTTTATTATCCCTTTTAAGGATTTTTTTTAACCCTTTTCCTGTCCTCTCTCGGGTACTTGGCTTTTAGCCATTTTATTACGTGCATTTGTGTTTCTCCAGACGGTGACACCATTTAGTTAGTTGTCCTGTAATTTGCATTAAAATGAGGAAGTTGGAATTAAATTGAGAAGAATTATTTGTTAATTTTATTTAATGTTTCCCTGTTCTCTATTGCCCCAGGGAAATTAAACTTAATTATATATGAAATAGTATTCTAAAAGCCAATATAAAAGATCACAGATATAAAAATTAGTTTATTCATCTGTATAAAAATAATATCAGTGATCATATGGGCACTAAGGAAATAATTAAAATGGCACTAGTATTATTCTAAATAAATAATATATTAGCTTTGAGCTTAAGCAAAGAAAATAAAGCATGATTTGAATTACATAACATTTATATTTGCCTTGTCAATCATACTTTGTTGATAACCTAGAAACAGGTGTTGGCTTTTCTCTTTATCCGTTTGGAAATACAAGTCAGACAGTGACATATGAGTTATATCTCTATATTAAGTTATGTTAAGTGCAACTTACCCAATGAGAAGTCAGATAAACCTGAATATTTTTCAGATGTTACATCTATAATGTCACCATGTACATAGGAAGCCATAGGAAGAGAATGCAGAAAAGAAATGTTGTTATTCACTGTTGCATTTTTCTGGCTCCCTTTTATTTGTGGCAGGAACTGTGAAGGTTTGGGACCCAAGGCAAAAAGATGACCCTGTTGCTAATATGGAACCTGTACAAGGAGAAAACAGGAGAGACTGTTGGACCGTGGCATTTGGTAAATTGTTGAAGGGCTCTCAGATTTGAAGTATCAGATGGTTGAAGGCACAGTGCTTCAAGGAAGTCCTGGTCGTATCTTTAGAATCTGTTTTGTGATTATTCTGGCAGCTTATTGGGTCAAGTAGGCATGGTAGTTAATGTCAGCCTCTGCGGCCTGGGTTTAAATCCTCACTGTGCTGCTTACTGGCTCTGAGACCTGGGGCAGGTTCTTAAGCTCCTCTTGTTCTTGGTTCTGGATGGAAGTTATAGTGGAATTTACTTAATAGCGTTATGAGGATTCAATGAGGTAGTGCATGGAAGGTGCTTAGAATTGTGCTTAGAAAGTGCTCACAAATAATTTGCTATTACTATGTACTCGTGTTTAACCAGGTAATACTGACTTAGTTAGAACCAAATGCCAGTAATGGGGCTAAGTAGAGCCCCAAGGGGAAATGGGAACCTAACAAATCTTATATTAATTATACTCTGCATAAAGTATGTTTATTTTCTAGGAAATGGTTATAACATTACACATTTATTTCTTATAAATTTGGTAACTGTGTTCCTCTAGTAACATATTTAAGATGAATGTTGATTTTGTAGGACTAATTGATGTTTACCTTGTATTTCTTGCTGAGCATCAAAATTAAAATAGTTTTTGTTAGATGGGTCATACTAATTTTTAATAAATTTATTTTATTTTATTTTATTTATTTACTTTTAGAAAGAGGGGAAGAGAAAGAGAGGGAGAGAAGCATCCATGTGTGAGAGATACACTGATTGGTTGCCCCTCACACGCCCCAGCTGGGGACCTGGTCTGTAGCCCAGGCCTGTGTCCTGATAGGGAACTGAACCAGCAACCTTTCACTTCGCCAGCCGGGCCTCAATCCACTGAGCCACACCAGCCAGGGCCGTACTTAGTTTTAAGCCTCTGTTTTCTTTCCCCTTTTTCTTAGTGTAACCCTGTGGAGATAACAGGCATTAAAATGGGGATTTAACAATATGTGTAAACTGTTCAACTTTTTATGTTATTTTTAAATTGGACTGTTATTTAATTAGAGGAAAGTTTTAGACTTCCGATTTAAAAATTAAATTGTTGTATGGGAATTACATTATGTGTGTATATTATGAGCAAAAATATATAAACTTAAGACATACATACTTGGGGAGAATTTCATTATTAGTATTTAGGATAATATAAAATTGATATAATAATTAAAAGGGCTCATTAAAGTCCTTCATCATTGATCTAAGGAATGTAAGTACAATTTTAAATATAGGATATTAAATTTAAAAAGAAAATCCACTGATCTGACAGTTTTTTATGGATGCCAAGTAGGTGCAAAGTTGGGCATATAAGGGTGAAACAGGTGCATTATCTAGCTTCAGGATGCTTATCGTTTAGTAAAGAGGACATGATAATCTGCATTAACTGTAGCACAAGGTAGGGGCAATGAAAGTTCACAAGAGGCATGGGCCAATGTAGGAGGAACCCTGGGGGAGAGATGACTGGGAGAGGAGACATTTTGACCAAGGGCATATAGGATTTGAACTTCTGAAATTGGAAGGAAATGTCAAGTAGAAGGAATAGCTTGAGAAGTGTCCAAGAGGGTATGTAGAAGGAAACACTGTGGTGGAGGAATAGCTGTAAAGATGGCTCGGAGCCACACGAGAGGCGTTTGGGTGGTCTGGAGGTAGTTGTCAACGTTTGGAGGATTTTCCAAGGATGAGATACAATCACAGCTTTAGGAGAATTAACCTGGTGTTGTGTAGTGGTGCAGAGGTGGGTGGCAGAGGGAGCATGACTTCTGAAGTTTTGCATTATTTTAGGGAAGACATAAGTTAGAAGCAGTGAGAATGGGCCAGAGGGGATTGATTCAAAACGTAATATTAGGGCAAAATAAATAGAATTTGGAAAGTTTCTGGAGATGAGCAAAAGAAAGGACTGTGTCCAGGGTGACTAGATTTGGAGGCTGATTGTGGGGAGAAGGATATCATTGATTGAAGAAGTCGCACAAAGGATATGGTGGTTTATAAAGGAAGATGGTGAGGTCAGTTTTGGACATCTGGGGTTTAAGATGCTGTTGTATCATCTACGTGGAGCCCACAGTGGAAATGGGGCTAGAATTTATGAAAAAGGAGGAGGTGGAAGGAGTAGAGAACAAAGGCATTGGGACAAGATGCCCAGATAGCCTACCATATTACAAGGGCCTCCCTCTCGCTTAACATTTCCTTGGAAAAACTGCAAAAGAAATCTCTGGAACTAAGCAGGATGAATTTAACTACAGATTATAAATTTACAGATGTAGTCATATAACTAAAAATATATCACAGAGTGCTATAACTTCTGGTTTCCTTACAAAAGCGGAACAACATCAGAGCAAACTTTTGCAAAATAAATAAGTTTTAAAGTAGTTTCTACTTGCTTTCATATATAGTTACTACCAAAAAAAACAGTAAAAGCATAGCTAGATCATTCTGCCAAACCCTGTATGTTTGGATGGTAGTTGGCCTTTTTGTCTCTGCAGATACAGTATAGAGAGAACATTTGCTTTCAACTTAGAATCCAATGAACATTTTCACACATCCCTTCCATTTAGAATGAGCTTTAAAAAGCAGTATGTCAGCCCTGGCTGGTGTAGCTCAGTGGATTGAGCACAGGCCTACTAATCAAGGAGTTGCTGATTCGATTTCCAGTCAGGGCACATGTCCAGGTTGCGGGCCAGGTCCTGAGTTGGGGGCACACAAGAGGCAACTGCACATTGATGTTTCTCTCCCTTTTTCCTTCCCTTCCCCTCTCTCTAAAAATAAATAAATAAATCTTAAAATCTTAAAAAAAAACCCAATATATCAGATACCAAGTTAATAATTCTGATGTCCTCTCAAAATTGGTAACCTGAGGTTCTACCCAACATGATTTTTAAAAATCTGATTCATTATAAATTATATGCATAGCTTCATAAAATTATTTTAGCAGTCTTCAGATTAGCATTTATGAAGATCTGAAATGTCGTGTCTTGCTTTGCAGGCAATGCTTACAATCAGGAGGAGCGGGTTGTCTGTGCTGGCTATGACAACGGGGACATCAAACTGTTCGATCTCAGAAGCATGTCCTTGCGGTGGGAGACGAACATTAAGAACGGGGTAGTGTGCATTTGGGTCCTTGTTAGTTCTCTGAGCATGTTTTCGTCCCCCTCTGAACTGCTATAAAAGGAAAGTGACTCTAGTACCTCATCTCAGTACAACCCCTCTACACCAGTGGTTTAACCTTTGGGGGCTGTTGAGCCCTTTGGGAATCTGATGAAAATCACAGACCCTCTGTCGGGGAGTGAACCACCCCGAGGAGGTAGACCAGTGCCAGGTGAGTGGCAAGTCCTGCAGCCTGACTGTGGACCCCTGGGGCCATGCCTTGTGATACCAAAGTAGACGAGTAAGGCCTTTTCCTGCTGTATTAGAAAGCCTGAAAACAGCCATGGCTTCCCCCGTACTGTCACATGTTTGGTTCCTGAGTTGTGTGACTCTTGTGGAGAATGTGGTTCCCTCCTGTTTTCTAGAGTCAGCCTTCACTTAACTGTGTAGATATAATAATGGGGAACTCAAGATGGTTTTGCTCTTTTTAAGCAAGAACCAGTTTTTCTATGGTGTAAAAGTATTTGATATATTGATTCAAAACACAAAATGATTGTTTAAATGCTTGCACATGCACTAATAAAAGTTGTTTTACTTCGTTTGAAAGAACCTCCTGAATAATAATCATGAGACCATCAATAATAAATATTCTCTGTTTTCAGGTATGTAGCTTGGAGTTTGACAGAAAAGATATAAGCATGAACAAGTTAGTAGCTACATCTCTGGAAGGAAAGTTCCATGTTTTTGACATGAGGACACAGCATCCAACCAAAGGTTTTGCTTCCGTTTCAGAAAAGGTAAGCCTGGGGGAAACGTCTTTCTGCCAAGAGGGGTGTTTACAGCTTGCTTCAGACTAACATAGACTTCGCCACCAAGGTGCCTTCCAGATCTTTATGTGGAGGGAGCTATTTTTATTATGTTCTTGTGGGGTCTTGACAAGGTTTTCTGTGCAAAGGGTACTTTTCCCAAAGTTTATCAGTTTTAGACTTCTTGATTATAATAAAGGCCTCAGTTGGCTAGGAATCTTATTTTATAGTTAAGGAGCAATCTTAGGACAACTAGCTGATGATAGGAATTTGATCGATAAAACCTAGCATCATGTTTCCTAATGCATACATAATATTAGTGTTAATACCTAATTATGTACTTTTGGGTGTATACCAATGTATACTTTAGTATAGTACTTATACTTTTCAAAATGTATCAACATATATTATGTAACTTAACCACATTTTATTTAATATTCCTGTTGGCTACATTAAAAAAAATTATTTAATGTGTTAACCACTGTGATTGATACATGGTAGGTGTTCATAGTCATGTACATACATACTTTGCCTTGTTTTAGATAGTTGTTTTTTAAGTATTTTTTCAGTGTTTTTTTTTTTAAGATTTTATTTATTTATCTTTAGCGGGGAAGGGAAGGAGAGAGGGAGAGAAATATTAATGTATGGTTGCCTCTCGTGCGTCCCCTGCTGGGAACTGGCTTGCAACCCAGGCATGTGCCCTGACTGGGAATCGAACTGTGATCCTCTGGTTCGCAGGCCCGCGCTCAATCCACTGAGCTATACCAGCCAGGGCTGTTTCAAATAGTATTTGATGTAGTTTCAAAGAAAACATAGTATTACAACATGAGAAAAATGGATGAAGAAAGCAGGGCAAATACTTGTTAAGAAGATGAGATGATATCTGGAGTAAGGGGATTGCATAAATTTCATACTGAAACATCCTGTTGTGTGCAAGAGATGGGTTAGAAATGTGACTGAGCTTCCACTAGTGTAAAAATAAAGATCAGTTATAGATTTGTAGTTTCCATAAGATTAAAATATATACATTGTTCAGGAAATAAAAATTCACTTCTTTTCTTACTCTACCATGGATTTAGTAGTACTTCTCAAATGTTTCTATTTTGTCTTATATTATTATTACAATAATCATTATTGCATGTAAATTATATTCACTGCCTGATGACCTAAATTCTTAAAAAGATAGCTATAGATTAAAATACTGTTTTGCCTTTGTTGTTTTAGAATATGTTAAGTATCTATCAACATAAAGCGCTTTACTAGATTGTTTAATATACATTTGCAACATGTTTCTTATTATCTGTAAATTATAGTCTTTTATCATCAAATTTTTTTTTCCAGGCCCTGATGGGGTAGCTCAGTTATTACAGTGTTGACCTGATACACCAAGGTTGTGGGTTTGATCCCCAGTCAGGGCACATACGAGAGTCAACCAATGAATGCATAGATAAGAGGAACAGCAAATTGATGTTTCTCTCTCCCTTCCTCTCCCTGTCTCTCCCTTCCTCTCTCTCTAAAATCAATACATAATAAAAAAATTTGTTTTAAATTTTTTCATCTAGTTAATTTAGTTCATTGCTAAGTCTGACAAATAAATGGCTGTTTTTTTAAAAGGCTGTACTCCCTCTTGCCTTTTGTGTTTTTATCAACTTCCAGAAAAAAAAAGTTTAAGGCACAAAACAAATTAAGTTTTAAGACCTTGAATCCAACCACTTGAGGACTCACACACTAAAGTGTGTATTTTGAGGTGTGTTTTTATCAGCTAATGGTAATTCTCTTAAAAGACTATTAAAATCAAACATCAGGACTAACTACTCACTAAAATGTGCTGTGTCCTAGGTGTGGCTTAGATTGACTTAGCTGGTCTCCTGCTTCTACCGAGTGGGAAGTCTTCCACCCCGCCCCTCCCCCCCGCACCCCCCACTCCCCTCAGTGAATAGAACACTATTAGGGTTGATTTACTGGCTGTTAAGGTGCTGACACGTTGTTAACTTTATCCAGTTGCCATTTTTATCTTTTAGTTTAATATGACTGATAAGGCTTATTAATGACTCAAGGAGTCTGTAAGTCCTTGCGGCCCTTACAGTGAAGACCAGGCAAGTCCAGAGTGCAGACTGAAAAAGCTCTGGGAGCTTTAAGTTCCGATTTGTTCTGTGTGTGGGAACTCGTTCTCCATTCAGTTCTGCTGTGAACCCAGAACGCCACTCAAAAATAAAGCCTATTATTTCTTAAAGGATTTTATTTATTTATTTTTAGAGAAAGGGGAAGAGAGGGAGAAGGACAGGGAGAGAGACACCAGTGTGTGGGAGAGACATGGATGAGAGAGAACCGCAGCCCCAGGCAGGTGTTGCCCCGACCAGAGTCCAACCCGCCAGCTTTCGGTCTGCAGGGCGATGCCCAGCCCACTGGGCACGTCAGTGGGGTCAGCCCAGTCAAGGCTGACGTTTATTTTTAAAAAATTTATTCTATCTTTATTTTTTCTTTAGCAAGAAGTATGTGTTTTTGTATTTTGAGGGTTTTTTTCCTCTTCAGAATGAGCTGGAGATATAAATGTATAAAATCTATTTGCATAATGTATATGGTAGCATAAACTTAGACTTTTAATCTGATAACATCTTTTTAAAAATCCTATAGAACTTTGTTTCATGAAACAATAAAGAAAAATGATGCCTTTCTTAATTTCTGATGGGTTCCTATACATCTCTGTGGCCATCATAAAGAGAAGTACCAGAAAATAATTTACTTTTATACCAGTCATTGAAATTATAGAAGTAAAATTTCTTTATTTACAGGGCTCCCGCTCTAGGGCAGTCTTTCCCATATAAACTTACAAACCAGGTGTGTGCCTCTCCCCCGTTCAGGCTCACAAGTCCACGGTGTGGCAGGTCCGACACCTGCCGCAGAACAGGGAGCTGTTTCTGACCGCGGGGGGCGCCGGTGGCCTCCACCTCTGGAAGTAGTAAGTCTGCCAGCTCCCCTGGCTTTTTTTTAAGTTACTTGTGGGTGTAAAGTAGGATTAGATTGAACTTTTTGGTCTTTTTTTCTTCCTTTGACTTGGTTCATTTTGATACGATTTTAAATTTTATGGTATTACATAAGTACTTTCTGAGCATTTTTTACAAATCTACTTATTTTAGACTTAGATATTAACCTTCTTTTGACATATGAAATATGTTTGTTATTTAGTTGTCTTCCCTATATTATAATGGGTTAGGAACAGTTCTCCATAGATTTGAAATCATGGGTTTTTGGTAGTTTTTTTTTTTAATAGGAAAACTTTTCACCAAAGCTTTTGGGAAATATGATCAGGTTGTTAGAACATACCTCTTGGAAATAGGGAAAGGACTGGAATTGTTAGTTTCAGATCCTAATAATTCGCTAGCCCAAGTTCTGATAGCATTCTTGTGACTAAACTGAAGCAGAGCCGGAGGATCCTGCTTGGTCTCCAGCAAAAGCCTTGTCGGTGAGCTTGCTTTCTGCATTGCCCAGCGAGTGACGGGGAGTGACGGGGAGTGACGGGGAGCTCACTGTGCCCTGCGCCCGCACTCGGAAGCCTGGGGCCGGAAGGTGGCAGGTACCAGACTGGCTGCTCATTTAAAAAGCCTGGTAAAAAGTGTGTAAATGGTTATCTCCCTGTAAACATCACCCAAGAAAAAAGAAGGAAAAAAAAAGCCATAAGTGAAAGATATTTTAGAAATACAGTTTGGAAAAAAGACATAGAAGAAAAACACCATCTTTGAAACTTCTGAAACTTTCACATTTACAAAATAACTTTCTATTTGTTAGCTCCTTTTAGAAGCTACAAGGGGTTCTGAAAATAGGCGTACAAAAGTATTTAGGGATATAGCTGACACAAAACTGGGAGTGAGTGCTCTAGATTGAAACCATATAGTTTCTGTGAATAAAAAGCAGAGGAAAAGTGTTAACAGACCTGGGAGACTGATTGGTAGATGGTTCATTGGGTAACTTCTCTGCAAGCACCTTCATCCACAGCACTTGCCTGTGCCTTCCAGCTCCACTCTGGGAGAGATTGCGGATTCCCCCCTACCCCCTCCACCTCCGGCCCAGCCTAGCAGCCGCAGGGCCCTGTGCTATCAATGCCTGGTGGCCAGAGTCTTTGGAGTCTTTCGGCTGCTTGCTGGAAGCACTGAGTCCCAGTTTTCTTTGTAATCCGCACATGGATTGTTTCCCATGTGATGTGAGAACACTTTTGCAGCTCGGATTTTTGACTGCTGTGGATTAAGTTAGTATCAGTGAAGTGGGGTCTTTATGCAATTTGAAAATTGTGGTTTATCTCAAAATTAACTTTTAGTCCTTAACAAGGCAGGTATCTGGTCTAATCTTCAAGTTGGTTTGGAGCTTTGTGTCAGGTAATACTCCAGCAGAGGAGAATTGGTCTAAGTAAAACATTTAGCGTCATTTCCATTTGCTAGTCTCTCTTGGTAGTAATGCAATTAAGTTATAAACATTTCTTGAGCACTAGTCAGGAATTTCTAAGGAAACTCATCTAGTTATTCAGGAATTGTTTTGTCCATTGTGAACAAATGGACTCCAACATGCTGATTTTTTTTTGCATATCTAAAACATCAAAACTTTAGTAATATGGAGGGTTTAAAAAACCTTTGCTATTTTTTAAATACTAAATTATTGCAGCCTTTACCAAGAGACATGAAAAAAATTTGAAGGCTGTTTGTCCATCTGACTGTTCCATTCCTGTTAATCAGAGGGTTGTAGGGTCTGAGGAGGGGAGAGAGTAGGTTATCTGCCTGTCACTTCTGTGTCACTCTGCCTTTTAGTTGCTTTTTATCCTGAAACCCTTAGCCTTTATTAGCATTTATAAAATATAGGTAGTATCATAGTGGATACCTAACAGGCTTTAAAAGGCCTTCTAACAAGGAGCAATACTCCACTAGCAATATTTCACTAGAAACACATCTCCGTGCCTGGGGGGATGTTTCTTTCCCCTTCTCTTGAATCTAGACCAAAGAGTATTTATTCACCTTCATCTCGTATTATAAATTTATGTTTTCAGCTGAAAGGAAATCACGTGTTTCAGAATGGCTTTTTTCTTTTTTGAAGCATGATGTTTAGGTCTAAAATCTCCTCTAGGCAGTGTCTCCCTGTAGGAGTGGGACACAAAAGACCCTTGGCTGGGACGGAGTAGCGGAGCCCTGGGGTAGGAACCAGCGCCCGTTGTCCGTCCTGGAAGTGTTAGATGAGGTGCTGCCAGGCTCACTCACAGCTTTTGCCTGGGCATGTGCTCTGCCTCGTTTTACCTCTTTGTTCTTGTTTTCAGCGAGTACCCTGCTCAGAGGTCCAAGAAGGACTCCGAGGGAGTGGAGATGGGAGTTGCGGGTTCAGTCAGCCTTCTGCAGAATGTTACATTGTCTACCCAGCCCATCTCCAGTCTGGACTGGAGTCCAGATAAGAGGGGCCTTTGCATTTGTAGTTCATTTGATCAAATGGTAAGAGTACTGATTATTACAAAACTCCATAAGATCTGATCTGAAGACTTCGGACTTTGAAACCACCCAGCAGAACACTCACAGAATTCCGAATGTGTTCCGGATCCGTGGGCCCTCATTGGACAGAGCTGGGTTTGACCGACGGAAGAGGCCCGGACACAGACCTCCCGGCTGGCCTCTGTCTGGGTGTGCAGTGCCTGGTGCTGCATTCCAGCCGCCTGGAACAGCGATCCCCTCCCGCCCACGGGAGCACCGCTGTCTCCAGAGCCAGCTCTGGCCCTCCCCTCCGCTTCTGCTGGGAAGTTGGTACTTGTCTGTATTTGAAGACATTTAAATTTGTTCTGCATCCCCAAAGTTCTATGTCTTATAGTAAACGCTTATGTTGCATTTCAGCATTCACACAGTTGTGGCAGGGATCACTTAATTTGTTTTAAAATGGTTTGCCTTGGGGAAACTGCTGTGAGTTAACCTTCACACTTTGAGAGATTTCACAGTGGCTGAGTTTCAGTACAAAATATTACTTCATAAAAATACCAAAGTAGCATGGTCAGACTAGATTGGGGTTCATGTTTTTAGCAGTATAACTCATACAACGATACACCATGATCTACAGAGACCTCTTTTTTACTTAAAAAGGGGAGCTGAATTAATGAGACTTTTGTTCGTTGACTGTGGTAAGTGACGTTGAGATATATAACATTGTGGGGGTTTTGTAGCCTTGCTTTTGGTCAAACTTGTAAAATATAGTTTATGAATAAATTTTTGTTTTTGAAATTTATGGTAGATTTGATTCTTTTAACTTAGTAGTAATAAAACTTAACACCATCACTTATTTAGATTTATATATAAATGCTTAGTAAGTAACCCTGAATCACTGTTTCTTCAGCGCTCACCAAATCTTCGGCTGAGCCGTGAGAGGTGTGGTTATTTCACACGTGCGCCGAGCCTGCCCTCCCTCGTCCACTGGAGGCACAGAGCCGCCTGAAACGTGTAATGCGTGGAATTCACGCGGGGTTCTTGGAAAGTCATTTGTTTGGAATATTAAATTCAGAAAATTAATTTTTTTTTTAAAAATCCCAAAATCTTGGATACAGTGATACTATGGACATGATTATGAAAGTGAAAATCAAGTTGAACTTTCAGAATGCCTATCCCTGCTGACTTTTTCT
This sequence comes from Sturnira hondurensis, assembly GCF_014824575.4. Classification (NCBI taxonomy): domain Eukaryota; kingdom Metazoa; phylum Chordata; class Mammalia; order Chiroptera; family Phyllostomidae; genus Sturnira; species Sturnira hondurensis. Next base: position 16,700,829 of record NW_028079044.1, on the reverse strand, counting down.
TTGTGATTTTCAAAGAAAACGTGAAAAATTTGTAAAATCGTTTCTTACACCACTTGTATTTGGTGGTATAATTAGAGAGGTTGAAGTTAAGAACAATATATACTTGTATTGGCCCTGGCTGATGTGGCTCAGTGGATTGAGCGCAGGCCTGCAAACCACACGATCACGGTTCGATTCCCAGTCAGGGCACATGCCTGGGTTGCAGGCCAGTTCCCAGCAGGGGACGCATGAGAGGCAACCATACATTGATATTTCTCTCCTCTCCTTCCCTTCCCCTCTAAAGATAAATAAATTTTAAAAATATTTTAAAAATTTAAAAAATAAACAAATACTTGTATTTCACTAGACCTAAGATGTCATTGATTGCAGAATTATACCACTGAGAAGGAAAAGTGTTGCCAGGGAAGCTGATACAGTGCTTTCTTATCACTTAGCATTTCTTTAAATGTTCATTGACTATCCTCATTAAAGTTATTTATATGTATGTTTTTTTCATTATACATTACTCTTATGCATCCTTAAAAAGGAAAATATGTGCAAAATAAATATAGCATGGTAGTCCTCAGATTTCTTCCTGTTCAGAGTCTGATCGTTCTAAGTCACTCTTTGAATTGACTCATCCCTGCCCATGGTTTTCCTTAGTGTTGACCTTCATGCCATTCAAAGTGTTGATGGTTCAGCCATTCTTGAAAACGTGCTTCTCTGTTGTCTTCAGGGTTTTCTTTCAGTGAACAGACACTTACTCTACAAGTTTTGTTATACTCATGCAGGCTGTGACCACTATTGCTGTATAACAAACAGTCCCAAAACTCAGTGTCTTAAAGCACTAGCAGTCATTTACTGGGCCCAGGAATCTGCGATTTGGGCAGGGCTCAGCAGGGGAGGTTCATCTGTGCTCCACCCAGGCGGCTGGGCTGGAGCGTCTGCTTCTACCACCATGGCCTGTGAGTTGATGCTGGCTGTCAGCTGGGACCCCAGCCAGGCCTGGGAACCCGGAGTCTTTCCCCAGGGTATGGGCTTTCAGGGAGTCTGGAGATTGGGTTCCAAGGATGAACATCCCAAAAGGGAAGGCAAATAGATGCAGTGTCAGTTTTTAATGGCCTAGGGTCATAATTCACGTAGCATCCCTTTTGCCACAATGTTTTTAAAAAAATTTTAATCAACTTCTCAGAAAGAGAAACATTGATTTGTTGCTCCACTTATTTATGCAATCATTGGTTGATTTCTGTAATAAGTGCCCTGAGCAGGAGTCGAACCTGCAACTTTGGCATATTGGGACAGTGTACTAACCAACTGAGCTACTTTGCCAGGGCTGCCACATTCTATTAAATGAGGCAGTCATCAAGCCCCCCACTTCTTGGCTAGGTTCTAGAAGAACATCTGAGACCTGAAATACTGTATTGATGTTTGGAAAATACAGTCTAGCACAGGATTATAAGAGGCCTCCCAACTTCAAAGATGTAAAAATCGGGGATGCAGGGGCTATGTGGCTGGTAGAGTTGGTGAAATACATCACTTGGAGTGCAGATGCACCTGTCCCCCTCACTGCCTGCACCCTTCCCTGCCCCTAATCTATTGTAGACATTACTAATCAATCACGGTACTCATTTTCTCTGAGCCTCAACACTCCTAGGAGCCACTACCAAGTCTGGCAGGGCAGCTCAAACTTACTATCCTGAGTGCCCTATGGAGGCCAGCTAGCCTCCTGAGTCAGCATCATTGCCTTAATGTGGACCCCCACATCTTTGGTTTTTTTACAATTAAAAAAATGATGACCTTTCCTGCATTAGACCATATAAATAAAAAGTGCAAATACCAAAATGGCACCTTATTTATTATAGTGAATGATGAGTCTCTTAGGTACCATAGTGCTTAGGTTTGCCAATTGGTGCACCCTCCTCTCCATGTCAACTTATCTGAGATGCTGTGTGGTTCAGGAGGCTTCCTGTGAGGGTAGAAGTAGAGATAGGTTGGCAGTAGTCAGAAATAATTCGCGCAGGCCTCAGTGAGCCCTAGAACAACCTGTCTCAAAGCAGTGAGACTTGGGTGTTTTGTGCATTTTTTACCGCTAGTTTTCATTAGTAGAGTACCTTGCTAGGTGCGGTGGTAAATTACAGAGTGCTTTGGTAAGGGGCCCCTGGAATGATTGCGATGGGGCCTGGCCCCTTCTTGGCAAGCATCAGTTTGTAGAGAAATACTTTTCCTTTGGTCACCAGACTGTCCTCTGAAGAAGGGGAAGCAGGTAGGCTTGGGATTTAATGCTGGCTTGTGCAATCTGAGCAGGGCATGGCAGTCTGTACTCAGGTGCTATGGCTGGTTTGGAAAGTAAGGGGGCAGTTGGCTTTTAGCTGTGTGTGTAAAAACTGGTTGGTGTTCAGGAAGCCCGCATCCCTGAATGCTGGCCACTCTCACTGTGCTGTATGGCCCCATCTCTTCACTGGATGGAATCCAGCTGCCAGGCTCCTGTTGGGCCTGGGGCACTGGACCCAGCTGCTCTCAGACCTGTGGGGACCTGCGGCCAGAGCCCTGTCCCTCATCCAGCCAGCTGAAGACTCAGGGCTGCCAGGACATGCCCCTACCCCACTCCACCCCGAGCCCCCGAGTGCTGCCTGGAGTGGTGAGGAATTTTTCAGCCAGTAGACTCCCCTCTGTGTTTCCCTATGGGGCTGGGGTGGACACATGGCAGCACAAAAACTCCTGCATCTCGACCCTGAATCTGTGTCGGGATCTAAAGGGAGGAGAACCTCCCTCTCCTGAACCTCAAACCGGAAAGGCGGTTGCCAGTCAGAACAGCTCAGAGTGGATGCAGACTGGCCTCACGTGCCCCGGCCATTAACGCATTTGTCCAAAGGATTTGTGTGTTTTGCATCAAAATTGAGTTTGAATGATGAAGGCACGGGATTTTGACTTCTCAAATCTTAAAGGGAAATTCCGGATAAACACTACCCCTGTTCCCAGAGAAAACACAGATGTCAGAAATAGCTATGACCCAGTATAGCTGCATTCGTACAGTAGCGCTGCAACAGTTTTCATTCATCAAGGGCTTTCTGACAACTGGGCTTTGCTTATGGTGTCATGACCCAGCCCTCTCCTCAAGCCACTGTAAGGTCAGATCACTCAGCAGTAATATACAAACACATTGAATAAGCATTGATCGGTGATTAAAATGAAATGATGACAAAATGAGTAATTAGGAAAAAATCCCATTATCTCAGGAGCTATTGATTAGTACCCCCTTTCAGCTGCAGCCACCTGAAAACCTACAAATGCTTTTATTTCTCTCTTGTAAAAATCTAAGGTAAGCAATCCAGGCTGCTGTGGTGGTTCCACGATGGTGGAGACCTGGCTCTCCATTTCGTTTCTCTACTGTCCTCTTCATGTATCGTTTACCTCATCACCTAATGTGGCTGCTCCAGCTCCAACCATCACACCCACAGTTCAGCCATCTGGAAAGCAGGAAAAACAACCGGATCTGATCCCCTACCACTTGAAAGACTACCACTTCTGCTTTCGTCCTGTTAGCTGTGGTTTGGGCATGTGACTACACTTGCCCTAGTGAGTCTGAGAAACTGCTCGTTCTGTGCGGCGATATACTCAGCGGGCATCGGGAGTTCTGATATTGAGGTAGATCAGGAGATGGGCATCAGGAGACCTTAGTGGATTCTGCCTCAATGGGACAGAAGCATGTGAAGTCTCCCTGGCTAAGTTCTCCTCCTCTGAGGTGACAACTAGGAGGTGGTCAATCCATGCTGCTTTGGCTGAATCTGGGTCTTGGCACCTGACAGGCACTTACGGCTTCTCCTTCAGTGGCGAGAGTCACGGCGCTTTGGCATGACTTGCTCTCCGGGCTGTTGAGTCACTTTTGTTACCCATCATGTGTATTCAGTGCAAGTCCAGCTTAGTGGAGAAATATGAAAGGGAAATTTCCCCTAAAAACTCAAACTGCTCTATCCTAAATCTATTTGGGGGTGGGAAGGGAATTTATTTTTACTTAATATAGTTTACATCCTATGCACCATTTCCAGCCAGGAACAGCCCAAACACCCATGCAGTACAACATGAGAGGAACACGTTTACTCACGCATGTCTATAAACTCACACAAGAAATGTGAAGGGAAAACAAAAGTCACTTTTGGTGACTTAGGTGGATAAACTTTGTATTTATACAGGAAAAATAATTTGTTTTTGTTCATGTCCAAGGATTGTCCATCACATGAAATGATCTTATCCTTTTTCTCCAGGAGAGTAGCCGTATCTTTTCTGGCAAATAAGTTTCAGTTACCCAGAGGCCCCTGTCAGATCCGCCTCCTGGCTTTCAGGAAGGAGGCGCCTCCCCCAAGGCTAGACCCTCTGTGATGCACTGACCCCTTGTGGAGAAATGTGGTCATTGCTGACCTTTCATCCCAAGAAAGTGGATTTTGCCTTTCAAATGCAGCAGCTAAAAATCCTCTCTGTTCAGTTTACACATCCATTTGAACCTTAAGAAAGACGCCTTGGATGGTGTAGCTCAGTGGATTGAGCACCAGCCCTATGAGCCAAGAGGTCACCAGTTTGGTTCCCAGTCAGGACACATGCCTGGTTCACAGGTCGGGTCCCTGGATAGGTAGGGGTGTGCAAGAGGTGATAAATGGAAAAAAAAAAAAGACATTACCTTAGAGAAATTACTTCCCAAAATATGAGTGTTTATGAAAAGTAACATGTTATATACAATAACAACTTTAAAAGTTTGCAATCCGCTTTATTATAGATTCAACCTTATTTTTTGTATACCATAAGAGCTAACTTCCAGGAGGAAACATTCAGCTTTTTATAAAGTGAGCAATTATCTTGTAAACTAAAATAGTGTATGCCTCCACCTTCCACCAACAACTTATAAGTTCTGATTGTAATGTGAAGTAATAGTTCTCAAAGTAAGAACTTTTTTATAGCATTGCTTAACTTCACGCAAGCATTCTATAATGTCCCCCACCTTCCTCGCTCCGAACATGCATGGCCATTGTTTTTCGCAAGCTATTTCTGCACAAGGAGGTCAGTGAGCAGGAGGCCTCCCATCTGGCCACTTTTGGCTCAATGCACAACGCAGCTAAAATAAGCAACACAAACTGTGTGGTCAGAGACTCACAACTCTTCTCATCCAGGGGGCTGAAGGCGCACACGCTTTCTGCTCCTCAATATTATTAAGTCTTCAACCTTTCTTATCCTTAAGAATGCTCACACTGGGCCTTTTGTAGCAAATCGGAATGTCAGCTCTGGAAGAGGCCTTGGAGTTTGCTGAGGCCAATCTCCCTTGGTGCCAGACTCAGGGGAGACAGACTGGGGTGCTGCATCTCCTGACCCCTGGTCCAGCGGCTCTTCTCCCAGCACCACCACCCACCACCACGGGGGGGGGAGGGGGGCCGCTGCACACTCACTCCATTCTCCCCGGAGGAGCCGGCGCCTCTCAGTCTAACAAAGCCAGAAAGAGATCAGGTGTGCAAACAACACCACAGCTCTGAAGCGATAAGGGTTAGCAAATAAACAACCCAGGAGGAACAGAAGCAGAGGTTTGGCTCTTGGCACCTTGCAGATAAACAAGCGTTTGATCTGGGCTGAGCACAACCCTTATCTGGTGAGAGATAACATTCACACTCAGGACGTCTGAGTGCTGGCCTGGCCCTCCTGCTAGCTGAACCAGGGCTCCGACAATGGACTGGGAGAAATTGTTACCACCCACCAGGGTTCCCTGAACTCTCGAGAGGTCAAAGACCCTGAAGAAAACAGACCCAGAAATTTTAGAGGAAGAGTCCTGGTGGCCACGGCCCACTCATCCACTAAATGCTGGGGGGGCACGCTCTGGTTTTCCCAGTCTGGTTAGCAAGGCTCCTTACGTGAGAGAAACACCAGAAGCCTCATTCTCTTTCTCCCTCTTCAAGTAATGGAAGCTGAGATTGAAAGCAGTGAAGCCTGAGGCCAGAGAGAAAGCCCTTGAGAGGCTTGACCAGGATAATGGAAAGAGAATAATATGGACAGTGGTGGCAGCTGATACTTACTGAGCACTTACTATGTGCCAGGCACTATCCTAAGTGTTTCTGCTGCATTATATTCTTCGATCCTCACCACGAAACTCTGAGGTAGGTATTATTGTTGTGGACACTGGCAATTGAGAAACAACCTTCGAGAGGTTAAAAGACTTGCGGAAAGCCCCTCACCCAAGCAGGAGTAGGAACATCGTTTGTCCATCTCTAGTACTCAAACTCTGTGAAGGAAATTTTTTTATTGATTGATTTTGAGAGAGAGAGAGAGAGAGAAACATTGATTTGTTGTTCCACTTGGTTATGCACTCGCCCGTTGCTTCATGTATGTGCCCTGGCCAGAGACAGAACCCCCAACCTTGGTGCATCAGGACAATGCTGTGACCAACTGAGCTACCTGCCAGGCTCCAGTACTCAAACTCTCAACCTCACCTCTTTAATATACAGGCAGCAGCTGTTTGACGCTTCCCCCCGACTAACTTCAATACTTTAAGGATATAAATCCTATTGATTTGGGAGGGATTCTGATGAAATCATGAGAGAGCAAGGGAGGAAAGGAGGACCAGCCCTCGGTGGTGGCCCGGCTGCGCCCGCACGGTCTCCACAGCCCTGTCGCTGTCTCCCATTGTGGCGGCAGCAGGTGGCCTCCCCACGCCCACTCTCCCCCTTCCTCATAACCAGAGCCCAGTTTTTACTGCAGCACGTAATCAAGACTGCATGCGCCAGCCTCCCTTTTGGCTGAGTGTGGCCACGTGGACCGTGAGGGTGAGCCTGTACTCTGGGGATGGCAGACCCCAGAACGTGAGGTGCCCGGTGCCTGTGGAGTGGGGGGCCGCCAGGCCCGCCCGAGGCGGATGAGCTGCACTGACTCTACCTGACAGACAGACAGGCTGGTTTCTTGTTTAAGGCAATGGTGGCTTGGGATTTCCTCTTGTGGGCATGGGTCTCTAGCCCTAACTGCTTTGTTTTTTCCTTTTTATATCCAAAGTCACGCAAGTATCATCTGGCAGAATTCAGACTTGAATTCGTCTATTTGACCCCCGAGTTCTTTGTCTTTCCAGGACTGTCTGCACTAGTAAAAGTAATAGGGACACACACACACACACACACACAGAGGTACTGCTTTGTAATCTGAAAACATTTTCTTATGTAAATACTGTGCACTGTGTATGGTGTGGGATTTGGGGGCTGTAAGCATCAGAAATAGATTCTAGATGATTTGTACAAAAGAAGACTGTTTTAGGAGGATGCAGGGCCTTGCATCAATCAAAAAAGCCAAATCACAAGGCCTCTATTACAGGGATCTGATCTCAGAGGGTTGTGGGAGCTGGTTACGAAGCTCTGTAAGGCGGCTGTCCTCAGGCCTGATGTTGGAGCTTGGAGTCCACGGGGAAGGCAGCTGGGAAGGAGAGATGGATATAAAGTGGGGAAAGGCAAGGACCAGCTGGGACCAATACACACCAGCTAGGAACTGGGAAAATGGGCTGAACCTGGTGCCTCTGACCTTGGTGGCATGAAACATCCTGCTTAAATCAGGACCCTTCAGCCTGGAGCTGAGGACAAATGCCTGGCCTGGAAGTTGGAGAGGCTGCATGTGGTTCCTGGGGAAGGCGGGGCCATTGCCACTGCCTCATGCTAGTAAGTTGAGCCAGCAGACGAACCACAACCGTGTTTGACAGAAGGGAGGAAAGTTTTGCCCTGGCCCGGAAAGATGTGGGACAGGCCCGGGGAAGATGCTGATGGTGGGATGTGTGTGGCAGGTGGGGAGAAAGAGACATGGTGCGGGAGAGTGGACACTGAGCCTGGGACCGAAAGCTGCAGCATGTCAGTTATGCGTTTTGGGATTCAAGATTCATGCTCGGTTCATTAATAACAAGGGGAGGCGTGTGACTGTGGAGTCTGGGGGTAAATTTTCTCTGGGAGAGGCTGAACCGCAGAGGCCCAAGTTCCCACTCTGCTGCCAGGCAGTATCTCTGAGTCCTCGTTCTCTTCCCCCTGGTTGACTGTGTTCTCAGTCAGGCTCTCCCCGTGCAGTGGCCAAGGGGACCGAGTATGGGTCATCCCAGGTGAGAGACCCCAGTGGGCATGTTCCCCTACAGTTCCAGCCTGGCTGGGCCCGTCCCTTCCCTGAGCTGATCGTGGTGGTCCGGGAGAATGGGTGTTCTCATTATTCAGGCCCATGTGTATGCCCACAGACTCTGAGCACCACCAGGAGGCTGGGGTGGACCCCACAGTGGAGTCAGGCTGCCACTGCCACGAGACGCGGGGTGACGGCAGGGTGGGAGGCCAGAAGAGCAGGTGCTTTTAGGGGAGAGGCTCAGTCGGGTAGGGGCTCATTCGCGTAGGGGCTCTGGGTCTAGCTTGGGGTCGGCACCTGTAACCTATGAAACAGACACATCGATGGGATAAGGCATGCATACACCTTCCGGAAACTGAGACAGCCCCCCTCAAACCTTAATGGCTGTTGGTGAGAAGAAACCAGCCTGGCCGGACAAGAGAGATGGCATCTAGAGCGAGAACATGGGAAACAGGGACACCGGGGTAGGGGCGGGCGGGACTCTGAAGAGGACAGCATAGAACCACGATGCAGCTCCCAGAGGGCGGAACGTGTCCCGCGGTGCTGAGCGACTGTGATGTTGGACACAGGCCGAGCAACATCAAAGGATAAATAAGTTGCAGAAGCGTCAACACAATCCCAGCTGCGGGCCTCAGCCCTCAGGGACTCTCATTAGTAGCCGGCGGGGGAGACAGGGCCACCGTTCTGGGCCCCCGGGCCTCTCGCTCCCCACGGTTCTGTCGGGCCCACCTGGGAGAGCAAGGACCGAGGGGGGCCTGCCAGTCGGTGTGGCTCATGCCTAACTGCCTGCTGGCCCTGGAGAGATGGCACCCTGAGACAGGCTGGTCCCTCGAGCTGGGCTGTTATTTACCAGGCCTGCTGAGTCCCGAGGCAGGAGCCCTCTGGTGTTGCTGGTCCCCAGGGAGGAGCCATCGCTGAAGTCAAGGTGGAGGGCAGCAGAAATCCAGGGAGCCAGGTGCCCAGCAACCACTCAAGCAAAGGCCTCTGAGGGGAGCTATTCAGACCTTCATGTCCGTGCTGCCACCCACTGGAAGGACCGAGTGTCCTGCTGCTGGGCTTTGAGTGGGAAAACTGGAGAAGCCCAGGGAGACCAGGGGGGTTCTCACCCTACCCCACCTCCTTACGCCTGAGTTGTCCTCTGACCTCTGAGGAGCCTTCCAGGTCGGGTCCCCGTGTGTGCGAGGAGGGCAGGACAAACGAGGCCATTTCAGATCATGCCTGCTTCTGCGTGGGTGGCCTTAAAACAGGGAGAGAAACCAAGTTGTCTGCCCTCTGGTGGCTTGTCATGAGCTTCAAAGCAGGTGACACCATCTTGGCCCTTGCAGGAAGACCTGCAAGCTAAGAGAGGTACCCTACAACTAGCAGGTTCTGAGAGGAAGCAAAAATGCTGCCTGCCTGCCGATCATTCGCGAGCCAAAACGCAGGGGCTTCCAACGTGAGAAGGAGGAAAAGCAGTAAGGAAATGCTGTGGTGGGAGGAGAGGCGGGGCTGGTGAAGACAGGGGGGTTGTCAGGGCAAACCTTCCTGGGGGCACAGGGCTTGTCCTGCCAGCGTGCGTACCCAATAGATTCAGAGCCACCTAGCTTCACTGAATGGGATTGAGATGCACTTTTCCCATGGAATTATTCCAACCCTAGAGAGTAGAGATTATCGTCCCCATTATACTGAAGAGAACCACGGCTCAGAGCCCTTAAGCGAATTGCTTGAGGTGACCTGCTTGGGTGTAAGTAGAGTCACAGAGCTGTCTCAGTGACTCGGGCATCAGTGACAAATGACTCATAACGGACATCCCCTGGGTGTCCCAAAGGAGACGGAACTTTTGTCTCAGCCAATTGCCATTTGTCGAGTTCTACAGGACCTCTTGCAGATTAAAAAGGAATTTTATTTGCTGTCCTTATTTACCAAGAAAAGCAGGAAAAGTGAGATTTGGTTCGGGGCCAGAACTCACTTGTTTGGCACTGTCCGAGGCACCTGCCATCAGCAGTGTGGGGGTGCCTGATATGGGGAGAAGGGGACCCTGGCGAGGGGGTAATGGGCCATGACAATGGTCAGGAGGGGTCCCGTGGGGGAAGGTGAGGAGAGTCGTTCCTCACCAGGGACAGGAATAGGCTCAGCTGCCACCCAATGGCCTGTTAATCTTTGGAAGGCCATAGCATTCACATTTATTCAATAGCAAATATGGATTGTTAGCCAAACTGACTGTAACTCAGGACAGCAGTGTCTAGACTGTGCTGTTGGTCTTTACCACTATAATAAAATTGTCTGATTGAAAAAGTCCAAATTGATAAACCAACAGGAAGTGCATTGATTTAAGAGCAGTTTTGAATTACTAATTCTGCTGGGGTTTTTTTCCATAGAGATGCCCCATTTTTCATCAGATAGGCCTTCTCTTATTTCAGAAGATTCCTCGGACTGAGCAAAGGTTTTGTGGATGCTGTGAGAAGCAGGTGGTTTTTGTGGTGCTGGTGTGTGTGTGCTGTGGTAGGCTGATTCCCTTAGGTGATCTGAGCCAAGACTGGGAATTTAATGTTCGCTCTGTTAATCCTGTGAACTGAGACCTCTGTTTGGGGAAGGAGTCCAAATACAAGGTCACATACTGGTTGCACTGACCCCTCCAAGAAGGACAGCCCGATTTAGGCATAAGTGAGGACATTGTGGTGATGATCCAGAGCATGTGACCGGACTCAGACAAGGTACTTGGAAAAGACTGGTTTATTGCTTATGTGATAGAGAGAGCACCTTGGAATCTAGGAACTGCATTCAGCCGCATTGAAGAAAGCACCAGAAAATGGTGGGTTTATTCTCTCATGCACTGGAAGTCAGAGGTAGGTCGTCTACGATCACGTGGCAGCTCTCCGTGGTCCAGCCGCCTCCCTCTGTTCTCCACAGTGCCTAGTGCATGGCTCCATCCTCAAGGCCACTTCATGGTCCCACATGGCTGCCGGAATGCTGGCCACCAAACCACTCGGTGGGCTTGAACAGGAAATGAAGTCAGAAAGGCAGAAAGTGGCCTATCTTCCAGCAGGAAGTCTTCCAGGATGTACCCCCAACACTTCCACTCATAGGTCAGTGGCCAGAACGTAGTCTTGTGCTCACCCTTAGCTCAAAGTGAGGCTCTGAAGCAGTCTTTAGGAAGGCACACCGCCATTCTAAAACAGACCGGGGGTCTCTCCTTCAGGGGTCAGGGAAGGTGGATCTTGAGTTGGCATTAGCAGCTTCTGTCACAGGGACCATTATATTAGCGTGACTTTGGGGGGAGACAAATTGGCCACATCCATCAAGATGTTAACTATTTATATTATTTTTATATTATCTGAACCAAAAATTTTTTAAAAAAATCCTTTCAATATATTTACTCTCACATACACAAATAATTGCAAAAGAACACTATTTTTCATGCCCAAAACTTATGAACGATATAAACTTGTAAACATCAGTAGCCAAAGAGTCCGTAAGTTCATGATCCATGTGAATGTTATGCTGCTCTGAAAAAAGAAGGGGAGGTGACTATTAGCATTAAGATGTTTAATGACACCAAGGCATTAATTAAACAAAAAATCAGGCTACAGATTAGCTTCCACGTTATAAGAAGTATAACATGATGAGCAGAATTTTCTGACACGTGTTCCTAGAGATGTATCAGCATCGTTGTGGGCCATGAGGAAGGAGCCTGTGTGATCTGAAATTCTAAAAGACAAAATCGGAATTAATGGCTATGAGCTGAACTCCCAACACTAATAACAAAAGTCACGTCAATGGCCAGAGAAAGGGGTACCAACCTGGTTTCCAGGAAAGAGCTGCTTGTACCAAATTTGCACCCAAATCTAGGATGGGCCAATCCCATGCAGAGCCTTTGGAGCCTGTCTTAATGGTGAAACTGGGCTGGGACTGGCAGAACTGTGAACGGACGCCCTGACACAATACTCTGCTACGACGGCCTCCAGAACCACCAGATGATGACGGTTTTAATACAGTGAGCACTCGCCAGAAACAAAGGGAACTTCCCCAGAGTAACAGAAGGAAACATAACAACAACAACACACAGAGATGCACAGTGAGCTAACCCAGAACTGACAGAAGAACACTCACTGTATGGCCTGGAGGCCAGAGGCCAGTGCCAGCCCTAAGAGCAGGATCGGAGCTAGGCTCTGAGCCGGCTGCCTGCCCGAGTCCTCGCTGAGAAGGTTAGCACCTTCCCTGTGGGCAGCACATGGGACTCTAGGAATAAACAAACGCAAATCTTTCAGAGGAAGGTTCATGAATTCAGGTTTTTAGGATTCCCACAGATTATGTAAAACCAAATGAGATTCCAGTAAAAAATAACCAAACACACAAGGATACAAGACGGTCATATGACCAATATGACCGATACATCTCGGTCATATCACTTAGGACTAAATTCAGCCTCACTTGGCAGGAAGGCAAAATAACGGTGACTTAAACTCACAGTTTTATTTGTTTTCATGTAAAAGGAGTCAGGAAATAGGTGCCCAGGGCAGGCCCAGCACAAATTATTGGGAACCCGTTTCCTTACAGTCCTTCAGTCCTCCGAGATCTCAGCTTGCGGCCCTTGCTGTGGCCCAAGGGGCTGCTGGAGCCCTTGTTACCCACATTCCTGCCCTGTGGCAGGAAGGGCACAAAGAGAGCCACCTACCCTCTCTCAAAACATATTCTGAAAGTTGCACACTGCACCTTCACTTACAAGACATCAGTAAAATTGCAATCCCCTGGCACACCTAGATCTCAAAAAACAAAGCCAAGCAAAACAAAACAAAACAAAAAAAACTCACTAGGGAGTTTTAACTGGCAAGCAATGAGCCTGGAATAAAGGCCGAAGTAATCAGTAATGAAATTAGCATTTTCCTTACTAGGAAAGAACAGGAGAACAGATACTTTGTTGGCAACCAGCAGTCTCTGACACAGTAGTGTATGGTACACTGGATAATGGGCCCCCATAGAACAAAAGGGGCTTTGCAGGTGTGACTAGAATCTTGAGATGGAGAAGGTATCCTGGATGAGCCAGGTGGAGTATAAATGTAATCACAAGTATCCTTATAAGAGAGAAGAAAAGGATTTTGCCAGGGTCCAGCCTCGGCAGGGTTCAGAGTCCCCAAAGCATAGACAGCGCAGGCAACAAATGAAAGGTCAGACACCCTGTTGGATGTTGGAGAACAGTCGTCCTCTGTGGGTCTGACTGAACTCTCAGTGTTTGATTTAAGCTTTATTTTTATAGAGATTGTTACATAACATTACAGGAGCAGGTGCATGGCATGAAGTTACATTAAACAAAGGTTATTTTGACCAGGAGAGTCATTAATTAGACAATTAGAGCCAGCTGTATGAATGGAGCTTTTGATGTCCCATTATTTATTAAAGTTCTCATAATTAGGCATGGGGCAATTATTGCTACAGGCTTAGTGTGTAATAGTTAATTAGCTTATCCTGCTTCTTTTATCTGTCTAATTCTACTTGATATATAATTTTGTCCAAGGTAGAAGAGGGCCTTTTACTTTATCAACTTTTAGATATTCAGGGGCTACTTTATTAAGGGGGACTGTTCTATGGCCAAGAAATCATTCTGTATAACTTCACTGGAATTATGCAGATCATTGGACCTGAAATGCAGGTGTCTAAAAATCCCACCACCTATTAATCACAAAGACAAACATGCAAGGAGAGATAGACAAGAAATCCAGCCACAGTTGCCCCTGCTGTGCAGATGCATCTCATCCGTCCCGACTGTGTCAAGGGATGGCTGCTGGTCGGCTCCCAACAGGATTTGGTTATAGAAATAAGAGATGTGAAGATGGAAACAAGAGGCAAAAGTCATGCAGGGAAGGGGCCACGAGCCAAGGAATGAGGGCAGACTCCAGGCACTAGAGAAGTGAAGAAAATGAATTCCGCCCCATGGCCTCCAGGATGACCGGCTTGGCCAGGGCCTTGGCCCTAACCCAGTGCTTTCGGACTCCTGGCTTCCAGAACAGTCAGAGAATAAATCTGTGGTTTTAAGTCACCCACTTTGTGGTACTTTGTTACAGCAGTCGTAGCAACTAAAAGGAGTGAGAGCCAGCAGAGACAAAAAGTAAATACAGCCCCCCTCAAAGAATTCAGATATTGTCATGATTAGATGCTGAAAATTTAAAAGAAAATTTAAAGATAAAAAATATTCACTTTAAAACTGTGCATAGAAGATCTATGAAAAATGACCTGAAAATCAGAAATGAACTCCATTTTCAGAAATAAAATAGTATAACCTTGATATTAACCAGGCAATAGGTGGGCTAAATGGCAGATTAGAAACAGCTGAAGGGAGACTTGGTAAACTATGGAAAAGAGCTAAAGAAATGATCCATGATACTGAACAGAGATAGGGAGACAAAGAAAGACACTGACCGATCAGTTAAATGATCTGGAAGATGAATGAGCAAATAGAGGACAGACAGTATTGAAAGTGATCGTGGGCAATAATCTTGGTCAAGCAGGTGCTCGGTAAACGTAAGGAGCACCTGCTGCTATTGTTTTACTTCCCTCTGGTCCCTGTGGGCAGCCAGGCTCATTGAGCCTCCTACGGAGGGTGTAGCCCTCCCACGGTCACCTCCACCCGCCCAGTGCGTCTCACATTTTATGCCCAAATCCTTACCCCCTTCTCTCTGCTCCCACCTCATACATGTAAACAGGAGCCGTGTCCAGGTTTGCCCAACAGGGCACTTCAAAGCACCTGTATGGATGCCAGAAAGGGAATCTTAAACATAAAGGCCCAGAAGCTTCTTTGTGTGAGGCCCAGCGGGTGTGGCTGTTGTTTCCAAACGTGCCTAGATGGCTCTTTGGCCTTTTATTAAACTCTGAATGTGCAATGTGTAAGTGAGGCATCCTGAGGGCTCCAGCCAGGACAGCTGTGATGGAAAATGATCAAGAAACAGCCCTCTGGGAAGATTTGGATGCTGATGGGGTCCGACTGGCTCACGGAAAGAACGGGGCTTCCCAAGGAATAATGAATTCATAGTTGGTTAGGGCATTTTAACAAGCCCTTTTAGAACCCTGGCAGCAAAAGTCTCAAGCTGAAAGTGTCTGTTTTCATTGTACCCTTGAGACTAGAGAGAAATAAGTATAAAGTCATCCTCTTCCCCCACTTTCTTCTTTTTTTAGCTTCAGTACGGCACAGGCTGACTGCGTCTGGCTCAGGAACGAGGCGTTTCGCAGCCTGTTTTGGAGTGTTTCCCCTGGTGTTCTCCGGAACTGCAGTTGCTGTTCTTGGCTGGAAACAGAGATGGGAAGACAAGCTCATATCTAGTTCCCATCAGGCTCCTCCAGATTCCTGACTCCCAGCAAATACAGTCCACGGCATGATGCCACGTGTGGTTCGTTTGTCCATGGCTGCCAGCTCCCCACTTTTCCTCAGGCTTTTGTCTTCCCTGCCTGCTGCCATTGCATTATGTAATTGGTTGATTTGTGTCCCCATGAAAAGATATGTTGAAGTCCTTATTAGGTGGGGAAGCAGAGAAACAGAAATGCACAGAAAGAGATTAATTATGAGAGATTGGCTCATGTGATTACGGAGGCTGAGGAGTCCCACAGTCTGCAGTGGGAAGGCTCAGCAAAGCCTGTGGTGTAGTTCCAGTCCCTCCCCACAGGCCTAGGAACTAGAGGAGCTGCTGGTGTAAGTCCCCCACAGAGTCTGAAGGCCCGAGAACCAGGAGCACCGATATCTGCGGTCAGGAGGAGATGCACGCCCCAGCTCAGGCTGAAAGCAACTTTTCCCTTCTTCCACCTTTTTGTTTTATTCAGGCCCGAGGCAGATGGGGTGAGGCCCGCCTGCATGGGTGAGGGTGGCTCTTCATTATGCCCTCTCTCTGTTGAAATGCTCTTTTCTTCTGGAAACAGGTATTCCCAGAAGGAATGTTTTACCAGCTAGCTGGACATCCTGTGGCACAGTCAAGTTGACACATAGAATTAACCATCACCCATCCTTACAGCTTTACAAGTTAGGTAAACAATTGTTTACCTAACAAGTTAACCTAACAAGTTGGGTTGACAATCGTTAACCTTATTTTGTAGATGAGGAAACAGAGGCTAAGAGTTTAAGTTGGTTGTCCAGGGTCACCCGGCTACAAAGTAGGAGAGCCAAGATTCAAGCCAGCAAATCTGACTTCAGAGCTTTGCCCCTGGCCCCCTTTGCTTTGGGGACCATCACGGGTGCTGGACGGTGGTTGCCCTCAGAACCTGTCTCAGCTGACAGCTGTGCCTTAGCCCGGGCAGCCCCTCTGCAGCGAGACTCGCCTGGGGCACGGGGCAGATTTCCACCCTCCCAGAAAGTCCCGTCCAGTAGGTCTGGAGTGGGGCTCAGGAGTGTGCGTTTTCAACCCAGTGGTTCAGTATGACATCTGCAAAGTCAGGGATTATAGGATCCGCTTACTTCTAAATAGTATGTTAGTCACTAAGGGAGTTTTGCTACCAATTCCAATGTGAGGAAGGGATGTCTCCCACGCCACCAAGCAATGCTCTGGACCCCAACTGAGTCTCCTAACAGTTCAACTCAATTCTGACACTACCCAGGGATAGCTTCAGATCCCATTGGTTAAGGGCTCAGTCCTACAAAACTGCCCCCCATATCCCATGGCCCCTCTTGAGACTCCCAAAGGTTGTCTGTGGGCCTGCAAGGTTATTACCTGTACTTCTGATTACTGACCGGCTATCGGGGTTCCCACAACCCTATCCTTGGGTTCAATCAATTTGCTACAGTGGCTCTCGAACTGAGGAAATCTGCTTACTCACTAGATGACTGGTTTCTTACAAAAGAATATAACTAAGGAACAGCCAGATGGAAGGGATGCATAAGGCAAGGTATGGGAAAGGGTGTGGGTTGAACTGGAAGTGGAGCCTGAGACAGGTATTCAGGCGCATGTAGTTTATCAAGGGAGTGCTTTTCAGAAACAAGCAAGCAAGCAAACCAAAAAACAAACAAACAAACAAACAAATAAAAGGCTGGGGAGCAGGATAGGGAAGGGGAAAGAGTGAGCAAGGACTTTGCATGAGGCGAAACCTAGCTGTGGCCTCATCCATGGGAGGTGGGCCCTGAAGCATTGCTGTGCAGTAGAAGTTATTGCAGTGATGGGAGTGTTCCATAGAGCTAGCTAGAACTGTGCAGCAGTTTCCACCAGCGACTTGTGGTCACCGAGCATTTGAAATACGGCAAGCTGAAGAACTGAATTTTAAATCTAAATAGCTACATATGAGTCATGGCTACCATGTCAGACAATGTACTTCTAGAGTATAAACTTCAACATAGAGTTGAGGTGAGGGGGGTGGCCTCTTGTGCTGTCATTGGCTATGGGCAACCCTGGCCTTGGTGGGAGGGCGGGGCAGGGCACAGTTTCCCAGGCAAGGCTGGCAGGACTTTCGTACACTGAGGGGTGTATGTACTGGTCAAGTAAAGGGGACGGGGTGCACCACGGTGCCCACTACAGGTTAGTTCTCACCTGGGTCGCCTTGTCATCCTACTTTCATCCCACCTCCTAGATCGCTCCAAGAACTGAGTTTTAGCCATAAAACAAACCGACCCCAACAACTGGTCGTGAACCTCATGCAGCAGGACAACCTTCCTACTCCAGCCCAAGCCCTTGGTTGCTCTCCCACCCCACTCTCAATCCTTCACTGCAATCCTTCTGGTGGGTGGGCTCAAGAGGAGGGTCGTGCTCTTTTGCGTAAGTATATGTCTGAAACTTTACTGTAGAGTTCTGATTATCACCGGTTTCAGCCACAGAGAGGAAATCTGTTTGACTCCAGAATATCTCCTGCAGTCTTTGAGACGGCTAGCCTGACAGCTCTGAAAAAGAAGAAAGAAAAAACAACCATGCCCCTCCCACACCGACGTGTCATAGATACGAAGTGATAAATGAGGAGCCCTGGTTCATGTTTTATGGACACCTATTACACATGATTGATGGTGTTGAAACACATTCAGCTTAATTCATGCAGGAATTAACTTTGGTAGAGATTCATTTTGGATCTATGGCACTTTCCTAAGGTTTATTACCTCAATTTATAATCTTGGTTTGCAGACAGAGAAGATAGTGAGTGAAAAAAAATAAGAATATAGACAAAACAAAAAAATAAAGTCCTTAAAATGAAAATAACAAGATATTTTTAAAATTAGTATACCTAGGGTTTTACTGATGCTGACAGAATTTAGAATTAATCTAACTGTCCTTTCCACTGAATTTGGACATTCAGTAGAGGGTTTTATGTGAAAAGACATAAAACATAAGAAAATAAAAAAACAGGAACTTATATACATGTCAGTATTTAATAACAATAAATTGATAACTCTAACATATTAATCAGCATTACACTTATTGTTACCTATGCCGCATTTTTATAGACGACAAGGCAAGTGTGTGTGTGTGTGTGTGTCTGTGAGAGAGAGAGAGAGAGAGTTGGGACAGGACAGGACAGGACGGGAGGGAAAGGTGGCTGTGTTGAAAAATCAAAGGGGATCACGAAATACAGCTTCGAGCCTCTTGACAGTCAAGGGAGAAAAGGGAACGATAGATCTCATGCCTGATACAAGGAAGTGTTACTTCTCCAAAAGGAACTAATTTTGTTTTTGTTTCAGACCACTGTCTTTATTTTAGTACAGGGAGGTATCTTTATGTAAAAAGAAATAAATCATCTATAGACGTCTTTTTTTCCTTTTCTTTAGCCCCCGACTCTGTTTGGCCTGACGCCTGGCCTGTTCACCCCCTGAGGGTAGCTGCAGAGCCCAGCTGACACCTGGGCGTGTGCCCCTCGGGGTCGGCGGATGCTGCTCAGCGCTTCTCACGCCCGCCTCCTCCTGGCGGAGCCTCAGGCCCATCAGAGTGCCTCCAGGTGGGGGGAAGAGGAGACAAAGTGAGTTTTTCCCACCCTCCCCGTGGCAAATGACACCCTCTCTCCACCGCTAGTGCTGTTTCAGTCACTCTTCTTTCTCTAGCCTCCTGTCGCCCTCGCCGTGGTGGTCCCAGCAGCCAGCCAGTGCCCAGAGCTCTGGGCTACCTCTGGTGACGGGGTAAGGGTGTCAAAGCAGGGTGGCTGAGGAGAGGGTACCCAAAAGCTCTCCCTCGCAGATGACACCCTGTCTGTCCATTATTACTTGAAAAAGATGCAGGGTCTTTCTACCCGTGCGTTTTATTGGACAAAGAGAGTATTATGTCATTGTCCTGTAGATGACCTCACCCGATGAGGGGTCCCGGTCTGCTTCCAGGCTGGCTCCTCGCCATTGTGTGATTTCCTTCCGAAAGGAGAACAGACCCGTCCCCTTCGCCACCTCCCCACCGAGAGCCACGCGGGAAGCTTGGTCAAGTGCACACATCTCTGCCATGGACTTTTCCACCATGTGCGGGGAGCTGCGGGCCCTGAAAGCTGTCGCTGTCCGAGAAGAACCGGGTGGTTGCGTGGTTTGACACGGGGTTTTGAATGGCCACGGTCAGAAATGGGCAAAATGCAGCTTAAAAGGCACCATTTCAGGAGACTGGGATTTGAAATCGTGTTTCTTTATCTCGCTGTTTTCTTCTCACAGGCTTTCCCTCTGGCCTTGCCACGGAGCTCCTTTCCCTTCCTTTCTTTCCCCAGCGCACAAACGAAGGTTTGCAATGGTTCACGCTCGAAGGCTGGAGAAAAACTGAGTAAATTCAATATGACCGACTTCATAGTCACCGGCTGCTCACGCATTTGCGTGCCGTGAAGAGGAAAGCACGCGAGGGAAATACCCTGCCCCTGAAGGAACGAGTCTGTCTCGGGGGACAGCCGTTCGTTTTTACCCATCCCGTGTCTCACAGGAGTAGGCCTGCTGAAGAGGCCGGCTCTCGGCCCGCAGCCCTTTGGGCTCCCGGCTCCCCACGCGGGCTCTCGGGGTCTCTAGTCAACTCCCTGACATTGCAATCCCCTGACATCGCTGGGGGCTCTCCCAGGGCTGCATCCCCTGGGCTCCGGGCAGCGGGAACAAAACCTGGAAGAAATCACTCGGGCCTGTAAACAGTGCGCTGCTGCGGAAACACACCCACCGCGAGGGGCCATTCCCCTTCGTTTGCGGCCTGTGGCTGCGGCAGCCGCTGTGCTCAGAAGGCTGAGTTTGGGGCCCGGGGACCTGAGACCAAACTCCACGTTCCGCAGGGAAGAGCAGGTTCAGTCCGCAGCCCCAAGTCGCCTCTGTCTCCCGAGAAGTAAGGAGGAGGCAACCGCTCATCTCAGACTTCCCGGAGCAATTCTGTTTCAAGAACTCTTATTTTGAGGTCACGGGAGGTTTTTCTGTCCTTATTAGAGCCCGTGTTCTAACTGCCGGGGTTGGGTGCGGGGTTGGGAAAGGCGTGGGTCTAGGAGCTAACAGAAATTGGCGCGGGAGAACTGCTCACCACCTTAGGGCCATGTGTCACTAAGAAGGCCCTGCTCTACTGCAGCAGGCAAGGCTGGCCTATCCGTTCAGCCCATTCTCAGTGTTGTCAGTTAAACAGAATTTGGGGCTCTCCCGAGCAGAGGAAGAACGAGAATGGCAGGATGTGGAGCTGGGAGCACTGGTGAGGGCCAACAGCCTCTGGCAGCGTGTCGCTGGGGTGACTGACAGGCTGAGGCCGTCCAGGTGGCCCTGGTACCTGAGATGGAGGGAAAGAGGGAAAAGGAGCAGACAAAAGGGAGGACTGGGACGAGCCTCGCCTGTTCCGCTGTTTTGCTTAAGCCAACCTCCATCCCTGGGATTTAACTTCTGAATCATGCTCATGATTTTCCACCTTCCCATCAGCCCCTTGCCCTCGTCCTTCCCGGCTCTGCCCTGTTCCCAGGCACACCTGCTCTGACGCTGCCTGGAACACGCCCCCTCTCTCTCCTCCCCGAACATTTCTTACTATCTCCTCTTCACGTTCCCTGCTCGGTTCCTTCGATCACCGCAATTTTCCCACCTCCCCAAACTAATCCCAGCCTTCTCAGAACATTCCTTTTTATGCTACTTCAGCTTATTCAGAATCAGAATGATTTCTTCACTGCTCTGGCTCTGCTAGATCACATATGCTTTAAGCAGGGAGGCCAGAGTTAAACTTATCCTTCATTACACTAAGTAAACAGTCTGAGATATGCAAGGACTCTCTCAGTATTTGGTAGGAGAGAAGAGAAGTGGGGGAGGGAAACTGTCCCTGCTCTCCAGGTCGCATGCTCGCGTACACACATACTCACTGAACAACATTTAGGTGTGTATACACACATATATAGATGTATGGAGACATTGTGTATCATGTACGTGCTAAGCAAGTTTACTGGGATATATTTTTTTAATCCTCACAAGAGCCTCTAAAGTGAGTAACAGTAATGCCTCTATTTTAGAGCTGAGGAAATAGAAACCTTTAAGGACTGAAGTAATTTGACCAAGGTTACATTGGCAGTAATAGAGCATAAATCCCAATTCAGATAGTCTGACTTGGAGCCCAAGACTTCATCTGTTATAGTTAATTACCTCCCTTTATCACACCTGTAATGGACAACTGTCATTTTCCCACTTTAGAAGCTGGGGGGTCCAGACGTTGTCACAGCCTCCCTTGCTGCCAGGGAGCAGGCATGTGACACAGGGCTGACTAAACAGATGTACCTGCGAAGTGACTTTGACGTGGGAGCCGATGACATAAGGAAGCAGAGACCGTGGGGAGTCCAGAAGCATCCAGGCAATGGCAGCAGGAGCGGCATGGCCCGAAGTTCAGTGCTGGTGTCCACGGGGCAACCCGCAGCGCCCACTGTTCAGTGGCAGTGCTGGTGGCTTCCTCACTAGTGCAGCTGGGGGACTGTTTCTGGCCGGCCTTCACCAGTTGCCCGGCTTTCCATTTCTGGTCTCTCTCCGAGCTTGGTCCCAATCATGCTGAACTCTCCAACAGCTCAACAATGAACGCTTTTTTCCTGCTTAATCAGCTGTAGTTAGTTTCTGTTGCTTGCAGCCAACAGCCATGACTGCTATAATATTGAATATAAATGGACACTCCCCCTCCCCCCATACAGCATGGCTATGTGGAAGAGAAAGCGCGTATATATCCAGAATTTTATAAAAGTTCAGCGGAGGGGGAAGGGGGCAGATTGGGAATCACTGGGAGCACTTTCTAGCTCCCCCATCAGACCTCCTGTCTGTGGTTCCTGTCGCTGCTGCTGCAGGGTGATCGGGAGACTCCTCAGTACGTCGCAAAACCACTACTACTGTCCGGAAGTGGGTTTTGACCTTCCAAGTGGAATTGGATTTCCAAGTCTAACTCTGGGCTTTAACATTTTTGTAATGAATTTGGCTTTTACTTTACTGAATCTTCTCTGGTCATTATAGGCAAAATGCCTTCCCCAAATGGTAGTATTTTAAAAGACTAAGATCAGAGAGAATGTTGAATTTCTAAATTATCTAATCTAATCTGACTCATTAGAGCTTGTTTCCATCTCATCTGAGATGGAAAAAAGATACAACAGCTTAAGCAAAGGTTACTGATGAATTCCGAGATGGAATTCACTCTGAAGGGAATGCAGTGTGGTTGGGGGTGGGGCTGATGAAATCTCTGACCTGACGCAGCCAGGACTGAAGTTTACAGTTTGACAAAAGGGGTATCATTACAAGGCATCTCTGAACTTCTGGAAGAAGCTTCTGACTCAGTCAGCCTCACGGTCTACTGAGATGTCAGATATTAGACAGGAATGGCCCTCACAGAGGCCAGCGACTTGACCTTGGTAAGTCTAGACAAGCTAACTTGATTATCATCACTCTAATCAGATTATAAAGTAAACACACACCCTACAAAGCAAAGACTCTCACAAGGTTGTTATTTAGAAAATGATGAAACGCTACTTTCTGTTTCTACCAAGGGCACAGAGAGAAGGAATGGGGTGTTTGCAGCGTAGGAAATTTGGGTTAGCCCAAGGGCTCTTAAGCAGGGGCGATTTGGCAATCATGGCAGGAGGAGGAGGAGAGAGGGTGCTGCCGAACCCTCTACAGTGGACAGACCCCCCCCAGCCAAACATTATCTGACATCCAAAATGTCGATAGTGCCAAGGCTGAGAAACCTCAGGATCGATGTGAGCAATTTCTGAACCTGAAGTTATTAAAAATATTGAAATGGGCTTGCAGGTCCAAGACTCTTGTGAGGTGAGTGGAGCACCTGCCTCGGATGCCAAATTTGAGAGTGCTGAAAAAACTTCAGTATTCAAGAAACACAATAGTTAAAAATCATCACAATCAATGCAAAAAATCCCTGATGAGCAAGCTATCAAAGTTAAAATAAAGATAGCATCCAGCAGAGATGGGATTTGGGTAGGGTGAGTCAAAATATTATTTATCTTGATGATGAAGGTTTGGGGCACCTTTCCCTACCGCCTACGTTCAGTCTCTGCATCCTAGTCCTGGCCTGTGGATTATCAAGCATGGAATCGTTTTAGCTAAAAGGTTATTTCATTTGATTATTACTAAACTGGGGGTCATTGAACCTAGTGAAGGCAAATGAGCAAGTCTTTTTCAGCTCTAGAACTTTAGATTTTGGCGACTATGTTGACTAAGGAAGCAACCCCTCCATGCAGTTAACCCCCGTGTTAACTGCACAGAATTCCCCTCACATGGATTTTCAACTTCTCTGATTTATAGCCTGGCCTTGATTAGCCAGCACCACCTCCCCTGCGAAGGAGAATGTGCGAACGAAATCCCAAAGGCGTGTGTGGCGGTACCTGCGGTCTTTCCAGCAGTCTTCTCCTGTAACTCACGCTTTGGAGAAAGAACCGCTGTGGGACTTCTCCACTCTATTTAGCAAGTAAACCATTCCCACTTCACCTCAAAAGTAACTTTCTATTCTTTTCTGGACTCCATAGACATTGACATTATTCTACACAGTCTGCCCCTTTTGCCTCCCGAATGTCCGGAATTTCTTGGGGGATATCTGAAACGTTTTCTCTTCTCACAAGGCTGGGAAAGTGGTCTGTCCATATCTAATTATCAGGTTTATGAGCGTGGACTGCAGCGGCCTTTCAGCGCAATGCCGACCCCCCTCAGAAATGTCAGATGAAAGTTTCAAAGATAATTTACTGTCCTGGGCAGGGCAAAATAGACCATTATAAAAATTATGGTAATATTATTAATTAGGAGAAATGTGGTCTTGAACAAACATGAGCCATTAGAGATCGCCTTCCATTAATTTCCCTGGTTCCCGTCTCGGCGCGGCTCGCCCGTTAGAGAACCTGCGCTTGGCAAATGTGCTCGTGGGTGAAGTAATTGGATAGGGGACCCACCACTTCCCCACATCCTGTCACCGAATCTGGCATCTGCACACTTCCTTTTGATCTATGCTAACCATCTTTATCTCAATGCAGATCTCAGCTTTCTATCTGTTATTTTAAAACATGCTTTAATCAGAGGGTAGCGATAAGTTGGGTCGAATTATAGGGTTTGGGCTCAGGAATTTTTTTTCATTCTCTTAGAAACAAGGTGACATCAGACTTGGGCTCTTCCTTCTAACCACTTAGTCAGTTGCTATTTTGATGAGCTATTTTGTGTTTATTTCTTTTAAAAAGAGAGAAAAGAAAAAGGAACTAAAAAACTAAGTGGTGGATGAAGAATAATTTTGATTTGAATCACCAAAGCTGGAAGTATCTCAATGTTTTCTTCTCTTTTTTTCCTTATAAATTTTCCTTTTTCTTCTTGGTCCAGAGGTGAACAGAAGTTCATGTATGTCTGTCTACTGCTTGAGCAAAGGATGCACTCAATTGTCTGGGATTTGGGCCTCTAAGGTGCCTGGATGCGCACTCACCAGGAGAGGGCAGTGTAGAGTACTCAGTGGAAAGACTGCAGTCCTGGGGCAGAAGTCCTGTGGCCCCTTTAGGATTATGCGTTTTGACCAAGGACAGGTCATAGGATCTGAATTATATGTGTCTAAGATTTCCTATTCACAAACTGGTGATGAAAATGTTTAAAGGTTTTTCTCTAACAAACTGTCTACATGAATATTAGGTTTGTGAGCTATCTGCTGTTCAGAGGCAGAAATGAGACTGACCTCTGGAGAATTTTAGTTAGGTCATCAGAAAGGTCAGATGAGACAAATGGGGTGTTTGCTCTTTTTTTCTGTATTCCTGTCCTCTAAAAAGATGTTACAGCACCTTTTTATATAATCATAAGCAGATAGACTGAACAAATAAAGGAGCAAATGAATAAAGGGGTTCCTTGCAAATTGTAAGGGTTATTTTATCAAACTATGGTCTTGGTCAAGCATAGATTATGGGTCATACGGTAAAACATATTTCTTTGTGCTAATCACTGCTGATAAGAGAGTGTTACACAACATTTTAAGCAGAGCCCTCAGACTACAGTTTACCTTTGAACAATAGGGTGGGTTAGGAGTGCGGTTTCTCCCACGGTAGAAAATCCACGTGAACATTTTGACTCCCCACTATCAATCACCAAGTGACGTGAAAATGGTGGTTGCCTAGTTCGCCAGTGGGGAGATTGGCTAGAAAAGGGGCATTGGTGAACTTTCCAAGAACAGTTTTATGGTTTGATTGGAATAGTCTCACATTTGCCAGAACTCATTGAATTACACAGTTATATGAATGTGTGTTGTTGTATTTAAAGTATACCTTGATGAAGTTGATGCAAAAAAAGATCTTGTGATCTAAAGTACCTTTCTTCTTCGTTGCTCATAATTTGTTCTCAGCTTTTGATACATGTTTTGGTGTGGGCAGGCGCAGACTGGTTTTAAGCCTAAACTTCTTGTTTAGGGCACCTGTGCAGCCGACGAAGCAACGGCTATTGTGTTAGGTTCCTAGGGCTGTCCTAACCAAGCACCACAAAGTGGGTGGCTTAAACAAAACTCTGATTCATACTCTGGGGGGCAGAAGTCCCAGATCAAGATGTGGGCAGGGTCCGTTC
Organism: Sturnira hondurensis; assembly: GCF_014824575.4. NCBI lineage: Eukaryota > Metazoa > Chordata > Mammalia > Chiroptera > Phyllostomidae > Sturnira > Sturnira hondurensis. The sequence continues at coordinate 16,674,851 of NW_028079044.1, read as the reverse complement.
CTTCGGAGGGTTGTGGGGGACAAGCTGGTGCACCCTCTTCCTGCCCTCTGGTCATTGTCTAGCAATCTTTGGTATTCCTTGGCTTCAGAGGCATCACTCTGATTTCTGCCTTCCACCTGTGTAGGTGGCTGTCTCTGTGTCCAATTTTTCCCATTTTAAAGCACAGCCATTGTACTGGTTAGGGGCCCATCCTAATGATCTCAGCTTGATCATCTGCAAAGACCCTATTTTCCAATAAGGTCACATTCACAGGTACTGGCACTTAGGACTTTCGAAGGGGCACAGCTCAGCCTGGGACAGTTGTTCACAAGATACTGTAGAGATGTGGGATTTGGCCTCAGGAATGTGGTCGTCTCACCTCGTTGACTCTTCCTTACGCCACAGTCTTCACAATCTTTGCCTGTTTTTCCTGCCGGTTATGCTATCTTGATCTAGGCCAAGTTCTACAATGTCAGCATAATTGAATTGATTCAGTCTGAGGCAAACATTTAGACAGAGAGAAGACAAACATATGTACTCAATGTTCAATTATACTGTTCATTCATTGATTGATTTACATTAAGGGCTTAAAGTAAACACCACCTACTCAGAAAGTTTGCTTTGTCTGAAATAATGTGGCTGCAGCTGCAGTCGCCTCTACCAAGTTTATTTCTGAGACCTCTGAAGCTGTGATAGCCGTGAGCCCTATACATAAAGCAATGGTACATTTTTTTTATTGATATAGCTTCCTTTTTTGGAGTACAAAGTTTCTGAAGGCGAATTTCTTTTCCACTTATTGATTTTTATTTCTTTATTTTCACTCATTTATTCATTTTTTCACCCATTTATTTTAAATGGATACTTTATTCTAAAATTTTCTAATGAAAGAGCTAAAACATTTTTAATGGATGAAACTGTATCTGCCTTGTATTTTTACTTGGTATTTCTTAATTTCAACATAATATAAAACGTTCACAGAATATTTGGGGAATTGAATGCAAGATTCATTCAAATGTCATTACCTAATAGAACCACATACTTTTTCCTAAAGTTCTGTGCTCATGACATTTAGATGAACTCATTGAAGAGAACATATTCTTTTCTTTCACCACATAGATGCACCTCTTCCTCCTATCACCCTGTTAGTGTAACATTTCCCCTGTATTTCTGTTCCTGGAGAGCAAAGTGATGCCAGGTTCTTTTGTTTGTTGGTTTGTTTTTACTAGCCTGTTCATACATTCTTAATCTTATCTTTGTATAATAGCTGAAAGGATGGATTTAATGATCAACTAACCAGTCGACAACTAGGTGGGATTATGGTAATGCATCAGGCACTGCAAAAGAAATCACAGAGCAAGAAAGAGGCCGCTGTCCTTAAGAACCCGAAACCTAGTTGAAGAGTCTTCAGAAGACGTGCCAGACCCCAGGGCAGATCGAATTCCCTGCCGCGTCCCTCTGTGCATTACACTTTCATATCACCTCTGAATTGCTCTTAGACTGTTGCAGGGGTGGCCAGAGACACTTTGGAAAGTGAGAATGAAAAGGAAGCGATAGAGGAGTCAGCCTGGGAGGGGCCCCCGGGGCCACTGGTGAGTAGGCAGCCAGAGCAGAGTCCGTGCCACTGGCCTTGTCAAGATTTTTGCTCCCGAAAGCAATAGACATCTGAGGGAATGCAGTGAAAATAATACTAATAAAGTAGTAAGAGACCATTTATTACTTGACATGAAAGGAGCAAATACACTATTGACAAATGGCATAAAAACAGATACTTTGCTCCCATTTGGAATTGAAGAAACACAAAATGGTTGCTAATGAAAATGAGAACTTTCCACTGCTCACCCCGTAAACAAAGTAAAACAAGCGAATGAAACCACACAACACCCTGCCCTTCTTTCAAATGAAATACTTTGTTTCTGAGTATGGAGACTTCTTTTGTGAATAAGATTAAGCCATTTTGGGTAATTAGAATTTTCAAACCCATTATGTCTGGTATCCAGATGTAAATATTTTACTCTATGGACAAGGATTTTAAAGATTTTATTTATTTATTTTTAGAGAGAGGGGAAAGGAGGGAGAAAGCGAGGGAGAGAAACATTGATGTGAGAGAGAAACATCGATTGGTTGTCTCTGGTATGCACCCTGGCCTGACCTTGGACTGGGAATTGAACCAGAAACCTTTCCTTCACTTTGCAGAATGATGCCCAACCAACTGAGCCACACCAGTCAGGACTATGCACAGGGACTTCGTAGAAGGTCTGTTAAAGAATGAGCCCTCTTCATGGACAGCTATTTGTCTTCCAATTATCAGAAGTCAGGACTTAGGGCAAGTCCACAATAGCACAAATTACTACAAGTGCCTCTAATTAGACATTTCCAGTCTTTCTGTTAGCAGGATAATCATTTCCACATTTTAATTTGTTTTAGCATAAACAGGTTTTATGTTTATCTGAATAATTTTTTCAACTTCCAAGTTCCTTTGCTTGTAGGGTCCCAGCCATTCTTTGGGAAAGGGCATGACTCAGCACCTCTTCAAACATTCATCGTAATTTATAATCCTAGAAATTAATTTACTTGATAAGTGCTGTTGCCGATTGGCTTTCCAGCATGGGCACCCCAAGTTCCCAGTAACTGAAGACACTTGTGCTGGCCTGCAGTTTTCACCTGGTTATTCTCCAACCCCAAGTTTTGGGGTGTGTTTTGATTCGCCTCTCTAGAGGCTTTATGTTGAATCTATCCTTTTGTCAGGTAACCCAACCTGCTCTTCTTTATTAGCCCAATTACTGAACCATAGTCATAATTAGCAGCATACCCATTTTTCCATTTACGTTGGGAACCAGAAGTACTTTGTGATGATGAATTACTGAATCAGACCAGGTCCTGATCTTGTTGTCGTATTGCTAGGAGTAGCTATACCAAGTCAACTAAGGAGAGTTCTTCATATATCTATATCTATATCTATATATAGATATATATCTATATATATATTTATATATGCCTCTTATAGGAGGTATTATTTGCAGATATCTTCTCCCAAACACTTACTCATAAAGATATATGTACCCCTATGTTCATTATGGTATGTCCAGAAAGTATATAGCCATGTAATATGAAAAAGAGACATTTATTGAAGAAGACACAAGATGCAAGAAACATGGTACATAGGACAGTGATGCCTCAGTCCCCTTCAGAGTAGGCACCTTGGGACCTCACACAGTTCTCCCAGTTGCCATCAGCTGCCCTGTTGTAGTTTCCTGAATCTCATCAAAGTTCTGAAATCTCTTCCCTTTCAAAGGTGATTTTTGTTTTGGGAAAAGCCAGAAGGCACAGGGCACTAAATCTGGGCTGTAGGGGTACTAAGTTACATGGGTGATTTGATGTTTCACCAAAAAACTCTGCATGAGATGTGATGCATGATTGGGCGTGTTGTCAAGATGAAGCTGCCAACCACCAGTTGCCCAGAGCTGTGGCCTTCTGAATCATCTGAATAGTTTCCATGGAGGCATGTTCAAACTTAATGTAAAATTTGATTCAGATTTGTTGATCTACTCAGTCAGTTATTTTGAATGCAGCAGGCCACACAGGGCACATGCTCACTCAATGACGTCTACCGCCCCCACCGACTGGTACAGTGAAGTTGTCATTGTTCACACATGCACATTCCTGTCCACTCAACTTGCTGCCAGGTTACATTGATGTCATGCAAACCATTGTTCTTCTTCTTATTGTTTTTTAAAGATTTTATTTATTTATCTTTAGAGGGGAAGGGAAGAAGAGAGGGAGAGAAATATCAATGTATGTTTGCCTCTCATGTGTCCCTTGTTGGGAACTGGCCTGCAACCCAGGCATGTGCCCTGACTGGGAATTGAACCACAATACTCTGGTTCGCAGGCCAGCGCTCAATCCACTGAGCTATACCAGCCAGGGCCCATTTTTATTAACAATGGCTGGACTTTTTCTCTGGACAGGGTCTCGTATATATATCCTACTCAGACATGAAAAGATGAAATACTGCCATTGGCAACACATGGATGGATCTTGAGGGTATCATGCTAAGTTAAATAAGTCCAATAGAAAAGGACAGAACCGTATGCTTTTACTCATATGTGGGATATAAAAAAAGCAACAAGCACATAGATACAAACAACAGAAATACAAACTTCATAACGGTAGTTACCAGAGGGGAAGGGAAGTGGAGGGAAGATGAAGAGGGTGAAGGGGATCAAGTACATGGTGATGGAAGGAGACTAGACTTTGGGTGGTGGGCACACAGTGGAGTATACAGATGTCGTATTACAAAGTTGTATACCTGAAATGTATATAATGTTATTCACCATTGTGACCTAACATAACTTTTTAAAAAATGTCCTGCTTCTTTGTGGTACTGGAATCAAGGCCACAGGCTTCACTGAAACTTTTTCAAGACACCCTTCCCCCTACTGGAGAGATGAGTCAACAGAACATGTTTGGAGATAGAGCTGTGGAATTTCTTCAGCCTCAGAGGGCCTGCTCTGGCGCAGAATCCCCAAACAAAACTATTACTGAACACCCACTCCTGGAACAGGAAGACACTGTACTTTAAGGAATGTGTAACTGAGACATTAACACATAGCAAGGAGCGGAGAAACTGCATTTCAACCTCTGGGCTCACTCAGTAGGCGTCTCAGCATGGCAAGTCGTACCAGGCCCCGTAAAACACACCCGATGGTCTTTATTCCTTAATTAACATCTTGAAAGTTGACAATATGATTATGATGGAATCAAACCAGAAACAATGTGGCACTTTTATCAACCAACACCAAAGCTTCTTCATGGGAACTAAAGAAATAATGTGGATAGGAAAAGAGCTGCTGAGTACATAAGGAAAAAGTGAAAATAGTGTTACCAGGAGCTCTTTTAAGCCTTTAAGGAAGAAAATAACAAAGTAAACATGACTGAATGCTGCCCAGTGGGAAGGGACCTTGGTTAGCCCTGGGATTCTTTCGTCAGCTTCCCCCCTGGTATAGACTGGCTGGGAATGGAAAGGTAGGGAAGAGTGGGTAGTACCAAAGGCACAATTTTTCCTTCTTTTCTTAGATTGTCACTTTTAACCCCGCCAATAAATGGTATGAGGAAGATACCATTTCCACCCCCCTTTACAGAGGAGGAAACCAAAACAGAGAGGGAAAGTAACTTGCAGAAAGTCACATAGCTATTAAGTTCTGCACTGGATTACAAGCCAGGAATTCAGATTTTATATTTTGCCTTTTCCTTTGCTATACTCTTAAAGCAATGTTTCTCAACTTGGCGTCCAAAGACAAACTTTCAGGGATCCTAGAATTCTGTGAGAATTAGCATTTTTATGATTTTTACCTTTTGGGATAATCTGAAAAGTACAAACACAAGCCCATTTGGGGTATGGGTAGGTGCTGAATTTCTTTTATTTTCATTTTTCAAAAAAACTCAATGATCAATTTTTTAAAGAGAGAGGAACTGGGGAAAGAGAGAGAGAGAGAGACGTTGACTTATTGTTCCACGTGCCCATGCGTTCACTGGTTGCTTCCCATCTGTGCCCCTACCAGGGATCTGACCACAACCTTAGCATATGGGGAAGACACACCAACCAGTGGCCTGGGTCTTGAATTTCTATTTGCCTATGTGAACTCCTGCCTTCTATGGAGCCATGGCCTCGGGGAGACAGGGATGTGGTTATTCTTGTCACTAGCTTCTGAGAATCTTATGCTCTCCACGGACTGAAGGCAATCTCTGAATATAGTTGGTGCCCCTTGTTTAGGTCTCTCCTGGGCCTTTTCCCATTTTTTTTTCCATTGGCTGCCAATTCTCATTGGCTGCTTTCTTTCCTCAGTGTTAATGAATTTAAAGTGTAGGAAAAGTGGAGGCACAGGGTTCTCTATCTTCCCAACATCATCTGTGTTCCTATAGTCATGAGGTTGTATAGGTCATTTGATAAAAAAAACTGACCGCTTATAAAATCAAATATCTCTCCCTCTATTTTTAGAAAATCCTCATCAAGGACATACTTATTGATTTAAGAGAGAGGAGAAGGGAAGGCCAGAGAAACATCAGTTGGCTGCCTCAACCTACAATCCACACCCTAGGCATGTGTCCTGACCGGAAATTGAACCCGGGACCCCACTACCTTTCAGTTTACTGGGTGATGCCCAACCAACTGAGCCACTCCAGCCAGGGTATCCTTTCCTTCTCAACTCTCTATCACCTTTCTTCCCAATACCCAGCGGGAAAAATGTAGCTTGACTGCAAAGTGCAATAACAATTGTTACAAAAGATGCTGTATTTTATTTATTTGAACAAAGTGACAGGAAACTGAAAAGTCATGGATAAATGAGGATAGAGCAGAGTTAAATGAGTTACTATTACAAAGAAGAAAGTCTACATGGATTACGACAAAACGGTGCTTCAAAAAAGAGATTTGTTGTCTCAAGGGACTAAGAGAGGCTCCTGGGAAAATTGGTGCAGCTTTCACATATTTCTGCAAAACTAAATCTCTTTGTGGTCGTCTTATTAAAGTAAATGAAGACTGTCGCCTAATAATTTTGAAATAAACTTTTATTTTTTAAATTACATTTTGCTGATTTTGCTATTGCAGTTGTTCTGGTTTTCCCCCCTTTGCCCCCCTCCACCCAGCACCCCCCCACTCCCTTATGCAATCCCTACACCATTGTTCATGTCCATGTCATGTGTATAAGATCTTTGGCTACTCCATTTCCTGTACTGTACTTATCATCCTTGCGTCTATTCTGTAAGCACCAGTATGTACTTCTTCATGCCCTGCTTCTTCACCCATTCCCTCACATCCTCCTCCCATCTGGTCACCATCAAAATGCTTGCTGCATCCATGACTCTGTTTTCTTCTTGTTTACTTAGTTTGCTTTTAGATTCAATTATTGATAGATATGTATTTTTGCTGTTTTATTGTACATAGTTTTGATCTTCTTTTCTTAAAAAAGTCCCTTTAACATTTTATATAATAATGGTTTGGTTATGATGAACTTTACTTTTTTCTTGTCTGGGAAGCTCTTTATCTGCCCTTCCATTCTAAATGATAGCTTTGCTGGGTAGAGCAGTCTTGTATGTAGGTCTCTGCTTTCATGACTTTGAATGTCTTGCCAATCCCTTCTAGCCTTCAAAGTTTCTTTTTAGAAATAAGCTGACTTCTAATAAGATTTATGGGAACTCCTTTATAGCTGGTTATCTGCTTTGCTCATGCTGCTTTTAAGATTCTCTCTTTATCTTTAACCTTTAGCAGGTTAATTATGATGTGTCTTGGAGTGGGCCTCTTTGCATCCATCTTGTTTGGGACTCTCTGTGCTTCCTGGACTTGTATGTCTATTTCCTTCACCAAATTAGGGAAGTTTTTTTCATTACTTTTTCAAATAGATTTCCAATTTCTTGCTGTTTTTGTTCTCCTTCTAGTACCCCTATGATGCAAATGTTGGACTTCTTGAAGTTGTCTCAGAGTCTGCTTATACTATCCTCATTTTTTGAAATTCTTTCTCTTCCTATTGTTCTGATTGGTTGTTTGTTGCTTCCTGATGTTCCAAATTGTTGATTTTATTCTCAGTTTCATCCACTCTATTGTTGTTTCCCTATAAATTGCTCTTTGATTCAATTAGTGTATCCTTCATTTCTGACTGGATCTTTTTATGCTGTTGAGGTCCTTACTAAGTGCCTTAAAATCCTTATAACCGGTATTTTGAACTCTGCATCTGATAGATTTCTTATTTTCATTTAGTTTAGTTCTTTTCCTGTAGTTTTGACCTGTTCTTTCATTTGGGCCATGTTTCTTTATCTCCTCATTCAGTCAGCCTCCCTGTGTTTGTTTCTATGTATTAGGTAGGGCTGCTTGGACTCTGTGTCTTGGTAGTGTGGCCTAATGTAGTAGGTGTCCTGTAGGGTCCAATGACACAGCCTCACTTATCACCCAGGCTGGGCAGTGAAGGTATGCCCTTCCTGTGGGCTGAGTATACTCTCTGCTTGTAGTTGAGGCTTGGTTATTGTTGGCTGATCAATGGGAGGGATTTACCCAGGCTATTCAGCTGCAAGGACTGGCTGTGACCACTTGCCCCAACCCCCACTTTCTGTGGAGGATCAGTTGTGTACGGGCAGGTTGGTTGTGGGGGCAACTTTCCTCAAAAGTCCCCCTGAGTGCCACGGGTGAGTGTAAATATGACTGAGACATGATGTAATCTGTTTGGGGAGGAGAAGTGAGCAGTGGCCAGTTTCTCAGGAGAAAAGGCCAGCAGTGGCCAGTTTATCCAAGGAGAAAAAGGCCTTGAACCCCCTCCTACAGGGCCTTTTATTGGGTTGTAACAGACAGAATACAGAGCAGCAAGGATCAAACAGTAGATAACATTTCAAAGAAGTCTGAGGGCTTACTATGAGTCAGAGTCTGTCAGGAACAGAGTTTTAGGGTTTCTTGTTCTAACCCTTAACATATGAATGAAAGCACTTTTAGCAGAGCAGATTTCACAGGTTTATCAGGAAGTCTTTGTGAAGCCAGATTCTTCCCCAGGACTCACTCTAGCAAGGCAAGGAGCTGCACCTCTCCCCAACAGGTATTCAGGCTTAAGGGGATTAGAGCCAGGAAGCACTTCTCCCGGAGAACATGGGGAATCAGGCTATGTCAAATCCCGGGGGTGGGGGGGGTGGGGGTGGTGGGGTGGTGAGAGTTCATTGCTCTTTGTTGCAGCCCCCTGAGTCTCCTTCCATGAAGGCCTCCCAAGTGATCGAGTCTGGCTTAGGTTGCCCCCTGCCGTGAGGGGTCTTACCTGTCATTGACTTCCGACTAAGCTTTAGGGGCAGAGAGAGGAAACTGAGGCAGTGCTTGCTACCAGAGACAAGCTTTGTCTCCTGCAGCTTGCATTGCAGAGGTCATCCCCTGCCCTTAGCCACAAGGGGTAGAGATTCAATTCCTAAAACCAGGCAGAGAGGTCTGCAACAGTTGGTGGTACTCCGATGTGATCTGTTGCTGTCTACTGAGTGCACTGGGCCTGGGAGTTCCTAGGTGGTACAGGCCAAGGTCAGCCCCCCACCTGTGTTTTGCCTGGGGCCACCTTGCCTGAGATATAAAGCAATCTGAGATGGCTGCTAGTTGTGCTGAGCTTGAAGGTTTCCAGGGGAAGCCAAACTACAAATCTAGGCTGGCTGCTGCTAGTACTGGGCCTGGGGCTCACTGAGGCCAATCTTTGCTTGTTTGAGAAGATTTAGGAAGATATGCAGCATGAGCCAAGATCAGCCATTCAGATGGAAAAATAGCTTAGGTCCAAAGTTGGTAGGGTAGGGCCTCATGGGATCTGCAAGATGGGGCAAATAGTGTTAGCCAGGCTGATGGAGCCTCAGGTATGGTACCAGCTTGCTAGCTCTGTGGCTCTGTGTGCAGAGGACCCAGAAAAAGGACAATGGCCTCTGCTTGCCTTGATGTCAGATCCCTTGGTCTCTCCCAGTATGCCACTGGTGCCTTCCAAACTGCTACCCCCACACTGGAGCTTAGAGGGAGTGAGTCTGAGGAGGTGAGTCCAGTTCTTTAAGAAGAACTGCTTGGGGCTCCAGAGTTTCTTCCATGTACTCAATCCCCTGGTTGGTTTTGCAGCCAGAAGTTGTGGGAACTTACCTTCCTGGCACTAGAACCCTGGGCTGGATTGTCTTGTGTAGGGCTGGGACTCCTCATTCCTGAGATATCCATCCCAAATTTTATTCACCACATGTAGATGTGGGACCAGCCTGTTCCACGTCTGTGCACCCCCTTACCAGTCTGGATGGATGTGGTTTCTTTAATTCCGTAGTTGTCAAACTGCTATTCAACTCAATTTCTGATGGTTCTGAATAATGGTTATTCTATACTTTAATTGTAATTTTGATGTGGTTGTGCAAAGAGGTGAGCCATGCCTGCCTGTGCTGCCATCTTGACCAGAAGTCAGTACTTTGTTTCCAAAATAAACTTTTAATTTTGGAATAATGTTAGAGTTATAGAAACATCCCGAATATAGTACAGAGAATTCTTGTCTACTCCTCACCAGTTTTCCTAGTGTCAGTATCTCAAATTAACATGAAACATTTGTTAAAAATAAGGAATTTACATTTGTTTATTGCTATTAACTAAACTCCAAATTTTATCCAGATCTCACCATTTTTCCCCCCTGCTAATGTACTTTTTATGTCCTGGACCCAATTTAGGATACCACACTGCACTTAAAAAAATCTAATGATTTTGTCAGAAAATTTTTTTAACAAAAATCCAAACCAAAATTTGATTCTGTCCTGATTCATTCTAAGAATTCATGTATTGCAGTTATAATAAAAATGTTGTTAATGTACAATAAAATAGAATTTTAATTATATTATTTCCTTTCAGTTTTGAAATTGGAAGACCAATCAAACCATTTCTTCCAGAATTTACTATCAAATTTCCTTCTGTCCTGATGGTGTAGCTCAGTGGGGCATCATCCGGCAAAGCAAAGGTCTACAGTTTGATTCCCGATCAGGGCACATGCCTGGGTTTCTGACGTGGTCCCCTGTTGGGGCATGTGTTTCTCTTGCACATCCATTTTTTTCTTCCTCTCTTTCTTCCTCCCTTGTCCTCCCTCTAAAAATAAATAGATAAGATATTTTAAAAATTCATATTTCATTTGTAGAAATTTAACTTTAACCAGTGCTTTTTATGTTTCCAACTGTGGTTTGATACCTACAATAGACGGTTAGCGAGGCTTCCTTAAAGTATGCAAACAAACATGTTTTTAGGATCTGTGGATAAAAAACAAGTCAGTCTGATGTCTGTATAATCAGTAAAACTGTGTGCAATATGCATGTAGATTCTTTGAACTACAAATTAAATACGTTAATAAAGCAGGAAGAGTTTTGATACAACCTAGAACCCTCACATGAATACCCTGACTGTAATGGGCTACCAAGTGTTAATTACTCTCTGCCTGCCTCCTGTTGCACAAATATATACTTTCAAACAGATATGCAGCATTATAATAAAAAAGTTTTTCATTTGCTTCAGGAGTATTATATTTTGCCAATATCACTTTTATAATGCTGTGAAATGAGCCCCAGTGGATATGTATATGGCTTTTATATACTGGGGGTAGGCAACCTTTACATTTTTTGGTTCAGTAAATAACTCTCTTAACATCTAGTAGAATTAACATTTTTCCAAGAAGCTAAACTCACTACTCTCCTTCTCCATGCATTTTTACTAAATTGTGGTAGTTAGCAAGTGCCACAAAATTGCTGTGTGGCATAGGACACTATACATTTACTTCTCAGGTGCCCGAGGCTTCTGCTAGGTTGGCCTAGCTCTGATCTTGACCGGGCTCACTCCTGTGTTTGGGGGAGGGCCGAGTCAGCTGGTTTTGGCCGGGCTTGGCTGGGTGACTGGGATCGGCTCCGCGCAACCCTCATCCTCTTTGTGGGACAGTGTGTGACAAGCTGGGCCTATCCTCACTGCAATGGCAGAATCACAGCAGAGCAACCTTACGTTTCCAAGCCTCCTCCTGCCCTGCATCCGTTATTATCCCATTTGCTAAAACAAATCAAATGGCTGCAATCAGAATCAAGGGGCTAGAAAATGGACTCTGGCTCCTGATGGGAAGAAGGACAAAGTCACCTGGCAAAGGGCACAGACACAGAGGGGGCTGAAACTCATGGATCTGTTTACTGAAACTGTTAAACCTTCTCGTAACAGGGGCCTACCTTACAATGCTGGAAATTCAGTCGAGCCTGGCCTTTTAAGGAATACAGAAGAAAACAGGCCCAAAGCCTTACGTTGCAAAATAGAGCATCTACTTTCTGTTATAAAATTTAGAAAAATAATTAGTAGTTTGGGAATCATAATTTTACTGATTCTACAGATTAGGTTCACAGCACTTAACTGAATCACACGCCCACACCCGCGATGAGGACAAATCTGAGTCTTACTCTGAGGTCCCTTCGCTTTACGCCTTGAGCTGGTATCGGTCCAGAGCACTCGTGTTATTCTTGGGAACGGCAGGAGGCAGTTTTAAAATCAGAGCACAGAGCTACAGGCACTTCATAGGAAGGGTTCATTCTGAGTAACAAATAAGTTTATTTGTTTTCATTTTGCCTGTAAACATTGAATTTGGGGAAGGACATTATTATGTGGCAAGGTTTCAGGGGATTTGAAAGGAATATGACAGGAATCAATTCCTCAAATAACCATTGCTTTATCACAATTATTTTTTCAAATGGCCAATCCTAGGAAGGTTTTCAAAGTCTGCCTTTATCTCATTTTTGATGTATGTCATCTAGGATAATAAAGCACAGTGAAGTGAAGTGCTATGGTCTGAATGCTTGTGACCCCCGCAACCCTCCCCCGAATTTTTATGTTGGAATCCTACTGCCCATGGTGATGGAATTAGGAGCAGGAGCTTTGGCAGGGGATTAGGTCACAGGTGGGGAGCGGGGCGGTGGAGGGGGTGGGATGGAGGGAGGGGGCATTGGGGGGTGGGGGTGGGGGAGGAGGATGGGGGGGTTGAGTACTCATGGTGATATCAGTGCCTTTAGAAATGAGGCCCAACAGCTTCCTTCTGCCTTCCCCAAGGCAGAACACAAGAAGTCAGCAGTCTGCAGTCAGAAGAGGACCCCCACCAACCACACTGTCACCACGGCGACATTATCATTTTTACCTTTGTTTGTATTTCTTTTTTTAAAATATATTTTATTTATTTATTTNACAGATTAGGTTCACAGCACTTAACTGAATCACACGCCCACACCCGCGATGAGGACAAATCTGAGTCTTACTCTGAGGTCCCTTCGCTTTACGCCTTGAGCTGGTATTGGTCCAGAGCACTCGTGTTATTCTTGGGAACGGCAGGAGGCAGTTTTAAAATCAGAGCACAGAGCTACAGGCACTTCATAGGAAGGGTTCATTCTGAGTAACAAATAAGTTTATTTGTTTTCATTTTGCCTGTAAACATTGAATTTGGGGAAGGACATTATTATGTGGCAAGGTTTCAGGGGATTTGAAAGGAATATGACAGGAATCAATTCCTCAAATAACCATTGCTTTATCACAATTATTTTTTCAAATGGCCAATCCTAGGAAGGTTTTCAAAGTCTGCCTTTATCTCATTTTTGATGTATGTCATCTAGGATAATAAAGCACAGTGAAGTGAAGTGCTATGGTCTGAATGCTTGTGACCCCCGCAACCCTCCCCCGAATTTTTATGTTGGAATCCTACTGCCCATGGTGATGGAATTAGGAGCAGGAGCTTTGGCAGGGGATTAGGTCACAGGTGGGGAGCGGGGCGGTGGAGGGGGTGGGGATGGAGGGAGGGGGCATTGGGGGGTGGGGGTGGGGGAGGAGGATGGGGGGGTTGAGTACTCATGATGATATCAGTGCCTTTAGAAATGAGGCCCAACAGCTTCCTTCTGCCTTCCCCAAGGCAGAACACAAGAAGTCAGCAGTCTGCAGTCAGAAGAGGACCCCCACCAACCACACTGTCACCACGGCGACATTACCATTTTTACCTTTGTTTGTATTTCTTTTTTTAAAATATATTTTATTTATTTATTTATTTTCAGAGAGAGGGGAAGGGAAGGAGAGAGGGAGAGAAATATCAATGTGTGGTTGCCTCCCATGTGTCCCCCTTTGGGATCTGGCCTGCAACCCAGGCATGTGCCCTGACTGGGAATCGAACCGCGATCCTTTACTTCACAGGCCCGCGCTCAATCCACTGAGCTACACCAGCCAGGGCGTTTGTATTTCTAAAATAATCTGTCATGAGATGATTTAGGGTGGTGTGAATGTCCTATTTTCATTTAGCATCTATTGGTGAATCTCACTGGGCCAATAGTTATGATGACTGTAAAGTGGTGATTTTTCTCATGCTGTCATTCAGAAGCTAGAAAAAAAATTCTAAGGGGGTGGAGAATGTGGCTCAGTGGTGAAGCCCATGCTTTCTCTCTATGAGGTCCTGGATGTGAATCCTAGAATAAAAAAAAGAAAAAAAATTCACTGTGGCTGGTGTGGCTTAGTGGATTGAGTGCTGGCCTGTGAACTAAAAGGGTGCCTGTTCAATTCCCAGTCAAGGCACATGCCTGGGTTGCAGGCCAGGTGCCCACTTGTGGGTGTGTGAGAGACTACTGATCCATGTGTCTCCCATACATCAATGTTTCTCTCCCTCTCTTCCTCCCTTCCTTTCCTTCTCTCTAAAAATAAATAAATAAATAAAATCTTTCAATGAAAAAAAAAGTCTAAGATTTTACTCTGATATGAATTGGGAGCCTGATTTTGTTAAACATAGTTCGAATACTAATATTTAAAAAAACTCCCTAAATTCAACATTATAATTTTCTTTTTTTCATTAACATCGCAATGGTCTCATTTCCTCCTGTTTTTGTGATATTTTACAGTAATACTTATTGTTGCTAACAGTGTTTATTAAACGCTTACTCTGTGCCAGGCACTGTGGTAAGTGCTTTCAGTGTCTCTTTTGGTCCTCACAGTGCCCATGAAATAGGTACCATTATTGTCTCCATTTCCCGGGTGAGATAATTGAGGATCAGAGAGGTTAAATAACTTGCCTAGGGTTGCAGAGCTTGCTTGCCCTGTGAGCTGCTATAGTGTCTCCCACCATCATCTGTAATGTAACATAATCAAGGGGAAGGAACTAATCTGCGCTGGGAATGTGATCAGAGCTTTTATCTTCCAGTGCCAGCTCTGTTGTTACATATCCACTCCCTTTTATTGCAGCCAAGGGCTGGAGGATTCACTAGTACCTCGGGGTGCATTCAGCTTCCTAATGTGGAATGGAGTAACAGAAACTTGAAGTAGCACAATGCAGTGGTTTTGAAATGTTCTTGGCAGGTATTTTCTTTCCCTGTGACCTGAGGTTTTGGATAACTTCTTCTCTCCTAGTTTTACTGAGATATAACTGACATATAACATTATATAAACTTAAGGTGTACAACGTAATGATTTGGTATAATGCCTGGGGGATCCCAACAAACCCAAAATTATCTTCTGGAGGGTGGGCCCTTTGTAGTACAGGCTTTCCCTGCTAGGTTAGTGTTCTAGGAACCCATCTGTGTCAGCGTACCAGCTGGTGGTGTTGTGAGAGGCTGCATTTGGCTTCAGTGAAGTTTTTTGAAGACTTTTTCAGTGTGTTTGCCCATTTTATGGTGGGTGATTTACCAGCACATCTGCCTGCACCACACTGAGTGTTCAGCAGTTTTTGACCAAAAATGGCATCACCCCAACCCTTCCCCATCCTACCATGCCCCACCTACCCTATTCACCTGACCTTACCCCAAATGATTTTTCTTTTGTTTCCCCAGACAAAAAAAAAGTCCTCAAAGGGAAACATTTTGCTTCTGTGGGAGAGGTGAAAAAAAAAAGGCTGCAGAGTCACTAAAAAGTATCAAAATCAATGAATTCAGAAAGTGTTTTGAGCAGTGGAAAAAAGTCCTACATCAAATAGAGAGTATTTTGAAGGTGATTGAAGTTTAAATATGTAATAATAAATACACAACTTTTAATAAATAAGTTTCATTTGGGGGGTTCCCCCTTGCATATTACAAAGTGATTACCACTATAAACTTAATCAATGTCCATCAGTTGGCATAGTTACAATATTTTTCTTGTGATGACAACTTTTAAGATCTATTCTCTTAGCAACTTAAAAAAATAATTTTGTTTTTTCTTTTTTTAAACTTTTATTTATTTTATTTTTAGAGAGAGGGGAAGGGAAGGAGAAAGAGTGGGAGAGAAACATCAATGTATGGTTGCCTCTCATGTGTCCCCTACTGGGGACCTGGCCTGCAACCCAGGAATGTGCCCTGACTGGGAATTGAACCAGTGACCCTTTGCTTCACAGGCCTGTGCTTAATCCATTGAGTTACACCAGTCAGGGCTTCTGAGCAACTTTTAAATATGCAATACAGTTTTTTAAAACTATAGTCACCACGCTGTGTGTTACATTCCCCTGACTTACTTATTTCATAACTGGAAATTTGTACCTTTTGACTCCCTCACCCATTTTGCCCACCTCCAGCTCTGCCCTTCCCCACCCCCCTCAAACAGACATGCATCTGGCAACCAGCAATCTTTTCTCTGTATCTATGAGTTTGGTTTCTCTAGATTCCACTGGGTGGCTTTTCTCTCCCCATTGCTTGTTAACCAATACTCAAGCATGAACCAGGAAGGTTTAAATGTTGAAATCAGGTGTTATAGGAGAAAAAAGTGCAGTGAAGATAGACAATGGGAGAGTAAAGTAGAGGAAAGGGGAGGGGAAAAAAAGGGGAGGGTGGTATTCCCAGTGGTGAATTTGAATGTAAGTTCCATAAGGGGAGGCAATTTTTTCACTCCTGTACAGGTAACATGTAGAATAGAGTCTGGCACATAATGGGAACTCAGTAAATATTTGTTTAACAAATCATGGGATTGTGGTGCTAGTGTAGTGCAGATGGTCCAGTGTACAGCAGCTGAGGAGGTGTGCCCTTCAGATGTCCTTTAGGAAAGAAGTTACCATTTGGTTGTAGAAGTGCAGTTGGCTGGCAGCCTCCAGCTGGTAGCACCTTTAGCCTCTGCCTCTGTTTTTAAGCTGAGCCATGATCTTGCCAATGACTGAACACAGAGGGCGGTACCATCGCCTCACTGTTTCTCCTCAGTGTAGTCTCCTCTAAGGGGCATTCTGGGCTTTAGAACTTACCTTGGAATTGGCTAAGACCTGTGAGATGTTCATCCTGGTCTGAGGCTTTTTGCCCAGTCCTGCTTCCTCCCTTTTTATCTTTTAATGACCATCCCCATAAACCTCTTACATTTTTAACTCCATTTCCATATTCGCTTCCTGAAGGACCCAAGTGATGAAAAGATGTGACAATTTGCTGAAAAGCCTCAGTGTCATCTTGGTGTAGGGCAATCTCTCAGGCTCTGGTTTATTCTGGGTGGTATTTCAGTCTTTAACACCATGAAGAGTATTAAGAGTCTTTGACACTCTTTGTGGTAAGGTTAGTTACCCGACTTCCAAGGACAGTGCACCTTCTGTGGTCTGTGGACTGGTGTCAGTCCACGAACTATTCATTATCTGTCTGTTCTTTATCTGAGAGGAGTTCAGAAGTTGAGAATAATCATTTATAAACTTTTATGGCGACTTGGCATTGCTGCAGTAGCTGTGACTGGTAAACTGAGTTTCTTGAATAGGGTATGGATTAGTTTGTGTGTTGTTGAACTCACATGTTGAGTCCCAGGAGGTCTCCCATGAGGTGTAAATTGTGTGCTAGTCAAATGTAGTAGGACCACATTGCACCTTGTGATATTTTAAAATTGGCTTGGTAACTGTGAGCCTAGCAATGTATAAAATCTTGAATTTATTGCTTTCATCAGAAGATAATTTCACTTTGTCCTGGCTGGCTAGCTCAGGATTAGAGCGTCATCCCAGTATGCCAAGGTTTTGGATCTTCAGTCAGGGCACATACAAGAAGCAACCAATGGATGCATACATATGTGAGTAAGCGGAACAACAAATTAATGTTTCTTTCTCCCTCCCCACTCTCTCTAAAAGTCAATTAATAAAAATAAAAAAGCAAAACAAAACAGAGGAATAGTTTAGATACATTGCCCTCCACTAGAAGCTACTGTAATCTGGCTAGGTTAGAATTATGAACCAGAAGATAACTCATGTGCTACTTAAAAAACTTTAGGTATTGACATACAGGGTGTTTGTTCAAAGCTTTTTGTTAAATAAATTACCATTGCGAAATAAAGGGTTATGAATGTAAAAATGGTGCTTAACTGCTTACTACACTTTAAATGAACAGTATGTGCAATTTTTGCTATTTTTTCATGTCCGTTCTGTGTTTACTGAAATATTTTGCTTCTTTAAAGTAATCCATTTTTACTGCATTTTACAAAAGCATCTCTTAGCGATGGATTGAAAAAATAAAGAACTTGTCGTTCACTACCGATAATTTGGGAAGCTGCTTTTCCGAGGCTCATTCTGGAGACAGTGGGAATGTAGTAGGAACTATGGACCTGGGATGAGCTTTGTAACGAACATTTTTAAGCTTAAGCTTAAGCTTAAGTAACATTTTAAGCTTAAGTAACGAACATTTTTTTTTTCTAGTTAAAAAAGCTCAACCTGTATTAGGGGCTTTAACCAAACAGAAATCTAGAGAAAGTTGTCCAGCGTCTCAGCCCAAGCTCCTCCCACCACTTTAGCCAGAGGCACTGTACAACGGTTCCCTTGGAGAGCGGAGGTTGTCAAAGGAACTGAGGGGCGGAGCAAGCAGCAGAGGGGCGGGGCAAGCAGCGTGAGGTCATCACAGAGCGGCGCTGACTCGACTGGCAGAGAGGGCGCCTCGTTGACGTCACGGCCGCCGGACTGCTTTCCGGGAGACGCGAGTGGAAGGCTAGTGAGGTATTATTTGGACCTGGGTTTTGCGTTTTTCTCGTTCTCTGCATAAGTTGTCTTCTCCTGTGCTGGGGTACCCCTCTCATCCTCCGGCTGGCTGTGAGGAGGGAGGTTGGGCCTCATAGCGTTCTGCGAACGTGAGCTCGCTCAGCTGGGCGCTGGGGAGAGCACTGTTGCGGGACCCCCACTTTGCTTGTCCTGGGGCGGCTTCTAGATCTTGGTTTACTTGGTCCCCTCACGTCTCTCTGGGCCCAGCCTTTCGCTTTTTATACTCTTCGTAGCTCCACCCCTCAAATATTGGAAGGCGGAGAGTTTAAAAACATATGACTTCACAATTCATTTTCAGCTGCCTTTAATCTTTGTTTAAGGAAAAAAGGCAAAAGGGAGAGCTTCGGGGGAGTCACTTGCCTGTGTCACCCACGTTTAGCGTTCACATTCATGATTAGGAACTTCCCTTGCTCTGTTAGCTCACCCGAGAGGGTGGACTAAATTTGACCTTCAGCTGAAATCTGTAGTGCAGGGCCAAATGTAGAGCTCTTTGCCCCTAGTTAAGGAGTAGTTAATTTATACAGTCCTAAAATGACATTCGGCCCTTTGAAGGCAACCGCCAGGCTGATTTGGGCCCAGGTGAAAATGAGTTTGACACCTCTGCTGTCGTGGATAATCGCAAGATAATGGTTTTACTTTATGGCTCAGGAATGTTCAGTATGATTTAAACTTATGTACGCTGTTTGAAAAGATCTTTAACGGCTTCCTGTTGTTGACTGATGTTCGGGTTTGGCTTGATAAAGACGTAGCTAACCCAGTGAGCTGTTTGCTACCCACGTGTTAACCTCATTTGGACTGTGGTAGTAGATTGAACCTGAGACTTCACCGTATGTTGATGTTGGATCTGAAAATAACTAGATACCCGCTAGTGAAACTCAGAGAGCTGCTTGTGATTGTCTGAAGTGATGAATCTCGTTTGTTGAAAGATAAAAGAATGAGAATGTGGAAAATATTTTTTAAATAATAAAACAATTCTTAGTCAAAATATGTTATTGCTGACTTCAAATAGCTGTGTTGGGTATATTATCCAACACAGAGGTGTTGTATTATCCTGTTCATAGGTGATGGTTTTTCACGACTTTTTACCTGGCTCTTTATGTGTGTTATCTCAGCTGCTCTTTCCAAACAGGTAACCATTTTGTGTGGCTCTAAATAGTTAACGTTAGATTAAGGTATTGATTATTTTCACTTCACTAAAATAATACTACTAATGTGTTGATGCTTATTGGGCCATCACTATTCTAATAGCTTTTATCTATATTCATTTAATCTACACAATAGTCCTGTATACTGTTATCATTATTTTAGAGATGAGAAAATGTGATAAGCAAATTACATGGTTTTAGAAGGTAATTTTGCTGATGTATAATTTTGAAAATACATCAAATTAATCATTAGAATTAAACAATAGAAGTAAATTCATTGCAGTCTGATGTAATGATCTCAATCTTTAGCAACCTCTTTGTAATTTATATCATTCTGTTATCAGACTTTGGGATAAAATTGTTTTCAGAGGTTAATACCTTTAAAAGGATGAAGTCTATTTTTTCTCAGAGGTTTTACTGTAAGTGTGAAGGAGCTTTACTAGTAAAACTAACATGGACTGTCTGCCAAAGACAGTAGTATTTATTGAGATTGTTGTATGTACATTGCACTATTATTTTCTAAGATGCTTCAGTGCAACAAAATCATTACACTAACAGAATTCTGGCACAACATCTGCAGATGTCTCTCTAGGTCCAAAAAAAAATTATATGTTGGCTTTGTTCTCTTACTTAGTTCATCATTATGTGTAACTCTGTTTGGAGTAGGGATGAAAACAGGCCCAGAATGTACATTACATTTTTTTTCTTTTTGATCCACGTGGCAACTTCCTGATATTTGTAAGTCTAAGCTCTAATGTGATATTAAGATTCTCCAAATTTGGTTCTGATTTACTTTCATTTTAGTCACTTAACAAATAGTTACTAAGTACCTGCTATGTGGCAAGACATTGTTAGTCATGTGGAGATACAAATATCATACTATGTGAATCCTGCCTGTGGTTGAATAACCAGTGGAAATTTCTGAGCAGAGGAGTGATATGATCTGATTCAGATTTTTAACAGGATCACTCTCGCTGCCTTAAGAACAGATTGTTAGAGATTGTGGTAGGTGAAATCCAGGAGACTCATTAGGAAGGTATTGTAAGAATTCAGATGAGTTGGTGGTGGCTTCACAGGATGGAAAGAAGTGAATGTGGTTAGTAGCAGTTCTATTGTGGATGTGTTTCACGGATAAAGGTAACAGATTTGTTTATGGATTGACTGTGGGTTGTAAGTGTAAGGTGATTGTCAAGGGTTTGGGCTTGAGCAGCTGGAAGGATGGAATTGCCATTAACTGAGAAGTGGAAAACTATGAGAGGATCAGGAGTGGGGGGGAAGATTAGTTCAGTTATGATGCGTTAGGTTTGACGCATCATCCAAGGGGAGATGTTGAGTAGGAGTTGAGTCTGGAGTCCGGTGGGGAGGTCACTGCTGGAAAAGAACATCTGGGAGTTATCAGTGAATATTTGGTATATAAAGTTGTGAAACTGGAGATGATCACCAAGGAGTGAATGTAAACAGAAAAGAGAAGCAGTAGAGGACCCGAATCCTTAGGCAATTTTAGATTCCTTAGGTTTGAGGTGATGAACTAGTGAAGGGACATAATGAACAGCTAGTGAGCAACAAGGATGATTTTGAGAGTCTGGTGTTGTGGAAGTGTTGTGTTCTAGTTTGTCTGTACAGCTGGTGTACCAAGTAAAAGGATGCATATGTACAGGTATGCTTACATGCGTATGTACAGGTATGCTTCCACACTCAAGTATATATCTTGCTCTTCAACTTTCATTCACATTAATATATCCTAGGACTCTACACTTTACCGCATACCTTTTCAATGCTGCAGAGTTTCTTGTTTGAATATATCATAATTTATCAACCAGTTCTTGTCAATGGGCACATAGGTTGTTCCCATTTTAAAGAGTGTCGCAGTGGATGCCCTGGAAGATTATCTTGTGTGAAAGTATATATTTTGATAAGTAAAATTGCAGGGTCAAAGAATTTGTCCATATGTCATTTTGAAGCAAAGTGCCAAATTGCCCCGCAGAAATGCTCAGTTTACACTCCAATTAATAGTGAATGAGAGGCTGTTTCTCCTCACCTTTGCTCATACTGGGGACTATCAATCTTTTAAATTTTTGCTTGTTTGACATGAAAAATTGCATCTTGTTTTGTTGATGTATGTTTCTTTAACTACGAGTAAGATTGAGTAACTTTATGCTTATTGGTCATCTGGATTTCTTTATTTGTGAGCTGCATGTTTTCTTTGTTCATTTTTCTTTTGAGTTGTAGGGTTTTTTAAAATTGATTTCTAGGAGCTCCTTTTATCTGTATTTATATTGCAAATATTTCCCCCTAGTTTTTCATTTGACTTCAAACTTTGCTGGTTTTTAAATTTAGTTTCTCATGCATACATTTTTATAAGAGCCAGGTAAGTATGTAAAACTTTAGGATATTTTTAGAAGGAAATTTGTGACATTTGTAAAATAATTATAGACACCCTGAAATGTCAGCCTTTGTTGGAAATGTTAGAAACACAAACCTCATTTGAAGCCACAGGATCTGTCATGATTTCATGAGTTTTGTTTAGCAGCTGTCACAGATCTGGTAGCCCTTGGTGACCTGCCTTCCCCTCACCTTCAGTTACATTTGGGATTGAGATGAGAAGTGATAGAGCTGCTGAAGCATCCTAGGCTATACTTCAGGTTTAGGTGCCCCCAGTTTATGAACAGAATTGTATTCTAAACGTTAATTTGTGAGTTAGCTATCTAATCTACCTTATTTCACTATAGAAATAACATATGTAGGCTTGTTATCCTTGTTCTCAAAGTGTAATTAATCCATGAAGACTAGGTTTTTTTTTTTTAAAGATTTTATTTATTTATTTTTAGAGGAGAAGGGAAGGAGAGAAGGAGAGAAATATCAGTGTATGGTTGCCTGTCGTGTGTCCCCCGCTGGGAACTGGACTGCAACCCAGGCGTGTGCCCTGACTGGGAATTGAACCACGATCACCTGGTTCGCAGGCCTGCGCTCAATCCACTGAGCTACACCAGCCAGGGCTTAGTTTTTTTTTTTTAAAGCAAATTCAAGACAGTATGTAATTTTACACAGGGACACTTTTTCTGATAAAACTATAATGCTATTTTCATAGATGACAAAATTACCAGTAATTTCTTGGTGTTTTCTAATACTCAATCCATGTTCATCTTTCTCTCAAAACTATCTTTGTACACTTAAGTTTATTTGAATCAAGATCCAAACAAGATCTATACATTCCATTTGCTTGTTACATCTCCTAAGTCTCCTTTATTTTTTCTTTCTCCACTGCCTCCTTTTCCTTTTCTCTATTTTTTCCTTCATGCCATTTACTTGTTACAGAAACCAGGTCAATGTCCTGCGGAGTATTTCTCATTCTAGATTAGTCTCTTTGCTTTCTGGTGATTTTAACTTGTTTCCCTATCCTCTTTGTTTTCTGTAAAATGGAAGTTAGCTCTAAAAGCTCAATTAAGTTCAGATTCAACTCTTTTGGGAGGTTGGAAATGCTGTATACAGATGATGCCATGTACATCATATCGCTTCCCATCAGGGGGTTCTTAATACGTGTGTGTCCAGCTCCTAGTAACATGAAGAGAGATCGGTGTGTTCAGGTAGTGTTGTCCTCACCGCTCTCCTGTGACTTCACCATCATCCTTTTATCTGTTGGTGAGCATTGCTGCAATTTACCATTTCATTAGGGGTTGCAAAATGGTATTTTGAAAAAAAGTTGTGATTCCTTTCACATTTGTTGGCTGGAATCTGAAATCTAGTTTTATGACTTGGGAACCTGACAATCAAGAATACCGAGTTGCCGTGGGAAAATGCTGGCAGAAAGCAACCTGAAGTGCCAGGAGTACCCCTTCCTGTGCTGCAGTTCTGGTGGCTTGGAGGGTGTGGTGGTCTTCCTGATGCGGCAGCGGGGCCGGAGTGCTGGCCCCAGATACACAGTGAAGCATCAGGCCGGGTGTTGCTGTGAAGGTATTTGTAGGTGTGGTTAAAATCCACCGTCAGTTAACTTTAAATTAGGGAGGTTATTCTGGCTAATTCAGCGGACTCCGTCAGTGGAAAGGCTTTAGGAGCAGGGCTGAGACTTCCCTGACAGGAGGAGCACTCCTCCTGTGGACGGCAGTGTCAACTTGTAACCCGGAGGTCCAGCTGGCCCTTCCTCGAAGGCCTGACCTGCAGATTTTGGAGTTCCTTAGCCAGCCCCCACAATTGCGTAAAACAGTTTCTTATAATAAATCTCTTCATATGTATCTCCTACTGGTTCTGCTGTCTAGCTGATCTCTGGCTGGCACCAGCAGCAACCCTGACTCTTGTCTCTGACAGAATGGGGTGGGCTCTGGGGCTAAGAGTCAGAGGACCTACTTAGAATTAGCACATAATGAATTTCTCAGACTGGGGCTCCTGAGAGATGGGGAGCTGAGCAAGACGGCAGGCTGAAAGGACAGGTGTAAACTGGTACTGTTCTGGGCACACAGAGGCATAGAATCGTTCTGTGTGTCAGCCACTGGTGATAAAACATCAGTGTGACACCGCCCCTCAAGTTACTTGCAGTCAAAGGGAAGTCCGGTAAGTCAACAGATACTACCAGATGCTGTTTTAAGTGACATTGTTTTTCCAGACAGCATGAGAGGGTGGCAACAGAGGGTTAAAGGTCAGAGTGACATGGCATGTTTGGACAACTGCCATCGTGGCTGCGACCTTAGGATTGGAAGAGGGGAGCCATGAAAGATGGGGTTAGTCGGACAGGCAAGGGTCGCAATCATAATGGGCTTGGCCTCTGTTCCTTTGAGGTTTGGAATTTATGTCTCTGATGGTGGGGGCAGTTGCAGAATTTTAAGCTGGGGCATACAATGGCCAGAGTGTCTTTATAGAAAAATCATATTTTGTAACATTCTACAATTGACAGTGCCAAAAAATTGATAGTAGGAAGACTACTCAAAAGCTCTCAAGAAAATTTAGTGAGAAGGAGGGAAGCTTGTGGTGGTAGGAGACTAAGGCTGCCTGTTGATGAGACTGATTGGATTTGGGGCCTGAGAAAGGAGCGAGGGGTGACTCCCTGGGTCCTGGCTGGACTGACCTCCCTGAGGTAGAGAATCCAGGGGAAGGAAAGGGGGTGACTTCAGGTCTGTGCGTGATGCTCTGTATCCTCCTTTTCTCCCGTGGGTGCTGTGGCTTCCATGACCAGGGAGAGCAGGGAAGGAGTGACAGCATCCCATAGGGATGACTGGGCAAGGTTTCCCCTTCTCTGCCCCTTAGCCTCAAGCAGACCCTACTGAGGGCTGAAGAGAAGCACATGCTCTCATGCCTTCTCCTGGTTTTCACCTCTGCAGTCAGGCTCTAGAAGGATAGAACCCCAGACAGGAGCGAGGAGCAGAGATGAGTTTTTTCCTTCTTTCTCTTTGTACATTTTACCATGAACAACCTTGGGCAAGTCATTGAATGAAACTCAGCTTCCTGTCTGTGGGGGGTAGATGAGTTAATGTGTGTGGTGTGCTTAGAATAGTGCCTGGCTTGTAGGCAGTGTTCAGAAGTCTACGATGCTGCTAGGACCACACGCTGCTTCATCCTGGGCTCCCAGCAGCGAAAGGAACAGAGGGAAATTTCTGCAGTTCCCTCCCGCAGCTTTTCCTGTGCAAGGAGCCAGTATTCAGGAACCGTCCATATAAGATGTTAGAGAAAATTCATTTGATATGGTGGGAATCTCTTGTCATAGAAGAACTTTTATTTCTTAGTCTGCCTTGCCTTTTTTTTTTTAAGTTAGGTAAAGGGCAAGTGGTTCAGTTCAGATTTAATGAGGGTAATTATTCTTAATTACTGCCTTGCTTTCAGTGTTCACCCTAACCCATTAAACAATGTATAACTACTTGTTTATTGGGGCTTAGGGACAGGGAATAATTGCAGGAAAAATCCCCATTTTGATTCTAGAGAGGGAAAATATTTTCTATAGAAGAATTGGATGAAAAAATTATGTTTAAATAAAGGCCTTTTTTGGTGTTTTCATACATGCAGTGTTTGTTAAATCCAAAATATTTTTTAGAATATGCCTTTATTTAAATTTAATGATTATTTTTTACTACAAATTTAGCATGCCTTATGAAGTAATGAAACTTAAACAATGAAGAATGAAGAGTTAAAAAAAATGGTCTGCTTTGATCCTACTCCCTAATTCCTACCCCTTCTCAGAGTGAATGTCTATATTTTATGTTTCCTTCAAATCTTTCTTCATATCTACAGGTACAGGTTTTTAAAAACAAATGGCATGCACTAGATACATTATATGTTACATACAATGTTCTATGACATTTTCACCACTTCTCATTATGTGTTACTACATAAACATTTACTTCTTTCTTTTCTTTTTACTGTGAACAATATTTTATTTAGTCATTTTTATTTACAGCTGAAACTCTGGGAATTCAAAATTAACATTCATCCTTGCCTGTGCGCTTCTTACAGACATCAGGCAAAGTTTCAGCCTTGTGCTCCTCGTTGTTCTGCTGGGATTTAGCCAAATGAACCTTTATGAGCTGGCTTATTTTTAGTATTGTTTTGGTGGACGTACTGCAATTCATTTAGCTGTTTTCCTATTGATGAATAGATTTTCCCCCAGTATTTTGTTATTGGTTATTTATTCAACAGATGTTTATTGACTGCCAGGTAGTGCTTTGCTAGCACAAAATGAAGCACAGAAAATTCTGTTCCCATGTAGTTACCGTCTTTTGAGGTGGGCTGGCAATGAATAGAAGTATGCCAGGCGTTACTGAGGACTGTAAGGTGGAGAAGGACATGGGGAGTGCAGGGCCGTGCATTTTAAAAGAGGCTGGTCAGCAAAGGGTTACCATTAGGTGACACTGGAGTAAAGCTCTGGTGGGTAAAGCTCTGAAGCTCCTGCTTGGGGAGGAAAGGAGGAGCAGGAGATTCTGTGAAGGTGAGAAGAAGTGCAAAGGCCCTGAGGTAGGGGCGTACCTGCTGTGATGGGGAGGAGCATTGATGCCCTCCTGGCTGGTGGGGCGTGAGCCAGGGTTAGAGTGGGAGGAGCTGAGGTCCCAGAAGGAGGCAGGGAGGGCAGATTGTGTTGGCCTAAAAAGGGCTTTGTCTTACACCCTAAGTGAGGTGATAAGTAAGCCTTTGGAAGTTTCCATGCAGAGGTTTGACATAGATTTGGAGTGATCACTCTGCTTTTGCTTGATTTTAAAATACTTGGCTGGAAACAAAGAGGTCATTTAAGAGGCTATTGCAATAATCTAGGCAAAGGCCAGCAATGGCTTGGACTGCATTGGATCAGGTGGCAGCAGGAGAGGTGGTAGGATGAGGTTAGATTCTGAAGATATTTAAAGATAGGATGAGAGAGAAAAGAATTCAGGGCCTCTGAAATTTTAGGGCTGAACAATTGGAAAGACGGAGTTACCATGAAATGAGGTGGGGAAGACTGGGGTAGGCAAGATTAGGAATTTGGCTTTGAGCACGTTACGCTTGAGAATATATTACTGTTTAACCAGAGGTATTGAGTAAGCAGTTGGAAATATAGATTTGGAATTCATTCAGTAGGGAGGTCAGGGCTGGGGATATAAACCTGGGAGTCATCAGTTTATTCACGCAATTTAAAGCCCAGAGCTAACTTAGGGAGTAAATTAGAAAAGAAAAGAGAATCAAGGACAGCCCTTGGGACACTTCAAGGTTAAGAGGCTGAGTTTACGAGAAGGATCCTGCAAAAGACACCAAGAAAGCAGCCAGTGAGGTAGGAGGGAAACCAAAAAATATGTGATGCCCTGGGAACCAAAAGAAGGGAGTCAATGAAGTCAAATGATGAGAACTGACCATTAAACTTAACAATATGGCTGAGTGGGTGACCTTGACAAGAGCAAGTTTGAGTGAAAAGTAGGGGCCTGTTTGAATTAGAGTCAAGAAAGACTGGAAGGAGAGGAATTGGACTGTTGGTGTAAGCAGCTCTCTTGAGGAGTTCTAAAAGGGAGATAGAAAATGGAGCTTTAGCTGGAGGGGAATATGAAATCTAGATGTTTCTTTTGTTTCTTGTCTAAGATGGAGAAATAAAATACTTTAAGATTTATGGGTAATGGTGATCCAGCAGAGGAAAAATTGAGGCAAGAAAAGTAGGGGAAATTCAGAGAAGAGTTTGAAGGGTCCATTCAGATAAATTTGTATGCATGCGTACAAGGATTTCTGTAGGCTAGTTTCTTGAGTCAAAGGGAATGTGCACTTAAAAAATCTGTACCAATGTATATTCTACCTTCAGTATATGCCCTTGCTAACATTGAACTTTGATAATCTTTAAAATTATAACCAATCTGATGGGTGATATCTTTATTATTTTAATTTGTTTAATGCTTTTTAGGAACTCAATGTAATCTAACTAATCCTTTGTTATATTCTGGCAAAATTTTCTCCCAGGTTGTTTCTTTTAACATAGAGTTTTTTAGTTTTTATGTAGTTAAGTCCGTCAGCCATTTCATTTTATAGCATTTGGATTTCATTTGGATTATATAAATATTTTATATGATGTTTTAATATGTTTATTCATTTACCTTTTGCATTTATCTGGAGTTTATTTTTGTGTATGTTATAAAATAGGTGTCTGAGTTTTCCATCTTTTCCTGTGTTCTTAACCAGTTAAATGCCACAAGAATTAACCATTTCTTGAAGGTTTGGAAGAAACCACCTCTAATAGCCTTTAGATTTGGATCCCTTTTGGAGGGTGGATCTTTGACTTCCTTTAAATTTTTTCCTTATGGTTAATTATTTATTTGTTTATATACTTCTTTTAGGTTATTTTTGGTAATTGATTCTTTTCCCCCAGCACTTCATTCTTTTTATTCGTATTTTCAAATTTATTAGTTTATGGTTTTACATGAAGGGAAGAAATACTGAGTTCCATATTTGCAGTATGTCCCTTTTTTCAGTGTTACTATGGACTTATTTTTACATTTCTTCTATCATTTTGGGGAGGTTTTGGGAGGGATGAGAGGGAAATTTATGTTTTCAGTTAGCCTTTTGAAATAGAAGTCCCTTCCTTCCTGCGTGCTTTTCTTTTATCCTAGTCCTTTGCCCGATTGCTGGTTGCACAGCAGTTGGATGGTGACTTTACAGTGCAAGTGGTGGTAGTCGGGTGCTCGTTGCTTTTTTTGTGAGTGAACCCAGATGTCTCAGTGGAATATGTACTCGTTGAATAGAAATGTTGATATATTGCATCTAAAATTCCAATAGTACTTTTTAAACTAAAATTACATAGTCACAACACTTAGAACTATAAGGGTCTTTTATAGGTCATTAGACCATTTTATGAATGAGGTATTTGAGGCCCAGAGAGAGTCAGTGATTTGCCTAAGGTGACAAAGTCAGTGATCAAGCAAGATGGAAAGCCCCTCTTTTTACTTTAATTCTGCTATGCACTGTGCTATTTACCACATTCTTGCTGTTCTCTTTAGTTACATCATATGAAAGAGGTATTTTTCAGCTAATGAAAAAAATTTTTAAACCCAAAGATGGTGTGTATGGCTTTAGAATTGCTTGTGAAATTTGGTCTTAGATACCATATGAAGTACATCGATGTTGATTTTGCTTTTTCTCACATAGATATTAAATATTATGATTAAATGTGAATTTTAAAAGAATGGGCTGTCAAGGTATGCTCTAGCCTAATTGAAAACCATATAGTTTATTTCTCCCCAGTTTCCTTTTTTCTGCTTATGTGATTTATGGACTCTTTGAATTTCTTAATATTTTAGAGAAGCTTAAGGAATACACACACACACACACACAGACACATATATAAATACAGGCTTGAAAAATGATTTTAGTGATAAATAGTCATAAGATTACTTCAGACCTAGGATTTCTCATATTTTAGTGTAATATACCATGGTACAAGATCAACACCTAAATTTAGAAGGGCTAAAATATATATGTTCTTCAAAAAAAGAGCTTTGCTTATTATTTTTTCAGCAAACATTAGGGGATATACTTTGACTTCCACAGAAATTTTTACAAAAATTTTACTTATTAATTTTAGAGCGAGAAGAAGTGGGAGAGGGGAGAGGAAGACAGAGACAGAGAGAGAGAAAAAGAGACAGAGAGAAACATCAATTTGTTGTTCCACTTACTTATGCATTCATTGGTTGATTCTAGTATGTGCTCTGACTAGGGATTGAACCTGCAGTCTTGGTGTATTAGGGTGATGCTCTAACCAACTGAGCCACCAGGCCAGAGACAAGAGGAAGTTTTTTAAATGTAGGATTTTGATTGTTTACATTCCATGTTTGGTAGTCATGTTTAGTCCTTGAAAAGCGTTTTGAGTTCAATATATGTAGCATTAGTAAACTTGGGTGGGTCTATTTCCTGTTCTCCACCTGTGCCCCCTTCCCAAGCAAATTAAGAAGAGGGGACTTTTAGATGTAGTTGCTCTAGGATTATGTTCTAAGATTTGTTTAATTATTTTCAGGTTTTAACATTTTTAGTACTTTTGAAGTACATGGTATTGATTTTTTTTGTAACCTTTAAAGAGCAATCTCTGTCTCTAGTATGTTTTTTTTTTTATAACCTAAAGAGCAGTATCTATCTCCAGTATGGATTCTAAGAACTTACTTTTTTCCAGTTGGTCATAATGGCAGAAGAGGAAATAAATGAAGACTATCCAGCAGAAATTCATGAGTATTTATCAACATTTGAGAATTCCATTGGTGCTGTAGATGACATGCTGAAGACCATGATGTCTGTTTCTAGAAATGAGTTGTTGCAGAAGGTACTTTACAAGTGTAATTTCTACACATGTCATTCCTAAAACAGAGTGCTGTGTTAAGAGATAGATTAGTGATATATACATGGTCCTTTCCCCCTTTATTTTAATTTTATAAGTGTTTGGGTATTTCTAGGGGATAAAATAAAACTCCAATCTTAGGAAATACCTCTTAACTGTATTTTATTTTGACTTGGTTTTGGGAAGGGAAAAAAAGGACCACTCACTGCATTCTTTTCCACAGACTCTGTATTTGACCTTTTAAGTATTACAATGATGTTATCAGAGTTCTGGAAACCCTATAGGACAAAAAGAGTAAATTGACTTTGACAGTCTAAAACAAATCTCATTATGTTTCTTCTGTCTTTGGTATCGCCTGAGCATTTTAGCCTGCTTCTTATACATAAATGCATCATGTACAATGTTTATACTGATAAATTACTTTTGACATACAAAGCCCAGATCGTAACTTCTGAAATTAAAATAATTCAAAAGAATTTTTCTTGGATTATACACATTCCTTGTCTAACTAAAGATGGTACCCTGAATTGAAAGTCTGTGGACAAAAATCACTGGTTAACAAAACTTTTTCTTTTTGCAAATTATTTCCAGATCATTTGGTTATTGGATTATAAGAAGTAAAAAAAAAATGTTTCTTTGATACATTGTGCTTGATGAAAATTTAAAATATGTGACGGTTCTCAGAGTTTGAATTTCTTTTCTTTCTCTTTCTAATAGTTGGACCCACTTGAACAAGCAAAAGTGGATTTAGTTTCTGCTTACACATTAAATTCAATGTTTTGGGGTACGTATATTATTTTGTAGTTAATTAGAAAGCAAATTATTTATTGAGTCAAGAGTGATTTATTTTTTAAATGCTAGCAGTTTATACACAATTATACTTTATGACATTTTTAATAGTCAGATATTTATTTCTTTTGAGTCAGAATACCAAATGCCCGTGAGCCATGCACATAGTTATTATTACATAGAGGTTGAATAATTTAGGATTTAATCAGTCATTTGTGTGACATTTCTTTTTTGTGAGTCACTAACATTTTTTTGATTAATGCTCTTAATTAATATGCACACCATTTTATTTCATGAAAAAATCTTTCTCTTGCAGTTTACTTGGCAACTCAGGGAGTTAATCCTAAGGAGCATCCAGTGAAGCAGGAATTGGTAAGGCTCAGGGGTTTGTTTTACTTTGCCTGTCTGTCTGTTGTCGTATTCCGGAAGCTAAAGTCGCAGCACCTTTATCGTCCTAACTGTGGAGAATTTGATTATTTAGAGTTGAAATTGGGAAAGTGAGTCAGATTTCATCATGTCTTTAGTATTTCTTTTTCTTATCTCTGTCAGAGAATTGGTTTTCCATATACTATATGAATCTCTGGATGGAAAAAATATGTCATGATTCTAGTAATTATTTATAACTTCCATATTATTTTTCTTATAAATTCTTGAAATCCTGTTCATCTCTACAACTGCCCCCCCTTTTTAAAACTCTTACACAATTCTTAAAAGTATATTCTAGTTGATTTACTAGCAAAGACGGGAAAGTTTCTCCCCCACCTTTTCAATTCTTCCATTAATTCATTTTCTCAGCAGTAAAGAATCCAGTTCAGCAACAAAGCTAAAAGCCTTTTTGGCACCAGTTGTATGTGTACTGTCCAGTAATTCTGCATTAGTGACATATTTACAGCCTGTAATAAATCTTCTAGCTTTGTCTTTGTATTCCATTTGGATGTATAAGTACTGTATATAAGGTCTGGTAACTTCGTTTTTGCTGACTTCAAAAATTAAATCAAATAATCCAATTTAAAAGAGAAAAATTAGAAATCAAACTGGTGGTTACCTTCTTGACTTGGCTTTATGAATAAGGATAATAATTTGTTCTTTGTGTTTATAAAATATAAGGTAAATATGTGTGTGAATACACTTGACACTGTGTTATTGTCTTTACGTCTTATAGTAGTTGATGTATATGTCATATACAACTTAGTGAAGCATATATAACAGTAAAGTACTTGGTCATTTACGTTTTAAAAGTGAATAAACCAGAACTGTTGTCTTCATTTTGTTAATGTGTGGACTAAGATATTTTCTTCTTTTAAAATTCTTGGGGAAAAATTTATTTTTAAGTATAGACATTGTGAAAAAATACTTAAAGTAAAATATAAAGCAATATGGTGCACAGATCTTGTTCTGAGCAGTGATACTGGCTTTAAATCCTAAGAAGTATGCAATGTGTCATCTGTTTTCAACTTTCTAATATAGACTTTGCATTTGTAAAATTTCTCTCTTTTCTTTAACACAAAATTATTGGGAGTATTTTAATACTTGGTCCTGTCATTGGAAAAAGGCAAAATCATCTGTCTTCTTTCTCCCTCAAAACCCACTTTATGGAGGGGTACATTCATATTCTGGACAAGGGTTGACAAAAAGAATATATAAACCTTTTCTGCTTTTCTGGCCTTGTGGCAGACATCACTAATTGATCACAGAGTTAGTGAGTGAGAGATATAGTGAATAGGGAAAGGCACCGAAAATAGTGAATTTATTCATTCAACAAATATTTAAGTGCCTGCTAGGAGCCAGCATTATTTTGAAGTGAGGCAGTTTCCCAGTGAATAAAGCCTTTAGATGTCCCTGTCCAGTGGCAGGTGGCAGACCATCTAGGGGAGGGAGGCAATTAACACAATCAGACAAACAAACAAACAGTAAATACAGATGAATATGTGATATGTTAGGGGATATTATAAGTATATGTTACAGGAAAAAATAAGTAGTAGTACACTGTAGGGGTTGCCGTGCCTGGGTAGGAACGCCATTTTAAATGGCATCGTAGGTCTGTTAAGGAGGTTAACATTTGAATTGACGGGAAGGGGGAATTGGCGGGAAGGGAGGGAGGGAGTGGCCCTGCGGATGTTCGGCTTTGGGTCCTTTGCAGGGGAGGAGGGGGTGTGTGTTGTGAGTGTGGACTTTGGCTTTTTCTCTGAGAGAAATAGGGGGCCACGGAAAGTTTTGAGCAGAGTTGTCAGTCTTTTACAATGAAAAGGCTCTGAGGTTCTGCATTTTTGTGTGTGTGGTAATGTCACTATTTTGATTATTTTAATGAAACTTGCTTTCAAGCAGTGATCAGTCACTTACTCTGTTATTTTATGGCTCTCATTACCTTTATTTCTCCAACTGAAATATAGAATAGACTTTCATTCTGATTAATGAGCTTAGGATATTTTAATGGAATGGCAGCCTGTTCTATTAGAACTGCATATATCATTAGAAAATTTGTGCTTATCAATCAAAACTGTGAAATCGAATAAAAGATTTTATATTTTCATTCTGCTTATTATAATCGTGACACTCCAAGGGAACATAAAAAATCAGTTCTGCCTCAACCATTTTCTGTTTAGAAAATTTTTAGGAGACTTTAGTTTGTATGTTGCAAGTATATGACAGCTCTGTTTTAGATTACAGACTTTGGGTAAATAAGAGCTAATATACCGATTTAGGTTAATGCTAAATTAAGGAACATATAAACAGTTCAATGTTTATCTCTGTAGTGATGTCTTAGTATAGTTTTCCCTCCTTTGAAACACTCAGAACACTTTTGAAATGACTTTTTAATGTCTGTGTTTCCCTAGGCTATGAACTCTAGGAGAGCACGGAGCATGTTTGCCCCGCTTGCTTGTGCATCTAGCTCCACTCAGGGGTGGATACACGTCTGCTGGGTTTAGCTGAAGTACAGTACAGTGAAGCTGACTGCCGGTGAACAGCGTAGTAAATCTGTTGCTTCTCTTCTTCTCTCTCTTTTAGGAAAGAATCAGAGTGTACATGAACAGAGTCAAGGAAATCACTGACAAGAAAAAGGCTGCCAAGCTGGACAGAGGCGCAGCTTCAAGATTTGTAAAAAATGCCCTCTGGGAACCAACACCTAAAAATGCATCCAAAGTTGCCAGTAAAGGAAAAAGTAAAAAATAACCTTTTGGTTTTGATGTACGCATGTTCAAAAAGTACATAATTTTTATTGTTTTACACAAAATAGATGATGGTTATGTGCAATGTGTAGTTTAAATGTATTCCTTATTGAATTCATATATAAAATTTACATTTAAATTTGTAATGCTAAATACATTTCCCCCCAGAAGGATTAAGTTATCTTTATTGATTTTTCTATAGAGCACTGTGAGATGTTAACATTGTGGTATATTTTATATTTATAGTTTACTGTCTCTTTTGACTGGACACTTGTTTCCTTACACAGGTCAACTTTTCAAGTACCATTTTATAAGCAACTATGAAATTTAAGTTAAATGTTCTTTGTAAACATTTGTCTATTTTAAATGAATGACTTTATGAAGTAGCTTTCTGAAGGCTGAAGTTAAAATGTATCTGTTTTCACTATGTACAAAAAAAGTGAAATGACTTAACTGTCCATTTTTTTCTGTGTAGTTACTTCATGTTTTCATGATATTGGAAATTGCTTCTTTTGATATTTGAAGTGTGAATTTAAGACTTTAAGGTTACACTTTGATATTTGTCACTTTGTGTCTTAGAGTAAAATATTTCTCATTAATTATAGATGGGAAATGAGATTGTATACCGATGGCTGCATTGGGCATGATGGCTGTGTCCTGTCAATAAAGGCTGTAAATGTTGTGTAGCTGACCTGTGTATTCTTTTCTTTTGAGTAAACTTGCCCTTGAAAGTAGGAAGGTAGGTTTCAGAAATCACTAGGACCAGAAAAATTCTTGCGTTTTACTTGTGGTGCATGGTGCCCGCAGTCCCGTTGGTCCCTCTTTTCCAGACTGACGACATTCCCGAGGATCCTAGTACTGCGTGTGCGGGTGTTCGGAACAGCTTCTGTGGTGCGTGTGCTACTTAAGCAGAGGAGAAATGCAAATGATGCTGTGTTGTGTTTATATTCTGATTTATTTTTTTCTGAAATACTTGTTACAGATAATTCTAATATTAAAATTACTTTTTAGGTGTTAGTCTATGAATTTTCCTTATATTCCCTTAATGCTTCCAGTCTTCGAATCCACATCATGTATAGGAATGCCACGTACAGCAAAACACTTTAATTTTTGAAAAAGAAATTGTTACAGTTTTCTGTGTGATTAATTTTCCATATGTAACCTTGAATAAATGGATTTCTTGATTTATGGTAGCTGATATTGGAAATGGTCTTAAAATGTAATGGATTTTGTAAAGTATGTTGAGCTCTCTCTGTGACAGATGAAGAGGAAGTCACTGATAGACGCAGAAAGGCTTCTGGCTTAGATGCCAGACAGCTTTCGAAGTGGAGGCACGTTTGTAGGTAGTTCATTCCTTTTTTCTCCATTGAGATTTTTGGCTTTTTAAAAAAGCAACTTCTTCATGAGAGATATAAATGTTATTAAAATTAAGTGGAGTGTACCTGTGGCCTTATTTATTGCAAAGAAACTTTTAACTAGCATTTCTGTATGTTTCTAATTTTATAAAGAAATATTTACAGTTATACAAAATCATTAGCCAAATTATAGGTTTGTAAAAGTCCAACTTTATAGTCTGTTAAATTGGAAATTCTTAGGTGCATAGTTCTTTCCGAACTATGTATTTCTTAGGAGAAATAAAAAACAGTTTGAATGTATTCCATTTTACTATATGTAATTTTAAATACTTAGCCCATAGTAAGGAGCTAAATAGTAGTAGTGCATTGGCTGCTTATTTGTTGTTTACTCATTTCACATGTACTTAATGATGTTTCCATTGCCAAACACTGTGCTGGGTGCTAAATAAAACAACTCCAGCCTTTACTCAATTTTATAGTGTTATGAAAAAAGTAGTCTTTTTGTTCAATTCAGATTTTCAGAGTTACTGGAAAATTTATGACAAATCTTGCTCATTAACCTTAGAAGCATAAAGGGTGAGGGGTTGGTCTATTTGGCTGGTAGAGTTACTGTTAACACAGTTTGTTCCAGATGACAGTCTGCGCTAAGTTTAGATGTTAATGACGCCTTTTATTAATCTCTTTGGGAATTAATAAGTTGGAGAGGTTATATAGCTATAGATATTTTTAAGGCTAGAATGATAGACTTTTAATCTAAAACTAAATAATGAGATTCTGTCTTTCAATATTATTTTAAGTACAGTTTTCTTCATGTTCATAGTTGCAGGATGAGAATTCATTTTAGTAAAGTAGAATATGTTAAGAGGAGAATTGATGCTTGAATTATGGTTTACATTCCTGGAATTAGGAGGTTATGGCAAGTTGATTGGTTTTTATAACACCCTGTACATTAAAAAATTGTTCTGTTTAGCTCTTAGGAGTGGATTGGCATTGTTTGTAAATGAGGCTTTGAGAATTAGTTACAAATGTAGGCAGGCGTGGCTTCAGATCCGGACAAGGTGGTGGGTACAGAGACTTGCTTCTTAAGCCATTGGAGTAGCAAGTGTGTTAGAATCACTTGGTTGTGATACAGGGGAACTATGATTTGATGGAAACAATTGTCAGAAATTCTGGTTTTACCAAGTGACATTAGCTGAGAAGATGTGAACAGTGATTCTGACCCTTGTGTGATAGCTAAGTCTGATCTATAAAGGAAAGAAAAAGGAACACTGGCATCTCATTTTCTTCCTTCATAGCATACTTCCCAAACTTGCTCAGGTCAAGTCAGTGGCTCTTTCACCCAGTGACCTTGGTAGCAGCCTGTTTTATACGAATGCGATGTATTTTACTAATAAAAACATTTCCTTTCCCCTTTATCCTGGTCTAAAAGTCTTTAGTTTTTGAAATACAAACTATTTTGTTTATTTTGTGTATTAGTACTTTATAATTGTCATCAACAGTTACTCTAGGGGGAAAGTATGCAGGGTTTTGTAATGGAACTCTGTAGATTTCTTCTGCCGGACTAATGTGCTATATATCACTTGTGGGCAGTGTTTCAAGGAAATGCTGGGAGTGTTTTTGGTTTTCAGATTCGTTTTCTTATCAGGGTGAGCTGTTCCAGTCGGACTACTCGGGGGCAGCCACCTTCTGACTTGATGTGCCTTTATAAAGTCTTCATTTTATTGCATAATTTTTAACATAGTCAATAAAGCTATCCAGAAAAGGAGGTAGTTATAGTGATATCTATCAGTAACTGAAGTTTAATTTTAATTCTGTGCCCCCTTCCCCCAAAGGCCAAAACCATAACCCTCCTGGCTCTGTATGACTCACCTGTTCAAAAGGGTTGAAGAAAGATGCTCGTTCCCACCCCCCACTCCCCGTTCTTGAAGTTTGGTAAATGTATCAGGGCAGAATAACTGCGTGCACAGTGTCAGTTTTGTAAAGTGATATATTTCAGACAGTATACAAAATTTGATGGTAGGAAAATAAGCTTTTATAAATGAAACATATAAGAGACTCTTTTTATTACTTGCTTTCAGTTTAGTGTTGCCTGTAAGGCGCACCGTTTCAGTTTGGCAGCTACAATAAATGACTGAGGGAAATTGAAGATGATAATTCAACATTTCAAGATGCTTCTGTTGAAATGAATGTAGACCTACCCAGGGCTTGAATTTAAAGTTGATAGTAATACAGTATTTTAAAGCCAAGTACCCAGGAAATTCGCGGTGATAAGATCTGAATGAGATGATTAGGAGAAATAGAGAAGAATACCTTCAATTCCATGTTATGTAGGTATTATCTATGGAGAGGCTGTGTAGGAAGATGTTACGGTGAAAAGAATAGAGCCTTGTTATACACAATTTGCTGGAGTATACAGTTCATCTTGGGTTTTGTCCAGAGAGGTTTAGTTATTAAAATAACAGGGGAATTGTAACAAGGAGTCGCCTGTGATTTAGCGCTGTAGCAGTGGGTTGCCTGTAGACCATGTTGTAATGTATCTGGCTAATACTGTTTCATTTACTGACCTTTGCTCTCTCTAATGATGCATTCCTTGACTTACTTAAAACTAGAATCATTTGCTACCCTCTTTCTGATATTTTATTTTTTCTTAAGGAACAAGGGAATGCATCATTAGTATATACCGTGCATATACTAAAAGTATATACACTGTATAATAGTTCCTGGGTTTTGACATGTTATCACATTTGTGATCCTGACTATTTGTGAGTTACCTCAGAGATTCATGGGGTGTATATAGTATCTTGCAGTTTTGCTGAGGCCGATGTTAATTCCTGCTAAATTCCATGCAGGAACGTGCTACTCAGCTAGTTAGTTAGCTGAGCTCAACTCTGAGCACCCACAGTTTTTCTCTCACTTGCAGTCTCATTCATTTATTCACTCACTCATTCAACAGATATTTATTGAGCTCCTCTTGCATTCCAGGTTCTGTTGCAGGCATAGGAAATTCAGCAGTTAAACAGCATGTAGTGATTGGAAAATGTCAAACTCACATGATACATGGCTACTGTGGGTTGTATTGTGTTGTTCCAAAATGCAGGTGTTGAAGTGCTCTCAGTACTTTGTAATGTAACCCTATTTAGAAATAGGGTCTTTGCAGAGGTACTTTGTGAAGGTGAGGTCATCAGAGAGGCCCCTAATCCAAAGTGACAGGAGGAAATTTGAACATAGGTAAGTACACAGGGTGAACATTATCTGAAGATGAAGGTAGAGATTGGTGATGCTTCTTGAAGCCAAGGAAGGCCAGAGATTTGCCAGCGAACCACCGGAAGCTAGGAGAGGATGAAACAGATTCTCTAACAGCCCTCAGAGCTGCCAACACGGTGATGTCAGACTTCTGCCCCCGGAACTGGAACTGTGAGACTGTGTTTCCACTGTGTCAGCTACTCAGTTTGTGTACTTTGTGGTGGCCAACACCATGGCCATTAGATCCGAGGAGTTAAAAAGATTAATAACTAGGGTGAGAAAGTATGTGTAAGAAACTTTATGACCTAAGAGGAAAATATAATTCCAAAGAAAATCAGGAACCTGTGTAAGCTTAACCAGGAATAGTTTTGAACTGAGCAAAGATCTCAAGACTTAGCCCTAGAAATGTCAAGGGTCCGTTATTTCTGAGCCAAAACGTTCAGGCCTTCCAAGCAGGCAGTCGGTGATGATGGAGCGTGCTGTCCTTTAAACTTCGTAGCCTGGGTCTGAGGACATGCCTTCCTGGGAGGAAAGAAGACCCTGTCAAGTTTCTGTGAAGCAGAGATTTTCCCCAAGCCTATTCGGAGATCTTTTCCTAATAAAATGCAGCAGCCAAGTTCAAATAATGGAAATAAATATGTGAAACATTTTACATAAGTTGTATGTAATTGATGCTCTTGGATGAGTACACACCACTTAAAGCCTTGTATTGAATTCATCTGTTTGGAGAAATTTCTTAGTTTTTTAAACAGTTTCTTTATAGTGGGCTGTTCCATTTTCTTCTTTTAAAGTTACATTATCAGAGAACTCAGAAGTGGTTTTTTTTTTTGAAACTTAATGATTTAGGCCCAGTTTAATTTTCTCTTTACTGTTGTAAATGTTGCCTATTGGTTTCCAGTGGTTGGAATTAAGCAGTGGCTTAAACATCCAGTGGAAGAGCGTACACGGAATCAACCTTGACAGTGTAGAGGGGGAGGCGAAGGAGACGGAGAGTTAGAAGTAAGCAGGGAGCGAGGGCATCCTCGGACGGCGAGAAGTCCAGGTGCCCAACGACATCAATGGCTGAGCATGGTTACAGGTTTAAGTTGTAAAGGTAATAGCTGTGTTACTCTTTCTGATTCGTCCATCAAAACTGGAAGGGGGATTAGTGTACATTAAATCCTGAAGGTTAGTCCCAGATGCAGTCCAGTGAAATAACAGTGTCAGGATGCAGTAGGAAGGTCACCATTGGAATTC
Source organism: Sturnira hondurensis (assembly GCF_014824575.4). Classification (NCBI taxonomy): domain Eukaryota; kingdom Metazoa; phylum Chordata; class Mammalia; order Chiroptera; family Phyllostomidae; genus Sturnira; species Sturnira hondurensis. The sequence continues at coordinate 16,634,744 of NW_028079044.1, read as the reverse complement.
AAGACAGATATGATGCAAAAGTGACGGTCTCTCAGGTGAGCAGAGGTGAAGAGGGAGCACGGGTTTTTAGGTTTTGTTTTGCCATGTACATGATGTCTCTGGGGAAAAAACAAAGTTGTGCTGATCAGCAACAAAAATTCGTCCAAAGGAGCCGTGTGACAATCACAACCCTCTGCGTGCTAGTGATGACTGAGTTTTTGAAACGCCTGGAGCGAAAGTGCTTCAGTTATGGGGAAGTGACAGGAATGGGAACTGTGGTAGCAAACACTTCATTGTCTAAAATACGGATATATATATAAAAACATATATCAATGTACATATATATATATATATATATAAATATCTGTAGGCACTTTATCAGTCATCTTCTGAAATTTGGACCTGGTTTCTTTTTCAATGTTAATTTTAGGTAAGTTACATTCCAGAGATAGCCAGAAAATAAGAACTATTATTTGGAAGTGACTCTTTTAAAAATCTGCTTTCCATGCTCTTTTAAAACTGCCTAATGCTACCCAAGACAAGGTAGACACTGTAGTAGGGTTATATGTAAGTGACAGTGTGAGCTCTGCTTGAATGTCTTAATACTGAACTGCAGGAGGGATTTTTTCGTACATAACTTTCAGAAGGAGGCTAGTTCATAGGAAACCGGCTTTTATTTTTTCAAGGCCAGTTTTTCACTGCTATCTAACTAGATTATAATGGAAATTGATTGTTGAGTATCAGAAGTTACCTCAGAAATGTAGCAAAACATAAAATTGTTTTAGGTTTGTTCCTAAGAACAATTAAAATTAGGGTTTTAGGAGTTGGAATTGCTAGATTTTATCTAGCAGTTTTTAAATTTGTAGAGAGTGCTAGTAAAGAGTAACCTAATGGAGTTTTCTTAGTTATGGACACTAACATTTTTATTTTAGGGCAAGTTGTTATTTGAAGTCATCCATCTACATTATGTTGCCTAAATGCCTAACATTGGAAATGCCTGTGATTAAACTTCACTCTCTCACTTAGCTGGACATTTAAAGTAACAAACTAATTTAAATAGATAACTTTGAAGAGTGATGTTAAAGCAGCTTTGGAAATAGTGTTAATGTGTGCTTTAGTCCTTTTAAGGGGGGCACTGTGTACATGCAGCCTAATAATACCTTCTCAGGTGCCGTCTCCCTTAGCTCACTCCCACGTGCTGCCTTGAAATCGACAGGCACATTTGTGCGAGATGTGTTTGTGGCTGGCACTCCCTTTCCCCCTTATATGTAACTTTACGTAAGTTAATACACTTAATTTTCCTGGATCAGTTTCAGATTCACAGTACGAAGTGCAGAGTGCCCATACAGCACCTTGGCTGGCCACCCACACATGCATCACCTCGGCCACTGCCAACAGCCCCCTCTAGAAGGGCACACTTGTCACAGCTGATGAACCTGCATTGACACCTCCTTATCTATCACCCAGAGTCCATAGTTTCCATTAGGTTTTACTCTTTTCTTTTTGAAATTGAGGTATAATTGACATAGGGTTCACCCTTGGTGAACTCTGCATTGGGACAAATGTGTCCATTGTCATAGCATTATGCAGAGCAGTCTCACTGCTCCCCAGATCCTCCTTGTTATGCCTGTTCATCCCTCCTCCCTTCAACCCCTGGCATCCACTGGCTCCATAGTTTTGCCTGTTCCAGAATCTCCTATGGTTGAAATCATATAGTATATAGCATTTTCAAGTTGGCTTTTTTTTTTACTTAGCCATATGTATTTAAGGTTCATGGCGTCTCACAGCTTAATCGCTTATTTCTTTTTATTGTTGAATAATACTCCACTGTCTGGATTGACCACAGTTTGTTTATCCACTCCTCTGCGGAAGGACATTGTGGTTGCTCCCGAGTTTGGCCAGGCATGAATACAGGTGCTATAAACATGTTTGCAGGTTTTGTGCAGGTGTGAGTTTTCAACTCATTTAGATAAATACCAAGGAGAGTGATGGCTGAATCATATGTATGATCCAACAGTATATTTAGTTTTGTAAGAAGCCACCGAACTGTTTCCAAGGGTCCTGTGCCATTTTGCATCTTGGCCAACGGTGAGCGAGGTCCCTGCTAGCCCACACCCGTGCCAGCTCTGGGTGCTGTTACAATTTGTTTTTAGAGCTTTTATTTGCCGAGTCCACCATATTTTTCTCCTTTGGTAAAATTTCAAAGCAAAAAAAAGTATTTAAGTGATCAAAGGAGATGTAGAAAGTCTTTAGTTTCTCAGTGATAAAAATTGAAGTAGAACTAGGAACCGCATCCTGAGGTGCTAGAAGCGAGAACATTTTATTCAGACCAAGAGATGGGCATTAATTTAAAATGCATCTTCAAATTCCTTAAATTTCCTGACACACCGGAAGAAGTTTTCAATGTACTCAAATTTCTCCAAGACAAAGTATTGGAATCCTCTTTCACAAATATATATTTTTGTCATAGAAAAGTAAGAAATATTTGTTAGTATGTGAGTTAAGTCCAATTGAATTTATTAGGACTTTGTTTTAAATCTTTCCTTACCAAATGTTTTAAATGGTTTTGCCTTTTATCAAGATAAACTGAATAAAGTGGAATGAGTGCTATCTTAATATTTCCACAGGATTGTCATTTTCATAGCAGGATCCCGGACTTCATGTCACTCTTTTTAGTACTAGAATCTTAAAACTTAGATTATTTAATTTAAAAAATTGTTTACCACTGAATAAACAGATTCTTCGGTCGTGCCTTCCTCTCTGCATGGTAATGGTGTTTTCTGCATGTGTGTGTATGTGTGTTAAGGTCAGACACCGCCCGTGCGTGAGCGCCTGTGCATGTATGGCCGCTGACTCCAAGTCAAAACTGGGAGCACACCAGGCCTTGTGCCCCCTCACGTGCGAGCTACAGTGGCCACTCTGGGTGGGTCTCTGTTACGTCCAGTTTGCAAGGCGACTGGGCTCGGAGAGATCGGCCGGTCAGAGGATGCGAGTGCGTCCTGAAGCCGCTGCCTGGCTCTCGGCTCTCTGGCCTGCCGGGTAACTGCGAGGGCTTGGGTCACTCCAGGGTGCTGGTTGCCGACTTGGCCAGACTTGCACTGAATTTCCAGGCACTGTAGCTGGTTTCAGTTTTGGTTTCTGTGGTGTCCGTGTCAACTTTGCGCACCGACTTCTCAGTGTGGTTTGGAGCCATGTCCGCAGTGAGAAGGTCATCCGGGCTGTTGTGTCCGCCTTGACAAGCTGTCCTCCAGCCCAGACCAGTCTGAAACTGCTGAGGGAGGTACTGTTGATACACCTGATATATTCCTCAAAAAAATTTCTTTCTTTGAATTAATTGATTACTCTTCCTCCCGGACATGTAAGGCATGACCTTTATAGGAAATAAATAGAAAGTCTCCCCACTAGAGCTAACTCACAAATACTTAAAATGTTTCAGCCTATGATCCATTTATACTCAACTGTACATACAATTTTTGTATTGTGTTCCTCTTGGCAATAATAAACACATTAATGGAACAATTTAAACATATAGTTGGTCCAGGCAAACAAGTGTTCATTGAGAGCCTACTAAGTGCTGGCGCCCAGACAGCTTCTGAGGCTGTGAAGAGTGATGCTCCCATTCTTGCTTGAATTTACGACCTGAGTGTGAGTGTGTGTGGGGGGGCACGTTTGCTCACTATTTATGCAAGATAAAGTAAACCTTAAGTAAACCTTTGTAATGTAGCTACTCCCTTTCATATTTATCACTTTTAGTAATTTGAATTTTCATTCTGTGAGTTTTCTTGGTGTGCTCATATCTCTTCCCTGTTACATTAGTCATTATTGAATTTACTGATATGAACCACTGGGTGGCAGCAAAAGAACATAGAAGCTTTTATACAAAAGATACAAAGATAAAGTGAAAGCTATTTTGGATTCCATGGGTGATGGGGAGGAAAAAAAATGGTGATTAAAATTTGACATTGAACTAAAGCAAATGAACCCCCCCAACACAATTCATCACTAAGTGTATATTACCCTAAATGTAAAAAATTAAATTTATGCTTTATTATTACCAAAACCATATTGTAAAGTTCTCTTTCAGTTTCTTTTAGTCACAGAAATATCTTTCAAGGTTCCTATGCAATTACTTTGCTATTTCTAAAGGTTAAAAAAAAAAGACCCAAGCCAGATACTAAGAAAAATTTTAGTAAGAAACTTGTAAATGAATTTTAAATGTCAGGGAACAATGGATAGAAGTCATCTTCTGGTTTTAAAGATTTGAAGTAACGTGAGTCTCTGCAAAGGTTTTATCCCATCCCTATAAAGTCACAGTGGCTTAGTTCCTAGCTGAGCACCCTAGATGATATGACGCTCCAACCACCAGTGTGAAATAATCGCGAGGTAGTGACAAGGTGACAAACATTTGCTATTTTATTATTTTGTACAGAGATGTGAAATCTGTGTAGGAGAAAATACAGCTTCCCCTTTCTCCCAAATATTTTTTCAGCATAATACTTGAAAATACTTTCTTTTGATTTTTAGACAGAAATACATTTAGCCTATGTGGAAACTTCTAAATGAGTTACAAAACATAGTAAGTGCAGAATAGGAAGGTTGTTTTTGGCCAGAGCGCTGAGCATCGGGCAAAGTTAGGATCTCGTTCTGGGCTTGTTCTGATGGGAGAACAGCATCCGGGTTTCTTCCCCGGTTGAGCTCTGGACTTACAAGTTGTGCTTGGGGCCTCCACCCTTCTTGTTGGCAGCTTCATCACTGCCTTAAGATGTATGCGTGGCGTGGATCAGTGATCCTTACGTTACTTGGCTCTTCGTGGAAATGAAGTTTGGGGAACGAGGAAAGTTTTTTCCCCCATCATGAGGTGTATGGCCACCTCTCTTTATCTGTACTCAGACAGGATGCTCCAGCAGCGTGGATGGGTCCTGAGACCTGGGATGTGACCGATAACCTTCCTGGGCTGGGTCTGGGCCGTGGGCGTCTGCTGTCAACAAAAGAAAACAGAGGAAGGATTTCCCCATTCCCTCCCTTTGGAACAATTTTTTTGGTGGGGAGGGGAAGCGTTCATGTTATTCCAAGGCAAGATAGATTTGTGTGAGATGTATTTAGTTTCTCGTTTGGAAATTGCGTAGAGTAGTCACGCTGAGAGGGTCTGATTTGCTATTTCTAGTAGTGCATACAGAGTTTTGGGGGGCCAGAAGTTTGTATTTTCTTGGAAAATTTCCAAGTTCTACCCACTTCCTCAATAATGATAAAATTCATTGCTATGCAAGCACAGTTTTATTAAGATTTTGAAATGAATGGAAGTTATAGTCTGATATAGGTATTTGTTTAAATACTTTTAAAAGACATTGTTTTGATCACCTATAAATTTCCTCTTATGCCTATTATTTGGCCACATGATTTTCATTTATTTATATTGGCTGTTAAGGGAAGTTATAAAATAATGAAACAAAGTATGTGATTAAAATAAGGGATGGTAAAACTAAAGGCTGAAACAAAATATAATCTGCAGCTATCTTTACAGACTATAGAGAGTTATCCTTCAAGTTTGAGGATTGATTTTGTCACAGACATCATTATGGTTATTTTAAACTTTATGGACTTTGACCGTCCAGCCACACATCACTCATTCTTAAAGTGTGTATTGAGGTAAATATCTCGATAGAATATTTTTTAGTAGGAATTGTATGAGATCAGAAAGAACAACCCAGCTTTGGCTTCTTTATTCTGTCAGTGACCCTTGGCTTGGAATGAACGACAGGAATTGTGTGCGCGCTTCTCCTCCTGTGAACCGGGCACAACTGCTCCGTTTCTCCCCATGGACTGCACAGCTTCCGGTGAAAGGAGTCAGGTGTTTGAAAGAAAATGCTATTTAAAATGTTACTTGTTAGTGCTGAAATCAAGGTGATGTTTTACATCGAAAACTGAACGAATCTGATGAAAAGTTTCTCTTCTGGTGTGTTTTGTTTCCTTTGCCCCACATGAGGTTTCCCAGTTAACAGCTGAAGAGGTTACATTGGGCAGTTCGAGTTCTCAGACCTCGCACCTGGAAGGCTTTCTCTCTGAGACCTCACCCTGGTGTCTGTGTAGCCTGGGGAGCTAAGTAAGGTTTTGTTCCAGCGCCTGGGGCAGCCCCTGAAGGCGCCAGGCAGTGAACAATTTCAAATGAAGAAAAGGACGTTAGATGAGAAGGTGTCAACCCTTCTCTAATTCATGTGGAGAAAGAAGGTCGCACAGCTAGGATTCCCCCAAACTTGTTACAAGTGTAAATTTTCCCTCTCGACTCCAGAGCAGCATCTAGAGCCCGGGCTCTGGGCTCTGGGTCCCTCTTGGAGCTTAAAGAAAAACTCTCCAGGCCCGGGCCCTACCCAGGCCAACAAACCAGAACTTCTAGACGTGGCGCCCCGGGATTCAGTGTTGCCCGGGGCTCCCCCGGCTGTGTAAGGGGATCCCAGGTGGAGAAGCTCTGATCCTGAGACCGCAGTTGACAGTAGCAGCTTTGCAAAAGGCTTAAACGAGGGAGCGGTTTTCCACATCCATTACTTTGTTCTGGTTTTTATTATTTTACTTTTCCAAAGTGAACCTGTAATTTGAAGACAATCCCCCGCCCCACCACAAAAAATAAAATAAAATAAATAAAATAAATAAAAAAGAAAAGAAAAAAAAAGAGATGTCCTCAAAATCAGATGTCTTGTTGTCAGTGAACCACGGTCCTCCCTGTGACAGTCTGACGTGCCCGCAGGACTGAACAGTGCGCTGGTCCTGTCCAGCGCGCACCCGCTCACCATGCCATTGAAAGGAACTTGAAATTCATCTGAGCCCTCTGAGATGCTTCTGAAGTTCTTAGATGTTGCCACAAAATGAAGGAAAAAAGTAAAAATATAAATCTCACCACTGTGAAAACATTCAAATAATGATGTGAAATCATTTGTATATCCAGGCAAACCGAAACACACCGAGGAGTGAGTTAGTCGCCGCAGAATCCAAGCTCTTGGTTTCACTGCGTGGTGAAGAACCTGGGAGACAGACAGCGGTTCCGGACCTGCCCTGCCCCGGCTAGCTGGGACCTGGAACGTTTCTTTTGTTCTCACTCAACTTTAGTTTCCGCACTTATTATAAAAGGGGGTTGGTTGCATCGGTGACTCTGGCAAGCCGGAGACTTTACCACTATGATCTTTATCCATTATTATTCCTGCTGCAGACAGAGACTCGAAGTTCCAATTAGTTTCACACTTGCTTTAGAAAAATTCCAGCCACACGTGATAATTTTTGCTAGGTGAGTAGAAAAGAATGTCGATGTCATTTACTATCAATTGCATTTGTCCCTTTTTTATGAGGAAGATAATGCAGACATTGGGTGAAATTTCAAGGCTGTCTTAGGAAGACACATTACATCAAGACCTGGGAAATAGTCTTTTCACTGATTATGTTACACTAATGTTTAATGTAAACATAAATCAGCAAAGTACATGAGCAAGAATCTGACATATTTTAAAAGGAACCTAGTAATATACTTACATGTTGATAGAGTTGGTGCTCAACAAATGTTTGTTAAATGGTGAATGAATTTAAAATGTTGAAAAGCAGTTTCTCAGTCTAAATTCTAATTTAAAGAGGTTCTAAAAATCAGTATTTTTTGGTCAAAATACACTTTTTCATTAAAATTGGATTTCTGTAAATGTTTAAAATTTGTGTTGAGTAAAACTGGAAAAAATATCATGGGATAGAAATGACAATTTTAAATTAAATAGTGCTGGAGCTAATATACTTACATAATCATTTTGAAAAGTTTACAAAGGTTACAGCAAGCTTTGAAATGTTTTAACCTGAGGAGACTTCTGGTCAAAATGCCCGTATAGATAGACATGGCTCACCTCTTTGCACAACCACATCAAAATTACAACTAAAATATAGAACAACCATCACTCAGAACCATCAGAAATTGAGCTGAATGAAAGTCTGACAACCATGCAATTAAAGAAAGCACATCATTCAGACTGGTAGGAGGGGCGCAGATGTGGAACGGGCTGGTCCCACACCCATATGTGCGGAAATATTTTAACTCATTTTTAAATTCTTTAACCCATTTTTTAAAAACTATAATCTCAATGAAAAAACTTCCGAGGTGTACATCTGTAATTATATCAACTCTGGTAAACTCAGTGGCTATGAAGCAGTGTTAAGATTTTGAAGAAAATGGAAGTTATAGTCTGATATAACCATTTGTATAACTCAATATTTTTAAAAGACATTATTTTGATCTAATAGTATTTTGTTACTTTAGTTAATTATAAATTGATAACGCACTTGGAAATTGGAGGAATTACAGAATGTTTTGTTTTCCTAGTTTCTGTTATTTAGAATTGAAAAGAAAGAAGAAAGGAAGGAATTATGTGTGTCTTCTGCTTTTAATAATGGTAGACACACTAACTTGGACTGTCCCTGCTGCTGAGTCCAACTTGGAAAGCTGAACCCAAACCAGCAAACAGAAGAAACTGCTTGAAGATCCTAGAATGTGAAGAAAATAGTAGAGACTTCCAAGGCTTGGGTTTGGAGAGAGGGCGAGACTCACAGAGGTGATCCTGGAACCGAGGTAGCTTTCCCCCTTTTCCTGGGAGGTCCAACGATCATGCAGGAGTTTTGATGCTCCATGAAGCTAACGGTGCAGGGACTGTTGTCCAGGGCCCACCCAGGTTGAGAAGAGTTCTGGTACCTCTCTTCTCCGCGTTGAGTGGGGACTCCCACGGGTAGCACTGCAGGAGCGCAGAAGGGTAGATGGGCAGTCGATCAAGAGTGCTGGTGTTTCCAGGTTCCAGTGAGGCAAACACAAATCCTCTCTGGAGAAACAATATCATTATGCAGGGCCTCAGATTATTTCTACAAGGGATTTTACAAGGATAATATTTAGGGCATAATAAAAAATATCCAGACAGAGGCGTGAATGAAAGCCAACAGAAGCAAGGTATTGGAAAGAGACTCACAGAGTTCCAGATGTTAGAATTATCAAATGTGGAATTCAAAACAAACATACTTGCTTTGGTAAAGGTGGTTGGTGAAGGACAAGATGGAGAAATTGAGCCAATGTGGAAACTAGAACAAAAGATCCCAAAGAAATTCTGGAACAGGACATTTCATGATGGAACTGGAAGATCTCAGTAGTTGGGTTTATTGGCAGAGTGACACAGCTGTTGTGACAGTTAGTCAATCGCCTCATGGGTCAAAGAAACTATCCAGAATGAAGTGCGGAGGACCAGAACAGATGGAGAATCAGCGTGGAGGGGAAGAGGCATGAGGGGAAGTGAACAGCTCTAACTTAGGAGCCATTGCAGTTACATCCGGAGAGGAGAGAGAGTGAAATTCATCAAGCCACAGAGAAGGCCTATAAATCGGAAACAAAATAAACATAAGCAAAATTATATTTAAGCACATCATGGTAATATTACTGGAACTAAAGTGCAAAAGAAAAAAAAGCCAGATTAAAAAAAAAGATATATTGCCTCCCAAGAAGTGACAATTAAACTGACAATGGACAGAAATGACGTGAACTAGAAGGCAATGGAACCATATTTTAAAGTGCTGAGAAAAGATCATTACCAGCCTCGAATCCTAAGCCTGTTGAAAGTATCCTTCAAGAATGAAGATAAAGACGTTTTGGGCAAACACCGAATTTTAGAAAATTTGTCATTAGCAGACTCTCACAGAAGGAAAATCTAAAGGGTTTTCTTTAGAGACAAGGAGAGTGAATCCAGATGTAAGTGTGGAGATGAAGGGAAGAACCAAAACCCTCTTCCCTACCCCAGAGAAACTGTGGGTAAATGTAGGCGAATAGTCATTGTATAAAATAATAATAATAACAATAATAATAATAATAATAATAATAATGCCTTGTGAAGTTTTGAGTGAATGAATGGATGAATGAATAAAATATGTAAAATACATAAGTGAATGAATGAATGAGTAAAATATGTAAAATACATAAAATGTCATGTGAGTTGTTAGGGGCAAGTACATGGAGTTAAAGTGTTCTAAGGTCTTTTGTCCATCAGAGAATAATTTTGATATGTGTTGCTATCTAAAGTCACTGCTAAAAGAGTATATAACTTGTAATAGGAAAGAAGTGGAATAAAAAAAATGTTTTTTCAATCAAATCAGAAAGATAGGAAAGAGGAGAAAAGAGCCATAGAGCAGGCAGGACGGGTAAAGGTGCTGAGTAAGAGAGCAGACAGTCTAAAAGAATCAGTCATTATATTCAGTATAAATGGACTAAAATGGTCAATTGTATAAAAACTTCAAGAGATTCATCTAAAACATAAGGATATGGGAAAGTTGAAAGTAAAAGGATGATGGTGCTTGATATAAAGGAAGATGTGACAATTCTACTTTTGTGTGTAATAACATAATCTCAAATGTGTAAGGTAAAACTGACAGAAACTAAAGTAATAGAGAAGTGGACACTCTTAGTTGGTGGTAATATATCTCTCTCAGTAATTGATAGAACAGGCGAAAAACAGTTGTAAAGACTTGGTAATTTTGAGTAACATAATTAATGAGCTTGACCTAATTGACATACAGAATTCTGCACTGAATGACTGTGAGTTCTTTTCAACCACACATGGAAAGTATTTTTAAAATTGCATGTGGGCCATAAAAGCAAATTTCAGATACTTGAAATTAAACAGAGTATATCCTCTGATCATAGCACAAACTTGAGACTAGGTAATTAATGATAAAGATTACCAGGAAATTCCCATATGTTTGAAAATTAAGAAATACACTTCTATAATCCATGAGACAAAGAAGAAGTCACAATAATCATCAGAAAATATTTTATGATGTGATATTAAAACTTATGCAACCCAGCTAACATAATACTTAGAAGGAAATTTATAGCCTTACATATATTGAAAAAATTAAGCCAATAATCTAAGCTTGTGCCTCAAGAAGTGAGAAAAAACAGTAAATTAGAGATAGAGAAATGAGGAAAAAAGAGAAATAATAGAAAGTAGAAACTGTGGAATAGGAAACCAATACAATAGAACAAATCAATGAAGCCCAAAATTAATAAAATTTATAAAATCTTTAGCAGTATAGACTGAGAAAAATAGTTATGGTATAGATAACTAATGCCAGGAATGGAAAAGGGGATATTATCATAGATTCTCTCAATATATACAAAATAAGCATTTGATGAAATTCAGCATCATTCATGATAAAATCCCTGGGTTAATTAGGAAGAGATGGGAATTTCCTTGGTTCGGTAAAGAATAACCACAAAAAGCCTGCAGGAAACATCATATTTCATCTTTGAGTTTGGAAACAGTGTAGGAGAAAGGTAAAAGGTATAAAGACTGGCATATAAGAAATAAAACTGCCTTTTTCTGAAGATACTATGATTATGCACATAGAAGTTTAAAAGAGCCTACAAATAAATTGTTATAATCCATAAATCAGTTAAAATACTAACTACCTAGGAATAAATCTAAAACGATGTGGTGAATGGTCTTTGTTAATCATCTGACTGTGTACCCCCCAAATTCATATATTGAAGCCCCAACCTCCTGTGTGACCATATTTGGAGGTGGGGCCTCGAAGGAAGTGATTAAGATTAAATGAGGTCACAGGGTGGGGCCCTGATCAGATTGAATTACTGTCCTTATAAGAAAAGACCCCAGAGAACTTTCTCTTCTCTCTGTATTTTTTCTTCTCTCCTCCCCTCCCCTCTCCTCTTCCTCTGCTCATCCTCAGAGGAAAGGCTGTATGAGGACAAAGTGGCAGTTGGTAAGCCAGGAAGAGCCTTTCACTAGGAACTGAGTAGGCTGACATCCTCACCTTGGCCTTCTAGCCTCCAGAACTGTGACAGACTAAATTTCTGTTGGTAAGCCACCCAACCTGTGGTATTGTGTTATGGCAGCCTGTGCTAACTAATACAGCTTCTCTTTGGAAGAACTGTGAAAAATTATTGAGCCCTGGCTAATGTGTCTCAGTGGATTGAGTGTGGCCTGTGGACCAAAGGGTCCCTGGTTCGATTCCCAGTCAGGGCATATGCCTGGGTTGTGGGGCAGGTCCCCAGTAAGGGGCACGCAAGAGGCAACCACACATTGATGTTTCTCTCCTTCTCTTTCTCCCTCCCTTCCCCTCTCTAAAAATAAATAAATAAAAATCTTAAAAACATTATTGAAAGCCTTTAGGGTAGACCCAAGTAAATGGAGTAGTACAGCAGTTCATGGATTAGAAGACAATAATTTCCTTCAATGTGGTCTACAAAAGTACTTCTTAAGCTATACTTTGTACACAAACTACCAAGGGGTCTTGTTTAATGCAGTTTCTGATTGAGGGGGTTGCGTGTCTGGCCTGAGATTCCATGTTTCCAACATTCAGGCAGGCGATGCTGATGCTGCTGGTCCTTGAGCTCCACTGACAACCTAAGATGGGTACATTCAGTGAGATCCCACTTGTGCCTGAGCAGTCTCCCTCCTCCCCTTCCCACATATCCCTGTAATATCAACGAGTGATGTCATTTCTACAGTTCTCAGCGTGTGGTCTGTCTTCTTACCTTTCCTGCCTACCAATGGGTTATTTTGAAGTAAAATTGGGTGTTGTGTCATTGCACTGTAGCTACTTTGGGAGGAATCTTTTTCAAGCATAAGTACAATATAGTTATAACACCTCTCCCAAACTGACACTGCTCAAAACCATCAAATATATAGAGAGAGTTCTCAAACTTTCCTTCTTGTTTTCTTACAATTTGTTTCTCAGAAAACTGATGTAGTTTCTTTTTGCATCCATGATGTGGTTTAGTATGTTCCTTCACCTCCTTCATTACCTGTAAAATGGTAATAGATTGGACGAGGTTTGATGAGATTCAGGCTTGACTGTTTTTTTTGCAAGAACACTATAGGCGGGGACCTCCCCTTCAGCTATTGCTATCCCGAGGTGTAGTTTGTCCAGGAAAAGGCAGAATGCGTACTTGACTGTTTCCTTTTTATTTTGTAAGTCTTTAGGATAATGAGTTGATTCTTTAGCATTCTCAAAAGGTAACTAAATGTTGAAGTATTCTTTTTTAATATTTAAAAATTGTATTTTCTTTATTTAATTAATAATTTTAAAATGCTTTGAAAAGTATCAATATTAACTCTGTGCTTCAATTTTTGCAGGCGATGTTCTTTTTGATGTCCTGTTGTTCCATCTTCGGGTAGTGGGAGCCTTTTTGGGTTGCCCGAGGCCCACTTTTGACACAGTGCCAATGAGTCCGCAGCTTCAGTCCAGTTCACTGCTTAGCACTTATATTTTTTTTGGTCCACAGAGATTTTTATCTGTTTTTTGAGCTCAAGATTTTATTTTATTTTATTTTTGTCTTTATGCCTATCATTGTTTTCTTTATTGGAAAGGGTGTTGAATCGAAGCATCACCTCACTGCACCACCTGGAATGAAAAGGCTGAAAGAATTTTTGAAGAAACATACATTTGTAAGATGCTCTAAACAATAGACTGAAATTTCTTGTCTTATGCATCATGGCATAAGACAAGAGTTTCATGGTTATGAGACACACGTAAGGAGACAAAGTGCCCAGACGGGGTCAGGCTGAGGACTGGTGGCCATGACCACAGTGGAAGGAGGAGGATGGGGCTATCAGGACACTCTGTCTGCTGTGTGCATTTCTCCCAGGGGCGGCTACAGCAAAACGCCTGTCATTCTCATTCTCATTTTAGAATGTGAGATCGTTCCTCTCACCGTTATTTCGTTTTCTCTAAGTTTGGCTTAAAGGAATCTTCCAGGTAATTTCCACAGATTCTTGGGTGGAGTGACTTTTTCATCTGGTATTGGAGATAAGCAAAAGCAGGTAGAGTGCTTCCAAGAACTGTCCCATGAGACTTGGTCTTGTGGAAGTCTGCTGTGCTGTATAACGACGTGCCTGATATTTTTGGTTCTCAAGTTGATGTAGAAAATCTACTTCCATTCTATTTTTTTAGTAGAACACATTTTGTTATTTAGTTTCCATTAATTATTGAGTAGTTAATGTTTCAAAAGGATGTGTATTTCTAGTTAAAACCATACATATTTTATGCTGAATAAAATGTCTGAAATATATTTATTAATTTAAAAAGAGGTATGGGTGTGTGTTTAAAGTATTGTTTTTTTAAAGATTTAATTATACCTGTTTTAGAGAGAGGAGAAGGGAGGAAAAAAGAGAGGGAGAGAAACATTGAAGTATGAGAGATACATCAATTTGTTGCCCCTTGCATGCCCTCAACCGGGGATCCGGCCTGCAACCTCGGCATGTGCCCTGACTGGGAATCGAACCAGTTTACCTTTCAGTCACAGGCCTATGCTCAATCCACTGAGCCACCCCAGCCAAGGCTAAAGTATTGTTTTGAATTTTAGGACTTTCATCCTTATGTGACATCACAAAAATCTCCAACCTTTCTCTTTCCTAGATATTTGTGATTAATCTACTAAATTGAAGCTAAGTAGCAAATAAATAAATACATACATCAATAAGTATCATTTTCTGAGGTACTTTTGAAATCTGAAAAGTTTCTTTAAATTTATTTACTTATTGTTATTATTATTATTTTTTAAGTTTTTATTTATTCACTTTTAGAGAGAAGGGAAGGGAGGGAGGAAGAGAAGGAGAGAAACATCAATGTGTGCTTGCCTCGCATGCACTCCCTTCTAGGGAGGGACCTGGCCTGCAACCCAGGCGTGTGCCCTGACTGGGAATCAAACCAGGTGACCCTTCAGTTTGCAGGCCAGAGCTCAATCCACTGAGTCTTACCAGCCAGGGATAAATCTATTTTATTTTTAAGTTTAGAATAACTAAAAACTTTTTTTTAGTAAGAAAGATGCTAAAATTAATTCCAGACTGATATTGAATTTTTCTGAATAGTGTTGCAATTTAAATCAATTCAATCAATTCAACTTGTGTTAGTTAATGAAACCGAAACAAGTTGTTAGATTTTAAAAAATATCACTTAGAATTCATACCTCTGTTTATATTTCTAAGGGACTAAATACATCTGGCTTTATTAAAAATAAAGCAGAAAAAGAGAAATGAGAAACAATCCCAACTAGCTAAGTCAGCATTTCTCAATGTGCAATCTGGCCACTTTGGGCCTTTAGGTTTTGGGCATCATGCTGGTCCCACTGAACCAAAATCTGGGGCTTTCAGTGATAAAACTGGAGTAGGGCCAAGAACCTGCTCTAGAGCAGACTTCTCAGGGAATTCTGAGTCATGGTCAAGTTTGAGATCCGCTAACCAACATGGAGGACAACATTGATCCGACCTGGTATCAGAGATGAATAATTGAATGAGACAGTATGGCCATGGGTTTGGGTTGACATTTCCTGGAAGTTAAGAAAAAAGGAAATACCTCAAAGCCACGAAGAAATGATTTTGGCTTATGCGGTTTTTCTCTTCTGCCCACAGAATTATATAGGTTCATCAACAGAATTGTTATCTGGGACCTAAACTCAAAGTCTTTGTACAGGAAAAATGGGAGGATATTGTAGGCAATACCGTAAACTTTGATTTTGTAGGAGTGACGCTATGGTCCTTTAAATGCATCATCCACTGACCATCCAGAAAGACTGAGGGTCCTAAATGGAGCTTTAAGTTAGGGGCAGCAGTTCTGCAGATGAAGATGACCCTACTCGGTTACTTGGCTTTCAGGCAGTTGAATTCATGGAGGGATGGAACTTGGGCAGTTTGGAAAAACGGAGAGCTGGCATAATCATTAGATTCTTTAAAAATATTAATCAGATATTTTGGGGGAGCAATTGGCAGAATTGAAGCATGGTGTGTTCACTACCAAATTCCCTACTAAGTATCTGCTTTTGGTGAAAATGAGAGCCTTAAGCTTTCCAAGCAGATGTGTGTGGGTAGGACCAGTACTGGATTGTGAAAGAGGATCCAAAGACCAGAATGCAGGCCTGGGAGGCACGGAGCCTAGAAGCAGCTGCTGTAGAGCCAACATTCAGGTTTCTGAAGAGTTTAGAATCCTGTATAAGTATGCTGGAATCAAACAGTATTTAGCGAAGGAGAAATGACTTCCTCTGGAAAAGTTTTTAAGGCCTATGCCAGCTACTCTACAATTACCATAACTTTTCTGGAAATGAACCTCGGGGTGATTTCTGAACTGTAGCTTCATAAGTTACTACCAAAGAGCCAAATAAGTTGATCTGGCAAGTGAACTATTTTATGACCGCCCACCAAAAAACACGCCAGGGTGTAACTGATGCCTAGCAGCCCTGCTAGGCAGTAACAAACCACTAATCCAGTTGCTGTTTATGACCTCCTGCAGCCAGAGTAACAGCAGTGGAGTAGCGCTGCCTGTAGGATACTTTGGCTGCAGGTAATAGAATCTAAGTAGATTAATCCCAACCACATCCCATTAACAGGGGGAATTTATATAACGATTCAGAGAAGGTAAAGAACACAGAAGGTAGAGAAGATCCTCTGTGGTGTTTGCAGTGGAGAGGCTGGTCCCTCTTTGGGATTCTTGAAAATTGCTTAGAGGCTGTGAGCGCATATCTGTCCTGAGAAGCTTCTTTTATGTGTATGATGTGAATGGGGTTCAGACTATAGGGCGTTAAAATACAGTGTGAAAAGAAGATAAGAAATAAAGCATTTAATAATTGATAAGCTCTAGATTTCCTCGTTATATTGCATGTCAGTCCACCAACCCCAGACTTTGGAAAGTGAGTTCTCACTGGATGGACCGGGAGCTCTGATGCTCCAGTGCATCTGAGGTCAGTGCATTTTCCTGCAACATTCCTGTGTCTGCTTGAGTTACTTTGCTGAAAGGTTTTTTCCCCCTTAAGTTAAAATGTGGGTTAATATTTTTATGTCTTTGAATTTTTAAATTTTGCAGACAGGTGACCCAAAGCCAGGCATCCAGGTTAGGAAACCAGGAGCTCCACCTTGGTGTCCTTATCGAGTGGTGCCCAGGAGCCTGCCACTGTCCCCAGGAGCAGGACTGAGAAGACCCTGCCATTCAGAGCTCTGTGCACATGAGGTGAGGGACCTACCTGGACTGTGCCACCAACTCTGCCAGGTGGGTGATCTCCATCTCATGTGCAGTGAAGTCTGATTCTGAATCGCTTGTTCTTAGTTTTGAATTAGATGGCTTAACTGATATCAAGAGCTATATTTTATCCCATCCTTTAATTTTGTGGGGGTTTTTTAGTTATAAATGTTTTGTTTTTTCAATGATTGTAATGAGTGCTCATTGTAAACATTCAAACAGGAGAGAAGTGCAATGTGGGAAATGACACATTGTTGTCCCTCTTCCTGACAACATCCTTGCGCAGGTGCTTGGGGCCCCATCCACAGCCACTCACACTTACCAGTTCCACGTGCACCAGCCTGACCCTTTCACCCACGAGCACCTGACACTCTTTGCCTGCGGACTTTGCCTGGGGGCCCACTCCACCTGCGTTTGGGCTGGCTGGAAGTACTGGGCGTTACTATCCCTTGGAATGTGTGAGTAACTATCTCCGCTTCCTTGCCTCCTGGTTTGGGTAACTGAAGAGAGTGTTCTGCAGTCTCTCCCTGCATTCCCTCCCTGGTGGGATTAGGCTCCAATTGCCCACAGTGGCAACTTGCTTCAAAACACCCGGTCTAATGGCTTCATTCCCTTCCTGGGCTCACTTCTTCTCTCCTCCCCTACTGATGCTCTCAGTGATCACCTTTCAGACCAACCACTTATAACTTGTTTCTTCTGGGAGAACCTAAACTAAAATACTCATTATTCAAGGGTGATATTCTGTCTTAAAATTGTCCATGTAGAAGTGAAGAAACAGCCCTGTTCTAGGTGCTCTCTTGAGTTCTCTTGGGGTGTAAATTTGACTGGGAATCCTGTTCATTATTTAGGAACTGAGTTCCCAGGAGGAGGGCTTCCCATTCCCTCTGGACGGTTAGGGTTTCTCCAGCTTGACACTATTGACATTTAGTGTCATTTACTGAGAGGATAATGAATACTTTGCGGTGGGGGCTGTCTTGTGCATTGTAGGATGTTTACGAGACCCTGGTTTCTATCCACTAGGCATTAGGAGCATCCTCATCCCAGTCTGGGCAATGAAAAATGTTTTCAGACATTGCCATCCGTCCTTGGGGGCCAGAGTTGCCCACAGTTGAGAACCACTGAATTGGATCAAGGACGTGTGGGTCTAATGTGGCAAGTTTGTTTAGGATACTGGAGGTTTCCTGATCACACAACAGGGGGAAAAAGAAAGTAATTTGAAAAAATCTTTGAGATTATACTCTTG
Organism: Sturnira hondurensis; assembly: GCF_014824575.4. Lineage (NCBI taxonomy): Eukaryota > Metazoa > Chordata > Mammalia > Chiroptera > Phyllostomidae > Sturnira > Sturnira hondurensis. The sequence goes on along the minus strand of NW_028079044.1, from coordinate 16,616,500 downwards.
CACTGGAGCTACCTCCTCCCAATATGATAGAAATAAGAGGTATATAATAGAAGAATTCTTGTATGGTGATGAGGGGTTATTGGTCATCATACCTAGTCTGAGAGAAACTAATATCTGTAGAGAAGGTGGCAGCTGGCTGGTGTCCAGAAATTGGGGAGTTGCCACTGAATTTCTTATGGTGCAGAGTGCGTGGAATCCTTCAATGAGATGAACTTCATGAAGACCTGGGTCCCGATTGAACAATCCAAGCTGTGACCGAGCAAAGGGCCTTATGCTATAATTATGACTTTGTGTTCAAGGTTCAAACCTCTCTGGGAAGAGAAGTGAGCAAACCGCCGTCAGGCATGGTGGTGAGGACAGCCTAATCTCCCATAAAGAGCCGATGCTCGGAGGGTCTCTTAGGACAGGGCTGAGCACGGCCTGGTGTGCTTTAGAGAAGTGACATGGATTAGGGTGGGTCAAATAAACCTGCGCCCAGGGCTCACTCTTGGGGGCAAATGGGGATCCAACAAGCAGCTGGAATTCCCTGGGGATTGCCTCCGGTGTGCAGGTGGATGAAGAGCATTCGATGTTTCCACCTGCTGTGCATCTGGTTTGGTGCAGTGGGAAACAGTCCCACATACAGGCAGGAAGTCAAGAATTCTTTGCATAAATAAGAATCAATCAGATTGTTTCCTAGAGCAACACAGGGGCAGGAATTGTGTTTGACATGCTTTGTACACTAGTTGTCAGAGGTAAAATAAGACTGTTCAAGCCCAGGGAATACTAGGGGAAAGGGATCTATGATCATTTGGTTGATAGTTTAGAATTCCATTCCCTCCCTCAGTTGCAGTTCTCAAGGGCTTGACAACCCCTCTCATACACCCTGGGAACACACTCCAAACTTGTCTGAGCTGTATTTTTACTCACCTAAAATACAGGGTCTGGTGGAAATAAGGCCTGCTTGAGTGTGGTTGGTAGGGGACGTGAATGTCTCGCATGAGATGGACAGCAATTTGAACATACCACTCAAAATGTCACATGGTGTGCTTGATGTGATACTGTTATGTTATGGAATGACATGCCGAGTTTGTAATGAAAGATTTTGTAATTAAAAAGAGGCGTTATTTGTGCCAGACCCTGTATAAAGAGATACCATCTCTACTTCTTAAAGAGACTCATCTTTTCCTGTGTTGAAAACTGCAGTGGCTGGTTCTACCCTCAGTTTGGACTCTTGAGGAAAGACGTGGGTGTTATTGGAATATCAGTCCTTTATGGAATTACTGGACTGTCATGGGAAATAAGCTACTGTAGCCTCCGCTTCACGGTCTACACCATGGTCCTCAAAGTGTAGCTCCCAGACTGGCGGCAGGGGCAGCGCCTAGAAACCAGTTGGACATGCAGATTCTCAGGCCCTGCCAGGTCCACTGAATCACAAATGCTGGAGGTGTGGCCCAGCAATCTGAGGCTTAACGAGCTCTCCAGGTGATTCTGGTTTACACTCAGGGTTGAGAACTGCTTTAGAATAGGGCACAGGTGGCAAACACAAGGCCTACGGGCGGAATCCGGCCCTCCACCTTGTTTTATCCCGCCCAGCACCTTGTTTCTGCCCTGCAGCAGCGCCTAGCTCCTTGCCCCTAGTTAAAGAGTAGTTAGTTACATTTATATAATCCTAAAATTACATTCAGCCCTTTGAAGGCAACCCTGAGGCCGATGTGGCCCCTGGTGAAAATGAGTTTGACATCCCTAGAACAGACAAATGAGGAGGTGATGTTGAGTCACCTGCTCCTGTCTGGATTCTTACATCACAGAGGGCCAGCCCTTCTCATTCTCTGGTTGCCAGGGAGGCCCAGATACCAGGCTGTGAGGAAGAACACCCCTCCCAGCACCTCAGGCCTCTGCGTAGCACCTAGGACAGAGGTTCCTGAGACCGGGAGCAAGGCCCAGCTAGCTCCCAGTGAAAGGTAACAAACACCCTTATTGGAATGTCATTGCAACTGCCCGTCAAACACAGCTGCGGGTGATCTGTGTGCTGACCTGTGGAAATGCTTCCTCTGCCCCCTCCCTGAAATGATTAAGAATGCCGTCATCATAAATGAGCTCCAATATGATGTGCCTAGCACCCTGCTCAATAAGCTCTATATGGATAAACTTCTCGAAATCATCACAAGCCTCCATGGTGAGTGCTCGTTGCAGTCTGAATGTTTGTGCTCCTCCTCAAACATTGTACACTGTTTGTGCCACCCCCCAAATTCGTACATTGTACATTGAAGCCTAAGCCCCAGCGGGATGGCATCTGGAGGTGGGGACTTTGGGAGGTGATTACGGTAGGTTTAAATGAGGCTGGTCCTAAGGGTAGAGCCCCCATTGATGGGATTACTGTTCTTACACAAAAAGGAAGAGACTGGAACCTTCTCTCCCCAAGATGTGAGGACAAAGCCAAGAGGCTACAAGCCAGGAGGAGGTTCCTTCCCCAAACCTGACGGTACTGGCAACCTGATCTCAGGCTTCCAGCTGCTAAAACTGTGAGGAGTAAATCTCTGTTGTTTAAGGCCCTAGTCCAGGGTATTTTTGTGATAGTTGCCAGAGCTGATATAGTACAATTAATTATTATCCCATTTCATAAATGAGCAAAACAGTTTCAAGAAGGTCAGGGAGCCTGTCCTGGTTACCCTGCCAGTGAGCAGCAGAGTTGGTTCACATATGGTCTGTGTGATTGCATCCTTGTCCACCTCTGGGGCCCAGGTTTCCTGGGCAGCTGAGGGTTTAGATCTCTGCCTTGGGCATGTCTCTCACCTTAGTGTCATGACCTCTTGTATCATCCATCACATATGCCTTTGGTACTTTCTCAGTGATCTAGGCCTCCGTTTTCCTGGATGCTGCCTCTAGAATGTTGCCCAGTTTAGGGAGGAGCTATATTGCTCTGCTCAGCTCAGAAGCATTGAGTACATATTCTTATAGTATAAGTCCCTTGCACGAGTCTCAATTCCTTCCTTCTTTTTTGCCCCAGCCCCATGAGCTCACTCTCTCCTCATGACTTGCTCAGGTACCACGTCACAGACTCTTACCTAAGAAGGTGTTGGGAACCATAAGAAGGTGTTGGGAACCAGCTTCTGCCTGGTTTCAGAAGCTGTAACCCCCCATGGCTAAGGCTGAGTAAAAAGATCTTGGGACCATAAGCCACTAAGGAGACAAAGCTTATCTCCCTGGCAGGGGCTCCACCTCTGTCCCCTTTTACTTCACCCTGCTTGGTCCTGGGTGGATGATTGCTTAGCCAATGATGGGTAAGATTCCTCAAGGGAGGGATGACCTAAGACAGGCACGGTCATGAAGGTGCCTTCAGGGAAGGACTTGGGGGGCTACAGAAAAAAGGGGTGATGGACCCTTGCCTCTCAGCTTTGACATATCCTGAGTTCTCATTCTGTCTATGAGATGTCTCCTAATCTCTTGGCTGCCTTACTTCCCCTGCCTGACTTAAACCTGAAACAATGCTGGAGGTGGTTGCGGCCATGTGCTGGAAAGGGAAGGTTACCCGGGGCGATCAGGCCTCAGAAAGAATGCATAAAATCCTGTGAAACCTGCTTTGTCAATACCCTCAATTTAAATGATAAGGGTCCAGCATAGAATGTGTTTGTTTCCCCAACGTTTTATAGCCCTTTAGCTAACTGACCCTGACTCAGAATAAGCCCTCACAGTTCTTTGAATGTTATCTATTGTTTGACCCTTACTGCCTGACAATGATTGATGAGCTTTACCTGTATTCCTGTGCAAAATGAAACCAATAAAAGCTCATTGAGGAACAGGCTCCTGCCCCTTCTCCTTGGAGAGATCTGCCACCTTTTCTCCCCAAACAGATCATGTCTTGGCAGACTTATCCTCATCCGTGGTGGGCAAAGCCCGCCAACAAGAAGGCAGTTCTTTTATTCTTTTAAATTCTCATCCAAGGATATATTTATCGATTTGAGAGAAAGAGAGAGAGAGAGAGAGAGAGAGAGAGAGAGAGATCAAGCTGTTGCCTCCCTTATGTGCCCTAACCAGGGATTGAACCTGTAACTTGGGTATGTACCCTGACTAGGGATCGAACCCACAACCTTTTGGTGCATGGAACCATGCTCCAACCAGATGAGCTATCTGGCCAGGCCAAGAAAGTAGTTCTTTCTTCCTTTCAAGACTATGCTCCCTCAGCTTTAGGCTGCTTTTTACCCACTCTAAGCAGACTGAGGCTGCCCATTGGTCCCTTTTGGACTGTCATTTCTTTGCATGTGTGTAGTCTGCATGTGGCTTGTGTCTCCAGTGAGCTTGTCCCTTTTAAGAGGAAGGACAATACTAGAACCCCTGTGCATTGCTGTACAATGAGGCTGAAGCCAAATTCTGAGGAAAAGGACAGTGTGTGACTGAGGACAGGCTGAGAGGTGTGTGTCGGGGGTGGAGGGTGATGCCTGCTAGTGTCAGAGAGGGAATGCTGCTTTTCGGGGTGTGTCGGTGTCTGTGTTGACATTTCCTGTTTGCAAAACTCACAGCTTGATGTGCTGATTCAATAAAATCATCAAGGCCATGAAATAAAAATACCCAGAAGATGGGTGGACAGGAGAGCTGATTGTATGAAAGGCATCGGAAAGCGCTGCTCGCCACACAAAGCACTGCTGGCAGAGGAAAAGAAGTCAAGGGGGAAAAGGCCCGGCGGGCAATAGGGTGGTGGCAGCTGCTGAGTTTGCCTTGGTTCTGTCATGATGGGCTTTTATCCTATTGAAGCTGATTGACACGGAACTTATTAACAAATTAAGAAGTGTTTATTTCTTGAACTATTTTAGACATTATACCAACTTTTTCTAGTGGTTGTTGAAGGGCGTCATTATGTCAGGTTGGCTTGGAACCCAGGAAATGAGCTGGTGCTCTTCGAAGTTAATAAAACATCATTTGTCATAGGATTTGCAGGTGTGACTCAGTTCCTGCACTAAAATATACAATAAAAGCCTAGGGCTGAGGACCCAGCCCTTTGCCAAGCCTGCCGAGCCCTCTGTAACTGACATTCCTGAGCAGGCTGGAGTCTTCAGTCTGGATGTCTTGTTTCCTTAGTGTGAGGACCAGACCCTTACCCTCACATTCTCCTGAGTTACTGTTTCCACTGGGCCGAGGGCAGGGGAACCCCTTGTTGTTTTCTTGGGGCTGATTGGAGATTATTCTACAGATGTGCTTTGGCATGTGTGACTTTTGTCTTTGTGGAGAGGGGAATTTTATTGATTTCATTTATCTGTCCATTTGGATGGGCTCATGACTGTGGCAGTGGCCAAAAGCTGAGTCCTTTTCTGGTTGAAGCGGATTGCAGAAGTGACTGGGAACATTCATATGCAGTGCTATTGTGCTTGCCTTCCCAAACCATCGGTTGGCGATGGGATCTGTCTCACAGGCAGCCAGGGCAGGCTCATGGTGCTCCGACAAAGGGTTCCCACTCCAACATGGCTCCCCTAGCCTTTCTCGGGTCTGACATGCCTTTTGGATGAAGGGTTCCTACTTCAGGTAAAACAGTGTTTTTTAGACTTTTTGATTGCAGGACCCCTTTCCAGTTATAAATTAGTGGGTTATAAATTAGGACTCCAAAGAGCTTTTGTTTAAGTGGGTTATATCAATATTTATCATAGAAGGTAGAGGTTAGCAAGCAATGGACCATGGGCCAAATCTAGCCCACCCTTGTTTTTTTCTAAATATAGTTTTCTTGGACCACAGCAGAGCCCACTTGTTTGTATATTGTCTATGGCTGCGTTAGCACTACACTGGCAGAGTCGATTAGTTGCAGTTGAGACTGGATGGCCGGTGAAGCTTAAAATATTTATTAACAGTGCTTTTATGAAAGAGTTTGCCAACCCCAGATATAAAAATTAAAATGAGAAATACTTAAAGTATTTATTTAAAATGTCAATAACAAAACCAACACAAGAAAATATATCATATACTGTAATTGAAAAAAAGTCTATACTCTCCAAAAAATATGCCCAAAAAATGAGCGAGACTCAGAGTGGCATTGTTTTTGCAATACCACTCTGCATTTTTGCAAATTCGCACTTTTGCAAATTTCTTTGATATCGGGCTTAATAGGGCCTGCTGGATTTTTATCTTCTTCTGCATTGAATCTGTTGTGGTTTGTTGCTTTTTTTTTGAAGTAAGTGAAGAAAAATGCAGCCCCACAGAGGTATGTAATTAAAAAAGAAAGGAATATTTTAATAGTCATCTCAGATATTTATGGGTATTCTTTGACACTATAGCAAATCTTGGCAAGTGGTAATTTCTAGGAGGTTGTGTGTAGGCTCTGAAACCATAGCAATGAAAATTTCACACTCTGTTACATTCAAATCCACTGGTCTAAATTGTGCTTTAAATGGATCTTATACCCATGTAAGATTTTGTAACATCATGCATTGATTATTTTGAAAATATTAGTTCACTGAGTATTCAGCTGTCCTAAGTGTTGACATATTTCATTTTGTATCATATCAAAATATCACGTTTGTTAATATTGCCATTGAACTCATTAAGAGTCTTTAAGCTGTCAAGCTCATGGTGGTGCATATGAGTTTTCCAAAATTTTAATTTTTGCTTGAAAGCTCAAATTTTATAATTGACATCAAATGCTGTCAGATATTTTCCTTGTCAAGATCTGCTCATTTTATTCATTTTCAAGAAAATGTCCGCCAAATACCCAAATCTGTAAAACAGTTTGTCAGTCAAGTAGGGTGGCGCCCCATTAAAAAGAGGTCCAGTCCAGCTTGCAACTCCAACCGTCTCACAAGAGCGTTTCCCAGAGACAAACGCCGCCCTTCAGTATGCAGTAGAAGTGCTTTCCATGTATTTCTCATTTATTTGTACAACATATTTAAAATATGTCTGTTGCGGAACCCTATCAGTGCTGTTCTGGAACAGCTGTGGCGTTCGATTGCCTGCTGCCAAGAAGCATAACTCACGATGCACGAGTTTGGTGAAAAAGGAAAGGGGTTGTTTGTTTAAAGGCTATTCAGATTTAGGATAATGGCAGGTTTCTGCTGTTAAGTCCAGTTCCCTTAAAAAAAAACCCAAACACATATTCCTCTCTCCTTTTGCAAAACCAGGCAAGTTTCAGAATGCACCACTCAGAGGTACTGTTTTTCAGAAAGCAGAAGTCTGCAGCTCAGCATTCCCAGACACAGTTCAGGTGCAAGCATTTTGCACAAATATGGTGACTAGGCAGGTCCCGTGCAGCTCCATCAGCCCTACCGCCATCTTCTCAGGCAGACTTCTCCAATCTGGGTGGCTGGGCAGGTTCCCAGCCACCACACCACCAGCTCTGGTGACTCGCTGGACTTCTAACTTTCAGACTTCCTCTCTCTTACTCCAGGCCATGTGGCTCTTTCATCCTCCCGTTCTGAAGATTGCTGTGCTCATTTAAATGTTTCCCAGGAACTTCCTGGGTGATCTCATATCTGGCCCTTATGGTGTGTTAGTGCACCATTTCTGCCAGTTCATGGCATCTTTTACCTTCTTTTGGCTGCCATCTTTAGTCAGGGCAAAGGTTCTCAGCCATGCATGGGCATTGGGGTGGGCAACTCCTGCCTCTCTTGCAGGCGCTGTATGAGCTGCTTGCACCCCACCTCCCTGGCCCCACGGCCCCTGCCTATGTCACGAGCCAGTGAGCATTCTCACAGTCACGTACACAAATTGCCCTAAGTGGCAGCCCTCTTCCCTTCAGGAAGGCGTGTTATTCACTTGCCAATGATATGCAATGTATCTTAAATGCCGTTATCCACTCTCCCATTTTGCTGATCAAGGATTGTGAGAGTTCTCCTGGTTTTTCAGAGGACCCTCACTCTGCACGCCATTACCTGTCTACTCAAAAGTTGTGGCTTAATCACATTAATACTTTTCCAAATTCATCAAGGACATTAACTAAAACTTTTGTTTTCTTGTGAGGATATGGTGGTAAAGAGTACAGTGATCACTAGCCTTGATATGGGCTAAGGCCCCAGGAGATTCACCTTCCCCCTTCACTGTTATTGTATCATCAGTGTGAGTGTCAAGACAGGGAAGAAGGCAAATAACATCTTACCATTATTATGAACAGAGGTTTGACCTTGTAGACCCTTAAAAGGGGGTCCACCGACCAGCCCTTGAGAAAGCCCTGAGGTGGAGAGGGACCAGACTGTGTTAAATTCCCCTGGTTCTAGGACATGCCTCTGGGGTAAAGGGTTTCATGACTAAGTCATTTGGATACAATATACTATAACACATTGTTGGAATTTCTCAGAGTTCATTAGATTCAAAAGGTTTTAAGGAGTCCTCAAGAAAATGGCTTTTAACTTTGGATTTCCTAAATCCATTTGGGCAAAGCATCCTTCTCCTTTTCGATATATCTTTTGGGGAACTGTGGTCCTTAGGATGTAAGCGTGGCTCTTGGGATCTTTCTTGAAAGCAGGCTTTGGTGGGCTGGGGCCCTCAGAGATGGACCCCTGGCCCGAGGCCACGTCTTGTGGCCTCATTGCCTTTCTGCAATTTTTCTGAGCTGACAACAAAGCCGGTGACTGAGCCATAGGGAGAGAATGAGACAGCCTTAATCCTCCGGCCCAGCTTGGGGGCCCCTGCTGCCGTTCCTTGTAGAGAATGCCAACAACTCTGCAAAGCTGCATTTTTCACATTGCTGGGTGGATTTCGAAGAGCTGAGCTAGGCAGAAAAGGCACAGGCATCTGCCCTGAAGCGGGGGGCGGGGAGAAGGTGGGGAGCGGCCATACTGCAGGGGGAACTTGGCAGTGAGGGGTTGAGTTTCTGCCCTCCAGGCTCTGTTTGTGGCTGGGGGTCTAGAACCTCGCCAGCCTGGCCCTGGGGTACTTGCGCTAATCACACGCAGCCGCCTATCACCCATGATAGGCTGGTCCTGGGAACCTCTGAGACAGGCCCTTCCAGGGACCGTTCTTCCAGGGTTTGCTCTGACCTGCTCATCCTCAGATAAGAAATTTTCCCTTTGGGAGGAAAAATACTGAGTGAAATGATTTTGTTCTCAGTAAAGTTGGACTTCTGAAGCTTGTTCCTCAGTTTCCCTGCACCCCATCCTAATAAATACTTCCTGTCAATTTATATACATACCCTGTGGATGTGGTGGCTTCCCCGAAGTGTCCCAAGGCTCTTTGCCTGCATAGTTTAGATGAATTCATGTCCCGGTTTCTCCTGCAGATAATGACAAATGTCAGAAGGCAGGTGTATGGACTGTGTATGAACTCTTTCTGGCTGCTCCCCACCCAGACCCAGGTGTTGCATCCCTCTGGTTGATGCCACCAAGGTCAGGTGTGATACAGGAAGTCACTGCCAGCGTCTTTTGATGATCATCTGCTGGGCACAGGTGCTGCCCTACAGGTGTCAGTGTGGGTGAAACAAAGCCAACCAAACCACCCAGCGTGGGCAGGAGAGGTGCTGCCAGATAAACCCAGGGCAAGAGAGAGAAGCAGGGGCCAGGGGAGCCTTGACGGAGGCTAGCAAGACAGAGCAGGAGCATTTTGACTCCCAAATCCCAGGGGGCTGTCTAGAGGGGGTGGTCTTTCTCTTGGACCTTGGACCTCGTTGGTTGGGTAGCAGGCTGACGGGACTGGACCAGCTTGGTGTGAAAGTGGGAGGTGCAGAGTGGGGAGGACTCTGCAGACGGAGACTGCTGTGCGTCAGGGTCAGGGGGGGAACTGAGGTGTGGAGGGTGTGGGGAGTGGGAGGAGACCAGTAGTGGTGCCGTGCGGAGGGCTGTCATCAGAGACTAGATGGGAGTAAATAAGGGCCTCTGAGGGAGCTGGTCCGGACTGCAAAGGAGGGGAAGTCGACCCTTACTTCTCTGCCCTATAAGTAAATGGGGTGTCAGACTGGATCAGTGGGGATGAAGGGGGAGGAGGTGGGGCCATGGGGCTTCTGGCTTCCACTCTCCTTCAGCTTGAGCACCCCTGCTTTTCACCTTTTCTATAGTCTGAATTTTGGCGTATGACTTCATTTGAATGAAAGATTCTACAGCTTAAAAAGTACGCTGAAAATCACCAGGTGACCTGTCTGCTAAGGCGCCTCCCATCTCCAAATTTATTTCATACTTCCAGGAAACCTCAACTTTTGGATGCTTTCTGGGTATTTTCTTATGTTTTGCATGCATTTGGCCTCCTGTTCATACTGTCCAGTGTGCTTCTGAAGCTCCTCGAAGGCGGGGAGCTTCTATGGACTTTGACTGTTGTGAACCCGAGGCCCTCACTGACGGATTGCTGCTGGCAGTGCCCTGGGAAGGCTTCTGAGGTCCTGCGGTGTAGCTCTTTCTCTGAAAACTGGCTGGTGAGCGGGTAAAGGGTATATTGAAAATTATACCGACCTGGGCAGGAGAGCTGGGTTCTAATTCTGCTGGCCACACCCAGCCCTGGGCCTGGCGCCATTTCCAGACTCTGTTGTTCTTGGTTTAATTTTCAGTAACTTAAGGGGTTGTTTTACAGCCAGGCTCCCCTGGGTTATGGAGAATGTAGGATGGTTGTAGCATGTCTGGACTTTCCTGCAGGCTGCAGAATGAATACATAATGTGTTGCACACAGGTAATTATTTTTCAAATGTATTTAGAAGTGGCTGTGGCATAAAATGTAGGTTTATTTTAAAGTGTTATTGAATTCATAGTGGCTACTAATGCAAACACAGTAAAAACTATCGTTTATTAAATGCTTACTAGGTGCGAATTATAGCAAGTGCTTGTCTCAGGTTGGATTTCCAGACCCAGGGAAGAGGATTTGTATGCAGGGGACTAATGCAGGATTTCTCCCCAGGAACTGGAAGAAGCAGCACAGAGGTGGAGAAACTGACCGAGTGTAATTTCAGGTGAAGTTCCCAGCTTCAGGCTGACTGCAGGGGGCGCTCTGGAGTGCAAATTACACCATGGAGTTTGTCCTCCCTTATGGCCACCACAGGGCTTTCATATTCCTGCCTCCCTCATCCTCTCTCTGGTGGGGTGATGGTTGTAGCCTCAACTTACGTTGGGGGCCATAATTGCCAGGTATTAATTTTGATGCCGCATCACAAAGCAGCTTCAGTAGCCTTCAAATAAAAACAACACCAAAAAACCTCAAACCAGTCCTGACACACAGCTGGGGGTAGGTACACAGAAACCATGCAAATGCCCCAGAGGGGTATGAGGGCGCATTGGCAGTGCCTGCTACACTGCCTCAGCTCATCCAACCTCCCTAACAATTGTAGGAGGCACATGTCATCTCCACTGTGTAGAGGAAACTGAAACACGGAAGGTGGGCAGTCTTGCCCATGGTCACTCAGCTGGGGAGCAGCAGGCTCGAGCTTCAAAGCGAGAAGCCCACGCTCTTATCACTGTCCAGCGTGAGGCTCACCACCACCCGAAAACCAACGGCTTTCCTGTGTGTAATGAAGAGCGCTGTGGGAGCCAGTGGACTGGCTTGTGGTGGTCTAACATGCGATGACATCATCATCTCTTGCCAGTGCTGTGCTCTGATTTCAAAGCAACTTCAAGGGCAATTTGGATTTCAGTTATTTTCTGTCTTAACAATTATTCTGACTTAAGCAATTTTAATCAAAATCAAAAGATCCAACTGTAGTCTGTTAATAGCTAAGAAAACAATGGCCAAAGGTAAAAGATTTTTAAAGAACTACAAGGCACTTCTGTTGGCAGAATAATTGAGAGTTGGCTATTTGGGTGGGAGACAATGTTATTTGGATTTCTAATTCAGCAAAATTACTTAATTGGCAACACATGCTTTCTAATCGCCGCAGGAGGCGTGAGGGCGGTACGCAGGAGGGCACAGATGGGAGTGGGGCAAGATAGCAAAGGGACATGTTTTCCTTCCACTCGATGCCAGATTCTCGTCAGGAATTCTCTTATCCCTCTGTGGTCCTGTGTTCATGAGTCTAAGTGACGCAAAGCCCCCATCACAGGTGGCTTTGAGAACTCTGGGGGCTGACAGGGCACTCTACACCTGTGCCATGTCCAATATAGAACATGTCTGAGGGCACTTGGTGGGGGCATCTTGGCCTTGACAACCAGTGGTTCTTGATCAGTGACAGTATCCTTCCCATCCCCAAAGGTTTTTAGAAACATGGGGTGTGTGGCGGAATCTGTTGTTGTCACAATAAATGGGCTGTCACAAGGTGGTCTACAAGTACGGGGACTCGTGGAACTTTGTTCCCAGGACCAGTGATGCTAAATGCCCTGTAATACACAGGACGCTCCTACCTGAGGAAGAAGCCTCACTCTGAATGGTCGTTATGGCCAACACTAAGAAGGTCTGGGAGGAGAAGCGATTTGAGGAAGAACTTACACTTGTGTTACGTATCCCTGGAAAACCACACGTGAAATCAGAAGAAGGCGGAGCATCTCAGCAGCTAAGGCTGCTCAGAATGGAGTTGCCATGCCTTTGGTGGTCAGTGCTCCATCACTGGGGGTATTAAAGAAGAGGCAAGGATTTCAGGTAAGATTTGGGAAGAAAGGAATTAAAACTGGGTCCTCACCAGAACCCAACCATGCTGGTATCGTGTTCTCAGACTTTTAGCCTGCAGAACTGTGAGAAAGGAAACTTCTGTTGGTTAAGCCACACTTGGTATTCTGTTATGGCAGCTGAGCAGACTAATGCATCCTTGGATGAGTAAAGAGCCATGTGGTCAGAGGACCACGTGGCAGGAATAGCAGGTCTTTAGGAGCTGAGGGACTCAGTTACAAAGCTGGGAAGATCTGAATTCTGCCATCGATGAGTGTGGAAGAGAACCCTGAGCTCCAGATGAATGTGCAGCCCTGTGAGATGCCTGTGAGACTCAGCTGAGTGATGCCCAGGGTGACGTCCCATGGGAAATGCCAGATAAAATGTGGCTGTCGAGTTAAGCCATTAAATTTGTGGTAATTCATTACACAGCAAAGAACATGAATTCATGGTGCCCGCTGGAGGTCTGCCTTTGCTCAGGCCCAAGACAAGACTCGGGAGATGGAAGAATCAGTTTTCCCTCACTTTCCTTCTTAGCACCCACTCAGCTGAATTTTCGCATCTACGTGATTCACGTTATATTTATCTCAGGTAAAGCAAGGAGACTCTCTGCACTGGTTTCATCATTAAAAGTCCAGCTAAGCCCTGTCCAGCTGGCTCAGTTGGTTGGAGCATTGTCCTGTACACCAAAAGGTTGTGTGTTTGATTCCCAGTCAGGACACATACCTAGGTTGCAAATTTGATCCCTGGTCTGTGTGCATATGGGAGGCAACCAATTGATGTTTCTCTCTCTCTCTCTCCCTTTCTTTCTCTTTTTCTGTCTCTTTCTGTATTATTAAAAATTAATAAACATATTCTTGGGTGAGGATTAAAAAGTCCATCTAAGTCTTGTACTCCATGTGTGATGGCATTTCTATGGTGAAGTACTTTCCATGTTTTTCTAGGAAGGTAGCCCAGGATGGGTTTAATTAGGAATGCAAAGCAGAGAGGATGGGAAGCTTTTATTAGCCACAGCTTCAAGTTAAAGGAGCCCTGCCATAAGAGACCGACAACTCCTTTTCTGGGTCATGTTTCCAATTCTTCTCTCCTGTTGCTGACAGTTGCTCTTTGTTTGTTTTCAAGCAAATTCTACCAGTTGTCCTGGAGCTGAAAGTGTATTTGTTCACCAGGAGGTTGAAAAAGCTGGGAACTCACTCTGTTCCTTTCAAGTTTTTGGACTTTCTGGACACAACATTATCGTGAAAGAAAGTTGAGTTTTGCTATGAAAAAAATCTCCTTGACTCTCCCTCCTTTCGGGTTAGACAAAGAAAATGCTTTCACAAATTGGGGCCCTGGTGCGTGTGAATTTTGCAGTTTCAAGGAAACTTGACCTTGTGCCTTCCACATTGTGCTGCACTTGATTAAGGATGTTTCGTCCAGTTGAAAGCATCTGTTTTCTCATCACTGAGGCCCACTTTGTAATCCTCCTCTTGAAAGTCTCTTCCTTTTCATTAAATGGTCATAATTATTTCTCTGTTGAGTGCATAACCTAACTCCTCTTCACACACAGTGCCAAGGTTTAAACCAACACAAGCTGAATGCTCACCTTCAAAGCCATTATTTCAGTCATTAGAACACAGTTTATTCCCCGAGAAGACATTAACATTTGAAAATGTGTCAGCCAGAATAAGAAATTCATCGTGATTGCGAACCACCTACCAACTGATTAAAAATGCAATGTTCTGATTTCCCTGGGTTTTAGACAAGTGTAACATCTGACATCAGTTTATGTTTTTAAGTTGTTTTAGTTCAGTTCCTGGTAAATTGTTGTAAAGGCAAGAAGAGTTTAATTTTTAAACAACAAGCTAGAAATGGAATTCATGCAGAAGATGGCGAAGGGCTCCACTGAGAGAGAGAGAGCATCTGGGCGGAAGGCGGGGACTGGCCCCAGCAGGTGGAGTGTCCTTCTGGCGGCGCTCTAAGCTCTCGATGATTTCTGCGTTTGGACACCTATAAGTTCTGAGCAAAAATAAGTCTCGTTGCTCTGCTGAATTTCTTCAAGAACTTGAATGAGGTAATTCCTGCAGTTCAATTGGTAAAGGGCCAAGGACACATTCTACTTGTGTCTAACAAAAAGCCACATCTTATCATTAATACCACTGAAACCATTCACTGAAAACATCCAGCAAGAAAAAAAAGTGTGGGTTGGAAAGTAAAATATAAATTCCCTGCAAGCTGGAATGTGGGGTTAATATTATGTCAACCCAGAGAGTTTCTGGATGTCTCTTCATCAAGGTAATACTACTTCTTTCCACAGCTCACAAGGAACCAGCAAAGTAGGATGGTGTAATTAGAGTGACCTTAACCATCACCTGTCACTTTTGGGCTGTATTCGAAATGAGTACTATTTTTGGGGAGGTATTCCAGAGTGCCACGCCATTGGGCCCAATCTCTTCCAGTTGTCCACTGCTGCCTAACCAACCACCCAAATCTTAGTAGCTTGAGACAATAGCATTTACTCTGCTTACACGTGTGCAGTTTGGGCAGGGCTCAGTGCGGACAGATGGGAAGTCAGCTGGCGTGGCTTGAGGGCTGGTGCTGGAATCACTTGGCTGCTCATTCACTCACATATCTGGGATTAACCCTGGGGAGACCAAAGAACTGGGACCAGTACCCCTGGGGTCACTAGGGCCTCTCTCTGTTTCTAGATGGCTTCTCTGGCCTCGTGTGGCAGTCCCAGGGCTGACAGCCTTCTTACATGTCAGCTCAGGCCTCCTAAGGTGTATGTTCTAAGAAGGAACTGAGCCTACAGTGAAAAATCCTGATTGTATACTAATTTTTTTACAGGACAATTGTTCTTACTAAAATAAAATAAAATAAAATAAAACAAAATAAAAGCACAGGGCTAAAGCTTTATCACCATTTAAGGCCCAGTCTTGGAAGATAAACTGCAACACTTCCACTGCACGCTGGTTGTTAGGCGTGAGTCAAGAAGCTGACTGACATCCAAGAGCAATGGAATTCAATTCCACTTCTGGTCGTGTCAAAGAATTTGTAGACATTTTTAAAATCATGAAGATGTTTTTGAGCACCCATGCAGGTGCTCAGGCAGGCACTGTGGGGGCAAAGGGCCGCCAGCTGCAGCCCCACGCTCATCCAGGAGCTTGCAGCCTAGACATGTGGAACTTCCACAATGGCAGTAGAAGGGTGAAATAACAGTGAAACAGGAACAGGCTCATTATCTCTAACAGTGATTAATCGCCGAACAAAATCGAAGACAGCACTAGGAAATCTGAGGATCTTGAAATGAGTCCTCACCGGCAAAGGAGGTCTGGGAAGGTAGCGTTGAATATAAGCTGGAAAGCTGCGGATAGTAGTAGGTTTAAAAAACACTTTCGCGTGGCATGTAGTCACATGATAAGTGCATTTTATTGATATGCCAGCTTTAAACCTAACCCCCTCATAGGATGAAATCCATGGCCCAGGGCATGAGAGGTAGCTCTGTGGTACCTGCCAGGAAATGGGGGCTTGGAAAGACAGCAAGTGGGTGGACATATTCTTCCCTATCGCTTTTCAAAAAGCAGTGTGCTCACGGGTCTGACCAAGCCCAGTGTTGAATCAAAGCCAGCAAATATTTGTCGAAGTTTCTTACTCTGTGCTAGATGTTTTTGTATATATCATATTGTCTAATCCTCAGACTAACAAACCAATGTATTAGCAAATAATAAGGTTTTGGAGACTTAATGTTAAGGAAGAATGAAGTAAATACTGTAGGTGATCAGGAAAGTTTTAGAAAACTTGGTTTCCACTTACCCTAGAGCAGAGGTTCTCAATTCTTGATTGGGGTGACTTTGCACCCTCCCCAGGGGATGTTTGGCAATGTCTGGAGACATTTTTGGTTTTCATACCTGTGGGGGGAGGGTGGGGCAGGGGGAGCAAAGGGAGGTTTCTATGGGCAACTTGTGAGCAGAGGCCATGGATGCTGTGAAGCACCCCACAGCTCACAGGGCAGCACCAACAACAAAGAATTGTCTGGTCGCATGAGTCAATAGATGAGAGAACCTGTGCTAGAGGCTCGTAGCATCTGCAAAGCAAAATACTATCAATGCTCACGAGGACGCCTACATCCACTTACAGACTTCGCTTTTATTTCTTTAGATGTAGCTCAGTGTTTTTCAAATTTTAGTGTGCAAAGAATAACTGTTCGAAACTACGCACATAAAACCATGTGTGATAAGCTCAGTGAATGTTTTAAGAATTTTCTTCAGAGTAATTTCCCTCCGTGAGATTTTTACCTTATGCGTTGGTCTCAGAACCTCACTTGATGCTCGCGGCCGCCCTGGGTGGTAGCCTGGGCAGAGTGGAGTGTCTCCATTTCACTGATAAAGAAGAAACGGGGACTCAGAAAATATGACTTGCTTAAGCCTGCTGCTCCAACCCTGATCTGCTTTTTATTTCACCATTCTCTCAACCCATCTGTATACAAGGCATTCAGTTATTTAACTGTGCCAGGTATTGTATACACAAAACGAGTGAGGCAGCAACACTGGCGGAGTAAGATGATTCCAGAATGACCACTCAACATTCTTTTACACAACCACAGAGTGAGAACAGGATGCTATAAAGAGGAACATTAGAAGACAATGACATCTTTTAAAAATAGAAATGTGAGAGTAGAAATAAAAACTTTATTAGAAGGGTAAAGTTGAGGAAATCTCCCAGAAGATAGAATAAAAAGACAATGATATAGAAAAGAGAAAAGCAGAAGCAAAAAAGGTAGAGAAACACTCGGAATATTCTACATCCAACTAACTGAAGTCATAGAAAATGAGGAGGGAAAACAGAAGGGAGAAACATACCAAAGAAGTAATATGAGAATTTGTCTGTTAGTCATCAGACAAATGTTAGACATTGTGGTCATCAGCAAAAGGCTTGTACATTCGATAGCATTCATAAATATCGGTCAGGTGGTTGTCTCCTTTCACACTTAGAATATAGCTAATGAACATTTCATCCGTTTTGCTCATCTGATTTCTGCTTACCTTTCAAGGCCAAGCTCATATTCTCTTTCATTCACCGACTTATTTATCTTCATCAAGCATATACTGAGCACCTACTATGTGCAAGGCATTGGGGATACAATAGTGAACCAAACATCCATTGTTTTCCTCATGGAACTTACTGTCTAGTTGGGAAAATTGACTTTAAACAACTAATAACACAACTAGTTGTATTAGTGGTGTGTTTTTCAGTGATAAGTATGGTGCATCAGGGGATCATATATCAAGTAACTTGACCTTGGCATACCATGCCTCTTAAATTTTCTCTCTATATAATATATCATATGGAAAAAATTCTGAAGGTCCAAAATGAAATACAATGGCATTTTCTTGTCCTTGTCATCATAATGTAGAAGGATGTTATTTGATACTAATATATATATATATGTTAATATCAATGATACTAATAATATATATGTAATGTGACCTGATGTATGGTGTGTAGGGGGCAGAAGGTTAAGGAAGGCATCTCTGAGGATAAGATGTTGAGGCCGAGAGCTAAGGGTGAGCTGGAATGAGCTCAACCAGGGTTGAGAGGAGCACTGTAGACAGAAGGAACAGCTTGTGGGGAGGCTCTGGGGGTTAAAGGGAGCGTGGCAACTTTGAGGAGCAGAAGAAGTCAAAGAGGGCGGGGTAGGGGACTGTGCAGAGGAAGGGAAGCCTGGGACCTGAGTAGACATATGAGCAGCGCCAGATCACACAGTGCCATGCAGGCTGCAAGGCGAATTTCTGATGTAATTCTAATAACAAGTGTATGTCCCCGAAGAGGTTCAGGAACTGATGAAAGAATGGCATGATATTTCTGCTTCAGACTCTCCCCGTGCTATCTCAGTGGTCTCTGTGGGGGCTGATGCCATATCTCTGTGGGGCTGAAGGTCATGTTTTATGTGATACCCGACTGCCTTATTTTGTGACTTTTCTCAGAAAATACTGCTTCCAGGATGCAGATGGCTGGAGATGGCAGGCGATTTTGTTCTTTCAGGGTTGGGACTTTGCCAGCCAGGTGGGATGGAGTGAAGGCAGCCAGGGACTTGGGTCTACTCACCAGGGAATGATTGTGATGATAGACGGCAAACTCCAGGATGAACTAAGAAAGAAATAAAAGCAGAGGAAACTGTCAGAAATTGGAAAGATAACGGACCCCCCCTAGTCTTTGTTAGGGAAGGACTATAATCATGGGGATAATCGAGCAAGTGACTTGAGGGGACAGCGATGTTGAATTCATGTCGGGGTGATGCAGAGCGGCCGAGGGAGGTGGTGAGTTCCCTAGGGGGAAGACGCGAGTGGAGATGATGTCGAGACACTGGGATGCTGCAGAGGACTGTGCAGTGTGCAATGAACACCCCCAGGGGGCACCATTCACATAGCTGCACTGTTCATTTTACTCCTGGAGTTGGGCAATGTGGTGACTGTTTTGTGGGATGAAAACACAGGACATTAAATGGAAATTTCACATGGGTGTTGAAGTTACCAGGAAAGATATCAGGAATTAGGTGACAAGGGAAACCATGAGCCAGTATATCCTTAGATGAGAGCAATGAAGAGGGGAAGAGGTTGCAGGTGAGAAGCGCCATTCCTCAAAGGAGCAAAGGTCATGGCCAGAGGGCAGAACAGTAACCGTCTGGAAGTGGCATTGGGAGTAACATTACCAACTGATGGTGAGACTCAAGGGAAACAAGGAGATAAAGATTCACCGCCTTCAAGGAACTTTCAAAGGGCCTCTTGTGCTCAGTGGGCAGCTGACTCTCAGTACAGAAAAGGGGTGGAAGGAACTTTCTGAGACATGAAGAGATGGATATTTGCTGACCATGGGAGAAAAGCTTCAGAGAGCTCAGCAGAAGAGTTTGGAAAGAAGAGGAGTAGGGGCTTGGGTGTGGGGCGAGGAACTGCAGAGCCTCCTGGGGGGGATGTTAATGGAGAGAAGAGAACCTGGAGAGGGGCCATACCCTTAGACGTTGATCTATAAGAGCGTAGTGGATGATGCTCAGGAAGAGGGTGGGCATCGGGCTCATAGAGAGGTCTTGGCTCACCAGGCTTGGGGTGGTGAGGGCTCAGCAAGAGCTGAAGCCCTTGGAGGTGTAAGGGTGCTCTCCCCGCCCAGCAGATGCAGACTGGGATAATGAAAAGGCAGCTTCTTAGCTCAGGCAGCTAGGGGGCCATGACAGCTAAGCCATCGCCTCTCCGAAGCGGCCCTGCTTCTTCCAGTACAAAGGTTTCCCCCTCCCCGGATTTATCAGCACTGTGGCTTACACTTTTCTTGGCACATGCACAGACTTATAATCATGTTTGCTATGAATTTATCTGTCTACCCAACTAGATTGGAAATATCTTGAGGACAGGACCTGTATCTTTTTTTCCTCTCAGGGGCTGGCATGGCACCTAGTAGATATTTGTGGGTTGGTCAGTACCCTGGTACCCTGTGCCTTCTTCCTCCTTCCACACAGCTCTGTTAGTCAGTGACTTTAAGTTGCAAGCGACGGAAACCTAACTCAAACAAGTATCAGCTCGAAGGTCATCAAAACGTATCACTGGAACATCATCTTTCTCCCTGCTTTCTGTTGTTTCTTATTCCTGCATGTTGATTCATTCTTGCTTAATTTTTTTATCCTCACCCGAGGATAATTTTTTGAGGGTTGAACCTACAATCTGGGTGTGTACGCTGACTGGAAATTGACCCAGAGCCCCTTCAGTCTATGGGATGAAACTCCAACCCACTGAGCCACACTGGCCAGGGCAGTTCAGTGTTTTGTTTGTTGGTTTTTTGTTTTTTACAATGATGAAGATAGCTATTAGCAGCTCTAGATTTACCTTATTACATTTTCTGGTCAATCCCAGAGCATGTCCATTTCCTAAAAGCTCTGGCTACAGTTTTCAGGATGTCCGTGATTGGTCAGAATTGGACTGTGGTCCCTCCCCTGAAACACTTTTGCCAAGGCTTGGGGTTCCTGTGTCTGTGATGGGAGAATCGGGGTGATTGGTAATCAGCCCCACCAAAGAGAGGGTCAATGCTCATGAGGTGAGGGACTCAGCTGACTCAGCAGTGAGGAAGGGGAGAAAAGCCACTTGGACTCAGGGGTCTCAAAGGAGGTTGTGTAAGGTGAGGAATGAAGGGCAAAGAATCTTATTTTTATACTGAGTGCCCCTTGTATACTAAGCAGTAGTCTCTTTGCAGGTTCTGATCTCATTTGATCTTTCAACCAATTCAGTAAGGCATGCAGAAAGATTTTAAGCTTGAAGAAGGGAAATCAAAGCTTAGACAGCTCAGGAAGAGGATGAAGGTAGGATTCAAATCTTGGCTATCTGTCCTCAGAGGCCCTGTGTGTTTCATTAACCAGAGGGGCTCAGCCTCAACACTGTTGACATTTAGGAGCAGGTAGGTATTGGGGCTGCCTTGTACATCGTGGGATGGGTAGCTGCGTCCGTGGCTTCTACCGCTAAATACTAGTAGAACCCCCCCACCCACTTGTCACAACCAGAAATGTCTCTAGACGTTACTGAATGTCATCTGGGGAACAAAACTGTCCCAGTTGGGAAGCAGTGTTCTAAACCATGCAGCTGAGGTCATTCAGAGTTGTAGTGCCTGAAAGTCCTTGCTCCCGCAAGGGGGAAACCGCCACTTGGGATCATAGCCTCACATTTTCGGATGATTTTGTGTGTTTTTTAAAACCTATCATAGTGACATGCATGATCTCTCTCATCCAGTGAGAGAGAGTAAATGGTTTGTCACAGAAAGTAATTTTTGGTGTCATTGATGTACAGAAATGCTTCTTCATTTGGAATGCCCTTCCCGCAATCGGTCTCAGAATCAGATAGGGATTTTAACAGTAAAAAAAGGGAAAAGACGGTAAGTTGTGAAGTGTTCAGCTCTGTCTGCCACTGTCTAGGTAAAATGAAATTGGGGAGGGTCTCTACAGAAACTCCCCAAATGCCGTTTGGCGTGTATACAAAGTTACTGCTCCTGAGAGCAGTCGAGATTCCCTTCCTATGTGGAGAGAAGGGTGAGCAGGCCTGGTGAGCTGAGCCTGGAGAGGAACTTGGCACAGCCCCTGCTGACTTCATCCCTCCTGCCAGTCTGAGCTGATTTGTGAGGCTGGGTTTGGTGCCAGGGACAGGGTGGGAAAGGGGAAGTAAACTCACACAAAAGAATGCCCCTGAAGTGTCTGAAAAGAGGTTTTTAGCACCATTCTTCCAGTGCTCTCAACCAGACGGAAGGTGCAAAAATGAAAACGCAGCCACGACCACGTTGGAGAAGGGGACAGTGTATTCAGCACAGTGATATTATCACATCTATTTGTTGGACAAAGGACTTCATTGTATTACAAAATAAACCATGTTTCTCCTTCCATTTCCTGCTTTGTGATGAATCTTCAAAAATGAGCTTACAAAGGAACAGCCTGGAAACTTGGCAAGGGCTGTTTGTAGACAAGCGCCTTCCAACATATCTGATTGAAAGGGTTTTCAGATTGTTTTCCTGGTTTGCTGTGCAATTTGCAAACAATCTCTCCCCCTCCCAATTTTTTTCAGTCAGTTGTGGTTAGGGAGGGGCTGACAAAAGTATTTGAAACTCATTTCTAAGATTTATAGAGAAACCGCTCCCAAGCCTGTTAATTTCTGACACCAGCAGCAACTGAAGGAACATTTTTACCATTAATTACAGAGCTCACATCTTAGAGGGTCTTGTTCCAGGGTATCACCTGCCCCTTCTCCCTTCCTCCCATTCACAGTACCTCATGGACACACTTTGTAATGTCTTGATGAATTCTAATGCTTATATCCTTATAGTCAGAGTTTCATTAGCTCCCCAGGTTTTCTCGAGAATGAAACACTACAGGATCTGAAGATGGGATTAACTCTCCTTAGTAAAAATCCAGTCAAGAAATTCTCCCCAGTCGAGAAATCCAGGGTCAGAATGTACAGCCAATTTCTCATGAATCTAAGACAGCGGAGTTTATTGCAAAGGGTTATGCATTGCATGATTCTATTTACATAACATTCTCAAAATGATAAAACTATAGAGATAGGGAGCAGATTAGGGGTTGCCAGGGATTAGGTAAGGGAGGAAGGGTGTGACTCTGAAGCACAGGGAATTCCTTTGTGGTGATGGGGTTCTGTGTGTCTTGATAATGGTGATGGTTACACAAGTCTGCCCATGGGATAAAGTGTCACCGGATTACATACCCAAAGAGAGAGTCCATGTAAAAATTGACGAAATCTGAGAAAGCTCTGTGGTCTGGTTAATTGCATGGTGCCAGGGTCGATTTCCTGGCTTTGATCATGAGTTATAGATATGTAAGATGTTGGGAGAAGCTGGGTGGTGAGTACACAGAGCACCTCTGTACTGTTTTTACAACTTCTTGTGGATCTGTAATTATTTAAAAATAAGAAGTAAAAAAGATTAGCCCCCCAACTGTATGGCTTTAGAGTATCTAGCATGGCAGAGATGAGAGGACCCAAAGTACGTGACTGAGAAATAAATGAGATAAATTGCTGAATGAACTAAGGTTCTTTTGCATTATACTAATGGACGTTTAAAAGAATAATGACAATAGATGACATTTTTGAGTACTTAATGTGTCAGGCATTGTGCTAAGCATTTTATGCTTCACCTCCTTTCATCCTCATAGGAACTTTGTGGAAAAAAATCATCATGTCAAAAGGTAATTCTACATATTTGGTAAAAGCGTAAAGAAAAAACCAAAAATTATTCCTGACAAAAACTCAGGGTAATAGTTAATGCTGGACCGTGGAAAGAGCAGCGTGGCCAGGGAGTGGGCGTGAGGACGTGGCGGCGCAACGGTGGGTATGGGTGGGTGTTTGCTGCATTTTCCACTTTAAAGTTGTATAAATTCTTTACACGCGCAGGTGCTCAATCATTTACATATAGTGAATCAAGTGGGGGGAGAGAATAAAATCTGAAAACAAAAACACAACCGAGGTGCAGTAACAGGAGCGTTTCCCCAACAAGGGCAGACCGACAGAGATGCTGGCTCTCAGAGGGGACCTGGCTCACTTCTCAGGGCCGCTGTGAGTGCTGGCGAGGAACCACACCAGACGCTCACAGAGAGGCCCCCAGCACAAACTGTTGATCTGTCTTCTAAATGAGTAGTGCTGTGGGGAAATGCAAATGATTTTCTGTGTACATTTTGACAGCAGACGAGTGATTCCTTAATTTCTCATCAGCCCCTGACCCCACATGGAAATGTGGTCCAATTTCAGTCATCTGTGGCGACGAAGGGGCGGAACATTCACACACTTTTCCTGTTGGAGCTTTTTTAGAATGTGCAGAGACGAGGGAGCCTGCATGAACAGTAGTCTTAGGGGCTA
This sequence comes from Sturnira hondurensis, assembly GCF_014824575.4. Classification (NCBI taxonomy): domain Eukaryota; kingdom Metazoa; phylum Chordata; class Mammalia; order Chiroptera; family Phyllostomidae; genus Sturnira; species Sturnira hondurensis. The sequence goes on along the minus strand of NW_028079044.1, from coordinate 16,592,693 downwards.
AGGCCCAGAAGGGGGCTTTGAGAGTGTTACTGTAGGTAGTTAACTAGTTACCGATACTAAGAAAGGGAAGCAAAGGGGATTAGGCCCTGAGTTTAGTAAACCGGGGAGCATAAGCCTGTTTGCTGCACCGGGAAGCTGCAGCTTCCCTCCCCAGGGGATCATAGCCTTGCTCCCTTTCCCACTCCAGCCCGGACTGCTGGGGGCACTGGGGGAGGCGCTACACTATAGAGGCCTGTCAGTCTAACTAGGGGACGATCCATCAAAAGGCCTGTGAAAGCTTGGGAAGTTGATTGGTTCTTTTGAAAAAGCACCTGGTCCATCTCAAACCCAAGCTAATATATAATCCCAGGGGAATGAAGAAGTTCTCTCACTTTCTCTCTTGCTTGTGACCCACACTCGCCCCCTTCATTTGTGTGCATCCTGACCCAGAAGCACGTGACCATGTGGGTGTGGCAGCTACCATGGCCTATGGCAGACTATATGGCCTCCAAAGGACTAAGCTTTAATATGAAGCAGAAACTCTGGACACTGGCTTCTGTTTTGGCTTTGCTGATGATGTGGTTGGACGTTTTCCATGGCAGGACGTTGGAAACCCAGGGGTCACCTTCCGTTTCCACCCAAATAAATCACCTTGCTATACCACAACCTCCCACAAGTGGGTCCTTGGAATGCTTTCCTGTGATCCCATGGAAGAGCCTGATTTCTACTGACAACAAGAGCACTGGGCCAGCCACTGCATTTTACAGATGGAGAGAACAGGCATGAAAAAGCTGGGACTTATTCCAGGTTTCACAGCTACTGACCAGGCCTGAGTGACTGGACCCCAGGGTTCTAGACTCAGAACCCTCTACAGTTTCGGGTACTTACTGAGATTCCCCATAAGGGTGTAAGGTGCTCACAGAGATATACACACAACAGTCACACACACAGGCGATGGGAAAAAACCCAGGGAAACAAAGCCAAATCTGGAGCACAAATCTTGTTCAGAGAGTGGATTTTAAGTTCTTTTCACAAGATCATGTGATTTTAGGTGCCTTATCTGTACTCCTAAGGCAGGACTCAGTGGCTGGGAACAAAACAGGGGGATCTGGGGATATTTGATCTTAACTTCTTTTTTTTTTTAAATTATAGAAGGAAGTAATATGTGACTGCTTACTCCCTATAAAAATTCAAACAGTACAGGTAGGCATAGAATAAGCCAACGCACCCATTCCCTCCCTTTCCCGATGCTGCTCTCCTCCCTGCAGGTAACCACTGCTAACTGTCTTTCCTACTTTTTTTGTACGCTTAAATGTAGATATAAAACCTACATATATGTAGTGTTGAAAAGATAAGTGGATATGGCTATCCATCCACATTATTCTGTGATTTGTATTTTCTCTTAACAAAAATATCTGGCAAACCTCCCCTTCCGGGTACATGGGACTCCACCTCCATGGTCTTAGTGACTGCCCTGCACACAATGACATAACTGTTCTGGCGGCGGCATTAGCCTGAATCCCAGTGAACAAGGACCGATGAATATTCTAGTACATGTGGCTTGGCTTGGCATCTGTGTGAGCCTTTTGTAGGATCTATTCTCAGAAGTAGAAGACCCCAGTGTCTGCACGTTTGACCAGACACCTGTGAAGGTGGGCACTGAGAAGCCTGTACATTAATCCCCCCTTATCAACACTTTTGCTCTCTGTAGTTTCAGGTACTGGTGATCACCCTCAGCCTGAAAATATTAATGGGAAATTCTAGAAATAAACAATTCACAAGTTTTAAATTGTATGTTGTTTGAGTGCTATGATGAAATCTCGTGCTGTCCACCTAGGACCTGACTCATCCCTTCGTCTGGTATATCCACACTGTGTCTGCTTCCCACCAGGTAAACACTTGATAGATAGAGTCTCTGTTATCACATAGACTGTATGGTGTCACACTGCTTGTGTTCCAGACCCTCATTTTACTTAAAAATGGCCCCACAGCCCAAGAGTAGTGAGGCTGGCAATTTGGATATGTCAAAGAGAATCAGAGGAGAGGCCTTATGCCCAGTGGATTCTTGTTCTTTGAATATAGGCCTGTCTTTCTTTTCTTTCTCTATTAATTGTTAAGGATTCCCTCTTAATCTCTGGAGTTCAGTAATTCTACTGGCCTTGCTGAAACTATTCTTTTCCTCCTTCCCTCCTTCCTTCCCTCCCTTCCTCCCTCCCTTCCTTCCCTTCCTTCTGTTAGCTATTGATTTCTCTTAAATGTTTGACAGTACTCTGACAGTTGATATTTTGAGATTACTGTGTGTAAATGAACAGAACTCGTAGCTCAGTTATGTTTCCTCAGAGCAGGTGGAAATTCCCTTTTCCTTTACACTGGCTGGAGGTGTCGGTGGTTGCTCTGGTGTGAAGACCGGTGATGGGTCCTGGGAGGCTGGACTTCCCTTTAGGATGGCCAATAGTTTGTCTTCAGAGAATTGTTTGCTTCTTCCCTTGAGGTAGTCCAAAATTATTTAGGAAAATACTTTGTCCCAGGCCCAAGATCTAGTCTGAGAGTCTCCTGTGCCAAACTTCCCACTTTGAAGAGCAAAGGCCCACGTCAGTGTTTCACCAGGTATGGACACAGTTCTTCTGCTCTTTTAGAATCAGCGACCACACCTTCCTCCGTTTCCTTCTTTTCTCCCCATTGCCTCTGGTTCTAGGGCTGTCTTCGAGCCCTCGATTGGAGGGCTTCTCATTTGTCTTTGTGGAGCTGCAGATTTTGTAGATTCTCAAAGTTCTGACATGTTAGCGTCAACTCTCTGGGTTTTGCCGCTCTTGTAAAATTTATTTTTGAAGGCACATTTCTTTTATCATTTCAATGAAATTTAGAGACTGTGACCAGGTAACACGTTTCTCCATTTAGCTATCTCAGACCTTTATTTGATCTTCCTCCTTCAAATAAATTTGAGAACATTTTCTGGACAAGTCATCTTCAAAATATTCTGCTTCATAGTAAAGGGTTGGACAGCTAGGACTACAGAATAAAGCCAGTTATTATTGCCACCCCCTCCTAAGTTAAGTTGGCTTTATTTTCTAGGGAAAAAAAAACTATAAAAAGAAAATTAAAAAAATCTAAGATCCCACCAACATATTCATGTTAACAATTTCATATGGATAGTTTTAGTTCTTTTTTAAATACACATATAGAAATATACTTTCCTTTGTAAAATAAGATTGCTGTCTTCACCGTGGCTAATGTTTATCATGCACTTGTATGTCTCAGGCATTTTGCTGAGATTTTTATTATTTTATTGAATCCATTTTCTCACCCCATCCTTCTAACAGCCCTTTCTAACTGGGGTTAGAAATACAGTCTGCTGTATTGCGGACTGTTTCTTCTCCAAATTATAGAGAGCTAGGTGTTGTTTTGGGCACTAGAAATAAGTCAGACATAGTCTCTGACCACATAGAGTTTTCATTCTAGTCTGAAACCTTTTAAATTTATTTAATTTCTTAAAATTTTATTGAATGTATTGGGGTGACACTGGTGAATACAATTATATAGGTTTCAAGTGTACAGTTGTATTATTATATTGTGCCTCTTGTCTGGGACCTGGATAATTACAGCTACACGAATGCCTCATTTATAACAAATATGAGAAACCTCAGATCCTAGTGCACATTCAGCATGAAAGCTGGTCTGGCCTGGGAGGTGCTGGAAGCAGTCGCGGAGGAGCCGACGTAGCAGAGGAAAGTTTTACTGTTGTCTGCTGGGCCCTTGGCAGTCTGGATGCTTCTACAGCTCAGTCTGTAAAGTGGCGTGAAGTAGAATTCAATCCAAAAAGCTTGTGAGGACTATATTAGCCAGATGACATTCTTACTAAGAATCCCTGGGATTAAGATCTCATTGCTGTGCACAAATCATCTGAATGAATTAAACATGTAATTGAAAAGCTCATTGTGTGCTCCTCGAATGCTTCGCTGTACCAGAAATAAGATGCAAATGAAATCATTTTCTCTATCAACTAAGTATTGTATACTGAGGGCTTCCTGATCTCTACTAGCACTGTCCAGTTGCACAGAGGCAATTATATTGTTGTAACATGTACAGATACTCAGAGGCTCCTTCAGCTTAAGGCAGACAAACATCATAGAGTCATTGCCCTCCTTGTTTGCCCACCAAGTAGTTCTTGCTGCCTCTCTCTTTCCTTCTAAAACCTGTAGGCCAGTAGTTTTTTTTTTTTTGAAGACTCCAGAGCAGGCAGCCATTTTCAAAGGGCAGCCATTTTCTGTTTTTTAAAAAATATATTTTATTGATTATGCTATTACAGTTATCCCATTTCCCCCCTTCACTCTCCTCTGCCCTGCACACCCCCTCTCACCCACATTCCACACCTTTAGTCATTTTTTCCCATCTAACTTGCGACCAAATTCAACCAATTCTGTGAGCATCATGATCATCAGTACTTTGAACTGTGCATCTGATAGGTTGGCTATCTTTTCGTCTCTTAGTTGTATTTTTTTCTGGAGTTTTGATCTCTTCTTTCATTTGGGCCATTTTTTTTGTCTTGTTGCACCTGTTATGTAGTGAGGGGCAGAGCCTTAGGTGTTCACTAGGGCGGGGCAACCCTTGTTGCTGCATTGTGAAGCTGTATGTTGGGGAGGGGTCTGAGAGGGAACAATGGCGCTTGCTCTGCGCTCCGCTGCACTTCAGTCACTTCCCCTGCTTCCCACCAGCAAATTGGACCCTTCTGGTGCTGATTCCTGTGTGGGTGGGTTTGTGTATGTTCTAGGACCCTGTAGATCTCTCCAACAAACTCTTCTGTGAGGATGGGAGTTTCTCCTGCTTGCAGCACAACCCCCACAGGTGTTTTCAATCAGAGAATTGCGGTTGCCCCACAACTGCCCTGCACTGGGGCCCTGGGTTGGGCAGAGGATCCTGATCTGCAGTTGTTTCTCCTGGTTATCCGCACAGTAATGTGGGGCCAGTGCCACCTTGCTGGGCCTGCCAGCCACCACCTTGCTTGTCCCAGTCCTACAGCCACAGCATTGCAGCCAGCGAGTCCTCTCTGCTTGGCTGCCCATCGCTGCCCCTCTTACCCGGTCTGGACGAGTGTGTCTTTTTTAACTCCTTGGTTGTCGAACTTCCTTACAGTTTGATTTTCTGTTGGTTTTGGTTGTTTTTGCTTTTAAATTGTTTTTGTCCTTCTTTTGCTTGTGCGAGGAGGCACAGTGTGTCTACCTATGCCTCCATCTTGGCTGGAAATTGCCTGTACCAAAGGGTGTTTCTTTCCTCTATATTTTGAGCATGTCAAAGCTACTATCATCGTGAGACTGGTATTAGAATTCCTTGCTATATTCTGGGGGGGGCGGGGTCATGATTCATTTGCAAGTTACCTTCCTTGTATCAACTTTGGTGCTCAGGGCATGTTGTCAGTAAATCAAATGCCTGGCATATCAGTCACTGACCCTGGGCTAATTCTGTAAAATTACAAGGGGACTCCAATGAAAAAAGTCCTCATCATCTTCCTCTACTGTATGATAAAAATGAAAATATTAGCCCTGTCTGGTGTGGCTCAGTGGATTGAGAGCCGGCCTGTGAACCAAAGAGTTGCTGGTTTGATTTCCAGTCAGGGCACATGCCTGGGCTGTGGGCCAGGTCCCCAGTGGAGGGTGTGTGAAAGGCAATCACACATTGATGTTTCTCTCCCTCTCTTTCTTCTTTGTTTCCCCTCTCTCTAAAAGTAAATTAATCCCTTTTAAGTGAAAATATTAGTTACTATCCACCCAGCACTCACCATGTCATGGGTTTCATACATACCACTAATCTGATGGAGATTGTAAATCAATAGTGTTAAATAATTTGCTCAGTGACACCCTGTAAGAGGTAGAGATGGAATTCGAATCCCAATCTTTCTGGCATCCAAACACACACTGTGTTTCCTACCTGTCATGGTTTTTAAAAGAAATGACTGCAAATTCTTTTTTTTCCCATTGAGAGGTTGGGTTTATGTCCCTTTTCTTTAAATCTGGAAGGGCTTGTGATGGCTTTAACTAATAAAGTATGACAGAGGCGATGGATGCTACATGACTTTTGAAGCTGGGTCACAGAAGACCATGACCATTTGCCTTGTTTGCTGGAATATTTGCTCTTGGAACCCTGAACCACCAGTAAGATGCCTACTCTCCAGATGCCACCGTGGTAAGTGGAAGACCAAAACACGTGGAGTGGGTATACGTTAAGCATTGCAGCTATGGTTGGCAGCTGCGTCTAAGCCCCAACGTTGACACACCCAGCCCAGGTACTAGACATACAATTGAAGAAGCTTGAGAAAATTCCAGTCCCCACCATTCAATTACCCCAGATATTTGAATCTTCCTGGCTGAAGCCTAGATGCTAGGCAGGCAGACTAGCCTGGTTGTGTCCCATCCAATTTCTGACCACAGAATCCTGAGCATGACAAAAACCGTTGTTGTTTTATGCCACCAAATCTGGGGTGATTTGCTGTGCAGCAGTATTTTGCTGAGTTGCAACAGATCGCGGGTGTTCACAAAGCTACCTTCTGCCTAACCAGAGTCTCATTTATTTCTAATGAGAGTTCACACATTGTTGGTGAATGAGGTAAATCTGACATTCAGAAGAATGTTGTTTGGCTTCTAGAATTTTTTTTTTTTAAGATTTTATTTATCTTCAGAGGGGAAGGGAAGGAGAGAGGGAGAGAAATATCAATGTATGGTTGCCTCTGCCGGGGACATGTATCCTGTGTCCCCTGCCAGGAACTGGCCTGCAACCCAAGCATGTGCCCTGACTGGGAATCAAACCGCAATCCTCTGATTCGCAGGCCCACACTCAATCCACTGAGCTACACCAGCCAGGGTGGCTTCTAGAATTTTGGAGTTAAAAAAAATGAAATTTTACATGAAATCTGAATTTCCAGTTTCTCTGGGAATATCAGAAGATGGGAAATACTGGGTAAGAAAACAGGGCTGTATTTCTGAATAGAAGCTCGCCCTTCTCATGGGCCTTTGCTCTCCGGTGCTAGGGTGCCTGGCACTGTGATCGCGTCGCTGCCTTCCCTCCTGCCCCTTTACTGTGGGTATTAGCAGTATTTGTAGATCCAAAAGACAGTTGATCCTATAGCCTGTGTATGAGTATGAAAAGGTGCTTAAGAATTCTTGTTTCCTCCACTTTAATCTTCCAAAGTTCAAGTACAGGTTGCATTATTGTAATCTACTTTGCATGTATAGTAATTATAGTGATGACTAGAATACCTTTTAATGCTGTAAAAATAGTACAGCTTAAAAGGAGCATTAAATCCCAAATGTTATGTTTAAGCATCCATCTGTCATGATAAAGAAAGTTGGAAGAGAAGTTGGTTAACCGTGTTTGTTAGAAAAAAGATCACTGTCTTGCACTCAGTTTGATAAAGAAGACGATACTTCAGTCGTGAACTTAATGCTCCTGCTACTGAGGACTTATGAATGGATTTGTTCTTGAAGAAGTTCTTTTTTTCCAGAGTGTTTTGTGGGAAAGAATTTAGATCTTGGCGTGGATTCATCCCTTTGTTGTTCCTGAGTTGAAACATGGCGCTTTGGGACAGCTGTCAGTGAGAGTGGTGGCTGTTTACTTTGTGGGGCTTTACTAGAAGATTCATGTGACTCCCCGCCATGTGATGGTAAGAGAAAGAGAAGAAAAAATTTCATATTTGATGAACGTTTAAATTCAGAGCAAAGCAGAATGACCCAAATCTATTTTCATTGGCAGTATGGCAGAAGGGAATGTGTTACAAGTTTTTTTCACTCAAACTTCAGAGTTAAAGAACACGGGATAAGGGAGGGGAGAAGGGGAAGGGCCTAGATACAGAGCAAGTATAAATGCCCCATGGACACGAACAACAGGGTGAGGACTGACTGTGGGAGTGGGCGGTGGGCAGGGCAGGGGAGAGCAACAGGGAAAAATCAGGACACAGGCGGCTAGTACGAGGCTTGCAGGCCGAATCCGGCCCTCCATGTTCTTTTATCCGGCCCAGCACCTTGTTTCTCCCCGGCTGTGGCCAAGCTCTCACTTAACTGTTAAGGAGTAGTTACATTTATACAGTCCTAAGATTACATTTGGCCCTTTGAAGGCAACTGTGAGGCTGCTGTGGCCCCCGGAGAAAATGAGTTTGACTCCCCCGAAATAGGACAACTATAATAGAACAACAATAAAAAAGTGCTCAAAGAATAATAATGATAAAAAGAACATAGGAATTGATTACAAGGGAATTTGTGAAAACTCTTCCTCTAGTGATATTTGATGAAAAAAATCAAGACTTTCTAGACAGAACAAAGTTATTCCAACTTGGGAGTGAGGCAGACGAAAGAGATAGGAAAGGGCAACAAAAACTTTCTAGCCTTTTGAAATACCGATTAGAGAGCTTTAATAGCTGCTGCTTACTGTGGTCAGTGGCTGCAGACCCATAGCCGAAGGCTGTAACAAAATCGGCTTGGAGTTGGGTGTGTTCTAGATGGTCATTACTCACTACAGCTGATGGGTGTTTACTGTTTGAATTGTGTTCTTGTGAGCTTCATGCAGTCTTGACACCCATCCGTGTTTTCAGATTATCCACCTGGCCCTGCTCGGCATGATGGGAATCACAAAGAGGACTATCCGCCTTGTAGACAAAGTTTCACATAGTAGTTGTTTTGTGTTCTGACTTTTATGAATAGGTCTTAAATTTTAGAAAAATTGTTAAAGTCAGTGTGTGGATATTGCTGAGAGGGGTTATAGCAAGGGGCTAGCTAGGGATGCTAATTATACAAATGCTTTTGGCCATTGTTACTAGAAGTCAGCATGGAATGACTAACTCCACTAGGTGAGCTGATGAGAACAGTCACAGACAGTCATGGATGGACACACAATGACACAGGTTCTTTCCATGAAGCTGGCGTGCCATTTTTTAGTATTCCGAAGGAAGAGAGCAAGAAATACAACTTTTCCCACATTCCTTGAGGTACCTTCCCCTTGAGTAGCCATGTGGATCATCTCTGTTAAAGAAATATGAATCTGGTCCTTTATGTTTTACTAAAGCCTGTCCCACAGAGTTAGATGCTGTGATGTATTTGCCATAACCTTCTACAGAAATGAAGAATTTCATTTCTCAGTTTTGGAGCATGTTAACAGAAGACCACCCCCCCCCCCCCACTGCCAGCCCCCTACTGTGTTTGCCTTGGCAGAAAAAAACCTCACCCAAAGTTACCATCCTTCTAGGGGCAACATGCACCCTACCGGATGACTGATCAAAGCGGGGATATGCAAACTTCCACCAGACCACCCTCACTTCCCACACCGACTGCAGAGTTTTAAGGACTTCAAGACCACCCTCAGTTTCACTAGGAGGACCCACACAACTCATTGAAAGCTGTTATGCTCATGTTTATAGTTTATTACAGTGAAAGGATGCAAATTAAAACCATCGAAGGACAAAACGCAGGAAAATTCCACATACAGATCTTCCAGTTGTCCTTTCCTGGTGGATTTGTGGATAGAACTCATTTCCCCAGTGACACTGTATGACAAAACACTTGGGGTATTACCAACCAGGTAAACTCACCTGAGTCCTAGTGCCCAGAGTCTTTATTTAGGGCTCCATCATGTGCACGTGGTTGAGTTCCCACATGGACTACCTCAGTCTCCAGCTCCTCTAGAGAGCAAGTTGATACCTCACAACCAAAAGCACTGGCCATAAACCATGTTGTTAAGACTAGCTGCAATGGCCCAAGGCCCCTTGGTAAACAGAGATACTTTTATTAGGCAAGACATTCCAAGGGCTTAGAGATGACTTCCCAGGACTTGAGGGTAAAGATGAGATTTCTCTAAGGACAAGGTTCAATTCTTTACTAGAGAGGACATAAAGACCTTGTCCCCCCAAATCTGGAGGTTCGTAATGGCTTCATAGTGAGCTGTAGGGTGAGCAGAATCCTTCTTTGAAAATGCAGTGCAGCACTCGTGTCTCTATCCAATCCTCTTTTTCTTCCTTCCTTTTCTCAGGTGTTGACTCCAAGATCACTTCCTAATAATTCACCTGCCCGTTATCCTCCATCTCAGGATCCACTTCTGAGGGAACCCAGCTTGCAGCAGCTGGGGCCGCAAGTGGTCAAGAAATCCGATTCTGAAGTGGGATTTTAGAGCGGAATCACTTGCTCCCCAGTTGCCAACAAAGAGCCCATCACTAGCATGAGGCAGAGCACAAACGACCCCTGGCACAAATAGCAACACAGCAGTGCCAGAGTTAAAACTGTCATCAGCAGTGAATTAAAGTTTCACCCTGGTGGAAGAGAATGCATTTAGCACAGGTGATCCATCGGGTATTGAGGAATACAAAAAATACTGGGGAAGTATTAACTATAAGGAGGTGAAATTGTGTGGCTATTGCTAAATGTAATTGATGCGCTGGAAGAAGAAGCACATGATTCATCAGAAAGTAAAAGCCAAATATGACATCCAGAGGCCCTTCTTGGTAGCATGTAAATAGGCTTGCCTTCCCTCCAGGAGATGGTGAAGGGAGGCAGCTCTAGGGTGACCACCTACGCTAGTTTGCTAGGGACTGAAATTCTGTTCAAGATGTGGCACCTTTAATTTAAACTTGAGAAAGCTCAGGGACAACCGGGATACGTTATTCACCCCCCAGGATACAAAAAACTGAGCACCAAGTCTAGGACTTTACTGTCAGAGTAATTGCACTCCAAGTTTTAATTCCCAACCAATATAGATTGGCTAGGCCAAAGTTGAGAAAGAATCTTGCCACATAGGATGGAAACACCTAGCTTGTAGCCAAAAATCTTGAATCCCCAGAATCTTCTAGAGCTTTTGATACCAGGGAATTAGCCCACTTCACTCTGTTAAAGACTGGTACTTCCCTCTTGTTTGAAGATTGTTCATAGGGCTCTCCCACACAAAACAGCAACTTCAGGACCTTCCCTGTGTTGTCTACTTGGTTTAAGTCACAGTGTAACCATGCTGGAGACAGGCGGAGCCTGATGAAGAAGGAAAGACAGTATACCCTGGAGGAGCCTCAGAATCTAGCCAGTGTGCACCAACAACAGCTTGGACAGAGTTCATGGGCCTGAATTCTGAGGGTGCTTGGTCAAGGGGAGCATGGAACACAGAGCTGGGAAAGGGAGAGTTTATTGATTTGGGAGTGTTCTCCTGAGTGACAGAATTTTATAGTCTGGCAAGAACTCTGAGTAATGATTTGAATATGATAATAGGATGGTTCCTAGAAGGACATCAAATGAAGTAGAAATGCAAGATTGTCACAGCTGGCGAGTGTGGAGGAAGGGAAAAAGGCTCAGAGGAGGGCATGTGCTACAGTGGATAGACTATAGGAGGCAGAAAACCAACCAGAAGACTATGTCCTATGGGAGGGGAGGGTGGTCAGAGAATACACCATTTCCCAAAGCAATAAGGGGGGCTCTAATGAGAGAGGCACCAGTATTACTGGGGAATTCCACGACAGGCCAGGGCCAGTGGTAGGAAATGACATTGCAGAACTGGACTCACTGGTAGCACTGGGGATAACGGAGCCCTAAAACAATGAAGGTCAAGTGACAAGGCTTTATTATCAGAGACAGACATAAATAATTATTGTAATAACTGGCAGGCCTCGGTTGCAGAGTGATGGAGGCATTTAATAGGACATGGTATCCCTCAGGGAAAACCAGATGGTTGCCAACAGGGTACTGCTCAAATATACAAATAAAAGAAATTAAGAAAGTGTGATTAGGAGGCTGAAAGTAATCACCCATTAAAAAGTCACTATTCTTGCCCAGTTTCCTAACCTGAGGAAGTTTTCTGACCCAGAAACTATTGCTTCAAGGAGAGATCAGTTTTCCAAGAGGAAGACAAATTTCCAGCAGCACCATGGCAAAGACACATGGTAGTAATTCCCCCAGTTCTTCTCCAAAGCGACCTACAATCATTTAATCAAGTAACCGTGCCCTAAGGAAAAGGGAATACCTGAACATTTTAAGGACTGTTGGATGTTTTTTCCAAGATGCCATTGATAACTAGGGACCTTGGGTATCATCGTGCTTCCCTCTCCTCCCTCATGTTACAGTGAGAGTGTATGGAAGCCATGTGATAAATATAGTCTGGGTCCAGGTCCGTCTCACCACCAATAGATCCAATTCCCTGAATATATAATGGAAAGGGACATGCTTGGTGATATCACAACCTCTGACTAGATCTCTGGCCTATGGGGTAGGAGCAACCATAATGAAGAAGGCTGAATGGAAATCTTTGAAGCTGCTTCCCACCACACTCTCAGCCAAGATAGTAAATTAAAACATTACCTTGGTGAAGGGAGGAATGGAAGAAATTAGGGACCATTCTGCATGAAGACCTAAAGATGCAGAATAGTCCTTGTCATATTCCCATTTAATTCATCACACTGGCCCCTACAAAATCCAGACAAGCTCTGGGTAGTCACAGTCAACTACTGCAAACTCAACTAAGTAGTAGCCCCAACCACTACTGGGGTATTTTTGCTGGAGCAGATTAACACCACCTTGGGCGCATGGCATGAGATCATTGATCCGACAAATGTACTCTTTTCCATCCTTCTCAGGGAAGACGATCGGAAACAATTGGTATTCACTTGCAGTGGACAAGAGCATACATTTACCATCTTGTCCTGGAATTATGTTAACTCTCCCACTCTCTGTCATCGTGTGGTAAAACAGAGACCTGGGGCGTTTGGTGGGAAGAATATTAGTTAATGTGTGTGCAATCTGCCTCGTTTAGTCAAAAGTCGGGTTATGTTTCTAATAGAGCTGTAAAAAGAGAGAACAGCTGCCTCCTGAGGAACTGATATTTCTTTCATTGGGAGTGTCCCTGCAAATTAGGCACCTCTTGTCATGGCTGTTGTGGGAAGGACCCAGGCATGATGGAGGTAGTTGGAATTGCCAACTCTGAGACTGTCTGATTTTGAAATAGATGAACAAGAGTGAAGAAGGTGAAGCCAGGATGTGAACTTTAGAAGAACACCATTTCAGGTGGATATGTAGAGTCAGATGCCAAGAAATAACGGGGTTCCACTGATCCAAGAGCACAGACTTAAATAGGTTTGAAGATGGCATGTGTTTCAGAAAATAGTTCACCTCTTGGGTATCTGTTATAAGCATATTTCAGCCTTGGCAGTTTGATTAGGGCTGTTCATAACTTAATATCCTTTTGGCTTTATCTCTTATTCCAGTCACTACTGTGCTGGCCAGTTCAGCAGAGATTTCTACCAGTTTCACAGGGTAACCCTTAGATCTGTGCTATGCTCCTCATTGCACGTCTTCATCATTGCTGTAGTATGGAGTTCCTTCAGGAAATGCTTGGCCCTCATGCACATATAATCGAAAACTGTGCAGGAGGTTGTGCCCCAAGGGACAATCCTTGACTGGTGGGCAGCAGGAACTGCTGAAGCAATGCTTTCTCTCTTCTTCCTTGGTGGATAACATGGGTATCCTATATGGTGGTCCCATGGGATCCAGCACCCAGTCTCATATAGTGGTGGCCAACTCAGTGATGCATCCTTAGGTTGGCACTTTCCTCTTCCCTATTTTTTCTTTTGTCTCCCACTTGTTTCTCCTGAGATAACACCCCAAAATAAATAACTTGCACTCAAGCCTCTGTCTCATGTTCTGCCATTGGCGTGAATGCTGCCTCTGCTCTGTAACGTGGTAGTTTCATAGGTACTCTCAGCCACATGGGACCAGGAGCTACGTTGTTCACACACAGCCTGCAGTGTGTGTGTACGCCCTCTGTTCTCACTTGTTTTCTAAGCTACAGCAAAGCAGGTCGAGGTGCATTCTGGGCAAGAAACATATTTGAGGAATAATAGCATCGGGCATTTTTATCTGTCAAGCACTGTACTTAGTGATTTGTATGCATTATCTAATTTACTCCCTAACTTAATCCTATGGAGGAGGCACTATTGTCATTCCTATTTACACATATGGGAACCAAGGCTGAGCGAATTTTAATAACTTTCTTTAAGTGGCTTGGCTGGTGCATGGTGAAGCCAGGAGGCCATCTGATTTCACTGTCTGATGTCAGAGCGGAGCTCTTAAACACTAGAAATCCCAAGATGCAAATCAATATTAGACCCTGTGGGGGCGATTAATGGTGTTTGATTACCAGCATTTAGTGTGCAAGCATTAGGATGGGATTGCACACTGTGTCGATTTCTCTCAGCCCAGTGAGGAGCCGGATTCTCCAGCGGGAGTAGAAGGTCTCACTCACCAGACAGGCGAGGGTCAGCACAACGAGCCCGCTTGGCCTCCCATCTGGCTTTGTTCTGGACAAGGGTGAACTCTATGATATTTGTTTATGAATATATATAGTGCTTAGGATTATGTATGACATTTGTAAATAGATGGCTCTGCTGGGTAATTCATGGCTGATTCTCGAGCTTTTAATCACAGAGATGGCCTTAAAAATAATTTCAGTCTGTCATTGGAGGACAAATAGATGGTGTTTGCTATGCTAGGCTGCAAGTAGGAGCGGCTGGCAACACCTGGAAACCAAACAAATAGGATGAGGTAATTTACAAAAGTGCTTCATTTTTCAAAACCACCTCACTGTCCTCACGTCTCCATGTTACACTGAAGTATAATGCTTGTCTTAATTAGAAGAAACAGGTCATGACTCCAAAGGCAAACGGAACCATTATTCTTCAAGAAGTGTTTTAATCTTCTAACCTGAGGTCAGGCTGCACGGATGAGGGACGCATTGGAAGGGGGAGTATTTTTTGTTTAGAACGCCTGCTGAGCAAACATTTCCTTCTCCCCACCACAAGCAGCTTCCAAAGCAACCCACAAATGTCTGTCTGAGGAGAGTATCCAGAATCCCGCCCCAGCGCTGGCATGCTTGCTTGGTGGTTTGGCGATAGCAGTTCACACACACCATATCTGCTCCCCAGATATAGGGAGGCTCAACTGGACAGTAGCAGGTGTGGTTTCCTTTCAATTGTCTTCTCCAAAGTGTAGTCATTAATGCATCCTGAGTTTGTAATGAGTGTGTAAAATATTCTCTGTCACAGGACATGGAGTTATTTGCATGAACCAATTTTATTAGTTTCCCGGGACTCTGTCCGAAAATGAAAATGAAAATAGAAGAACCACAGTGACAAGAACTATAACTAATGAGTTGTGTCTCCCTGGGCAACTTTCGTAGGCTTTTAGAGCATGTGCTAGGAGTGACGGGATTCAAAGATGAATCAGGTGTAGTATGTGCCTTCTGGAAGCTTAGGAGGGTGTTAACAAATATATTCCAAATAACTAAAATATGAGAGTCAAATTTCATCATAGGTAAAGTGTTATAGGAGCTGAGCAATGAGATTACTTCAAACTGAAAGGATCCAGGACTCCAGCTATGTAGAATCCCATGGATTTAGTCTTGAAGGGAGGGTTGGGTTTGAGCCCTCCAGGGCCTGGGCTGGGAAGGATATTCCAGTTGGAGGGAACAGCCTGTGCGAGGGCAGAGTACGCAAATGCCTGTACGTGTGGGCCGCAGTGGGGAGCAGGAGAGTGGTGGGAGTCCTGGGAACTGAAGAGGAATGGTGAGAGATTAGCCCATTGCATGAGGAATTTCGGAGTTGCCCCTTGGATGACTTAATCCTTCAAAACCGAGGCTGGGAGTTGTTGAAAGTCACATTGTTAGCAATTAACAGTAGAGTGGATCACAGCCCCCATCTCCTGGTTCTCAGTTCAGTAAATTCTCTTTTCCTCGCTTTAGATTACAAGGAGTAATTGTGTAATCTTTGCTTTATTTGAGGTCATCTAAGACAGATGCGTTGAGGAGCCCATTTTGGGCAGTCAAATGCAGCATGGTCCTGAGGGCTTACTCGTGGAAAGCTACCAGCTTTGTAGTTAATTGTGAATAGGTTTCCTCTTGCTTTCCTTCCACCCTCCCTCACCCATTAGAATACTGGTTGGACCAGGCCTGAGCCAGTAAGGCCTAGTAACCGGCACGTGGCTAGGGTGTGTGTGTGTGGGGGAGAGAAGGATGTGTGTACGTGCGTACGTGCCTGATGTCTCTGTACCAAGGCCAAATATGAATCACCTTTGGACTTTGTTCATTTCACTTGGTATAGGCAAAAAGCCAGGACAAAGAAGAGTTTTGCTTTGTCCTAAAGTGTGTTTACTCCTGGGCTTAGCTGGAGCTCAGGGAACAGGGAATATTTCATTGACTAGGAAAGTCCTTTCTTAAAGTTTGCCACACGCTAGCTTAGCGGGGGGAGGTAAAGAACTGGTACACTCACACACGGGAAGGAACCTTGCAGACCATCTGCCCCAAAGCTTCTTGTGACAATACATGGTTTCTTGAAGCAGGCCAGCATGTCTCTCTCAGGGTGAGTCTGACAGTCAACAAATAGGCATTGAGAGCTTAGTGTCTGCCAGGCAAGGACGTCTGAGGATGAAGTCCGGTGAAGCTGGTCAAGCGCCTAACACAGTGCGTCCTGTGTGGGACCTGGTGTGGACTGCACTCTGGGCCCAATGTGCCAGAATTCCTGGTGGGGTCAAGGGTCCGTTTTCCTGGATTTAGCTCTGCAGCATCTCTTCTCCCTCACAGCCCATGTTTTCAACTGATATTCTTATTTTATAAACTTCGCACCCAGGAAGACATTTGTAATTGTATCAAAATGAGGAGTGGATTTTTAATTTTTCTTTTAAATCTTACCTAGGTTTTATAATATTTTTGCCATCATTTAAAATGTAAATTATTACTATTTTTTCTTTTGTTTTTCTTTGGTTAGAATTTACTATTTGTATTAATTTTCTAGGGTAGCTGCAACAAATTACCACAAATTGGGTATTTATAACAGCAGAAATGTATTCCCTCACAGTTCTGGAGTCTTGAACTTGGAAGTCAAGGTGTTAGCAGGGCCACGCTCCTTCTAAAGCCTGTATGGGACCACTCTGCCACGTGGTCCTAGCTTCTGGTGGCTCCCAGAAGTCCTTGACACTCCTTGGCTTGTACACACCTCACTCTAATTTTTGTCTTCTTCATCATTGACCTTTCTCCCATGTCTCTGTCTGTTTACATGGCCTTCTTTTAAAAATACCAGTCATTGGATTTAGGACCCACCCAGCTCCAATATGACCCCATCTTGATTAATTCTGCAAAACCCTTATTTCCAAACAAGGTCACATTCTGAAGTTTCAGGTGAACATAAATCGGTGTGTGGAGGGGGGACACTGTTCAATGCAGTGGAATATTCACAAAGGGATTTTGGAAGAGGAGCAGGGGTGCATAGTGGATGATGAATTCACACTATTGCCTTCCTTCTGCATTTTACCCTTCAGAACTCCAGATTAGCTGGTGTGACTGGGACACAAGGCTCTAGAGAGTTGGACAGTAAGTGGTAGGGGCTGCTGAGTGAGCAGGCAATGGGGCCCGGAGGGTGGCACAGTCCTCCAGACTGGGCTGTGACACTGGCTGGTCAGTTTTGGACAAATGCCACTCTTTCACAATGGTTCCTTTACTAAAACGAGTCAAATTCCTGCCTTGACCCGGACATTTGCTACTGATGTAACTTCAAACAAATGATGTAATTTCTTTGAGCCTCAGTTTTCTCAGCTATGCATTGGGAAGAGCAATAACGCCTGCTTGTCATACCTCCGTAGGGCATAATAAGGATCAAGTGAGAGGAAAAATGAAAGTCCTCACTTGCTGATGATAATATCTACACTTTTGAAGTCATGGTGACCTTCTAAAAACACACATGAATTCCTTTTACTTCCTTCTGCTAAGCCATCTAATTGCTCCTTTACATTCCAGATAAAGCCTAGACTTGTTAGCACAAGGTTCTGCAAGTTTAAAAGGTCCTGTAGATTCTGGTGTCAACATGCCTTTTCAGCCCCAATGTCCTCTACAGGTCCTATGTCTCCCAAGTACCCTTTGCTGCTTATTCCAGCTCACACCTGAAAGTTCATTTTCTAGACCATTTATTTTAGCATGGGATTGTATCTTGTTTTGAATTATTCTTTCTTTCTTGTAGGAAGATTTAATCAAGTAAAAATCTGGAGAAAGATAATAATAAAAGCAGAGAGCTCTAGGTGAAGTGGGAAAGTTTCACCTGCTCATGTCTTATTTTGGTCCTGTCTTTGCTCTTTCTATGACCCGTCTCCCCACAACCTTGGCTTTGTGGAGAACTGCTTGAAAACCATCGGATACACATTAGTTCAAAATGGAAGTTCTCTCTCTCTCTCACTCCTTTCTTCTGTAAGACAGCATTCAAGTTATAGTAAAGAATTTTTTTTAGAAAACAATAAACTTTCAAAAGCTAGAGGAACTAAGTGTATTCTATGGGGGCAGTGATGGTTTATGTCTTTCAATACATGTCTGGAAGGAGGAAAACATGGAGAAACATGGGCTAATCAAAGAATGTGCCCTTGGGCTTTAGTGAAAGAAGAACATCCACTGCCAAAATAATAACGGGGGCGGGGGGGGGGCTGTCCTTGGAGACAGCATGCAGGGTTGAAACCCGAAGAAAAATGGAAGATCTTTGGAACTGTTGATCCTACTCTCAATTTTTTCTGTGCAACCTAAAACAGCCCTTGTCCTCAAGCTGAGTCTTTTCTAAAGAAATCGGACATGTTCTTGGGGAGGTATAGGGTAAGGCTTACTTGTCCAGAATAAGGCTCTCAAATGTTATGGCTGATTTTCCACCTGTTTGCTTGAAGCGAACCTGTCCGTTGAGAAGCTAAACCTTTATTCCCAGAGCTCCTGGTCAGGAGTTCTACTGCTTCCTTCTTAAATATGAAAAGACGTCTGAGGGTTATTAGCACATTTGAGCAGAGCCTGTCATGTGAAAGAGAATAGCCAACAGAAACAAATGAAAATGAGCCTGGAGGAGATGGAAATAATTCAAAAGAAAGAAGAACACTTTACAAATTAGTTTTCTCATAGGAACTTGAGAAAATATTGCATTCATAAAACAGGAGAGAATTTTATCAAAAGGGAAAAAAGGATAAAATTAGAACCGTAAAAGGGGATTGCTAACAAAGTAAATCCAAATAAGGACTGGAAGACAAAGGGAAGGAAACCTTTAAGAATTTAGAACAAGAAGAATGAGAGTGGGAGAAAGAAAGGAAGGAGAGAAAGAATTTGAAAGAAAGAAAGACATAGAAAGACAAGGTAAGACGCTCAGGCCAGGAGCTACACCCTCTGAAGCTGCATTGGCTTTAACAGGAGTTCCTGAACTGAGAGGGGAAACCAGAGGAGAGGAAATCATTAAATAAATAAGAAAAGGAAATTTCCCAGAAATGGAGGGAAATGTAAGTCTTCAGATTAAAAAGCCTACTGGGTATTGAATGGAACAGATTACAAAAGATCTACACTAAGACAAATACTCATAAAATTTTGCTTCATGGAAGATAAAGAGATCTTAAAAGTTTCCCGAGAGGAAGAGCAGGCAACTTAGAAAAAGACAAGAATTAGTGTCTTAGTCTGTTTAGGCTGTTATAACAAAAAGGCAGAGACTGGGTAGGACATACACAACAAACATTTATTTCTCACAGTTCTGGAGGTTGAAAGTTCAAGATCAGGGTTGCCAGCATGGTTGCATTTTGCACTCTTCCTGACTCATATCTGTCCCCTTCTCATATTCTCATGTTGCGGAAAGAGACTAGCAAGTCTCTGGGGCCTCTTTAATAAAGGCAATAATTCCATTGATGAAGGTGCCATAGTCATGACCCAAGTACCTCCCAAAGGCCTCGTGTTTTAATGCTATCATGCTGGGCATTAGGATTTCAACATACGAATTTAGTGGGGGCAGGGTGGAGGACACAGACATTGAAATTATAGCAATCAGCCTGGCACTAAAATTCTTTATTTTTTAAACCATTATATTTTTTAAAGAATTTATTTATTTATTTTTAGAGAAAGGGGAAAGGAGGGAGAAAGAGAGGGAGAGAAATATCAATGTGTGGTTGCCTCTTGCACTTCCCCTATTGGGGACTGGCCCGCAACCCAGGCATGTGCCCTGACTGGGAAAGGAAGCAGTGACCCTTTGGTTCCCAGGCCGACACTCAACCCACTGAGCCACACCAGCCAGGGCAGGGCTGAATGTCTTAATAAAAACAGTGGAAGCTAGACAACATGGAGCAGTCCTTTCAACGTTTTGAGTAAATGTAATTTTTGTTCTAAAAGTCTGTACCTAGATAATCTATCAAAGTTTGGGGTCAAAATAACAATTATTTTTTTCAAGAACTCAGAAATCTGATGACCATGTACTCTGACTTAGGAAGCTCTTAGAAAATGTATTTCAGAAAAGGAAATTAAGGGAGTGAACTAAGAAAGAGGAGGCCATGGGAGACCAAGACGCCAACTTAGACAAACTGCCAACAGGGAGAAATTAGCCCCAGAAGGAGAGGAAGGATGGGAGACGCTATGCAGGAGGGTCTTGGAAACGTGGGGGTCAGGGGCGCTTGCAGGGTGAGCTGTATATCAGGAGCTTTGAAAATTGAGAGACTATTATAATATTATGAAAAATAAGAAAAAGCAAATAGAGAGTTCAGGAAAACAATAATGGCAACAACAAAGACATGATTCAAAAATAAAGCAAACTCACGTGTGGCATGATTTCGACCAATTTATGGAATGTGAAAAGGAGCCTGCATTTGAATAGGTGCCAGAAACGTTATTTTCTGATTTTAGAATTCACTTGTATAACTCATGGAGGAGTTAACTATGGTTTCAAAGAGACTAAGTATTATTTATCTTGATAATGTAAATATTACAGGTATAGCTGCGAGATGTTAGGGAATGGAAGGGAAGGAGAAGGAAATGGCTGTGGAGAGTGAACGGGACAAGAAATGAAGCTTTCATGTGCCACCCGAGGCTGCGGATGTTGAATGGAAGGATTAAAAATGGGGATGTAACTGAGTTGGGGTGGGGAAGGGGAAGGAAAGGAAGGTCGATGTGGCATGAGTGAGTTGCATTTTCATCCACCCTAACGTAAGTCAGTATATAAAGTCTAAAGATAATAAACCATGAAATAGAGCTGTATATCTATTATATGGGGATTGGAAGTAACCAGCAGGAGGAATAAAAGCAAATGACTAGAGGTGCTTGCCTTGGAGATGCAGGATGGGCGGCGCAGGGGGCTCATAGATTTTCAATGCAAATCATTTCAAATAATATTTGATTTTTCTCCACCATGTACAATACATGTTTTACTTATTTAACATTAAAAATAGATGTATACCCAAAGAAAATTGTGGGATGACCTTTGAAACTTACTTTTAGTCCTCAGTTTCAACTATAATTAGCTGGAATTTCAGCTTAGCTGAATATAACTGTAATTAAAAATCTCAACTGCCTAATAGCAGACAATTAGCTGGAGCTGTCAGGAGCCAAAAAGAATGATGGGCAGTTTGAAGAGTTTGTTGTAAGGCTTGGCAGTGAACTGCCAGGGGTTCCCGCTCCCTGACTCTTCCCTCCTGTCCTCTTGTCCTAAGGAGGCAGCAGGATTTATGGTGTGACCGTTGGCTTTGGACTTCATGGTAGATCTCCATTCAGGTCTTGGCTCCACCACTTATTGTCTAGGAGACCTTGGACAATTTTTTTTTTACCTTCCTGAACCTATGTTTCGTCAGCTGCAAAATGAAAATAACATCCACCTTGCAGTGTCGTTATAAAGACTGAATAAAACAATGTAAGTACTGACCATAGTATAGTGCGTGGTACACTGTAAATAATCAGTGGTAGTTATTAGAGAGAAACACATTTTAAATGGTTAAAGCACTTGCTGTTCTGCAAATACGTAGGGGTTGTCCACTTGGTAGAATTTGCAATGTTGCTGTGCAGTCTTCAGTTCCAGCCTTTGCAACCCCCTTGCCAGGAATAGCTGGTAGGCAGCATCTACGTCACCACTCTCACCCATGGCAGACGTAGCTAACTGATCTTAGTATTTCATCTGCTAAGTTTGGATGTGGCTTCAGGATCTTTTTCAGAACAGCTTTTGAGATAGCCATTACCCATCAGTAAG
Organism: Sturnira hondurensis; assembly: GCF_014824575.4. Lineage (NCBI taxonomy): Eukaryota > Metazoa > Chordata > Mammalia > Chiroptera > Phyllostomidae > Sturnira > Sturnira hondurensis. The sequence continues at coordinate 16,570,714 of NW_028079044.1, read as the reverse complement.
AATTGGTACCTGAGGTTGGATCTGTTTTTCGTGTTTGCCTAGACAGATAGCAGATATATCATTATAACCAGTCATCCTGATGGCTGGGTGACCATATAATCACATGCAGGTAATGGCGTCCATCAAATTTCTATGCTGACACACAATGACTCCCCCATTGGTGCTTGGAATGTCATAATTTTGGGGCTTCATGGACAGGGTTTTTGTAGAAAGGTGTTACTGACTCTGTGCCAGCTAGTACCTTCCTCTAAGAGTTTATCATTATTAGTAGGCCAGGAACCTCTGCAGGGTGAGGATAAAGACTTGATGAGTCCACGAACACAGTAGAACTGTTCAGGTGACCAGGGGATAAGTCACAGCTGGGGCCTCAAGTGCACTTGATTTCAATGACTGCAGCTTCCAGACACCAGCCAAATCCTTCGTTCCTTTAACTAGCTTAATACCAGCTGGTCACATGTCTGAGTTTCTCTGGCGGGCTGCTTGCCTCCCAGGCAGTGTTCTCTGCAGGGCACTTCCAGTGGAAAGGGTGGACCAAGCCCTTCAGAGTGTCTTTGTTCCCTTTCACTCACACACGATAGCTTTTCATGTTTCCAGGCTTTTAACGAAATCTTAATACTGATTTCACCAGAGCGTGGTTCTGTAAGAATTGATGCAGGGGTGTTGGGGTGTGGGAGGGAGAGTCCAAGGATGGTGGGTTGGTGGGACCCCCTTAAAAGAGTCCAGTCGGAGGTGCTGCACCTGAGGGGAAAAGAAGCCATTGCTGGGTCCTCATAGGAGGACGGGAGATCACACCCTTCGGACTGGGGGTGGTTGGCCTGCATTTGGGTTGGTTTAAATGTCATTTAACTGCTGCCACCTTTATGTTTCATCTGAGAGGAAAATAAGCAAAACCCAAAGTCAGCCTGTTGACCTGGTGATATTGGGACCAAGAAACTTTCAGAAAAACAAATGTTAAGCTGCAGCTACAAGCAGACCAAAACAAAAGTGCAAACACACCATTCCTGTCCCCTGCACACACTCAGAGTTGATTGATACATAGCTAGACACTTGTGCGGTGTGCTCTTTTTACACATCTATTTACTCCAGACTCTCCAACGAATGTGTTCCAAAAGAGGGACAATGTGTGGGAACACACACACATGCATTTACGTAGGAGGGGGAGGCATGTGTGTGGGTGGGGAGAATGGGAGTGTGAAATCAAAAGGATGATTAAGAGAATTTGACAAAGAAAATGACTTCTTCCACCCATTTAACACCCACATTAATCCACTTGGATGATCAAATGCAAAAGACAAAGAGAATTACAACCTTTTCCAGGCCAAGAAATACTAATTATTTAGAGGAAAATCTTGGCAGAATGAAGAATAAACCAAGGTGTGGAGAGAGAGAGAGAAACAGAGAGACAGAGGGAGAAAGCAACTGTTAGACCGTGGTGTTCAGGCAGGCATTGCGTATTTGCCCTGCTTTGGGTTTAAAAGGAAAAAATAGAAAGAAAACAGTCAAGCTCCTTCTTTGAACAAGTAATGGAAAACTGGTGCTTGTGGTAAGCCCTGGTCTCCCCTTCACAGTGGCTCCGTGCCATTTTCCTGGTAGAAGCAGCAGAGGTCAGCGAGGAAAGCGTGCGTTCTCAAGACTGCATGTGGGAGCTTCTGCCATTGTCTACATGATGCTCCTATTTAAGCGCTGGGTTTTATTCTAAAAAGCTCTGTTGTCCCTTGATGGAAGGAGAGAGCAGAGGTGGGAAGAGGTAATGTGTGAACAAGTTTAGAAGCAGAGAAAAAAGGGAAGGAGGAAAGAAAGAGGATAAGTCCAGCTTTCTTTGGAAGTGTATTGTATTGTTAGGCTCGCCTGGCTCTGTTCCAATGGCTCAACTTAAAGTGAATTTCTCTTATTGAATTCCATCCAGAGATATCATAACCTCAAAAGGCTACTATTACCCAGAGGGCTTCAGATGAAACCATTTGTGCGTGACTCTTGAAATGCAAGGAGTTACAATTGTCATTTGACAACATGGGATCTGTCAGGCCCGCTCCTTTCAGGGCAGGGGAATTGTTGACATAATCTGGCCCTGGGTCCCCTTCAGAGGGACCAGTCTTCGTTTCTCAGGCTTTTTTTTTTTGCTCAGCAGGTGCAGCTGTAAGAAAACTGGTGAGTTTCAGAAAACCTAACTGAAAACAACCACCCAAACAGGCTGAGGCTGGTTTAAACATCAATTGCGGACACTGTGTGGGCAGAATAAGGAGTCATGTCACTGTACCCATCTTCAGGGACGTTGGAACTAAGCTTAATTTCTTAACCAAAAGAGGCTTTGAAAATATTACAACCCCTGACAAAACTAGTAGAAACCAAAACACAAGCTAAATGAAGACATGAAAAAACCGGCAAGGGCTTTGGGAAGAGGGGAAAAGAAACTGAAATTGACTTTTGATTTGCATGAATAATGTTTTTTTCTTCTTTTGAGCTGGCACAGCAAAGAGAGTTGTATGATGTGATGGGTAACAGTGGCTTTTCAGATATTTCCCACTCGGCCCCCTTTTCCTCCTGTTTATCCATCCCCTCCAACCTCTTTAACCGCCTTCCCCATTCACTGCAGCCTGTATTCCTCCTTCCTTTTCTCCCGTCCTTTCAGCATTGAGTAGAGAGAGTTGCTTCCCAAAGCTTAGCTCTGATAATAAACCTCTTGTGTGGTGACTCCATTTATTCTTAGATACACACAACCTGTTTTGAATGGGGCTATGGAAAGAAACTCAAATAGAATTAACCACTCTTTTCAGAAGTCCTTGAATACAAGCTGTGGTTCTCAAAATCAAGTTTCAATGACTGGTTTCTTTTGAACAAAGTGCAAGGAATTCAGAATAATAAGTGTAACAAGATGGAGAAAATTTTATTCACCAGTGTGCTTGAGGAAAGCCCTGTAGGCGTTTGGGAGAGTTACTTTGATAAACCACTTTGGTGGGGGATTAAGCCCCCAAAGTATGCTCTCCTAACAAAAGATGGTCACTAAACTGCCCTGGAAGGAGGGTGGGTCCTGTTGCCTGGGGAGTCCTTTGTTTTGCTGAGTTCAGTGATTAGTTTTGTAGGCTGGCCTGGAGGAGGAGGGAAGAACGAGATGCCTGAGGGAGGAGGCAGGTCAAGTTTCAGAATGTTGAGGGGAGGAGTCTGAGGGAAGGAAAGAGAAGAAGCGCAGGAGAAAGCCCAAGGTCCTTACAGCTAAGGTGGGTGGGTTGGAGCGGGGGCTATGTTGGTTCAATGTTTTGTCACAAAAGTTTGAAACCTATTCAAAAAGAGAATATTACAATAAACCCCATGTACCCATTACCATTTGTAACCAATTTTTTAAAATCTGTATCTTCAGTATACTTCTTCCTCCCTCTTTTTATTGTGAAGAAATTTCAAGAAAAACTTGGAGGAAGGAAATAGTTGACGAGGATTTTTACACTGCTTGCCATGGTCTGTCCTACCCCTTGCACAGTCTTTCACAAAATGTGCTGGTGCGCATGGGAGCAGATTCCCCTTTGCAGGAGTCAAGGACATAGTCTTCTGCTTCAGGATGCAAGCAAAGTGAAAACAGTCACAGCACAGGTGGACCTAAGACCTGGGTGCTGAGAAATCAGTTGACAGGTCTGAGTTACAAAGATATCGCAGATTTCAGCTAAAAAGAAAAATGTGCTTTAAAAACAAAATGTTAAACATACCTGTATAGAATAGCCTATGGAACCATCCACAATTCTAGACATACTTTCGAAGGTTAGTTTACTAAGTGACGTGCGTAACTTGGTGATGTGATGATGTGCCAAGAGCGCCCGACTGGGAGTTGGATAACTTTATGACTGAGTTATAAGACAGCGGGCACATCACCCATTTCTCTGGGCTGATTGTTTATTCATATCTGCTCTGTTAAGTCCTATTGTTGTGATAATCAAATTTGGGCAATGCACGTAAAAATGCTGTTAAAATATGATGCTTTCTTAGTGGGAGCTATAGTGTTAATGTGATCGACAAAGGGTAGAGCAAGATTCTTCCAGGAGTACTTTAAGCCACAAACATCTTATCTTTTCGGTTCTTTTAGTCTTAACAAAGTATTCACCTTTTAGGACCTGTGGTCTTACCAAGGGAGTTTGAGTTGTACTGCTGTCTTCATCTCTAGACCATGCTTTTCTGGGTACCCTGATTTGATCCTTGCTCAGAAGGTATTTCTTAGTTCGAGCATTGTTTGACATTTGGAGAGCCTGGGAATATTCAAAATTAACAAGCCTTGGTACTTTTTGTTTGTACAGTTTTCTTTTAGCTTATCTCTTTTCTCTTGCATTTTACTGTAAGAAGCAAAAAGACACTATGCGGTACCTTCAGTGTTCTGGCTGAAAATCTTAACTAGAGCATCCATTTCATGACCTACACATTTTACCTTCTACATTGTTGTGGGTGACAGTGTTGCTGAGTGTTCTACCAGTACATCAGGAGCATCCCTGTTTGTCCACTTTCCAAAAAGGTTCCTCATTTTCCTTACCGTTAGCCTCCTCAAAGCACAAAATTTTTCAAACAGTGTGTTCGAGGCATTTTAAATTCTCACTAACCTTTTCCGCCAAATGTTGTAGCTTTGTTGCTTCTGTGCACTACATGGGTCCAGATTCACTCCCATATGTTAGATTTTTATTGTAGCCGTACTCCACTTACAGGTACCAAAATATGTATTAGTTATCTAATGCTGAGTGACAAATCTTCAAATTTAACAGTTTAAAACAATAAACATTTGTTATCTCATAGTTCCTGTGGGTCAGGAATCCGGGAGCAGCTTGGCTGGGTGGTTCTGGTTCTTGGTCTCGCACAAGGCTTTGATCAGGTGTTACTGGGAACACAATCACCTGAGGCTTACTGGGGCAACAAAAGGGTCCTTTTCCAAGCTCACTTGGAGGCTCATGTGGGGCTGGAGGCTTCAGTTCCTCACTATGTGGGCCTCTCCACGGGGCTGCACATGACCTGGCACTTGGCTTTTCCTAGAGCAAGTGATCCAAGGGTACAAGAGAGTGCCTCCACACTGCCTTCTATGATCTAATCTCAGAGTCACGCCATCACTTATTCTAGTCAGTAGAAAGGAATCACAAAGTCCACTCCACATTCAAAAGGAGAGGTTACACAACATAATGACCATCTGGAGGCCATGATCACTGGGAGCCGTCTTGAAGGTTGCCTACCCAGTCTCCCATGTGCAGGTGGTGTCTTCTGGAGAGACCACCATGAGTGAAATGTGTTCCTGTCTTCAAGGAACTCTTTAGGGAGTTCAAATTGTGTGGGATGAGAAGAAGTGAACTGGGGGTGTTGCAAGTACTGTGACAGATTTACAGGGGCCATGTGAGCTCAGAAACAGGGGGACCTAACCTAGAAAAGGGATGAAGACTCTTCTGTGTGTGACAAGTCTTGAAAGTTTCCCAGAGAGGAGTGGGTAAAAGTCATTCCAGAAAGAGGGAGAACATTGACAGGAGTAGAAGCTTGGCCCTCTGGAGAAATCTCAATAACTTAGTATGGCTGAAGACAGGGTATGGGCAAGAGGGGGTGAATATGGACAGGAGAAGTAGAAAGGGGCCAAATTACAAAGGAGCTCATGTGCCAAGTTCAGATGCTGGGACCTTACCTACGGACTTTGAGAAGGTGAGGGCAACGGGGTGATTTTGAGCACTCATCAAGTGCCTCTAAAGTGTCAAGTACAAAATGTTGAAGACAGTGATATAATTTTATCTCTAAGATAAGACATGTGCACAATTAATTGCATTTCAAGGTTGTTCTTAATAAGTATTCTGTAAAAAGTACAGATTAGAAGAAGTACAGAAATTTTCGGAAGAGAGAGAGATTCTGGAGGTGCCATCATAAGGTTAATGGCCAATAGACTCTGGCTCCTGGGAGGTGATTGGGGGTTTATTAGATGTGGATGTGGAGGAACGGGTTGGGGAAGAGCCATTCTAGGTGGGAGCAAAGAGGAAGAGGCATCATGGGGTCAACAGTGGTCCAGTGTGAGTAAGAAAGGGCTCTGGGTAGGGGAACAATAGTAGAGGGAAAGGTAGGGACAGATTGTAAAAGACCCTAAATACCAGGTCAGAGAGTTTGAACCATGCTCAGTGAACAGCAGGGAGCCATTGGTAGCCTGTGAGCTAGGAGCCAAATCTACACGATAGTGGGTCAATTCTAGCCCCTGGCCCCCTGCGTTTATCTCCCCTCTCCTTTTTTAACATAAGAAGGTGCTGAAGCAGGTAAATAGCCTTCCCTGGCAACATTCAGAGGGCCCAGAAAAAGAAGGACCTAGGATTCAGACCTAAGGACTCAGAGTCCTGGGACCCTTTGGCTCCCTGTTGCGCCCTCTTTCAGGAGAACCATCTCTGAGTCCCAGGCATAGCTTGGGGTTGTGAATTCACTGAGGAAAATATTCTCTCAGGCTTGGTGTTTGCAGGGCTCATCCGATCACCACTTAGCATTTTGTCTAATTAATGGAGCTCACAGATGTTTGGCAGGAGAACTTAATCAGCTATTAATCACTGAAGAGCTTCTCTGTAGCTTTTCTGGAATTGAAAGAATGTCCCTGTTATAACTGAACTTGTAGCTGTTTACTGAACTTGGGTGGAGGAAAGGGCCAGAAGCAGACAGTCATGGGTCTCCTGTCGGGTAGGTTTTGCAGAGATGGCTTGGGGTTAGTTTGGCTGTTGTTAAATAAGAAAAGTGCAGTTGTTCTTTTTCCTGAGTTCATCAACGTCTAAAGGAGGCTGGCTTCAGCAAGGAGAAGAAGGAAAATGCTGGCCATATGGTACGTTGCGAGGAACCACAAACTAGGAACTGCAGATGGTTCTAGTCCCAGCTCTGTGTCTGTGCCACGCCAGCCAAATCTCTTAACTTTGGGGGACTCGGTGTTCTTATCGTTACAAATCAAACACTTTGGCCAGATTTGGAACTTCCAAAAGCTGTCTTGTTGACCACATGGCCCAATGGATGCTGTAATGAATAAACAATTCTTGGTCAATGAATTTGGAAACACCATGTCCCACGTTTACCCCTTGGAGATTCATGGTGGACACCAGTATGTTAAAAGAGTGAAAGTGCTGTGGTCAAACAAGAAAACAAACCACCCATTTAACCCAGCACATGCCCAAACATTTTGGATCACAGAACCCTTTGTTCATCAAACATTTAGGAGAACAGGAAGAATCTGTTGCTGACATCTGTCTGGTTTTCTGGCTTCTGATTCAGCTTTATTACTAGCCTTAGGTTTTCTCCCTGAAAGTATTCTTGCAGGCTGTTTGTGAACCAGCTTGCCTGCCTCTCACCCTCAATACAGTCTTCCGGATTATAAACCAAGACTCGTGTCATTGTGCAAACCTCTCCCTGACCCTACTGCTGACCTGTGGTGACAGAGGCTGTGGAATGTGTCTCTAGTCTGTTCTGCGCTCACCCTGTCATCCATATCTTCATGGGAGATGCTAGTGTTACCCTTGACTGTGTAAACAAGTGTTTGTGATTTGGTAAGAGGTGGCTCTGAAGATCACATGAAAAGTTAATTACATGAATTTTGAGGATCAAATTTCGCTTTTAAATTTTATTCATTTATTTATTTATTTGAGAAGGGAGGAGAAAGAGAGGAGAGGAACATGGATTGGGCGCCTCTTGCACACTCCCTGACTGGGTACAGGACCTGAAGCCCGGGCATGGGCCCTGACTGAATCAAGCTGGCGGCCTTTGCTTTGTGGGATGGCACCCAACCAACCGAGTGACTTGTGAAATGACTGTTTAATTAGAGATACCTCTACTGCCATAGCTGCACCATTCCACAGAGAGAACTCATGGATTTGGGGGACTTAGTATAATATTAGACTTTAGAGGGTCTTAGTATTTTCTTTTAGCTACTACGTATCTTGGAATTTATTATTTCAATTTAAAGCAATATTGTAGGGTTGTGGCTGGAATAATGCCTTTTTTTTAGACTGAATGTAAATTACCGGAACAAAGCAGTGTTCTGTGTAACTGTTAAGTTCTATTAATCATGTTAAAGACCATTGATCTTATGAGAAATTAGCTGAAGCCGTAGACATCCTTGTGAACTCAAAGGTTTGCAGAAATATCCGGTGGCTCATCTGCTTTGCTACCTTCACGATGAATTTCAAGACAAGAATTCTCAAGGAGGACAAAAAAATTAAGGAATTATCTGGTTACTAATTTGGATTCAAGCTGATTCTGAATCATACCTAATTCCAGATAAAATATAGTGGAGTTCTGTGTCTAGGCCATTTTGACAAAGGAAATCCCATTTGATTATAGGAGTCAAATATACATAAGCTTGTACTATCACCAGTTCATATTCTTAAGCCAAATGTATTCTTGTCTTGGTTATACATATCGAGAAGTGAGCTTGGTGGCCATCCTGCAGTAAGACTTTCTATTACCCACATAGAGCCCTGCGGCTTTATATTCATATTTATTATGCTGCCTGGGGGGCTTTGGGTTTTGTTCTTCTTCTGAGCCAACAGAATTTTTTAAGCCCACTGCCTGAGTGCATACTTCTGAGACCAAGTTTATCTTAGGCACTGAAATGATGATGTGGTAATACTTTTTAACACTGTTGGAACTGTAAGGAAAGAAACTCTTCCTTCTGCTCTCTTAGGTTCTGTCGTGGGCCTAAGAATTAAACCAGCATAAAATAGAGAAACAGGAGAAAAGTAGACAATTTAGTGAATGCTTTTACGTGTACATGAGATTCTTCAGAAGGAGAATGAAGACCCACAGAAGCTCTCAGGCCCAAGAGCTTACCAACAATGAGAGATCAGGTATGGCGATGTGAGAAGATGGGTTTGACGTAGGGGCAGTAAACTTGAGACAGTGACTAAAAAAGTATATGGGGGATCCAATGGAATATATGGTTCATTTTAGTAGGTTTTTGCTATAGGCTCATTTTGGCATCGACTCCCAGCCTCTGGTGACAAGAATAGTCTTCAGTATTTGGTGCAGGAGGGCGGCTTTCTCGTGGGGTATTTTATGACCTGCTTTTGATAGAAAGGGGAGGTCAGAGAGTTTGCATCTGCTGTTTCTCAAATGCCTCAAAATAATGAATAAGCCAGAGTGGGGTGACATGATCTGAACCCCTTCAAAATCCTGTCACACACCAAATGTTACATTAACTTATTTCACCTTGTCTGTGAACTTGAGCTCTATAGAAATCACCGACTGGTCAGTACAGATCCTTGCCATAGTCATTTCACCTTCATGAGACTGTATCATGGAGTCAAATACAGAAGCTGGACCAGATGGTGTCTGGTGTTCTAGTTCAGTCCTATGTTCCACATAGCTCTAACATTCCGTTACTCTGAGGAAAGAACATACCAAAAATTGCTTTACTTTTTCTTTTAAAAAAAGATTTTATTTATTTATTTTTTAGGGAGAGGGAAAGGGAAGGAGAAAGAGAGGGAAAAAAACATCCATGTGAGAAAGAAACATTGATTGGTTGCCTCTACCATACACCCTGACCAAGGACCAATCCTGCAACCTAGGCATGTGCCCTGACTGGGAATCGAACTGGCAACCTTTTGCTTTGCTGAACGACACCCAACAAACTGAGCCACCCTGGCCAGGGCTCTTTCATCTCCATAGAGCAGGTAGGAAATTGGCCTTAATGTAGTAACTTAAATGAGTAGAACTTCCCTTGAAAATACCTATTTCAAGGTTCTCCTGCCTAATTTCTCTGTCTCAAGCATACATTGACATGGCCTGGCCCCTTGTATTTTTTGTTGCAAAACTATCCCTGTTGTCAAGGGCCCTGGCCTCATGCCACCCTTGGCTTCAAATTCCTACCTACTGGTTTTGTGATGTAGGGCAGCTATTTGACCTATCTCAGTCCCTCATTTTGTAGGAAGTGGACAGCAACAGCATTTGCCTCACAGGGCTGCTGTGTGGACTGAACGAGTTAGTCCATGCAAAGAGCACAGCAGACTGCTTGGCGGAGTCACACTCAGCATACTTCAGCTATCATAACTGGGTTGGGGACCACAAAGCCTCAGGCTTTAGCCTCTGTTCAGTGTCCCTTTTGCAGACCTTGGTTTGGCTCTTGCTTTAGGGGCTGCTCCTGAATTGGCTCTGATCTGGAGCCCTTAGCTTCTATCCTTGTCACCGTCCTAGGAGCCCTTTGGGTTTAGCTTCTGTGCTACGGCTTCCTTAGCCTCCCTCTCACCTTGCTCTACCCACACTCACACACTCGCACCTTCCTCTTGCTGCTGGCAAACCATCCTACTGCTCCTTGATGGTAGGAACATTTTCCTGATTATCCTGTGAGCATTTTTCTCCTAGGTGCGGGTTACCAGTTTCTCTCCTCAATGGTACTGGGTTCTCCCCAACATTTCACATTGACAAAATTGGGGTTTCCTTTATTCTTTTTGGAAAGCATGGAAGTGGTGTAAGGGTCACTCCCATATGGGAATGCTCTTGTCCAGAGGAGTATGATCTGTATTGAGAATGGCTAGATAAATAGAGTTCATTATAGTCACCATAAGTCAGACCTCTTTTTTCAGCTCAGTGTCTTTCCAACAGACTCCTTGCTTTTTTGTCTGAAGTTAGTCAGTGACAAACAGAGGTCACTGCGGTGGTGATGCGATCACAGCTGGAACTCAGAAAAGTCTTTTTCCTGGCACCTGGGATTAGGTAAAGCGTTTGCTCCACCAAAGGAACATGGAGAAGTGGGGTTTCACAGGCCCTCCACCCTTAGTCCTCTCTATGGCTGGCCTCCCCAACCTTGGAGGGAGATGGGTATCTCCTGAGACCCAAGCCAGGGAATCCCAGATGTTGGGACTTAATCACCCAGCAAAACAGACATGATGCAAAGCTTTATGGCAGTAGGTGACTTTTAATTTTGCTATTAAGAATATTTACAAAAAGCAAAAACAGACCGAAGAACAAATTCCCATTTAGAATCACAATCATTTCATAGAAGAGGATTTTTTAAATACCAAAAAGTAGGGCAAATGTATTAGGAATCTCTTTCCACTGGAATAAATTTAGCCTAATAAAGAATTGATTACAATGTTCTTATTTGTAAGACTATGCCCAGCACTGGTAAAAAGGTTGGTATAATCTATAGCCTGAAGTTTGAGAACCATAGCTTTGAGTCATACAAGGACACCCACAGAGCAGGAACGAAACAACATGAGTGAGATGAGATGAATAAATCAAATAATGAAATTCACTCTGTCTTTTGGACAAAATGATATTCTATCCTTCATCTTGAGTGTTGTATTTTTAGTTTCCAGTCCTTACCACTGGACTAAAGTGTTTCAGAACAACACACTTAACAGAGTGAGAGAAATGTGTTTTCCTTTATAGAAAGGCTAATGACTTTTCTTCAGTTTATAACAAGATGATTTGCTCCAACTCAGTTGGCCTCTGCAGTCCTCGTGCAGAGAGTCCTTGCGCACAACCTGCGGGTTCGTTCCCTTTATATGCTAACCCTTCCCCACGCCCTTCAAACCTTGGAGCAGAAACTTAAGCTCTGAAATTAATTAAGATTGAAGAGTGGGACACATATTTGGGGGCAGGTCATGTGGGCCTGGTGGCACTGTCAGGCTTATACCACACTCATACCCTGTGACCCCACACTGAACAACTCTAGTCACTGTGCAGGTAAAATGGCTTTTATTGTAACATGGAGTTCATGGCATAGGTCAGCCTGGGTTTATTGTTGTCGAAATGGAATAAGACAAGTTAATTTTTGTCTTAGTAGAAAAGTAGGAGAGGTGCGAGTGGCCAGGCTCATATTCTAGAAGAGGCCTCCATCAGTGCTGGTCACCGACACTTTGAGGGATAGGAGTGCCGGTGGGGGTGGGGGTGGAGAGAGAGAGAGAGAGAGGTTTCTAAGTATAATACATCCCCAACTAGAGGATGACTCTATTTATTCATGGACTATAGATTGAAACAACTCCAAGGAATTACGGGCATCTCTAATTTTCACTCTCAAGTTCTCCAAAGTGGAAATGCAATTCAGAGAGATTTGATGACTTGCCCATAGTCACACCCTCGGAGTGGGGTCCAGAGCAGCACTGCCCAGTATGGTAGCCATTAGCCACCTGCGGCCATTTAAGTTTAAACTAGCTAACACTGAGACTTCAGTTCCTCAGTCTCTCAGCCACAGTTCAGTTGCTCAGTGACCACGTGTGGCTAGCGGCTATCCTACTAGAAGCACAGATACAGAGTATTTCTGTTGCTCCAGAAAGCTTTATCAATGCTATTCTAGAGACTCTTCATCTAAGTCCTTTCCATGATTACAGTACGACTCTCTCCCTTCTCTATACACAGACACACAATCTGTACCTATACTTGTTATGTATAATGGGAAAGGCATGTTTTGACATTAATTTACAAAATCAAAGTCCTCTATTTCCTGCCCTCAAGTGGGAGCAACTTGAGTTAGCTTCCTAACCTGTCTAGAACTCATGCTTACCTGTCAGCCCTAACCTGTCTAGAACTCAGCGTTTTCCCCATCACACAGAATTAGAATGTAGTTTAGAAATGTGGTTGCTTTGGCTTTAGGGCACAACTTTTTCTTTAAAGCTAATATTGATCTAGCAGTGAATTCTTTAGGAAACCATACAGCTCCTCGAGGAAAAACTGGCCAAGGTATGTGGTGTCACAGATGTCTGAGGGCTTTAAATGAACACTGTAAATCTCAAGATTATGGGGGAAGAGCGAGCAACTTTATTGAATGTCTCCCATCTGGCTGAGCTTCAGGCAGCTGCCTGATGGCAGGAGGAGTGGTAGGGAGAGGAGCAGAAGTTCGGATATCGGAAAGTAGTTAATAAAACAGTCAGTGTGGTACCTGTGCCCAGGGATCCCATTTCAAATGGATTTTTCTTCTTGAGGTCAACAACAGGATATTATGCTCTTGGCAGAAGTGGAACAGGACTGGCCCAGGCTGCGGTGCCCAGCTCAGGCAGGGCCGGGTGGGGTGGGGTTTGGTGGGTGTTGCAGGATGAAGGAATCCTGAGTTTGGGGCCGTATTAGACTCCCTGGAAGAATGTGGCCCAGTGGGCAGGGCTGCCCTCTGTTCCTACGGCAGTTAGAGTTTGCTGCTGCCTGCTGGGTGTGGGCGGCCCCGAGTTGCTTAGGAGCAGGAAGAATTACTGTGTTGTAAGTAACTGGGATGATAGAACAAGGTCCTAGCTGGCAGCCCTTATCTTGACTTGATTTTCCGTGTAGAGAATGGCCCTTCCAGGATGTTCCATGCTGTGTACATTTTCCCCCAGAGCGATGTAGAACTTCAGTGTTGGAGATCTGGGGGTGACATTCGGATCATCTGCAGACCCCGATGATGCAAATGTCCACGGGCCAGCAAAATCGGCATCGTGTTGGGGCTTGGGAGCACAGGGATCACGGTTTTAGCATAAAGATTTTGAAAAGTAAAACCATTTGAAATCTCATCTAAACTTTTTTAACCTAACTAAAGCATAACTTCCAGAAAATACAGCTGCCACTGACAGTCCCCTCCAAGGGTGTTTCCCCCAAATTTTAGGAAGGAGACAGATGGCCCATTTCCATTAGCATGAAAATCCAGCAGGAGCTTCCATACTTTCTTACTGAGGCACTGACTCCCCCTCCCCTCTTTTTAAAAAAGATTTTATTTATTTATCTTTGGAAGGGAAGGGAAGGAGAGAGGGAGAGAAACATCAATGTATGGTTGCCTCTCATGAGTCCCCTGCTGGGAACTGGCCTGCAACCCAGGCATGTGCCCTGACTGGGAATCGAACCGCAATCATCTGGTTCACAGGCCCGCACTCAATCCACTGAGCTACACCAACTAGGGCCCCCTCCCCCTTTTTAAGGTAGTATATAAACCTTTATTCCTGGGTATTCGGTGAATTACTCATTGCTGAGTAAATCCCATGTACATACACAAATAAACTGTGTTATTTTCTCTTGTTAACTTGTTTACTGTCAGTTAATTCATGACCAGGAGAACCTAAGCTGATAGAGAAAAAGTTTTTCTTCCCAATACTAGAAAAGCAGAATTTTTATCTCCATCCCATAGCTATAGAATGAGAATCAGCATTTTAACAGTATCTCCTGGTGAGCTGTGTATAAATTATAGTCTGTGAAGCAAAGGGGCTGACAAACCTTCTGTGTAAAGGACCAGGTAGGAAACTGCTTAGGCAAACAGGCCACGTGGTCCGAGTTGCCAGCTCTCCACTCTCCCACTGTAGAGCCAAGGCAGGCATGGACAACACTTAGAGCAAAAAGTGTGGCTGTGGGAATGGTTGATTTTATGTGTCAACTTGATAGGCCTGAGGAATGCCAAGAGGGCTGATAAGACATTATTTCTGTGTGTGTCTGTGAGAGCATTTCCAGAAGAAATTAGCATTAGAATCAGTGGACCGAGTAAGGGAGGTCTCCTGGTGGGCCTCACCCAATCTGCTGAGGGCCTGAAGGGAACAAAAAGGCAGAAGAAATGTGAATTTTCTCTGTGTGGACTGGGACATCCACCTTTTCTGCCCTCAGGCAGCAGGGCGCCTGTTTCAAGAGCCTCTGGGCGTGGACTGAGCCGTACCATCAGCCCCTGGTTCTCAGGCCTTGGTTTGGGGCTGGACCTGCACTGGGGCTCCAGCTTGCAGGTGGCAGATTGTGGGACTTCTCATAATTGTGTGAACCAATCCCTTATCATAAATCTCTTCCTGTATGTCTCTACATATCCTAATGGTTTTGTTTCTCCGGAAAAACTAATACAAATGTAATTCAATAAAACTTTATGGATGCTAAAATTTGAAAATTTCTGTTTTATATGAACTATTCTTCTAACCATTTAAACATATTTTTTTAAAATCAGTATTTTTTCCCAACCATTCTTAACTTGCAGGCTGTACAGGCTGTGCATTGGATATAGCCTGTGTTATAGTTTGTTGATCCATGGTCTAGCCCACTATTTCATAACTTTTTTCAACCATACATGGAAAATTATATTGGAACAGTATGTTAGGGTGAGTGAATGAAGCTACCAGTGGTTGGAGCTAACCACTTGGGAATGGGTGGGGCTTCTGGTTGCAATGAGACCTGAGAAGAATGGGCGAACTTATAATCTATTTATGGCATGAAGCTGGGGTCTCTGGTCTAACCCAACCACCTACATGTTGCAGATGAGAAAACTGAGACTGTCTGTTCACCCATTTATCCCCAAGGTCACCACAATGTTTGATCTTAAAAGACCCCTAAGTCTTTTCTGACTGAATACATGAGATGTTGAAAATGAAAAAGTTGGTGCCTGTAACTGCTAGAACCAAAAAGTAGAGAAAAGGATTGAATCTTTATGGGCACTTTATTCAGATGCCAGAGATCTGAGAAGATGGTGGGTTGTGTGCCCTGAGAAAACCTTCTTAACAACTCATTTCAAGCTGACCTTTCCAGTTGGAAAAAAGGTTAGTTGGATCAGAGTTGCAGTTCAGCAAGATTTTCTTAGAACCTCTTTATCTGCATCAACAATACTTTATCTGCATCACACGAGTTCCTTCCCAGGAGCACAATGGCACAGACACCATCTCCATCATTTACAGACCCCCCTGGGGCACAAAGGTTGACTTGCTTATCGACCTCTTGGAGTCCAGTGGTCACACATTCCAGTTCCTGGAAGAACAGTTTTCCACAGGCCTCAGTCACGTAAGCCTATCAACTATAGCAAAGGCTAAAATCTTTAGCTCCTGATTCCCCTATCAGTGTGACTTCCTGGAACTAGCAGAGTTAGGCGATGAACTACTTGCCTACTGGTCCAGTGCCCTTTTTCCTAAATAATGCCAGAAAATCATGATTAAAAAAAATAAGTATGTGACAGAGCTGGAGTTTATACTGGTTTAGGAGAAAAACTGCTTTTTGATGGAAGAGCCCTTGGATCCTGCCTGTGTTAGGTGCTAGCTAGGGCTGCTCCTCAGTGCTCTGGGCCTGCCCAGCTCACTGCAGGATGGCACTTCCCCGGACCCTGAGGTTAGACATAGCCACGTGACTTACTTTGGCCACTGAGTGGAAGTGAGGTACTGGACATTTAAGACAGGGTGTGAGTCTCCAGGCTCCCTCCTTCTTTGCTTAGAGATCGTGAAATATGTTATAAGATCATGGTGAGTGGTAAAGCCCTGTATCACCTTGAGTCACTGAATGACTATGAAGAGTCCCCTGCTGAGCCACATGGGTTTTTGTTGTTATAAGCCACTAAGACTTTGAAGTTTTTGTTACTGCACCATAACCTAGACTATCCTGATGAATACACTGTCTCTTAGGTGACCTCCCCCACCCCCACAGAGAGTCCAGGCCTAGTGGCTAATAACAGATTGGATAGAAAAATCTAGGGTCTGGTGCTAGATTTTAAAATCCTTTAATCAGTTGTAATCTCATTAGGGACCACATCCCAGCCCACTTTAAATCCATTGGAAGGGGTTAAATTGTGTCCTCCCCCCGACCCTCCAAATTCATTTTTGAAGTCTTAACCCTCGGCACCACCTCACTTGGGATAGGGTTTTCACGGAGGTTATCAAGTTCAAGTGAGATCATTAGGGAGGGCCTGATCCTAAATGTCATTATAAAAAGGGGACATTTGGAGGCAGGCACATAGGGAGAATGCCATGGGGAGAGGAAGGCAAAGATCACAGTGATGCATCTACAAGCCAAGGAATGCCAAATTGGCCAGCAAAGCACTGAACGCTATGGGAACAAATCCTCTCTCCTGGCCTGAGAAGCACCACCCCTCCTGACACCTGGACCTTGGACTTCCAGTGTCACCGCACAGAAAGAGTTCACCCACCCGGCACTAGCAGAGCCAAGCACTGTACATGGAGAACCGCAGTGGAGAAATTAGAGTCAGTTTATCTGCAGAGCGCTGAGTAAGGAGAACAGGAAAGCTATGTCCCAAAAGGCCAAAATGCTCTGATGCAGGGCTGGGGGTGGCTTTTTAAGGGAATAGGGGGCACATATATGCGAAAGTGCTGGCAGGGCAATTTTCCTTGGGGGACGGACCTCAGAGCTTGGTCCTCTATGGGAAGGGGCATCTGCACGGCTCTTCCTGCACAGCAGGTCTTACCCTTCTGAGGCAGTTCCAGAATCCAAGTTCCAGTAGGTCCCAGCCCTCTGGCTCTGTGTGTAGGGGCGGGGGCGGGGCGAGGGGTATGGTGAGATTTTGGTTCCGGGTGCCGCTAGAAGTCAAAGTTCTCTCCTCTGCCCATGCTTTGGCTGTATGACCTGTGGTTTTGGTCTGCTGTCCTTGAAAAGCAACTCCGTATCTTGTGAAACAGGACGGGACCATTTTGAACTGGTTCTGTGGTTATAAATGTCACCTGAACTGTAAGACAATACGTTTCTGTTGTCTAAGTCATCCAGTGTATGGTACTTTGTTACAGAAGCCCTAGAAAAATAATGCAGGGGCTAACAAGAAAAAGTTTTGGTTATTTTCTCCCTTTTTAAACAGCTTTATTGCAATGTAATCCACATACTATACAATTCACCCATTGAAAATGCACAACTCAATTGGTGTTTAACATATTCACATCACTGCAACCACTTTGAGAACATTGTTATCACTCCTGGAAGAAACTCCACACTGATTAGCAGTTGCTCCTCGCCGCACCCTCCTGCACTTCTCCCGCCCCCAGGCCTGAGCAGCCCGATCTGCTCTGTTCACACAGATTTGTCTGCCCTAGACATTTCCTATCAAGGAAATCGTGCAGTCTGTGCCCTTTCGCCACTGGCTTCTTTTGCCTAGCATGACGTTTTTAAGGTTGATCCATGCTGTAGCATGTATCAATATTTTATTCATTTTTACAGCTGAATCCATTGTGTAGATACACCACATTTAGCTTATCTTTTATCAATTGATGGACATAAAGGCTCTTTTCACATTTTGCCCATTATGAATAATGCTTTGTAAACATTTGTGTGGAAGTCTTTGTTTGTGTGTATGTTGTTATTTCTTTTTTTAAAAAAATATTTTATTTATTTATCTTTAGAGGGGAAGGGAAGGAGAGAGGGATAGAAATATCAATGTATGGTTGCCTCTGGTGCATCCCCTGCTGGGAACTGGCCTGCAACCCAGGCATGTGCCCTGACTGGGAATCGAACCACGATACTCTGGTTTACAGGCCTACACTCAATCCACTGAGCTACACCAGCCAGGGCTGTATGTTGTTATTTCTGTTGAGGAGAGGCCCAGGAGTGGAGTGGCTTGGTCTGCTGTAACTCATGTTTAATGTTTTGAGGAACTATTGCCCAAAGTGATTGTTTTGCAGGAGTTCAGAGCAAGTTACCTCAAGATGTGTTTCTGTGGTTTGTGGATTGTCTTCAGCTAAGGGCAGTTTTAGCTTTAGGCTCGACTGAAACTTCTGCTACTCCCTTTTATTACCTAGAAGAACTTGAATTAGGGGCCTCACCCATAATGGGAGATTATCAGAGATAACCTCTTTCGACCTATCTGTAGGGCAGGACAAACTTCGACTTATTAAGTATCTGCTCTTCTTATCACCCTGCTGAGACCCTTTGAAACTCCCAAAGTGCTTTATCTCACCCCTGGCTCAGGACGTCTTCTGTGCCCACGCTCCCTTTCTGCCTCTGACCCTTCTGTGCGTGTGGGGCTTCTGCAGTGTTTCCATACATATGTATGTATTATATTTGGTTATTTTCTGTTGTCAGTCTGCCTTGTGTCTATTTGGTTATTAGCCAAAGAATCCTTGAAGGTAGAGGGAAGTTTGTCCCTCACCCACAGTATCATTTCACATTCCCATCAGCAATGGGAGGGTTCCAATTTCTCTACATTCTCACCAACACTTGTTATTATTTGTCTTTTTGATTAGAGGCATTTTAGTGGATGTGAACTGGTATTTTCCTGTGGCTTTGATTTGCATTTCCCTAATGGCTAATGATGTCAAGCATCATTTCATCATATCATGTGCTTATTGGCCATTTATATATCTTCTTTGGAGAAAATGTTCAAGTCCTTCACCCATTTTTAGCTGGGTTATTTTTTTACTGTTGTCTGAGATGATTTTATAGGTGAATATTCATTTATTATTTCATAGTAAGACTAGATTTTATTTTTTTAACCAGCAAGGTGAGAATACAATTTCCATTTCCTGTGGGGTTCCAAGGGCTGGTCAAATTTGCTGGATATTTAGTTCCTTCCTTTAAGTAAATGTTTGAACATATGCTAAGCTGAGAAGGAGGGAAAAATGAAAAAAAATTTGGAACTTACTCTCCAGTGAAGAATTTCATCATTGTAAAAGTTTGGGGCTGTTAACCCCACTTGGGAGCCACTTTCAGTATTCACATTATCAGTCACAGGGGGAAAGACTTATTTTATTTTACCTTTTCTTCTCCCCTGAAAGCAGTTCTTTGCGCAATTTGTAATTTGCTTGTTATTATTTTTACTTGTTGAACTCTGAATACACAGGTTGAAGGGAAGTTGAATAAGTCATTCACCTCCTGCTGAGCAGAGTCTGTCTTTGTTACCTGCACTAAAGCAGAGAGCTTCTCCCTGGCTATGACTATGCAAATCTAAAGCAGATAAATGTGAGCTATCAGGAGCCAATTTGCTGGAAATCTTCCCCTTAATAATTGGCTTCATATTTCAGCTCTTAGAAAAAGTCAAGACTCATTTCCACCCTTGCCTTCTTCCCTCCAGGCCAACAGAGAGAGGGGGGTAGGGTCCATTGGCGACAAGAAAGGGGACAGTGAAACTCCAGATGAATTTTTATTTTTTCTCCCTACTAGCTTTATTTTCAGGTGCCCCCTCACAGTCATGCTTCCTCGGAAAAGTACCTCATCAGCTGGCGGAGGCCTCCTTGCTGATGGTAATCGTGTCCTTCCCACCCCAGGCTCACTTTACTGAGATAGAAAGTGACAGGCAGGGAGACCTCTTGCTCTGGGGTTCTTGGGAGGGGAATACAAAGCATTATATCGAACACTGCCACCAGGCCGGCTCTTTTGGGTTGCATCAGGCAGTCAAGCATTTTGCTGCTCGCTGAATGTCATCTCATTTAACATTTTGTTAAACAACTTCTAAAGGTCTTAACAATATGACAGATGGGCCATTGACTGGGTACTTAGTAGCTAAGTACCAGTTTGGCTGGGTTGGATTGTGTTTATTGTTCATTAAGTGTTATTTAAAGAACTCAATCTTGATGGCTCCAGCCCCCCTCCCACCCCTCGGTGCACACTTTCTGCAGGACCCCAGGGTGTCACATTAGAGGCCTGTTTCTATAGAAAAGCACAGCAGAAAGGAAAGGGTGAAGAGAGGCTCAGGAGGAGAAGAAATGAGAAGACAAACTGAAAGAAGTGGAGGGAGGCAGCTGTGTGTGCCTGTGTGCCTGTGTGTGTGTGCGTGCGCGCGCGTGTGCGTGCGTGTGTGTGTGTGTGTGTGTGGTGATGGGTAGCTGGAAGGGGGCTTTAGTTCAAAGGCAAGTGTAGTGGCCAAATGAGACAGAGCACAGTGGATTACTTCTGCAGATGGTGGGTCCTGTTCCTCTTGGCTTCAGTTCCAGAGAGGGTCACTTTCCACCTTTCACTTTCTGTGTGTTACTCAATTTAATATACAAACCGAACTCTTGGTATGTGCAAAGCACTGAAGAGAATTTGAAGAGGCTTAAGACACAATCTCTGCTTCCAAGGATTTATAATCTGGTGAGGGGGAGATAAGTTAATTTTTATGACGATGATGATAGATAGATAGATAGATAGATAGATAGATAGATGCACTGAAAAGGGGGAAAGACCTCCTCTAGCTGGGGGCAGAGAGAGTGAGACCCAAACTGAGGAGCAATGTGTGCCTTCAGGGGTCAACCAAGGTTCCCAAATTCAGAAGGTATTCCCAAATTCCTGCATAATGGGGCTGCTTTGTACACTGGCCACACTGGCGTTGCACACCCCTGTATGTACGTTGTCTTCCCCGTTGACACTGACTCACTGGAGGACGAGGACCCGCTCTGCCTTTGTTTTCTCTAAGAAGTGGGTGACAGAGCCTAGTGTAGAATAAGCACTAACAAACTTGAAGTTGATCGGGAAGTTTGCCTACTCAGGTTTCTGCTATTAAAAGATAAATTGAAGTATATTATAAATTTTGAGTTTATTTCAGCAAAAAATGAACTTAAATCATGTAGTGCCAAACTGGAAGTGGTTAGGAGACCTGCTCCACCAACAGGAGCTCAGGGGAAGACAAACAGAGAAGGTGTGGAAGCAAAGGAAAGACGTGATTTGATTGGCTATGACTTAAAGCCTGGTTGACCATTTATGACAGGGTGTTCTTCACGGTTTTGATTTCTTAACCTTGAGGCATTTACAGCTTAGGTTTTGGTTTTGTTACACAGGATACCTCAGCATTAGAGCCAGATCATTCTAATGGCCTCCTTGTTTAGTTCATTTAACACTGCCATTGGGTTCTAGATGATTAAGACCACCAAGGCCAGCACCATTTCATTGGTTCAAACCAAGATCATTTTAAATAACTTTGCCAGCCCAGTGCTGGATGCCAAGTCCTCCAGTGAGGGAATGAAAGTTTCACATGGTTCTGTTTGTTATCAAGAGCAAAACTATTACCAAAGACAAGGAAAATGGCATAAAATCACTGGGCATACTTATAATATGGCCGGTCATTTGTAGAATTGATATTCTAGTTAGAGAGTGGCACTCTAGAATGAGAAGTCTGGAGAATGAGCTAGAGAATGTCAGGGCTAGAAGGAACTTCAAGAATCAATGTATTCAATGGCTGTGTAAGTGGATGGGGAGTCTCAGGAACTTCCTTGTGGTCACATGGTCAGCATGGACCGGGAGCCAGGCAAGCTGCCTCTCCTGCAGAGTGCTTCCTGTTGTTTCAGCCAGAGCTCTTGATAGTGAGGGACAGAAACCTAATGGCCTAAGCAAAACAAACAAACAATGAACAAACATATCAGGAAACCCAAGGTACACTAACTTCAGGCATGGCAAGATCCAAGGACTTAAGGAGAATGTAAAAACATTGTTTCTTTTAACAATGTTTTTCAAAGGACCTCAGCTGTGCTGTCCTTTGTGGTGGCTTCATTCTTAGACTGTCCTCACCACGTCATAGCAAAAAGTGATAACCAGGAGCTCTAGGTGCATCTTCTACCACCTTGACGGCCCAGTAGATACAGAGAAATTTTTTCTTGCTACTTTCAGCCTGTCCTAGGGTTGCTTTTCTGTGGCTAGATCTGACTTCAGGCCCATTTGCCCTTCCTGAGTTTGAGGGGAGAGGGCAGTGGTTGTGCCGGAACCATGTGACTGGGAGAAAAACAAAGGGGAAGGGGAATATGATCTGGCAAAAATAACAGAGGCCACTCCACCGCCACACTAGGGAATGATGTTGTGGACATGTTCCTAGTGTACAGAGAAAAGGTCTCTGTTGCTATGGATACCTTTCTGGACAAGCCTACTTGTCACTCTCTGGAATTTCTGTGCCCTGCTTTCCGGCACAGCCTCTCAGTTTGGTGTCCACTGTCAAAAGGGGATGCACGAGCCTGCGCACTTCATCAGACCAGCTGTTACTGCCTTGGGAAGGAGCATCTGAGTCTGGAAATGGAATTCCGCCCTTGCTTCTTTTACTTCCAAGACCTCTCAGCCTGCTTATACCTGCAGAGGGATAAAATAATGGAATGGAATGTAGGTCAATAAATATTTACTGATCAGCTTTTTAAGTAGCCACCGTGTTAGGTTCCAGGGACCAGGAAGTTAAGGAAAACAGATGTCTCTGGTCTCTGAAGATTAGCAACACCCTTACAATCATCTATAAAGCTGAGTAAAGGGAATAAAATAGTGCAAATGCCTGGAACTCAGGTCTAATGAGATAAGTGTTATAATTAAATAATTATTGGTGGGGGGGGGATACACTTTTGGAAAGACTTTGGAATGACCAGACTTCCCAGAGGGAATGACTTTCGTGTTGAACTTTGAGGGATGGGAATGGAGACAAGAGTGGAGTCTGGTCAAGACAAGAGCAAAAAACACT
Organism: Sturnira hondurensis; assembly: GCF_014824575.4. NCBI lineage: Eukaryota > Metazoa > Chordata > Mammalia > Chiroptera > Phyllostomidae > Sturnira > Sturnira hondurensis. Next base: position 16,547,727 of record NW_028079044.1, on the reverse strand, counting down.
GCAATAAGAAGTAGTAGATTGAGCACAGTCATTGATCCAGAGATAGGCGGGGCCTTCGTAGGGAATTATGCATAGTCCAGTCTGAGTGAGCAAAGATAAGAGAACAGAGATGTTGAGCCCCAGGGGAGGTTAACATAGTGACAGGAGTGAGGAGAAGTGGGGTTGAGTCAGTGTGGCAGCGGAGGACAGGGCAGGCCCGGGGCCGACCTGCACCCAGAAGCAGAAAGAGCAGAATGAGGGAGCACAACAAGCTGTCTTGTGGTACAGGCTGTACTTGCTCTGAGCAAGTCTTTGGGGGTCTTTGGAGGTCATGGTGATGCCTACAGAGTTGGGTCCTCAGAGACTCAGCTGGGTTGCACTGAAAGACATTCTCATATTTGCCAGATCAGACTCCATTGTTTTAATTTTGGGGAAGCCAAAAGAGTCACACCATTAATGACTTTCTTCTAGATTCACTAGAAACCAATGGATAATTGCTGGATAAGAAAAATATACTTACATATACATTGTCAAGCAGCAGTTATTTGAACATATTTCAGGGGATACATTTCTTTTTTAATAGTTTTTTTGCTCTTAGGATGTTTGGACTCCAGTGAGTATTCTAAGAATGTACTAAGGTAGAAGCACAGAATGTCATAGAAGGTAGAAGTCATATCAGCATCTCACTCCGGGTTATTGTGACTAGGAGCTTGAGATGTCGGCCTGAGAATCTCATTTCATAAGCTGTTCGTTAACTGGTGGGTGGCGTGCCAATTTTCCCACCTCTGACTATGTCCTGTACGTAATGGAATTCTCCTCTGTGGCTGAGTGTGACTTTTATTTGTTGAACCATTTCTTTCTTCCCTTCCACAAGTATTAATTGAGACCCACTTATGCTGAAGGTTCGGTGTTAGCTCTGTGTTAAATATAAAGCAATATCACAAATCAGTCCCATTTTTCAAAAGGGTCATAACTGAGCTCAGGCACAGAAGCAGAAAGAGCAGAATGAGGGAGCACAACAGGTTGTCTTGTGGTACAGGCCGTACTTGCTCTGAGCTTCTAGGGGAAGGACATGAAGGGAGGGATGCGGCAGAGCCCTGCTGTGTCAGGGAAAAGACATAGTTGAGGCTGAAGGGCGAGGAGAAGGGCAAGTTCTTGGTTTGCATGTCCACACTGTGCTTGCTTTCTTCTGGAAAATCCACACAGTTAGAGATATTGTCTGGCTTTATCCGGGCCCATGGAGGTTCGGGTGGATGCTGCGATGTTTATTCACCATAGGGCATTACAGCCTCCTGTCACAGCCCTCTCTCCTCCGCTTACAGTTAGGGGGCTCCGTCCCAGGGGTGGCTTCAGCACTTGTCTGTGGGCAGGCTACACCTTTTGCATTTTTAGAAGCAGGAAAACTGGGTCATCCTGCAATGCCTGAGCTGGGGATTGGGTAGGCTGACCTGGGAGCTGGTGCCAAATATATTACACATGTTTCTTCTGGGCCAGAGTAAATGGGGCCCTTAAAAGACAGCCAACTTTCTGGGTAATTAACCCAGTTTAGTCTTGAGAGACATAGCTGAAATGGACCGAGAGAGACATCCCCACAAATTTTTAAGTGAAAAGCAGTTCAGAATAGACTTTGGCCATTCAGTGGAGGGAAGAAGGATTTTTCTCATAGGGACCCATGCAAGAGTCACTCAGCAGGTGGCAGGTGGCTGCAGACCCTCCCCACCTGCCTGAAGTAAGAGAAAATAACCCTGACCTCAGGTGTTTTACAAAGATTTGCCTAAAAAGCTAAATTAGCACAAAACTGACTGTGAATAGGCCCAGTGCAGAGAGGAAGTGGATGAAGCAGAAAAAGAGGGACTTCTGTTTATTTAATGTGGTAAAATCAGTTGGCTGTTTCTTGCATTGTTACCCTACGTACTTTGGGGGTTTCTAGTTAACACCGCTGTTCCTTTCCAATGCAGCCCTTCGAAGCCCGGATGGCATCCCTGGTGGTCATCCTGCCCCAGAGCGGCAGGCTCCCGACACAGAGGCCGAGTTAGGGTCCCAGACATGATGTCTGTGTTATTTAAAAAATAGTTAGACTGTGCTGCTTTAGAACTAGACTGTTTCACATAAAAATATGACGTTTCTGGAATCTTTTGAAACATCAGAAACTATAGCAGTGCCAAGTGTTGGTTCCCTCATGGAAGCAATTGTCCTGAGCTCGAGGTCAGCTCCTCCCTGTCAACGGGACAACATTCTCCTGTTGAACGAGGTCTCTGTTTGTCCCCATTGTCTGTTTCACCTGTTTATAAGTTACCTGTCTGACCTCTGTCGGTGTCCGAGTGTGTGACTGCCACCCTACGAAAAGTACAAAGTCATTGGTGACAGGAAATATGGAAAAGGCACAGTCCAGAAAGAACTCAATGAGTCCCTTTCGGACTTTCTTCTACCCTGAAACACAGTTAGAACGTCCTACCTCCCATATTGGATGTGAAATAAGTATCTGTTATTGTTTAATACTTTGGCTCCGTCTTCAGCAGGAGAAATGGAATGTTCGCCTACCTCTAAGGGACATCAATTCCAATGGAATGTTCCTATATTTTCAGGGACTTGAATTCGGGGTCCTGTCTTTCTTAAAGAAGGTTTGAACCCTTGGGCCCTGCTTGGCCTTGGTGAGTGCGATGGAAATAGGTGTGCAGGAACACTTGTCCTTGACCTCCTTCTGTCGCTCTCCAGGTCTGGACGGTTCTTTCAGTCACCATTTCAAGCATTCTCTGGCCTTCCCTGTCCAAGGTCTTTTTATTTCTCTACATATGTGGCTAAAGGGAGTGGGTAGGATGGAATTCTTATTTTAGCATTCAACTGCAGAACGACATATGAATCTGATTAATTTTTACATTCAGTTTTATTCAAAATGTCTCATTGCCTCCCTTCCAACTTTTTTTTTTTGCTTAAACTTTGGATTTGAAATAACAAAATATTTCAGTTGAGGTCTGATTATTGCCCTTTAAAGTTTTTTTCCTTTTTATTCTTCTATATGACCAGGCTTTATATAAAAAAGCTATTTTACTCTAAGAAATTAGGTTTCTGGTTATCAGGAGCCCTAAATAGACATGAATTACAAGAACGTCCTTTGAAAACCCCATGCAGCACTTGTTTCATTAAATTCCATGAAGCGACCTTAATTTAGTGGAACACTGGATAGGCTGTTCTTTTAACCTATTATCACTTTGGCCAGGCCCATAAACCATATTCATGGATGATTCCATCAAGAAGGACAACAGTGGGATTAATATTATTTCAGGATACAGTAAATGCCACAATGATGAAGCTGTTTAAGACCTGGTGCTCACGGTGTCACACTGAATGCATTGACATTTACTCTGCTATCACTTCATTTCCAATATTCCTTCCAAATCAGCCGATGCTAATGCTTTAGCATGTGTGCAGAATACAATGTGGGTGGGGGTGGGGAGACGGGGAAGGAACTGCACGAGCGTTTGCCTTCCTTCTTTCTTTTGGTGTGGAGAGGGGGGAATTACACTCAAATGGTATGAGACATGCAGTAGGCCCCAAGATGTTGGTTGTTGGGGTTGCAGAGGCTCCCAGGAACTCAGCTTTCTCCTGGAGTTGCATCAAAATAGACCACAGGGCTTTGTTGGCTGTGACCGAGCATGTGGTGTGGGTCTGAGGTGAACCAGGGAAGCGCTGGTTGGTGTGAGCGCGATGGCTTGTTGGAACTGCACATATGTGAAAATTTGGCTGTCTATAATGGGACACCATTTAGAAGGTCCCATTTGTGTATTTCCTGAACCTCCTTCATCCTTAAATTTGATGCCTAATAGTACTGAAAATAGTATCTGAAAAAGCTCATGGGTAGTTTTGAGAATCTCTTTAAAAGAAATAGTAAAAATAATATTTGTAATACCATGATTAATGTCTAGTCTCTCAAGGGGTCCAAGATCCAAGTTCTGAGGGCAGGGTTCTGAGGGTTGGAAGGAAACCTAAAAGCTGTCTAGTTCATGCTTCTCAAAGTTTTACGTGCCTACGAATCATCTGGAGGTCTAGTTATATCTAATGACCAGAGTCTGTGGGATTCTAATCCAGCAATTGTGGTGTGAGGGCTGAGAATTTGCACAGTGTTTAACTCCCAGGTAATGTAGATGCTGCTGGTTTGTAAGTCACATTTACTTTTGAGCGCAGGGTCCAATCATTGCCCGTATTTTCTTGTATGAACATGTACTGTATGTTTAAACCTTCCTTTGTAGAAGGCTACTCATATTCTCTTTAGGCAGTCTGTTGCATCTTCCAACAGTTCTGAGTATTGGTGTTTCTTCAGACCGTGGCCAGAGTCCCTCTCCCTGGACTCGTCGCCTCCGGCTCGGGCTGTAGCACTTGGTGCTGCCCCACACACAAGCAGCAAGGCCAGGAAACATCTCTCCTGTGTGGAGGAAGCTCACACCCTCGTGTTTCTAACCCGTGGGAGACTCCCTAGGTGGGAAGGCACAGTGTACTCAGGGGTAACTTTTGTCACCTCGGGGTTCACAATTCCTGTTGTGTTCACTGCCCTTGGTTGACCCCCGGAGGCACACGTTGCTCCTCGGATTGGCTCTCACTCTCTCTGCCCCCAGCTAGAGGAGGTCTTTCCCCCTTTTGAGTGCATCTATCTATCTATCTATCTATCTATCTATCTATCTATCTATCATCATCATCATAAAAATTAACTTATCTCCCCCTCACCAGATTATAAATCCTTGGAAGCAGAGAATGTGTCTTAAGCCTCTTCAAATTCTCTTCAGTGCTTTGCACATACCAAGAGTTCAGTTTGTATATTAAATTGACTAACACACAGAACCTACTTCAAGCATTTTATAGCGCTGACAGGACAAAACACAGACTGTAATGTAGTAAATTGTCACAGTAACTAGTAGTACAATAGGTAGATTTCAGAGAAAGGAAAAGTTCGGTATAGGCAGGAGCAATCCCAAAGGGCTTTGTGGTTCCATTTTGTTCAACTAACAATTCTGGGCTAGAGAGGAAGAGAGTCTAGTATGTGGTGTAGGAGTACATATGGTGTTTTTTTTCAAGGAAGTTGGGAAAGGGAAGAGATGTAGCTTGGATGATTTTAAGGCAGAGATCATATACTTTTCAGGAACGAACTAAATAATGAATATTCTAGGACTTATGAATAGTATGGTCTCTGTTGAAACTACTTTGCCACTGTAGTGCGAAAGTAGCCATGTACCATATGGAAATGAGTTGGCATGGGGTAGTGGGAGAGGCTCCGTGGATGTGATCTGTATGAATGTGTATATAGGTGCATTTATACACACAAGTACGGCCAGAGGCCCTAGGACCTACGGGGTGGAGAGTGGGTCACATACCCTTTTGCCTTCCTGTGCAGTCAGATAAGCCCTTTCACAATAAGGCATCAGTGACTGATAACTGATAAATGTTGGAATTTCAGGCAGGGTGGCATTTGCTAAGGGTAAGTAATTAGGAGTGGGGATGCAGTGGAGGCTTCTGAGAACCCTGCTGTCAAATCCTTCTCTCCAGACGGACATGGACTGCTTTGCGTTGGCCTCTTCCGGTATCTTTCTTTACCCCAGTTTTCTACAACACTTGAGAAGGAGGTCAGCGAAGAGAAGGAGAAAGACTCCATCCCAAACAATGTAAGACTCTGGTGGGAGGAAGCCCAGGGAATGACATCTGTCCCTCCCACTCAGGTCCCAACCCACCCCAGGGTACATGGGTAAATGGCCTGAGTCACCTGTGACCTACCTCTGTGTGGGGCCCTGGGTGTCTCTGACATCCTACTCTGACCCCTCCATGGCCCCCCTTCCCGGGGGCTTCAGCAGAAGGTGCTTCGTCATGCTCCCTTGCTTCCTGCCCAGGGCTGGGGGGCTAGAAGCCTGCAGACCTGGGCGGCCTCTGAGTGGGTAGTCTCTGCCTTTCATAAGGGATACTTTATTACCAGGAAGGATGGGCTAAAGAAGAGCAGTGTCGTACTTCCCCCTCTCCCCTTCCCACCCTCCCTCCCCATCCTTTCTTCTTTCTTCCCACTTCCTCCCACACCTTCCTCCCCATTCCACTTTCCTTTCTCGCCATTTCCCTCTCACCTTCCCATGTCCTCCCCCTTTCCATTTGTTATCCTGTCATCTTTTGTCTCTTACTCTTTTCTCTCTTGATTTCTTTTTAAACCATTTACTTTAATTTGGACATGAACTGTGGTAAGCTGAGGCAGGGGACACTGGCTCCCTTTTTGTGGTGACAGGATTGTATTTTCACACTGGCTGAATGACTTAGGAAGGGGAAAGTGGAAAGTATATATTTTTATGGGGTCAGATAGGGGTTGGGTAGGGGGAATGGGAAAGGATGGAAGAAGGTGGGTGGGGTAGAGGGGATGAATCTGAATCCAATGGGGAACTTCTTAGCCATTGGATATAAGAATTCTGTGGTGAGCCATCTGGAAGAACCTGGCTAAGGCTGGGTAAAACACTGTCACTGTGGGTACAGTCATTACCTTAAAATCAATGCTCTTCTGAGGTGTCCTCTGGAAAACCTGGCCCACGTGGCCTGTTGTTGAGTTTGTGGGTCAGCTATTGGGTCAGGTCCCCCCAAACACAGAAGCATATGCTTCAAACTTCTTTCTGATTGATTTTCTAATCCTTGGTACTTGATAGAACAAAGTTGGAATTTTGGCTTCCTGGCATCTCAGGGCTGGAAAAAAATGCCAATTTCTGCAGGACAGCTACCAGAACTCTCCCTGTTGCAGCCCCACCAAGCTGGCTTGGTAGATGTATCGGGTCCATTTTCAGCTTTGCCCGTCAGCCTGGTCTGAGCCAAGACCCAGTGGGTTTCCACTCTGGCTGCTCAGCACCCATCTGCTTTGGAGCAGGTGAATGGGGTTTGGATACTTGTCTCAGACAAGCCAGCCTCCCTGTTTCCCATTCTGCCAGTTAATGAATGGGTTTGGCCATTTGCAGCTTGAACTGGGTTTCTTCTCCCTCCTTCCCTTTTTAACCTGCTCCAAAAGCTGGGTGCCCTTTCCACTACCACCTTCTTTGTTCTTAGGGCTGTTACGGAGCAGTTCAGAGCTGGACCAACAGTCGGTAGCTGGGTGGTGTTAGATCATCTGGCTCCAGACGTGATGGGGTATGACATGCGGGTGCAGTTGACCAGTTGTAAGCAGGTCTCTAGGTGTGAGGAGAACCACGGGAGCCAGGCGAGGCATTTTCAGACTTCAATTTCTGTTTCCCTTTTTAAGACCACAAGGCTTTGGGAGTTTTCACAGCATTAATGTTTTGGCTGAGTGCCAGGGTCTGCCTTCTTTGGTGGGATGAGCTAGTAAGGGGCAAACTTCTGACTTCAGCTGATGAAAGGCAGGAAATTCAGAATTACTTCCTGATACTTTCTGCTTCAGGTTAGGATTCTTTATCATGGCAATGGGGTGGGCCAGCTACAGAGGGCTCTGCCCAGCCAAGAAACAGACAAGATTTTTGAGCTGAGGGCACAGTGCTCAGGGTGGGGGCTTGGGAGAGAGACCGGATGATGAAGCCTCTTTTCCCACAAAGATGTCTTGCCAGGGATGCAGTGAAGTTTTGCAGGAATTCTTTTCTGATCGGATCTTAGGTCTTTTCTCCAGGGAACCCCTGTGGTCTTTGCTTTCTTTCTAACAAGATCCCTGACCGAAGAGCCACAGGCCTCGCCTTTGGCCGGCCATGCAGCCAGATATAGACAAGCTGAGGGGAGTGCCCGGTGTCACACATCATGTTTACTAAACAAAACGGACAAGTCCTCCTTGTTGCGTGAGGAAGCCCTGTAGCCCTCAATCCCCCAGAGCTGAAGAGGATCCATTTTATTGAGCTCTGTAATGACGGCTCTGGCTGGAGCAGCTGGGTAGTTTGTATTAGCTCTAAGAGACTCGGGAGAGCAGTTTTTCTTTAGAAAAATTATGTTTTTCATTTAGAGCAACAAAAGCCTGACTGTCTTAGCATACCTTCCTATAATCTTTAAAAGAGTGGTAAAATCATAGCCCAGATCGTTCCCCTAGTACTTAGAGTGGCCAGAGTTAACAAATAAAAATACTTGTACTTTTCTAGTATGGGCATGTTCAATGTAATATTTTAGATGTGATTATACTACAAAAAGTATGTATGGTCTATTTAAAACTCAAATTTATCTGAGCATCCTTTATTTAATCTGGCAGTACTTGACACCTTTCCAAATATTCCTCCTTGAATATCTCTGACAACAGGGAACTCACTCCCTTTTAGAATAATCGTTCCATTATTGGACAGCTACAGTTGCTAGAAAGCTCTTTCATACTTTAAGAGGACATGTCCACAATATGCTCCTCGTGTGAACTTCTGGGGCCCCTTGTAATAGCTCTGTGTCTCCTTGACTTTCCTCTTCTCCAGCCTGCATGTCTTCTGAGGTTTCCACTTTTCCTCACAGGATCTTGTTTCAGGATTGCAGACCCTCCTGTGAAGTGCTCTGGCTTGTTCAGAGAGAGCCCTTGTGACTGGGGGCACTCAGCAGCCTGAATAATGGCTCTGATTGACATGACTCTGTGCCTACTGTCAAGGTCCGTGGCTGCTGTGCCAGGGAAGGCCCAGCCTCAGCAGCCTTCTGCATGGATCCTTGCCACCCGTCAGAGTGGGACTTGGGGGCCATTAGAGAAGTGTATATGCCTTACTATGCATTGAATGTTTGTGTCCCCTCCAAATTCATACTTTCAAACCTAACCCCTAATGTGTAGAATTTGGGGGTGAAGCCTTTGGGAGGCAATTACGTCATGAAGGTGAGGCCCTTGTGAATAGAATTAGTGCCCTTATAAGACACTCGAAGAGTGTTCTCCACCATTTCTTCCATGTGAGGACACAGAGGAAATACTGCCGTCCATGAACCGGGATGCAGAGCCTCACCGGATTCCAAATCTGCCAGCACCTTGATCTGGGCCTTCCAGGTCTCCAGAACCAAGCGAAATAAACTTCTTCTGTTTGCAAGCCACCCAGACTGTGCGGTATTTTCTCCTGGCAGCTGAAGTGGACTAAGACACTCCCGTACACACCAAATATAAATTTGGCAGCCCCATTCTTATTTTAAATGAGAGTTGGCAACAAGGGCATGAGCATAACCAAAAGTCACCTTAGATTGTGGTGAAACAGACTTAGGAACTAGAATACACATTTGTTTGAGGTCAGATTGGAGTTGTGGAAGAAAACATCCAGCTGGATTCAGAGATTTGCTAAAAAGCAACTGTGGGACTTCGGGAAAGCCCCTTCTCTCTGGCTCTCCGCATCTGCATCTGAAAAATGAGGCATTTGAATTAATTTTCTAAGGCCAAAGAATGTCTTAGAAAGGCTGTGGGTGCGCTTATTGACACATGAAACTGACTGGAATAAGACAGATTTGAAAGAACAGCAAAGAAAAGTGGTCGTTGTTCCAGATCTAAATGACTTTTTGGTCCTTCGCTTTTCTTGGTCAGGAGGAAAATTTTAGATCTTTATTACTGGTCCATGAAAAGAAAGTTACAGAAGTGGAGAAGCATTTAGAAACATTTCAATCTGCTTGACATTGCTGTGACTCCAAGTGTGTGATTAGTGGGTTGTTTCATTGACTAGGGCGTGGACCAGTCTGGGTACTGTTGAACTAGTGGGTGGTGAGTGGTGTGTGATGTGAGCTGTGTACCAGTCACTTGACGTAGAGTGTGTCTTGGTCTATAATGGATTAGAAATAATGGGGAAAATGGGTTCATTCCCCCAGATAGTTAGAGGCAGAGCTTCCTTACTGGTGCACCGTACTCAAATTACAGGTGTGTCTAGCTATTGTGCCCTTTGTCGTTGCTGTACCTGAGAGAGGCCTGGGGAAGCCTGGGATCAGCCATCCAATCAGATTGCCTCTGGTCAAGAGTAATCAGTATGCTACATAAATATTATCATTTTCTATCTGTGCCATGAAGTGAATAAGGTTGAAAAGTGCCACCTTTTCTTCATAAAAACAAATAGACACAGAGAGGGGACTGGGCTAATTGTTGCTCAGACTACAGTTTCCAAATAAACTCTCAAGCAAAAATGTCAAAACTCTTCTTCCCTTCATGTCTACCTTTCTTTTAAAATTAAATTTAAAAATTATTATGGAAACATATGCATGTCCTTTGAAATCAAGCAGTACTAAAATATTAAAAATGTAAGTCATCTCCCTAAGTCCTATTGATGTTCCCCAGAGGTAATTACTTTTAAATTGGAGCTTCAATGTTTTTGGAAGAGGTACTGCTGGGACATGCCCCAATTTCCAGACAGAATCCCAAGAGGCTCCATGTTGGGAGGTGCCAGGCACCATCAGGCACCATCAGGCAATATCAGGGATGCTGGGCGAAAGTCTGAGCGCACAGAGGTTGGACCATGGACCAAGACCCCCTCACCAACCCATCATGACCAGACAAGCTCTCCTTGCCACCTTTCTTCCCACAGTACCCTCTCCTTCATCCCCACCTCTATAAGTCCAGAGGTTTAATCTCAGGCAAAAAAAAAAAAAAAATCTGAGAAGCCCTGGACTTGGGGATGGTGGGCACAGAGAAGGCAGAGGTGAGACTTTCCCTTCGATTTGCTTTCAGAATTATCAGGCCTAGAGACACACAGCAAAGGAAACAACCAACAGACTGAACGGATAACCTATGGAATCAGAAAAAACATTGGCACACCATATGTTGAATAAGGGATTAATGTCCAAAATACATAAGAAACTCACACAACTTCATAACAAAGCAACAACAACTAATCTGTCTGAAAAAAACATGGAAGACTTGAATAGACATTTTCCAAAGGAGACATACAGAGACCAATAAGTAGGTACCGGAAGAGATGCTCAACATCATTAATCATCAGAGAAATGCAAAGCAAAACCACAAGGAGTTGTCACCTCACACCTGTTGGAATGGCTGATATCAAAAAGACAGAAGATAACAGGTGTTGGTGAGGTTATGGAACGACTGGAACCCTGGGGCGCTGTTGGTGGGGATGTAGCCACTATGGAAAATGTTTGGAAGTTCTTTGAAAAAAATAGAACTACCATCTGATATAGCAATCCTACTCCAGGTATTTCTTTGAAGGAACTGAAATCACTATCATGAAGAGATATCTGCACCCTCAAGTTCACTGTGGCTTTATTTGCAATAGCTAGAATATGGAAACAACCTAAGTGTCCATCGATGAATGAATGGATAAAGATGTGGCAGATATATACAATGGAATACCATTCAGCCATAAAAAAGAAATCCTGCCATTTGCAACAACACAGGGCATTATGCTAAGTGAAGTAAACCAGAGAGGGAAAGACATACACTGTATGACCTCTCTTATATATGGAATACAAAAAATTAAACAGAAAGACATACACTGTATGACCTCTCTTATATAGGGAATACAAAAAATTAAACAGCGACTGCCAACAGAGTGGAATGAAAGTGGGGGGAATAAGATGTTGATCAAAGTACACAAACTTTCATTTATAGGGGTAAATAAGTTCAGGAGATCTAATGTACACCATGGGAACTATAGTTAACAATACCATGTTATGTACTTGAAGGCTGCTGAGATAGTAAATCTTAAATGTTCTCAACACACACATGCGCACCCACCCACACAGTAATTATGTGAGGTGTTGTATGTGTTAAGCAACCTTATTATGGTAATCATTATGTAATATATTCATGTACCAGATCATCACATCATACATCTTAGACTTAGACAATATTATATGTCAATTATATTCTAATAAAACTGGGAAGAAACCAAAACACAAAAATGATCAGGGACTGTCCCCCATCCTAGAAGGAGATTTTTCTCCAGAAAAGCTAAACATCTCCAAGAAAAGGGCCATACGCTGACATTTGGAGGCCCCTCAGGAAAAGGCCCGCTGTTGTCTGATTATCCCATAGTGACCTCCAGCTGTCAGCGTGTCCCGTGCTCCTCCACAGAGCTTCCAATAGACTATTGGTTCACACCTAAGTATGAATGAGAGATACATGTGCTACTAGATTGATTTCATCAATGATCCTGATTGATGTCAGTCTTGTCTTCATGATTTTTACCCTGTGACTCTTGCTACTTAGCCTGCTGGAGAAATATGAGAGGTACGTGTGAAAAAGCTAAGATCTCCACATTGGGACCATCCTAAATCTACCAAATTCCAGATTCCCACCAGCTGAACACAGGTGCTGGAATGAGCCCATCCAAGATCAGCCAAGCCTGACACAGCCAAGTCATAGACCAAGCTCTGCCCTCCCTGAGGAAAGCAAGATGTTATACATCAAATCTGTAACATGTTAGTGTGGACAAGTACATCCCCTGCCGCCGCCTCTGCACTACTCTGTCCCATCCCTTTCCTGCTTGAGGTCTAAGAACAATTCCCGGGCCCCAGAATTCAGTTCTCTGCAGAGCGATACCCTGGACACTGTCCTAAAGAGAGCAGAAAGCCACGGACAGAAGCTGGGAAAAGCAAATGCCAGGTAGGTCTTGCTGGACACAGGCTTCATCCTCTGGCTGCTGGTCCTGCTTTACAGTCATCTCTTCTGGCCTATGACTCTGTAGTTGCTTCTGTCCTTGTGTTAGAGAGAAGTCCCAGAATGCTAAGTGAAATTGGTTAGCTGGATCCTGGACTCAAGTGTTGGTCTAGAGAAGCCCTTGGGCTCGTCCATAGAGGTAGAGGCAGAGGACATTGGGTAAAAGTCATCTATCATAGCACCTCCAGGCTATTCCTTCAGTGGTTCAATGGGCCTTTCCTCCCTTCCTTCCCTACACCGAGGTACATAGAACTTTGTCTTCCACCAGTGTCATATCAGAAAAGAACCTGCTTAACTTCAGGAAATGTTTAAATGTCACTTTTCTCAGGGTGTCTTACAATTCAAGTTTTATTTCTAATTGGGATGAAAAGTCTTTTATCCTTTCAAAAGGATCTTCTCAGGTGGTGGAAACCCTTTTGAGGGAAATGGGTCTGTGGTTTTCAGTGGAAATGGTAACCTGTAGCTTGAATCCTATGGTTGGTGCCCACAGCTGGCACGTTAATTTTACTGAAATATTCTGAAGATGGTCAGTAGCTCACTGGGGACTGGGGAGAAAGTAAATAAGAAAATCGCCTTGCAAAGGCGTACTGTGTTCTGTAATTTGGACTCTTTCCCTGCTGGTATTCAGACAGCACTCGCAGTCATGCGCTGTTACCTGAGTAACAATCCTTGGGTTGGCGTTTTAAGATCCAACAAGGTTCACAGGAGCTATGTCCTTCTTTCTTGGGCCTTCGCCAGCTTTCTGAGGAATGTTTTCCTCTTTTTTTTAATGCTACAATAGAACTTACAATCTCTTGAAGTCTAATAAATCAATTGCTATTGCCCTGGGCTTTATAGCTAAAGCAAAGGGAGAGCTGAGGTAATTGTCTGAATAATTTGGGCAAAACAACCAACTATCCTGGATGTATTGCAAAGATTGGGCTTATCCAGATAGAACAATACAGTGAATCTGTGTAGTACTTTTTAGTTTCTACCCAAATAGAACAATATAGAGAATCTGCACCCTTTCTTTTGGGGACACTTTCTTAGTTGTCCCAGCTTTCCTCCCTGGCAGTGGCACTCAGAAGAAACCCCGTAAATGTAATATCAATGGGAAGTGTTTATTGGGCTTTGCATGTTCTAGGCACTGTGCTAAGCATTCTTACTAGATATCATTTAGCAGTCGTAACAATAACCCTGTTACCATCCCCACTAAGCAGATGTTGGACATGAGGCCAGCAGAGCTTCAAGAACCTGGGGTAAAGCTCACAGCTGGTAAATCACAGAGCTGAATCAGCCAGTTTGACTCCTGATCCTATTCTCTCCAGCATGAAACCTCTAAGTAGGATTATACAATGATGATAGTAAAATCCAAAGAAATTGTGATCAGATCAAGAGAAATTTGCTCCTTAGTGGAAGAGGTGGTTTATGCAGAAGCATGGATGATGTAAGACAAGAAGTGTCCCCCTCTGGGCCTCAGATTTCTCCAGGATAAGTGAAGGCATTAGTCTTTGTTTCATCATTCGTAAATCTATTTCGGGTCTCACCTTCTATAATTTTTAAAGAGGTCTGAGTCTGTGACCCTCACTATTCATTTCCTGAGCTCTGATTGAAGTTGAGTCCTGGCACAATTTGAGTCCTGGTCTCTTGCAAGGAGGAAAGAACCAATAGTTAGAATAGGCTGAATTTCCCAGTGGAAACAAATAGCCTTGAAATCTCAGTGTTAATCTAAACAACACAGTGTTACATCTCATGTGCTTATGTGTCCTCTTCAGGTGTGAGGGGACTCAGTTGTCCTCTAGAACCCAGGCTGAAGGGGCAGCTATAGGCTCTAAGGTTGTAGGTCAGTCTGCCTGGGGGAAAGAAAGCTCTGGAAGGACTTACATGGGAAATGAAATGCTCTGGCCCAGGAAGTGACACATGTGCCACAGCTTCTAACTCACTAACCAGAACTAGTCCCACGAGCCCATCCAACCACAGGGGGCAAGGAGTTACAATCCTGCCATGTTCCCCAAGGGTGGACAACCGGAAGGGTCTGAGAGCAACATTAATGACCACCTAAAATCTATATGAATGCCACAATGTCCGTTTAAGATCCTACATGACTGGGGAAGTCATAGCCAAGTCAGGCAGGACAGCCAATATTGTATTGTGCTTGGAGGAATAGGTTGGACAAGAGAATGCTTCCTTTTCAATGAGATAATGGAGACTGGGTTGGGGAGGGCTAGCCGGAGGGGGGGGTAAAGAGAAGTGCCTTAAAGCCAGGTTTTGTCTAGGGTCACCTTGATCACATTCCTTCCTTTACTGTTTCTTGTAATGCACTAATTAAGATAGCTAAAAATGTTACCATGAGCTACAGTCAACATCAATTAAAAACCCCATATATATTTCATGTGAAAACACATGGTGTTCAAACATGTGTGATTTTCATCAGACCTCCTCATCTGTTTGTCATTTAAGGTTCAGGCCATTTTCCATATTTCTATCAAATGCTGCCTGCTGCAGATGAAAGCCTGGCAAATAACCGTGCAAAAGAAACTTTCTGAAGTTATAAATAATCAAATGCCTGTGGGGGGTTGACCTCATATACAATAATACACAGAGTAATGATCAGAGCTCCTCCGAGGGAAAACGGAGCTAAACGAGTGCCTTCTTAGTAAGGAGACGGTGGTAGCTTTGCTTACAATCACACGAGTGTCATTTTCCTGACCCCCTCATTCTCTGGCAGCAATAGGACCGGGCGGAGCTACGAAGAGAGTTGTGAACCATTGGGACAGTGGTACACTGCTGAGTGTTTAACAGTTGGCTCTCTGAAGGGAAGAGCCCTGATATGTATGCACTGTTTGCCAATTTCTGTGCTATACATACTCCCACTATGACTGAATTTCAGAGTACTAACATGATGTCATTGAACATGGATTTGGGAAGAGATGTAGATGATGGGTTCTTGCAAGCAGTGTCGCCTTCACATCACTGAGTAACAAAATGGGGACAGTGGCCTGTCTTCAGTTCTCTACCTACCTCTAGTCCTAGAATAAGAGGTTTGGAGTGTAGGTGGCAGGAACTGTTCGGGGGAAGACAATGGAAAGAAGGAGGCAGATCAAGTTCAGAGGAATACACACAACTCCCAAATTGTATTAGTTTCCTAGATCTTTGGCAACAAATGACCACAAACTTGGTGGCTTAAAAAAACATAAATATATGGTTTTCAGAGTCCTGAAGTCAAAAAGTCTGAAATCAAGGTGTTGGCAGAGTTGACATCTTCAGGGGTCTCTATGGGATAAACCACCTTGACTTTCTACTAGCTTCGGGTGATCTCCAGCCGTCCTTTTCTTGTAGACGTATGGCAGTCTTTAATTCCTGGCCTTCGTCTCTGTGTGTCTCTCTATGTTCTCTTCTCTTCTTTTTCAAATATTATTTTATTGTTCATTTATTACAGTTGTCCCAATTTTCTCCCTTTACTCTTGTCTACCCAGCACCTGCCACTCCCTCAGGCAATTCTCAAACCATTGTTCATGTCCATGGGTCATGTGTATAAGTTTGTTCGCTGCTCCATTTCCTATAATGTACTTTACATCCTCATGGCTGTTCTGTGACTACCTATTTGTACTTCTTAATCCCCTCACCTCTTCAAACGTTCTCCCACAACCCCCTCCCATCTGTCAACCATCAGATGGTCTCTGTATCCATGATTCTATCTCTGTTCTTCTTGTTTGCTTACTTTGTTTTTTTAGATTCAATTGTTGACAGATATGTATTTATTGCCATTTTATTGTTCATAGTTTTGATCTTCTTTTTCTTAAATAAGTCCTTTTAACATTTCATATAAAATTGTTTGGTGATGATGAACTCCTTTAGCTTTTTCTTGCCTGGGAAGCTCTTTTTCTGCCTTTTGATTCTATAGGATAGTTTTGCTGGGTAGAGCAATCTTGGCTGTAGGTCTCTGCTTTCATGACTTTGAATATTTCTTGCCAATCCTTTGAGCATGCAGTTTCTTTGGGAAAATCTGAAGACAGTCCTATAGTAACTCCCCTAAAGGTAACTAACTGCTTTTCTCTTGCTGCTTTTAAGATTCTCTCTTTATCTATAACCTTTGGCATTTTAATTATAATATATCTTGGAGTGGGCCTCTTTGCATCCATCTTGTTTGGGATTCTCTGTGCTTCCTGGATTTGCATGTCTCTTTCCTTCACCAAATTGGGGAAATTTTCTTTCATTAATATTTCAAATAGATTTCCAATTTCTTGCTGTTTGTCTTCTCCTTCTGGTACCCTTATGATGCAAATGTTGGACCTCTTGAAGTTGTCCCAGAGGCTGCCTACATTAGCCTCATTTATTGGAATTCTTTTTTCTTCTTGTTAAGCTGATTGGTTGCTTTTTGCTTCCTTATGTTCCAGCTAATTGCTCTGATTCTCAGCTTCATCCACTCTACTGTTGTGTCCCTGTAAATTGTTGTTTATTTCAATTAGTGTGTCCTTCATTTCTGGCTGGATCTTTTTTATGCTGCTGAGGTGCTCACTAAGTCCCTCGAGCATCCTTATAAACCAGTGTTTTGAAATGTGCATCTGATAGATTGCTTATGTCCAATTTATTTAGTTCTTTCTCTGGAGTCTTGTTCTGTTCTTCCCTTTGGGCCATGTTTCTTTGTCTGCTCATTTTTGGCAGCCTCCCTATGTTTGTTTCTATGTGTTAGGTGGAGCTGCTATGTCTCCTTGTCTTGGTAGTGTGGCCTAATGTAGTAGGTGTCCTGTAGGGTCCAGTGGCACAGCCTCCCCTATTGCCTGAGCTGTGTACTTGAGGTGTGCCCTTCCTGTGGGCTGATTATTTCCTCTTCTTGTGGTTGAGCCTTGATTTCTGTTGGAAGATCAATAGGAGGGATTTACCCAGGCCATTCAACTGCAAGGACTGGCTGTAACCACTGACCACCAGCCTCTGCCCTCCATGGAGGATCAGGTGTGCAGGGGCAGGGTGATGGTGTTCCAATGTGATCTGTAGCTGTTAACTGGGTGCACAGGTTCTGGGTTTTCCTGGGTGGTACAGGCCAAGGTCAGCCCCTCCTGTATTCTGCCCAGGGCCACCCTGCATGAACTCTAAAGCAATCTGAGACAGCTGCTACTTGTGCTGGGCTTGGAGATTCCCTGGTGAAGCCAAGCTGTGAATCTGGACTGGCTGCTGCTAGTGCTGAGCCTGGCGCCACTTACTCAGAGGTAGGCAGCTTGGGTGCTTTTGGAGGCTGGCTTGTTCCTTGTTTGATAAGATTTAGGAAGTTGTGAAGCATGAGTCAAGACTAGCCATTCATATGGAAAAGTCACAGGTAACAGTTTGGGTGGGCCCATAAGTTGGTTGGGAAACAGAATCACAAGGGATCCCCAGGGTGAGACAAACAGTGCTAGCCAGGTTGATAGACTCTCAGATATGTGGGGGGAGGGCTCAGAAAAGGGACAATGATCTCTGACCACCTTTTTGTCTAAGAGAAATCTGTCCCCCAGTGTCTTCCTAGACACTTCGGTTCCTCCCTGTATGCCACTGGTGCCTTTCAATCTGCTACTCTTTTTCTGGGGTTTGGAGGCAGTGAGACTGAGTAAGTCCGTGTGTGGGTTCTTTAAGGGGAACTGGTTGGGGCTTCAGCAGTGTCTTCCACTGACTAAGTCCCCACTGGTTTTTGCAGCCAAAAGTTGTGGGGACTTACCTTCCTGGCACTGGAACCCCAGCCTGGGGGGCCTGGTGTTGGGCTGGGACTCTTCACTCCTGAGATACCCCTCCCAAAGTTCTATCCTGCACATGTGGGGGTGGGATCAACCCACTCCATACCTTCACCCCTCCTATCAGTTCAGATGGATGTAGTTTCATTAATTCCATGGTTGTCAGACTTCAAATTCAATTTGATTTCTGATGGTTCCAAATGATGGTTGTTCTATATTTTAGTTGTAATTTTGATGTGGTAGTGCAAGGAAGTGAGTCATGTTTACCTATGCTGCCATCTTGACCAGAAGTCTCTCCTTTTCTTATAAGGGTATCAGTCATTGGACTTTAGGACCACCCTAAATTTAATACTGCCCTAAATCCAAGACAGAAATCTCTGGGAGACACTGTTCCTACACACACACACACACACACAGAGTACAGAAATGATTAGAGAGAGGGGTAGGCAGAAACAGAACTAGCAACCTGGCCTTGACACTTCCCCCTGACTTCCCAGAACAGCCTTCAGGCTGTAATCTGTTTCCTGATTGATGATTACAGGTCAGCAGGGGAAGTGGTCTGTGAAGTCTGGGGTGCTTTTCCACTTAGTCATGCTCCTCACCTCTAAGCCCAGGTGGCTAAGGGGTGCAGTGACTCTGGCCCAGTGTTCTTCACGGCTGTGTTTGGGCAGTTGTTTCCTTATATCATCTTTCATCTCCTTTGAAGATAACTTTGGCAAAAATAAACATGAACCTTAAGAGAGTTCTGTTCTTTAATAGGTGCCACATACGCTACCTAGTAGACTAGGCCATTAACAGCTACCGAATGAATGAATGAATGAATGAACACAGTTGAGGGTCACTGCAAATGTGTCTTCTCTGGAAGAAAATAGATGGGCTCTCAAGTTCAAAAAATATTGTTCCAATCTGAAAGATATATTCTGTCCCATTAGGTCAGTGGAAGACAGTGACTGAGGATCAAGTGTCGAAGTCCCCCGGGACACTAAATAGGACCTTCCTCGGTCCTGTAATAGGAGCTGCCTCCAGCAGAGCCCAGCTCGACTCCTCCCTGCAGTCCTGATGAGAAAGCCAGCTTGGCTGGGCCTCAGAGGGCAGGGCGAGGTCACTGAGACACTGAGGATAGCAACTTTAAACCACATCTTTGTGAGTCCCTTCAGTTTCATCCACAAAGCTCCTGGAATGCAGAGGAAAGGAGTGGAGAGATTGGATTTCTGGGGAAAGAATCTGGCTTCTGTGTTTATGTTCTTTGCAGGAGCTCACACCTAAGGGAAGCACCATGGTTCGGGGGGATCAGCTACACCAATGGGATTTTCACATCTCGAGCATAAATTCCTCGTTTCCACCAACCATGTTTGAGAGTAATTGAATTTATGTGCCATGGCTTAAGAGTCCATAACAAACACCTTTCTCTCAGGCACTTTGCCCTCTGTTCCAGCTCCTTTTACTCCTCCAAGGTTGTTCTTTCTCCTGGGCTTCAGGTATGCAGTCATTTGGCTGGGTGAGCCCTGTGATCACCTGAAACAATGACCACATAAAACACACCTCCATTTACAGATAAGCACTGATGTGTGCCCTGCAGCTGAGATTAAAATCTGGCCCATAAATCTTTCCACTGTGTTGTATATTCTACACATAATGATGAGAACTGAGCTCGTAAATAAATAGCTAAGGAAAAAAATTCCTCACAAAATGCCTCATGATTAAGAGGTTTGATCTCATATTGCTAGAAACTACAGGGGTTTCTAGCTGATATTGCTTCCTCCCCTCACTATTGCATGACCTTGAGGGTTGAATTAGACCCATAGCACATTTTTAAAGAGCCTACTATATGCCATGTGCACATAGTAAGGGGTATACATAGGCTTAACTGAAGACTTCACAAATACAATAGATAAGAATGAAATTGGATAATATGTTGATTTGAGATCTGGTTATGAAAAAACTCTGTGTTTTTGTTTTAGAGTTTAATGGTAACATTGAATGAAAGCATTTGATATACTTTTTTTATGTATAGTAGAATATTGTAAGTCTGCAAGGTATAAAATAAATCATCATAGGATGAACTGGTTAGTTCTCCATGATCGTTATGACTCTGTCATGGTGATAGATCTTCTGGAAAAGGGTTTAAGGATTGAGTCCTGCTCCTTGGTCAGTTACTAACCAGGGCGGTTTGCTGGTCTGAATCTTGGTGCTGCCATTCTCTGTGATCTAAGGTAACAAGGAGTGTGCATACTTGTGTGTGAGGATATATGCGCAAGAGTGGGTGTGTCTGTGTGTGAAGGTAGTTGGTGGAGAGGCCCAGGATTTACAGGAGAAAAGCAAATGCAATGAGAATACATTTCAGGATAGCAAATCAATTATTTTTGTTCACAGTATTAGTTGCGAGTGACTTTGCAGTTGAAGAGCCACTACATTTGTAGGATTTAGGGCATCGAGGTGCTCACGAACAGGAAGTGGACGCTTTTCTGCCTTGATGGCTGGGCGGTGAGGTTGCGTCCTCAGCTTAGGGGAAAGATGAGCTGGAGTAAAATGGAAAGGCTGCCTTACTGCACTGACTAATGTGGGAAGGAGAGTGGGGTCGAGTAGAGGACGAAAGAAAGCTTGAGGGTTTTTGTTTCTCTCACACCCGTGGGTCCTTATCCCTGTGCCCAGATAAG
Organism: Sturnira hondurensis; assembly: GCF_014824575.4. Classification (NCBI taxonomy): domain Eukaryota; kingdom Metazoa; phylum Chordata; class Mammalia; order Chiroptera; family Phyllostomidae; genus Sturnira; species Sturnira hondurensis. The sequence goes on along the minus strand of NW_028079044.1, from coordinate 16,526,866 downwards.
CATGGGAGAGAAGAGCACTGGGGTAGTGGGATGGTGGTGTGCTTTCCTGAGTGGGGTGTGTGTGTGTGTGTATGTGTGAGAGAGGGAGATAGAGAGAGAGACAGTCTCTAGGAGGCTCCGTCATGGCTTGGGTATGTGGTGAAGAAGATGCTAGGCAGCAGAAGCAGGATAGATGGCAAAACCAAGGCCATAGTGCTGGTTACCATGGTCTGGCTGTGGCTTCCAAGGAGCCACACCTACCTGGTGAGAACACAGGGGTGGGCTGGGAGCACCTGTCAGCAAGTTGGAGGCTTGTGGACAGAGTGAAGAGGCTGTAGTGGGCAGGCCCCACACACTCCATGGTGAGTATCACATGTTTGTCTCAAATGACGGTGTCCACTTACCCCCAAGCCCACCCTGTCTTTATCACTGCTACTGCCACTATTCCGAGGAGCAGATCTGTTCTGGGTGATATGCAGCTGGGGTCAGAGACTATACGGAGAACTTTCCCCACTGCTAGCAAGAGGATAAAATAACCCCTTCCTATATTAAGACATCTCAGAAAAAAGGAGAGATAAAATCCGCGAGACCAACATTTATTTAAATACACTGACATCCAAAAAGGAACAACTAAATAAGTCCTAGCAGGGAATTCAGTATTGAAAAGCCTGAGTGTCTAAGGGGACATTTTTCTAAGGGATGGAACTAAAACTATTATTTCTGAAGTCTGAGATTTTGCACCTGCCCAGTGAGGGAGGGGCCTGGGAGGAAGAGCAGAGCCTTTCCAGGAATAAAGGGACTTCATTTTCCCTGTACACCTGACTGTGGTGTAACCGAGCAACCCTGATAGATACAGATAAAAATAAAGTGGTGAACTTTCAAATACTTTCATCTTAAGCAAACAACCTTAAAATAGTCATGAATCCTTTTGAAACTTTTCGGTTGTCTTTTGAACCTTTTTGTAAGAGTCCCCTGGGAAGGAGACTCCTGGTTGCACTGTCTGGCTGTTACCCAGCAACGGGCACCTGTCGCCCAGCAACCAGGCAGGACCCATAAGACCCAACAGATCTGAGACCTTCAGCACCGCTTGTGGATGCTGGTCCAAATATGGAGGAAAAGGCCCTGAGAAATTTAGTCTTCAGGGAATATTTCCCAAGGGAAGGGCTCAAAGTCCCTGGAATTCAAGACTTCTGCACACAGAGTCATGCATTTCTTTCTCTGGAGACACTTTCCGGATAAGGGAGGTAGGTACTTGCGTGACCAAGACAAGTTTGGTGCAGATTGTTTTGGACACAGGGGAATGGCCTCGGTGACCTTCTAGGGGCCTCATACCTAATCCATGATTCTGTAAGTAATGAGTTGACAGAAGATTGCATTCCGTATTTGGTTGGCCATCTGCTGCTTTCCATAACGCTGGCTGATAAAGGCATGGCTATGTGGGGAGAAGGTGAGCTGTAATTAATTATCTGTGGCATTGATGAATTCCTTGTAAGATATTCCCCTGCTAATCCAGCAATATAGCTGCATCCATCTTCCCCTACCAGTGTAACGGTCTATTTATGGACTCAGCTCCATAATTAAATGTTTCATTTGCAAGAAAATGGTTCCTAGGAAAATCCAACCTCTCTCTATGCACCTGCAATCGGCCATCACAGACGTTATATAGGAGATTAGTCCCCATTGGCCTGCTGCTCTTGACTTTCTGGGTAACCTCGTGTATTATGTTTCTGGTGCATGTAAATTCCTAAATGTAATATTCTTCAGTATACCTGCTGAATGAAGCCAAATGTACTGTGGGCATAGTTTTAATTGCTTATGTGCCATAAAAAGTGAAGAAACCAAAATCATAGAAGTAAGGTTCTAAGAAACCTTTCTGGTTTTCTTCTGGGCAACAGTTTAGTCAGATTATAACCTTAATAGTTTTCGACTTGTGCCCCACACTTGTTTTTTGGCCTTCTCTCTTGTCGGCCTGTGTCTAAGCCCCAGAAAGTCACTTACAGTCAACTCCGAGTGTTTGCCTTGTTAGAAAACTGCACGTGTTAGCTGGCTGGGGTCAAGGCAGGGACACCGTAGGGAAAGCTCAAGCCTCCCTTCTGAGCTTGGATTTTTGTTTTTGAAATTGGTCCCTACATTTTGGCAACTCCTGGCCCATTTTCTTCTGAGTTGAGGAAGTAGCAGCTGGGGAGGCCAGACCAGAAAGCAGAACTGGGTTTGAGCAAAGGTGAAAGGGATACTTGTATTTCTGGGTGGAACAACGTGAAAAGAGAATAAAACCAGCTACTTTTACTAACTAGAAGTGTGGAGGCCAGTTTGAGTTCAAGAGGGCTGGTAGGAACAAGGTAGATTTGGGTAGCTATTCCAGCCCCATAAGACTATCATCTGAATGAGTGACTCCAATGATTTATATCATATGTTGATACCATGGTTTACATGGACTCTGGAATCAAAACACCTGGTTTTGAATCCTGGTCTCAGATTTTAGGCGAAGCATCATGGGTGAGATACTTCTCAATGCCTCTGTTTCCTTGCGCATAAAGTAGGGAGCATATTAATGCCACTTGATTGTGATGTGAAGGTCAAATGAAATCACGGACAGGAACGTGCTCTCTGAACACTGCTGGAGGCAAAAATGAGCATTTTTCTTATCATTACATCCTCCTCTTCCCCCATCAGCTGCAATAACTAGCAAGTCATGTTGTGATTTTTCTTCTTCTTCTTTTTTGTGGCTAATAAGATTGACAAAAAGTTTTTATGAGTAAATGTAGGTGCCCTAGGAGAGGAGCAGAATTCCTCAGAAGGGGAAACGGCCTTTCCCTTTGGGAATGTGCGCTAATGGGACATGTTCATCTCCATAAGGCAGACCTCCTGGGACAGACTAGGTCAGAGCTTCTCGAACGTTCTGTGGTGAAAGGCCAGCATCAGAACTTTAAAATTCTGACCCATCGTGAACCAGTGCTTCTGTATTTTAATAATACAGCAAGATATAATAAGCTGTATTATTAAAACATAAAATAAAAAGACACACAAAGCACAAGTCCTATTTTTCTTTTATTATCAGATGCAGCAGACATGAAGTTACTGTAAAACCTCAACATCTGTACTTATCTTGTTAAGGGCTGAGAACCAGAGTTCATGGACCAACACTGCTGAGCAAATTCTGCTTTACAGAATGCTGTAGTAGGTAGAAGAGATTTCAAACGAAAAGGGAACTGACAGATATTCTGAGGTTTTGGCAGATGAGCTGGTAAGTGGGTTCAGAACTCAGAAAAGAAGGGATAAGGAGAAGGCTTGTTTTGTTGCAAGAGCGAGAAGGGACCCAAGAAAAATGACAGCAGGCCAAAGTGTAAAGAGGGGAGTAGTAGTTGAGAAATTCCACATGCTGGGGACAACGCACAACTGTTGAGTTGTGTGAATTCCCAAGCACTAAGTCAAGTTAAGCCCCTGGGGACCAGGGCAGGGTCTGCACCCACACCTGGAGGAGTGTGGACAGCCGGGGTCAGCCCCAGGGCCACAGTGGTGAGGAGGGGCTGTCTGCTCCAGCAGGAGAACTTAGAGCCAGAGCTGGCCGGGAAAGCCTCAGCCTTCTGTGTAGGCCCACGTTAAGGTGGGCTCTGGATTTCTCGAACTATGTGAGGTGGAAGCACAGGTTCCACTGTAGTGTCCAGTGAAAAAGCCCTCTTTCTGCTCCTTCCACGGGGGCGCCTTCCTGTTCATGGAGTGAACAGTGTCCGTCCTCCGGCTGGGTCTGAGCTGCGCAAGTGAGTCAGGAGCAGGGCTCTGAAATGCATTCTGTCCTATTTCTTTGCATCTGTGTTTCTTCTCTAATAATCATTACATTTACTGAGAATTTGGTGTGCCGGTCTTAACACTTCAGACAAGTCGTCTCAAATCCTTCTGGTGGTTCTGCAGTGGTATAGATTTTTACTATCCGAGGCCTACTGTTGCTAGTTATTATAACCTTGACTAAGTTCCTTCTTTGCCCTGAGTCTCAGTTCCTTGCCTATAAAATGGAGATATAAAAATAGATACGACCTCATAGTGTTACTGCCCGAATTAAACAAGGAAATATCTTTAAGGCATTTAGCATACTGCCTGATATGTAATAAAAAGTTATAATAATAATAATGTTAATATTATAACTAATATAAAAGAATACTTGTTATGCGCTTGCTATGAAGTCCTTTGTCATTTATATTATGTCATTTAATGCTCACAATAACCCTGTGAGGTAGGCATCGTAATCAGGTGTGGTGTCTGAGACTGGGAGAGTTTAAGGCACTTGCTTGTATCACACAGCAAAGAAATGATGGAGCCAGGTTGTAACCTAGGCTGTTTGACTCTGTGTTATTGGGAAGAGATTGAGTCCAAGAGAGGTAAATAACTTTCCTAAGGCAGCACAGCCAAGGGCAGAGCTAAGATTAAAAGCCACTGGCCTCCCGTGGCCATCGTTGGTTACGTGGCTGGATCCTGGGAATTTGGGTTGATGAAATGTCCTTAGTCTGCCCAGGTGGACCACGCCAAGAGCCGTGCCCTCTGCGCAGTGACTGTGGATGGATGAGGGCAGGGTTTGTGACCTCTGACATCCCCCGGAGGAGCCAAGCTCTCTGCAGGGAGCCTGAGTTATGAGGTTGGAGAGCAGACTTGTCGGAGCCCAGAACCCATCCACACCCAGCCTTGATTTACATGGGAATGTTTCCTCACTGCTGGCACAGGGAAGGGGAAATAGCAAATTCTGGGTGTTTGCTTATTTCTGTTAGAAATTTCGCCTGGGTGAGGCAAAGGCTGATTCATTATACAGCAGCTCATTAAAACACAATATTCCTTTGAAGCCCGGAGCAGCAGGTGGAGAGCTGTTTTGCAGTGTTGGTGGGGTACTGGGAGGTCTCCAGCACATCCCTTTGCTGCAGTTGGATGGTGCATCAACTCTAGAGTTGTGCCTTTCGGCACAGTTGAGGCACACTTGGAGTCAGGCCTGCGGGCTTGTGGGCTTGTGGTGTAAAGAGAACTCTGAGAAGAGATGGCTATTAATGAATCCCAGGCTGAGGCTGGGCTTAGCTCGAATCCTGTCCTGTCCGTGAGGGCCTCTACTGGCCAACTGCTACCTTCCACCATGAGCCAAACCACCCCAGGGAGGTTGGGGGCCAGAGCTGGCTGACAACCCTCATGGCCACCAGTGCCTCCACCTCAGGAAGGAACCGCAGGCCAAGGAAAACACTTGGTAAACGTAGCCTGGACAGCTCTCAGTAATTCATTTAGGATTTAATGTTTCTTTTTAAACAGAGCACAGAAGGCTTGGAAAGCAAGGTCGGTGACTCCTGAGAGGATAAGCTAGTTCCATGTCTTATTCATCTTTGCTCTTGGCACCTAGAAAGTGCTCAATAAATGCTTGTTCAATTTCAATCATCTTCTGTGGTTTGTAAAAAAAAAAAAAAAAACCCCGAAAACAATTTGGAAACACCCCAGGCATCATCTATTGGACTGCTTAGATTTTGGCTGAGGCCACGTGTTGAAATAGTGGGTTGCTTAAGACTGATTATTCTCAATTAAACAAATAGTCAGTGAACCTTTATTGATCAGGCACTGAGCTGGATGCTGGGGCAGGAGGAAGACGTGCAATGGAGTAGGTAGAATGCGGAGCAGGAGCTGCCACCACAGGAATAGAGACAGGGCAACCACAGGAAGAACACAGAAGAACAGAGTACAGTAGGTTAGGAGACTGGGAAAGCCTTCACAGAGAGGAACACTGTGAAAAGAGCCTTGAAAGATAAGATTTGGAAAGATGTTGGATCAGATGAGAATTTTTAGTTAGTGTAAATGACAAGAGCAAAGGCTTCAGGGCAATGGGCTGCACTGACAAGTATACAGTGTGGTTGGGCTTCTGGTGTGAGGTGCCAAAGTATAATTTTTTTAAGTTTAAAAATAAATTCTCGTACAGATACACAGTGAGCTCATGTCAACGACTTATTTAATTCATTAACTGGAGAACCAGTAGAGGGGGAAGCTGGTTCACAAAAGAGCCTAAGAGACCAATGCACATGTAATCAACAAAAGAAGAAATGCTGAAAGAAGGTTGCGCCGTTGGATGTGAATCTGGTTAATGTCCTAGAGAACAATAAGGCCATAACTTGTGGAGCTATTTTTTCTACTGGACATAATTCATTTGTAATTGTGCTGGACAGAAGATTATTTGTAGCTTGCCAATGTTATACACATTCATCCAAATTTATAGAATCTGGGCCAGGGTCAATGTAAAATGGTTAAGTCAAATACAATTTGCGTTTCTCTAGAGTATCTGATAGCTCCAGAGCAGGCTTTCCCACAACTCTCCAGGATGACTTTGGAAAGGCATGCACTAATCTTCTTCCCTAATTTCCAAGGTTTAGATAATTTGATTAAGAGAAAAGGATTCTGGCCAGATTTTGAGGACCTGGTGATGGATTTGGACTGGACACTGTGTTTGTTTAAGCAGAATTCATATGACGTGTAGGATGTAGAGAGATAGTGGGAAAGGCTGAATGGAGAAGAGAGACAATGGAGGAAGAAAGCCCAGTTATAAGGTTATGGTTATAGTGCAGGTAGAAATGACGCAGTGGCAGTGGATTTAGAAAGAAGGGGGCTGATTTGAGAGGCCATTTCATGGGGCTTGTGATGAAGGGAGTTCCGTTCCACAAATAGTTCTTGGGCATTTACTATGTATTACCTGTGCTAATCCAGCAGTTCAGAGAAGAGTAAGGTGTTACAATTGTCCCCCAGGAGCTCACAGACATGAACGATGATTCTCAATTCCATGTGGAAAGACCAGTGGTACAGATATGTATACAGGGTAAATGGGGTCAGGGTCAGATCAGGGAGGATTCCTACAGAGGGTCTTTGAAGACTCGTAGGCATTACCTGGCAAAGAAGGAGGGTCGAGGAAGGTATTTATGCCTTGGCTGTACATGGGAATTTCCTGGGTAGCTTACAAACCTCCTGGGCCTGCCTCCCAACATGAGACATTTAAAAAAAATTTATTTTAAAATAGTTTTCTTTTTAAAAATATATTTTATTGAGTGCGGGCCTGCGAACCAGAGGATCGCGGTTCGATTCCCAGTCAGGGCACATGCCTGGGTTGCAGGCTGGTTCCCTGCAGGCCAACTCCCAGCAGGGGGCGCACGAAAGGCAACCATACACTGATGTTTCTCTCCCTCTCCTTCCCCTCTAAAGATAAATAAATAAATAAAACCTTAAAAAATATATATTTTATTGAGTATGCTGTTGCAGTTGTCCCATTTTTTCTCCCCTTTATTCTCTTTTACCCTATATGCCCCTCCCACTGGCATTCCCCCTTTACCCCCCACTTAGTTCATGGTCATACATATAAGTTCTTTGGCTTCTGCATTGCCCATACTATTCTTAACCTACTTCTGACTATTTCATACCTACCATTTATGCTTCTTATTCTCTGCACGTTTTTCCTCATTCTCCCTTGCCTCCCCTGCTGATAACCTTCCATGTGATCTCCATTTCTGTGATTCTGTTCCTGCTCTAGCTGTTTGCTTAGTTTTGTTTTTGTTTTGTAGGTTAAGTTGTTGATAGTTATTAGTTTGTTATCATTTTACTGTTCATAGTTTTTGATCTTCTTCTATTTCTTAGATAAGTCCCTTTCACATTTCTTGTAATAAGGGCTTAGTAACAATGAATTCCTTTAACTTGACCTTATCTGGGAAGCACTTTATCTGCCCTTCCATTCTAAATGAAAGCTTTGCTGGATAGAGTGATCTTGGATTTAGGTCCTTGTCTTTCATGACTTTGAATACTTCTTTCCAGCACCTTCTTGCCCATAAGGTTTCTTTTGAGAAATCAGCTGACAATTTTATGGGAACTCCTTTGTAGGTAACTATCTCTTTTTCTCTTGCTGCTTCTAGGATTCTCTCCTTATCTTTAATCTTGGCTAAGGTAATTATGATGTGCCTTGGTGTGTGCTTCCTTGGGTTCAGCTTCTTTGGGACTCTCTGAGCTTCCTGGATTTCCTGGAAGTCTATTTCCTTTGCCAGATTGGGGAAGTTCTCCTTCATTATGTTTTCAAATAAGTTTTCAATTTCTTGCTCTTCCTCTTCTTTTTCTGGCACCTGATAAGTCAGATGTTGGGATATTTAAAGTTGTCCAGGAGGTTCCTAAGCCTCTTTACTTCTTTTTGGACTCTTGTTTCTTCATTCTCTTCTGGTTAAATGTTTATTTCTTCCTTCTGCTATAAACTGTTGATTTGAGTCCCAGTTTCCTTTCCCTCACTGTTGGTTCCCTGTATACTTTTCTTTATTTCACATTGCATAACCTTTACTTTTTCCTTTATTTTGCAGCCATACTCAGCCATTTCTGCGAGCACCTTGATTACCAGTGTTTTGAACTCTGCATCTGATAGCTTGGCTATCTTTTCATCATGTAGTTCTATTTTTTGGAGCTTTGATCTGTTCTTTTATTTGGTCCATATTCCTCTGTCTCACCATGCCTGCTATGTTGTAAGGGGTGGAGCCTTAGGTATTAACCAGGGCAGGACAACCCATGTCTCTGCACCAAGGTGCTATATGTGGGGAGGAGTCCAAGAGGGAACAATACCACTTGCTTGGCTCTCAGCAGGCTTTAAGTCACTTCCCCTACTACCTACAAGCAAATTAGGCCCTTCTGGTGCTGATTCCTGGGTGGGTAAGTTTGTGTACATTCGAGGGCCCTGTGGGTCTCTCCAATGAATTCTCCTGTGAAGCTGGGAGTTTCTCCCACTGCCTCAATCTCCACAGGCTTTTACAGTCAGAGGTTTTGAGGCTTTATTTCCCTGTGCTGGAACCCTGGGTTGCGTGATCTGTCTCACTCCCCAGTTGTTCCTCTCGGCTTATCTGCACATGAACGTGGGACTGCCTGGTCCTCCTGCCACTTTGCTGCATGTCCTTTATGTCCCAGCGGTCTATCTGTGTCCCTCCTACCAGTGTGGCTAAATGTATATTTATATCTACTTTTGCTATTGGACAAAGGCTTTATTTTCCTTCCTATTTTGCATTTGGTTTGCATCTAGGAAAGCAAGGAAGAGCATGAGTATGGATGCTGATGGTCAATATTGGTACTTAAAGACTGTAGAAGAAGGGTGGGAGTCACCCATGACTTGGAGAAAAAGTTCTTTGATGGAATGAAACTAACTCTTAAATTCTAGAGGAAAATTCCTCAGGTTGCTAGATAACATACAGAACACCCAGCTAAATTTGAATTTCAGATAAACAATGAATAACAATTATTTACTTTTATTTGCTAACTCTGGAAACTAAACAGCTTGTCAGGTAGAGGTGTCACTCTAATGTGAGAAACACATGAACAAAGCTCAGCTGGACATCACTGGGTTATTCTGCACCTGAAGCCTCTTTGAAAAGAAGAACTTTCTGTTCAGAGCTAGATGTCCTAGATGTATGTGGGATTCCAATTTTTATTTCTTCTTTGTGCTCTGAGCCTCTCACATCCATCTTGTTCACTCCATTCTATCACCACCAAGGGGATTCCAACTGTTAAGAGCATCAACCCAAAATATTCATGTGCACAGTAACTTACCCTAGGGGGTGTTTTCCCTTTGCAGTTACCTCCTGTTGGTCTCCCTGCTTGATTTCTCTCTCAACAATCTCTTCAAGGCACACTGATATACCCAGCACAAATCATCTGAAAATGATTCCCAAACTCCATTCCATTATGCCCCATGGGCATGGGCTGCCAGTCAAACCTCTGCTCTGTAGAACTTGAACCACATCTCTATGTGGCCCGGAATTTTCAGCTATGTCATCTTCTCTAGCTCAATCACATCTGCGAATCTTGTTTCATGAGTTCTTAGGAGCTGATCCACATACCCTATCTGTAGCTCCTCATTCAAGAGACTTTGCTGGTTGATTAGTTCTAGTGAGTCCTATAGAATTAGCCAAATATATCGATTAAGAAAGTTGTTTTTCATCCCAAGGTTCTTCTGCTGAAGAAACTCAGAGAGACTAGAAGACATAGAATACTCACTGAGGTGGGCTTCTCTTTTACTTTTGTTCATAGTTTGGGGGATAAAAAGGCAGAGTTTTCTGCATTTGAACTCCCAGTTGAGACAGTCTCATTGGCAGATGCTCCTTTTAAGCTCCACAATCAGCTTAGGCAGAGGGACTCAATAACTGCAGGTGATGGCACTGTACTGGGAAGTCTACTCTTTGAGTCATTGAAGTCTGGATTTATATGTTGAAATCTATATTTGTTTTTTAATTATATGTTATTGATTATGCTATTACAGTTGTCCCAATTTTCTCCCTTTGCCCCCCAACACCCAGCACCCCCTACTCTCTCAGGCAATCTTCACACCATTGTTCATATCCATGGGTCATGTGTATAAGTTCTTTGGCTACTCCATTTTCTCTACTGTACTTTACATTCCCATGGCTATACCATAACTACCTATTTGTGCCACTTAATCTCCTCACCTCTTCACCCATTACCCCACACTCATCTCCCACCTGGCAACCATCAATACAATATCCATATCCGTGATTCCGTCTCTGTTCTTGTTTGCTTAGTTTGCTTTTTAGATTCAGTTGTTGATAGATTATGTATTTATTGCTATTTTATTGTTCACAATTTGACCATCTTCTTTTTCTTAAATAAGTTCCCTTAATATTTTATATAATAATAGTTTGGTGATGATGAACTCTTTAAGTTGTTTTTTTTCTTTTCTTTTCTTTTTTTTTTTCGCCTGGGTAGCTTTTTATCTGCCCTTTAATTCTAAACAATAGCTTTCTGGGTAGAGTAATCTTGGCTGTAGGTCTCTGCTTTCATGACTTTGAATATTTCTTGCCAATCCTTTGAGCATGCAGTTTCTTTTGAGAAATCTACTGACAATCTTATGGTAACTCCCCTGTAGTTAACTAACTGCTTTTCTTTTGCTGCTTTTAAGATTCTTTCTTTATCTGTAATCTTTGGCATTTTAATTATAATGTATCTTGGAGTGGGCCTCTTTGCATCCATCTTGTTTGGGACTCTGTGCTTCCTGGACTTGTATGTCTATTTCCTTCACCAAATTAGGGAAATTTTCTTTCATTAATATTTCAAATAGGTTTCCAATTTCTTGCTGTTTGTCTTCTCCTTCTGGTACCCTTATGATGCAAATGTTGGACCTCTTGAAGTTGTCCCAGAGGCTGCCTACATTAGCCTCATTTATTGGAATTCTTTTTTCTTCTTGTTAAGCTGATTGGTTGCTTTTTGCTTCCTTATGTTCCAGCTAATTGCTTTGATTCTCAGCTTCATCCATTCTACTGTTGTGTCCCTGTAAATTGTTGTTTATTTCAATTAGTGTGTCCTTCATTTCTGGCTGGATCTTTTTTATGCTGCTGAGGTGCTCACTAAGTCCCTCGAGCATCCTTATAAACCAGTGTTTTGAAGTGTGCATCTGATAGATTGCTTATGTCCAATTTATTTAGTTCTTTCTCTGGAGTCCTGTTCTGTTCTTCCCTTTGGGCCATATTTCTTTGTCTGCTCATTTTTGGCAGCCTCCCTGTGTTTGTTTCTATGTGTTAGGTGGAGCTGCTCTGCCTCCTTGTTGTGGTAGTGTGGCCTAATGTAGTAGGTGTTCTATAGGGTCCAGTGGCACAGCCTCCCCTATTGCCTGAGCTGTGTACTTGAGGTGTGCCCTTCCTGTGGGCTGATTACTTCCTTTTCTTGTGATTGAGCTTTGATTGCTGTTGGCAGGTGAATGGAAGAGTTTTACCCAAACTAGTCAGCTGCAAGGACTGCCTATGACCACTGACCACCAGCCTCTGCCCTCCATGGAGGATCAGCTATGCAGAGGCAGGGTAGTGGTGTTCCAGTGTGGTCTGTAGCTGTCCAGTGGATACACAGGTTCTGGGTTTTCCTGGGTGGTACAGGCCAAGGTCAGCCCCTCCTGTGTTCTGCCCAGGGCCACCCTGTGTGAACTCTAAAGCAATCTGAGATGGCTGCTACTCGTGCTGGGCTTGGAGATTCCCTGGTGAAGCCAAGCTGTGAATCTGGGTTAGTACAGGGCCTGGGGCCACTTAGCAATGGGTATGCAGTTTGGGAGCTTATGGAGGCTGGCTTGTTTCTTGTTTGATAGGATTTAGGAATTTGTGATGCATGAGTCAAAACCAGCCATTCATGCAGAAAAGCCATGGTTAGCAGTTTGGGTGGGCCCATAAGTTGGTTGGGAAACAGAATCACAGGGGATCCCCAGTGTGGGACATACAGTGTTAGCCAGGTTGATGGAGTCTCAGGCCTCCAGAAGGGACAAGGCCTCAGAAAAGGGACAATGACCTCTGACCACCTTTCTGTCTAAGAGAAATCTGTCCCCCAGCTCTTGCCTTATTACCAGACATTTAGATTCCTTCTTGTATCCCACTGGTGCCTTTCAAGCTGTTCTACGTGTGCCACTCACGACAGAAGCCCTTTTTTTCCACTGGTGCCTTTCAATCTGCTACTCTTTTGCTGGGGCTTGGAGGGAGTAAGACTGAGTAAGTCCGTGTGTGGGTTCTTTAAGGGGAACTGCTTGGGACTCTAAAGATTTCTTTTACCAACTCAATCCTCACTGGTTTTTGCAGCCAGAAATTGTGAGAACTTATCTTCCTGGCACTGGAACCATGGGTCAGTGGGGAGCCTGGTGAGGGTCTGGGACTCCTCACTCTTGAGATGTCTCTACCAAATTTTTATCTACCATATGTGGTTGTGGGACCACCCCATTCCAAATCCCCTACCACTGCCTCTCCTACCAGTCTGGATGAATATGGTTTCTTTAATTCTATAGCTGTCAGACTCCTATTCAAGTAGATTTTTGACAGTTGTGAATGTGGTGGTTCTATATTTTAATATTAATTTTAATTTTGGTGTAGTTGTGCAAGGAGGCAAGCTGTATTTACCTATGCTGCCATCTTTTTTATTTTTATTAAATTTTTTTACAGGTGTTTAATTACAGGTGTCCCCATTTCTCCCCATTACTCTCCCTTGCCTTATTGACTCCCTACCTCCCACATTCAATCCTCCCCACCATTGTCTTTGCCCGTGGGTCTTTTATACATGTCCCTTGACCCTTACCTATGGTGCCATCTTGACCAAAGGGAATATATTTTATTTTTCTTGTTGTTAAAGGAAGCTAATATCCCTGGGTTTCATTGCTGGCATCACATTTGGCAATGAGCATCACCTCATGATCCATGGAGACCAGTGACCAGCAGCACTTCACCTCAAGTCCTAAAATCTGTATTTCTCTTTTAGGAACTTACCTTTTGTGTCTACAGGTCTTGTCCAACAGAGTGGCTTTTTCAGCAGAGCCATTCCAGAACATTAAAGAATCTTGATGGAAGTCAGGGGGAGAGTTTGGAACCAAGAATAGTAATGCTACTGATAAAAATAGCTGAAAGCTATAATCACAGTAATAATGATAATAATATATGGTGCCCACTGTGATTTATACTTAGTTTTTTAAATTTATACAACATCATTTCACAGATGAAAAAACTGAGCTTTGGCATGGTTAGGCTATTTGCCCATAGATAAAAATTAGTTAAGTACTGGGGCCAGTATTTGAATAAATGTCCATGGATTGAAGTCGTCCTAGGTTTACCCGAGATCCTAGGTCACATCTGTCTTCTTGTTCATTGTTGGGGATTTTCCTTTGTGATTACAGACTCAAGGGGCCACTGAAGGCAAGTGTGAAGTCTGAATGGTAGCCTGGCGCCCACAGATGAATGGCACTCTATTCAGAGGGTCATCTGGCTGCCACCAGCAAAAGGAATAAGGAACCTGGATCCAGCTCCTGGGGGTGTGGAATGCAACGTAGTCCTCAGAAACCAGACCCTGCCTTGACCCTGGTTAACTGCTCTGTAGTTATTCACACAACTGAATTCCTACTGTCAGTGGGTCCTGTGATGCTGGTAAGGCTGCTGGCACACACGGAGCAGTGCTGCTGATCCTGGTGAGCCTGCCTGGGGCTGGGCAGGATGTCCTATCGAATGATTATCATGTGCTCCCCGGTGCTCCTGCTCTGTTCTGGCTCTTCTGCTGCATTGTTAACAGACTTTTCTTCTGGGGCATCTGGGAGCTGGAAATCACTCACATGGATCACAGACGCACTGCTGCCAGTAGGCAGCTTTACCTCGCTGAAGGCCTCCCTCACTCTGGCTGATAGGAAGTGAGCCCTCCCAGTTGGAGCTTGTTACCTGGGAGCTGTCCAGATCCAGTGATGAAAACTGGCTAAGCGGTAGTCTTTACGGTCAATTACTGGCAGCCCATTAAATGAGTGTTGGCAAACTGAGAGCCACTGAGCGCTATTTCCAAGGCACTTTGGGTGCATTGTTTTTCCAGCCTCTCTTCTCTTAACCTGCCCTGGCTCCATCCTACTCTTTCCTGTTGGAACGCATGAGACTATGAAAGGAGGTGGAACCCTTGTATGACTTCGATTCACTGTGCGGTGACTCCTACGTGGTAGGATGGAGTGAGATGCTCTGTGCTTGAAGGTGAGCTGAGCTTCCTTCACCTTTCAGGGAAAGGATGGAGACGTTGTTGAGAGCCAGGGACCTAAATTACCAGAGAGGTCTGAGTATGACTGGAAACCAAGGGTCTGCAGAGTTCCTCTGCGTCTTACCAGCACAGGGAGAGAGGAAGCTGCCTTCAACGGGAGGGTGGCCCCCAGACCTCCCCAGGCAGTTATCAGAGGCTGTCAGCCTGAACCACCTCAGAAGGTTGCCTCTGCTCCTCATTTTGAGGGTAGGCTTTATTCTCTCTTTCTTTCTGGGGAATTGTAGAGTTTGCATCAGCAGAATTTCTCTGGTCTGCTAGGTAGGGCCTGTTTCTTCCTAAAGTCTAAGATCTTCCTCACAAATCCTGTAGACCAATGGTTTCTAAAGTGTGGCCCCTAGGCCAGCAGCAGCAACACCATATGGACATGTGTTAGAAATGCAAATGATCAGGCCCCATCCTAGACTGAATGAGAAGCTCTGGGGACAGACTGTTTCAGCAAGCTTTTCTAGATGATGAACAGTCACGCTCAAATCTGACATCTACTGTTTTAGAGCCGTGCTACTCAAGGTATGGTATGTGGGCCGCAGCCTTAGCTTCTCGTGGGAGATGGGAGATGACTAGAAGAGGGTCAGGATCTCAGGACCATCTCGCAGACCCGTTGAATGAGGATCTATCTGCATAGTAACCAGGTTGCCAGGTGATTATTTAATTGCCTTTTAAAGCTTGAGAAAGGCTACTTGATTTTTTATTTTTATTTTTTGTTCTTAATAATCTTTTTAAAAGTTTATTGTTTTTGTTGTTAATAATTTAAAAAAATAGTTTATTGTTTTTTTTTTCTTTTTTTTTCTCTGAGAAAGGCTGCTTTAGAGCAATGGTTCTCAACCTTGGCTGCATGTCAGGTTCACCTAATGCCGGGCCCCACCCAGACCAATTAAATCAGAGTTCTCGGGGTGATATCCAGGTGTTGGTGTTTATTAAATGTTTCCCTAGTGATTCTAATCCGTAGTCAAGGTTGAGAGCAATTGCTTGGGACCACCTCTGGCTCCAGAACCACGGGGAGCTACGCCTGTTAAAAAACAAAACCAAACCACCGGCCAACTATGCAACCCCTAGCCCCAAACTGGTGATGTATAGCAGAGCCTCCCCACAATATGGAGGGACACACACATCTCATAGATGTGTTGGGTAGATGTAAAATTATTGATCACATCAGCCTTTGGGGTGGCAGGATGGGAACTGGGTTGCCATGAGCAACCAATTATCCCGGAGGTTATTGTCAATATCACTTTCTATGGATGCTATGACAGGCAAATAGGTTAGGAAACATGTTGTAGAGAATCTGAAGAAGCCCATTATTACTGTGTTAATGCACCAGTGTGGCGGTGGGGTGTGGGAAGGGCTGTGGGAGGAGATGCGGAAAACGACAAACTCTGGGACTGAGAGGGCAGCAACATGCCTCTGGATGGCTGATGACGTCAGTAACTGAAATCCAGGCAAATACTTCCTAGACCATCATTGCTACCGGCTACTTATTTGGCATTCTTGCTATTTTGAGGTTTCCTAGCTATTATCTGCTTATTTCTCACAATAGGCTCACTCTTATTTTCTCTTCTTTGGTGTAGAGGAAATTGAAGCCCAGGAAGGTCGGGTCTCCCTTAAGGCCAGTCCAGAAGGGCCAGTCGAAAGGTCAAGAGTGTTTCCTTGATGTATTAGGTCTAGAGACGTCACCTTTCCCTTCAAAATGGCAAATGCTAACGTTGGGAGGGAGGGACTCAGCCCCCTCTTTTAGGCAGGGACTCTGTGTTCCTGCCGCTGCTTTTAGTCCCAGAAAACCTGTGGTTTCCTGGGAGCACCCCAGGAAAGGTCCAAAAGAGAAACTGTTGAGCTAATTATAAAGCCTGACTGTTGTTTGGCTGCCTTGTGTGTGTTAACACTTTTCCCCCTCGCACAAGTTTTCATCCTGGTGCTGGATGAACATATTGTAATTATGCTAATCATGCTGCTGGGCAGCCTGAGGCTGAGAGGGAGGGGTGTCCCTCTCCTTAATTGTTTCCTCTCCTGGAGCAGTTGGTTGTCTGCCCGTCCCCAGATAAGCAGAGGGAAGACTGCGTGACTGGCTGGGCTTCTTGTCCTGGGGCTGCCTTATCCAACCGGTTTGCAGGGAGGGAAGGTTCAGGGACAGCTGCTAAGGGTGGGTCGACTGGGCCAGGGGTCTTCCTGCTGGGTTCAGTAGGGACTGTATTCAGGACTGGCCCTTGTGAGACAGTGAAAGAGGGGATTGATGTTTGCTGTTTGGCGGTGGTGGCTCTTCCTTCTTCTCCTCTTCCTCTCCCTCCCCTCCTTCTCTTTCTTCCTTTTGCTTCTCTTGAACCTCTAGGCACAGTGTGTTCCTGCTGGTTTGAAATGTGTTTGCAGGTTAATCTATAATATATACATAATTATAGCTGTAGATACAGATGGAGATATTGACACAGGCATAGATATAAACATCCTCATGGATAGGAGACTCAATGAAGATCTGACTACTTAAGATTACAACTTGTTAGAATGCACAATGCCTAATGAACCTAAGGCCATGAATGAGAGAGCTATTTTCAGTCAAAGTGGCCTGTCCGGTGCTCTTTATATATGGGTTACAATAAAAAAAAATTGGCACCTAAATTCATCTCTTTAGGAAAGAAGTGACTTTACTTCATGAAATAATGTGGTGAGTCAATTGGTGGTGAGAAGAGAGTATTCTCAGGGAAGTTTCTGGAAGGAGAGGGCAGAAAAAATGGAGAGTGTTTCAGGAAATGGAAAAATTTGTTGTCTTGGAGGCAAGAGGAAAGAGAAGTAGAAAAAAGACTGCAGGAACAAGAGGGTAGAGTCTGGCAGAGTTTTCAATGCAAATTGATAATGTAGATGGGATTTGTCATTAAGTTGTGCTTGTTCACTTCTAAAGCCAGCCACCTGCATGAGTTCTTCAGCAAAGGAAGTGTGCTACACAGACTTCCCTGGTGAGTGTGGCTCTGTGTTGTGTGCCTGTGGGCCATCCAGGGGCAGGAGCTGGGTCTCACCTCTCGGTTGACGTAGACTGAAATGGAGCATTTGCTCAGGGGTGACCTTGAGATGGTTAGCTTCTGGGAACCCACGTGGACTTTCACAGGATGTGTAATTCTGGTCCCGGCCTGCCGTAAGCAGATTTTACAGGGCAGCCTGACACCCGTCATCATTCTGGGTTACACTGAAGTAACAGCTGAGAAGGCAAATGCTGACTCTTGACTGTCCCTGGTTGCAGCTATGCAGTGGTTTTATTTTCCACTTATGTTTGGTTTATTTCTATCGGCAGTGTCATATCCAGCTGTCAGGAAGACCATGGAAGGAGTTCTTCTTTCTTTTTTTTTCTTTTTCCTTTTTGTATCATGCAGGTCTTTATAGCTGCAAAGACCTCCAAGGGAAGTGCTAAGCTCTGTGTAACTGGCTGATGGGCTCCATTTAGCACCACGATTCTTCTGTGGGATTCTTTGTTCAGTGTCGGTTGTTAAATTCATGATTCAGTCCAAAAATTTCCAGCTTCAACCTAACCAGTTTATGATACTATGAACCAAGTCTGGAACTGAGATCATTAGTTCAGTTTATGTTGCCTATCAGTCAAAGGCCTGATGGGTCTCCAGCACTGAGCTAGGTTTTAAGGAGTGGAGATATACAAAACCCAAAACATGATCCCTGCCCACAGGCCAGCACATTTGGGGGAAATATACATCATCTCTTCTCTCTCAGCATTTTTCTTTCTTTGAAAAATACTCTTTCCTTTTTGCCTTGTTTTTGTCTTCTATTTTCCATTCTATAAGATTTGTCTTTACTC
Organism: Sturnira hondurensis; assembly: GCF_014824575.4. Taxonomy (NCBI): domain Eukaryota; kingdom Metazoa; phylum Chordata; class Mammalia; order Chiroptera; family Phyllostomidae; genus Sturnira; species Sturnira hondurensis. The sequence goes on along the minus strand of NW_028079044.1, from coordinate 16,508,541 downwards.
CCATTCTCTATAACTATTTCTGCCTTTTCTTCTTTACTTCTATGGCCTTGTTATTATTATTACTATTTTATCACATAATAGATTTTTTTTAAAGCAGGAAAACAAACAAGCAAACACCAAAACCATCTCTTCAGAGCCTGGCTCCTGGAGAGTTACCAGGGCATGAAGCAGAACTCTCTGCTCAGACTGTGTCGCCTTACCGGGCGTTGTAACTCAGATGGTCCGTTATCTGAGAGGTCTTCCTAACCGTGGGCATTCTGATCTACTGAGCAATATGAGCTTTCCCATAATCATATACAAGGTAAATTCAGGGTGGAGCTTCAGTCCCAAATCAGAATTACCCTGGATTCTTGGCACTTTAAGCCAGATTGAAAATACCTGGCGATTGTATTAGAGTATCTCTCGTGGGCATGACTCCCCCTCCCCCATTTTAAATGCTAGTTAAAAGAAAAAAAAACAAAAAGCTCATTTCTCAAAAAAAAAAGGGAAAAAAAATTGGCAGACAGATAATATAATTCTGGAACACACAGTTTAAATATTATTTACATGTTATTTGACATCGCAACATGGGCTTGTGCATATTCCTGCAACATTAAATAGCTATATGATATACTGTTTTATCAAGATTAGATACATTTTATTGGAAAAAGAGACAATCTGGGGTGGGTCGTTATCCTCAGGAAAAGAGAAGCCTGCCACTGCTCATCAACATCTACGCAGCTGATGAGAAAAGGAATAACCAGTGTCGTCTCCACTGGGGCAGGCAGCCTGTCCCCTTGTCTGGAAGCCACTATTTCCCAACACGTGGCTACTGACCTATTCAAGTGACTGCTTTCATTTGCTGCTCCAGACCTCATCATTGACTCTGTGAGGGACCTCATTTGTTTACTATGTCCAGTAGCCAACAACCTTGTTAACATTGAGAATGGAACTTGGAGATAATTAAATTAAAAACCAGCAATAATACAAACCATCATATAATGAAGGCAAATGCCATTCTACTTCCTGTTGTTAAGAAAAATGGAATGAAAACACTCACCTGAGAAGATATGAGGAAAAGTCCTTGCTATGTGGCATCGTTTCTTGCCACATTTTTACCTAATGTGAAACTTGTTTGGAAAAAACTGGTGCAAAGATATATAAGTAAGTGTGGGTTAAGTTATGCTGTGTAACAAACAATCCCCAAATCTCGGTAGCTTAATATATAAAGGTTTATTTTTTCCTTATGCACATTCTACCAGTGGGTGTGCTAGCACTCCAGGAAGCTCCTTTCCAAGAGATGTAGCTTGCTTGAATGTGTTGCTAGGCCACCTGGAACACAAGTCTACCATTTGGTTATTAAAGCATGGAAAAGAGCTTTGCATGCCAGCTCTTAAATGCTTCACCTCCAAAGTGACATATATCACTTCTGCTTGCAACATGTTGGTCACAATGACAGTAGTCACAGTGCCCCTTCTAACTGCAACTGAGTTGAGAAATGTGGGGGAACACATAGCTAGTGAGTGCTAAATGTCTCTGTCACAAGGCATAAATGGGACCTGTGCTATGTTGAAAGGGGCTCATTTTGCTAACAAGCAGTGTTTGTGTGGTAGGAGTGTGTTGGAGCAGCTAGCAGAGTGCTGGACTGCTGGGACTGGCAATGGTCAAGGCCCTCTGAAAGCTGAAGAGCTGGAGTTAGTGCTGGGCTTGCTTGGGCTGCTGGGATTAAGTAGGCAGGAAGGATTTGGGGAGACCTGAAGAGGCAGCAGGCGGAGGATCTGGTTACCCTAAAAGGGAACCATACCATACAGAATGGGTCTGATACTTACCACTTCAAGTCTTGAGGTCTGTGAGGGCCCTTTCTAAAGGTGCTTAGTGCCCTGTAGATGCCAACCATTCCTGCAGGGTGTTCTCCCAGGGGCTGAGCTCTTGGAAGGCAGGGACTGTACCTTACTGGTTGTTGTGACCGCAGCAGTGTGTGCCATGGTGACTTATGCAGAGAATACTCACTGGTTACTAGCCGGAAGACCTGGTCAGCTGGAGTAGGCCAATAAGCGTTTCTTCCCATGTTCTTCTCAAACTTTGTTATGCTTACAAAACCCAGAGGATATTTGGTACAGATACAGATCCTGATTCAGTTAGTCAGGGGTGGGGCCTGAGATTCTGCATATCTACCAAGACTTCACACTCCACATAAAGGTATTAACTGAGTATTGCACTTGCGTGTGTTCATCTACGGAGGCCCTGTTTTCTGAATACAATAGGTTTACTTGGCAGCCTCTGCCGTGGGAGGCAATCATCTCAGTTTGGTGTTTCTATTGCTCAGGCTGACTGATGGGAATCATGGGCCTTAAGAGACAAAGAGGACTGAGCTCCTTGCGAATATACAAAGTTTCAATATACCTGGTTTTATTTTCCCCTCTTAAGGCATCTGACAGGCAGTTAATAGCTCATGAAAAAACTGTGTCTAAATTGTACTTTGAAGGAATTGGAAAGTACTGCTTTTATATGATTCCCTTTGCATTTCAGCTCCCAAATCCCGTCTGGCCAGAGGCCTGGCTGCAGAGTGGCTCCTCAGGCATTCAGATGTGTCTGAGCAAACACGAGAGGCCATGAAATCACTCTAACCCCGGCCACGTCAGGGCACTCACTGGAGATGACAGTTTCAGCTTGGAAAGAGGCATGTAAACCGGAATAATGAAATGTTCTGTTTTATTAAGTTCCTGGCCAGAGGGAGGGATTGTATTGGAAAGGAGAAAAGGTGGGAAGTTTTTAGCTTGATTTCTGTGTTGCTGATAAGCAGTAATTTTTGCAGAGGGGGGAAAAAGTAATCCACTGCTATAAAATCATTTTCATGGAACCGTGAATGAGTTACCGCTTGGAGTAAGGCATGGCTCCTAATGGCTGCCAGAGCTTCCTTCTCCATCTCTCATGGGTCAGTCCGACGTTTTTATAGCGCTGACACAAGAGACAGCATTCATGTCGCCTTCCTTCTCCATCTGTCAACAGTTGGGGTGGAGTACCACCACCTCAGGTTCACTTTTGATCTGATTTCTGTGTCAGCTGAGCACGGGACCGATGGGGACGCTACGGGGGCAGGGTGGCTGTGGAGCCAGTTGCAGCATGTTTCCGGACCACGAAGGGTTAGAAGGTTTGAGCGGAAGTACTTTTCACAGGGATCAGAGGAAAGTGCTATTTCCTCTCCTTTATGGTTCATCAGAACCTTGGCCTCACTGCCTTGGCCTTGCTTTCCCTGGGCCTCCAGGAGCTTTGTCCAAGTTCTATTTCTGGAAAATGGACCTGATCTCTCACTGGACCTGAGATATGCCTGACCCTCAAACAGCAACCCCGAGAGCTGGTCCAATGTATGAATGGGAAGAAAACACTCATTTAATGTGTGTGCCTCCATGCTTCTGGCCCCCCCAGTAGCGTCCGTGTGCCCTGCAGCTTACTCGTCCTGTCTCTTCATATCAACTCCCACAGGAGCTGATGGAAGTGAGAAAATTATGGAGGTGACACATCTGGATATGGAGATGACTTGATGCCAATGAATCAAAGTGATTTGAGTTTTCCCATCCTCCTGAGAGGTCCTATCAATTTCTGTGCAATTGGTCTTGGTAAACAGTCACCAATGGGAAAATATAATCTCTGAAAGATTATTTCTGCTCTGCATAGAATCACTTAAAAGAGGCCACGTGGATAACCCTAGGTTAGAGGTCTGTGAGTCTAACTCCGGGTCAAGTGTAGGTGCAAACTTTGGGGAGTTTCTAGGAGAGCAGGGATTTAAGGATCACCCAGGGAAGATTTTAGTTGAATTTCTTCCAGGTTCTTAATGCCTGTTATTGTGGTTTGTCTTTTTCCTCTTAGAAGGCCAGATGAGATAGGACCAAGAAAATTTGAGGTTTGTTAATTATTGTGGGTGTCTTCTGACCTCAGAGTCCTGTATAGCTTGGCTGGGGGCTTCATCCATTATGGGAGGAGTGGGAGAGGAATGAATTGGACTGCTTTGGTCTACAGAATGATGGTAATCGATATAATTTACTTCTCATGTTTAGGTATCATTGCATGCTTTACTTCCACTATTTTGCAGCTGGGCAACAATCTTCCAAAAGGAATGTCTTACTCTTGTTTTTCAGATGAAGGCACAGAAACTCAGAGGTTAAGTAACTTGCCCAGAATTTATGGCTCGTGAGTAATAAGGTTGGGAATCGAAACCCATTCTATAACCCTCCTCCCCAAACATATAATACTTCTGTTGTGTTATGTGATAAATCACTTTAGTTTGTGAGGAATCAGCATCTATACTTCTGCTTACAAGGATAAAAAGATTTCCTGAGGAAAAAAAGCAACCGAAGAACATGTTAAAAATACATGTGTTAAAAATACTGTGTGAAGGCCAGCCCTTCCCTTAGGGCCTATATCCCTGAATTTCCATGTCAGGGTGGGACAAGGTTATACATATTTATAATTTTTAGTACCTGTTGTAAGACATGAGGGGCAGCAGACACAGGTTTTTTTTTTTTGTAAGGTGACACAGATGTACATGTTGATACCAGTAGTTACAAGCTCAGCATTCTAACCTGGAGCACGGCACATCTCCCCACCCACCTGACAGCCTGTGGTGCTGAGAGCGCCGAATCACAGTGGTTTTGTAACAACCCGGCCTTTTCACAGGCTTTCCTCTGTTCACACTGGAGAAGACAATCTGGCCAGCCTGTACTGGACTTGGAAGAAACTCTCCGTATCCTGCAAAAAAAAAAATGTGTGTGTTAGCCTTTATCTGTCAGCATTTATTAGGCACCCACTTTATGCAAGGTCTGTCCTTGTTGTGTCGGAGGGATTGGTTACCATCGTTTCTGGGTTCCGTGGGCCTGGAAGTGACATCTTCCTGTAATATTTTGCCACTGAACTATTTGAGCCACCCTGGTGGCTGCGATCATCCATGTTGTTAGTTACTTAAGATTTGAGATCAAAGAATGTGTTTTCTTTGTGTTTTCCTGTGGTGAGGTGCCTGGCAGTGTATGTAGCAGGTACTTGATGTGTATTTGATCGATAAACTGATTGGCACAGTGTCTGCCAGAATCTGCTTGTAGTTTAAGAGGCAGGGTGTGCTGAGGGTGAGATAGGATAGAAAACTTCAAATGCAGGCACTGAAAACTTTGTGAAAAGGACCACGTGAGGCAGCTGCAAAAAATTGTCCCCAAGCTGGTGGAGACAATTCCAGCGGGAGAGAAAGGAGTCTGCGTACAGATGCAAATTGCTCTTGCAATGGATTGAAGCCTGATTGTACAGCACAGCCATGTCTGTGAAGGAGCCTGAGCGCCTGTTGGAGCTTCCCTCCTCCTAAGGAGCTCATTCAGCTTTAGTTTAGGGCGGTAATAACTTAAACTCCAACCCTGGGATGGCCATTGATCAATGAAATGAGCTGGCAGTTTCTGGACAGTTTCTTGAAATGAAATACCTCAAATTGACCAGCCTGAGAACATTTTTCACAGCCTATCCATCCCTTCTGAGCTATTCAGAGAGCAAAGTAAAAGAAATTAGAACTTTGAAATTGCTGCTTGTCCAGTGGCAACCTCTTTGGGACACTGAACGAGTTGCAATTTATCTAGTTTTCCCACCTAGAGGATTGGCAACAGCAGCTGTGCCAACCACACTTAATGAGTACAGATGTGTCCGATGCTGTACAAAGTCTCTTGATCTCATTTAATTTTCATAACATATGGATAAGGTGGCAAATGCTTATCCTTATTTCATAGATGAGGAAACTGAGGCTCACAAAGGGAAATAGGTTACCCGAAGTCACCCAGGTAGAAGGTGACGGGAGAAGGACTTAACCCTAGGTCTGCTTGTTCCAAAACCATGACTTTTAATGTTATGTAAAAAGCCTTTTCCCTTTCCAACATCTCTTCTTAAGAGAGAAATTGTTCCCTTTAAAGTGGAATTTGAAGACAATGGGTTAGGTCCCTAATCGTGATCTGCTAAGTGGTGTGTCCTTATGACGTGGGAGATAGAAAATGCAAAAATAGTTTTCTTCTATTTCTTGGTTTGGTTGCTATTTCAAATCAACCAACAGTTGGAACTCTTGTGTAAGGAGAATGCATCCCCCTTTGAGGTCTGTTGTAGCCGGGCTGCTGGTAGGATTTAAATTCCTCCTAGGGGTTGGGCTGCCAAGGATGCAGCCCAGAGGGCTAGGAGAAGGGCAGTAAACCAGGAAGGAGAAATTAGAAGCTGGGAGGAGAGGAAGAGGAGTTTGACTTAACGTGTTTTAGCCTCTTGAAGAACATCTAGGTGTAAATGTTGAGCTAGACGATGGAAGAACATGACTGATGGTTTTAAATCAGGATGTGGCTAAATGATATTAAGGCCAGTTAAGCATGTAAGAATAAGTGAGGTCACCAGAGGACACAGTATAGAGAGGGACAGAGGAAATGAAGGTAAGAATTTTGGGAGAAAGAGGAATGTGTAAGGCTAAGTGAAGGTGTTCAAATCTAGGAAAGGAGGAATTATACAGGAGAACTGATGGAGGGTCTACCATATTGTTAGGCGGTGAAGAGCAGCGACCCCCGCAGCTGAACTTGCCCATGCTCACGTGACCCCAGACCCCCTCCTAGGTGTGTGGTCCCCAGGAACGGGTGGGTATGCACAGGCACAGCAAGAATATGCATACAAGGATATTCATAATATTTTTATTCATAGTAGCCAAACGTACATCAATAGAACAAATAAATTATAGCATTTTCCCACAATTACAATAGTACATAGCAATTTAAAATGAACTACTATGCGATATGAGTTAATCTCACAGATATAATGTGAAGTGAAAGATTACAAAAAAAATAATTTATGGACATGGTAAATGTTGAGGAGGATTGATTATATTTCCTCTCTTTAAGAGAGATTAGAGTTTTGATCCTCCCTCACAGAGAATCTATAGCCAGTCTATTTTGCCAGCGGCTTTGGAGGTGGGGATGAAGCAGAGAATTGGCTTCCTTCATTTAATTTGCAGCTCCTCTTGCTTCCCAGCCCGCTGGAGTGAACGCAAGTGTTAAGGTCACAGAAATTTTAGACGGGTCAGGCTTGACCCTGGCGTTTTGGACTGGGCCTCTATCATTACACCTGCTCACTGAGGACGAGGCAGGCTTCTTGATCACATGTTGAGATTTTGTGCCCGGTCTTTATTTTTCAGTTTGACTTGCACATTTAGCCTCAATCAGTCATTCTTTGTGGAAGACTCCAAATAAAATACAGAAATAACAGTTTTCCCAGTATAGGGTTTTTGTTGCTGTTGTTGTTGTTGAGGGTGAATTTTGTGAATATGTTTGCCTTATGTGTCCCAAAAAGTAATGGGTGCTAATTTAGGAACCTGCTTTGATGTGGTTTGGCTGAGAGTTATGTCTTTTAGGATTTAACATAAATTCTCTCTCTTTTTCTCTCTCTCTCTCAACATGGGACCTCGGTGTTGCAGTCCTTTTCTTTTTGCTTCTAACAAGGCAAAGACTCCACGGGGTTCGTGAATGCCAGCTATCATGTGACAAAGAGCGAGCCAGCTGGGAGCATTAATCACACAGGATGGACACAGGACGAGGAGGGAGAAAAAGGGAGCATCCTTCAGCAGGAGAGTGAAGCAGTCAAGAAGAATCAGGGAATCTGTGAGGCAGAAGAAAGATTTCTAACAAGAGTGTGGCTGGTGGCGGAGCTGGAGACTGAGAAACTGGGCAGAACAGGGTTGGTAACGTGAGGATGAAGTGAAGATCTGAGGAAGACAATGGCAAAGTCTCTGAAAGGTGTGGAGAAAAGTTGAGAACCCCAGCTGAGTAGGGATCAAGTTCAGGCAGTGTCCACCTGCCTGCAAGACTTTGAAGTGAAAATTCTCCCCTTGAGTAAAAGCAACTGAGTATTTCCAAGAATTCATGATTTTATGTGGATTAGAGAGGATAAATCAACTGAGAGACTGAATTGTTTCTTCTTCAATTATTCATTTTAATTCAGTGAGATTAATTAAATAGAAACAATCTTGATAAGTAATTATTATTCCATTTTTAGTGTGGAGATTTAAAAACACTGAAAAGTGAGGAGGATATTATGGTCCCTTCGGTGCCCACTACTCATTATCCAGTGCTAATAATTACCAATAGCTTGTCACTCTCCATACATAATTATTTTTGGAAGATGAATTCAGGGAAATTTTGGTTATTTTTTATATTAAAGGAGAATTCCTGTTTACCTCTCGTGTGTTCTTTTAAATTGAAATAGCTATGAAATATCCATCATAGAGATATTTGGGGACTATTTTCTTGTTTAGTAAACACAAGTTGGCACAATTTGGGAAGCAGGCAGCAAGACCTGCTGGGCTGGCATTTGTAACTTCAGATGTTTTGCTGGACTTACGATGGATGGGTGGCTGGTAACAGTTCATCTCTATTTGCTAGAGGGATCTTCATTTTAACTAAGAATAAGAAATGATGAAATAAATGTATCTGTAATTGCAGAATTGCAGGTCTAAGTCAGCAGGTTAGGGAATTATTTTGGGGGTGTGCAGGGCTTGAACCCTCAAAGTCACTTGGTGTAGACTGTCACTTATTTTTATACACAAAGTGGCCTCGGTCTGTTGGCGATGTCCCTGACTCAGGGGGGCCAGCTCACTTTTAAGGCTCCCTGGGCACAGCTCCCTCCTCTGAGGGCTGGTTAGCTTGTGCTTTTGCCTTCAGGAGCTCTTTCCACAGGCAAGGTCCAGGGCTTGTGTCTGTGGTGACTGCTGGGGTTGGAGGGAGGAATGTGTAGTGTTCGCTGTATTTTTACTCCTTCCTGTTTCTTTCTTGCGAGGGTTGTCCACCTTCCACTGCCTTCTGAAACGAATATTAACGGAATCCTCTTTGCTTTTTCTGAGCTTTGGTTTTTCCTCTTAGTTCCTGATTATTTTAATTCTGCTGCGCTCTTTTTCATGTCCTTTGCCTGCTGGCCCTTGATTTACAGTTTGATCTTTCTCTTCCTCACATCCTTCTTTTCTATTCCTACCATATTCTTTTTCTCTTATTCTGTCCTCTTTGAGCTTGCACAGACTAGAGCAAATTAAAATATACTTTTCAAATTTTACCAGCCCCATTATTCTGTTTGAAGTGAAGTCTTGGCAGCAACCACACTGATCTCCGGAACCCGCGCAAGTGAGGACAGAATGGAAACATCTGCTCTTCTCTCGCCTTCCTGGCTACTTGCTTTGATATGGTTTTATTTTAAAGAATATTATGAATTTAATGCTGTAAGTAACACTAAAAAATTTTTCCCAATGAGATAAAGGTAAATTACTAACATTTTTTAATGAATTAGTACATCTTTTGAGCATCTACTGGGTGCATGGTATTATGCTGATCAGCTGTACCTTTTTATTGGTATCTTTCCCAAAGGCTGGTGTCCTATAATTCATCTATAGAGATAAAACAAGGAGAATAAAAGTGTTATGCAAGTTTTAATTCATGAAATTGTCATATGATTTATCTTTAATAGTCTGGCTTCAGTCTCATCTTCTCCATGAGGATTTTTGCAGACAATATTGCCAGAAGATCCATTCTGGAATTCATCTACCCCTCTATCCATCTATTCCTTCATCCATCCATCCATCCATCTATTAATTCACCCATATATCCTTCCTTCCTTCCTTCCTTTCATCCTTCCTTCCACTCGCCTACTCATCCACTTACCTGATTCTTCTAATAAGACACTCTGCAAATTGGGGTCATACAAAGAACAGTATAGTCCGTGCCCTTAAGGGGCTCACAATTTGGCAGGTGAGGAATTATAATAATAATAGCAGCTCGAATTTACTGAGCTCTAACTATATGCCGCACATTGCAATAAACATTAAAATATATTATCTCATTTAATCCTCAGAGAAACTGTTGAAATGAGGAAAATAATTGCTTAGATAAGAAAAATAATTGCTTGGCTTGAACTATAAAACATGAGGGCTAGTTTGACCTTAGGAAGTGCTTATCTAAGGCCCATAAACCTTAAATCTGATATGCTCTGCCTCATAAAACGCTGTGTGCTAATATGTCTAATTCCTACAATTTTTTACTCTTCCACAACTAATATACAGGAGAGGCTTTGGGGAGCACGGCTTTGGGGAGCACCACTGGCTGTGCAGACACAGACAACACCCTCTGTGCGGGCATCGTCTGCAAAGAAGCATTAAATGGGGACTCTGCTGCTCAGAGTCACAGAGCCACTAAGCTCTAGAATGAAAGGGAACCCGGCTCCTTGAGCTCAGTTGGGCAAGAAGCTTCCCCTTTGTTGGTCTTTCCTTGTTGTGATCTCTGTTGTATTTTACTATTATGAACATATTTTTACATCCCAACTTGAAGTTTTTCTTAATGTGTTATCTCTGAGCAGCAGGGGTGGCAGTTGTGAAGCAGGAGCAAGTTTGAAAACATAGAGCAGTTCGTTAAGTAACTTACTCAAGTTTAGAGGGTTAAAAAGTGCCAGACGGACTGATACTTGGACCCAGTAGCAAGATACTTGTCTCTTGTACTTGATTTGTTCCACTTACTTGGTGCTTATTGGATATGAGCTTGTCTTACAAAGAGCAAATGTTTGGAGCCAGACCAATCTGGGCATGAACGTGCCCTCTGGCACTTGCTAATGTCATCATCTTGGGCACCTTAAGTTTCCATAACCTCAGTGTCCTTATCTGTCCCAGTAGGATCATGGTGCTTACCTTGGCTGCTGTGAGAATTAAATGAGACAATGAGTAGAGAGAGCCAGTGTGGTCACTGGCACACAAAAAACTGTCTATGTTTATCTGTCTTCTAAATTCTGCTTTTCTCCCTCTGCTGAAATTTGGTTCCCTAAGAGCATATTCCTGCCCACGGTGGGAACTTGGGAACCATGTCATTGAATGAATAAGACTTTGAGGAGCCTTGTGAGGCCAACCTTTGTGAGCTCTTAGGCCACCAATGAACTCTTCCTTCTTAACTTTAAGAGTAATGTGGATACAAAGGGGGGGTACCCAACACCTGCCCCCCGAATTTATTTATAAAAATTGTGCATTTTAAACTTACATGTTTAAACTTTGGTCACCTTCAAAGTACTCTGCATCTGAGGCAACACACCAGTTGAGACACGTGCTCTACTAATCAAACCAGTTTATGAACCTGCTGATTTTGATGCCTTTTAGTGCTTCTTCCATTTTTTGTTTCACCTCTTTCACATCAGAAAATGTTTTCCTTTGAGGACTTTTTTCACTTGGGGAACAACACCAAGTTGCTTTGGGATGAGATCTGGTCACTAGGGAAGACGGGGCATGGGGGTCATGCCGTTTTTGGTCAAAAGCTGCTGAACACTTAGCACAGTGTGGGCAGGTGCACTCATACATCAGCCATCGTGAAAAGGGCAAACACATTGAGTCTTCAAACAAAAATTCACTGAAACCAGATGCAGCCTCTCACAACACCACCAGCTGGTACACTGATACAGATGGGCTCCTGGAACACTCACCTAGTGGGGGAGCCTGTACTACAAGGGGCTGCCCTCCAAAAGACAATTCTAGTTTGTTGGGTATTCTCCCTTATAGAATACTTTCCCCTCTCCAACTAGTTCATCATCGTCATCACCAACATCCCCCCACTACCACCACCATCACCATCATCTTCAAAGACTTCAACAAAACACATTTCCTGGTCACAATCTTCGGGGCGTAGAACCTGGTAATCGTTATTCTCTCCCAGGTGATTCATGTGATCTGCCAGTTCGGAGGCCACTAACCCCAGGGTGTATCGTGCTCTGCAATAGCTGGCCTGTGCGGAAGAGAGGCCAACACTGGCCTGTGCTTTCTCTCACCCTCTGAGATGCACACAGCGCTCTCCTGGCCAAGCTTCCTCTTAGTGAAAAAACACGAGTTGTTAACAGAGATTATTTTGTATAATCCACAAGCAAAAGTGGATTTAGGTGTTGTGGAGAAGATTTTTCTTTGAGAATGTCTGGCCCTTGAGGTTCCAGGTGGCCACCCCTTTGTCACCACACTGGGGATACCTCAGACAAAAAATGCTGCTCACAACTCCACTGCCCACCACCGGCCGATTTCCCTGGGTTTGTGTCACTGCAAATCCTCAGCCCTCTCTCCTCTTATTCCTTTTTATGATCTGAAAAAGGCTGGAAAAAGGAAAAAAGTGTTCTGAGTTGAATTGAAAGTCTCTCTAATAGTAATGAGTTCGGCAGTGGGCTTGTGAAGAAGGCAGATCAGATCCACTTAACCACAATGGTGCTACGGAGTAAGGAAGACTCGGTGGGCCTTGTTAGGTATCAAGCTGCGAATCAGAACTCATCTAGTGTTCTGATTGCTGAAGGAGATCAGTAATTAAAGTGACAGGATAGCCATTATTATTATTATTATTATTGCTACTTATTTATTTATTTTTATCTGGGCATGGCAGCGAGAAGCCTGCCCCCGGCCTCCTCGGGGTGTACCAGGTGTGCAGGCTATGTGCTGCCCTTCCATTAAATCTTCAAATGGGGGCTCCAATAAATTTCACATTGAAATAAGTAATGACCACATTTAACAACCAGTTTGTCTGAGTGTTAACAGCTTGTGAGCCAACAAACTGGTCATTAACAGGTGCTAACCTCTGCTTTCTGGTTTAAACAATCCATCCTCATCTTTCTCCTGTTTTTGTGGGGGGGGGGGCTTATGCAAATTCCTGGTCGGTGTTTTATTTTTCATGTGATCATGGCTCTTATCAATCAGTTAAATACCTCTCTGCTAATGGCTCCTCTTCTCTAGGACCCTACCCTGTGTAGTCTATGGATGAATGAATTATTTTAAATTCATCCCCCACCTCCAAGGATGAACATATCCTGGCATAGTTTGGTCCAGGAATGAATTAGGTGGCAATTCTTAAAGCCAAATCTTAGAGACAAATCTACTCTTGAAACATGAAACCTCCTACTCTGGAGAAGGAATGCAAATGAGCTGAAAATATCCCAGGGTTTGAGGCAACTCGGTTCTTCACTGAGGGGGGCGTGTCTCAGTGCTACAGGCGAACAGATGTTTCAATTTGAAGAGTGTGGGATTGGCCTACAGTTAGTTCAACATGGAATGTAGTTGGGCCTTCCTGAGAAATCCTCTTTTCACAGTCTCCCTTGTTTGGTTTCCTTGCTTTTGTCAGAGTATTAGTCAGTTGAAAAGACACTTTTCTCTCTCAACCCATCCTTAGGGGAAAGAGGTTGGGAGAGAGAGTTTGGGCCTTCAGTCCTATTAGAACAGTTTCACTGCATTCGTTTCTGGTCCAGGGGTGTCCAACCTGGGATGGCTATGGATGTGGCCCAACACAAAACCGTACCTTTACTTAAAACATCATGAGATTTTTTGGTGATTATATGTCTCAATGTATTTAATGTGTGGCCCAAGACAACTCTTCTTCCTGTGTGGCCCAGAGATGCCAAAAGGTCAGACACCCCTGCTATAGACAAAGGGAAGGCAGGAAACAGAAGTCCAAGTTCTGGCTGGTGGGGACCATCTTTAACATCTTGCATAGATGGAGACTGCACCGAATTAAATATTGTTCTCTCTAATGCAGTGCTTCTCAAACTATTTGTGGCAAAGAGCAATTAAAAAAATTCCAATCCATTGCAAATTGATAGTTTCTGAAATATAAACTAACGTGATTGGACATCCAGGCAATGCCAAATTGCGAAACAAGTTTCTGAATGCTCTCACTTTCTGTACTTATCCTATCGTGATTAACAGGCAGTGTGTATCCAGTTTCGGTCCCTCGACCGCACTTTGGACAGCATTGTTCTCGTGAGTGGGAGTCTTTCCCTTTCACAGCTAGAAGGGGTGGTGGAAGGAAGCTGTGTTTCAGCCATTCCTTGTAATGCGCATTTCCTCGGGATGTCTTTAATGGGGAAGGGTGGGCAATGACTTGATGGGCTTACGGACGAGAGACACTTGTCTCAGCTCCTTGTATTTTTAGCATAATCTTTTATGATATTTGACTGATGTGAAGGAAATGGCTTAAAGCAATTGTCCCTCCTGGAAATTCTTTGGGTCAGAGTGGCTAGAGAACTTGTCTTGATTAATCAAAGCTCAGGGACAGTGACAAAGTCACCTTGCCTGGTGGTAGAGTTGGTGTTTGGGGAGGAAAGAGTGAGCCAGGTCCTCTGACACATGGAAGTGATTCACCAAATGGGGCCTTTATAAGGTTCTGTGCACTTTATAAATGTTAGGATTTTAGAAATTAATAATGTAGGTTGTAGGGATGATGGGAACAACCTGTAAAATGGCACTTAAAGGCACACTCAAGTTTTTCCTCAGATGGTCTGAGTTTAATTGTATCAGTAAGCTATAAGGTACCATTTGCCTTCTCGATTATGGTTATTTTCACTTTCCCACAGAATCTGAAATAAAAATGCACTGTTTAAAATTGTGAATGTGGTTCAACACTGTAATATTTTAAAGCTAGTTTACATATTGTTCAAATGATATTGAAAAGGAGAATTATTCAAGTTAATAGTCCCATGTCTATCAACTTTAACATATTATGTTTGCCAAATTTCAACTAAAATGTCCTTGTGTTTTAATTCTGGCACTGTAACTCTTATAATTTCTCAGTCTCCTTGCCTGTTTTCTTCTCATTAATACATTAGAGGCCCCCATATATTAGAGGCCTCAAGAGTTCAATGTTTCTCTTCGACTTACATGAATGGGACACTTACTATGGCGAAGCAAAGTGCTGGACACTGAGAAGCCAAAAGGGAATAAGGAAGGTGCCTTGACACTCCGGTGCATGCGGCAGAATAGGAATGTACAGCAGAGACACAGCGAGGCGCTGTCGGGGTGCAGAGGGGGAAATAATCACTTCTGGGCAGTGGCCTGCTGTGAAAAGCGAGGCTTGTAGGAATGACATTCTCAATGGAGGTCAGCAAACTTTTTCTATAAAGGGCCAGAGAATAAAGATTTTAGGCTGTGCTCTTCATATGGTCTCTGTTGCAACTATGCAGCTCTGGGGTCGTGATGTGGTCATATTCCAACACAATTTTTATTTACTAAAACAGATGATGTGCCAGATTTAGCCTATGGGCTATTGTTTGTTAACCCCTTTTACAGGCCTTCAAGGCAGGGTAAGAACTGAAGAGGTTGAACGTAGGAGTAGAACTCTGTGTGTGTGTGTAAGGGGAATGTGTGGGTGATGGAGGCAGGCATATAGTAACAGATTATGAAGGGCAGATGGCCCAGGTGTGACAAGGCAGAAGGAAAGAAGAACCTGGAATTAAATGTGGATCAGTTCTAAAAAGATACATGTGAAATGGAGTAATCTGAACTTTAATTTGAAGGTAATAAGAAAAAAATCACTATATTGGTCAGGGCAGTCCAGGCTAGCGTCAATAAAAACAAACAAATTATTTCCAGAATCTTTTCATACAATTGCTTCCTTCTAGCACACACGAAATTCAATGTGGTTGAGGTCAGCCTCCAGCATGATAGCCAGCCAGTCATCCTCCATCAGGTGACTCAAGGATCCAGGTGGCTCCGTCATTTCAACATATGGCTTCTTGGGTCACCACAGCAGGAAAAATAGAGCTTGGAAACTTCACATTTACTTCTCAATGCCTTGGTCCAGAAGTGACGTCCTGTCATTCACCATCCAGTGGCGAGAACTCCTTGCTTGGTTTTGTGCAACTGCGAGAGAACTGGAAAAGAAAATCAGAACATGCTCAACCACATAGTCTATACAGAATGAAGCCAATGATAGTGGAGGAGGAGGGTGGCAGGGAAGGAACATGATCATAGCTTCCCTTTGGAAGAATAATCTGGAAGTAGAGAGAGGCAAGGAGACCAGTTAGGAAGTTACTACACAAGGGTACTCAGGAGTCAATAAAGGACTGAACTGAGGTGGCAGTAAAGGAAATGGGAAGGAAATGAAAGATGCCTAGGAATTCAGTCCTGATTGGGTGTGAAGACAGAGAAGAGGCTGGAGTGAAAGGTGTTTCCATAGATGAGCTCAGGAAAGTGGGCAGGGAAGTCATAGAGGAGGAGTAAGTCATAGGAAAAGATGTGTAGTTCAGTTTCCGGGGTATATTGATTTTGAAGTGCTAGGTAGACATTCAAGCAGAAGCTTCTGATGGAGTTGGACATTGTGACTGAGAGACTTTAGATGTGGTCATTGATTCTGGAAGTGTAGATGGGATCACTAAGTGACAAAAATAAAGATATGGGGCAGCTGGGAGGGGAAGAGGGACAAGACAGCAGGGAAAGGAACTAACAGAACAGCAAGACTGGGTTGTTCTCCTTTCATAAAGTCAAGACAAGACATTTTTAAGAGAGAATGTGTTCAGTGCTGTCAGAACCTGCAGAAGGATGAAAAGGCCCATCGTGGCAAACACTGCGGATGCACTGCTACTTTCTCGTGCAGGTCCTTTAGTGTTTCTGGGCATCCTGTGCCCAGCTTCAATGTGCTTTGGCTCTCACTGCCTACACCTGCGACTCTTCTTAAGAATGCCTTCAGGCTACAGAGCAACTTTGCTGGAATGCTCGGAGAGGAGGAAGTGCCTGGAATTTACCTTCCCCTACCTCCCATCCCAGCCCTTAGCCCATACTTGCTAGTTGAGGCGCGTGAAAGCCCCAGTCCCTTTCCCTTAGGTTGGGACAACTCCACGGTATAATTCACACTCTGGAGCTCCCTTGTGGGACTTTGCTTGGCTTCTCCCCCTACACAGCTCTGCTTCCCCACTCCCTCTCCTGTTTCCCCCAGGATCACTTGCTCATGAATCCTCATTGCAGGGTCTTCTCTAGGGAAGAGTATCTATGATAGTGCGGTCTTGGGAGAACAGTCTTGCTGATGAAGCAGCCACTAGTAAACCTTGAGAGTGCTGAGAAATAGATGCCACGTTGCAAAGGGTTGAGGAGCGACTGGATAGGAGCTTGCTGGAGACTCAGTAGAAAATATTCAATGGATAAGTCTGATGGTGAAAAGTTGGAGAGAATGACAGGGTAATAGGTTAAATAAGGTTGCTGTGTTTGGTGTTTAGAAGAAGTCTGAGCAGATAGGCGGTCAGAGGAGGTAGAATTATAATGAAAGGACGAGATTAAAAATACTAGAGTGAATGAGATAGGAGGTCGAAGAAATAGAGAAAGTCTCCAGACGTGGTTGGGCAGTGGGCATCACAAAGGAGGCAGCGCAGTGTGTCCTTTGGTATGGATATGGGAGCAGAAGCAAGAAAACTTGAGTGGAGAGTAACAAAATGAGTGGTGCAGATGGAGGAAGCCAGGCTGGGGAGGACTTGGAAGTGATGTAATATAACTCCTTTGCTTTGGAGATTATAAAAGAGTCAAAGAGTGAAATCACTCAGTTAGCAAGAAGCAGACCTGAGACTAGGAGCAGGTCTTCCCATGACTCCTGTACTTTCATCGCTGTCCTAACCAGCCAGGTCACTTGCAGAGAGAAAGCCATGTGAGAGTAAGGACTCTGGACAGTGGAAGGGATGCTGATAGACACCCTTCTTGCTAGTGACCCTGTGCCAGAGACAGAATGGGAACCAAGTACTATCTCAGTCTCTCTCAGAACAGGTCCTCCCAAGTGCCACAGGACACACTGAATGTGACAGCCTCAACAAAGTGAGTTGTGGCGTGGAAAAGCACCTTTTCCAGACAAACTGTGGGTTTGGGAGAAAATATTCTGGGGAGGACACATGGGATCCTGGTTCCTGGGGCAGTTTTCAAGTTGACTTGAAATTGTGTGATAGTTTCAATGCTCTTCTTTAAGTGGAGCATAAGCACCGCTTACAGAGGTTCATCAACAAAGGGAAGCCTAGCAAGTTTTTTGATTTTGGAAAAGCTGGAGGTCAAGGCAGCCAAGTGGTGGGAGGGGCCTTATAGTGTTTTTTTTGTGGGTGAGGGTCTGGAATTTAACTTAAGTCATTAGCTATTGGACATTAAAAAGGGGCCTTTATTTTTCCAAGAGGATTTATGGCCTTTCATATGTTTATTTTACCTTCACTGTTAGGCATCTAAGGAAGAACAGAAGGGTCAGAGACGCCCTCTGTCCAGCAGTAGGTCACATCTCTGCAGCTCTGCAAGCTGAAGGGCTCTCCTGAAACAGTGATGGGAGAGGGGCATGCCTTCGTTGAGCTGGGCCAAGTGTTTGCTTGACTTCTCACCTAAGAGTCAATCCTCTTACTTGCTTCCTCACCCTCCTCACCTTGACCCCACCCTGTCCACTCCTGTTCACTGTCATTCACTGCCTCTCTTGCTCACATTTTCATGCCATTTGCTGGGCTTCAGACCCTCTGTTAGGTTTATGAGAAATACAAAGTAGGATAAACTATAGTAGTTGCTCTCAGAGAATTTGTCAGGTAGATGAAGAGCCTTTTATATACCCACGAAATTAAATAATTGCTCTAACTAAGTCAGGTGATGGTAGTTTTTAAAGGTATCAGTGGACTGTTATTTCCTTAAAGTTCAAGGCTTCTCTTGTTCCATGACTGGGTGTTCTGTGAAGGTTTTTTAGTGGGAGAATAGCCAGGCCTTGAAGTTGGGTAAAAATTGGCTGTAGAAGGTAAGCAGAGACTAGGGGACATTTATCTTCATATACATAGTATGTGTATACGATCTCAGATGTGGGTTTAAGCACATGCAGTGCATAAAGGGGGCATTGATCTGTTTTTATTCCCAAGGCAAATGAACTTGTGTGGACAGTGCAGGGGCTCATTAAGTGCCTGGTGTATTGGGAAGCAGTTTCTGAGAGATTGGGATGCTGAGCTTGGCGACCTTGAAAGGTCACTCCATCAATATTTAGTGAGGGACTCTGAGTTGCATGGATTCTACTAAGATGATGCAAAAGGAGATTTAGGGTGAAAGAAGATGTCCCTGGCCTTGAGAACCACTCAGTCAATGATAGGAGATGGGCACAGAAATTTGCCAGTACAATAAATGGTACACCAACATTGCTAGAGGAATTCAGAAAAGATGGTGGTGAGGGCTGTATTCTGAGAGTGACTTTTTAAAAAATCAAACTCTTGGCTTTGGGGGGAATTTTTTTAAGGCAGTGATAAAGATACTTGAAAGAAACATGATTGCTCTTAGGAGATTTTACACCGAATCTGAACATCTTTGTTCTTTCCTTTTATATCAACAATCTACTTTCATCCGGGGTCACGATGGAGTAAATAAACATGGAGAAGCAACTCCTTTAATTACCTCCTAAACCTTTTTTGAACCATTAATTTTCTGTCCTTTCTCATTATTCTTCTATCAGAGGACCAGAACGGCTAATGTGTCCCCATAAACCACTGTCTGGAGCTTTACCTCTTCCTCCGCGGATGGTCACTCACCCACGGAGGCGCTAACGAGCAACCGGATGGCCAGGGGTGGGGAAAAGGAGAAGGGAGGTGGAGGTGTGGCGGTGACTTTGGAGAACTGAACCTGCATTTCTGTAGTTAAAAGTATCCACCCCTGGTCAAGAAGACGTTTCATTTTGATGGACATTTGATCTATCATTTTAGGGATTGTCCCTTCCTGGCCTCAGACATAGCTGGTCCTTGACCAAAATCTGTGTGTGGATAAAAGTCCTATGGTTGGAAAGAGAAATTTCACAGATAACCCTGAAGTAATCCAGCCGGAAAGCAAAGAGTTGACTGTGCCATACCTAATTGGTAGTGGAGGGGTAACCTCAGGTTACGTGCCTCTTGACTGAAGTTCCATATTAGCTGTTTGCTTGGAAGGAGCAGATGTTTTGGCTCTGGTGGTCACTGCTCACCTCTGTCTGGGAGGTGCATCAATCACTTTAATTATAATGGAACGTGGGGCCGGGAACTGAAGGAGAAAAATCAACCCAATCCCAAGAACAATCTTTCTTGATGAATTCTCCCCTAAATCGAAACAATTCACTGGATATCCCAGCTGGGGTTCATATGCTTTTGATTACTGTGGGCTATTTAGCTCTACAAAATGACAGGCTGCTTAATGGACTTTTAATGGTTATAGGTTTCTCTCTCTTTTTTTAATGAGCTTCACCAGTTTGTTACTAATGCCCTGTAGAAATTTGGCAAGGGGCCAGACTCGATGTTACGCATTTCTGGTTTCCAGGAGGCATACATGCAACTATCATAGCCAGTGGGGAAGTATGTTGCCAGTCGTAGGGTAACGCCATCAGGGCAGGGAAAGCAGAAAAGCTAATTGAGTGCCCTGGAGTCCTAATCGTTATGTCATCTTGGAGAAGGTGGTTGCACTTTGTGGCTGAAGTTAACCCCGGAGGCTTCAAAAGCCTTGGGATCCAGGTGGCAGGAGAGCTTTCGATGTTCGAAATGGCTTTGCCTTTCTCTGATTTCCGCGTTGTTGGTAGAAGGCACCCCGCGTAGACTCAGTGGGATCCTGTCCACCAGCAATCCTGAATAAATCAAGGTTGGGCCAGGTTTTATGGTCCTGTTCGCATCCACATTGCCTGATGCCCATTTGGGCCCACAGTGGGTACTCAGTTCATATCTGTTGAACAAGCAGAGGCCACGAGCAATTAGAAAGGGAGGGAGAAGAGATTTTACTGAAGGGGCTCCCTCTTCAGGGAGAAAAGCATGGCAAAAGGCATGAGATCTTGGGGCAGAGAAGAGTGAGAAATGAGGACAAGAGAGAGGGCATGCTGAGTCACCAAAACAGCAGTTCCCATTTGTTGTCATACACCAAACGTTGTGGTAAGCATTTAGTCCTTCCAGTGACGCTCAGTGGTAGGCAGTGGTGTGTTGAGTGTTTAGCAACCAGCTTTGGCGGTGGGTGGGGGAAGACACCTAGATTTGTGGCACTTGCTGATTTCTGTGGTACATGCTCCCACCATGACCTGTTTCAAACTATTTCAATGTGATGTTAGCTGGGTGGTAAAATTCCACAAAATGTAACAATTGGCTTTTGAGAACTGCATGAGTATACCAAAAGAGGTAGGTATCGCTATCCCATTTTACAGATACAGAGGATGGGGCTAAAGGAGTAAATAACAGGCCAAGGTGATGGGGTAGTACAGGACAGAATCCAGGTGCAGAGTGACACCCAGTACTGTGTTCTTAACCACTGCACTGCTTTGCTGAGCTTGTGGCCCGCCCTAGTGGAATAGCCACTCGGAAGCAGGCAGCGTGGCCTGCGAGTATCCAAGGCTCACTCTGGTTTCCTGGGGCTGCTCCAGTAGATCGGGAAGGGTCTCTGCTGTAGAGCTTCTTTGCAGATTTCTGGTTCCCGGGCCACTCTCCTTACTTGCCTCACTCACTCTATGAAGGTTTTGCTTCTTAACTTGCAGTAATACAGGCTCCAGTTCTATTGTGAGGTATTTGTGGTAGTGTCACCTGTTCCCTTTATGGAGGAGCAAATCGGGGGAGGGAGCGGTTAAATGATTTATTGAAATGCATAGAGCCCATTGGTGACTGGAAATAAATTGAAATCTCCCCAATCTAAGGCTCTTCCCTTGAAATGACAATGCCTTCTACCTCTTAAGAGTAATAAATGGTATTTGGAGCTTCAAAAACAAAGTGAATGGGGTGAATTTTCCTGCCCCATTGCTGATGTTCTTACTCACTGCCTGCTCCCATTTTGAAAGATTCAACTTGACTTCCCTTGATTCGTGGGCAATGAGCCGAGAATTCAAGGACGGGCACCAGGAGCGTGTTGAGAAGTGAATGCAGCAAACACGAAAGACATTCTTTGGGAGCTTTAGTGGATGAGGAGGAGGGGGAGATAGGAAAGGTGGGGGCTCCTTGCTGCAATACCCTCGTGTTTCACAGTCCCGAGATACTCCTAAATCACACCCAGGTCATACGGTGCCGATACTTGTCTCTTGGCCCAGGGTGAAAACAGTTCATGTTGTAAAATTAACTTTCCACGTTTGGCTGGCCCAGGCAGGCCAGCTTTCTTTCAAAGTGAGTTTGCGAGTGAATGAATGAATGTGTTGACTGGGTTACTGTTCTTGGGGGAGCCCTCTTCACATAGGACTTGGAGAAGGATTAAAGCTGGTTTTGAGCCGTGCTGGTGCTCTCCCAAACACAGCTTGCTGTAGAGTCCTGGTCGCACTCTCATTTGCTGTGGAACAAAATGCTCTAGTTTCATGGAAGAAATAGCCCAGCAGATGGTGTTTGGTGGATGGCATGAATGTAGCCTTGTAAATAAGCATTCAAAATAGACCAGCTTCCCCCCAAATTTACCATCTGCCCCTTACCCCATGAGGTCCACAGGTGGGAAAGGAAAGGAAATTGATGCTTTTAGGTCTCATTGTTACTATTTTAGTATCCCCAAATTATGGAAACTTTCTCAAATTACTGCATTCTTCAATTTGGTTATAAAAATTCATAGAGCAATGCCTCCAGTTTAATAGGTTTTCCATGGTTTAATCTGGTTTAAGAAAAATTGTTTAAATAGCATTGTCCTGTTTATCTTTGTTTTGGTGGGGGTGGTGCGGGCAGCTTCTGACGTGGCCTCTTTCTGCCCCTTTCATGGCTGAGGCTCTTCTTTGACACCCCCCTGGATCTGAACAAGGCTCTCAGATTCGTGGTGGTCTAACGTGCACAGGATCTGGAACCATACATTTCTGGGTTTGAAACTCAGGTTTTTGGAGCAATGGATAGGTTAGTTAACCTCTCTGGATCTCAATGTCCTCATCTGTAAAATGAGCAAATTAGTGGGGTTAGTAAGATTCCTAGAGAAGGTTGTTTGGATTAAATGGGAAAAGGGGTCTCGAGCTCTCAGGACCATGTAGGCTGTGTTCCAGAAGTGTAGTTAGCACTCAAATCACCATCGCTGTCATTGAGGTCATAGTTAGCTCTGTCATCTGCAACCACGACACACAGCTATCTAAACGGGAGGGTAGAAGGGAATTTTGGATATTGGTGACTTATTTCAGGGGTCGTATAAAGGATTGTGAAAAACACCAGGCTGACTGCTCCTCCTTTTTTTCCTCCCCAAAGGAGATTTTCATAGGCTGGCAGCCAGAACATGACTTGGAAGATGGAACGCTTTGCGAGGCTTTTGGTGTGTTGGGTTGATTATCGAGGCAGGAAAGATTTAAGTCCAGATTTTCTCACATTGTTAATGGTGGATGATTCAATGGGACGGGCCGAGGGTTGGGATGAGGAATCTGAGGTCAGAATCTTTTAAAGACGTGCTTCTATTTTTAACACTGGGGCCATGGGAAGTCATCAGTTTTGATTCTCCCCCATTTGTGGAGAAATAGAAAGGTTGGCTTTAACCTATAGAATTAGTTGGCTCAGATCCGGGGTAAGGATTTATAGGAGGCTGGATGTAGAAGACCCTAACTTTTTTTATTGCAGTTTCAGTGATCATGGAAATTTAGGACCGAAGGCTTTAGGTGGAAGTAGGGGCCTGGGAAGGAAACCTCTGGAGCCTGACTGTGCAGAGCTTTCTGCTGGGGTGTAGTCATCTCTGTTTTTGGCAATTGTGTGTACATTGGGAGAATGAATATTTGCTGGGATGCCCCTGAATGACAGGAGGAGGAGTAGCTGTTTGAGATGAGACTCTTCGCTCTTCAAAAGGACCAAATGGGATTTGACCTGTAACGCACATTACCTCTCTAGCATTTACCTGGTTACAATCATGATGTTGTAGTAATAAAAGTGTCACAGAGGTTTTCTAGTTCTCATCTCCTTGTTAACATAAGCAACTCAAACCCAATGAGGTCAAATTTTTGTCACCCCTCCCCCAAGATCTAGAAACTAAATATAGAGTCCTTGTATTCTTGGTAGAAAAGATCAGGATCCCTCCAGTTTTTTCAGGCTCTTCTTATGCTAACAGTAGAGGTTGCCGAACTCATCAGATGCTGTTTAATACACCATTATCTTTAACAAACATTAATTGAGTGTGCAGCCTAGTATGTACAAAGTTCACAATGAATAGACATGACTCTCGCCTTTGAAAACCTTAAAATGTTCAAGAAATAACTTTAGGGTTCAATGAAGTAGAGAAACCTAAAGCTCATAAACGTTCTCCCGGGGAAGTACAATACAGAGTCCCAGGACCAGGCCATGGTGGGACTGTAGCACTGGCTTTCTTCCCCCTAACTGTGACAACTTGCGCAAGTCACCTGGTATTTTTGAGCTTGTGCCCACAAATTTTAAAACACTGATAATAATACCTACCCCTCCTACTACTGAATTCAGAGGCACAAATGAGATCATAGATTTGCCTACAGACTGTGAAATGTAGTGGAAATTGAAGGAATGGATAGAAATTGAAGGGATCTCACCTGGGGGGACTATGGCCACAGCGGGGGAGAGTTCATTCATCCTTTTATGTGTTGTCATCTTCACAATCATTCTCTTCATTGTTATCATCCAGGAGTTTTCACTGATACCTGTTTGGTATTTGTACTTCCCTACTCTCCAGCACCGTATGAACCAAATAACACCCTTCACTCAACATGTCCAGGTAGTTGCGACAGGTCAGGGTTCACCGTCGCAACTGGTTGCGAAGCTACCGTTGTCCACGTCACTATTGCGTTGTAGTTTGTTTTTGCTCCTTAGCCACAGTGTGTTCAATGGAGTGGGACAGTGTGGTCTTAAGCCCATAATGGGGCTTCGTTCTTTTCACTCTCAAAGTGCGCAGAGGTGATCTTGACTGTTTCAGAGACCGACAGTGTCGTAGCTCAGGAATGGTGGCCTTCACATCAAGATATGTTATGGGGAGCTGGCGCAAGTTGCAAATAACTTTAAGAAGTAATTAATTTCTGGATCCCACAGACGACAGAAGTCTTGACAGGATACCTGACCCAATGGTCATAATGCTCATTGTTAATCTGGTCATCAAGGCTGAAGTAAACATTCCAAACTGGACACGCTCTCCCTTAGAGAGGTCTTTGCTCACTTCTGAAGCAATCAGAGTGTAAGGTAGTTACCTACCTGATACTCACTTTTGTGTCCTTTACTTTGCAATAGACATTGAATTTTATTTAACGAGAATGTGCTCAGACTCCCTGGGAGCTAGAAGTTAGCAATTAGGTTAAGAAGTAGTTGTTGGGTAGGACTTTCAGGAAAGCTCCATGAGAAGGGGAAAATAGCTGACTTGTACCCCGTTCAGTTCTTCCCATTTTGTTGCTCCAGACCCGGATGTGGATGTGACACCAGAGCCTCTCCGACAGCCACTGTAGACCATGCGGCAAACATAAGCCGCATGCTAAAGGCGATGGAACATACGGAAAGAAACAGCCTGACACCTTGATCCTGCCATTCAATCCCGGACTGCCTCACTCTGGACACCTTTCACATGAGAAGGAAACAAATGTATTCAATCACTGTTCTATCCAGACTATGTTGCTAGCAATGCAATCTAATTCTCAGCTGATACAGATGCCTTCCCCTCAGTGAGTAGTGCCCTTGTTTCTTTGCAGCTAGCTCCTGGAAACACTGCCTGTTGGTCCATGCTGACTCACAAGCCCCTACAAGAGCAAAGTTGGATGCAGCTTCTGCTAATGAGCACAGGAATTGCTTGTGAATACAATGCTGGGATTATAAGGTGCTGGCAACCATGCCAGCATAAAAAGATCTGATTGAAAATCGTACCAGTAAATATCTTCAGCGAGTCTCCTGCCCACTCCAGTGCCCTCCGAATGCTGTAGCCCAGACCCACGGTGCGTGTGGTGGGACTGTAGCCTCTTCCCCAGAGCCATCAGTTCTGTCTGTGGGGAGAGCGATGAGGGTTGTGGGTACCACTCCAAATTTTTCTCTGTGTAAGCTATTCAGCAGGAGCCCATATTTGTTCTGACTTGTAACCGAAATCGTTGTTTGTTTGAGTTTCTTTTCCCTGGCAATTTCATCGGTCACCTCAAAGATGGCGGCTGTGATTTGCTTTGCTAATCTCATCCCTCTTTGGCTGAGTGATGCGCTGCACAGGAAGAGGCTCAGAGGGTCTGTGGGCACTTCCTCAGTCACTGTGTCTCTGGATTGCAAGTGTCCTCTTGTCCAGGCCATTTGCCGTGGGCCCTGGAGTGCTGCGCTCACCTTTGACATAGGCTTTTCTTTTTTAATCCTCACCCAAGGCTATGTTCATTGATTTTAGAGAGAGGAAGGTGGAGAGGGGAGAGAGAATGAGGAAAAAAGAGACAGAGAAACATCAATGTGAGAGAAAGATATTGATCGGTTGCCTCTGTACATGCCCCAACTGGGGATCGAACCCACGGTTATGGTGTATGGGATGACACTCCAACCAACTGAGCCACATGGCCAGGGCAACCTTTGACATAATTTTAAGGCTAAATTTCAGGGAAGATTTCAGAAAGATCCCATAATCCCTAAATTACTGCTTCATCACAGAGATAGTTAATCTTTTAGTGGTATCTTGGCACATTCCCAGGACCCCCAAAAAGGTCCATTCCAAGGCAGCAGACCTGGGAAGGCTGGCCTTCCAGATTGGCCATCTTCAGTGGGTGGGCTTGGTGATTATGGGCCAGGCTGAGGGCGTTTATCATAGGCAGCGTTGGTACCACTCAAATCTCACTCAGAAATCAGGATGACGGTGCTGCCTGCTTTAAGTGACTTTGAGTCATTCATGCAAACGTTATTGTGAGTTTTCTGGTTGGTGTGACCATTTTAGGGTTACATATCTGTCACATAATCCCATACACCTCCCGTATCCCAAATATTGCTTACGGGAGGGTTGATTAGGTGGCCGAGGTTGTCAGGAATGGAAGGAGTTAAGCAAACACCTGCTGTCCAGTGACTTGACAACAATTCTGTAAGGCTGTCATAACGACAGACATTTTTTGGTCTCTCACAATGACTTCTTGTTAAAAATGTACCAGGTATGGCCAGGAGAAGGGTTTGTGGAGGAAAAACACATTACCTTTGACACCTTTTTTTCAACATATATGAACTTAATTTAAATAGAAGACTTTACTTCCATTTTGCTGAGACTTCAAACAAACTGAAAATTGCAGGGCAGGTTTTAACAGTGTTTTTCTAACTTTCTCTTTCTTTTCAGGAGATTCGGGTCTATGAATTGAATAAATATACTCAAGAAAAAAGTCAACTCACCTGGCACAAATCACGAATGTTGTAGGATCGAAAACTTATTATTTTTGTAAGTCCTTTAGTTATTCTATAATATACAGTTGTCCAAAAGAAATATAATGTAATGTGCATGTAGTTTAAAATTTTCTAATAGCCACATTAAAACTCATTAAAAAATAGGTGATGTAGCTGAAATTAACTTTAATGCATCTTATTTAACCCATTATATCTTAAGAATGACCATTTCAGCATGTGGTCAATGTGAAAAATTAGCAAGATATATCACATTGTTTTACAGCGTATCTCAGCTGGGCTAGCCACACTGAAGCAGCCGGTAGCCACAGGCGGCTGATGGCCACTGTATTGGACCAAAGCACTTGGAAAACAGAGGTTTCTGGTTTACGCAGTTGCCTTCCCAGCTGAACAGAACAGTGCCTCATGATCAGATTTTTTATTATGACCTTTCATCCTCACACATTCATATTTCTGCTCAAAGTGCTAGTGTCTCGGAAGAACTCCGAAAGCATGTAGAGCTGGT
This sequence comes from Sturnira hondurensis, assembly GCF_014824575.4. NCBI lineage: Eukaryota > Metazoa > Chordata > Mammalia > Chiroptera > Phyllostomidae > Sturnira > Sturnira hondurensis. The sequence continues at coordinate 16,481,045 of NW_028079044.1, read as the reverse complement.
CATCTCAAAAAGGAAGTACCCCAGAGCGGCTGGAGACCCAGGCTTTTCAAGCAGGAGCGGCAACGTCTCTAGATTAGGCAGGGCATAGGTTCCGTGTGTGCTGGAAGTTACCCCCTTGCAAACGGGAAGGATCAAGGCATCCTTTTTTTTTTTTACCTGCAGGGGGAGCTCTTGTCCCTTCACTCTTTATAAATTCCAAGTCTGGTTCTCAGAGGCCAGCGGCGCTGAGTTCTTTCACCTGGGTCTGTGGAGAGTTTGTTTTTGGCTCCAAACCAGCAGTGCTTTCGCAATCTCCACACGTTACGGCTGCTGAGATGCAAGGACACCAGCCGGGTGGCGGCTTGAGTCTTGTGATTCCCAGGCAGTCCAGCGAAATGATAAACAAAAGTCTTTTGTGCAATATTAATAAGCTTCAAGCACTCCCCAGCCGAGCCCCTTGTCATCCAAGTAAGTCATGTGCATCAAAAGCCCTTATATGTGAAAGTTTGTTTTCATATCTGGCCAGCGTTGAATGGGAGCCCCCTTTGCCATGTTGTAAAACAAACATTTGTTTGTTTTGTGAACAGTGCTGGCATATGATACAGGAACCAGGGGCTGAATGGAGGGACCCCTTTCCAAGGAGCTCCTTTGAAAACCTTTCTGCCGGACCATTCCAACTGTCAACTGATCTTGAGTTCTGTTTACATTAAGACAATAACAGTGTTTCCTAAATAAATAAGTCAGAGGCACCCGTGGGCCTTAATGAAACCCCATAAATGGGCTGGGGTGGCGTGGAGGAGGGGGGAAGGAGTTTTTGTGCCTTGTAGAAACAATGGCTAGTTCATCTTACTATGTATCCCAGGCCTGTGTTTTTAAGACAGAAGGAAGCCTTTGTGTTAATTGCACTGATAAAACTCTCCCGATAGAGCTTCCCCTGGAATGCTGGGACAAAAGATGAGACATTTTGCCCCGTGTGAATGCCACACTGCCGAACAAACATTTTCTAAAGCGGAGAAGTATTATCGGTCACCCTCCTGGTAGATCAGCTAGCTAACCTCTCCTGGTGTGCAGAGAAAAAATAAATAAAAACTGTAAGACTAAACCATCTGCCACTGGGGGTGTCTGGCTTTTTTCTTGGTTGGTTGTGAGCATCCAGGAATCCATTTCTGCTGCCGCCCGTCCCAGCCGTCTTCAGGCACAGAGGATGTGCAGGCAGGCGGTTGCCGGAGAGGAGGACGTGCTGACGGCATGTTTGGGTGTCAGTGGCTTTTCCTGGGGAGCAGGGCTGCAGCCTGTTACTGGAAGTTACTTTCCTGAGCAAAGGAAATGTTCTAGGTGAGGTAAGAAGGCTGAAAACAAGGCACCCACAGGGCTCCCCGTGCGCAAATTTACAAAATATTTTATAATCATTGCAATAGCATCATTCAAACTCTCTAAAATAGAGACTTCCCTGCACAATTATTTTCACTTATGAGGATTCCTTATTTTTTTTTGTTCCCCTAGAACCGTATTTTTAATATGGGTTTAATCATAGCCTCCAGTTAATTTGTAACTTGCTTTTTTCTGGGATAGCGTTATTTCAAGTGCATTTTCTTCAAGTCACCACCTAATCTTTATAATCACCATTTTGGTGGGTGTACAACTTCCAAGTAGATATAACTTAGTTTACGTATCTGTTTCCTTATCTTCACCTACTTAGAATGTTCATGATTTTTTTGCTATTATATATAATATTACAAGAAATATCTTCATACCATAAACTCTTTCTTTTTGGGGAAATATTAATTGGGATGAATCTCAAGGCTATAAATACTTAAGGCTTTTTAACATCTGGCATCATACTGTTTCCCAGAAGGATTTTCAAAGAAAGCAGTTTATTTTCCGGCTGCAACTGCTGCCTCCTTCCTGGAGTGCTCCCTCCTTTCTTTCACACACTCCTTTGCCCCTTTCATTTGCCCATGGACTTCACCGCCATGGACTCCCTCAACTCCCCTACATCAATATTAACCATTTCACCTTCTCATGAAGCTGATTCTGGTGTGGTGCCCCTTAGGGACCCTTGAATGAATACATTAAATGCAACTTATTTTCATTATTGTAGAGTAAAATGTTTCAGTCTGTAATACATAAATTCCTAATTGTTATGGTCTAATTGTGTGTAAAATATACTTAGTTTTAGATTAATTTGTAATTTATATACATTTCCACACCCTTTAATAGCCTGGAGGTGTTGATGGGATATATATCTTTTGAGAAGTCTGCCAAATCCAATAGCTAGATTTCAATCTATGAGTATCACCATGCTGGACCAGGTGACCCCCTCCCAACCCCATGTCTGATGGGACTAAGTGTGGACACTTGAAACAGACTGAGCCATGTGCTACCATGCGGACAGAGAAGCAAATGGGGTAGGGGTGGGGTATGGGGTGGGGAGGGAGAGAGAGAGAGAGAGAGAGACAGACAGACAGACAGACAGACAGGGGTGGGGGGAGAGAGGAGGTAAGGAGAGAGAGAATGCAGAATGCAGCACACTTATAAAGAAAACAGAGTTGGTGGGTATATAAAAATTGTTTCCTGAGTTCCTAATAATTTTATAGTTCTTAGTTCTAGTCATAGCTTAGGCCTGGCTATATATTCTTGGCTTTGTATTTGGAGATCACCCCAAATAAGAATTCTTATGGTAAGTCTCTCTCTTCTCTTTCTTCTTCTCCTTCCTCCTCACCCTCCTTCTTATTTATTTATATTTTTTGTATATGCTAACTCAGTTGCTGGTATACTCTATGGCAAATAGAACTGGAAATAGGAATTGCTTGGTCATGTGCAAATCTCTATAGCCTGATAATAGGATAATGAATTTGGACATTGACTAAAGTTTTAGCTGTTCTCCTGTGCCGACAGGTGGGGCTGTCAGGTTGAAACATGGCAAAATTCCATTTATGACTGAAGAAATGGAATCTTTGAGAAAAACATTCCCCCCCCTGTAAATGACGGACACTGTAAAAACTAGCTTATCCCAGCTGCTCAAAAATGCTAGAGAGTGTGGATGGCCTTGTACAATGGCTTTGACTCAGGCTCTGGCTGACCATGTACTCAGACCCATAGGACAGAGGGTCGTAACGAATGCTCTTGCAGCCCTGGCTGGATAAATGTGGTTCATGTTGGAGGAAGAGAGTAATATTTTCAGAGGGGGTGGGGGATGGTTAGTTGGTTTTCTTTGATATAATTAAAACAAAATCCTAAGAAAACCTTAGTGGCCTCATACCTTCTCATCTGTGTTTTACGATCTTTCCCTCCAAAGATGGGAGGTGAAAGCTGGAGAGGTAACACAGGTTACGATCTTATGCCTAAAGCCGATGCTCTCCAAAGGCTCTTTGGAAAAACCTGGCCGGACACCTTGGCCTATTGCTCATTGTATGTTTTTCCTTTTTTTTTCTTTCTTGCTTCTATTTAGATGTTTATTCTTAAATCATGGAGGGTCTGAGTGAGATATCTTCCTACAATCAGAGGAAGCTTCCATAGTGAGACACAAAGGGCAGAAGCCTCGCTAACGGGGACAAACTGCAAGGCCCCTCTGGCAAACCACTGGCTGGTGCTCTCCCACTGATGGATCCAGCCGACCCTGAACAACGTCCTTTCTCCTGGTCTGAACCGCCTCTCTCTTCAGAGCTTTGGAGCTTCCTGGGAAGCGCTGACATTTCAGAAACCCCAGACAGATCTGTCCCTGCCAATAATGCGTGTGTATGTGTGTGTGTGTGTGTGTGTGTGTGTTTAAATTACAAACAATTGACTAGCCTTTTATGACTGTGATTGTACAATAAGGAGCAATGGGCAAAGCCATCAAACCATCTCAAATTCACCCCTTGGTGTATTCCTGTTTGCTGACTGGATGGTGTCTATCAGTGGATTGACATATTTCCTAGCATATGTGACCTTGGGCAGTCACTCTCCATTTTTTTCCTGCCAGTGATTTGTTCATTCATTTAATTAAACTATGCCGAGTGCCCAGAAAATGCCTGGAACCGGGCTGGACACGATGATCGCTACTTAGAGCAGCCCCCGCTGCTGCTCCACGGACCCCCCGCTCTGACGTGGTCACGAGGCAGCTCGCCCGGGCAGTGTGAGCCAGAGGACCAGCTGGTCAGAAATGAAGCGCGCCGTGCCCAGCCTCAAGCAACATGCAATCTACTCGTAGAGATGAGGGAGGTGCCTATGAAAGGCTCCCTAAGCAGTCCGACCCCCCAGGAGTGGCAGAAGGTAAACAAGGACTGCCCACAGGCAGGGTGTGTCTGGCTGTGGTGGTGACCCAGGTTACCAGTAAAGGAGTTTGACTATATTTTGAAGGACAGCGAGGGTTGGAGGGATGAGCGAGTGGGTGCTTCAGTGAGAAGGGGGGTGGGCAGGAGCAGGGTAACTACAGGTGGGAGCCCCGGGTCTGGGTAGTGTGAGGTTGGAGGGGCAAAAGGTTGGCTTTGAACACAAGTTGAAGAGTCTTGAAACGCTGAGGAGACTGGATTTGATCCTAAAGGCAGCAGAATGATGGCTTCCGCATAGGTCAACAACCTCGACAGGCCCTTTTGGTTCCCAGCGGTGACCCTTGGGGGCTGGCTGGGGGAGCTGTGTGAAGACTGCAGTCTGCCTGCAGAGGGCAGTGTGAGACCACGGTGCTGGGAGCCACGTGGCCCAGCCAGCTCTGCTCCTAACACAGGCCGCCTGCGGTGTTTCAAGACAAATTATGTTAGATGGGGAAACTGGCCTATTGGATTTACAGTAAATGTGTGCTAGTTAGCTTCACCCCGAAGGAAGTCTTTCTAAGATTTTCCTCTCTTCCCCAATTTCAAGACATCAAGTACTGAGTGGCTGAACGACAAACCCGGTTTCTCTTCTCTTCAGGAGTGTGTGAACATTTCACGTAAACTCTTGTGATGACGATTGAGATGATATTTAGTGCCTTACAACACACTGAATTTAACTGCACTGGTGCCAGTGTAGCTCTGGGTGTGGAGAGATACTTGTTCAATAACGGCGATAACCCAGGCACCTTCCACTTTTTGTCTGGAGTGTTAGGACACATAGCCTTTGCCTAGGAGCCAGTCCTGGGTACTCGGGGTTTCCTGAGGGTCTGCAGCAGGGGAGGAGGTTGGTGAGTGTCAGAGAGCAGCTGGTCTGGCCTAGATATTCAGTATATGCTGCAGGGGTGTCCAACCTTTTGGCATCTCTGGACCACACTGAAAGAAGAGTTGTCCTGGGCCACACGTTAAATATATTATGACAAGTAACCCCCCCCCCCCCCCAAATATATCATAATGTTTTAGGTAAAGTTACGATTTTGTGCTGGGCTGCATGCACAGCCGTCCTGGACTGCCTGCGGCCCATGGGCTCCGTCCCTGCAGTTTAGAGTCAGAGAGACTTTGGTTCAAACCTGGCTAATTTACTAGCTACCACCTCAGTTTCCTCACCTGTTAAGTTGGGATTATCACCACAGGGATTTCTTGGGGCTGCTGCATTAAGTGAGATGGTCAGGCGTGGGAAAATTTAGCACAGTGGCCCTCAGTAGAGAGTACCCAGAACCTCATGTCTGTACTGGCGCTTACATCAACAATTGTTTATCAAGGTGATGTGACAGCGACCAATGTCAACATGGTCCTTACCCTGTGATCTAGTGAGAAAAGCAGACTTTGAACCCTTCTTCCATCAAGGCAGGACTGAGGGGGAATGATAGCAATGTGATGAAGAGCGTGGACTTTGGTGTCAGAGTGCCTGGGTTTGACTCCAGCGCTGTTATTTCTAGCCGAATGGTCCTTGGAAAGTCTCATTTCCTACTAGTATTTACCTCATAGGGCCTTGCAGGGGCTCAATGAGGTAGCACTTACAGAGTGTTAAAATGATGTCTGCCATGTAGTGTTACAATATACATGACTGCTGATTGTTAGTAACTATCGTGAGCTGTAGAAGGGAGAAGAGCAGGGTGCTGTAGGAGGGCATCATAGAAAGGAGTGAAGTTCCACAAAGGTGGAGAAAGAGTCACAAAATAAACTAGGGGAAAAAAGTATGACAGGTGGATTTATGTGTGTTCTTAGGGGGTAATCTCCAAAATACGTGATTAAAGGTGAATAGCACTGGGACAGAACAATATGCACAGCGTGACCCCATTTATGTAAAGAACTTAAATCTGTCTATCTTCTATCTATCTATCTATGTGTTCCCTCATAAACTAGTTTAAGAGGATGCACTGAGAGATTGTTGGTTAGTGTTGCCTTCGGGGATGATCTAAGAAATTGTAATGGCAAGAAGACTTTGTTTTGGACTGTTTGAAATTTGTGAGTATTTACTTCTTAAGTCAAAAAAAGAAATAAACTAGAAAAATGACCGAGTAAGAAGATACATGTCTTCATGATCTACCTTCAGGCTAGAAGACAAATAGTAAAACTAGGGCTAGTCTCAAGTTTCAGGCTGAGGAGCCATGCTCCCCGGTCTCTCTGGGAGTGGGGAGACAGCCTGCTTCCACATCGGAATCTCAGATACAACCGCCAGTCCATAGATTATTCCTAAGGCACAGCTTTCCCCTGATTCTCATAGGTTTCTCAGGCTACCTTCTGACCTCCCACATTCTTTTCTCTTGTCACACTATTCCACACCGCTTATTTGAACCTGATTGTACTGTCTCTGCTCCTGTCTAGTCGAAAACAGACAGAGACAGCGCAGTTTGACCCTCAGACTACTTTAGGCAGGAAGCAGGCTAAAGAGTATTTCTCAGGTGCAAACAATAAGCTATTTCTTATGGAAGAAAGACCCAGAAGGCAGAATCTGGAGCCCAAAGGTGGAGCCAGGAGCAGTCTTGGGTTCTAATTAAGAAGCTGAAGTTCCAGGCTGGATTTCAGAACTGCTGTGGGCCACTGATTGCTGTTTGCTTTGCTTTCCCTTGATTTGGGATAGGACTGTCTGCCTGGTGATTCTAGCGGCGTTTCACCGTGGCCTGTAAGGTGTAGTGTTTTGGGTATGTTGGAGGCAAGTCATTCATCATAATCTGTGATAGTTAGCTCATAGGTCTTTAAAGCAACAGGAATTAACCTGACAATGACACTCAAGGAGCTTCATCAATACCTGGGTGTGGATGTCTAGGTACTGGGTGGACCTTGAGCCTAAGTCTAATACCGTAATGGTATGAAATTGGCTCTTGTGAGTCACAGGAATATAAATAATATATGTCCAGACAGTAAAATGTGGAAACTAAAGCAAAACGACTGCAAATTCTTTGACCCTGCTCCCCTGGGAGGTGAGTCTGCGTCTCATTCTCAGTGGTGTGCTGGAGCTGGCTCACACCGGTCATCAGAACCAATTGCGCACATCTTGTCCCAGCGTCTTGTTCACTGACGTCCTGTTGGTGGCTTGACATCAGCTGGAGTGAAAGTTTTTACACCACGGGAACTGGCAAATGCTAAAACCCAGGACTTCCTTTCCTCCCCTCCGGGAGAGCTGGTTGTTAAACACTCACCAACACACTGTTGTTTCAATTGAAACATTTCCAAGGTGTCAGTAGGGGTAGGAATGAATCATTCACACAGTGTTTGCTTGGCTCCAGCCCACCCTCCTGATCCCATTCTCATTTTGAATGCTTTGGAAGGAGAAGCAGTGGGCAGGCATTACCTAAGTGGATTAAGTCATTCACCTGGGAGAGGAGACGATTCTTTCAGTCATACATTCACAGCTCTTACTTTCTGTGTGATAAGTTAACCCAGAAATTCTCCGAGTGTGGTCCAGGGTCCCCTTGTTGGTCCTCAAGGTTGAAACTTTCATAATAATAGTGTATCTCCACTTTTCACTCTTAATGCATAGTGTAGTTTTCCACTGTGCATTGGGAAGGTCTGCACAGCTCAATAAAGAAATGTTTTCCAAGTCACCAATATATGATGTTCTCAAATTATGTATCGGCAAGCATTCCGTTCAAAGTACAAGGTACATTAATGGATTTTAGTGTAACAGAATCAGAAAAGTTATAGATATGGTTTCAGATTTCTCAGTAGCCCTTGTTGAGTTTTAGTGTAATATTAAAACCAGTACTGGTTTTGCTGTAGTGTCGGAGAATATCTACAGTTATCTGAAAAAACGATTCAAGTACATACACTTTTCTCTCTCCTCACACACCTCTGTGTGAGGCAAGGCTTCCTTCATATATTTCACACAAAACAACAGATCTCAACAGACTGAATGCAGACTCAATGCTATTTATGCTTAAATGTAGTGGATTTATTGTTATTTTTAAGCAAGCTGATAAGCATTTAAAATATTTCTTAAATTTCTAGTGTGATAAAGTGATAGATACAACTCCTATAAATAAAAGTTACTGGAGGACATCAGCTAGTTTTAAAAGTGTAAAAGGATCCTGGGACTAAGGGCTAGGGAACCTGACTCACCCCGACGTTGCTGTCCCCACAGGCACCCTCAGGTGGTGGTGGGAGGAGGCGGGGGAAGGGCATCAGCGCCATCCCTGGATGTGCAGGAGGAGGGAAAGTGAGCAGCACCACAAAGAGGGTGACTGGGCTCCGGAGACAAATCTCAACTAAGTACTCAGGAGTAAGTATGGGGTTTTAGGGAAGCCAAAGGACTTTTACAGATGGCTGAGGCAGGGGGCACCTACGCGTTCCCACGTTCAGTGCTCATTTTGCTGAGTCTGTTCTCTCGGGATGTCTGTAGGGTGCCACCCACAGTTAGGTGGTTGGCAGGCGACTTTGATCGTGGTGCTGGCAGAGATTCTGAGCGTAATCCTGGGCATCCTGTCTTCAGTGGGGGAGCTCTGGTTCTCAGTTGGCTTCTCTTCAAACACAGGCCACTGCAGTCCTTACCAGCTGTGATGCTTTATAGATCCTCAAATGCCAAGTGTTGTAGTCGCAGATTTAGTAAATCCTCTGTTCTCAGGACTGTGTTTTGTGGGGATGTCAGCAGTTTCTACCCACGTGCTCATTGTTAATAGGGGCAGATTGGGAAGTTCAACAGTTCAATGGCTGTTTCACTACTATTTCTACTACTACTACTTAACATTATTTTTACTTTATTTTTTTTCAGCAGCCAAAATCTTTTCAATAACAAGGTAAGACCTGGGGTTGGTTCTCGTAGCTGTGGCTCTTGGCATTACATAGGGCTCTATGTGGCTGCGAGGGCTTCCTGGGGCCTGTACACCTCTGGCGCTTGTGAGGACCATGGTCCATGGCGGAGTCCATGGCGGAGTCCAGGGCCGGATGGTCAAAACTGAGGATCTTGCCCCCAGCGTTGAGGATGGGGATCCAGGTGTGGCTGCTCACAGGAAGTGCAGACACCTTCAGTTTGGGCATCTGCTGGACACACACATTCTTGGTTATACTCCTTATAACCACAGAGGTTTGCCATACTAGTCAGGAAGTGTCATCTTCTGATCGATCACCCAGGAGAGGGACAAAGGAGACTGGTTGGTGGGACTTGTGAACAATCTCTTCAGCACCACTTGGCTGAAGGTGAAATTGGTTTGTCTGGACAGAAACCTGCAGAACTTGACCAATGGCCTTAGGTAGATGTCCTGCCTCTGGGGCTCCTGGTGTCGAGCCTTCAGGCTTTGTTGTGGCGGATGTGGACTCCCATGGTGGTGCCTCCTATTCCATCAAGTCCAGAAGGAGTAGTTAACATTTACTGAGCACATAGTGTTTCCAAATGCTGAATGTGAGTCTCCCCTGCACGGGACACCAGAAATCACTTAGTGGGGTGAGGAAGAGACCCTGCCATCACAGTGAGTGAGCTGAGGGCTGCCTGGGAGGGGTGGAGGAGAGATAAAGTGGGAAAGTGCTTGGCAGTGACCCCAGAGCTGGGGAGAGTGCTCATGTTTTTCTGTTTGGTCTTATTCGATTAAAAAAATAAAGCGAAACTGAGCCTAGCCTGAAGCAAGGATTTTCAGCATGAAGCTGAGTTGAAAAGGCTTGTAGCTTGAAGGTCACTGTGAAACATTCCTCTTTCTCTTCCACTTGGAGAAAAGTAGAGGACCGCCCGGTGAATTTTCCCTGTCTCTCGCAATTTTTTTTCAATGAGAGGGAGGGGAAGGAAGGAGAGCCTTGTCTGGTAGCCACAGGTCATGTTCCATGTGACGGTGCCCTACTGAAAAGTCACAGCTACTTTATTTTTACCATTTCATTGGAATGTGGGACAGTCGCTTCTCACTTGTGATCTGAGAACTACAGTAAGGTCTGTGTGATCTGAAGTCCCCCCCAACCCCCCCAGGCCTCCTGTAGTCCCTGCCTCTCCCACCATTGGCAGGATTCCTTGGGAACCTCTGAGAGCTGTGTTCATTTTAACTGACTGCATGACTTAGTCCCATGATTTGGTCTCTGTTCAGCTTGCTGTCCAGCACCCAGTGGCTGGCACCCAGGAGCACTGAGTTGCTTGACTCTAGGTTATTCATAGCTAACAAATGTAGATTATTCTATTCGGCAAAGCTATCATTTAGAATTGAAGGGCAGATAAAGTGCTTCCCAGACAAGGTCAAGTTAGAGGAGTTCATCATCACCAAGCCATTATTATAGGAAATGTTAAAGGGACTTATTTAAGGAAAAGAAGATCAAAGCTATGAACATTATAATGGCAATAAATTCCCAACTATCAACATCGAATCTAAAAAACAAACTAGGCAAACAAGCAAAACAGAAAGAGAATCATAGACATGGAGATCATTTGAAGGGTTATCAGTTGGGAGGGGGAAAAGTGGGAATGGGAGAAAAGGTACAAAGAATACGAAGCATAATTGGTAGGCACAAAATAGACAGGGAGATGTTAAGAACAGTATGGGAAATGGAGAAGCCAAAGAACTTATATGCCTGACCATGGAAGTGAACTAAATGGGAGATGACTGGAGGGAATGGGGCTAAAGGATGGAGGGGGGAAGATGGAAAATTTGGGACAACAGTAATAGCATAATCAATAAAGCATTTAAAAAATGCTTAAAAGCTATTTAAAAATGCTTGAATGCTTTAAAGCTATTCATTAGGTCTGGGTTGTCACACTGTTCTAAAGAGCCCAAAGGGTCCCACGGGAGTGCCTTGGGGCCACTATAAAGCCCATGGAGGACCAGGATGGGTGGCCCCGGCCTGCAATGCAGTTATGCCTGTGCTGTACCACTTACGGGTTTTGTAAGATGCTACATCCTTTTAGGTGTTCCTTTGAAGGGTCTTACTTGGGAAAAAAAACATTTGGGGAGCACTTTATAGGACTAGGAGAACTTGTGCAAACGAGAGTCAGAAGGGGTCCAGTCAGTTGTTCTGTGGTAACCTATAGGACAGGAAGGAGTCTGTTCCTGTCACTAAGCGAACTCAAGGGGAAAAACAGTCAAGTAGGTTTTCATGCAGGCGAAAGGCCTAGTGGTTGAGACTGAGACTCATCCCTCAGCTTGACTTTTTTTTTTAACTTTTCTTTTTTACTGTGAAACAAATACAAATGAAATTTGAAATGAAACAAATGAAAAAGTACAGCAAACGCAACTGCATTGTTTAAAAACTGATCATGCAGTGGGCTGTCTTGTAGCCACCCCCTAGGTGAAGAGATAGAACAAGACCGTACTTTCAGGCGCCCTGGCCCTGCCCCACACTTCCATCTGCCACTGCCCCCAGAGGAAGCACTGTCCTCGGCTGTATGGTCATCACTTCCTAGCTTGTCACCTTAGCAGGCACACCTACACACTATGGTCCAGTCTGTCCTGGTTTTGAACTTTATATTAATGGAATAATAAAATCTGGTTTCTTTTGCTCAATGTTATAATCTTCCTTTCTTCCTCTCAATCCCTATGTCCCAAGAAATGCATTTTGTAAACCTTAGTAAAGATTGCTATAGCATTTCTACCATGTAAGACTGAATAATCAGAAAAGGTAGTTGAATAACAGCGATTCTTCACAAGCGCCTCCAGCTTGGAGGCGATTACAGTGGGCGGGAATTAAAGTGAGTGTAGCATCACCATGATTAGTATTTACAAAAGAATGTTCCTGGGAAGAACTTTCTATTTTAACTGCACAGATGCTAACAATTCTTTAGAAGCAGGTATATGACACACAGAAGTGTCTGCTGCTTCCTCATCTTTCTTTTTTTTCTTCTGAAATCTTCTCAGTAAGGACACAAAGGGACATATATTATTTGAGGGTCACCCAGAAAGACGGGGGCAACTGGGAATGCGAGCAGCCCCCCTGACTTGGGTCTGGCCTTCTGTCCCCATGGCCCCCACCTCTTTCTGGTGGTGAATGTTGAGAGACGGTGATGGATGGTTAGTCACAAATAGTTTTCAATTTACCAAAGTGCACCCGGCTTTCTCTGAACCTCTTTGAAATGCTTTTAGAGAAATACAGAGAATGGAATTCAACAACAATTCTCCACAGCTGCAGTCAGAATACAGCAACCTCAGGAGCAGCTGGGGGCAGTTGTTTTCATGTTTCATACTCACTGCCTCCTTAAAAGCTCTTTCAGAAGGTTCTAGAAGATCCTGTGGCATCCATATTCTCTGAGACTGAGTTGGAGGCAGACTCTTGGGTTCTAGACCTTCATCCCAAATTTGGCAGATGTGTGTCTCCATATTTCACCAGCAGTGTCTCAGAAGCACCCTGACTCTGCTTTCCCCGCTCTGCCGCCAACAGCCCACACTCAGGAGCAATCCCCCCGGGGGCAGCTCTGTGTAGTGAGGGGGACTCTCACGGAGAAGTCAGATGCCAGCCAGAGTTCTGGTGTCAGCTGAAGCTTGAGTCAGCTCTGTGACCTTGTCTCAATGTCTTCTCTCTTTTGGCTGTTAGTTTTCGCATCTGTAAAATCAGGAGGTGGGACAGAAGAACTTAGAAGGCCCTTTCTGTAGGTGGTTATCAAAGAAGTTTCAAGGCAAGGGCTTGATTACAGCATAAGGTAGAGACACTTGCTTTAGCGGGGCTGTTTTTACTCAGAGACAAAATAGTAGACAGAATAAGTGAACTCTTGTGAGGCAAGCTTTAGTAGATGATGAAGGACCCTGTTATAAAACCAAGGAAAATATAACATCCACATCCCTGATAAAAGTTTCTCTCAGAGACCTCTGGGCAAGATGGAGGCATAGGTGAAAACACTGTGCCTCCTTGCACAACCAAATTTAAGGACAGCAAAGATTTAGAAACAAAAACACAACCAGAACAGACAGAAAATTGACTTGTACCGAAGTCCAACAACAACGAACCATTCATCTAGACCAGTAAGAGGGGCAGAGTTGGTGGCTGGTGGAGAGGGGTCATGGCAGGAAGAGGTGGTGGCTGTCGGACCTGGGTTCAGGGGGGAAATGAGCAAACCCAGTGAGATGCGCAAGGTGGCTGGTTGACTATTGTCACACATTCATGTGCAGATAAACCAGGCAAAAAATGGGCAGTGAGACAGATCACACAACCCAGGGCCCCAGCGACGGGAAATAAAACACTGATTGAAAACACTTTCGGGGATTGAGGTGCCGGAGAGATGCCCAGCCTCACAGGAGAGTTTGTTGGAGAGACCCACAGGGTCCTAGAATATACACAAGCCCACCTACCTGGGAACCAGCACCAGAAGGGCCCACTTTGCTTGTGGGAAGCGGCAGAGGGACCAAAATCCAAGAGAGAGCATGGAACAAGCGCCACTACTCCCTCTCTGACCCCGCCTCCACACACATACAGCCTCACAACCCAGAGATGTGGGTTGACCCGCCCTGGTGAACACCTAAGGCTCTGCCCCTCATACAGAACAAGCACAACCTGACTAAAACATTATGGCTCAAACAGAAGAACAGCTTAAAGTCCCAGAGCCAATACTTCTAAGTGAACAAGAGGTAGCCAACCTATCAGATGCACAGTTCAAAACACTGGTAATCAGGATGCTCACAAAACTGGTTTTGGTTGCAAAATTAGGTGAAAAAATGAAGGCTGCACTAAGTGAAATGAAGAAAAATGCACAGGGAACTAATAGTGATGGGAAGAAAACTGGGACTTAAATCAATGAAGTGGACCAGAAGGAAGAAAGAAATGACCAAACAGAAAAGAATAAAGAAGCAAAAATTCAAAAAAATGAGGAGAGGCTTAGGAACCTCCAGGACATCTTTAAACATTCCAACATCCAAATTATAGGGGTACTGGGAGGGGGAGAGGAAGAGCAACAAGTAGAAAACTTATTTGAACAAATAATAAAGGAGAACTTCCCCAATCTGGCAAATGAAATAGACTTCTAGGAAGTCCAGGAAGCTCAGAGAGTCCCAAAGAAGTTGGATCCAAGGAGGAACACACCAAGGCACATCATAATTACATTAGCCAATATTAAAATGAAGGAGAGAATCCTAGAAGCAGCAAGAGATAAGGGGACAGTCACCTACAAAGGAGTTCCCATCAGACTGTCAGCCGATTCCTCAAAAGAGACCTTACAGGCAAGAAGGGGCTGGAAAGAAGTATTCCAAGTCATGAAATCCAAAGACCCACATCCAAGATTGCTTTATCCAGCAAAGCTTTCATTTAGAATGGAAGGGCAGATAAAATTGTTCTCAGATAAGGTCAAGTTAAAGGAGTCCATCATCACCAAGCCCTTATTATATGAAATGTTAAAGGGACTTATTAAGAAAAAGGAGTTAAAAATATGAACAGTGAAAGGGCAGCAAACTCACAGTTATTAACAACCACACCTAAAACAAAAGCAAGCTAAGCAGACACCTAAAACAGGAGTAGAGCCACAGAAATGGAGATCAGATGGAGATGGGGAGTGGAAGGAGGAGAATTTGGGAGAAGGTATAGTGAATAGCATAGGCAGTGGGGAGAAAATAGACAGGGGGAGGGCAAGAGTAGTGTGAGAAATGTAGAAGCTAAAGAACTTAAAACATATGGACATGAACTAAAGGAGGGGTTGTGGAGGGAGGGAGTGTGCAGGGTGGAGGGGAATGAAGGAGGGGAAATGGGACAACTGTAATGGCATAATCAATAAAATATATTAAAAAATAAAAAGTAAAAAAGTTAAACTAAAAAATCCCCCAAAACAACAACAAAATAAAAGACTGATCCTATTTAAAAAAAAGTTTCCCTCACAACAAGTAAACAGTTCTTCCTTCTCCAGGTAACCAGTACAATGCCCGCCATGTGGCTGATAGTTTCTTCCTTTTTCATTTGCTTATTTTGTGATTTTCTAGAGTCTATTACAAAAAGATGTAAACATCCCTAAGATAAGAAATAAATACGGCTGTTTGGAGTTAATGGCTTGACAAGAGACTGAGGTGTCAGCATTGTCCACAGCTGTGTGCTTGTGATGCAACTCAAGGCATTTTCCACCATGAAGATTTGTCCTCTGTAGCAGCTTTTCTCAAACATCAGTGACCCAGTGAATCATGGGGAGGATTTCGTAAAATGTAGATTCTGATTTGGTAAGTCTGCAAGGGACCGGACAGCCTGCATTTCTAATCAGCTCCCAGGTGAAGCTGGTGCTCCTGCTCCTCAGGCACATCTAGAGGCACAAGTCTATAGCACACGACCCCGTCTCCTGAACACAGCTCGTTGGGCAGCAGGGGTTGGGCTGACCTCTGATCAAAGAGGGATGGTGAGCCAGTGAGGGAACTAAATGAAAGAGACGGGCAGTTGTTTCAAGAGCAGAAACAGAAAAATCTGAAGAAACCCAGAAATGCACAGAGAGGGCCTGACTCATTTTAATGATAGAATATGAGAGAAGGACTCTATGAAGATGTTCTTCTAAAAGTATGAGCTACCTACCAGTCTGGATCTTGAGTGCTAGAAACTTTCTGATTTCTGTCTCCTCCACGAATGCTGGATTCTACTTGCTATTTATCCCTTTAGGACTGGCTGTTGAGATTTTTTTCCCTGAGGTTCCTGAGGTAACTGGGGTAACAAGTACCAGAGAGTCCTACTGAATCCTGAAGACTCCAGGTTGAAAGGAAATACGTTGAGTTTGGGTGGGATGCACACCTTAGTAGGCTCTTTCAGTGAGCACCAGGGACTGCTGTTCGTATTGCCTTGGGCAGCTGAGGACAGAGGTTTGTGGGGTGAGAGGAGGAGCAGAGGCGTGGACTAGCTGTCAGTGGCATCCCACTGGTTTCTCAGAGGCAAAAGCTGCGGGGTCCCCGCAGAGCAGGCCGCTGGGAACCAAGGTTGCTTCCACTGTGTGGCAGACACTGGCAGCCCCTGCTCTCCCTCCCTGTTCCCAGCCATCTCTATATGTCTCAGCTTGGCCCGTCACTGGCTGTGGTCAAACTAAAATGGACCCTTTGTGCAGTGTTCCAAAAGGCAAGGGAAGCTGGTTGCTTTCCTCACTCCCCTTTTCCCAGTGAGGGGAGCACATCGCTGGAAGGTCTCTCCTGGCTCTGAGTAACCCCAGCGTGGGGGATGGGAAGGCGCGGGCATAACGAAGCTGTTCTTCCCCCACTCCGAGGGCAGTTATTCCAGGCTTCCCCTCCCACTCCACTGTGCTGCTCAATTTCATTAAATGGGCTTCCAAGCTCGGCCAAAGCTTTCGTGTTCATGGATGGCTCTCTAATGGTTTATCTTTGTTCAGCCCCAGAAGCCAGGTGTCCTATTTGTTGTCTTGCTGAAGGTACTCCCAGCTTCCATACTCTGATCCTCACAACCCCTGGGGAGGAAATAAGAGAGCAGTGAAGGAGTGGGGAGAACCTCAGCTCTGATCTACTTAGTGGCCAATTCCACGTGACCTTGGCTAAGCCTTTTTCCTGTGTTGTGTGCTGCAGTTACCTATGTAAAGTGGGGTGTAGTGATGCCTTTTCTTTGTAAAGGCAGGAGGGCCAGGTGTGTGGCTTCTCTTTGGGGCATAGAGCAGAACTCTCTATGAGGCCCTCTCTGGTCTGAATAAAAATTTTAGACCTTAAGCACTGAAAAAAAGTTTGTATCCTCTTCCCATATGTAATTTAGAATGAAAATAATGCTAAGCTCTACAACTCATAAAAAGAAATCTAACAGGATTCTTATTGTGTTGGTTTTTTTCACTTTTTTAAGAATCAGTTTTCATCGAACTGTTTTGGTCATACATTTTTCACAGTCCTTGGCGTTGCTGGTGGCTTAAGGATGTGCCCAGAGACCAAATGGGCCATCTCGCCTCAGAACATGGTCACATGCTATAGTAAAGTCTGCAGGAAGTCTCTTTTTCCACTGACAATGCCTCAGCCCTGAACTGGCCAGGGAATGGGCCTGACTGGCACTCAGGACTGTCTCCTGCCATTTTCCTAATAACAGGAAAGAAGCCAACAGGACCCCCTCCTTAACTCGGGGTGGGGGGCAGTGTGATCTCCTGGAAAGAGCAGCAGCTTGGAGACCGCAGACCTGGACGTCGACCCTGGCTCTATCATGTCTATCCGAGGAGACTGCATGTGTGTCTTTACCTTTCCTTACTGGTTAAATGGTGTTGCCATAGACTTCAGTAGGTTGTGAGGATTACTTGGTAGCACACATGAGGGCAAGCTGCCTGGTCATCCAGTTTATCCATACGTCCTTGGTGACCCCACACTGCCTGGCATGTACTGGGCACTCAATAAATATTCATTATGTACATCATCTCTTATAGTCCTTAGGCTCATAATTCTCACTGAGAAGGTAGATAGTGGTGTAGAATGTTCTTGATTGCTTGCCAATGAGTTAGTGGGCAATCAGTGGGTAGAAGGCCTGCTTCTCCAAGGTGGCAAGGGAGAAGGGATGGTCTTTGGCAAATCTTGTTTGGAAGTCAGGAATTCGACCTTATGGCATTGAATCTGAACTTGTGCTACAAAGCATTTTGTACTTCTGCTTGTAGATACTTACAAAGCTATTTATTGACCGATTTACTGCGGGCTCACAGACGATAATGTTGAGTAGGGGTTTCCCAGCAAGGCACTAAAGTGGCACCCATGACAAGAGTGTGACCTCCTGTGGAAAGAGATCCACAAAGGATTGGCATTGGTTTTGTTTTTTTTATCCAGTAGTGGAGTGGTGGCATTGTTCTCTCAACATGTTTATGGTGTAAGATAGTGAGAGCTGATTTGAGGGTCCTGTGTTCTCTGTTCTAATTTTTCCCCGTCACTCAGAGATGGGGAGGGCACAGAGCCCGAGTAGAAAGCAGGTGGTTGGGATAGACAGGAATGGAATGGACCCCTCTTGGAAACCAACTGCTGTACCACCATATTTGGTTTTGTGGGCTGAGGTTTCTGGGTGATAGGTACTCGCCTGGGAGTGAGGAGGAGAATTCTCACACCTCAGGACAACAGTTGTGCCGGCCACCCACCCTAAGCCATTTCAAACAGTCTTCAAAGTCATTAACAGGAGCTGCTTTCTGGAGGAGTGCTATGTTTCAGGGAGGCTGTAGAGCTCCAGGCTTTCAGGGGATATCTTGTGCTTAGGTGCTTCACTGGTGGATCTTTGGAGGAAAAGAGAAGGGAGATTTTTTAACTTAAATATGTTTATTGATTTTAGAGAGAGGGAGGGAGGGAGGGAGAGAGAGAAACATCGATCCATTGCCTTCCAACCAGAGATCAAACCAACAACCTAGCCATGTGCCCTGACCAGGGATAGAGCTACCCACATTTTGTTGCAGGGGATGATGTTCCAATCGACTGAGCCACACCAGTCAGGGCCAGAGAACGAAGCTATGGTGTTGGCGTTTAAGAATTTGACATTTATTTTGCAGCTGAGATGACTGGGCTGCCCTCTCTGTTCCTGTCAGCCTCCTTCATAGCTCAGGGCACTGCCCCTTCCCTCCGAAGAGCCCAAGAGCCAAGGGCACCTGGTTGTTTTGCTTGGCAGTGTTTCTGGTTTGTCTGTTTACCTTGTCTGTGACCTGTAGGTGAATAACTGGGTACTCAAAGACTTGATTTTGAAGGAAAATAAACAACAGAACCAGTCCCTTGATATTAAGGAGAACTGGGGTGCATGGCCAGAGGAGATCTAAAAAATGAAACCAAAGTAAGAAATAGAAGATGTGTGGTCACAAGGCTGTGGAGCTATCAGTTATCACTCAGGTTGTGTGGAGGACTTGCGGTGAACACACGGAAATTAATCAGCTGCTCTTCGCTGGAAGCTGGGAGCTTATACAGGATAAGACATTCTCTAGGCTATCGTTTGTCTAACAGATTTTGCTACTGTCAGGGTGGCCAACCTTGTTGCTGGAATAAAATCACCGATGTATACTGGGAAGATTTTATTTTCTTGCCAGAATGGGTAAAAGCCCTAAAATTGACTAGCATTAGCATTCAAAGTGAACTTGAATTTCAGAGTCTATCAAAATTGTACTGACCTTGGTTTCCTGATTATCATACAAGATTTTAGTGTTTCAGTAAGTATTGCTCACCCAATTCTGCCGAGCTCAGAGAGTTTTTGCTCAGCCGTATGTTAGTGATTTGGTGCGTGGTTAGTTCTTAAATAGAACTTGAAGTAGAACCCCTTTTAAAAAAATCAGTTATTGATAAATTAGCCAGCAACATCTTCCACGCTTCCCTGCCCACCTCTACTTCCTTGAAAAATCAGAATGGGGACCTTTGGAAAATGGCCCCATCTGGCTCCTAAATTCTTGGAATGATTCGCATTCCTTGTTGTTCCCACTTGCCGAATACACAGGAACATAGGCCCCCACTTCTACTTTGGAAAACGTTACAGCCCCAGTGGCTGTTCTTCTGAACACTCACTCCAATCACAGAATAATTATTAGCTTGCAGAGGCTCTTCTCTCCCTCTCTTTTTTTTTCCATTTTAGTTTAAGATGTTGGTTCCTCCAGCTACAGAAATAAAGTTGGGAAAGATACAGAGATGCTAAGATGTTTCTATTTCCTTCTTTCCTGGGCGGGTTGTCTTGAAAGGTGTCAGCATCAATTGGTGGCTACCATCCCATGGCATTTAATTATACTTGACATTTAATCCATCATGATATAAAAAAAGAAAACAGAGTCCATCCCCTCCTCCTCCTCTTCCAGGAGAAACAATGTAATAATTAAGATGGTAACTATAGTTCTAAGAATAATGAAAAACCACATGAAGACTACTAGCTTCCTATTACTCTCAGAACATTAACAGGAAACAAGTTCTCTGGTATCTTCCTCTACTTTATTTTCTTTTTTCTATCCAGGCCATCATGAGTCATCATCCTGTGTCAATGAATAATAGTTCAATTTAAATCAGCCAATATTGTTGGGAGGTCATTTGTCACCTCCTGGATCGCATTCACAAACGAGTCATGCGGAACCACAAAACTTTCTTCGTGTGCACTGGAGCTGGAAACTCACTGAGTTCCGAGAGCGAATCCTGCATTGTTCCAAGTGTGGGGGTGAGGGGAAGAGGTGGGCTGGGCTGAGGTGGTGATTGGAGAGCCGCCTCGAGAGGCTTTGGGCTTTTGCACTTGTCACTTTAGGACATAGGACCTGGACTTGGATTTGCATGGTAGTCTGTTGATAGTTGTGTGCGTGTGCACTCCAGCGCTTGTGTAGGTGTGTGAGAGAGGGAGAGACAGACAGACAGAGAGACAGAGAGACACAGAGACAGAGGCAGAGACCCGGTCTGAAAGCATAACTTTTCAATAAGAACAACCCTACAGGAAAGGAAATGGACTTTTTTTCCAGGCTAACTATAGAAATCAGATTCATACTGTTAAGATTAACGATTGGAGGAGAAGGAAAACTCCAGCGACGGTCCTCAGCCAGCACGTTCGCATGATAAATTGCGTTAAGGCACTGAAAGAAACAACAGCTGCAGTTAATGAAAAGCCAAATTTATCTAAATTTCTCCAGTTGATCAGTCAAAATCATCAGTATGGCTCTCACTCTATAATCACTTTTTTTTGTAGTGAGGAGAGGGAGGACAAAGGGAGAAGCTAGGTTTTAATTTTTCAAGGTATGCAGAGTCTCTAAGAGCTAATCTACGAGTAGTTGTAGAGAATCTTTTTTTTCTTGGTATCAGTATACAAACCCTCTAGTTTTGTTGTTTTATTTTTCACCCTCCTTAGGAGAACATGGCTGGAGACAGGAAATCTGGGAGGAGGATTGGTAATTACACAAATGATAAATTTGTGTATAATAATTACACAAATCTGAAAAGCTTTTTATCATACACAAATTTGTGTATGATAATTACACAAATCTGAAAAGCTTTTCAAACCATGGTTGTGTCCGTTGAGATGTTTCATTACTGCAACACCTGTGAAAGAAAATTGGTATTGTCTCTGGCTATTTTAAGGAGAAGACCAACGAGGTTTGGGAGAGCCAAGTGGCTTGCCCAAGATCAGCTAAAAAGCTTTTCTAAGAGATGGGGACAGAAGAAGGTGTCTGTACTCCTCCCCAAATGCTTTACTGGAAAATAAAACTAATGACCTGCACCGCTCACGCCTACATGGTGAAAGCAAGAGTATCCTGTTGCAGACACCTCTCAGAGAAGCTGCTGTCAGAGGCTGCTTGGGGCCAGCTTTCCTCCAGCACGGAGCTCTGCTCAGGGCCTGCCCGTGGTGTGGAATTCCATTAGAACTTACGCACCATATGTTCGTTTGCCGGTGTTCAGTGGAACCTGAGGGAGGGCATAATGGATCTCTGTTACTAAACTGTGTGGAAGGCTTCCAGAGATTTAATAGTCTAACTCAGGGTGATAGATAGAGAGGGGCTCTGATAGCCCTTGCATAATCAGGGAGCCTGGGTGCTCTCGGTGCACCCCACTCTTCTCCTACACTCTTCTGGAAAAGTCTGTACATCTGGCACTCCTGGAGTCATTTCCAAAATGAAGATCAGGCAGTTGGTCGGGGGGTGTCTTTTTCTCATCTTCCCCAAAAGAAAATCTGCAGGGTGAGATTGCACCAATAGCTGGAAATTTGAGAAGGAGGTAGGTTAGGTGAGTTCAGAGGAGAGAGAAGGCATTCCAGTGATTTGGGTTCCCCAGCCTTTACCTGTGCGTGAATACTATACGGAGGCCATTGCGGGGAGGGTCATTGTGGGTGCTGGTTGGTGGCTTGTGGGAGCGTTGCTATGCACAAAGCTTGCAATCCAAGGTGAACGCCTGCTGGTACCGCTGAAGTGCAAGGCTGCTGAATGGCCATGAAATTTTATTCCTTCCGGTAATTTACTCACTGATGTGCTTTTAATTCATATGGCGTGGAAGAAGGCTGGAGGGCACTCGGTTCAGGAGACAGCAGAAACAGAACCTCGGCAGAGCGTTGTCGGTAGTCTGCCAGAGGGCTGCAGCACTTGGAAAAGAGGCTCTGGAGGAGCCTGAGCCCCGGAGCTCAGAGAGAGTGGGAACCGCTCTACTTCTTCAACGATTTCAAAGTCTGGAGGGAGGGAAGACGTTGGCATGCAGTGTGGAATTTATCATTTCTTTCTCAACCCTGTGGCTCTCTACCATCCCTTCTCTAGTCCCACTTTTTTAAAGCTAACATTTTTTATTCCTGTCCCATTTATCTTCTTCTTTTTGATGGCCAAGTCTACAAATTAAGTCCTACCATAAACATCAAAGCCCTTGCCTTCATTAAGGATTCAGCATTGCATCAAAACATCAGGCATTCTTTATTTTTATTTATTTTATTTTTTTAGAGAGAGGGGAAGAGAGGGAGAAAGAGATGGAGAGAAACATCGATGTGAGAGAGAAACATTGATTGGCTGCCTCTCACATGCCCCCCTACCTGGGACTGAACCCGCAACCCAGGCACATGTCTTGACCTGGAATCAAACCAGTGACTTTCACTGTGCAGGGTGACATCCAGCCAACTGAGCCACATAGGTGAGGGCCATCAGGGCATTCCCGGAAACTCAAGTCGTATTTGAAGGGGACGGGACGGTGAACACCCAAAGCCTCTCTGCAGTAATCTTCTCACGAGCTTAAAGTCCTGTACACAGAATAAATCGTAATTTTGCATTATTCAAATTCAAGCAAATTACAAAGTTTCTATTTTTTCATTCGTTCAGCATCTACTGTGTGGCAAACACTGTCCTGGGCACTGGGAGTATACCAGTGAAGAAGGTGCTTGCCCTCAAGATACTTGTGGGAATGCCATTAAAGTAAGCAGAGAGCCATGGTATTGTTATGTATATGGCCATTTTCTGCCCCTGCACCCCCACCCCCGACACCACACCATGCCTTTATTACACAAGGGACTCCAGAACTTGGGAGAGGACCACTGGTCTTGTTGCAATGTCAGGTTAGAGGGAGAGATTTCCAATGTAATTTAAGGTTGGAAAGAGGAGCAAGTTATTTTAGGATTATACAGTAAAATTACGTCAGATAATTTTGGCCAAAAATGGGCTGGGCGTGAATGTCTTGTCTGGACCCGATGAGCAAATGTTGGCAGGAGATTGGTTCCCCATGCAGGTGAAAGATGCATCTGAAATTGTTTTTAGGTATTTGAGAAGAGCAGCAGAAATCCAGATCAAGCCGAGCTAGAGTGGTGGGCCAACTGCCCTGACCTCTCAGCTCCCCTCATCTTTCTCCCAGCATTAGAGGAGGAGCTGAGACCATAATACGTGGCAGGCCCTCAACCTTACAAGGCAGGGAGAGGCCTGGGCTGTATGGATGCTGGAGATACAGAGTCAGCCTCAGGAATGGAAGCACCAGGGACTTCTGGAGCAAGAAAACTGGGAAGAAGGAAGTCAGAAAATTTGGGTAGCTAGATTCTTTCTTCAATAGTTAGCAGAATTATTCTGCAGTTTGAAGTGCAGGCCTCATTTAGTTACAAAAATAGTAAATATTTTCTCCCACTGGGAGCTTATCTTCTTGCTCTCATTATGGCGTTTTTTATGGACAGAAGTTATTAATTTTAAGATAGTTAAAAGCATCTATCTTTTTCTTTTTGTGCCTTGTTTAAAACCCTTCTGTGCACCAACAAATATTACTTTCTAAAATCTGATTTCTTTACTTTCACATATAGATATTTAGGTTAAACAGCTGAAATTGATTTTTTAATCTCAGTATAGGTAAAGGTAAATTTGATTTTATTTTTGAAATGAATGAATTGTTCATTCAATTTGAAATAATTGTTCCAGTGTGAGTGCACATGCACACCCATACACACACACATGTGTGTGAGGTCAGTCCAGAAAGAATCCAGCCATGTACTATGAAAAAGAGAGACACATATTGAAGAAGATACAAAAATGCTGTATATAAGACAATGACATCTCAATCCCCTTCAAAGTAGGCACCTTGGGACCTCACACGCTGCTCCCAGCATCTCTTCCACTGTTTGGAGAACTCTGCAAAATCTTTTGTTGGAATTGCCTTCAGCTGCCCTGTCATATTTTCCTGAATCTCATTGACGGTCTGCAATCTCTTTCCTTTCAAAGGTGATTTTAGTTTTGGGAAAGGCAAGAAGTCACAGGGTGTAAATCTGGGTTGTAGGGGTGCTGAGTCACTTGGGTGATTTGATGTTTCACCGAAAAACTCTGTACAGGTGTGATGTGTGAGCAGGAGCATTGTCGTGATGAAGCTGCCAATCACCAGTTGCCCACAGCTGTGGCTGTTTTCCATTGTATTGCATCTGTCTACCAACAAGAAGAACATTTCAGTAGTACTTTTTATTAATTGTTCAGCAGGAGGGGTGTTGTACCCATGATGGACAACACCCTCCCAGTCAAAAAACACAGTTAACATGGTCTAGATCTTGCTGTGGCTGTGGTGTACTCTCTTAGGGTGTGGAGAACTAGGCGACTTCCCATTGGGATGACTGGGCCTTTGTTTCCAGATCACAGTGATAGACCCACCATTCATCTCCAGTTAAGATCTTCTTGAGGAAATCCGGTTCATTCGTAGAAGTTTGAATGAAGTCATTAACAACTGCATTATGGTGTTTCTTCTGCTCTGGCAGCAGCAGTCACAAAACAAATTTTGCCACCACACATTTTATGCCAAGATCCTGTGTCAAAATCTCAGACACAGTAGTTTTTGGAATCCCCAGGTCAGCTTCCAGTTCTCGCACTGTCAGTCACTGATTTTTGTTGAGTGCAGCCATTCAGCATTCTCAAGTGTTCTGCTTGTTGCAGGTCTTCCAGAATGTGGATCACTTTCAACAGATTCTCAACCATCATTGAAGCATTTGTGCCACACTTTTATTTACACTGCACTCATTGAATCATCCCTGAAAGCCTTCTGAACCATCCAAATAGTTTCCATGGAGGAATGTTCAAACAACACAGAATTTGACGCAGATTCCTTGCTCTACTCACTCAGTCATTTTGAATGCAATGCCACACGGTACACATGCTCACTCAGTGGAATCTACTGTTCTCACTGACTAGTGCAGTGGTCATCATTGTTCATGCACGTGCATTCCAGCCCACTCTCCTTGGCTGCCAGGTTACACTGATGTTGCACAAACCATTCTCCTTTGGATTTTTTTCCCAGACAGACTATATATATATATTTTTTCAATTTCATTCTTTTACCATTGATCTGCAAAGCCAACTCAGCCACACATCAGTTAGATATGTCCAGACGGGTATTGTTTAACTTCTCAGTTCTCTATTTTGTCTGATCGATCTGTTTTTTTCATCTAGGAGCCTAGACTATTGCTTTTTAATCATTGTAGATTGGAGATAAGTTTTAATAATTAGTACGAAAAGGGTCCCTTGGTTTGCTTCTTCTTCAGGTATGTCTTGGTCAAGAATAGTCAATTCTTAATACTTCCATATGAAAATTAGAATCAGCTCTCAATTTTCAAAATACACACACACATTTTCTCTCTTCCTCGAACCCCTCCTCCTTCTGCCCCCTCCTTTCCTTTTTCCCTCTCTCCCACTCACAGAAACAGTTGGGATTTTGATCCTCCACTTATTCAGTGGAATAAATAAGCAGTTTGGGATGTATTTTATTGAATCTATAGGTCTGTTTGAGAAGAATGGATGTCTGTATAACAGCAAGTCTTCCAATCTTTAAATATACTTTGTCCTTCTCTTCATTTATATTAACAATCTCTTTAAAATCAATTTTATTATTTTTTCCATCAAGATCTTTTCTCTTTTGGTAAATTCATTCCTAGATAATCCACATATTTTGCAAAATAGTATTTAAATGTTTTATTTTATAAGTAATATTTGCTGGTATATAAAATTGCAATTATTTTTATAGTTAATTTTGTTTCCACTGTTTTATAAACTGACTTCTTATGTATCTGAATGACACTTTTATTTATTTTGCACAATATACATGGTTTTTATTTCTTTACAGTACTGTCTAGGACCTGCAATACATTATTGAGTATGATTGGTGGTAGTGGATATCTTTGTCTTAGTTTGAATTACAAAAAAATAAATTTAACATTTAACTCTTAAGTGTGATACTTGTAACATATGTGTTTTCAAAACTATTATTTAAAAAATTGGTTAAGAAAAATTTCCTCTCCTCCTATTTTACTGTTTTTATTTTACATTATTAAAGAATTTTGAATTTTATCAAATGCTTTGTTTTTTACAAACATGGAGATAATTACCAGATTTTTCTCCTTTAATCTCTATGTGGTGAATTATGTTGATTCATTTTTCTAACATTAAACCACCTGTATTGGGAGGTTAAACACAATTTAGTCATGGTTTATTATCATTTTTATACATTTTTTTCATTTTTGTTTAGTGATGTCTACAATGTTTTCTTTTTCTTCAATGGTCCTTTCATATTTTGATATCAAAATCTTCTGTTATACTTCTGGTTTCTCTTCAGGGACTTAGCAAAAGCTATAAAGCGTGTAAAATGGTAAGAAAAAAACCCAATACACCTCTAAAAGATAAAGCAATCATCAGATCCAGACTCAAATATGACACAGATGTAGAATCACCTGACAGGGATTTAAAATAAGTATAACTACTATTTTAAAGTCTCTAATAGAAAAAGCAAGCAGCATGCAAGATCAGATGGATAATTTCAGCGGGGAAATGGAAACCATAAAAAATCAAAGGAAATGCTGGAAATGTAAAACACAATAACAAAGATGATGAATGCAGTTGTCAGGCTCATCAGTAGCTTTGACATAGCCGAGGAAAGAATTAGTGAACTTAAAGCTAGGCCTAGAGAAGTTACCCAGATTGAAACAGAATGAGGAAAAGTGAGAATAAAACAAAAACAGAATTCTGGGATCATATTGAACATACTCACATATGTATAACTTGAATTCTGCTGGGAGGAGAGGGAGAGAGAGGAGGAGGAGAAGGAGGAGAAGAAGGAGAAAGGTGTTGAAGAGAAAGAGAAATATTTGGAGAGATACTTACGCTGGCTTTAGAGACAGAGTCAGGGAGTGTTGTGGGATAAACTGTGTCTGTCCCAAATTCATGTATCGAAGCCCTAACCTCTAGTACCTCAGAATGCGACTGTTTGGAGATAGAAATTTAAAGGGGTAACTAACTTCAAATGAAGCTGTTATGGTGAGCCCCAATCCAGTCTGCCTGGTGTCCTTAGAAGAAGAGGAGAGACTAGGATACACAGAGAGAGACACGGTGACGCACGCGTGCACAGAGGAATGGCCACGTGAGGAAGCAGCAAGAGGGAGGCCATCTGCCAGCTAGAAAGAGAGGCCTCAGGAGAAACCAGCCCTGCTGGCACCTTAAGTTAGGACTTCTAGCCTCTCCAGAACTGTGAGAAAATAAATTTGTGTTATTTAAGCCACCTAGCCTGTGGTATTTTGTTACGTCAACTCTAGGAAGTTAATACAGGGAATGTTCTAGAGGGTCTTGATTTTTCAGAAAATATTTGTCTACCCGGAATCCCTTTTCATTCTCCCCATGTGAAGTTCCATCTTCTTGATTAGTCTTGTGATGTGCAAGAAGCTCTGTGAAGCCTGGTTTATCACTGGCTGGTAACTCTTGACTTACAGAACTTACATAGGACACAGGTTACAAATTCAAATGCTATGCAGACTGGTCAGTGAATATACATAATTAAAACAGACAGATAATATAAGACCCTTGATACCCTCTTAGGATAGCTTCACACTTTTGACAGAGACATAAATACAGAGATATAGCTTTTTACTGCAAGAAAAACAACAGCAAAATTATGATGATAAATGGCAACTGGCTCTGGGCCTCACTATCAGGGAATCAGTATGGAATGGTAGTGACTGAGGCAAACTGGATAGTCCATGCCTTGTCTAAAAGGAGTAGACAGGCCCTGGCTGGTGTAGCTCAGTGGACTGAGTGCAGGCTGTGAATCAAAGTGTTGCAGTTTGATTCCCAGTCAGGGCACATGCCTGGGTTGCGGGCCTGGTCCCCAGGGGGGGCCATGTGAGAGGCAACCACACGTTGATGTTTCTCTCCCTCTCTTTCATCTTCCCTTCCCCTCTCCCTAAAAATAAAAAAAAGAAATAAAAATATATTAAAAAATAAAATAAAAGGAGTCGTTACTATTAGCCCACATCATTATTGCCTATTAAAGACCCATTTTTCAAGAGGAATCTGGAAACAGAGTATGTGAAATTTATTATTTTGAATATATTGGCAACTAATTCATTAAAAATGTATAGGCAAGAAAACCTAGGTGGACAATTAGGACATGTGAATTGTATATTTGCAAATTTTGCTGTAAATAGAGTTATTCTCATGTGGAGCTTTTATAATTGCTTCATATATTTAATTAGAATACAACTGTGAAGACCAAGGCTTAGCTAATTTAAGAGGAAATTGACTGACAAATTATTAACCAAATGGTACTTGTTGTTTAAATTACAAATGCTTATATGTGCCCCCTGGCATTTTCTGCATGTGTTGTTTAAAATCATTTTAGTAGTGGATGATTTGGTTTAGAGTTGAATCTCATCTTTTTTTCAGAAAAAATTGTGCAAATTTTTATCAGTAATAAGTCTGAGGAAAGAATATGCCCAATATCAGCTTCTATAGGTGGGAACAATTTTATTTGCATTTAGGGAAGTGAAACTTCAGTTTTCTTTAAGCAGCACATCAAGGGAGGTTGTCATTTGCTAAGTGTGAAATGGTAACCTGATGTGACCCTGTGGGACAAATATCAAAGCTAACATGTGGGTTGTATTTGCATGTTTTCTTTCATCATTGTCCTAAGAAACTGTAACTAATTTTCAACTGCATGTTAAATCCTAGCTCTGTACGTAAGAACAAAACTTCAAGAAGTTTGTTAAGGGCTTCCTTCATTTTTGCTCCAAATGTGGGGACCTACTTATAGAAAGGTATGAGATCATTTGAGTTCTTAATCCTTTTGTGAGAGTCTTAGTTAATAATTTCACAAGCTCTAACTTACTGAGAGTAAGAAACAGCACACTCTTAGCTCTGTTTTACCAGGTGTGTGTGGGTACGTGCATGTGTGTGTGTATAAGGAGGTGGAGCCAAGAGAAAGGGAGATCGGGATATAGTATTTAACATATTTCTATATTTCAAATGCATTTTGGTTTTTTTGCTCTCTCTGACAATCTCTGTCTTTTAATCAGTATATTTAGACCATTCACACATAAAGTGATTATTGATATAGTTAGATTAATATCTACCACTTTATAACTGTTTTCTATTTGTTGTATTTCTGTTTTGTCCATCTCCCTGGTTTTTCTGCTTCCTCTGGTTGCAACAGAGTATTTTATATGATTTCTTTCTATTTCCTCTTTTTGCATAGCAAGTGTACCTCTTTAAAATTTTTTGTATGGTTGCTGTAGAATTTGCAATATACATATTTAACTGTAATTTTAACTAAGTTTGCTTTTGGCTTCATGTGCAGTACAGGTATCTAATAACAGAATATTTCCAATTCCTGAGACACGGTGTTTATTATTCCATTCAATGAATAAGTTTGAAACAGGTTCTGTGTGACAGACACCGCGCAGTTTCTGAGGGCACACTGGTGAGTGACACTGTCACAGACTGCCCTCACGGGACTTAGTTTTTAATGGGGGGACTGACATGAATAAAATGATCCCACAGAGATAGATTACAAATGCCGATTAGTCTGGTGAAGACCCAATGCAGGGCTCGTAGGTGGCGCTGAGAGTGTGAGGGAAACTGTAGGATCTCTTCCTGTGGGGAACGTCTCATTTCAGTGGGCTCATGTCATGGCTATAGATAGCCAGCGGCTTTCCTGGAGATGACAAAAAGAAAAATGAAAATGAAAACAATGAAAAAACCTAGATGAACCCCTGGTCAAGGATTCTGAGAATTTTCACTTCTGGACTGAATCAGTTCTTGAGGGTCATGCAGTGTGCACTCTGTCTTTTGACAGTTTTACTCTCACTGTCCGATTCCCCCTCCCCACCCCCAGCCCAGCTGGCAAAAGATTGGTCTGGGAGACCTCATCTTATTTCATCCATCCCGTCCACTTTCCCCTGAAGTCTGTAGTAAGAGGTAGTGGGACGAGGGTGGTAGGAAAGGCCTCAAATGGAAGTTGAGCACATGGCTTTAGGTGATTCCTTCTTCCACTGAGTTTATTTCAAATAATGTCCAGGACGCCTATAGACCATTTCCAAATTGCTAGCTTGACCGAATAATCAGTCTAATGCAACTGCAAGAACTATATGTTTATTTTGTGTCAGAACCATGAAGATATCCTGAGAAGTGACAGATACAAAGGTTCATAGTCACCTAAGAGTGCATAAAATGTCGTCATTATTTTCTATAACTAGCTTTACTCTGATTTTGCACTTTTGTTATGCCTGACACAGAAAATGTAATCTTGTTACTTTAGGTAGATCCCTTTCCTTCCTTGTCAAATCCAAGGTATCTCTCCTTCACGCCCTTCTTTCCCCGTGTGTTGATGCTAAGTTGGATTGGGGCAGCCGACACTCTGGGGCTGAAGGCGGAAGTGCAGTTGTCTTTATCTCCATCTGTCTGTGACTATTCTGGCATCTGTGAGCATCGCCTTTTTCTCTGGCCCTTGAGTATGTCTGCCATCCACTCTGGCGTGTATTCAACCCCAAATGGTTCCTTTTTGGCTTTTGATCTTTTTCCTCTGTCCCCACTACACCCATGGGAATGGTCTCAGTTTGGTTTCTGTCATCCTTCTGCTGCGCATTCTCTGGATTGAGAGAGACACAGTACCAGAGGTAAAGGGAGTGTGGGGGAATGGATGCAATCTGACTAAGACCCCACAGTACTGAGACCAGGGTAACTTCTTCAACTCTAACGGCTAACAGAGATTCTTTGAAGAAGGCTTTGGTTTTACGGTTCAGGCTGATCGTTGTCAACATAACTTTTCTTTTTCTTTTTTTTTTTTGACCTTGGTAAGTTATCCCCATAAGCATTAGTCCTCCATCTATAAAAATGGATGTAATAGTATCTACTTCAGTAAATGGTTGTATGTTTAAATTGGATGCTATTCATAAAATATCTAGTGTATTTCCTGGCCCATAGTAGACTTGAGTTCAACTTCTACTCTGTAACAATGATTGTAAAGCATAAGCAGGTCATTTCTTCTCTCTGGCTTCGAATTTCTTCCTTGCTAAAGTCATAGTAGAGGGAGGGTGAGAGTGATGAGACAGGGAAGAGTTAAACCAAATAAAAATGGAGATTCTTTCCATTTCTAAAGTTCTGTGATTCAGAGTGAGCTTGTGAGGGGACGGAGGGAGTCTGTTTTGTTAAGAGAATTAGCTGGTCCCATGGAACGCGGAGCCAAGCTTTCTGTGTCCTGCCTGATGAGTGGCTCCCTGACCCCGGGGAGTTCAGTGGCAGCCTTGGTGGCGATCTGGATCTATGCAGTTCCCCCTCCTGTAGCTGTTCAGTCACAGCCTTGAACGGACAGGGAAAAGATGACTTTGCAAGTAGAAAAAACAAAGATGCTGTTTTTCAGAAGCTCCCAGCTGACCTCTCCTCTCACTTCCTCCTTTGAACAGAACTTCAAGAAACCCAGGGTATCCAGGCTTTATTGCCATTCAGTTATCACCTGTTGCTAACTTTTCACAAGGAGGCTCTGTGTTGTATTCAACTTTTATCAATGTTTCCTAAGAAACTGTCTCAAGCCAATGACTGGACTAAGGAAGGAGACTTGCTTGGTAATGGGTAGTTTTAGGTGAGAGAATAGGTCCAGGCAGAGCTGGTAAGATTTGCTCCTGATATTTGCTTGTTGTGTGACTTAGTCTAAGCTTCTCAACTGCCCTGATCCTCAGTTTCCTTGCTGGTAAACTGGAGAGATATGAGCATCACAAAAGTCCAGTAGTGCCACAGAGAGTTGTGGTAGGGATCAGATGGGATAATGTGTGGGATGTTATCACTGCTAGTTATTATAATCATCCTTAAGGAAAAGGTTGCCGTGGTGACGTTCGCAGCCTTGTGTGCTGTAGATGGGCTCTGGAGCGGGGGGTAGTTTCTGGACCCCACCCTCCTCACTGCAGTCTTGTTGCTTGTTTACTCCAAGATGGTCCCACTATACTATACCTCTGCCTTCCCTTCCTCCTAAGTCACAAGTCAAAATGGCTTATTTTTGGTTGTCAAGATTATTTTATTCTTGGAAAGGAAGCATACTTTAAAACTGTCAAGGGTTCTATTGAATAAGTCACCATTTTCCTTACCAGAGATTCTTAACCTTGCATCCAGGGGCCGCTAAGGATGTTAGGTTGTGACTCCGTGGAGCGGTAAGCAAAACTAGGATATGAAAGAACATTTTTCTGAGAAGAAGTCAACATTTCCTACACATTCTCAAAGGTAGCTGTGTCCCAGGAAAGGCTGAGGGTCTCTATTCTTGAGAACGTACCAGGTTTCCCTTAGGGTAAAAGTGAATATGAGTACTGCCTGTGAAAAATCACACCTTGTGGGAAAAGCAGAATTTTTGGCAGATCGCCATTGTTTAGGTTCCGAAGTCACCTGGCCTAACTTAGATGACACAAAGGAGGACTGAAGGGGTTAAATCATGTGCCCATCAAGTCAATGGCAAACTGTGGTGGCGTCTGGTTCTCCTGACCTCCCTTCGCCACCCCCCCTTCCTGAGCAAATCTGTGTAGTTATTCGCTCCCATTGTTACACGGAGCCGAAGTATTTGGTATTTGGATAAATGCACAGACACTTTTACCCAAATGCATGAAGAAAACGCAGGGGAAGGTTACAGATCCTGTGGTAGCAGGTGTGCTGGAACCCTCCTTTTCATCAATATGATCAAAACATTTGGGATTTATGTAGAATATGCTATTTTCTTCCACGAGTAGACTTTCTGACCTGGTTTAAACCATTAACAATTCTAAAACTGAAAAAGATGATTTCTTTTCTGAGTACAAAAACAATTTAGAAATACATAATAACTGGGAAATACAAGAAAAGGTGAAAGAAGAAATCACTTTAGTTAATGACCCCCTGAACCAGGTGATTCATGAGGTCACCACCTACCTGGTCAGGGCACCTACCTACGTTGTGGATTTGAGCCCCTGTTGGGGACTGTATGGGAGAAAATCAATCAATATTTCTCTCACATCTGTGTGTCTGTATCTCTTTCTCTCTCTCTTTCTCCCTTCTCTCTCTAAAATCTATAAGCATATCCTCATGTGAGGATTAAACAATCACAATCTCATAACCAAAGGGTAGCCCCTATTCATCATATTATGGAATATTAACTTCTGATTTACTCTTTATGTGTGTCTCTCTTCCTACAGCCCTTTCTCTTTTGTAACAGAAAGGGATCATATTGTATTAGTTGTGTTGTATCCTGCTTTTTTCATTTATCATTACATCATAAAATGTCTTCGATACCACTAAAAAACCTTTTAAAAACATCACATTTAATGGTCACTGATATGCTATTGCATAGCTTTACCTTGATCTCAGGTTCATTTAAACTTGACCCTGTGGCTGGACATGTGTGTCCACAGACATTCTAAATAGTGCTGTGGTGAACATCTCCACACATAAATCTTTATTCACACCTCTTATTACTTTCTTGAGGTAGGTAAGAGGAAGTTGAGCTACTTGGGCAAGAGGCATGACCTTTTCCAAGTCTCCTGATACCTACTGTCAAACTCAGAGGCATTTTAAATGTGAAGAAAAGGTCAATGCAAAGGTTCTCCTCCAACTTCTTTTACGAGGCTGGCTTACTGAAGTTGCTGACCCAAACCAGGTTTTTTTTATGACTTTAATGCACCTGACACTTGATAATTACTAAAAAGGATCCTATTTCTTTACAAGATATTCTATGATGCGATTTTCTGTTTACTCAAAAACAAATTGTTAGACACTTACTGTGTGCTGGATACTGAGGGTAGTTTCAATAAACAGAAGACAGGAAAAAATAATCCTGTAGATGAGGCTATATTGAATGCTAATGCCAACTAAGTGAAATTTTGGCTTTCATGTATCAGTTATGCCTTGAGTGGAGCTTCAGAGACTGTTAGGGTGAATCATTGTATTTCTTTACAAAGTTTATCTCTTTGAGTATTTTCCCATTTTTCTCTGGCCCTCCCTCAAATGTGAAGAAGCTACATGACTCTTCTTCTTTCTACACAATTTTCCCAACTGAAGGACAGATTGCTGGGAATGGTATAGAAATACTTAGATTAGTAAGAGGTATTTATTTTAAAAAGGGCAATTAACCTTGTTTTCCAAGAAGAAAATCTGCCTAATGTTACTCACGTCTCCATTTGCTTTTACTGAGGGCACAGGACTTTTAGAAGGAGGAATGTTACACTTTGGGGTACAGTTCTTGGTCTCTTGTACTCACTTTGTTCCCAACAGGAAGTCAGGAAGCATCTGATAAATAGTACTTTCCTCCTTTTATGCACCTTACTGTTCTTTCCCATTTGCCTTCTCTCCTGGTCTGATGGCATATCTATGACTTGCATAAAAAGGGGACAATTAGAGAACAGGCTGACAGGGACCAGAGGGGAGAGGAGAGGGAATTTCAGGGGAAAAGGGGAAGGATTTACAGGAACAAGTATAAAGGTCACATGGACAAAAACTAAGGGGGGTGGAAATGGGAGGGAGGTGGGGAGGGTGGGGGGGTGGGCTGGGATGGAAGTAAAAGACAGAAAACTGTACTTGAACAATAATTTAATAAATAAATAAATAAGAAAAAAGGGACAATTATACTTGTAAATGCAACAATAACTGTAGCAGTGGAAAACACCTATAACATGACAACTGTTGAACAATGAACTATAATGCTTTCTTATAACGTCAGCCACCACCTACATTGAATAGAGTTTATGCCTCCACACCATTACTCTCTGAGGCTAAGAATATCCTTCGTTAGTCAAAGACCAACCTGAACCACCTGAACCACCGTTTTCAGAACTGACTCAACCTACTCGGCATGGAAGTTGGGGCAGCGGACAAGCAAGTGGTGTTCAGATGCATTAAACCTCCGTCCTCGAGGTTCGCCATCCAGTCCAGTGCGTAAAACCCAGTGTCGGTTGAAGAGGGGCACAGTCCTTTATTTTTTATTTAAAAATATTTTTAAAGTTTGCTTATGTAAGGGGAAAGAAGGCATGTGTCTTTAATTTATCTTTCCATGTACGCTTTTGCTAGCGTCCTAGTTTTCCTGAATATTTAGAATGCTTTTGCTCTAAAAGCAAAAACTTGTTTGAATAAGGACTAATTTTTCAACATGTAGACAAAATATTTGAATAACTGGTGGAAATAATAAATTACTATACTATAAAGTGATTTCATTGCTCTTAAAAGCAAAATAGCACCCTCGGGAATTTCCCGGAAACGACTCCATTTTTGTATCACTCCCCTAGTAGCCACTTGATCTCACTCTGGGGTGGACTGGGGAGCAAGTTTATTTTTAATAAGTGAGCACCTCCATATTTTCTCTGGGAAAACAAGGAGAGCAGTGGTTTTTTGGGGAAAACAACCAAGATCTCTAAAAACAACGATCACATCCTTGCTGTCGTGCCTGACTTCATAGTTCTTGCCTTCAAACAAAACTTGTGTGTAGGAACAGCCTTGAAAGACTATGTTGTTCTTTCCGAGGAGCTTAATGAGTGCTCATTATTTCGACCATTTGCACTTTCCTGTTTCTCAGATTCCAACTGCATAATCCAATTATACTGTGTGGGTCTGGTTGGAAAACAGTCTGATGGGGGAATTCGGAGGTTGAGCCACGTTGGTCTTTGAGAGGAAGTACCATTGCTGGATCCAGAATGGAACTCTGTGGGGATCAGGCTGTGCAACCTCATCTTGGTGCAGACCAGGCTGCCTTTGGGTTCTAGCACAGTGATTCAGCCGTTCTTCACTCGGGCTCTCTGGGCCTTAGCTCCTCATTTGCATGAGTATCAGTCTCTCGGGGTAAGAGAGGGGATTAACTGAGATAATGCATATAAGGTGCTTGGCACACAGCGGATGTCTGGATACGTGTGAACTGATACTATCACACTGAAAACACACACAGGGTAATTGTTCTGGATTGGTAGACTGGCCTTCCGTAGATGGAACCAATACATTTGCAATCCAGGTGTGTTTTTTTTTCCTCTCAACTTCCACACATGCAAACCACAACTTACATACATTACTGAATTTCCTTCCTCTGATGCGTAGAAATTTTCACCATGATGCCTCTAGAGTAGGTTAAGAAGTTTATATTCTCTTTTAAGATGTTTTCCTTTTATCTGCCCAGTGATAATCGTTTCCTGGACTCTATTTAATGACATCACAGTCAAAATATGTTAGTGCTCTCTGGCATGGAGCCAACGTCGCTGGCCCAGAGTTTCTGAAATTGAAACACGAATTTTACAGAGTCATGGTCAAAGTGGGGCGTGGGTTGTGTTGAAGCCAACACAGCCGGCTGTTTGAAAACATGCACTGCCCTCTGAATGTCTTACTCTGCCCCTGAGGGTGAGGCCCAAGTTCCTCACATTTCCTGCACTGATATTTCTTTGACTAGAGCTCAAACCCACCTTTCTAAACTTACTGTGTTTCTCTACCTGAGGTCTCTGGCTCTCATCCATTCTTGGGCTTCTTGGGCCCTTCCCATTGCCAGGAATGAACACAAACTTTTGCTTATTTATATTTAAGAAAGAAATGAAGACTGTCTTTGGATTTTATTACATTCTCAAAGTAAGGAAGTTTCAAAACCTTTGTTTTCCCCGAACCTTCCCTCGGCTCTTCCCATGTTGGCATGCCCACTATGGCCTCGGCCCTTGGATCCTTTCTCGTGACCGTTACTTAACATTTCCTGCTCTGGAAATGCCCTCCCCTCCTGCCGCATCAGCACTTTAATTTACATCAGCATCTGTTCTGTTATCGCCTCCCCAACTTGTGGTTTTTCTCCTGTCACCTGAACAATTTTTTTACCACATCTTCCTTCAAATAAACTATCGTATTCACTCAAGTTTATTTTTAATGTAAACTTGTGGATATATAATATAAAGAGATGAGCGTGAAAGTTGGAAAAGACTGTGGCCTCCGGGAAAAAAAGTATTTCCTTCACAGCAGAAATAAAAGCGGAAGACTGGTGATGTCCGAGCAGGGGAGAGAGAAATGGGTCTGGGCTGGTAATTCCTGTCCTGTGGGCAGAGGGCAGGAGCCATCAGGGAGGCAGTGGAAATGGGATTAGCAGTCAGGTGTGGAGAGGCTGGCTGATGTGTGGGAGGGGGGTAGTGTTTACTCAGGAGAGAAAAGGGGCACAGGGTAGGAGTGAGTGGGGAGGTGAGGAGACAGACTGTGTTTCTGAGACTGACAGAGGGTGCTGGGTGCAAGATGGTGCATAGGGGGAGGCTGCAGATGAGAAAGAAACTTTGGAGACGTCCCAAAGATGGAGACTGAAGAAGAATGGTGGGGGATGGGTGAGTGTAGAGACTGGAGGTGATACAGGCTGGAGGTTAAGATTCAAGAAGGCTGCATTTTATTGAAGATGGTGTGTGGCATGTCCGAAAAGGAAGGCTTGAGGGATTGGGGGAGGTATTCTGAAATGGGCAGAGGCAGCCTGTGTGTGTGTCTTATAGGGAGGAGTTGTAAAGAGTGATAAATAGAGACCATCTTCTTGATAGGACAAACTATCACCTTAATGATCTGTTCTTAAGTCTGGTACAGGACTCTAAAGAGCCAATACCACCGTGGACCGAGAGAGATAATAGAGTATGTACAAACAGTGCCCGAAACTTCCAACATCTGGGTCAGATGGTGAAGAGATATGCAGATTTCCCTGCTAGTCTCTAGAAGGCTGGGAGAGTGGTTCTCAAACTACAGGATGCGCAGGAGTCCTCTCTCTGGGCATCTGTTACAGCAGAGGTTCTGATTCAGCAGGCCTGGAGCAGGGCCCGGGGAAATCACACTTCTGACAAGACCTGGAGTGGTGCTGATGAGGCTGGTTGGAGACCACACTTTGAGAACCACTTCGCTGAGAAGACCATTTCATACCTTTTAGAGGTTGATCAAAGTGCTCTTAAGTTTCTTTTGAACAATAAATCACTGTGGTATAAAGTGAAGTAAGTGAACATGCTCTTTTAACTCTAAACTAATAGACAAACATAAAACATTTTAAATGGGAAATGGAAACGTTTAAAATTGCTATTGATTCTCATCATTTCAATAGTTCAATAAAGAAAAGATTCATGTTTTCAGTCTGCCCTTTTGGTTTCCTGATGTAATGTGGATCCCTAGCTTTGCTTTCCTCTGCTTTCCTTCTGAAAGAAGCCATCTTTTCAGATTTAGTTTACATAGCGGCCCTCCGCAGCATGAGGGAAGGAAACTAGACGTGGAAACTGGGGAAGATTTTCTTTCCCAGCTTTGGAAAGGGAGGGGGTGTGGCCACTGCTGAAGGAGGAGTTTTGGCTGTCAGGGAGCCAGGGTCTCTCCCAGCTCCCCCGCCTTGTTATGGGGCGTCTTCTCTCTGCGCAGCCGCCAGCCTCAAAGCTCTCTGTCCACCGTGGCAGCTCCAGCCTCTTCCAGGGGTCAAGGCCTGAGTTTGGAGCACAGGGACGACGCTCTTGGGGAGGAAAGGGCACAGTGTCAGTGCTCCAAAGAAAAGATGTGACTGCATCAGAAACCATTGCTTCTCCTTGATCATTTCTTTTCTCATGATTAATCCGCCCAATGCGCACATTCTGAGAGATGCTGGCAGAGCAAAAAGAAGCTTTTAAATATTAGCATAAGTTTCCAATTTTTCCTTGTTCAGACTGGACAGAGTTGTCCTTGCTCTTGATAAAGGATTCCGGGAATTGCGGCAATGATTAAGAGCGTTGTTTAATCACGAGCAGGGAAGCAGTCCAATCAGTATGAAACACAAACAAATAGCAGAAAGGATGATGGATATTGAGTTCTTAGCCCTCCTGGTTTTCAGACATCAGCGACCTGTGTAAGCTGGCTGCTGTAGCTGTCTGAATTTGTTGTTTTTCTTTGTTGGAAGAAGAAGGGACAACTAGGGCGAATCAGAGACTGAATGAGTGGGTGCTGAGCTGCCAGATAGACTGCAGGACACCCAGTTCAATTTGAATTCCAAATAGACAGTGAACAGTTTGCTGTATCTGACATGCTTACACCTCTGAAGCTCAAATTTATCTGGGCATCTGGTATTTTTATTGGCTAAATTTGGCACCTTTCCTCAAAAGAAATTCTTCTATGTCGGGAGCAGACTCAACATTTCAGACCGAGCTACCACTTGTCCTGGTTCATACCCTCCGGAATGTCGAGATTCTCTAAAAGTGGAATGATGCAGTTGCAGGTGATATTTATACGTTTGTGTTGGTCTTTGGAATTTAGATTCATGATCTTAGAAAAGAAAGAAAATCAAGGCTGGTATTGGCAGAAAAATCAAAAGTTGTTCTTTCTCCCCTCTCAATGGCAATCAGCTGATATCGCCAGTTGGACATAAACCGTAACAGTGAGTAACAGACGGGACACCTTTGGATCACCTATGCTGCATTCAGCAATTCTTTGAACAATAGTTATAATTTGTTAGGGGGCATATCAATGTAAAGATACAGTGCTTTCATAAAAAAAGGCGATTACTCAGTATTTCCTACTTTGAACCGAAGCACACACCACATTCACTGTTACTCTGTCTTTTGTACAGCACATACATGCTGCAAAATGGATCACTTAATTATATGATTATCTGTCTTCAGGGAGGATATGTGAGCGTGAATGGGAACTGTCAGGAGAGGTACATTGATTTACTTGTGATTATTAATCTATATCTATAGCCATTGCAGGCTACAAGTTGGCTTTAAAAAATATCTAAAATATAAATTACCTTTACAATGCAAAGTGGGCATTTCAGCATGAAAGAGCTGCTTGCGCTGGAGAATGGACACATTAGCTGAGTGGGGCTCCAGGCTAACACCATTGCTTCTCCCTTCCTCTGACTTCTGGTGATTGTCAGTCTAGGAGGAGGTCAGGGGGAGATCCAGCCTCCTAATTAACTGGGGGGAAAGGGGGCAGAGGCCATGCAGTTAACCTTTGTAACTGAATCGCCAATTACAATCATAGGAAGGAATATCACTCTGCAGTGAATCAGAATTCTGGGAAAAGCTCGTGGAGACTCCAGGCACCCTGAGAGCCAGACATTGGAGAAGTTAAGCACCTGTAGTCAAACTCCATTAATCTCTTTGTATATTTTCCTTAGTTCTCTGGGGTTCGTTTCAGGGAAAGGGTTGAGAGCACAGGAGAAGGTTAAAATAGTAATGCTCGTGTAAGCTGAAACCAGCAGGGAAACTGGATTCAGCTACAGTGGTACAGAGGCGTAGATGACAAAGTTCTTTCTTCTAAAGGTTTAACTAGGTGCAAGCAGTTCCAAGTGACAGCTATTCCAGTGGCCTCTCAATCTTTGAGTTAGTTAAGCGTTAATTCTGTATGTTATAGCAAGTCATTATGCAGTTGTAGGGAACAGAAAAAGAGAAAGAAAGCACTGAACAACTTGTTTAAGGTTATGCTGTGTCTCTTGACCATGGGGTTCCACTCGGATGCTCAATCCTGAAGATAAGTTCATTGCTTTGGCTTCCCAGGGCATCTAATGACTCTGAGCATCATATTCAGGAGCAGTTCTTAATATGTGACTCCACCCCCTCATCCTGTTTTTGATGGAATGAAAATAGTATATGCCTGTGTTTCTATACGTCAAATAAGTGAATTTCCTATCTCCATGAATGTATTTATAAATGCAACATTTTTGGTGCGGGGGGAAACTTACCAAGAAGCAGGGAAATCTCCTTACAAAGCTGAAAACATTTTCACGATCCAAGGATGAGCACCAGAAATGCTAGAATGGTTCATTCTGTGAAGACTGCCAAGAAAATCTTGTTTTGAAACTCCCGTGCCCACGATTGCATCATGCCAGGTGAGGCATCCACCTTTGGAAACAGCAGATAGACATTTGCTCTTCTTGAACTCTGCTGCCTGGTTTCAAAGGGCTTTTTATTTATTTATTTATTTATTTATTTTTTGCTTCTCTTGGCTCTGAGTGGCTGCAACACATGGTAAATCTTTAACTTCAAGTGTCCTTCTGTGGTGACCAACTAAAATATTAGCAAAATAAATGTTTTATGGGAAAATGTTGGCAGGAGCCCCAACTGAAACAGGTGGTATTGGGTTATTTCAATATAATGTAATGATACAGCCAGGTTTCCATCTGGACAGCATGTGGTTGGGTCTGCTCAGAGAGTATCAAAGAGTGTGAGTATGCACTGGGGAAACCAGGGGTGCACAAGTGTGCAGCTCAACGGCTACTTTACAAAATAATAGCCTGGTTTCAGGTCCTCTGGGTTAAATATTTTTACTGTCAAAATATGAATTTCTTCATAAAATATTAAAGGCGAAGCAAGCCTCCGACATGCAATACTGAGCCGTATAATTATAAGGCAGTTCCTGGAAACCAAAGAGAGCATGCATTAAAGTGAAGTGTTCATTATAAAAGAGTTCATTACCCTTGGAAGCCAAGACACGTTTTAGAGGGAGCCTCAGAACAGAGAAGCTTTTTAGCAAGGCTTCCTATACTGTGAAAACAAGGCTCAGCCTTGTTGGTAAGAATGCAATTAGAAAATAGAGAGAAAATGGGAGTCGTTGACTGCTAAGGGCCTGATCGTGATCCAAAGCTAAAGAGATGTAGCTTTAATTTACCACCAGGGAAGAGTTTCTCCCTCTTCCATAAAAATCCTGCTTCAGGCACTTCAAAACACATGGAATTAGGAACACTCAGAACATTTGGTTTTGCACTCAACTCTCCTCACTGTGTATTCATGCTAAGCTCGATAATAAACTCTTGGCTCAATAACTCCCAGTATATATCCCGGAGAGAGGCATCAAATTATGGCTATATGCAGAGGTAGATCCTCTTCAGAGAGAGAGACCCCACTCCCTGGCTCTCTCACCTCTAGCCAGAGGAAGGAGACAGGAATATGCACACAGGGAGTAAGCAATTTGCAAGTGGCTTGCAATCACCTTGACGATGACTGGAAGACTCGGGAAGCCACAAGCACCATCTGCCAAAATGAAGGAGTCACTTGGATCCCATGGTACTTGGCCAGGAAAGCGTGGCTGGCTTCTAGAGAATTCTTTGCAGCCATCAGTTGATAGTGCAGCAGACATGGAAACATTGATAGCAAAGGCCTAGGTATGAACTCTGAGGGTTG
This sequence comes from Sturnira hondurensis, assembly GCF_014824575.4. Taxonomy (NCBI): domain Eukaryota; kingdom Metazoa; phylum Chordata; class Mammalia; order Chiroptera; family Phyllostomidae; genus Sturnira; species Sturnira hondurensis. The sequence goes on along the minus strand of NW_028079044.1, from coordinate 16,438,671 downwards.
ATGGGTAAAAGTGATGGATCAGTGAAGGCTGGGGGAGAAGAGATAATGAAGTCGAGCACTTCATCATCATGCCATCATGCCACTGGTACCCAGAGGAGGGAAGGCATGCAGGAGGCTCTTGCCCATAACTCAGAGAGTGGGCTACCCCACATTATCTGCTGCATTTTCTCTAGGTTGTCAGAGAGAAAGAGAGGAGATGGTCCATGAGAGGCCTGGAAGCCCTGGAGTCTGATTCTTTTACTCTGTGGGGTTGGCCTGAGGCTAGGGAGAGAAGGGTGCCCCTAGAGAATGAGGTAAGTTGCAGTGTGAGACCCAGGTTACTTGGGGAAACGATTTTATCCATCTGGCGCAGAACTGACATGGAAATAGAGGCTTATCTCAGTCCTTTCCAAAATGTGTTGGGTACTATGGTATGCACCATAGGACTTTGGCTCCTGTGGGGTTCTAGAAGGCAGTGACAGACACAGTCTTCCTAGTTGAGGATTTTATGACCTAATGGGGGAGAATGGGTACCCAAAGAGGAATTGGAATTTGGGCTACTCAAGGAGAAAGACTGTTTCATTCTTCATATCAAACGGTACCCTCACCACAACATATGGCATATAGTAGATGCTAAATTTAATGCTGAACTGAACCAGACTAGAAGACAGGTGACAGGGTTGGTGGCTGTCTGACTGTGTGTCTTAAATATGTCTTTTGACCTCTGTGGTGGGCCTTGATTCTGCATGTGCAGGATTAAGAGTCAGATGATTAGATCTATGTCCCTTCCAGCTCTCAAATCCTAGGACCTGAACGGAGAGAATATAGAGAAAACAATATGTACACAGAAGTGCCAGTGATTATGGGGAACAAGCCTAAACCGTTCATGAGCACCTTCTTTCTATGTTAGGGGCTTGGAGCCTCCGTAATTCTGTGAGGTTAGCAGCTTTGTCTCCATTTTACAGATGGGCAAACCCATTTTCTTGCCCAGGTTCACACAGCTAAGTCTAACTCCAAGGACTGGGTTCCTTCCACCATACATCAAGCTGCCTCCCAGCTTTGTGTAGAGTAAATGTTAAAGTGAATGTAATGATTTAAGGGAGAGGTAGGGCACTTTGTAACTAAGATTTATGCCCCATATTTAACTGCTAGGCTCTTCAGCTAGTTTGTGTTTTTTTGGTTCTTAGAAATCACCTGAGATTGGAAATGTTTACTGAATTAATTGCACAATCATTGAAACCTCTCTTAGTATCTTATGCTGGAGTTCTCTCCCCACTGCTCTTTTCTTCTGAAGTCTAAACTATCCAAGTCTCCAAGTATAATGACACTAGTTCTTCCTTAAGGAAAAATAAATATTTTGAGCCACAGAGTAAAACAAGTGGTCTTCTTTCAGTTAGGGAGGATGGGGGGGAGACTGTGTTTTGTGGATGGGGATCAGGGGACAGGTGTATTGACCTGTGGTTGTGGATCCCTCTGGCTCTGCTGCCCACTGTGGTGGCTCATACTGATAGATAGGAGGAGGAGGGGAGGCCAGAAGCTTGGCTGGGAAATGCAATGACTCTGGTTCCCTGTGAGCTGTCACTGAGTTCTCCAGGCATGGTTGAGGTGAGGAAAGTTCCCTCACTAGCTTTAGGCTATTGGGGAAATTGTCCAAACTATTTTGCAATGTTGAGGTGACAACAAATCAAACGCAGATGTAGAATTTAGGTGGTCATTCTGAGATCGTCCTGAAAGCGTTGCTAATGTTTAATATTTATTGAGCACATAATACATGCAAGGTCCTTTGCTAAGAACTTTGCAGGTGAGACAATTGAAGATTAGAGAGTTTGGGTAATGGCCTGAGGTCACAGGGGCAGGAGGGAACGAATCTGAGTTAGGCCTGTCTGACTCCAAAACACAAGCTTTTAATCATTATGCTAAAATTACAGCCCCAATACAGCACTGTGTAAATAAACTAGTGACTGCATGCAGAACCAGGGTGGTAAATTGGGACTCATGAATAACCATTTAGAATGGGCCAGAGAGAACTTTCCTCTCCCGACCGGAAGAATAAATTTCAGATGGATTAATATGTAGGCTATAAACAAAAGCAAAACAGAAACCAGTAAATGTGACAGGAGAAAAAGTTGATGAATATAATAAATAATGATACGAGGCAGAGAGGGACTTTATAAAAATAAGTGAGAGAAGAAGGATAGAGGCTACAAAAACTCTCCAACATTTCTGTATATCAAGACTGATGGAAGTTGAAAGACAAACAACTGGGAAAAACATGCACAGGCTTGATGTCAGCTAAGAGGTGCATGTCCCTAGTGAGGGCAACCTTCTTACCAACCAAAGAAGGAGACAAAAATAGCCTAATAGGAAAATGGGCAGTGACCATGAATAAATATTCACACAGGTGAAGTACAAATGAATAATCGACAAAGGAGTACATGTTCAACCTCACTAGCAATAATAAAATACATTTTAGTTGATAGGCTTTTTGTAATTGTGAGAGAAATAACAAAGCTGGTGGGGACCTAGGGAAACTGACTAGACCTGCGGACATTCCCACGTGTCAACGGCAGAGTGAGATCGGCGGAACTTATCCGTAGGGCGCTTGGCCAGCATGTGTCAATGCTTTAGGTGTGTTCACACCCTTTGTTGCAACAATTCTAAATCTAGTAGTTTGTCCCAGAAAAGTCACGCTGAATGTGAGCAATGACTTACTTCCAAAGAGGCATTGAAGCCATAGAAACAATCTGAATACTCAGTAATAGAGGATGAGTTTAAGTAATATTTTCACTTGTTTCTGAATGGTAAGAAGTTTGATAGAATATTATCCAGTCACTCAACATGATGTTGTAGAAGAATATTTAATGCCATGGAAAAATGTTCTGCAAAATAGTACACATTTCTTTTCTAAAAATTATGTATGATAAACCTTTTCTAAACTGACTGAAAAAAGTGACACTAAAAATGCTACTAGGGTCCCTTTCTCTGATCAAAAGGTTAGATTTTTTTTCTTTTTGGTGTGTTTTCTTAGCACTTTCAAATATTTCATACGTATTGTTTTGTAACCTAGATCAAAATGGTATTAAAAAGTGGACTGCCTATTTGGCCTATTTCCTCTTTAGTTTACTAAGACATGGTGTGTTCCCGTGTCTGGGAGGGCCAAGGATCAAATGCTGCGAAATAAATCACCTGGAATATTGCTGTCATTTCTGAGTGTCTTATTACAGTTTGGGGAAATTTAGCATGTGCCAAGGAGCACGAAGATGAATATAGAGGAAATCGTACTTTGAAATTTCCAAGTAAAGTCAGGGAGCTATTAATTTACTGAACTCATAACAAAAACTAGACAAGTTGTTAACTTGACCTGGAAATGGATTCACCCCTGGAAGAAGAGGTCATCCAAGTTCCCTCCACACCTTCCAGTGCGAATGGGACTAAGATTTGGCTTCTCCTACATTCACATTTTCAGGTTCCAACTCCCTTTTCACCCTATTTAAGAGGAAATTGAAGACTAGAGTTTGATAATTAATTAATGTGTGTCTGCATGCGTTTGTGAATGTATGTGAAGAGATGGGCATTGTAAAGTTTTTGCTTTGTGTTTTTGTGCTGAAGCCTATTCTGATTAATTAATGCTCTAATTTGGGTTGAATTTATCAGCTCTGTTCATGATCCCTTTTTTGAAAGAGTTTAATTAACTACTTAATGAAGAAATCTACGTTGCTGTGCAAATTCACGCCTCGTTAAATCCCTGCTGGAGACTGTCAAGGCAAGACCGAGATCTCCTTGCTGGTGGGCTGCTGGCCCCACTAGTCACCTTTTGCTTTTCCAAAGCTTGGAAGTGAAATTCTGAGTCATTGCACCCCAGATTCAGAACCCTGAGCTTTCGGTGTGTGCTCTGGATGTCAAACAATGTTTACCTGTTAACTTGGGGAAAGAATTACTAGCCAGCTGCTGGAGTTCATTGAACACAGTCTTGTATCATCTTTGGGGAATTCCAAGAGGCTACTGGTCTCCTTTGTTTCTCTTTTCAACCAGGCTTTTCTGGTAGTTGTACTTAGGATGGCCTTCATTTTGTGTTTGGGTTCCTTTGCTCTTTTCTCTGTTATTCATCAATCTGTGTTCAAATGAAACCTTTTTCTCTAATCAAATAGTGACATTTAAAATTTTACCTCCACTTTTTTGTACACATGAGAAATTCCACTTATTGTATCTGCCCATGTAAAAATTATTTTTAAGATTTTAATCTTCACTCAAGGATATGTTTATTGATTTTAGGGAGAGAGAGAGAGAGAGAGAGAAATGGTAATGTGAGAGGAAAGCATCATGCTATTGCTCTTGTGCATGCCCCAACTGGGGATTGAACTCACAACACAGGTAAGTGCCCTGACTGGGAATTGAACCTGCAATCTTTGGGTGTGTGGAAGATTGCACCCAACCAGGGTGCAACCAACTGCACCCAGCCAGGGCTGTTCTTTTTATCATTCAATGAGGATTTTAAATAACACCAAGACCCAGGAGACCATCCTGTTATCCCTCTTGAATGTTGTCAAACAATGAATTAATTTCCACCTGCTAAGTGTCAGCCATGTTTTATCAGCACTATAAGAGAAGCAAAGTTAAGATAACATGGAAATGTTGTGTGGACTGGGATTGAATGCTTCATTAAAGTTCAGATGGATTCCATCTGTTTTCCCCCCCTCTCTATTTTAGTTACCTAAAGTAAGATACAGTGAGGAAAACAAACTAGGATTTGGATTTCTTTTGACCTACATATTTCTCCAGTGCTGAATGGTTACTTTCTCCAGTCAGGCCATCTCAGTGGCCTCTTCATGGGAGCGAGAAATGGGACAGTGTATTCAATCTGGCAGCTAAGAAGCAGTGCACCGCACCGAAGCGGCGGTGGGGTGAATGGAAGCTCTTTACTCTGGCTTGAAAACGGCAAGCCCCTTCTGCTGGATGAGTCAGTGTGCAGGGGCCCCAAACCAAATGCCTTCATTTCAAAGTGACTGGACTTTGTTTTAGATCTATGGGGAGGAGAGAAGGTCTAGAGGTTTGGAGAAAATCCAAACCAGTTCATCAACCCTTAATGTTTTCAAGAACATTTTATTTTGCTGCAGTGTCTAGTAAAAAGTTTAAGGCTGCCTTGGTGAGGGGTAAGAAGCAGAGCTCTTTAGGACTGGTGACTTCATAAGCTTCAGAACGTGGACCCAATTAAGCTGGAGACCTTGAGGAAGGTGTGTCTTTGGGTATTTATTACAAGTCCAGAGCAGTATGAAGTTGAATAAATCCTTCTCTCTGGAAGGAACATCCACATTTGCAGCCATCTATGGGAAACATACTGGCTTATTAATCACTTGGTATTGGAGAAAGCTCAGCTCTTTGCATTTTTAGCACAGATCGGGAGCAGTGTTCTTCCAGGGTGAAAGCCTGTTGTGGGGTGTGCAAACATGAAAAAAATGAATTTCATTTGGCTATTTAATAACATGGGTCAGAAATAACAGTGGCTCATGTAAGTTATGAGGTTTTTTTTCCCCCTCATGGACTAGAAGTCCAGAAACAAGCAGTCTAGGCTTATCGGGCAACTCCATGGTATCATCAGAGCTCCGGTTCTTTTTATCTTCCTGTTGCTCCATCCTGGCATGTGGCTTCTGTCCCAGGGCTGCCTTGTGGTCCAATATGACAGGTCGAGTTCTAGTCAACATCACTTGCATGCCCAGGTAGGGAGTCAAGGGCAAAAGGAGGAGATGCCTGCTGTGTGGCGCCCGGGGGCGGTTTTCTGGAAAACCCCTTTAACAATACCCACGGCACACCACTGGCCACTGTGACCTGCAGGGGCATGTTTTAGCCAGGGATCTGCACTGGATTCTTTGACCAAAAAAGACAGGAGAATGTGCACTGACTGGGCACTGACTTTGACCGTCCATCAGCCACAGCAGGAGTTCCGGGAGCCTGTGGGAGGCATTCCCTGAGCAAGCCTTCTTGCTCCCCGTTCTGATGCCAAAGACTTGAACACCCCTTCCTTGTAGATCTAGAGCCTCCCAGCGTTCTGTGAGAGGCAAGCAAGAAAAAGGACTGGTATACATGGACCTCAGAGAGGTTCTCCAGTTTGCTTTGGGACACACAGCAATCTAAAGAGGAGTGGAATTGGGCCCTGGATGCTGGAAATAGACATCAAAGGCAAGAGTGCAAAAGCGCAGTTTGAAATATTGTCACTGGTGTCATCAGTTCACCCAGGACAACAGGATATAGACAGGGTAAGTCTCAGGTCTCCAATTTCTCTCCAGCACAGGAATTCCCATAGTGATAGCCACTTTTCACTGTGCACTTAATACAAGCCAGGTGCTATCTATCTATTATGTCTAATCCTCATCTGCCCCTGGATGGGAGGCATCAATATCCCAGTTTCTCAGCTAGGAAAATTGGAAGTCTAGAGGGGTTATATCACTTACTGAACTCACAGTTGGTAAGAGCCAGAGCCAGGATTTTGACCCACACCTCAGACAGCAAATCTGTCTCTGTCCTCTGTGGCATGCTGGTGATTGAATGCTGGTTTAGAAAAGACTTTGATATCCTGTAGAAAAAGAGGTGATGGACTTGTTCTCCTGATGGGAAGTAGTACTCAGCATGGTGTGAAGTTTCCCTGCGCCTACTCAAGGGCAACTGTTCGCTGACCACTCTGTACACGTCCCAGGCCCGCTGTCTGTGCACAGAGCAGCCAGCGCACGGCCCCTTCCTTTGCTCACTGGGTCACATTGCCTGCCACCTTCCTCTCCGTGCGCCACTCCGGGAGTGGGGAAAGGCATCATAAAAGCATTCAGCATATTCTCATATTTTTCTCTTGATGTGAAAAGATGAAGTCATGTCATATGGTCAGATTGCCGGCACTGTTAATAATAAACCTCACATAATTAAGCACTGATTTATTCCTTTATATAAGTGAAACAAATTGCTTTAACTGCCTCTGCTCGAGACCATCCAGTCAGATGGATTAGGTATAGGAAGTTGAAACTAAAAATTATGGGCGCTCATATTTCACTGTGGTGGAGGTTTATGGGAGGCACAATTAGAACCCTAACTAAATGTGTCCTGCGTTCCCTTTGATGGAGAGATCAGATATTAATCTGGGGATATGACTAATTCTCAGCACAGCTGCTCTTCTTGCTCTCATATGCCTGCTTTAGCTTCAAAACCTAGAAACATGTTTAAAAAATTGATCAGAGCTTATAATAGCAATAATCACCTTGAAATTGGTTGTTACTCTAGTTAATGAACTGCGTAGAAGAGCTTAAGCCTCCCTCTGTGTCCCTCAGGCCTTTAACTAACAAGCTGGTTGTTAACCACTGGGTTTATTTAAAAAGAAAAATCTCTTTAGGGCATTGAAATGGGAAAAAGTGGAGAGCTGAGGGTTTTCCCTCCAAGGATCCTCTGACTGCGGCGCTGGTCATCCCCAGAAGCCACACCCCTTTCCCACCTCAGCCAGGGCTGGGGTGACCCACTGGAGGAGGCATCTCCTCTTCCAGTAGCCAGGGCCTGGCTGCCCAAAGAGCCGTCCCAGAGCTTCTTAGAAATGCAGACTCTCCCGCTCCACACCAGACCTGCAGATCAGGGTCTGTAGTTTAAGGAGGTGCCCCATTGAAGGAGCCCTGGACTGGGTGTCTCCCCTTGCTCCAAGCCCCAGCTGGGAAAACTGGGGTCTCATTTCCGGAGCTTCTCTGCAGACTTCCATTAGGGTTCCGCACACCCGCTGCTGCCACTGCTGCTGCCGGCAACTGGATGCTCTCCGAAGAGGGCAACACACACCAAAGCCGGAGTGTGACACCTGGTGAGGGAAGACCCTTCGTAGTGTACTGATCTGTTTAAAAAGCTGTTTCCCCATAGCCCACCTCATTTCAAGGAGGACTTTCTTGGGGAAAGGGAAAGACCGTCTGGGTAAGACTCCTGGGATCGTCCAGCAGCCTCAAGTGGGCAAGGCAGTCCACAGGGTTCAAACGTTGCAAGGTCTAAGGGGCTCGCACCCTTAGAACGATTTCGTTCCGTCCTAATTTCACAGCCTCGTGCTTAGGTTAGACCACTTGACCCGCACATACATAACGCTGACAAAATTCCCTGCTCCACGTCCGAGGAGAAGCGCGCCTCTGCACAGGGCCCACAGACTTCCCCAGAGCCCCCCGCAGCCCGTTCCAAGAGAGCGGGGTTCAGTGCTACGCTCTGCTTTCAGGTCTGATGAGCTGCTGTTTTATTTCTTTGCCCTGTTTCCTTTTCTAACTGTCCAAGGCAAAGATTTCCTCAAAAGCTTAATGAAACCTGAATTGCAGACTGCTGCGTTTTATTGACGTGCCACTGTTCTGGACGGCGGGGAGACCGAGTGAGGGAAGCTGCGTTGGGGAGCCCGGAGGGCTGTGGGAATGACGTCATGGGTTAGGAGAGAGTTTTTCCTGCAGTCTGAGGTCTGCAGATAAGCTTGGGAGTAAAAAGTGACATAGTCTGGGTTAAGCCGAGCATTGTAGATTAGGGAAATATGAGGAGCCAGCTGGGGCCAACCCACATCCTTGCCCTGGCCTCCGGAGTCACCTAGGCCGTGATCAGGCTCCGTGGGAAGCAGGCCGAGCCGCGTGCAGCAATCCCACCAGGACCTCATTTCCCCACTGCTCTTGATGGAAAACCCCCTCCCTTTCACTTCCTCTGTGGTTTGGTAGGTGTTGGGTTCACTCTGTGGACGTGCCGCCCTCCTTCCACGTTTACAGGAATTTAATTTTCACTGTAGGGAAGGTGGCCCCTGAACGACCCTTTCTTTTTCTCCCTAAAAGGAGGGCCACATTTTACAATTTGTTGGTTGTGAACTGGCTAATAATATGATTCTGTGCTACTTTTCATCTATAGTGGTTTAAAAAACTTTTTGAGTTACGAATGAGAAGTCTCATTTTGAATTTCTGTAGTGTAATTTGTTTAGGAATTCAAGCAAAACAACCTGTCTTTTCATCTATGTTGTATCCTTTATGAAATGTCATTTTCTCTTCACACACACTTTTCCCGTTCTTTTTTTGCAGACCCGGAGATTTGCAGACAATTGCACAGTGTCGGGGTTGGAAGGGAAGGACCTTGCCCAGCTCTTTCAGGTAACAGAAGCCGGAGCTCTGGCCTCGGGGGCTTGCGACTCGCCCGGGTCACAAAACTACTCAGCGGCAGAGTGGGAATCCTTTTCTCCTTTCTTAAACTGAATTTTGAAAATTGTAAAATGAATGCACACTTCTCAGGAAATTTGCCCTTTGCCCTCAATGTTGCATCCAGAACCCCTCCCCCTAGGTTGTCACTTATCTGTGGACTTTGTCCTGTTCAGATTTTCATATTCCTAGATAAAATTAAATTATTATGCTTTTCTTTATGGTGTGTATGCAGTTTTGTCGCCTTTAAGAATGTCTGCTGCCCTCCAAAGTTACTCTGGAAAATGTTTCTTCTAGTGCGTTTTTGTACCAAACCAAGGGCTTATAAATCAAGTAGCAAATGCCTGTCATTCTATACCGCCTCTGCCTTTCTTTGTTTTCATAGCGCTTATTATTCTAGCCCCACTGGAAAGTGTCATGAGAGGAGGGACTTTGTTTTGTCCTCTATGGTGCTTTGCCCATAGTGGGTATGTAAGAAGTTTTTGATGTTGAAATAATTTATGGCTTTATTTGCACATTTAAATACATTTGGAATTTATTTTGCTGTAAGCAGTAAGGAAGGTCTTTAGCCCTACTTCCTCTGTCCCCCTTTAAGTGGCTGCCTTTTTGTCTTCAGCCAATTTATTAATCTGTAAGTTCATTCTTTCCCTATGGGTTTGAAATGCTGTTTTTATCCCATAATTCATACCTGGCTGTATTTGGGGACTGCTCTTCATAAACGTCCTGGCTTCCTTTCATGTGTTTTTCTGTAGATGAGATACTTTTTTTCTCATTTTATCAAGCCCGCCTGACTCCACCCTCCTGTGGTTGTTTTGACTGGGATTTCTGCCTTCGAGTTCAGTACTCCTCAATGAAAATAGCTTGAAATAAAGAAGGAGGCATCTGAAGAATAAATAAAATCATTATTATCAGCAGGACTGGAGATCTGAATCCAGCAATAATAACCAATTGAGTTTTATTGAAAACATACTATCATATTTCATTGAATGAAAGACGTTAATTATAATATGGTTTTATGTATCACTAGAAATAAAAAACACTGCCAAGTTAATTATATCACTCCATCAATTGTAAGTTGCATCCAATTTCAGAAATGTTAACATGTTTTAAAAAGTTTGTTAGAATCAATCAATGAAATACCGCATTGAATGTGTTACACAAAAAAAAGATAGGAATTTTGTGTATATAATAGTGTTCTTACTCTTTTAAAATGTTTTTTATAAGCCTCATCTTGTTTATCCCTTATTACCAATCCTTGCTGTAGGAAGTACCAATGCTTTAATTCTCGTTTTACCCATAACATCAATAATAGCAAAATATATATAGCAGTAACTCTCTGAGTCAGGTGATGTTCTAAGTTCAAGTTCACAAAATAAAAGTCAAGATTGGAACCTGAGAATTTTGGCTCTGGAGTTCATGCTTTTAACCCAACATAGCTTGCATATGATGAGAAACCTGAGACTCAGAGGCCTTAGAAGTTTGACTATTATTGCCCAGTAGATTCTGACTCCTATACTAGCACATACAACGTGCCGCCCTTTGGAACCATAGCAGTGAGTACCATGGGGCTTCCTGTTTCTGAAACCTTTGGTTTTAGGTCAGAGGAGCCCACTACTCCTGGCCTGTGGTGTTAGCAGAAAGGATGGCAAGGAGCTCTGTAGACTGGAGACTTAGATATACGCTGTAAGTCCCTTCTAAGTTCACTTCTTTGACCTTGACAGTGTGGAGCAGGGAGCTAAAAAACTCCATATATAGAAGAGAGACTGGTTATTGGCTTGAAGTGTCTCTTTTAGTTTTTGTTATTTCTGCCTTGACTGGAATAAAAAACACCCCTAGTCAGGCATGAGTTCCCTGGTGACTTTGGGTTTCTGCCCCGATGCTCTATCTTAGTCTGATCCAGACACAATCGCCCACAGTGGCGACTCTCCGAACAGACAGTTCTCCCACAGAATTGTGCAGAGCTGAGTCCTGTTGACCCTAAGAGGACAGTCTTTCCAGGTGAGGAGTTAATCACGGCCAATGTCTGCACGTCTGTGTTTGAACTTCCTGTGGAGAATAGAAAATTTGTGTTCATCTGGAACTAATGGTTTCCTGAATTATCAACTGATCTAATCTTTTGAAGTCATTTCCCTCCACGAAGGACTCAAAGGCATGTGCGTGAGTGATTTGTGAGTTTTCACCATGCTTTTTGGGGTAAGGAACACTCCAGATGGAGTGAGGTAGCAGCTCTTTACCTGCACTTATGGTGCTAATCCCTGCTTGAATGGGGAGTGGGCAGCTTTTCTGCTTGTTGGGGCCACAAGAGCATTATTTCCTTTGTTCTGAAACAAGTGTGGGCAAACAGCCTTCTCTGATGCTTTTCCAGGGGTAGGTGTCAGGGAGCACTGGGCTGCTCTACGCTGGTGCTCGCGGTTAGGAGCCCAGAGGAGAAGTAGTGAGAAAGGCTAGTTCACGCCTGACCAGCCCCAGCCCAGTTCCATGTGTTAAACCCCCCTAATAGTGGCCTTTTTCTCTCCCCGTTTTGTCTCAGAGCCTCACTGGTTGAGAATTTGGAAACAAACTTTCCTGAGCGAGCATTTCGGGCAACGTGTCTTAAGCTCACACTGGGGCAGGGGGTGAGGGGAATTCAGATTCGTCGTTAGGGAGAAGGGAGGTCTGCTGACTCTTACTAATGAGAATTCACTGCAGTCTCATCTATGAAACCTTAACCAATGATCCTGAAGAAGAACTGCTCCCCAACCTCATTAACAAATTAAAGAATTCCATGTAGAGAGTTATCGAGGCTGCAAAATATTGCGAAAGTAACTGCTACTCTTCCCCAGCTCTGTAATGAGTTCTTAACAAAACAGGAGGATGCCAGGATGCTCCTTTGTGCGCTCAGCCTGGGAGCCCTGTCTCTGGTGTAGCCGGGGGCTGATTAGGGAATCACCCCTTCCCCTGGTTCAGTGTGCCCCCAGAGGCTGCCCTCTGGGTGCTGATGGCCAGGCCTCCAGGTCCTGAAGGGTTTTCCAGGCACTCTCTTTGTCAACAGGGTTGTGAAAACGACACTGTGTTAGCCTCTCTTAGCGGGAGAGAGTCTTTGCTCTCAGCTCTGATTTAAGAAGCTGTGCTTCTTGAGACGGGGGATTTTCCCATTGTTTCTCTCTTGCTGAGGACCCCTTGCCCTGAGATAGTTTGAATTGAATAGCTGAGTCCAAAAATGTTAATTACTGTAATTTATTGGAGAACTCAATGGCAAGACTCAGTTTTCTTTCAAATACTGCAAATACTAAGTACACATTCTTCCATGTCTATTAAACCAAGGTGAAGCCAACATGGTCAGTTGTGACTGTGGCTATGGGGCTGGTGAGGGTCCTGAGGAACTCTGGAAAAATGCAGGGTTTTTTTACTGTAATTGCAGGTTCTGTGCCCTGGCCTTTGCTGTACATTTGTAGCAGAGGCCAGCCATATGAAGGTGCTGTATATTTCAACAACACTGGAGGGAGGCAGTATTAACTAGTGGTTAGGGGCTGGGCTTCAGGCACAGACTGTGTGAGTTAAAGCTTCCCACTTGCTGTCTGTATGATCTGGCACAAGTACTTCAACTGCTTCAAGTTTTATACAACAGGAAAATAAAAATACAGGTCCATAATTGCTTATCTGAAACCTTTGGGGCTGGATGTATGTTAGAATTCAAATTTATTTATATCTTAGAAAAGTAAGCTAGTACATACACCCTATTTTACATTAAACCCCCAGCAAAGGTAAAGTCTGGTGGTATTCTGTAACCTGTTTCTATCAATATCCTATAACCTATTAATAATTCGTTATGAGCAAAGTAGAAGACTGTTTGCACTAAAGACTAGGAGTGCGTGTACAGCGATTAAAATTGAGGTCAGATTTTATTGCCAAGTGAGTCTGTGGCAAACTTATGACAAAACTAGGCAGTTTTCAGGGATTTTGAGATTTTGGAATTGCCGATATAGAATAGTGAGTTTGCAGTTACGTGTAAGGTTATTTTCTTAAACAAGGGTGTGTATAAAGTGCTTATTGCAGTAGCTCCTACACATTAATTGCCCAATAAATGATGGCTAGCATTGAAATTCCCATGCTCTGGCTGCAGCCCACATCTTCAGTGTGAGTTTACCACTGAGCATTCTGGCTGGTCATCTCGTCCCTGAGTCAGCTTATAAAAATATGTCATCTGCAAGTGTGTCCAGATGAGAGGACTTTACTAGCTCTGCCTCTTAAGGTAGTTCTGTTCCACTAGTTCCAGAGACCAGCATTGTCCAATTGAACTTTCTGTAATGGTGGGAATGTCCTGCATCTGTGCTATTCAGTTTGGCCGCCATTATCCATGTATGGGTAAGGAGCACTTGGAATGTGGCCAATGTGGTTGAGAAAGCGAATTTAAAATAGCTGCATGGTGGCTGTGGACCCCACCTGGGCATAGTGGACAACACATTATTGGGCAATGCAGGTCGAAAGATCTCTAGGCATGGGGTTCAAAGCTGAGATGACATTGCCCCTTCTGGATGCAGAATTCATTATCCTCAAGCTGCTGAAGCTGGTGAGGAACTACTCATTCATTTGTCCATCTCCTAAGTATTTTATGCGTGCCTGTCATGGCTCAAACTCTATGTTAGGCATACAGAACAAGGGTTTTGTATCTGTGCAGGACATGTATATTTAAAACACACATTTGTGAGCATGTGAAAGCATACATTTACAAATGCAAATCTATGGTGAGATACCGGATTGCACAGGAGCACAGAGGAAGGACACACAACCAACCGGCTGAGGGATCAGAAAGAATGTTCTTAAGAAGAAGGTACTTAGCTTTCTGTATGAGTAGTCAAAGTTAGCCAAGGGCGGTGGGATAAGGAGAAGAAGAAAGTATAGGTGAGCATGAGAAAAGGCATGGGAATGACAAGCAGCACGGTGTTCTGGCAAGCTGTCGGCAGTTGATGGGGCCGGAGTGGCTGAGGTTGGGGTGGAGCAGGGGGTGGAGGGGAGCACATGCAGCGCATACAGTGTCTGTGTGATAGGAGCTCGTGGAGGCAACACCCAGAGCCTGCGCAGACTCCAGAAGCGGGGATTCGCTCTCCTAGTTTCAGTCAGTACTTTGTCAGGAAAATGGAATCTGCTCTAGGTATTTCTAGATGGAAGAGGATTCATGGGGTAAACTGGTGGCCTGTATAAAAACGAAATCAAGAGCAGAGATAAGACCACCATCAAGAAATTCAGAACATTTGGGGAGCCATAGGCCAAAGTCCATAGCTGCCATCTGCTGTCTCTCAATGCCTATGTTCCTGCTGCAGCTGGAGAACAATGATTTTCTTTCTCTCCTGCCTTCTAAGTCTTTTGTCAAGTTTTTAAGAAAGATTTTGTTTAGTTATCTAGTTACTTAGTTATTTATTTTAGAGGGAGGGGAAGGAAAAAAGAAAGAGAGGGAAAGAAACTTCAACGTGAGAGAGAAATATTGATCAATTGCCTCTCATACACACCCCAACCAGGGACCAAACCTGCAACCCAGTGGGAATTGAACTAGTGACATTTTGCTTCGTGGGACAACACCCAACCAACTGAACTACGCCAATCAGGGCTAAGTCAAATTCTTTTAGTGGTAGAACTTAGTAATAAAATCTCTGAAATAGTTCCCAAGCTTGTATTATCTGTAATCACAAATAATATGAGTTACAAATTCTTTCTTCTCAAGTGCCTCAAACTAGTAACGTTGATCATAGGTAAGGTGACCACAGAATTTCTCATCCAAAGCAGGTAACTTTGGAAAATGAAAGGGGCTCTAAAATTTATTAACAGGCATGAGTTGATACACAGAACTATTCTGTGACTGGGAAGTTGGAACTGTGTGGTTATCCTAGATGAGGGCCTCATTAAGAAATGCATAACTAAAATTTCTTTAAATAAGGAGAAATTAAAGAGAGAACAAGGGAAAAGCTGTGGATAACTTGAGTCTGGGTGATGGATACATGGAATTTCATTATACGATTGTGTCTACTTTTGTGTGTGTTCAAAATTTCCATAATAAAAAATAAATAAGGAAAGTACCTGAAATTGTGATTTCAACGGATTCATATATACCTATTATATATATATATATATGTATGTGTATATACATAATATATATTTATATCGTTAATATAACCTATGCAGATCATTATGATGTGGAAAAATAAATATATCCTGTGTTCTTTAAGGGTCCTTGAGACCAAAGTGTTGTAACCAAACAGGGGAAGGGGCTTCAGGGTGGGGCTTGGGGCTGTTGAACACTCTGTTTAAAGCTGATCAGTAGATCTTTAACGTGGTCTTGATTATTATTCCAAAACCAGAACTAGTAGATTAGTTACTAGCTAATCGTTTTAGTCCTTATGATGGTTTTGTACAGTCCCTGGCATCTAGAAAGTGGTCAGTAAAACTTGTTCAGTCAGTGATGCGAGGGCACTGCTGTGTCCTTCCTTTGCATAAAGGGAGTTTAAACTCACAGGACAGCTGGCAAGGCTGGGGGAAGTCTGGAAAGATAGCTATCTAGATGTCAGGGACTGTGGCTGTTTTTTGGAACGCGAAGGGGTTGCATCATGCTCACTTGATTTTGTAGTTTATCCAGTTAAGCTCTTAAGTCCGCTTTTGAAAAAATAAATTTATTATGCGTCCAGCGGAGTCCTGGCTATCGTTTCTCCAGCCTGGAAGCAGATGTGTGTTTGGAGCAAGTTGATCCAGGGGACCCACCAACCATCCAAAGGAACTGAACATGAAGTGAGCCGGGAATGTTGGCTCCCCCTCTCAGTGATGCCTTGTGATCTAAGAGGTGTTTTCCCTTTTCAGCAATGTGCTGCAGAGTGGTCTGGAACAGTCTGTTGCAATTTTCTCCCCCAAACTCCCATGTTTCTGCCAATAGTGAATTAGACTGTCATTAGGTTTGCAGATATGCTTTGATCCATACACGGCTGTCTCCTGGTGAGGAGACATCTGAACCATTGATGTGGATTTGCTAAACCTGGAGAATAAAGCACACCATGGCACAAAGCACGTGGGCGAGGAGCCTGGAACCCTGGGTTCCAGTCACATCTCTGTTGCTAATTCGCTGTGTCATCTTTGGGTGAGGCACTGAACTTCCTTTTGTCTTCGTTCTCTGATCTGTGAAATAAGAGGACTGGACTGATTCCTAGTCTCTTTCAGATCCTCTGAGAGTGAATGAGAAAACTCTTCAGGCTTAGAGATAGGTGCCATCTGGCTGTTGAGATTTGGCTTTCAGAATTTACAATCCCTGGTGCTTTCCCTGGATAACCAGCGATCCTATTTGGCGAGTAGCTCAGTAGTCTTCAGTAGGCCAACTGTTGAAGGCTGCAAGAGCTGTCTGGATTTGATGATGTATCTTTTTGGGGCATCTCTGTCTTTCTGCAACCAACTTGTTCAAAGAAGAGAACATAGGTTAACGTACCATACATTTCAGAGCTGATCACCTAGGGACTTCTGGTTTCACCACCTTGATTTACAGATTAGGAGCCCAAGGCCCAGAAAGGGTGACTCACTTGCCCATGGCTAATTGTCAGAGTTGGACTCAACTCCAGTTTGCCCACCTTTGGGCCATAATCCCAGCACTCAGCCTTGTCAACAGCCTACCCTAGTCAATGACAAAATCCTTGGTGATTTAAATTTCCCCGAAGACTCCTTCACTGAAGGAGTTAAAGAAGAAACATTCATCCAGACTGGTAGGAGGGGCAGAGCTGGGCAGCCAAGCAGAGAGGACTTATGGCAAAGCAGGGGCTGGAGGACCAGGGTGGGCAAGGCTGCTGGCGGACCCAGTGAGGCAGGGGATTGCACACTGGGCGGTCCCACATTCACGTGCAGATAAATGGGGAGGAACAACTGAGGAGTGAGACAGACCATGTAACACAGGATTCTAGTGCGGGGAAATAAAGCCTCAAATTTACGATTAAAACTACCTGTGGGGGTTGAGGCAGCAGCAGGAGAAACTCCCAGCCTCACAGGAGACTTTGTTGGAGAGACCCACAGGGTCCCAAAATGTACACAAACTCACTCACCCAGGAATCAGCACCAGAGGGCCTGATTTGCTTGTGGGTGGCAGAGGAAGTGACTAAAAAGCAGCAGAGAGCAGAGCAAGCAGCTTTGTTCCCTCTTAGACCTCCTCCCCCACATACAGCAATACAACGCAACCACGGGGGTTGCCCTTCCCTGGTGAACACCTAAGGCTCCACCGCTCACTACCTAACAGGCATGCTGAGACAAACAAACAAAAAAAAAGGCCCACGTGAAAGAACAGATCAAAGCTCCAGAAAAAAAACAACTAAGTGATGAAGAGATAGCCAATCTATCAGATGCCCAGTTCAAAATACTGGTAATCAGGATGCTCACAAAATTGGTTGAATATGGTCACAAATTGAATGAAAAAATGAAGGCAATGCTAAGTAAAATAAAGGAAAATGTACAGGGAATCAACAGTGACAGGAAGAAAACTGGGACTCAAATCAATGGAGTGGACCAGAAGGAAGAAAGAAACATTCGGCCAGAACAGAATGAAGAAATAAGAATTTTAAAAAATGATGATGAGGGACTTAGAAACCTCCAGGACATCTTTAAACGTTCCAACATCTGAATTATAGGAGTACCAGAAGGAGAAGAGGAAGAGCAACAAATTGAAAATTTATTGGAACAAATAATGAAGGAGAACTTCCCCAATCTGGCAAAGGAAATGGACTTCCAGGAAGTCCAGGAAGCTCAGAGAGTCCCAAAGAAGTTGGACCCAAGGAGGAACACACCAAGGCACATCATAATTGCATTAGCCAAGATTAAAAATAAGGAGAGAATCTTAAAAGCAGCAAGAGAAAAGGAGACAGTTACCTACAAAGGAGTTCCCATAAGACTGTCAGCTGATTTCTCTAAAGAAACCTTCCAGGCAAGAAGGGGCTGGAAAGAAGTATTCCAAGTCATGAAAAACAAGAATCTACATCCAAGATTGTTGTATCCCACAAAGCTTTCATTTAGAATGGAAGGACAGATAAAGTGCTTTTCAGATAAGGTCAAGTTCAAAAAGTTCATCATTACTAAGCCCTTATTATATGAAATGTTAAAGGCACTTATCTAAGAAAAAGAAGATAAAAAATATGAACAGTAAAATGACAGTAAACTCACAGTTATTAATCACCACACCTAAAGCAAAAACAAAAACAAAACAAACTAAGCAAACAACTAGAACAGGAACAGAATCACAAAAATGGAGATTACATGGAGGGTTATCAGTGGGGGAGTGGGAGGGGGAGAGAGGTGGAAAAGGTATAGAGAAGAAGTGGAATATATGGTGGGTAGAAAATAGTCAGGAGGAGGTTTAGAATAGTATAGGAAATGTAGAAGCCAAAAAAGTTACATGTATTCATGACACATGGACATGAACTAAGTCCATGTGTCATGAAAGGGGGAGAATCTGGGTGCAAGGAGGAGGAGAATAAAGGAGGGGAAAATGGGACAACTGTAATAGCATAATCAGTAAAATATGTTTTAAAAAATGACCCCCCCTGCCCCCGAGATTGTTCAGTTACTGATGGAAAATGCTAGGATGCATGTAGAGGCAGCCCAGAGTGTGTGCTTCAACCCCGCCCCCCCCCAGAGTGACTGAACTTGGGCTTTCAGTGGTCCCACAAAACCAGCAACCCTCTCCCTGACACCCACATGCCCTGTTCTCAACAATGCTGGGAGAAATCTGTATATGACAGGCACTGATCCCACAGCCCGTTTCATGAGGGGTGTTGGGCACAACGCTCGGCTCACAGTGCCTCTGCTGCACCAGAATGAAGAGTGTGGGCGACTGTTTGGGACATGCTGATTGCTGCAACCAACTCCAAACAATTCACACCCCCACCCAGCTCTGGGATGGCTGCTCATCACCTTAGCTAAACGATCAATATCTCTCAGAACAGCCAGAGACATACTTGGGAAGGAGAGGCCAGATCACGAGTTTTCTTTATTCTCCAAGAACAGTTGGAAACACATATGGGATCCGTTCTCAGGCAAAGGCGGGGGGTGCAGCCGCGTGCCTATAGCCACCATCTGCCTGTCTTAGCCCTATCTATCTACCCGTCTTTCTTTCTTTCTATCTATGTATCTATCTATCTATCTTAATCTATCTATCTTCTACCCTTGTCTATCTACCTAACTAAATTGTTCTAAGAGCCTTTGAATTGGACTCTTAAGGGGCTCATTTAAAAGGTTTTGGTTTCCAGTTCTTCCCTCCAGACCCACTGATTTAGGCAATAAAGAGTATCCAGGAGGCTTTGAAGTTCATGTATTAGTAAGGTGAGAGGGAGAAGGGAATTTACAATGGGCCGCTGCTCCTGCAGCTGAGTGCAGCCAGAGCGAAGGACAGGGTGTCTCCCCAGGTGGAGTTCCTGCCCGTGATGCTCCTCTCCTTGCGCGTATCTTGGAATATCAGGATAAAGTGCACAAAGAAAGTGTAATTCTTCGGACAGATACGCCCAAGCGTTAACTTTGTTTTAAAGAACATTTAACCACATGAGAGAGAAAAACATCTGGAGTATCTGTGTATGACAGATAAACCCATGTGTCCATGTGAGTTCCAGACATGTGTGGTCATATTATATCTTTATTTGTTTAAAATACTTAATAATACATCTATGGATCATTTTATAATTATAAAACTATAGATGGTCACACTGTATCTTTATTTGCTTGAAATATTTAATAATACATATATTGATTATCTTATAATTACAAAATTACCCATACTTAGAAAATATACCATCACAATTGAAAAACAGTGTCTCTTTACCTTAAAGTACCCACTGTGAAGATTTTAAGATATGCTTCTCTCTTGTCTTCTAGTCGAAACAAAGCCATCACATAATTTCAAAAATCAAATAGTCACGCAAGACTTAGCATGGAGAGCGGCAGATTCCCTCCCCCAGGCCTGTCATTCAGTCACGTGTCCCAGAGGAAACTGCTTTCAATTGTTTTAGATGTCACTGCAGCTATTTATCACCACATTTATAAACGACATTTTATGTGCTATTTTTGATTTACCCAATGTAGACATTACCTACTGGCTACCTACGAAAATAAAGATTTCGGTCTCTTACAGACCATCTTCATACATACCCCCACCTATGCACATTTCCTCTCCTACCAGTACCTTTTATTATAAATCAAAACTTATAAATGTTACTACAATTCTGACTTCAATCCCAGTGTGTATGTGGAGGGTTTGGCCACACTGCTAAGCAATTCTCAGATACCAGGCCAGAGGGTGATGGGGAGGATCTGGGAGTCTAACTGAATGTATGAACAATGTTTTTGACCTTTTTTTCCCCCTAGTGCTAAAAGGCTCTTCCTTTCTTTTTTCACTTCTGAGTAAATGTACACACTTCTGAGAAATTCGAAGGAGGAAAATGGGGCAGGTCTGGCTTAAATTAAATGAAGGAGCTGCATCCAAGGCATCCATCAGAGACGGCCACTTAAACTCCACAGCTGAAGCTCAGAATGTTCCGGAGAGCCCCTACCATTTGGAATTATTTTAAATCCCTAATTGTGCTGGGATAGAAAATCTAAGTTAAGTTTAATATTTTAACAGGGCTGGTCCAACTGACTTCTTTACCTACTGGCCAGCTATCAATTTACTCCCCAAAATGCTAACAAGGTTCCCTGTTGCTAAGTTCTCTGCAGTATTTTTTCTGCTTATAAATTCTGTGTTTGCCTTTACTCTTTCACACGGTCTCTCTCCGGCACGCAAAGCACACCACTCCACTAAGTGTTTCTGAGCCCTTATATGACACTTCTCTTGCACTGTCCTCCATGGGCTTTGCTACTCTGATTTCTCATCTCACTTCTCCATGCTCTCAACATTTCTGCAAATTGAGTGGCATCTCTTCTCCACTCCTGTCTTTACCATGTCTCTTTTCTCCTGGTGCGTTTATTCCTTGACCATATTTTTAGCTCGGTTTGGGGAATGGTACAGAAATATATGCATGTGTTCATTGGTTATGTTTTGCCAGCTATCCTGTGTATTTTTACAAAGTAAAATATCAGCTGTAGTTCCTGCTGAAATTACTAGTCTCACAAAGATAAAGCTAATCAAAACACAACCTGTGAATTTCTTAATTGGTTTTCCTTCAAGTGAATTTTGGCTGATTTCATTACCTCAGAGTTGGAGTCACACAGCGACAAGTCACAAGTCACACAGTGTTGAAGATGAATGCTGTAACACTGTTAATTATTTCATACAAACAATGAAATTACTATGGAGGTGAGACTTAATTCTGAGAACAGGGACTTTCTTAATGGATTGAAAACATAGTTGTTTTGCATTAGAATTACTTGGATAGGGAGCTTTTGAAAAAGGTCCAATACTTCATGAATGAAATCAACATCTCCAGGGATGAAACCCAGGAGTCAATATGAACACAGAACAAAACAAAAAATCCTGTTATTCCACGAAACAGGTAGACTTAGCCACATCTGGTCTATCTGAACGGTGGGTCTATCTGAACGCACACATGGTATGATTTTAGGCATCGGCTCTCAAATTTTAGTTGGCCTTAGTATTACTTAGAGAGCTCTATCTCCCTGGGATTCGGATTTAGTAACTGGGGGACTAGGCCTAGTGGTTTAACAAGATTTCCAGGTGATTCTGATGAAGTTGGTTCAAAGTTCCTTCTTTCATAAGGAACACCTGATATAGCATTTTCTGAAAAGGCCATCTCTGTCTCCTTGGATACCGGTTTACCTTGGCGTTCAGATTCCTGAAATTAGGTAACTAGACTTTTTTTTCTAAGATTTTGCTTCTATGGGAATAAAAATCAATCCAGGAGTAGTTTCTTGTGCTGCTCATGCTCATCCGTGGTGTCTAAAGGGAAGCTTGACCCCTGTGGTTAGGTTATGCAGCCTCCTCTGCTCTCTCTTCTAGGTTTTTTCCCTAGACGAACAGCGTTTTTACTTTTTGACTCCCTTAGCACTGTGAACTTCCAAAGTGCAGGGTTATACGTCACTTGTCATTATAAGCCAGCACCCAGTGCGCTACCTGGCATCTTGTAGGACTTTAGTAAATATTTATTCATATCTTGTCACACTGTTTAGTAAGAACATGGATTTTTCAACTCCATCCTGCAGGTAAGATTTGCTAAAAAAAAAAAAAAACTTGGAGGGGAAATGGCAAGGCTGTGTCTCCAGGGGGAGGCAGCAGGGGCCACTAAAAGTGATACGGGACTTGAGAGTTGGAAGATTGTAGTTTAGCTAATAGCTAATAAGCTTAGTAATCAGTGCATGTAAAAGCTTTTGTTCCGGGGTGGAGGTATGACCCACCCTGACTCCAGGAGACCAGAAGCAGTTCCACCGTTGTTCCTCAGGAGGACTGCAAGCAATTCAAGATGACATCTGAGCCATTGTACTCCAGTGCCAGAGGACCACAGCCCCGGACACAGCTAAAGACCACCGCCTGGGGCACAGCTTAAGACGACCACCCAAGACAAGAATGCTGAAGTTGTTTTTTTCTAATCCAATGAACTTTTCCCGAAATTGCAACACCCCTCACCACACCTTGTTTATTCCATGCTATAAAAACCTTGGCCTGGAAAGAAAAGACAAGATGGCCTGTTAGGGTATGAACCTGCCATCTTCTCAGATCGTAGGCCTGCTGGAAAAAGCGCCCACAAAGATTCAATCCCTGTCTCTGCTTATTGGGTTTGGTAGTGACAGGCAGCCCGAATGCTGGTGTCTTTTCCAGTTTCAAAAGGACACAGAAAGGGATAATGCAGAGGGTGAGGTGACCTTGTCTACTTTCGGATTTGCCTCCAATCTGATCATGTAAGACAGTCGGCGTTGTCTTACTCTGAGCAGAGGAAGAAGCACGTTAGCAGTTAAAGCACAGCCTCAGCTGAAATTCCCTGTCTCTCAGTAACTCCCCTGAATCACTTCCGGGCAGCATTTCCCAGAAATACTGCAGCCCACCACCCACCTTCGCGAGGGAAGGCAAGGCAGCATATCTGGATTTCACAAGTCAAGGCATCCCTGCAAGGGACTGAGCTTACTCACCTGTTCTGGTGTGTGATGGTGGTTTAAGGAGTCTAGGCCCCACGCTCCTTCTCTTGAACAATCCTTTGTGAAGCCCTTCTTGTTTCCTCGGCATTTCCAGCAAACTTTGACTAATCATGACATTTTATATAAGCTTTTAATCAATCAGCCCCAAGGGTAGTCTCTACTGCATGTAAATCTAATCTATTTGAGCTTATCTTTTTCTTAGTTCTTTACCTGGAAAAGACTTCTCCAAGGGACCAGAGCCTGGGGGCGATGTGGGGGAGCAATGTATTCGAAGATTAAAAAGTGAATAGCATTTTGTCTTCACAAGTTATTAGGTGATGGGGTGTTCTTTCAACTTCTTTTTTTATTAATTCCTACAGCCTCAGTGCCAGGGACATAACAGGCATTCAAATAATGCTCCGTGAATCAATGTATACTTTTATATTGGGTTGGCCAAAAAGTTCATTTAGTTTTTTTCATATGATGGTTCTAGTAGTGCTTAGTTGCCTTTAACTTCATGTGAAACAATTTTTGTTAGATTGTATTGTGGCAGCTGTCACATCAGCGTGCATTAAAAAAAACTTAGCAAAATTGGTGAATTTTGGGGCAGCCATTTTAATATTGAACATGGAAGAAAATACGTGTCTTTTTCAGTGTCTTATGCTTTATTATTTTAAGAAAGGTAAAAATGCAACTGAAAAGTGATAAAAAGACTTGTGCAGTGTATAGAAAAGGTGCTGTGACTGATTGAACATGTCAAAAGTGTTCTATGAAGTTTCTTGGTACTATTGATTTTGGCCAAATAATTCTTTGCTGTGGGGTTGCCTTACACATTGAAAAATGTTTAGCAGCACCTCTGGCCTCTACCCAGTAGAAGCCAATGGTGGAAAATAGCCAACATACTTAAAATATCCAAATCAATAAAGTTATTGATGAAAATAAAATATGTGTCTTTTTAAAAGATTTTATTTATTTATTGTTAGAGAGAGGGGAGGGGAGGGAGAAAAAGAAGGAGAGAAACATCAGTGTGTGGTTGCCACTCATGGGACCGGGCCCACAACCCAGGCATGTGCCCTGACTGGGAATCGAACTGGTAGCCCTTTGGTTCTCAGGCTGGCACTCAATCCACTGAGCCANACTGATTGAACATGTCAAAAGTGTTCTATGAAGTTTCTTGGTACTATTGATTTTGGCCAAATAATTCTTTGCTGTGGGGTTGCCTTACACATTGAAAAATGTTTAGCAGCACCTCTGGCCTCTACCCAGTAGAAGCCAATGGTGGAAAATAGCCAACATACTTAAAATATCCAAATCAATAAAGTTATTGATGAAAATAAAATATGTGTCTTTTTAAAAGATTTTATTTATTTATTTTTAGATAGAGGGGAGGGGAGGGAGAAAAAGAGGGAGAGAAACATCAGTGTGTGGTTGCCACTCATGGGACCGGGCCCACAACCCAGGCATGTGCCCTGACTGGGAATCGAACTGTTAGCCCTTTGGTTCTCAGGCTGGAACTCAATCCACTGAGCCACACTAGCCAGGGAAAAATAGGTGTCTTTTATTTTATAGAAAAAACTACAAACTTTTTGGCCCACCCACATCAGATGTGTCCTGGAAATTTATATAAATCAAATTTTATAAATAAGTACTATTTAATAAAGAATCCATATTACAAATTCAGCCTTGTTTTCTCTGCATCTCTGCTTTCTTATCGTGACAGTGATAGTTCGTGTTTCCTAATACTCCCCGTGTGCCCCTGCACTTCTCAGCTTTCCTTGCTTTAATGTGAAACCATGTGACTATTTCTATCCTGTGGGACACGAGCACAAGTGATGGGTGTCAGTTCTTGTCTGAGACAATGTGAGTTGGTGTGAATTCTTTTTCCTTAATTAATTTTTAAAAATTACAGTTGACATACACTATTATATTAGTTTCAGGTGCACAACACAGTGATTAGACATTTATGTAACTTCCAAAGTGATCATTCTGATAAGTCTAATACCCCTCTCATACCCCACATAGTATTATGATATTATTGACTATATTCCCCGTGGTGTACTTTACATGCCCATGACTGCTTTGTAACTGGCCAAGGTGTGAATCTTTCATGTTCCCTCTCCTGATCTGGAGGAGGAGTGGGGATGCAGCAGAGTAGACTCCGAGAAGACAGAGCGGTGCAATGGAAACAGCTTGGTGCCCTGAGTCACCGATGGAGGAGAAATGACAAGAACTGTCTCATATGCTGCAAATAGAAATAAGTAGAAATGAGAAATAAATCGTCGTTTTGTTAACCTCACAGATTTTAGGATTTATTTATTATTATAGTAAAAGCCTAGTCTATTCTGACAATAAATACTTCCCTTTGTTAGTTTCTGCTTATGAACACATCTGAAGGAGAATGATCCGCACCTGTGTTTCTCAAACTTGAGAATGTGTAGAACACTTCTCAAAGGAAAAGAAAGTCTCTTGGAACACTTTATTTAATAATTGTTTTTAGGTAAGTATGTACATGAAATTAAGGAACAATTTCTGTTCACTTATAGCTTTTATGTAATAACATCAAACATTTTTAAATAATCATATATATAGGCTAAATACACTTTATGATTGATAATATTTTGTTGAAATAAAATTGTGTGCATTATGTTTACTAGTTGCAAAATACAATCTCAAGCTGAATACTTCCTCTTGCTTGTTTCTGTGTTTTGGTTGTACTGACTCTGGCAGAGAAAGCCTGGTTGCATAAGAATGTTGTAGAAAATTACTTTACAAACTCGAGGCTCTCGATTGCTAGTTCAGGATAATTGGACCTTTCTCTCAGCCCAAACGCTGCGTGAAGCGGCACTCCAATGCCCATTTGAATGAGTTGTCTCCTACTCACTCTCCTAACTGCCTTATTCATTGGAGGGAAGGGCTAGTACTGCATTGTTAGTTACACCTGCACTAAGTGGATATCCAATCCAATTATTGCTTGAATTAGGGCAGACAAAGTATTTGTTGTGCATTTGTTACTATATTCACTGCTAATCAGCATTTCTTTTTTTTAAAATATAATTTTTATTTAATTCTTGTTCAAGTACAGGTTTCTGTCTTATATTCCCAACCCTGCCCGCCCCCCACCCCATGCTCCCCGCCTCCCTCCCCTTTCCACCCCCCACCCTTAGTTATTGTCCATGTGTCTTTTATACTTGTTCATGTGAGTCCATTCCCTTTTCCCCTATGATTCTCTCCCCTCTCCCTTCTGGGCCCTGACAGCCTGTTCCATATTTGAGTGTCATTGGTCGTATTTTGCTTGCTTGTTTGGTTTGTTTAGATTCCTGTTAACGGTGATATCATATGGTATTTGTCTTTCACCGCCTGGCTTATTTTGCATTTCTAAGTAGTTCATAGGAAGTCAGGATCCACCCCATGGATCCCGAATCTGCATTCGGTGGGTTTGTCCCGAGTGCCAGAGCAAAGTTCTTCTGAGTTGGCTTGCCCTACAATCTACCACCTTCTTAGTCAAAGAGGAAAAGATTTCAAAATTCTCATGGATGACTATTTTGGACCCTTGAGAATGTGTCTAGGGAGCCAAAGGTTTACAGACTTCTAGCTGGTTCATAGCTGAGTTTGGGCTTTTGGAATCAGACAAACCTGTATTCTAATCTTGAGTTAATCATATGACCTTGGGCAAATTACTTATTCTGCTTGAGTCCCAATTTATTTGGTGTAATGTGAACATAATAATGCTTACTATGCAATATTGTGATGATTAAATGAGATATACATGTTCAGCACATGGCATATGGTGTCATTCAATAAATGGAAACTATAATTACTACTCCCCTAGTTAATTAGTTCGGTTAATTTTCTCCGGAGTATATGGGTCAATCTGCTCTCCTTCATTTTGTTTTTGTACTCTCACATCCTAAAGTGTTTCTGAGGCTCGGAGGAAAAAATAGATCCATCTGTAGATTATTAACCTTAAGGATGATCTCCTGGGCCAGCTGCTTTCGTCTTTGGTAGGCTGGTTGAACTGGAAATTGCATGGAATTATAAAAATATAGACAGCCTGTTTAGAAAAATGAACGATTAACATTTATAGGTATTACTTAGAAAATGTTTTAGGTATCTATTTTTTCTTATTGAACTACAGAAATGTGTGTAGTGTATTTTTTCTTTTCCTTTCTTGAGGGTGGAGGGTGGCATTTAGCTGTCACCGTGGCCATCTGGGCTTGACATTGACCTGCCTTGTCATTAGCGTGTCTTTCTCCCATGGAGTGCTGGGGTGCTGAGGAATGGCCTGGTTCGTAAACTCTGAACTCTGGGGCTGTACCCTTCACCAATGCCGTGGTGCTACTTTCACGGGAGGTGTAACTGAAAGCTCTTAACACACTGGAATCTGGAAGTGGGGAGGAGAAAGGAAGAAATGAGAAGCTCAACGCTGTCTTGTGATCAGTTCCTAGTTTGGACTCCCAGCAAGGTTATGCTCTGTAGGGTGACTGACTACTGTACCCAAGGGTAGCAGTTTATTACCCGAATTTCTCCATTTTAACTCAGGGAATTTTGGTTAGTTGAACACACAGAGTTTCCTGAGAGCTAGCTAGTTTCATCTTCTGAAACACTGCTGCAACTTTTGAAAATGTTGGAGGTTAATAAATATCTCTGTCTCACTGTGAATTAATTCTTTTAGATCCCTTTCCTCTGAACACGAAGTTTGGCTCTCTCGTCTCTGAAGAACTTGTTATTTTGATTGACGGGAAGGCCGTGAAAGAACTTTGGTTGTGCAGCGCTGTGAGGGTTCAACAGCCCTGGGCAGATTCCTGCATGGGGCCTGCGGGTGGCTGGAGGCCAGAGGCCCCAGAAAAGAGAGACACTAAAAAGGGAATAAAGGGAAGAGAAGTAGAAGATGTCAGGGTACAAACCCTTTCAATATTTGCCTAACACGATCCCTAGTCCATAAGACGAAGAAAGGGTGAATGAGCAAAGTTAGGAAAGAGAGAATTCTTTTAGCTTTTCTTCCGAGGCTTCTTATATCCTGTTGTAATCCTCTGTGAGAAGTGACCTTCAGCAAATCAATATCTGATTTGGCATTCTCTCATCTGCAGAATGGGTAGAAAGTTTCTGCTACACATTTTGCAGGAAGGGTGTAAACATGAAATGTGCAACTGCTTTGAAAAGACAAAATGCTCCGCAAATGCAAGGAGTTCGTCATCATCAATGCTAGTAGACAGTAGAGTGCATAGGAAAGGAGCTCTTTTTCTCTTGCCACTTGCAAGGAATTCCGGGAGGTGCATATGTCATTGGCACGACGGAGGGAGAAACTGCTTCCTTCCTGTCCAATCCATTCTCCACCCGAGAAAAACATTTTATGCACAGCCAATTTTATGGTTTTCCTTCAAGAAGTGAAGAAATAGAGTTCCTTTCTACCATTTTTTTCCCCTTTGATTTTTTTTCCTTTGAAAAAGAGGTGAAGTCTGAGTCCTTTTCAAGTTTCTCCTAGCTTCTGCTGAGCACCTGGGTATAGTTCCTGAGCAAATCAATAATAGTGATATGTTAAGACTTGAAAGCCTCTTAGACTGGGCTAAGGATTACCTGGGGCACGGCAGGGTGTCTCACCTGCAGGTCCGGATGGATGTAAGACTACCTACAGCCTTTGACTAGAGTTCAGGCCTCAAAGGGGTCTGAGTTCCATTCCTGCCTCTGTCACAGCTTTGGGGTGATGTTAGGGAGGCATCTTAATCCCTTACTTGCCTCAATTTTTTTTATCAGCAAAATGAGAATATTTGTGCCTTCATCAGACAGTTGTGGGGGTTAAATGAGATGGCTCAATGGTGGTAAAGGGTAAGAGGGTGCAACCAAGTCACTCAGACACAGAGAGCACTCAGTGGTGTTAGCTGTTACGTGAGCCTAAGGATCCTTAACTTCTCGGTTGAGAGAAGGTGTGGCCGAGAAACCTGAAGCCAAAGATGTAGGTCCTTATGCAAAACAAAAGTCAACCTGAAACCAAGATAAAGAATTATTGATAGTAAATACGTAAAGGCAACGGGAAGATAGGGTTTGACAAAACAAGCTGATTTTGATGCTAGCTCCAGCAACTCGCCCACTACAAAGATGGTGACAGGCCTACACTGAGATGCCAAGTCCTTGTGTCAGCAGCTGCTTACCTGCTTGACTTCCTGGGAGAATTTGGGATGGATTTTCTATGTGAACTATGAGGGGCAAAGCAAAGTCCCATTAAATCCAAACATTCCCCCATTTTATGGGTAAAGACAAAAGAATGGAGGGAGAGTCAGCCTTGGAGGATCCCAAGGAACAGACTGAAACTGTAAAGGATTTAGGGCTTTCGAGTAACCTTTATGCCCAGTGATACTTAAGGTGTGTTTTAACACAGTCCCATGCTGCCTCTGCAGAAAGATTCCACTTTTAAATGATGATTCTTAGAAATTATTTGTCAAAATTCAAGGAACTAAATCAAATGTTTTTCAGAACTTCACGTTCATTTGCTAGTTTTCATGAGTCTGTATAGTATAATGAAGTCACTTATAACCTAATGCCCTACGTAAAATCAGAAGAACACATTTTATCCACTTACCCCAGAGCCTGTTGTTTGATTTTAGTGTGGAAGGAAGAAGTTCATTCATTTTCTGGGATGTGGCTGGATTAAGGTTTTAATTGAACCTCCCAAGTGTGGCCACCACTCTGTTAATGGAGAGAAAGGATTCCAGCTGTTTTGTCTTTCCCAGACGATTCCTTCCTGGTGACGTTCTGCAGGAGAAGAGAAGCCGAGGCACCCACTTTAGGGTGTGGCTTCCCAACTTACTCGTTCTTTTCCAGGTGAGGTGAATTATTATGGCCCCAGAACGTGCTTAGATTGGGGAGAGAGCAGTTCCTTCTGTCTGGGGATTGTTCCACAGCCCAGTGTCATACCAGGACTCGGACAGCCTTTCTGTTTCTGATCAAGCCTTGTACAACCTCAGGAATGCTGGTGCCTGGCTTTCCTTGAATTGTATTAGAGTAGAGCTCTTCTCCTCCTTCTCACATTCCCCCAAAGAAACTTCTCTATTCCCTATAAGCAGGGAATATGGGACACATTGGATTTCTCCGACTCCACTCCATCCATTCCAAAGGTTGGAGTAGATAACTGGGTTGCGGGTGGGCTGGTCTCCATGGGGTCATTAAATGTCATTGCTCAGAGTAGCATGCCTTTGCCCATTGGCAGGGCCGTGGGCATGCATACTTCTCTCTGCATGTGGTCCTCAAGCTAAACAAGTTCTCCACTTTTTTCTCTCTCCCTGCCCTGGCTGGCGTCTCTGCCGGCTATTGGGCCACGTGTTGGGATGGATCCTCTAGACTCTATTCTCACAGACACATCCCAAGTGTGAGATTTGGAAATGGAGAAGGAAACCTGTACTTTGCACCCCCAGTCCAACCTGTGTCCTTCCATCCAGTTTTATCAGAGTCTGGTTTGGGGGTTGATTGAGTATTTGTATGGAGAGTCATAATGAATAACAAAATAATAATAAATAGTCAAACTAATGCCTTGGCACCCCTTTCCCTCGTGATCCTTGGGTAGGTTGGCTCAACTGGTCAGAGCCCAGGAGGGAAGAATGAGATGTAGGCACCAGCCCACCCCCTCCAAAGAGATCCAGACCGGAGGTAGGTCAGCTCCTTCTCCTCAACGGCACAGCCTCCAGTCACGAGTGGGCCTTGACCCTCCTTCTCTCTGCCCAGACTTCATGTAAAGGTAGCTTTGTGTTTTGTTCCAAGGGGTTGGACTTGCCAATTCCCGCCCTACCTTCCTAAACTGAAGTTGCATCTATGGCTTAGATGCTGGGAAATAGAGTTGACTGGAAGGGAGAGGGGGGAAAAATAACTGGTTTTGGAAGAAATGATTTTCACAGAAGCCTGTTGGAGAAAAGGAAAGATATTTGCACTCATTCTGGGAGTTGACATGAGTAGCATGGGGCTGACCCTCTGGCCGCCCAAGAATATAAATTCCAGGTAAGAAAAAAGGAGGAAAAGGTGATGGCCCTGTTGAAGGAGAGCACTGTTTTCCTAGTATATTTTTCTTAGGGACCCTACTCGAGGTACTCTACGTACTACAGGGAAATGACAATGGAGAGTCTCAAGGGCAGCAAAGTCACGTTGGTGACAGCTGCCTAGGTACATGGGGACCACTTGAGGGCCAGTTTTCATGGGCCAAATAAAGAAGAAAATGGTGTGTGAGAGACTCACCAGCAAACTCAGCCTTTTCCAAAGAAGACGATTGAGCACAGGAGCCACAGGGATAAGGAGCAGCCGCTGGGGCTGAGCCCCGGGACACAGAGCTCACTGTCACCTCACATGATGTCGTTCCATTTAGATGAAGGTGGTTCAAGATCGACCCTGTGCCTGCTGCCTTCACTGAGCAGAAACTGGTGGGAACCGCCATAGACCTGGAAGTCGTGTGGTCCGGTGAGTCACAGCAGTGCTTCCACTGAGCACGCCTCTGAATACTAAGAGAGAGGGGCTCAGGGGACAGGCATCTGTATTTAAATTCTGTAAGGTTATAAGATCTGAAGTAAATGTCCTGGGAGAACAGTGTGAAAGGGCCATTGAGTCCAAACCAGGGCTACATTTTTTATTAAATATTAATGCCACACATTTCTGCAGGGTTCATAGAACAGATGTTAGGCCTGACATTGTGGCGATTTAATTGACTAAGATTATTTCCTGTCATTTTTATCAATGTCTGGCTTTCCAATGTCTGTTAAATCTGAAAGTATAAAACACAGGAAGGGATAATTAATACTCAGTTTCCATCCGTGGTTACCTGCTGATATTGCCCCCTGGAGAAGCTGTGGCTTTCTCCTGAGTATTTTTCTTGGAGGCAGAGGCAGGCCGAGCTGACCTGGTCTCCCTGCAAATTATCCCACCGGGCCGCTAGCTGGAGCGCAGCCCACTGCGTGAGCGCCATTCTTTCTTTCCTGTTGGTTTTAAGAAAATAAGCAAACTCTAAATAAGCTTTGCTTTAGTGGTAAACACTCCTGGGGATTCTGACTTTCCCTCTCTTTCTGAACCCCAGCCTCCTTCCCCAAGCCGTCGCCCTCCGCGTGCTCCTAGACTCGCGAGGACAGCAGCAGCCACAGGAGAAAACTCTTCCACAGCCAAATCTTTGCTGAGGGACCTTTCCAAGCAGAGTCCAAGGACGTGGATAAAGCTTATTTTGAGCAAATTCACAGTGACATAAAATGTGGCTTACGGTGATTTAGCACCAGGAAGTATTTGCCAAGTAGAGAGCTCAGGAAAGAACAATTCTAAAACGATCCTTGGTCAGGTGCAGCTTATAATAGGCCTATTCATAGCAGACCCCCCCCCCCCAAACCCACATCCCTTCCTCACAAGAATTGTATTATTTACGTGGAAACGATGTCGTCACACATTTGCCCTGCAAGACCATGTTGCTTTATGTCTATTCAATGATTCTGGCCCGCCGTGCTGAAGTCTCCGATACAGCCCCGGGGGGCAGCTCGCGGTAAGAGAGGCAGAGGGGAGAAGATGTGTTGTTCTCAGACCTGAACATTAAATCATTGCAGTAATGATTTTAGAGGAAATGAGGCAAAATTGGGACAAATGAAAACCTGCTGACGTGGCTTGGGAATCACCTCCACCGGTTTGGGAAAGGATTGAACGCTATACCGGCCTGCTTGGGGGCATTGAGTTTTTGGCCTCTGCTCAGGGGATTTGCTGTCTGTCTCCAAAGGGCCCACCTGGCCACTTTCAAAAATCCCTTGTCTTCTCACCATCCAAGCAAATTTGAACATGACACAGGTGGAAGGAGTCAAGTAGTAAGCTGCAGAAGTGTGAGGCCCTTTTTAAAGGTAATTCTTAGGACGTAGAGAGAAATGACCCCAGTGTGGCAGAGTAGCTAATGTGACATGAGGGGAGAGGACGTGGGGGTCCTTGGTCGAGACTCGCCCCAGAATATGTTTTAAAGAAGCAGGGTCAGACCCCTGGACATGGTAGAACTTAAGGGAGCCAAAAGCCCTGACTGACGCATCTGCTGACAAGCCACTGTGCCTGAAAGTTACACCTGTAGACCCAGGCTTTGAAGGTGAGGCCTGGCCTCTGAAGGACTCTTGGTAAAATACAAATGTACTTTCCTGGATAGGCTATCAATGAGCTGATGAATACACAGAGTGGGTCAGTTAACAACCATCCCTGTGGGATGCCAAGAGCAGGCTCCTGCTATGGTAGGATGTCAAACTGATACGTTTTGGTGGGCATAGGGAGGATGGGAAAAGCCTAGGCACAGATTCTCTTTCTATGGGATGTCACGGGATCAAGCCTAGGTTGAACGTACAGCACGGCGGGATTGGCCACCTAGGATACCCAGGAGGAAAGCTACCAAACAGAGAATGAGAATGGTCTGAGACACCTCACTGTCTTCCTCAGGGCCTGCCCTGAGCCGGGGTGTACGGTTTCCCATGGAGGTCAGTACCACCACACATGGTCTTTTCTTAAGGGACCCAACCATCCAGTTCTTGTATCCCTGTCCTGTAGTTAACAGAAAGGGGAGGCCCTAAACCCAGACCCCAAAGTTGTTCTAAGAGGTCTTTATGTCACAGAAAGACTCAGCCTCTCCCTAGATTCCCACCTAACACTCTGAGCATCTTGCCCTGCCGTTGCTGCTGAATTTACACCACCCAACAGAGGAGACAGGGACACAAAGTCTAGGTGGGAAGCTGAGGCGTGTTTACAGCCCTGGAACCAAAATACAGGAGGAGGCAGGCAGGTGAGATTTGCCTATGTTGTCTCCATGAACACAAATCACAACTTTAAGTTCATTTAGAGGCAAAGTCAGGCATTTCTGAAACAGATCCATTTCCCCCCAGCTTTTTAATTGTGCCTTTTCATGAATTTTGCTTTCAAATCTGCATGAATTATTTTTCTTCTATTAAATATTAATGTGCCTTTCTAAGGAGAAAAAGGGGGCAAATTAGGTCTGGTACACATCTTCCCTGCCACTATTTACTGCTGCTGAGGGATTGCAGCAAATGCCAGCTCCCAACACATTATTAAATCAGGCCTGCTCCGAGCCCAGATGTTACACCGGGGATGGCGCAGTGGATACAGGTTAAAGGCAAACGGCGGTGGGCTCGGGTTCTCTCGGGTGGAGGCTTGCCTCCCCACATCCCCATTTCTCCTTCCTTTGTCCTTCGTGTCCACCATGTCCTTTGGCAGATTCCCCATCCACTGGTCACAGCGTACTCTTCCTGGATCAGTAATTGTGTGAGGGGGCTTTATTTTTTTAAGACTGTTATTTTTCCCCCAATGACTCTTTCTACTTGATTAGTTCAGGATCAATATGTCTTGTAGGCAGAGTGTAATGGGGAGGGTGATTTATCAGTGTCAGGGGTAGCTCTGGGCTTTGTTTATGGGGCTTTCTTCATGATAGCTTGTGAGGCTGTCATCCCCTTCCTTGTGCCAACACACACACACACACACACACACACGCACTTCTCTCGGCTCTTTTCTTTGTCTAAATTCTATTCTAAGACTGAGATGATTTCGGTCTTCTTGCGGACGTCTGTCCCGTGATCCTTACATTGTGACCTCCAATGAAACTGTGATGTTTCAGACAAACGTTGTTACGTGGTGTAGGTTCTGGTTCTCCGATAGGCTGTAAACTCCCAAGGGAAGGGATTATACTTCCAGAACATGAAGGGGTAGAAAGAGCACAGTGTTTGCCACCAGCATCCCAGAATCCTGACTGTGTGTTCTTCAGTGCATTATTTAACCTCTAGGAGGGGTTTTCATTATCATCATCACCTATCACCATTATCATCACCCTTAGCATCTTTGTTATTTCTGCCACTCAGGCCAATGCTTCTCATACTTGAACATTCATGAGGATTATCTTTGGTCTGGAGTGGGCCCCAGAGTCTGTATTTACAACAGGGTCCCAGGTAATATTGGTGATGCTTGTCTGCTTGTCAGACTTTGAGAAGCAAGGTCTCTGAGAATCTTTAATGAGATAAAAAACGAGCAAGTGTCTTACAAATTAAACCATCCTATATTATCGCTAAACCTTGAGAAATCCTTGTCTCTTATTTTTATTCCTATTTCAAATCCAGCAGCCAATCCCGTTGGTGCTACCACCGTGGGAGGCTTTCTGAATCCAGCCATTTATAACCCCTCTATCCTTCCAACCCTGGCTAAGCCACCATCACATCTCTTGCTTAGAGATTATGGCAGCAGCTTCCCAAATGGTCTTATTCTTCTATTGCTCTCTCCTCTCCTGAGTCCCTGGAGTCCCTCTCCACCCAGCACTCAGGTGATCCTTTTACAGTATAAATCAGATCCTAAAACTCTGTTTTCCCAAACTCTTCAGTGGTCTGCAAAGGACTAATCCATATGACCCCACTGTCATTTTCCAACAACCGTCCTTGCACCCGCCCTGTCTCTGGCATATTTTCCCTCTGCAAGAACAGGGCTGACGCTATAATTATATCCAGTCCGCTTCTCAACTTCCTTCTACATGAGCAATCTCATCACTCTCTAAATACTTACTGGGATTGTTATGTTTTTCATGGCACCCACCTCTACCTGACGTTCTATTAAGTACAATACTTATGCATTTATCTGTGGTCTGTCTCACTGACACAGAAAAGATTCATGGAGGCACAGGGCGGTCTGGCTTGTTGTGCTCTGTTTTTTTCAGCATCTGGAGCACTGATTAGCACATGGTAGGTCTTTAGCTATTTGCTGGATGAGAGAAGGAGTGAATTATTCTTACTTAATTAAATTGCCTTATACCTCAAGCTGGACAGAGTCAGTGCTCATAAGCATTTGCGTAGGCAACTATTGATTTTTTTTCGAATGGGGTCTCTTCAGACATCTGTTAGTGGGGCAATTACTAATTTTTGCCATGGGTCAAGCACAGTAGCACAGGATTGATCCTCAGGACTTTAAAATGTAGAGCTTTGAGCAAGAAGGAAAGGTAAGTGTCTTAGTTCTAGGAAGCAATGACTGTGGGAGTTGCGGTATTCAGACTTCTCGGGACTGCTCATCTTTACTTACTTGCTTCTCAGCCAAAACGATGCTGCGCAAACATACATCAAAACCAACCAGCTGAACCAAACAACAACAACCAAACTAAGCCCTAAAGGGAAGAGGACAAATTGAGACCCCGGGTTACTGATAGAGTAAAATTGTTGTATAAATGAGTGCACACAGGAGAGGCCTACCCAAGTGAAATAATGGGATCGCTTTTTACTTCAGCTCGTCGAGAATAGCACATTAATAAACTGAACCAAATGTAGGACTACAGCTGGTTTTATTGGTCATTAACATTTACAGAGCCATGTGAAGTCATGTTTTCCAATTTTGAGATTAAAAGATTTAGCGAGCCTAATTATCAGCTTTGAAACGGGGACTGCTTCGGAGCGTGGCCAGCGGAACTGATTTGTCTCTGCCTTTGCATTGCCTCTGCTTCATGGTGCAGGTGAAGTGAAAACAAATGCGTTTATTGACCTTCAGCTGGATTTGACCCTAAAGCAGGGTAGGCTCTGGCAGCTGTTCTAGAGTTTGCTCTTTGCTAGTCCTCTTGGTGCGTTCTGTACATTTTAGGGCTGTATTTTGGTTTCAGGAGACCTGTATATACCAGCAAGAGGTATTCACCCTTGCCTGACTTCCTACTTAGGTTCTGATTGCTTTTCTATCCTCTGCAGTGAGGTCGAGCCATTAATTGTTATTAAACATGGTCGATATCTCTACCTGAATGAGACTCTTGGTGAGAACAAAATAACCTCTCATAAATAGTACTTACTAGACCAGGTCTCCTGATTGTTGGTTTAAGAAATTTGGCAGGTATGAGCAAAGGCAGAAGAAGGAATGTGAGAGAGAAGGGAGCCACCAAGAAAAGAGAGCCAATCAACATTTTGTCAAGACCTTCCCACCTGTGTGCGCGGAGCACTGAGATGAGTGCTCTGGGGAAGCCACAGCAGAAATGCGTATGGGACCATCCCTGGGCTTAGGTCTTGGTGCAGGGTGTATGCCATTTGGCCTCATCCTGAGGACAGTGACTGTCTTGGTGGAAATTTGTATTTAGGGCCCAATAGAGATGTACCGTTGGTGTGACACATGGGTTGTGGAGCTGTAGCTGACTCCGTCATGCTGTTCCTCCTTCCTGCCCACACTTATACCACCCACATTGTGCAGCCTGGGGAAGCCCCATGGAGGTGATTGGCCCAGAGGAAAATGTACCTAACAAGAACAGTACATCTTGAGGCCAGGAAGATAGATAACTTCTGGCTGCTGCCGCTTCATTTGCTCTCTGCTCCCTCAGTCCATCACAATATAGGATATGGAGTAGCCAAAGAACCTATGCATAACCATGGACATGAACAATGGTATGGGATTGCCTAAGGAAGTAGGGGTGTTGGGTGGAGGGAGGCAAAGGGGTAAAAATTGGGACAACTATAATAGTATAATTTATAAAATAAAATTTTTTAAAAGGAAGACTTTAGCCTGCCCTGTGATTTTAAATTTTGCTGAATGAGTCTGACTAATCTGAGTTAGAGTTTTCTCTGCCCAGTAGTAGGGCAGACTAGCAGAAGGGTTTGAGGTCCAAGTGACATCTGGTTTTGTTCTCTTGGCCTGAACTTTCTATTGCAAAATGAAGACAGCTCGCCCATCAAATAACCTTACATTCTATACTTGAATAGATAGGCAGATAAACCAAGGGGGGTTCTGAGTGTGAGAATGGCCATGACCTTTTCTATGTGCAATAGAAACCTGGCAGCATTGTTGAAGGGACACGGAAACCAGGAGAGACTGAAGGCAGGAAGAACAAGGAAGTCTCATGTAGTTCCAAACCATGGTTTTAATTACTATTGCTTCAGATTTTTCTACCAGAGGCCCTGGACTCCAGACCAATGTTCTCCTGACCACAGATTCTTACTTTGTAATTCCTGTTGGTTAGGGATTGAATTTTGCACTTCCACCCCCACCAAAGATATGTTGTAATTTTAAACCCAGGGACCTTATTTGGAAGTAGGGTCTTTGCTGACATAATCAAGTTAAAATAAGGTCAGTAGGGTCAGCTCTAATCCAATATCACTGACATCCTTATAAAAGGGGAAAGTTTGGGCAGAGGAACAGACACACATATAGGAAGAACACCATTTAAAAATGAAGGCAGACATCAGGGTGATATTTCTACAAGCCAGGAGATGCCACAGATTGTCTGCAAATGGCCAGAAGCTGAGAGAGGCCTGGAACAGATTCTCAGTCCTCACGAGGAACCAACTTCATCGTTACCTGGACTTTAGACTTCTTCCTGATCTTTAGCCTTCTGAACAGTGAGACAGCAAACACATTTCTGTCATCTAAGCCACTCTGGTTACAGTGGTTTATTACAGTTTCGCTTGGCTTGCTGTAGCCACTAGCAATCATTAATTTTTTGACCTCAACTTGATTTCTTTTCAATCTTCCCAAAGATCCTTGTATTGTAAAGCTTAGACGTTGCTTCCTACCCAGCTTCCCACCCAGTCATTGTGCACGGAGCTCTCCTCTTAGCCTCTGCTACACGTGATGCCGGGAGGTAGAGGTGTTCCTGCAAGTGGGCAGCTTTACCTCCCTCTGTGGCTTCCTTTTATGCCCACTGTTTGCTGCCACCCATGGGCTCTTGGGATCCAAACCCCGCACTGTGTTTTTAACTTCTCCCTAACATCGAAGCTGAATCGGAAGGAAAGGCTAGTGCCTTGAAGCTCCTGTGGTTATTTTTGGATTTGTTTGCCTGTAATTCCAACATTTTTGGTCCTGTTCCAAAACCATTTCGAATGAATTTGCTCCATGTATGACTCTAAAGTTGGGGATCAAATTATGATCCAGTGAAACATAATTAAAATAACGTGACAACTCTGAACAATATCAAATTCTCAAATGTCTAAAGTATACACAAAATATAGAAACCTAAAGGGACTATATGATGTATTCAAAAAAGTAGTTTCCGTATGGCCAAATTCCCTTCTGATATTCCAATATGCACTTTCTCATTAACCTTCTTATTTAATACGGGCACTGGAATTTAATTGTGGGTATAAACTATATTGCTTTGGTCATTTCTGACCAATCTTGTTTTGCTAAATGAAGTCAAAAGAGGCACACTATGTCATCAGTCAGCAAACACACATTGTCGTCTGTGTGCTGGCTTTCACAAGCTCTCCCCTGGACATGTAAACCTGGTCTCCGGCCTGAGTGAGCCTTCCGTGCAGTTGAGGAGCTAAGGCACCTGAATGCCAAGCACTTATAGAACAATTAAATCCTAAATGGTGTTGAACTAGCTTTGGTGCAGTAGGAGTCAGACTACATGGAGTGGTTGGGAAAGCTGTCCTGATAACATGATACTTTAGTCTGTTGCTGAAAAGGTCAAGATATCCCCTTCATCTTCCCTCAAATGTTTCCTTCTCTCTGTCCCTTTTACTGGTTGTTTCTGTATAAATAAGACTCCAAACAAGAAACACAAAATGGCCCAATGCAGGAGCTTGCAGGAGAGTCTGTCACCTTTGATGATGTGATAAAAACCCAATTCTTCTGAAATTTAGATCGATAACATTTAGAAATCATAAAAGTAACACTTTTCTGTTAATCCTGGCTCTTTCGTCACTTTCCATTTCCTACATTTTACTTACCTAAAGATCCACAATTTCTAAGATATCCATGAAATTTAAATGAGGGCACTGGGGATTCCTTGTCCATTCTCCCAGGAGAGAATGGGAGA
The DNA here is from genome assembly GCF_014824575.4 of Sturnira hondurensis. Lineage (NCBI taxonomy): Eukaryota > Metazoa > Chordata > Mammalia > Chiroptera > Phyllostomidae > Sturnira > Sturnira hondurensis. The sequence goes on along the minus strand of NW_028079044.1, from coordinate 16,398,744 downwards.
CGTGTTCCCAGCTAGATATTTGCCCAGATGTGATTCCAAAAAAGCACAATTAGACCTGGTGTCTCCGTTGTTCCCTCCCATTAGCCACGAGGCAGCCACGAGGCAGCGCAGATGAAGTGTGAGCTAATGCGCAGGGTAATAAAGTCTTTCTGTCCTTCTCTTTCCTCACATGGAAAGGACCTTTGTTTGGTTTTCTTTACAAAAATTCAGATTTAGCTTGAAGTTTGGAAAATAGAGGAAGGAAAAACAACTTTCCAAGACAGGAGACAACAGTTTTCTTAAATAGGAACCACATTTCCCCTCTAAATTATGGTACCGGAGGGCCCTGTGCAGGGGTGGAGAGTGATAGAGGTCGGCTCTGGGAGGGTGTGGGAGCTGTGGCTGATATTTTGTTTGGCCCAACTGGGCTCACATCTCTTGGGTTCCTTGGGATTCATGGACTATATGTGATTATAGTGAAACATGAGAAACCCCTTAGAAAAGTGGCCATGGAAATAAATAGCAATAAATATTTGTGTGTCTAGACCAGAGGTCAGAATGCATTTTAGGTCTGAGAGCCATAAGTGGGGTTAAATAAGGTCTGTGGGGAGTGTGGGTTTTAATGACGGAGCTAAAGTACAAGTCACAGGGGAAGGAAAGAAGTAAATGGGCTGAAGGGGAGGAGAGGGGTAGACAGTTAAGAAGGAAAAGGACGAGAGACGAGGAAAAATGATCAACACGTGATTAAACTAGAAGTTGTAACCAGCAATACGTTCTGGCTCTCCTTTAAGTCAAGCCGTTATCTTTGGCGTAAAGCAGGATTCCCATAATTTTCCATATTATTTTAGCAGGTGCTTGGATTTTTAAAATACTTTTATACTTGTGGAATAAAGAGTGTGTGATGTAAGTTACTCGGGGTGGGGGACTGTCCTTCCAGGTGGGATCTCTCTTGCATCATGACGTCAGGGGTGGTACAATGGGAACTGGCGTGGAGACTAACAATTAGACCTTCAAGACTGCCCCTTCCCTACCCCGTTGCCTTTGCTTCCCACTCGTCCTGTTACAAGGTCGCCCTCTGGGGGTACTGTCGGCCGTCCTGACAGTAGAGGAAAACATGGTTTCTGCCAAACCTTGTCTGAAAACAAATGTGTTGGACAATTAATCAAAGTAATCTTTTCCAAAGATAAGGCACAAAAATTTGGAGTGAAATATTTGAATAGTATTGAAAAAAAAGAATGTCCTTCAATACAGATTTTAATCCTTACATAGCACAAGCATTTCCCTCTATAGCAGAGGTTGGGAGATAGGGTTTGTGTTTTTTTTTTGGTGTTGTTGTTTGGTTTTTGTTCTTGTTTTTGTGTGTTTGTTTCAGGTTTTCATTTTTGTGACTCCAGAAACACTTCCTTCAATCATCTATCCATCCACCCACCCATCCATCCATCCACCCATCAACAAATGTTTGTGGAGCATCTTCTTTGTGCTGGGAATAGAGCTAAGCACTGTGGATAGAGAGATAAATGAGAAATGATTCCTGCCCTTGGGGAGCTCACAGTCCAGTGGGGGGAGGGAGAGACGGAGATAAACCTTAATTACAGTGGTGTGATGGATGCTGTAATAAAGTCCAGAGCAGGGTGCTCAGCTGCCCACAGAGCCGTGGGGCAGCCATCATCCATTCTGCCTCAGCCTCCTCAAGGTCTTTGGTTCCTCCAAGGGTAAACCGTGAACCCCAAGTCTCAGAGTGCTGGACGAGATATAGCTTTAGAATAAGTCACATAGGCTGCTGCTACTACTGATTCAAAGGCAGTGAAGGAAGATGATCTTGACATTTATTCCCAGGGTTCATGGATTTCTGAATCTACGTTCTCTCAGCTCTCTTTCCTTCCTACAGCATAATTATGTTCTGTAATATGGTGGTGCTCCACTCCTGCTCCAGCCTGTCTCCAACCTGCTGTTTCACTTGACTTTTTGAGAAGCCTGTGCTTATCCCGGGAGTGTCACTAAGGACTGAAATTGGGGAGGGGTTGACTGAGTCCCTTATCCCTTACTCCACCCAACACCAATCCAACAGCAGCTGCTGAGGGCTTAGACCACACTGAGCAGATGCTCTGCAATTTTTCTAGCTGCTTTTTTGGTCATTATTAATCCAGAGAGTATGAGCTCTCCAAAGCCAGGTTGTGGTGAAGAGAAGGGACAATGACAATGGGAACGCGTGCGGCCCCAGGGAAATGCTTTCAGAACAAAACAAATAGAGTCAAATACCCCACAAATACTCCATTGGTTTTTATTTCTTTCTTTTTGTTTGTTTTGCTACCTGGAACAAGACTACACAAGAGAAATATGAATTTGGGAAATATTTTGTTGTTACTAAGGTTTGAATTTTTCTAATATCGGTGATTTGTGTGCCCATGAAAAAGATGTTCTTATTGATCCTTGAAATGTTTGGTGTTTGCCACTTAGATCGCCAACCAAAGAAGAGGGGACAATCCAGATTCACACATCACTTTGAATGCACAGTTTTAGGAAGCAATGGAAAACCTTGGTGCAGAGAGAACATTTGTCTCTAGCAGTTTACTGCTCTCCTGAAATGTAAATTTTAGTTTGTTTGGGTTGTGGAAAGTTGAGCTGCTTGGCAGACATTCCGGCAAATTATGTGGTTGAAGGAGATTACTGAGCCTTTTGGTGACCCTGAAAATGTGATTTTTAACAGTTAAGCAGGATAAAATTGTCAGGACTAGTTAAAAAAGAAAGGAACCTGAAACCGATATTTTTGAAGTCATAGAACCTGAATTTTTAAAAAGCATGGTGATTTCTTTATAAACTCTCATATTTGGGGTACTGAGTGCCTGGCTTTTGGGAAAACACGGCTGGGCTTTCCAAGTTTTGGCACTGCTAGGAGCAGATATATGTAGGAATGTAAATCACCCAGGTGACAGGTTGGTAAGACTCAGTGACACCAATCTTGTCCCTCACTACAGCATGTAAGTCCTGGACCAGAGCCCACACAGCAGCTTGCACCAGCCCTCTGAGGCCTGATTTGGGACAGCGCTCTAGGATTTGGCAAGTTACACAGTCAACAGTGTCTGCATAAAGCTTTGAGACCATCTGACCAAAGGCAGTGCGGCAGTCTCAAACCTGTTATCCCACAGCTGGCTGGCCCTTTCCCAAGGTGAGGACACCCCCACCTGGAGCACTGGTTACTACCAACTCTGCCAACCACCTTTCCCTGCCTTCCCTTCCCTCAGCCACAGCCCATGATTGGTCCTTCCTTGCCTGAGCCTTACATCCCATAGATCCCCTGAAATATCTTTTCGACTCATTATATCTTAAAGCCATATTAATTACCGAAGGAAATGTATGAGTATCTACCCAATTGAAACCAGAGAACGTTGGTGCTGGGGGAGACCTCAAAGGGCATAACTCTGAGAGTTCAAATGTTAATGGAAGTGTATTTCCCTCTAATGACACGTGCCAATGTGCTTGTTGCAGTAACTTGAGGAATATGTATTGGCTCCACGTAAAAATGTTCATCTCCTACCTGATCCACATCATCCTGAACCTTCAACAGATGTTACTTTCTGCATAAGCCACACCCATGGCTCCGTGCCTTTGCTGGCACTGTTCCTTGTGCCCAGAGCGCCTTTTTTCCACTTCTGCATCCAGGAGGGGTCGCGTTGAGGCCTTCTGTGTATCACAAGTGTCTGTCAGAATGTTTGGTGCATTTCAGGTGTTCCAGTGAGGGAACCAGTTGGGTGAATATTTGATGGAATGGAAGTGTTTGTGATATTTATCATGGGAAATCATGGACCACCAACACATTAAATAATACTCCGTAAAAATCAAATAATTCATTTTTAGACTTTGGAGGAGAAGTAGCATTTGGGAAGGCAGGAGGGAAGGAATTGCTGGTAGGGAAACAACAGGGAGGTAGAGATGAGCATGGGTTTAGGGTGAGGGGGGTTGTAACTCATTAGAAGAAACAATAGGAAATAATGTTCGGAGGGCCCGTATTACTAAGTCCCTTGAGGAGTTTGAAAGAAATGAAATAGGTGATTGGTAGCCATTGAAGATTCCTAAGCAAGAAATACCTGACATAAGTGGTGAGTTGGGGGGATGGAGCCTCAGATAGAGAGGGTAGTTAGTGGTGGCTGTACTGGTGGAGGGGCACATGGTGTGAAATGGATCATTGCAAGTCACCGGGAAGTGGGCATGGGTTGGAGTTCATTCTGGAGGGGTTGGAAAGGAAATAGATGCCTGACTTCGTTGTAGACGACCACAGGAGAGCTAAGATTCTTTTTATTGACTGACTTGGCATCAAGAATATCTAAAAGGTTGGGGGAAATATGTTTTAAATAAATATATGTCAACCTTAGTCTCTTTTTTAAATCTTCACCTGAGGACATTTTTACATTGCTTTTTTAGAGAGAGAGGAGAGAGGAAGGGAGAGAAACATCAATTTGAGAGAGAAGCATTGACTGATTGCCTCCCATACACAATCCAACTGGGCATCACATGCTCTCAGACCAGGGATCGAACCTGCAACCTAGGTATGTGCCTGACCAGGAATGGAACCCACAGCCTTACTGTTATGAAATGAACCTCTACGCAACTGAGCCGCACCAGCCGGGGCTCAGAGGTTCTCTTTTATAGTCATTCATCCAGCCTTAATTGTGTGGGAATGATAGATGATTCTGGAGCCCTGGCCAGGGTCACCTTGGCAGTTTAGGCACAAACCTTTTCTTTACCTAGTGTAGAAAATGTTAGAGGTTTTCCTGCTGATTGTAAATGAAAAATGCTGCAAAATTTCCCTACCGATTTATGTATCTGTAGACAATGTGTGCTTTTCCATACCTTCTCTCGAACTGCATCTTGTAAAATACTTGAAACCTTTTTTCAGTGGTGACTGGATGTCGTATGTCATTTTACTCTCATTTGCATTTTATTATGACTGATATTGAACATCATTTATCAATAAGTTAACCATTCCTATTTCTCTTTGATATACACCTGTTATTGCCATCTGCCCATTTTTATAATGGACTCCTTTGTCCCTTTTATTCCCTTACAAAAGCTCTTTGTTTAATAACAAAATTAGGCTTTGTTCATCAAAGCTGATTCAAAAGCTTAAATTTTCATAGGTTTTAAAGTTTGCGTGCGGTATCCCACTGCCCATTCTGCTAGTGTTCTGGGTGTTGAAAAACCTTCGGAATCCACCCTTCTTAATCTTAAACCACTTTTTATAAAAACATGAAGCCTAGATCGCTAAATTAGGAAAAGCACATAAACTCTATCCTGATCTTTAAAAATCCTGGTGTCATTTTGGTGACTCCAGATCAGGAATCTGCACAGAAATACAGAGGGAAGGGGTGTTTGGACACAGTTTCGGCCTCTCCTTTGGGGTTTCTAGGATCTTACCCAGAGTGGGGTGGGGGAGGAGTATGGAAAGATCCGCTCTCTGACAGGCGTTGCCACCCTGATACTCACACTCTGGTCTCTTCAAGGGAACGTGACAACCCAAAGTGACCATTTGCCTATTATGACATAAATCGTGCCTACCCCCAATTTTGTATGTGGAAGGCCTACCTCCCAGTATTGCAGGCTGCAACTGTATTTGGCGATAAGGTCTTTAAAGTGGTAATTAAGGTAAAATGAAATCATGTGGTTGGCCCTCATCCAATACGACTGGTGTCCTTATAAGAAGAGGAGAATAAGACCCAGACAGACACACAGGAAAGACTATTTGGGGACACAAAGTCCATCTGCCAGCCATCTGCCCACCGAGGAGAGAGGCCTCAGTATGAAAGCAACTCTGTCAACATGTTGATCTCAGATTTCTAGCTTTTAGAACTGAGAGAAAAAAAGTTTCTGTTGTGTAAGCCACCTAGCCTGTGGTACTGGGTTATGGTGGTCCTAGCAAACTAATATGATGTCATGGATATCACCATTACCTCCACCAGTTGCTTAGAGCATAGGTTCTAACATAGGAAACCACGGGTTAAAAAACACCTATCCTGAGCTGTGAGGAGTCCCACTCTACTCATCTCTAGTGACTTATAAGAGAGTGGTCAATTCAAAGGCAAATATTTTAGGTTTATAATTTCCCCAGTTTGGGGGAATGAGAAAGCCTTAGCATTCACAGTCCGTCAGGCATTTCTGGGCAGACTCCTATCTAAATGGGTTTCTTCTATTGGGCCCCAAGGATTTAGGTTCCATATCTAGAAAGTGCCCTTAGATGAGAGATGTGAGGGTCATATCTCTATGTGAAGCAAGTCAGTCTGGTGGAAAAAGCACGAGAATGGGAGTCAGAAACCCAAGACTTAGTCTTAATTCTATCACAAACTTTCTGTGTGGCCTCAGGTAGGTACATTGACTTTTTTGAAGTTTGGATCCTTGTGTGGACTTCCTGAGTGGTTCTCAGACCCAGTTTTGTGGCTCCATGGATGGGTTTTAGTAGTTCCTCAAATTGTGCACTTCAATTTCCCTTGTGGAAGACATTTTAACTATTTTAAACCCTGCAGTAAAAATAACACACAGATGTGTTTTACTTCACATTTTAACATATCTAAGAACATTGTCATATTAACATGTGTTGGTAGGTTAACTTCTTTGAAATGAACACCAGAATAAAATTCTGACATCTGGGTTTGCACATTTTTGATGAGAGATATTGATATTCTGCACTAGTCTGGTTGTCTCTCTTAAATTCTGACATGACTGCTGTGTGTCTCCACTGACATAAAATTGCACACGTGTGTTTGTGACCACAGTACATTTGCACCCGCTCGGTTAAGTGCCAGATCAAGTTTATTCCCATTTGTTCTCCTCCTGGCATAAGACTTGTTTGTGCACCCACAATGGACTCTCTCACATCTTGAAGACATCACATTAGAGCTAGAATGAGTGCTTCCTTTCTGACTTTATGATTAGAAATGCAAGAATTTATTAGGTGCTACCAACAATTCAACTTTGAAGCAGATATTTTCTATTGCTTTTCTTGCAGGCTTCTGGATAAGTTTAGTGGAGTAGAAACCCAAGCCGTAAGGCAAGTTGTTTGAAAATAAAACAACACAAAAGCTATTAACACTTGCAACTACTTAGCTTGATGAACCTGTCTTTTCTGAGTGTTGTTCAATTAAACCAAAATAAAAAAATAAATTTGTGCTGAGGATAGTATGATTATGATGATTCCAAGTTTTTACATTCACCAAGTTGGTTTCAGAGTTGTCAGTGATGTATTTTATATTATATATATGGCATAATCGAACACATGGCATAAATGTATTCTAGTGAATTTGTGCTTTTATTTGTCTTAAGCGTTACAATTTTACACATGATTTTGTTTTTATTAAGGGTACCCTTGCTGTAATAAATGCCACCAGGCAAGATAACTTCTTTCTAAGATTCTTTGCAGCTCTATCACCCTATAATCTTCCAAGGTGGATGTAAGCTGGATGCGGGGAGGAGCGAGTCAAGGCAGTGAAGGCTGGCTGGCTGACCACCAGTCTGTTCCGCTTGGGAGCTTCCTTCTACCTTTTTACAGAGATGATTGAGTGTCTAGGTGCACACCTACACCACTTCTGGGGCACTGCATCTTTTTGAGATTTCAAATGTACAAATGAATGGTTCTGGGAAAAACCACATCGTATGTAGGAAGTTATCAAAGAATGCTACAAAGACTTTGTTAAATATAGTTTGTATAAGGTATTGTATAATTATTTTGAAACTTGCTAAACTACCATTAAAATGTATTGCATTTTCCTGGTCACCTCTGCTCTGAAATAAGTCTCTTCTGGACGCAAGATGTGGTAGGATGTGGGGGAGGAGTGTGTGGGGTGGGGGTGAGTGGGTCTGCTAGGCATGGGGAGTGGCACAATCTTGTTATAGGCGGAATAGGGGTTGTGTATAGTGGGAAACGGAGGCCTTGGTTTGTTTCAGCAGCTGTTTCTTTCTCACCAGAGCTTCGCCTATTCTGGGTCCCTGAGTGCGGGGCACTGTGGCTTGGCCATGATTGCTGGCTCTGGAGGTGGGAAGCCCCAACAGGGCCTGCGGAGTGTGCAGAGAGAGACTAGAGAAGAGCTGGGGCTGCGCATTTGGTGCCCCCGCCTTATTCCAACGCCCGCCCTCTTTAGCGTGAGAAGGGTTGAGGTTTGAATGCTAGAGGACGGTAGTCCCTCAGAGTTGCCTGGGACTGTATTCGCTCACAGAGGTAACTGAGTTTAGGATGACGTATTTTGGCTGGAGGACTAGTAAGTTGAGGTGGTGCTCTTGTGTTCTGACCTTATTGTGCTAGTTAGGATAAAGGTTCACTTGCATAAAATTGAGATCCGGACAAAAATGTTTAAAATAGTACAGAGTTAATTTTTCTCTCATATAATAGTCTGAAAGCTCCACTTAGGGCCCCTGTGATGTCTTACCTTGATCTGATTTTCTGCAAAGCTGACTCCATTCCGTGATCTTTTCCAAATGTTAACCTTTTCTTTGGACTCATCAAAATGTCTTTTCTCCTGTCCATCTCCCTCAAGTCTCTCTTAGGTTGTTGATAAATCCCAGAGACTCATTCCTACCTCATACCACTGGCAATCCCATGCCTCAGCACATGAGAGGACAGTCAGGTGCCCAGAAATGTTCAAATCCTCTCCATCTCCAAGTCAGTGCACGTAATACTGCCCAGTTTGTGGACAGAACAGGCCATTTTAGCTGAAAGTACCATCCTCTCTTTTATTTCCTACGTGCGTGCCAGTCCAGGCTATTTAAATCAAATTCTCCTCTATAGCTGAGCACAAAACCTGCACGTTTCTGGTTTTGCTCTTTCCAAAGATAATTTCTGCAGTTTAATGAGATCTGAGAATGAAGTCAGGCATGAGCAGGAGAAAGGTCACAGTGTGTGCTCAAAGGTATATTAACTACTGTTGGAGCTGACATCGGTCTCCTTCCAAGAGGACAAAATTAAGCAGCAAATAGTAAATACGTCCAATGGCACTTTATTGCAAGTAGGACCATTTACAATGAAATAAGAATATGAGAATGGTTTCAAAGAGAAAATGGAAGTGCTTACAAATAGAACACATCTTACCGGTAAGAGTGGGAATGTGATTCCAGTCAAGGTTAATGGGGAAACGGTTAATGAAGGGTACAGATTCCAAAGCTGCATGATGCCATATTGTATCTCGCAGAGGTAATTAATACTAGAGACTCTGGCTAAATGGACACATTATCCACAGCAGACAACTTGAAATTCTGCACACCCTATAGAGAAGCACCTTTGGATGCTTTATGACTCACCCTGATACTGACAGTGAGACATTAGAGGCCGTGTTTTCCACCCCTTTTCCTCACGGAGCCAGTGTGTTTCTGTGGGAGGAACGCCGCCAGTCGGGGAGGAAGGAGAAGGGGTTGCAGCTCCGACGCAGTTCCCAGGAGGTGGTGTGTAACCTTGGGCAAGTCGCTTCCTACTTCTCCTTGGCTCAGTTTCCTCACCAGGAAGATGAAGGGGTGGGGTTGGAAAATCTGTGAAAAGTCTTTTCCGGTTTGAATTCCGAGTCTCCGAACTATGACCATACCACCCTGATCACTTCCTTCCCAACTGTGCTAATGCGGGTGTATCTGGGTAGAAGAGCGAATATATAAATGCAGATATAGTTGGACATTTACCTGTGTTTGCCTGTTTGTGACATGCATCCGTCTTTGAAATAACACACCCTTAGTAAGTTATGTAAAAAATGTCAATTTCTCCCACCAATGTTCATATTTTTAAATCTTTCTCCTATTTTTTTCCCCCAAAGGGTTAAGTAGCAAGAGTGAGGTTGCCTATAGAATGAAAGTGTCTGGCATTAAGGGGAGTTTGGGTGAAAGAACTCATTTAGCCAGCGGGCTTGGAATTCTCTGTCCCCAAGAAGCACCTTCTTTTGTCTCCTTTTCTTTCTCTGAACACCTCAGGCGGGAGCAGAAGGCTAAGGCTCTTGTAGCTGTAGGTGAGGCAAGGACTGGGGATCACATAACACCCTTTACGTTTAGCTGTCTCTTTCGTTGTCTGGAATTTCTTTTTGCCGCTTTGAGTCGAGGGGCTTAAAAGTAGGACATGTGCACACACTGATTTTTCATCCCAATGATCATCATATTGACAGGCGTTGCTTCGGCTGAACCGTTTTCTGTCTGCGTTCAGGCCTGTGCGTAGGTGGCGTCCTGAGGGCAGATTCCATTCTTATCCGGGCCTCAGAACTCACTCATTATGCTTTTTAAAATTCCCAGGTGCACCTTGTTTATTTCTTTTTTCTCACCTGCCTTGAACCCCTTATCTGTCCTTACTCTTTCCTTGCCCTTCAAAAAAAGCAAAAAAAAAAAAAAAAAAAAAAAAAAGGGAGACAGAGAGTGTGTGGGGGAGGGACAGAGAGAGAACAGAAGGAAGAAAGAAAGATAGGGGAAGGAAAAGAAAAAAGCCACCTCTTTTGGGATGTGTGGCTAAAAGTCATTCATGTTTTTTTATAGAACATTTAGAAATAGCTTTCTGTTGTTCTGAATGAAGTAGCTTACAAAGGCCTGCCCAAATCTCAAATCTGGGGAGGGAGGGGCCTGAAGAGTGACAGCATTACACATGACATCTCCAGGTCCCACCTCCCTCCACAAATGGAAAGGAACGTTTTGGAGGGTTGGCATCTCCAGAGCCAAGTTCCACCCGACATTGCCAGCTGCTGACTTGTACCAATTGATTGTGGTGTAGGTGCGAATGTCTCATCAACCTTTAATTGAGCTGATTTCTTAATAGAACAGGGTTGGCTTCTGCTGTGCTGCCAGGTTTAAACAGCTGTGACGGAGCTCTGCATGACACTTGTGTAAACAAGAACCTTATTTGGAAAGTCTTTCACATGTTATAGAGTCTAGAACACTGGCCCTCGGCTGAGGGTGTTCATCAGAATTACCTGAGGGCGTGGTAAGTGTATTGAAGGTGCTGCCTCACTCTGGCCGATTCCGATTCAGTGTTTGGGCAAGAGGCTGGGTAATTGTATTATTAATAAGCTCTTTTTTAAAAAGGCTATTTTAATGAGCACTAATGATTACACAGAACCCTCTGGAGAATTCTGTTGCAAACTAACAGTCAAAGTTACCAAGTGAAGTTGACAGGAAATGTTGGAATTATGATGTAATCCTATCATATTTTTTTTTCCATGGGAGGGGATATGGTTGTGTGGATGTGACGAAGAATACATTAGGGTCTCTTTGTGTAATTTCAACTGTAAGGCCCTGCTGGCTCTTTCTTTTATTGCTGCATCACCTGTTTCACTTCAAGGAACAATTGGACTTTCTCAGAGGTGCCCATCACTTAGATACAGCTTCCTTCAGACTCCACCAGGAGGGTCAATACCCAGCTGGTGCTGTGGACATGTTGGTGAAACTGGTGTTCACTGAAAAAATAACTCGAACTTCATTACATGACACTGTGTAATGTGGGGCGACCTCCTCCCATTGTTACGTTGGGTGGATTCTCAGACAGTTCTGATTTTGATTTCCTGTGAATTGCTTCCTCACGGGTTCACCCTTTTTTTTTCCATGTGGGGTATCCCAAACAGATGCCTCTACCAATCCCTTGTTGCCACATTCTTAGCATCCCTCAAAGCCAGACTTTTCCTTAATGAAGCCACCACACACTGAACTGTGGCCAAGGAAAATCGAGATGCCATTTCATCAAAATATGCGTGATGGAAAAAAGCCTGTTCTCATTCTGAACTTGTCTCACCTGTGTCTCACCTGACCTGAAGGGCCGGCGCCGCGGGTGATGCGAATGCTGGCTGCTGAGAACTGTCCTAAGCCCGGGCACTCTGCTCTGTTTACACTCCTGCTCTGCTTTGCCTGTGAAACTGCCCCTTATTGGTGGACCGACAGGCCCTGTGGCTCCATGCATTTTAAAGCTGCATTCCCCAGGGTTTGCCCCAGCGATGGAGACCTGCACTTTGTCTTTTAAGCAGATAAAAAGAGAGGTCAGTCAGAAGTAATTCTCCTACTCCTCGTATAAACAATTTAACTGCAGCAGCAACATACTTGCTTGGAATTACTCCCTCAGATTCAATTCCCTTTTCCTGCTCCACTTGTAAAAATGGTTAGTGTCCTCTATAAACTGCATCTCACCAAGGTGCAGGGCTTGCTGTGCGGTTGTAGAATAAATGTTAATCTAATACAGGTTACTAGGTCAAACGCAATCACAAGCTTGTGGGAAAAGCTTAATACTGTTCTGCTTCTTCTAACACAGTAAACCTGGATATTATATGATAGGTTAAACACCAGTGAACCATGGCAAGAATTTTCTCGAAAGTAGGATTTAGTACAAAGGAAACTACATTGAAATGGTGACCTAGGACTGACTTTGCTCTCCAAGAGAGCATTCTAACACATTGAAGTGCACGTGAAAATGGACTCCTTAAAAACGTGATGTTCTAGCATTCCTCGCTCAGGGAACAAATGCCATTTGGAGCAGCTGTGACACATCTAAAGATTTCATATGTTGTCAACTACGACTTCAATTCCCCCTCATTCCCCCCAAATTCATGAGTACAGAGACACAGACACACGCAAGCTTTCCTTAGAAGAATTAATGTGGAGTTGGATGGCCCATTAGAATTTGGATCCCAACTTGAGTCCGAAGGAAGCACAGCGCCAGACACTCTGAGCATCTGTGGGCCAACTGCCTTGGGAGGGCTCTCTGCATGTCTTCTTGGTGGTGGACTCCTCACTTTTTATGTGGATGTTAGTGCATTAAGTGTTCCCAGCCCGTATTTGTGATCAAATGCTAAAGCCGAGACATACATATGCTAGCAGATGTATAATAAATGCTTCAATAAATGAACATCAGATTTCAGAGGAGCTGTAAAGTCTGGTTGGTGGGACCATCCTTCATGGAGACAGGACTGAGTCAGGACTAACTTTTCAAAGCTTTGTGCTCCCAGACTCTCCTTTTAAGCCTTGTAATGGCAGCGCACCCTTCTTCTAGCTTCCTACTGAGACCGGAGTCAGCAAACAGACACAGTAAGGAAAGCAGCCCTGACGCACAGGCTAGAGCCCACCTCTCCTCCTGAGAGCGGTAGAGAATACGGCTTTGTGTCTTCTTTTGGCCCTGAAAAAAGTTCTTACCAGGTTCCAGGGATTTGTTTGACCTGTGAAAAATATATTTGGCCATTTACAGATGTGGCGTAGTTCCCAAGTGGGTGAGCTAGCTCACTCAGCAGGTCAGCTGACTTAGAGGGTGCAGACATTTGATACAGGGCCTCTCTCTCTGCTTGAATTTGCAGTTAAACGACCACGTTCATCAGGTAATGTATTCCTGGACGACCCTTAGGGAAACATGTAAAGGGATAGGAACAGGCTGGACATAGATTTTGGTGAAATGTCTTTTTGGATTCTATTTTTAAAAGTAGAATTTTAGGAAGTAAGCCTAGTGAACTGGATTTTCTTTCTAAATCCAGTTGTTGGCAGGAATAGACGAGACCTCACTTGGTTCATTTCTGTGCTAGGGCTCCATACAGCTGTCACCTCTGGCCAGCCCTCCTAGTCCCTTGCTGCTCTCTCCCTTCTGTGCTGTGAGCAGGAGGCTGGCCACTCAGATTGAGAAAAGCTGGCTGGCAAGAGGCAGCAGAATGGGCTCTTATTCAGATCGTTTCTCTACAGCCCAGTATTAGAGCTAGTTCCTTCAACAGAAATGGGACCCTGAGCACTTCGACTGGTTGGGAAATGTCAAACACATCGTAGTACATAGATGACTTAAAATGCCCCAGGTCCCTTTTCTCTCTTTACTGCAGACTGAACGGTCAGGTTTCTCTGTTTCTTTGGGACTCCGTTTTCTCCCAAGTTTTTCTTTGAAAAGTTCTGAAGGGGAAAACTTACCTTTTCCCACAGCTTCTGTGTATTCACTGAGCATAGAATGTTGGCAAGAGCTATGCCATGCTATTGGACACTTTCTTCATGAGTTTGATCTGTAAGAATTGCATTGGGGATATGCACAGTCATTCAGGTTAGTGGAGACCAATCTGGCAAGTTTTCAGGTAATAGCTTACTTGGGATGAAAATGCCCAAGAAAGGGATATCTTTTTAGGAGGCCATGGACAAAGCTCATAATGGACACTTGGCCTTTGCACAGATGTCTGTTCATAATGGAACATGGCGTAGGGGTCAAATGTAGTTTTGACAATTCTTAGTTGTGTGACCCGAGACTACCTAAGCACTTTATACCTTGGTTTCTTCAGCTGCAAAGTAGAAATAATATTATCTAGCTTTCCCTTTACACCTGTATGACACATGGGCTTTGTGGCCTGCTGTCCTGTTGGCAGCAACAGGTCACCACCCTTCTCATTTCCCCCAGGTTCCTATTTCCCTCCGTTTTCTGTCTCTCTCAAGGCCCTTGGTTCTGTCCCTTGTTTTGAGCCTTTCTCTGACCCTTTGGACTTGGTTTTGTCATGGGCTTTTCCCAACTTTTCCTAATGACGCAGATGCCCTCACTCCTGGCCAAACTCTCCATTGACTGGCTGGCTTGCGTGGGTGATTCAGATATCACCTCATACAGCTGGTGGGAATCTAATGGTGGGTTGAAAGTGCAACACCTAGTACAGAGTAATAGCTAATTCTTTGTTCTCATTCCTTTCCCTTTCCCAAGAAACACTGTCAATTACCAGATGAGGCAATTTGGGACAATCACTTAGAATCTATGAGTCTGTGGAAAATCAGAATAATGCTTACTCCACCGGGTTAGGGGAGAGCCGACAAGATAATGTAGCTTTGGGAGTCCAAGTCCTGTCATTTTACACTGAGAAAAATTAAGGCCCCACTCAGCCAGCTTCAGGGATGGAATTTGAAAACTGGAACCATCCGAGTGGGGAAATGTATTTGCTGTCAGAGTCGACTCACCCAGTAGACGGAGCAAGTACAGGGCTGAGGGTGCACGGTGATTTAAGGACCCACAGAAATCTAGTAATTTCATTAAATCAGAAAAATAAAAACAAACTTTTAGATCAAAAATGTTTTTATATATATGGCAATATATGCATTTTTATAATAATACAGTTGCCAAATGTAATCTTAAATATTGTCTTATTTATGAATAAAGGGCCTCAAAGGCAGCAGTGTCCGTGTGGCCCGTGAAGGTCACACGTGGCCCTGACTTTATGACTGCCTGAAAAACTTCCGAGGCTAATGAACATATCACATTTTCTAGTGGGATTATTTATTTTTTTAAAGTTGTAGTTGGTATGTAGTATTATATTAGTTATATTAGTTTCAGTTGCACAATGTAGTGATTTGGCATTTTTATACCTTATAATGTGATCATTCCACTAATTCTAGTAATCATCTGTCATGGTGCAAACTTACTACAATATTATTAAATACATTCTCTTTCACTTTGATCACCCACCCTCACCCTCTCCCTGCTGGGAGTCATTCCTTAGGTCTCTGCCTCTGTGTGTCTCTTTTTGTGTTGTTTTGTGACAACATGGATGGACTGAGAGGGTTTTATGTCAAGTGAAATAGACAAAGACAAATACTGTGTGGTTTCACATACATGTAGAATCTGAACACAAAACAAAACAGAACAAATCAGCATTTTTAAACAGAAGTACCTCTTTTCTGTCATGAACTAGGAGGGAAATTCCCCACAGATAAGCAGAGCTGCTTAACCCTGGTGACTTCACAGCAAGGGAAATGGAGGAAAGTCACCAAAATAAAACGTATTTTATTCCCATACCAGGGAGGCAGTCTCCTATAATCAGGAGACCCAGCCTCTGAATGCAGAAAAGTCCCTTAGCTGTTGTGTCTGTTTGTTCTTGAGTTCCTGTGACCAAAGAAGTGGTGTGTGATTTATTTGCCATTAGGCCTAAAAAGTTCTGGGACTGGGTGCAGTATGGGGGTTTCGTCAAAGGTAGCGTTGCTTTGGTAACCTAGGGTTCATCGTGCATCAAAGCCTCAGCCCTGCAGCTTCCAGGATACAGGCAATACAAATGTAAGTTGCTCCCACTGAATTAGAGGAGAGAAAAGCAAGTGTTCTCTTACTGAAATCACTTCCCCGAGTGTGGGGATCAAAAAAGGGCTTGCAATCAGGGAGTCAGAATGTTCTCGTCAAACCTTCGCATTACTGCAAATGAGGCTCAAGCCTCTGTTCTCTACCCCACGCCCTTCTACCTTGTTTTAGATCCTCCAGAGAGGTGCTTCCCCCCCAGACAACTCTAGCCCATCTCTACGAGGAGGATAGCTACTGTGTATAAAGTCACTCCAGCGAAGCAATCTGGGCTCTAATTTCATCACGTTATGAAACTGATCAGTTTCTTTGTATAAAATCTTAAAAGGGCTCCATGGACTCTTTAAGCCAAAAAGGGGCTTTTGAAAGCATTTCAGGAAATTGCCATCTTGGAAGCGATTTCCACATGTGTCTCTCGATATTGCAGTCCTTCTCCTTAGGTGCTGATCTCTCCTAGACTCTAACAAGAAATGAAAGAACAGCTTATTTTCCTTTTAAAAGGAGGTTCAATTAAAGAAAAAAATCCCCAAGAAGTCTGCATGTGGCAATGACATGCAGACCATTGGGTTTCTTTCCTTGGCTTTCGGGCCGATCTGTATTCTCAATGAGCTATGAGTATTCCGTTCCATCTAGGTCAGGAAGAATTACATGTGTATCACTGAAGTGGAGTGTGGATTTTAAGCAGAGCGTGTGATTCTGAGAATGCAGAAAGATGGTATAAATTTGCATCTTCTTAAGAGGAACCCTCTCTGAAAACACTGAAAACATTTTAATCCTATAAAATAAAAAGGAAGGGGTGGAAATTCCACCTGAAGGCTTCACATAGCCTTTCCTTTCCCTTTCAGTAAAAGAATTACAAACTCATCTGTGGGGCTGTCCAATGTTTTGGGGAGACTTTTTGAATTGTAGTGCACACTAAAACGAAGGTTAATATCATGCCCCGGAGGCGAGGGGGACAGCTTTCGTTCCTGGAGGACGAGTCATGACCTTCCTCCTGAAGACCTCTCGGAAGGGAGATTCGGAGCTACCTGTGGGGCAGAGGCCAGTGTCCCAGGCCCCGGCATTACTGAGGACACAGAACACAGCTTTCTCAGGGCCTTTGCTGCCTTGCAGCCAAGCAGAATTTTGGGCTCCTTCCAGCAGGGTTACCGATTACGTACTAGAAACCAACATGTGGTTCACTCTGTGGTACTTCTTTCTCTCTCTCTCTCTTTTAAAGACTTTATCTATTTATTTTTAGAGATAGGGGAAGGGAGGAGAAAGGGAGGAAGACAAACATTGATGTGAGAGAGAAACATGGGCCGGTTGCCTCCTGTACACACCCCAACTGGGGACCGAACCCACAACCCAGGCATGTACTCTGATCAGGAATCCAACTGGTGACCTTTGGTATTGGGGGATGGCATCCAACCACCTGAGCCACGCTGGTCATGGCCATTTTGTGGTATTTCTTAAGCTACTGCTTTTGAATTTACATGAGCCTTAGGCTTGGTCTTTTCCCTCCTTCTCTAACTTTCCCACCATGCAACCTGCAGTGGAGTCAGAGTTCTTGGAATGAGTTTCCTGTTGATTCACCCTCGTGTTTTGTCCCAATCTCCGTGTTCATGTGTCAAAGCCATAGGGTGACATATAAGGATGGACAGACTGTGCTTAGTATTCTTCTGGCAAGTTATCTGAGAAATTCAGGGTAATAGTTTAAAGAGAGCATTTGCTCTTGAAGCTGGTGCTAAGCGTTCAAATTCATCCAACTTCACAAATAGTTCTGAGTGTCCACTGAGGGAGGCTCTGTGACAGGTGCTGTGAGGAACAGAAGGATGTAGAAGATATGATTCTGCTCCTTGAGGACATTACCGTCAGCCAAGGGAAACAGAATATGAAAGAACTCTGATACCTTGAAATACTCACTGTGCTGTCATACAGACTATGGAACCCTGCAAAAGGAGGGTGTGTGTGAATAGGGAACAGGAGTTGGGCTTGAAGCATAAGAAGAATTTCATCCTGTAGAGAGGGTGTGAGCTGAGGGCAGTTCTAGTGAAAGGAACAGGAATTAAACAGACTGCAAGGGATGCTAACGGAAGGTCCTGTGATGTACCACTCTGAGTACATCTCAGAGAGCTCCAGAAAGAAAGAGTGTGATAGGACTTAGCATGATTCGATCCAGGGATTACGAGGGTTAGAACAGTCACAGATGACTTCTGCACTTCAAAGACAGGAGCTTTGAATGATGAAATAATAGAGACAACACATTTTTCTCCCTGTTCAGGTAGAATTTATATTTTTCTCTAATTCAAGACAACCACAGACTATGGCTTTATTCACATTTCGGTGTACTGGTTTATCTGATGTTCCCATAAATGTGTATCAAAACTGAAGTGTATCAGAAAAGGGTAACAGCCTTGGCCAGCGTGACTCTGTTGGCTGGAGCATTGTTCTGTAGCTGAAAGGTTCTGAGTTCCATTCCTTGTCAGGGCACATAATTAGGCTGCAGATTCAATTCCCAGTCTGGGAGTGTATGATCCCTGGTTTGGGTGTGTATGGGAGGCAACCAATTGATGTGTCTCTCTGCCCTGGATGTTTCTCTCTCTCCCTTTCTCTCTCCCATCCTCTCTCTCTAGAAACAATGGAAAATGTCCTCAGGCAAGGACTAAAAAATAAGGTAACAATCCCCTCTTGTACTGGCTTCAAACCGTATTGGCAAACCTCCTAAAACATATAAAGTATTGTGTAATACATATAAAGGATAAATGCATTTGCAAGTGAGTGAAGGAGGTGGAGTTGATATGGTGAACAATTTTTCTCCCAGTTGCTGTTGAATTGGCTAAAGAGAGATGCCTTGGTGGGTCTTGGCTATTGAAGGGAGTGATCTTTGTGTCAGGTTGGGATAAGTCACAGCTCTAGAGGCTAGGAGGCTAGGGAATGTGTACAACATGAATGATGTCTTGAGATGAATAGGAGGGTTGAGTTGGAGGCAGATGGTGAAGGGCTATCATTTATTGAGCATTTACTGGGTTGTCCACATGGCCCTAAGCACATTACAGCTACTAACTCATTCAAAGTTCATATCAACCGAATGAAGTAGATTGTATTATTACATGCACTTTATTCAGATGAATAAATGGAGGAGTTACACTTAAAAACTCACCAAGTCACACAGTTATAAGTAAGTCGTATCCAGAGTCTTTGCTAATTTAAGTCTCGGTAAGAGACAACAAAAGAAGAGAGGTATTGATATTTGACTTTAGGGTGTTCCTATAGAAATACTTTGTTTAGATTTGAAGAAAAGAAATTTGTGAAATCTTGTTAAATTCCTTCACAGAATCACACAATGTTAGAATTTGAAAGCACCATGGTCCATTTCTCATTCATAATATTTTTTTATTTTTTAGATGAGGAAGCTGAGGCCGAGAAGCAATGAACATCATCGTGTTTGCTGGCAGTTAACAACACACGTAGCACTGAGCTGCCTAAAGAGGCAGAATGCCGCCTGCCAGCTCGCAGAGATACTGGGCTGTCTGCACACTGGTCCTGAAGCAGAGATCTGGCATCTTAGCATGGGGCTCTGACTCTGGAGGAGAAACTTGCAGCACGGAAGAGAAGTTGTACTTGACTTCCTAAGGGAGCGAAGTGGAGGTCCAGTGGGCTTCTGACCCAACGTTCAAAAGGAAGAGTTCACACTTCTCCTAAGGTGCCCTGATTGGCTGTTCCAGCTTGGCCACCAGCAGACCACAAAAAACATCCCATTTTTACTCCATAAACTTACTTCTAAGAAATTCTCAATGCGCAATATTGAATCTGTGTTGGCTAGGAACTTGCTTTCTTTTATTGATTGTGCTATTACAGTTGTCCCATTTTTCCCCCCTTCACTCCCCTCCGCCTTGCACTCCCCCCACCCACATTCCCCCCCTTTAGTTCATGTCCATGTGTCATACATATAAGTTCTTTGGCATCTACATTTCCTATACTATTCTCACCCTCCCCCTGTCTATTTTTTTTTCTATTTTTTTATTTAATTATTTTTCAAGTACAGTTTTCTGTCTATTACTCCCATCCCGTCCCACCCCCCATCCTCCCCCCTCCCTCCCATTTCCACCCTTCTCAGTTGTTGTCCATGTATCCTTTATATAGGTTCCTCTAAATCCCTCCCTTATTTCCCCTGAAATTCCCTCCCCTCTCCCCTCCAGTCACTGTCAGCCTGTTCTCTATTTCAGTGTCTTTGGTTATATTTTGCTTGCTTGTTTGCTTTGTTGTTTAGCTTCCTGTTAGAGGTGAGATCATATGGTATTTGTCCTTCAACACCTGGCTTATTTCACTCAGCATAATGCTTTCCAGTTCCATCCATGTTGTTGCAAAAGGTAGGAGCTCCTTCTTTCTTTCTGCAGCATAAAATTCCATTGTGTATATGTACCATAGTTTTTTGATCCATTCATTTACTGACGGGCACCTAGGTTGCTTCCAACTCTTGGCTATTGTAAATTGTGCTGCTATGAACATTGGGGTGCATAGGTTCTTTGGGATTGGTGTTTTAGG